>NC_089594.1:45717257-46947524 GCF_019320115.1 Miscanthus floridulus | reverse complement strand
ATGCTCTAAGTAGACTACCATAAAAATTTCACACCATTTGAGTAAGTATAACAACCTACACAAAAATGGTAAGGCAGAATGACTTAAAATGGCATAATTAGGAAACCTTAGTGAAAAGTGTCAAGCAACAGATTTCATATTTTTCCTAGCATCCTTAGGGTACTAGGATACTCTCCAACAAATTTCATAGTCAATGGATTCATAAATAAATTACCAAAATTCCCACAAGAATCATCCAATGATAAAAGGAAAATCTATAACTCAAAAACTACACATGCAATGACTCTCAAATTTTAACCAGAGCTTCTACTAGGCAATACTAGCTTACCCACAAAATTTCATAATTTTTGGATCAAGGAAACTCAAGATATGATTTAAACAAGTTTGCATGCATTCAAAAACACTTTTCAAGTTCCTATTTAATTCATCCAAAATTTCTACATAATGTGTTCAAGACATATTTTTCTTAAATACTAGACCTAACTATGAGTCTAACAAAATTGTAAGTACTCAATTTGGATCTACTAATTAGGAGTTACAAAATTTACAAAACAGCACTAAAAACTGGAATTTTTGAACTATCTTCACAAACTCAGTCACTAACGTGTGGGACCCGGCCGTCAGCCGGACCCACTGGTCAGCGACAGCGAAGCAGGGGAGGCGGCTGCGACGTGCGGAAGGCGGCGTAGCTCATCGGCGGTGAGGTCTCCGGTGAGACCAAGGCCACCGTCGTGCTCACCACGACGAGGCGGACCCGTTGGTGCCTTGGGTTTGGTCTCTACTGGCCTCAACCTATAGCGGCGACGCGCACGGCGGACGGCGGCAAGGCCACGGTGGAACTCCAGCGATGGCGAGCCTACATTGCCCCACCTAAGCACGGTACGAGCTACACGGTTTCATGGCGAAGCTATCCAAGAACATAAAGGGGAAAGGGGAAACTTCTAGTGCGTCGGCCGCGGTGAGCTCGATCTCCGGTGAGGTCAAGTCATGGCGGCGACGGGTCCGGCGATTATGCCATCAACTCAGCTCGAGAGGCTCTACCAAAGGGTGGACGAGGTAGACGAGATGTTAGGGAAGTGGTGGGCAAGACGGAGCGAGGTGAGACGCAGCGGCGAGCGCGCGGGGGCTCGACGGAGCTCCCAGCGGCAATGGCGACGGCTGCGGCTTTCACTTCTCTCGGTGCCTTAGACGCGCGCGAGAGGGAGAGAGCGACTGAGAGCAAGCGGGACGGTAGGCGGACGCGGCTGCTTTGATGTCAACCGCGGCCAGCGACGCCAGGCCGATCACGGCGCGTGGCGGCCACGCGGCGGCCGGTGTCTGAGCCCGGTCGGCCACTGTGCCGATTCAGAAGCTTTTGATTCAGTTACTTTGATGCCGACTGACAGCGAAAATTGTCGACCATATATCTCTCAAACTGTGGCGATCCAAGTTAAGTCATAGTCAACAAAGTTGGAGACCTACGTGAGTACTACAAGTTTGCTAATTGGAGCTCGAGCTAATTCACCATGGATTTCCATCTACAGGGTTCCAAAGTTGTCTTCATGAAAACTGAAAAGTAGTTCTAATACTTAGAAAATTTCTAAGTGTTGAAACAGCACTGATCTTAGGCTTATGGGCCCTATTTGAGACTGTTCCACACTTTTTCAAGACTTGACTTCTAAACAAAGTTTGTTCCTTATATAATTCTCTACAACTTTGCTTTAGGTTGCTCAGACATGCAAACATCCTAAGCTACACTTTTTAAATAGTCAAACACAGGAGCTCTAGGGGTCCAAATTGGTCAACCATGACTTGGAAACCTAATTAGGCAAAATGATCCACATGAACATTGTTCCTAATGACATTCTAGGTGTAACTAGGTTACTTAAAAGAGTTTCTAGCCGCACCATACATTGGTCACACAAGAATCAAGCAAGGTATGTACTGAAATAATGAAAAACACATGAAATGTTACATTTGTTTCATAGTCATGTTTCACATGTTTCGTGATCTTGTTGCATAGTATTAACTAATCTTGTTTCACTAAGTGAGTGGCACATGTTGCACTTAAGTGTTGCACACTTTACATTTCATAAAAGAGACAACACACATGAAATATACAACATGTTGCAATGTTTCAGAATCATGTTTCATGTGATATAAGTTCACGAAGGGATGCATGATGCTCATGTTTATGAAATGCAGTGCAATGTGGAAGCTAAACACCAGGGGTGTTACAATGTTAAACGCATGCCTATCACTTAGTTGGCCGAATAACTCATTCCGACCACGAAGCCGAGTAGCTCAACTCAGGCTAGAAGACCGAGAAGTGAAAGTGCGCACCCTGGCGGTAGTAAGGATGTGCGGGGAGCTATTGGCGTAAGTCTGAGGTGAGATTGACCACCTGGCAGAGTGGACTCCCTGAGGGTGCAGCGCTGCTCAGAGCTGCGATTCTTGAGATGTACCAAAGGTGACCTAAGGCTGCCTTCGTAAGGTATGCCTGGGTTTGTGTTAGGAATACCCCTCCAGCTAGATAGGAATCGATTCAAATCGCCGTCTCTCCCGGATAGTGAGAACTTGACTGAGCAGCGGCAACGTAGATGCACTTAATTGAACTTGATGGTTAAATCGATGATGATGATACAACATTATATCAGATATGGTTACTAATGTTTGGAGTTAATCAATTGCTTGCTCTAGTACAGGTGCTAATCTAGTGGATAGGTTAATATTGTTAAATTGCTGCTTACTCATAAATCAAATTATGTTCTCGGATCACTAAAGCTTTTATGCAAAATGGTTGTCAAGCTAGATCCACCAATAAAGCCTTGCATAATCCTTGGTGTCATTTATTTCTAGTTTACGACGGGTAAGTCTAGCTGAGTACCTTCTCGTACTCAGGGTTTATTTCCCCCTTGTTGTAGATGACGTGCTCTATAACGGCTACTGCAAGTATTGTCTCCACCCTGCGGGGGATGAAGACTAGATCATGGGCATGATCATCTATATTATCTTATCTTACAACTTTTGCTAGAGATGACTATGGTACTGGCTTGTATTTGAACTAAGTGTGTGTGATGGTGTTAAACTACTTTGCTTCCGCTATTTATGAACTTGTTTTGTAATACTATGTGTACTCTGATGTATGTGGTACTTATGAACTACTTGTGAATTGGATGTAACATGTGGCTTGTTATGTTGAATTACTGTGATCTTGGTTGTATATAAGTTGGTTTGAAATCCTTCGTTGTTTCAGTTGACTACCGGGTTTATATGGGTTCAAGTATAATGGTTTGATCACTCCAGTGATTACTTTTGTACTTGTGCTCTTTTAAATTGGTCGGTTCTATTACAGAAATCACCGATGAGAACCAGAAAAATGGAGAACAGAAGCAAAAACATGAAGCCGGAATCTACTCACCTAGCCACCTTCTTCCTCACAAAACCAAAAGAAGACCTCGCAGGGGGGGCCACGATGGCAAAAATGTCCCCGCCACTTAGCGATAGGAGCGGTATAGCCGATACCGGAGCCCTAGAAGAAGCCGGGGCTGGAGCCGCGGAAGAACTCGGCACTAGAGCTGTGGAAGAACTCAGTACCAAAGCTACCAAAGAACTTAACACTGGAGCTTTAGAAGAAGCCGGCACGGGAGCCTCAGAAGAACCCATACCCGATGTCTGGGTACTTCAAAAAGAAAGACTAAAAGTCAAGACAAAGAGGAGAAATTCAATGGAAGGGGAATATGAAAACTACTCACCGCCGCATGATGAGGGGTACTTCATCATCCTCTTCCCCCTCGGTCTCAACCGAGGCCACTAGAGCACCCACTGAAAAAAGAATAAAAGTACTCGGTTCAAGATAAAAACAAGAAAACAAAGGGACAAAGAGTATAAAATATGCTCACCTAAGAGCATGCTAGCTACAACTAGAGTACCTGGAAGAGTACTTGGCTTGTGAGACTTCTTGGAAGCAGGTAGGCCAGATGAAGACCCATCTGTTCGCCCCCTCTTTGAGACACTACAAGGACCGCAGGGGACTAGACAAGGAACATATTCTTCATATACATCAAAAAATCTAGAAGAAACTCCAGGAAGCGCTGTGGAGATTGGGAACTTACTGGTTGCAGAGGCTCCAGCAAGTTTCTCCCCAATTTTCACCACGACAGGGAGAACATCAAGAGGGATCAGGTCAAGAAAATTGCGCCCAAACTCCTATGAAAAAGAATAAAACAACGAGAAAGGGAAAAGTTAAACAAAAATGGATACAACAAGAATACATAAAGTACCCAAATAAAGAGAAAAACAACTCACAGCTGGAGGCAGGTTGTTGGCAGAGAACTTAGAGATAGTAAGCGGGACAACGGTTGCTCCTTTCAGCATCTTCTGGAGACGCTCAAGTACCTCCTCATCGGTTAGCTCAAGAGCTGGGACCATGCGTGAAGGATCCTTAGCCCTAGAGTACTCAAAGCCAAGGTGCTCTCGCTCCTTCAAAGGCTGAACTCGGCGATGAAGAAAACTCGAGACAATACCGAAACTGGTTATACCCTGCTGTTTCAGCATACTAATCCTATCAAGGAATGGCTAGATTGCCTGAACCTCAGCGGGTGACACAGGGTTCTTATCCCATCGGTCATTAACCACAGGACCAGATCTAGAGTGGACAGCAAGGGAAGGGATTAGATTGGTGGCATAAAACCAGTCAACACGCCAATCCCTTACGGAATCGACCAGGTCATAGTCAAAGAACTTGCTCTTAAGACCCTAGGCAAAATTGAATCCCACAACCACCAAGAACACTGGTTTCTTCACAGCGGGGTTGGGGTTTTAGGCGAAAGAAGTAACGAAACAGAGAAAGAGAATGGGGAATTCCAAGGAAAGCTTCATAAAGATGAACAAAGACAGAAAGGTGAAGAACTACATTAGGAGCAAGATGGTTCAAGCAAATCCTAAAATAGCTGAGAAATTGATGAAGAAAGGCAGAGGCGGGAAGACAAAGTCCAGCGTAAATGAAAGAGATAAAAAGAACGATCTCACCAGGACCTAGAACAGGGACTCGATGCTCACCTAGAACTCTCCATTCAGCAAAAGCCTTGCTCTGGATCAAGCCGTCGCTGACAAGCTCATGAGCTGCTCTTTGGTGGTTGTCAGAGTCGGCCAAGACTTCTGGGCGGCCCTCATGGCAACAAACTCCTGATTCTTGATCACAGAGAGTGATGACTCCTCGTCCACGAAAAAAGACTAGGACTTACTTGTGGTTTTCTTCTTACCCATGTACTAACGGAGGCAAAAAGCAATTAGAGGAAAAGAAAGCCTAGACAGTGGCGCTAAAGACAACGGTGGCATTGGCGACGGTGGATGACTAAGAGCTAGGGTTTGAAGGTAAGAGAAAGGCAGTAAAGAAGAAGAAGATGAAGGGTCTTTAAATAGATTTTATAGCGTTAAAAATAGCCCACCAGGCCCATTAAAGCACCATGTGAGAACACAACGGTCCATTTACTGACACAGCTAAAATCATAGAGGGCACAAATCCACACAACGGTACAATTCAACGGGTAGATTTTAGACTTATCCATCCAGTACTACTGCGGAGTTATCAGATAACTACAAGAACAACCCATCAACAAAGAAGAAAAGAAGGGCAACTTCACAAGGAACATAAGAACTCGGTTCTTACGGAAAGAGCTCAAGAATATCATGAACAATCGGAGCTACATCAGAAAAGTAAATAACAACTCAGAAGACAAGATTCTTTCCATTACAAGCGACTTCAAAAATAGAAGATTACAAATCTTACAAGACCCAACGTGCTCGGTACCACAAAAAGCAAAGTACCAAAGAAGAACACGGACATGGCTGGGCTCTGGAATGACTACATGTCCCAAATTGCTACTCGGAAGGACAAACCGCCATCGGCTACACTATTTTCTTCAAAGGACGGATGCAGTGCATACAAGGCAGAAATCAGCAGCATGGTAGGACAACATGGAGCAAAGAAGGCTGGCAGGCATCTGTCTACCCAAGACTGATGTGATGTTGGATATGGTGTTGATCTGCACCGAACAATCTCAAGACAGGCGACGAGGATCAACCTAGAACTGCCAGATGAAGGAACGAAGTCCACATCACAAGACTTCCTCCAACTACCGCCACGTACATCCTCATACATTGCTGCCACGGGATTAGCCTACCTCTAATCCTTATCACAAGACTTCCTCCGACTATGACAAGATACACAGGAACTACAAAACATGCCCAGGGGCTGCTCTACTTCACAAACTACCATGTTAGTGATCACAAAGGTTTAACAGAATGTTCAATGGATGAAAGCAAGCACTCTAGGAGGGTATTTATAGATCAAAGGAGCGGTGCACATGGACTTAGAGTACCAACAAAATAAGCCTAACAAAGGACATAGTGAAAAGTCAGGACTCAATAATGAAAGACTCAGGCGAGAGGGAACAGTACTCGAAGATGGGCATATTCGGAAGAATATACCGACACAGTACAACCCTGTGAACAAAAGGCATTCACACTCAACCACCACCATACAACTACATCTGACAATAGCAGACTACTAGAGAATATGCCAAAACCCTGCTTTCGAGTTTTTTATGCTTAGGGGCTACAAAAGGAGAGGTATACAGTTCTATCAAACAACTTAGATTCAAGACCCTCCAACTTTTTGTTCCAAATAGCAAGAGGCTCAGGGGCTACACTCAGTGAGTGCACTTTTTTCTCCAAAAAAAGCGAACACCACTCAGAATGATTCTTCAAAATAGATGGCATCAGGGCCACAAGACAAAAAGAACCCGAACACAGCTAAATCAGAGCCCTTTTTCAACAAAGAAGTCAGGGAGCCTTTCGACGAAGAATCAGGAAGGTTACAAGAAAAGACCCTCAAGCTCCTTGTGCCAAACAGCAAGAGGCTCAGGGGGCTACATCCATATGGGAGTACTTTTTTTCAAAAAGGTACACACCATGCAAAGATCTCACAAAGTGCTACACGGTTTCAATCAAGAAAGCACTCGGACGATGCTTGTTCCTGCCCAACAAGACTTGAAGGAACAAGACGAGGCTTCCAAAACTCAACCATGAAGTGCTTGGGGGCTTGTCAGTGCGGGACCCACGGGATACCCCACAAGGAAGGAAGAAGACCTAGTCTAACTAGGACTCTTCCCCTGTAATCTTAGTAGCAGTGTTACTCCGTAATCCTACTAGGAATTCTCATTGTAAATCGACTAGGACTCTGACCTCCTGACTATATAAAGGAGGGCAGGGCTCCTTAGATAGAGAGTTAAAAAGAGAACAATTGTATGACACAACACTTCATAATCAATCCAACGCAAAAGCTAACACCGACTGGACGTAGGGCTATTACTCGATCACGGTCGAGGGCCCGAACTAGGATAAATCGACTGTCTCTTGCGTTAACCATCGAGTTCTGCATACATCAAAACCCAAACATACTACCCCTGGGTACCCCCGTGGCAGGCTATCGGTGGTCAAACATCGACACCACCTACTTCATAAAAAGGAAATAAAAGATAACAGTACCTTGCCACCATGTTTTGCATGATATGGGTAGTGGTGTTGCTGTTGGTGACTGCTTGTTATATACGAGCTTTGTGCTTAGTAATATTCGCTTAAGCTAATTGGATTGAGTATTTTGAAAATGCTTTTTTAAGACCATGATGTATGTGTGGATGCTTGTTATCTAGGTAGTGCCATAGTTATCACCCCTTTTGTCCTCAATAAGCATATGAGTGTTGAAGAGCACTATCCTAGAACAGCGTCCAAGTTTTGATAATCTCATGGTTGTTGTCTCCAATTAAGTTCTCTCTTAGGAGCCTGAACCTGTACATGTGGTTGCTAGCCCTTGAGCGTTGCACTACGAAGACCTATATCCATGCCTTTGCTTGACCTTAAGCCCAAGCTTAGTCCCCTTGAATGCTTGCATGTGCCATGGTTATCCCACTCCTGTGTGGGAGGACCCTGCTCAAAAATCCTTGTCAGACTTCATTGCTCCTTCTCTTACAGACAATCTGGTGCAACGCTAATAGCTATCTACCCTGCTTTAGAACCTTTTCCTCACATATCATGTCATTGCTTTATCAACTGAATCTGGTTCTGTCCCTCAAATCTCATTTGTTTTGTCTCCAACTCTTTCAAGTCTCAGAATGTTTATCGGTCTTGATCTCATGTTGCTGTTTGGCAAGACCAAATCTCATGTTAGTCTTTACCTAGTAATCACCCTGGTGGACACAAGGCGTATATGGAAATTAGGCAAGAGTCCCTTGCTTAGTTGTCTTCGACAATTAAGCTATGTTCTCTTGCACTGTGTTTTAATCTTCGGATCACCTCCTTGTTGACTCCTAACCTTATGACTACCTTTGCTTGCTATCCCTCCTTTGCATAGTGCTTGTTCTTATGACCCAATCTATGCAACTTGAAATTTCACTTTGGTTGTATGTTCAGTAATGGTGCCACGATTAGCGACCTACGGTGCCACGATGAAACCGAGAGCCTCCTGTGGGCGTGCACACAAGGTTGTGCTACTCAGCATGTGCTGGTTTCAAGGTTTCTAGTCATGATCCATTACAAAACTGCACTAATGTGTTATTTTCACGTGAGCTCTTCCTTGGTTATCTCTCCATATCTAATCAGAAGATCCTTATATCAGACCAAAGGTAGTAGAATTTCCTTCTAAAGTTGCAAAGAGGATAACCTTTGAAGAATAGGTCACTGACATGAACATAAATAGACTACAAGAGGTGGTAGACAAAGTGACTCTACTTGATTGTCCCTATAATGACATCGGTCATCTAGTGACCAACTTAAGGTCACCCCATTGGATCAGAAAGGAGCACCACACTTAAGGTTGAACAAGTTATCAGTCGGATGATAAATGGACCAGGATATTATGTGCTGTAATAGGTCACCTGGTGCTCATGAGCTTCCTGTCCAAGTTTTCAATCTTTAGGTGCATAAGGATCATGTAGACAAAAAAACCGACCTTCTTTGGTGTGACCCCTTTCTGTTGACTTCCATGGTGACCATCTATTTATGCTTCGACCACAATTCTTATTGTCAAGAGTGAAGATTTGGAATCTTTTTGGTGTTGAGAGATAATCGATTAGTTACCAGTAGGAAGGTTGATCTCTAGCTAGGTAACGACTCTTTGGTAACTATGAAGGCTAGATATCATAGAACAATGTTAAGCAAAGAAACAACAAAGTCATTCAGTGATACCATATTGCTTCTTCTCTAGACCCTATGTCATCAAGACAATTCCATCTTGAACAACCACATAGATAGTACAATATGCTGTATCAGCTAAGTAAAGTGCTAGAGAAAACATGTCCCTAGTCAGTGGTCAGCATCATTATGTATATGGTGCTATCAAAGGATTTGTGCAGGACTCTATTGGAGGAAGTATAGAAGGGTAGTTAGAAACGGTCCCTTATTTTGTAGGACTGCCCCTCCACGTGGAATATGCATTATGCCCTACAAAAATAGCCCACCAGTCCAATGCTTGTGCATCATTGAGGTGGTACCTAAATCAACAGTTGAAGTTGTTCCCTAGGACGCATATGAGGAAAACCCTAGCCTCCATCGTCAGTGAAAAAGCTACCGCTGTCATAAAAAGAGTTAAAGACTGCGAACACACTTCAAAATGTGTAAATCAAAGGAAAAGAAGAGCAGGAAATCTATCAAGATTTCATGGCACTCAACCAGTTATCTTTAAGCCGGTGATTAGAGGATCAAACATGGTTGAATTCACACCAAACTTGGTAATCTCATTCCTTGCTTAAGGTACTTTGATGTCTTAAGTTGGTTTGAGAATTGGTTGAGTAAAGCATCGGATTTGAGAGATGTTTTGATAGTTCGGTCCCAAAAATTTCATAACAAAACAATATTGGTAGATGATTCATTTGGATAGTCAAACAATGTCCGTTTAGCTAAATTTTGGTCAATAGTCAAGGGACTCTCGGATATAAATGCCTACCAAAATTTGTTCACAATGGAGCCATAGTTGGAGAGATATGAACTAAAAACCAAAGTGTACAAAATCTATGATTTCTCTGTTGACTACTATCATCCCTCATTTAGAAGGTTGTGTTGTAGTTCAGGTCATGTTGCCAATGTGAGGATTGTTAATACTTTAGATGCCCTAGAGAAGACTCCTTGCACCCCTTTGTGCCTTGCTTTTGTCCTCTCATATCAATAATGGTGAGTAGTCAAAGTGTTCTACAAGTCAATTTGTGCCATTACAAGTCAAAAACAATTTGAAAAGTGTCAAACAACATATTTCAGACTTTGATTTTGAGTTATTGATTGGCATTAAAAAGGAAGCCTCAATGTCAAAAGTAGTCCAACCAGGCTAATTTTGTGACAGTGTAAGTCAACCCAACTTACCTGTGCAATAGCACCATGAAGGAAAACTGTACTCGATCTTGGTAGTGTACTATTTTTTCCTAGTCGATGTATACTTACAACTTTGGTTGACCTCTAGGCCTCACTACCATCCTTCCTCAGCAAGGATTTCCAAGGTAGACTTGTCCTTGGTATATTCTACATGTTTTTACCCGAAGAGGTTGCCTCAGATTCAACCCTAGATAACTATTGCTACTTGGATACAAGGATTCCCCCAAATAATGATTGTCGAAAACACTGAGTCAACAGCGTTAGCTATCACATTCACCGCTCACTCAACGGACTCAGATAATAAAGTGTTATCATTAAGAAAGGGAATTACACACATGGAACATTATGTAGTTTTCTATCGGTTGGCATCTGAGTGATTGAATAGTTATGACCGGCATAGACATTGTCTGTTGGTTACTTAGATTCTCATAACCTTAGAGGATGTTTATCCCGTCTGTGATCTCATCCCTTATGAAAGGTCGTACTCAAGCTACTTTGGTAGAGAACTGCTTTTCGAACTTTGTGAATGAACATGGAACCATTGTAATGAGTAGCTTTCAGAAGCTTTGTAGTCTAGTGCAAAGTTCATAGGGTCCATGCTATATTCACTAGGGAAATAGAGATTGTGGGTAATTAGTTTATACTCCGTAGTACTCTTCGTATCCGGAGAACGAAGTATTGTGCTATCTTGGATTCCTCCCAAAGTAACAATGCTTCATGGAAGCCAATGAAGGACATTCTTTAGACAAAACTTAGTATGAAGAGCAAGTATTAGAAAGTGTCTTGACCAAATTAGCCTCTCTGATACTCCAAGGTTAAGTAGCCTAATGCTATCATTGATGTTGGCAAATGGATGACATGCTTCTCTTCCCTTAAAAGTCTTTCACATCGAATCTTGGGGCAAGATTCCCATAAGGGGAGGGCTGTAACACCCTAGGTGTTTGTCGCCAGTTAAGCAATGGGTTTGAGCTCAAACATGACATGATAAGTGTTGATGAAGGTGTCAAGATCAAATCTACAAGAGTGAGCTCCATCTTAAACATGGACAACACACCCTTACATGTGGACACTTGTTAAGATTATGCAAGAGTAGTGTTAAACATGGTTATTTCATGTACATTACATCAACATGCATCCATCTTCACCAGTGGAAAAGTTTCTTGAAGTTTGGAATCAAGAAGTCACATGAAATGATAAGTTATAATCTTTCTTGGATTGCTTTATTAAGTAAATGGGAATATGAGATGTTGACCCAACCTTGCTACCTTGCCCACCTGACTCTAATTGAATTCTACAACAAAAGTCATGAAGGGTTCGTGTTGAGCAAATGTCAAGAAAATGCCTCAATTCATCAAAAACCCTAATTCTAGGGTTTAATGAGATGCTACTTTGACTTTGTCTAAACTATGGCTTAGCGTGTTTGAATGGCAGTAGAACTTAAATAAAAGTTGTAGTCCATGTTATGTAGAACAAACTTTGTTTTTTGACCAAGAGCTAGATCAGCTTGTAAGCAAGTCAAACCAAGGCTCAAACTTTGAATCTGCTGCTGTTTTTAGAATCCAAAAATATTCTATGTGAATTTCACCTAAGCAATGCTTTTGGCATCTCGCGTTCTCATGATTTTGTTAAGCAACTTGATCAGGTCCCAAAATAAAAGTTGGAGTATACATTGTGGAGAAGCGCGTGCAAAAAGATGGCACCGGTTTGACTTAATTTTGACCATCAATTTTGGAGTTTGTTAATCGTTGTCAATGCATTGACAATGCCATCTTGGAGTGTAATTAACCACTAATCTACTACCCTAATGACCATGGTCCCTAAATAAAAAATGTATATTAGTTCATGGGCTTCTACTTTGCTTTTGGGCCCAATGTCTAATTTGGCCCGTAGCCAGCCCAAAATGGTGCTCTGAAGTGGCCACACCAGTCACCCACCATGTGCTCAGGGAATCGCTCCAACAGACGACGCATGTCCAGGACATGGCATCCATGCCTGTGCATGCCTGCACCTCCTTGCCACATGTGCCTATCTCCCTACCATGCCTCGGCGCCCTCCAAAGCGAATGCCTGAGCCTCCCCACTCCTTCCCCCACTTGCTCTCATTCTCTAGCCGCTCCAGAGAGGAGCCGCCATGGACACCGCTGCCAAGCTCCATGGCAACTGCCCCTCACTCGTCCTTCAAGGCCCCTCCATCTCTCCCATACACCGTGGCATCTTCACCGTCATGTGCCTCTCCTTCTCGCCTGAGGTAGCCTGCCGCTGTCGCCCTGACGTCGCCACCATTGATGGCCGGCTAAGCTCCCTGCGTCCACGTGCTTCCGCTCCTCCTACGCTGCTCCGTCCGAACTAACCACTCCACAAGATCTGCTGCACCTCCTCACCACTGCAAGCCATCTCTTGCCAAGGCTGGCCAACCCCACTGCTGCCGCCGCCGCCGGAGCTACGCCTCTACGCGTCGCGCTCGTGCGTGGCGGGGCTGAGCAGCTCAATGGGTGCGCACGACTCCCCTAGTCCTTCCCCGCCACTCCACTGCCATCGATGAGCCTCCTTCGGTCAGCAATGGCGAGCCTCAGTGTGCTCCTCTATTCTGACCGCGTGAAGGGCTTCGCACAGAAATTTGAAGAAAGGGGAGGGTCGATCTGCAAACCGTACACTCATTTAAATAGTGCCCGAAGGACCTATTCACTAGCATTTAATTTGCGTTTTCTGTAGGGACCCCAGTGCAAAAGTGTGTTTCCTTTTCTTTTTCCTTATATGCATATAATTGGCTGATCTTTGAAAAATCATAACAAATTGTAGAAAAATCATAAAATAGCAAATGAGGACTTTTTGGAATCCTTGTGAAATTATCTATGCAATGGATCTATAATATGGCATTTCTTGTCTTTTTCATAACTGCAGTTGTGATGCTCAAAAAAATGTGAAATCTGTATGGAATGATACTTAGGTGATGGTTGATGTTTGGTAAAAAATTCAGGATTTTAGGCTTGATGGTTTAAGATATATAAAAATAACAGTTGCCCTATATTGCTTTGCTCATATTCTGAATAGGCCTAAATGTTTGTATTAATTGGATTAGCTAAGTTATGAGTCATGCCTTGATGATAATAAATGAGTTGTAGTACTTTTCTTAAGCTTTTCAAAAAGCTAAAGACCATAATTTTTGGTTAAGTAGATTTTTAGTTATAGTTGCTTTAATTTATGTGGTTGTTTATGCCCAAACCAAGATTGGGATTGCCTTGTTGGTAATGTGTGGCCTTGTTAATAGTAGAATTATCTCTAGGTGTTTATAACAAAGCTGTTTACAATTTTCTAAGCTTTCAAAAAAGTCTAGAACCACATTTATTGGATGTGATGATGGAATCAAACCAGAACACGGTGTTGGTGGACCTTTCCCAAAGATGGAAGGACCCCTGGAGTACATGCCTTAACAGGAGATGCTCGCCAAGCAAGTGTCGTCTAACAAACACTAACCTAGTGTTGGATCCCAGACAAGCTTTGGAGCATTCTAAGCCTCCTAAGTTTTAACAAATATCACTTGAGTCCTTTATGTTTGATGCATTAGGTTATAAGAGTTGATTGGAACCACTTGATGCATAGAACTACCTTGTTTAGAAATATACCTTGAACCCTATGTAGGTCCAAGATTGAATGTATGCTTAGCAATGCTTAGACCGGTAGAAGTCAGGTGATTTCCTATCACCTGCGAGATATAGGTGGATACCAAAGCACGGTTGGCTATATTTGCTACCGTGAAAATAACCATGTGTTGATGAATAAAAAGGAGACCGGGTGGGATTGTGATAGAGCAGCAATAGGGAATGGAGGTCTTGGGTGCCTGCCTATCCCTATCTGTGTCGATTAAAAACCTATTCACTGTATGTCCTCATGTCATTTTGAATGCATAGCCTAGCACTTAGTTGGCCGAATAAGTCATTCTAACCATGAAGCCGAGTAGCTCAACTCAAGTCGGGCCCCAGTAAGTGAAAGTGTGCACCCTGGATGGTAGTAAGGATGTGCAGAGAGCCAATGGCATGAGTCCAAGGGTAGGTTTGAGTCCTGATCTTCCTAGCAGATTGGTAGAATCTATGAGGGTGTAGCGTTGATCGGACCCGCAAAGTAGGTTCTTGAGTTGTACCAAAGGTGACTTAAGACTACCTTGCCGTAGGTATGTCTGGGTTTGTGTTAGGAGAAATTCCCCAGCTAGGTAAGAATCGATTCAAATCGCCATCTCTCTCGGATAGTGAGAACTTGACTGAGCAGTGGCAACATAGAGTAACTTAATGGAAACTCGATGGTTATGACGATGATACTCACATTACTACACTGGCTATGGTTACTATTGCCTATTACTAAATGATATTCCACATGTTTGGCACCGTTGCTAATCTAGAGATGAATAGCTATAATTAACTTGGTTACCGAATTAGAAAATGTATAGCTCAACTAGTGGTTTTTATGCAAAATTTTGTTAAGCTAGCTCCACCTATAAAGCCTTGCATACTCTTTGGTGTCACTTTATTTATAGTTTATGATGGGTAAGTCTAGCTAAGTATATTCGAGTACTCAGGGTTGATCCCACCATGTTGCAAGTGAAGTTCCTGGCCTACTGAAGATGGTGGCTAACCGCCGGTGGGCTCATTGACTCTATATTTATTTCTTATCTATATGCTTTTTATCAGATGATGTCACTTATGCTAGCAATGTATTTGGAACTTATATTAATGTAATCATTTGAAAGTTATGTTGTTTTCACTAATCGGTTTTGAAACCCAAACTTTTACTATTATTTGTGAACCCATTTGTAATATTATTTATGCTACAACTCTATTTATGTGATGTTTATTTGCTTAATCACTCAATCTTGGTTATAATGTTGATTTACCGAGGTCCTTCATGACACTCAGTGGACTACCGGGTTTACCGAGGTCTTTGTAATATTATTTCCGCTGCAACTCTATGTATGCACGCATCAACGTGCTAAATGGGGACAACCGTACTTGATCTTGTATAAATTGGGTGGTTCTTTCATAGTTGTGATACTCGGGAAACCATTAATGTCAATAGGGCTCAGAACAGGAATTACTCAGGCACCCCCTATTCAGCATTCGCGCACAGACTACGCCTAGTGGTCTAGCCCGACAAGGTCCATCCTGGGACCATTGAAAAATATGATGGGACAACCAACCCCAAGGAGTGGACTCAGATCTACTCTATGGTGATCGAGGCAGCGTCAGGTGATGACCATGTAATGGCCAATTAGCTGCCAACTATCTTTCAAAGGTCTGCCCAAACTTGGCTAATGAATCTGCCTAAGTGCATAGTCCAATCTCAGGACCATCTATGCTAGCTATTCGAAGCCAACTTTCATGCAACCTACAGCCATCCCGGTCATGAGGACGATCTGTTCGCATGTGTTCAGAAGCCCAATGAGCATCTTTTGGACTTCATCCACAAATTCAGCGACATCCGTAAAGCAATCCCCGACATGAGTGAAGATCAGGTGATCGTGGCCTTCAAGCAAGGATGCAAGGACAAACGAACTGCGGAGAAGCTTGCCACCAAGAACCCAAAGATGGTTGCTGAACTCTACAAGATCCTCAATGCAACAACAAAGGTGGCAGATGCCCAAGCACAGTGCATGGACAGTCCGACTTAGGGGACATGAAGAAGAACAAGGGCAAGAAGTGCAAGATCGGAGAAGCTAAAGTCCTTGTCACTGCAAAGGGAAAGGCTCCACCTCGACTGCCAAGGTAAACCTAAAGACCTTCCAATATATTGCCATATTCATTATTCTATCAAGCACAGCTTTGTGGATTGCTTGGTCTACAAGAAGTAGAAGCAGGAGGTAGAACAGGCACGCAGGCCTGAGGGCCCTATCAGGCAAGAGCCACCCAAATGATGAGTTGACCCCCATGACGATGATGATCCAATCATCTTTGGGGACAATGAGATCACCACAATCTATGGTGGCATAGCTACACTAGCTTCCAAGACCAAGTTAAAGCAGGTCGAGCACTAGGTGAATAGCACCTAGCCCTTAGACAAAAAACTCAAGTGGTCAGAGGTACCAATCCAGTTCGATATTTGGGATAACCCCATAAATCTTTATGACGGTCCATTATTTCCGCTGATCATCAAAGCCTACATTAGGAATTACAAGGTCGGTCAAACCTTAATTAATAGTAGCAGTGGCCTCAATCTGCTCATTGAAAATGCATATGACAATTTGGGGTTGCCCTTAAAGCATCTCCTCCCGGTCAAAGAGCCCTTCTATGAGATAATGCCGAGCATGTTATCATATCCTCTTAGGAGAATCGACCTACAAGTTACCCTTCAAGAAGGTGAGAACACTAGGTCTGAATTCCTCATGTTCGAGGTCATAGACTTCGAATTGGCATATAATTGCATCTTGGTTCAGCCGTTTTTGAAGAAAATCATGGCAGTCGCTCATTTTGCTTACTCGATACTTAAGTTACCCGATCCCCATGTCTCGATGACTATACATAGGATCGCAAGAGTGCTATCGCTTGTGATATGAGGACCCTCGACATGATCAGGCAGTATAAGCAAGCTCCGGTAGACCTAAATGAACTACCAGTCAAACAGCAGAAGACCGCTATGGTGGCGACCTCGACCCTAGTAACCCTGAAGACAAAGGAGGCGCCTAAGGACCCTGAGTGCTCCAAAGCAGTTGTAGCCCGCCCTAAGGCCCTAGGCACTACCAGCTCAATAATCGGTGGCCACCACCAATGAAAGCCACAAAGACGACGATGAGTTGATGAAAGTTCTCGACTCAACTCCTTAGTTGAATTATGCCATGGACGACGCATCAACAAAGAAGGTCCCACTAGATCCCCAAGATCCAGCTAAGACCACCAACATTGGGTCAAACCTAAATTCCAAATAGGAACTTGAGCTCATTGCTTTTCTCTAGGAAAATAAGTATGTGTTCGCTTAGGAGCAGTCTGATATGCATGGGATCCCTAGAGAAGTAATCGAGCACAAACTTGGTCTACCAGCTGGCGCCCGACCAGTTAGATAGAAACAAGGATGTTACACACCAGAAAAGTGAGCCGCCATATGTGATGAAATCAACCGACTACTAAAGATAGGTTTCGTATGAGAGGTCCCTTTCCTGGAATGGCTAGCAAATCCTGTCTTGGTAAAGAAGCCTAATGGCACATGGCGGATGTGCCTGGACTACGCCGACTTGAATAAAGCATGCCTAAAGGACAAATATCCTTTTTTGAGTATAGATCAAATTATAGATTCAACCTCTGGATGCGAATTGCTATGTTTTCTAGATGCCTATTTGAGGTACCAGCAAATTAGCATGTGCATAGATGATGAGGAAAAAACTAGCATTTGTAACTCCTTTCAGTGTGTACTGTTATATTGAGATGCCTTTCGGCCTAACGAATGCTGGTTCTACGTATAAAAAATGTGTACATATTATCCTTGAAGGCTAAATTGGCCATAATGTCAAAGCATACATTGACAAATCTTGTTGGTAAAAGCAAATCTAAAGGTGATCTAATCGCCGATTTAAAGGAAACTTTTGACAACTTACGTAAGAACAAGATGATGCTCAATCCTAATAAATGCACGTTCGATGTTTCTTCAGGTAAGCAACTTGGGTATTTGGTGTCTCATCGGGGCATCAAAGCTAACCCTAAGAAGGTCAAGGCTATCGATAATATGTAGCCTCCACGCAATCACAAAAAAGACCAAAAGCTAGCTGGCATGATGGCAGCCCTAAGTCGATTCGTATCCAAGTCCATCGAATGAGGTATGCCATTTTATAGATTACATAAACATGACAGTTTTCAATGGAGCGAATAGACCAAAGAAGTGTTTTAGGCATTCAAGAAATACCTGAAGCAATTACCAATCCTTGAACCTCCAAAAGATGGTGAAGTCATGCTTTTATACGTAGCAGCAACCTCAAAGTTTGTTAGTGCGGTCCTAGCAATCGGGCGTCAAACGAAAAAATCCACAAAGCAGCACCCAGTCTATTTTGTAACTGAAGTCCTCCATGACTGCCCGATCTAGGTATCCTAACATTCAGAAATTACTATATGTCATACTTATGTCCTCTCGCAAGCTTAAGAATTATTTCTTGAGTCATAAGAGCAAAGTGGTCTCTTCTTATCTGCTTGGCACCATTATCCACAATCAAGATGCAGTCGGTAGGATAGCTCAGTGGTCTATAGAGCTAGGACAATATGACATACAATTTGTACCTCGAACTATGATCAAATCACAGGCTCTAGCTAATTTCATTGCAGAATGGATAAACCCTGAACCTGAAGAGGCAGCATAGAACCCCGAGCACTGGATCATGTTCTATGATGGAGCAAAATATAAGAACAATGCGGAGGCTGGAGTTATCTTGTGTCGACGAAATATGGTCGGCAGTCTACCTAGGGGTATACCCAAGGTAGTAGATTATCGGCAGACAGATGCGCAAGCAACAAACAAGATGGTAACTAATGAGGACATCACTACTTCATCACATACAAGCCAAGTAGAGGAGGACGTCCAGCATGGGCGTCCAATTCATCTTTTTCGTGGTGGAAGCTGAGTCCAACTCAAGTTTGAGTCTGGTTAGGGCTCTAGGACTAGTCTGCCTTAAACTGGTCACCCAGGATGCATCTAGACTCCATTTTTGACGATCCACATATGGATGGAAAGCTAATTGGATAAGGAAACCAACCCAATTGGTTTCACATCAAAAGGCCTTCAGAATCAACGGGAATCGTCGAATCAAGTCTGCGTCCAGAATCTATCAGGGTGCTGTGACACCATCTTTTGGTCCGTTGGACCATGTATCATGTTTGGGCCCATTAGGGGGCGCGTCCAGGGGCGGTGACGCCCAAGACTCTATAAATACCAGCCGTCACTCTCCCATTAGGGGGCCGCGTCCAGGGGGGTGATGCCCAAGACTCTATAAATACCAGCCGGCGCTCTCCTTAGAGTGACAGCTGGTATTTATAGAGTCTTGGGTGTCACCCCCCTGGACGCGCCCCCTAATGGGCCCAAACATGATACACGGTCCAACGGACCAAAAGACGGTGTCGCAGCACCCTGAAAGATTCTGGATGCAGATTTGATTCGATGATTCCCATTGATTCTGAAGGCCTTTTGACGTGAAACCAATTGGGTTAGTTTCCTTATCCAATTAGCTTTCCATCCATATGGGGATCATCGAAAACGGAGTCCGGATGCATCTTGGGTGACCAGTTTAAGGTAGACTAGTCCTGGAGCCTGAACCGGACTCGAACTTGAGTTGGACTCGGCTTCCACCACGAAAAAGATGAATTGGATGCCCATGCTGGACGTCCTCCACTACTTGGCTTGTATGCGATGAAGTAGTGATGTCCTCATCAGTAACGCAAGATAGACACAAGGTTTTATCTAGGTTCGACCGCTGTAAAGGCATAATACCTACGTCCTGCGTTTGATTGTATTGTTGTATGTTAATGAGAGATGTTTTTTAGAGGGGTCCCCTGCCCGCCTTATATAGTCCGGGGGACAGGGTTACAGATCTAGAAACTAATCCTAGCCAATTACAATTGCCATAGGTGGCCAGATAAGGATTCATATTCTAATCGACCAGGATCTTGCTTGATCTCCAAATCTGCCTTGACTCCTTGTGCAGGACTCTGAACAGGTTGGCTGGGCCAGTGCATCGTCTTTTAGTGGATCGGACCCCCTGATTCGGGCTGGCCCAAGCCTAGCCGTAAGGGTATAGGGGTTAATACCCCCACAGCTAGTCCCCGAGCACCATGTATTATGCTGCGAACACACCGTTTGATCTCCTTTGACTAATGCGATCCATCTTCATATCATCTCCAACTGATTTAAACATTGACCAATCAAATGCGCCAGCATTCTAATCAGAATAGAGAGCAGTAGCCCATGATTATAGCTGAAGATTCTGGTTGTCCGAAGAATGCATGGTGCTCTTAAAGAAAAAAGAAAAAGATTTCTTTCCTTATCAAGTGTGCCCACTTGTATTTCTGATAAGAAATGTAAGTGACCCTTGGACAGTAGTAATCCTGACAATCAGTCAAAGCGTAGGGGTCGATTAAATAAACACATTCACCACAAGGTAAAGTGTGCCCACTTAGTCCCTGAGCCTTGTAGTAGGTGACGCAGGCACGTGGTGCCAGGGTCTAAAAAGAATTTCCACTGAAGTTAAGAATCCAATCATCATACAATCAATACGAGATGCACCGGCAGGTGCATCGTACCGATGTAGTCCCCGAGCTTGCTGGAAGGCGAAGTATAAGCCTTGTAGCAAGGTCCAAATAAATGCCTCTCAACTGTATGTGAGTACACATCACATGTAGCCGAGGAGAGCAGTCACCGAGCATTGTTCAGAATAGTCCCCAAGCATGGTAGTGGTCGAAGCAGTCCACAAGCACGATAGTGGTCTGGATAGTCCCTGAGCACGATAGTGGTCTGGGCAGTCCCCAAGCACGGTAGTGGTCTAGGAAGTCCCCGAGCACGGTAGTGGTCTAGGCAGTCCCTGAGCACGATAGAGGTCTAGGTAGTCCCCGAGCATGACAGTGGTCTGGACCATCCCTGAGCATGAGACATGCGGTGAAGAAACGGAAGCCACTTGTACTATTATTTGGTATATTTATTTATCTTCTTACTCTGTCAAGTCCAATCTAACACGTCGGGTCAAAAAAGTAGACGGGTATAGCACGTCATACTTCCCTCTTGTCTTTCAAGCAAATAGTCACTTGGCACCTATATGGAGGTGCGTCAGTGTGGGCCCTCTCACACTAGCAACGAAGAGGCGCATACACTAATAACGAAGAGGCGCATATATTGGCATAGATCTCAAGGTTGTGAAAACAACTGTCTATGGCGCGTGCGCACGTCTCCCAAGAATCTCAGGCAGACAAAATGGTGGAACTCTTGGTTATTTATAATATAGAATTGGCAAGTTACTTTTTACCGAACCCCATTACCATTTGCTGCCATAGCCTTCTTCTTCCTCTTGCCAACCCTAATACCTCCGAGATCATCACCAATCACCCCTCCACCATATCCACCTTCATCAGCAAGGGTGGATTCATGGCGAAGAGTGATGCCCAGAAGAAAGCCGGAGTCATGGCCAAGGAGTGGTGGAAGTCAAGAAGCAACGAGCAGACCATCGAAGACCTCGTCATCATGGGAGTACTCCACAACAAGGAACTCATAGGATGGCGCGCGCCGGAGGGCGAGGGGTACCCTGATCCACAACCAGGTGAGATTGTGGTTTTTGAAGATTTCTTCAAGCGGGGTTTTGGGGTTCTAGTGCACCCTTTCCTTCAGGGGCTCTGTTTGTATTACAACTTTGGGATTTGCATTCTGCATCCCAACTTGATTCTTCTTGTCTCCACCTTCATTCATCTTTGCAAATTTCGACTTCTTTCACCATCTTTTCTGTCTACAGAAGAAAGGAAGCGGTGGCTCAAAGATAGTCGGAGGTGTGTACCTCAATCTTCATGATGGGATGAAGGCCCAATACCTACACTACCCTTGGAACACATTGCTTGATGACTGGTACAACAAGTGGTTCTACATCCATGAAGAGCCGAACATGATCACGCTGTGTGACGTGGGGTTCATTCTGAAGCAGAAGACTAGCTGGTCGAAGAAACCTAAACACCTGGAATAGATCCTAGATCTACTTGGGATGATCCTATGGAGAAAACTGGATGGTCCGAGCATGGTTGGGAACTTCATCAGCCAAAGGATCTAGCCCTGTCAGAGGAGGGTACATCCCCGCTACGAGTACCAAGGTAGCGCAGACCCAATGAGGACCAAGAAAGAGGCGCTTGACAAGATCGAAGTCAAAGCCAGGATTGGAGAGCTATTCAACTTAGCTGATCCAAATTATGTCAGATTGAGCGACATTGAGCATGCTTTCAAGCTCGCCCGACCTCCCCCAAAGGTAAATCATTCTGCCTTGTACCCATAGTTTTATGTTGTAACAGAAACTTACTGTGTTATCTCCTTTGTGTTTCCCAAATTAATGGTCGTGATAGAGCAACAGTGTTTGTGTCTCCACCCCCTGGTGTAGATTGGCCGCAAGTTGCCGGCCCAACCACCTAGACCAGCGCCGGGGTCAAAGATGTCGACTGGGCCATGCTTGGAGTTAGGGAGGAGGCAGTGGCCAGAGCTGCTGGTAAGCGGCTGGCGGCCAGCAAGCGTCATCAGGCGATCTTTACATTGTTAGACAATGAAATAGAGGATGCAGACATCTTTCGACTCGTCCCTTGAAAGAGGAGGAGGCAACTGGAGTCGATGGAGCAAGGTGGCTCGTCCGTGCCAGTGGGACCCGCATCACCGACCACTACATCATGGAGTACAAGCCACAAAGGGGTCGAGCATCAAGCCTCGGCACCGGTGCTGGTCATAGAGGGAGACCAGGTGGCACCCATAGAGCATGTGGAGCAATCACGGACAAAGAGACATGCCTTCGCCACATCATTCCATGCTTCCAACATGTAAGTATTTGTAACCTTGATGTAAGCTTACAATTTATATTGAATACTGTTGTCTTCTGAACTTATCTCAGATATATTAGGTCGGCGTCCACCGAAAATCCCGACCAACTTGCTGGGAGCGGCGTGGCTCTGTCAGCAATCTCAGAGAAAACTGCCCAGCAGCCAGCCATGGAGGAACCTATAGCAGAAAGTCCACCGGAGCCTCAACAGATAAGCGGCCAGACAACAGTCCTCGAGCACATTGTCGAGGGGAGAGCCGAGCCAAGTACAGGTGCTCCGAGCACTAACCCTGCTGAGGGGGACACTTTAGCACCAAGGGTAATAGACCAAACCAAGGAGCAGTAGCCGGAGGTGGCACAGAGCATGTTTGCCAATGCTATGGCCCGTGGGAAGGCCATAGTGATCGCAGAAGCTGCAAACTCCAGACCAGCACTGCTACCCGAAGAAGAGGATGAAGTAGAGGAGGTCCAAGACCGTCCCCTAGACAAACGACAACATGTATATGTGTCGCACTGGTGGAACGACCAATGGGTTGTTCATGAGGAAATCCCAAAGGTCGAAGAGACTATGAAAGTTGAACGTGCGGTGAAACATCTGTTGATGGAAGTCCAGGTATGTTTTGCTTGACCACCTGATCCTGCTATCTAGTCAAACTATCTTACTTAGCTTTTTACATGCAGGACTTAATGAACACCGCAAGGTACCGAAAGAAGTGCTTCGACCAGATTGAGGGGATCACAGCAAGCAATAAAGAATTGGCGGCCGAGGTGGAATGCTTGCGCCACCAACTTGAAGCCACCAACCATGAGAGGATGGAGCAAGAAGCACAGAACTAGAACCTGGTCATCCAGATTAGTAACAAAGAGTAGGAAAAAATGAATAAGTTGTCACTTTATCACAACAAGTGCATGACACGTGTTGTTGCATCGTTGGTAGTAATAGCTATAGTGTAGGCTTAGAAGCCAAAGTAGTCCATCTCCAAGAGGAGAATAGACGTGTGGTCGTAGAGTGTGGTCACCTGAGGGAGGACAACAAGAAATTGGCGCACGACTAGTCACAACTCCGGGACCACACAACCAATATGAAGGAGGAACTGAAAAGTAAGTGTTTCAGATTACCTTGCTCACTTTTGTTGCCTGCCTTATCTTGTCGTGGCATGACATTTTAATGTCTTATGCAGTTTACAGTTTTAAAAGTCAATGCCAAGAAGCATCTAGAAGCCGTGATGAAAGATCATGATGGCTGGAAAGCGTGATGCTTAGAGATCATCGAGGATCAGGACACATGGAAGAACCGGTGCCAGGAAGTGGCAACCGGCATTTTGCCGGTCCTCAACCTTATCGACCTAGCGCTTATAGAGGAAGTGCCAAGGACATCGCAGCCCGGACTGGTCGATAGATGCCGAAAGGCATGGGGATGGTTCCAAGAGTTCATGAAGGAGGCAGGTGAGTACACAGGCGCACATGTGCTAAGCATGGTACGTGCTCACTACCCCTTGATTGATCTCAAGCGCCTAGAGGCTGGATACCCAAAGGAGGTAGATCTAGACAAGGCTGAGGAGCTTCGGATGACCCAGCTAGACTTGACGGCAAGAATAATTGGCGACATTAACCTGTGTGGAGGCGGGACAACACTTGTACAGGGTATGCCATCAACAAGTCAGCTGGAAACGCCATCAGTTTTGAGCCAACCGGTGAAGCCTACGGTCTCGACCAGCCAGGCATCGGTGGGGCAACCTTCTTTAGCTCAACCAGTACAAGAGTCCCCGGGAGTCGAGCACATTGTCAGGCCCAGCGAGCAGCAGGTGCCGCATAACCCGACCAACCAATAGTATAGGCTATAGCTGTAGAAGAAGATGTAGTTGTGTTATTGTAAACTTGGACCTTTTTAGGCAAGCTTGTAATAACATAACTGTATATCATCATAAGCTTGTTTGTTTTGTGAAAAACGTATTTAAGCTTGAATCTCGCGTTGGTGTAACTAAGTGAGAAAATGTTAGCATTCTATTTAGTTGTACCAGTTTAGTCAACATGTCATCCTGACAGGTTTGTATGGCCCTGGTTTGTCTTGTGGTCAGAGTGTGAGGAGCGTAGCCTGTGCACATGTAGACGTAGACATGTCAAACCAGAGGGGACCTGCTGATCACCCGTAGCGTAGAGAGAAGATCTCATGCACACATTGGGAGGAACTAGAGATAGGGCCTACTCTGAAAACCTAGGAAGGAAGGGAGGTCGGTTTTGACTGGTTAAGTTAGAATAATAATGGACTTCGAGGTGACACATTAGAGTGGTCAAAGAAATCATAGTAGCTTTATTGAATTAAATCGAAAGTACAAGAGTAGTACATATTTTAGCAGTTAAGCATAGAAACGCCTAAGCTTGTCGATGTGCCATGAATTGGGTATGTCCGTGCCATCTAGGTGAGCTAACCTATAAGACGTAGGTCATGTAACTTCCTTGATCACGAAGGGCCCTTCCCATGGAGTGGCGAGTTTGTGGACACCAGCCTGATTCATCTTCCACTTCAGAACTAGGTCCCCGACCACAAAGAACCGCTCTTTAACGTTCTTGTTGTAGTACCTATGCAAAACAGCAAGGTATTTGGCTGTACGTACGCAAGAATCGAGCCGCTTCTCTTCTGCACTATTCACTTCTAGCTCCCGTGCTTCATTGGCCTTGTCTTCGTCGAAGTTCTCTACCTGTGCTGATCTGAAGGCAATATCTGCTGGAAGCACTGCCTTAGCGCCGTAAACCATAAAGTATGGTGATACGCCGGTATTGCGACTGGGCTGGGTTCTGAGGCCCCAGACCACGGCTGGTAATTCTTTGAGCCATCTTTCAGGAGCCTTGTTGTTTTCTCTGTACATCCTTTTCTTAAGTGCATCCAAGATCATACCATTTGCCCGCTTGACCTGTCCATTAGCTCTAGGGTGCGCCACCGAGACATTTTACTACTATGCTCCTTTCATCGCAGAAGTCCCAAAAAGTGTTCTCGGTGAACTGAGTGCCTAGATCAGTGATGATGCTGTTGGGTATGCCAAAGCGGTGGATGGCCTAGTCGATGAACATGACAGCCTTTTCTAAAGATGCCTGTACTAGAGGCATGTACTCTACCCACTTAGAAAATTTGTCGATCAGGACAAAGACACATGTAAATTTCCCAGGAGCTGGTTTGAAGGGCTTGATCATATCTAGTCCCCAACATGTGAAAGGCCAAGAGGCTGGTATTGTCTGGATCTCGTGTGCTGGTACATGGATTCTCTTGGTGAAGAACTAACAACCCTCACAATGGCGGACTAGCTTCTCTGCATTGGCCACAACGGACGGCCAATAGAACCCTGCTCGGAAAGCCTTGCCAACCAGCATTCTCAAGGCTGCATGGTTGCTATAGGAGCCAGAGTGGATTTGGTCTAGGAGATGTTCACCATCCTCCTGGGTTATACACTTCATCAAGATTTCCTCCTTTGTGTTCTCACGCCATAATTTGCCATCGATGAGCAGATACTACTTACTGTAACGCATCAGGTGCTCGTTTTCTATCCAATCAGTGTAACCACTGCCATCTGTCCAGTACTTGATGAAAGGTACTCTCCATTTGGGCTCATTAGTGGTCAGAGGTGGTTCGGTGGTGCTTGACGTCGGAACCGTAGCCACTAATAGCTGGTCTGGAGGCTTGTCGACCGTGTGATCTTCCTCTTTGATGCAAGGCATGAGCAGGTCCTGAACGAATACGCCATGTGGGACTTTAGCTTGAGATGATCCTAACTTTGACAGCGCATCTGCTGCTTGATTTTTGTCTTGGACCACGTGTGTGTACTCGATGCCGTAGAACTTGCCTTCTAGCTTTCTGATTGATTTGCAGTATGCATCCATCTTTTTGCTGGTCGTGTCCTAGTCCTTGTTGAGTTGGTTGATGACCAGAGCTGAGTCTCTATAGACATAGAGACGTTTGACACCAAGCTCAACCACAATGCGCAAGCCATGTAGGCATGCTTCATACTCGGCGGCATTATTAGATGCTAGGAAATAAATCCTGAGGACGCACCGGAGCTGCTCCTTGGATGGTGACATAAAAAGGACTCCTGCTCCTGCACCATCGATGTTGAGAGAGCCGTTGAAGTACATCTTCTAATACTCATCGGGCCCCTGAGAGGCAGGTGTGCTTAAGTCTGTCCACTCAACGATGAAATCGATGAGTGCCTGAGACTTGATTGTAGTACGGCTTGCAAATTCCAAGGAGAAAGGGCATAGCTCCATTGCCCATTTGACGATGCGCCTGTTCGCATCCTTGTTGTGAATGATGTCCCCCAGAGGATACTTAGTCATGACCACCACACGATATCCGTCAAAGTAATGTTTCAACTTTTGGGATGTTATTAGTATGGCGTATATCAGTTTCTGAATCTATGGGTACCTGGTCTTGGATTCATTGAGTACCTCGCTGATGAAATAGATTGGTCACTATACCTTATAGGCATGGCTAGGCTCATCGCGCTCGACCACCATGGCAGTGGAGACCACTTGATTAGTTGCTACAATGTAGAGTAGGAGAGTTTCATCTTCTCTAGGAGCAGTGAGGACCGGAGGTGATGTAAGGTATTGTTTTAGCTATGTGAAGGCAGCGTCTGCTTCCTCTGACCACTCAAAACTCTTGGATGCTTTGAGCAGCTTGAAAAACGGTAGTCCTTTCTCTCCTAATCTTGATATGAAACGACTAAGAGCAGCCATGCATTCGATAAGCTTCTGGACATCCTTCACCTTTTTGGGTGGCTTCATGTCTAAGACAGCTTTGACTTTCCTCGGGTTAGGGCGTATGCCATCGTGACTGACGACGTTGCCAAGCAATATGCCAGAAGGACACCAAAGATGCACTTCTTTGGGTTAAACTTCCATTGAAATGTATTAAGGGCTACAAAGGTGCGTGCCAGGTCATCAACAAGGGTATGTGCTTCCTTGGTCTTGACAACTACATCATCGACATAAGCCTCGATGAGGTCATCTTTTATCTCGTCTTTGAGGCAGGCCTATATGGCACGTTGATAGGTAGCCCCGACATTCTTGAGCCTAAATGACATGGTCGTGTAGTACTAGGCGCCGAAAGGCGTGATAAAAGATATCTTGATCTGGTCATCCTTTTTGAGAGCGATCTGGTGATAACCAGAGTAGCAATCGAGAAAGGAAAGCAGCTCACAACCGGTGGTTGAATCTATGACCTCGTCTATGCGAGGTAAGCCGAAGGGGTCTTTAGGGTAGTGTTTGTTGAGATCAGTGTAATCAACGCACATTCTCCATTCATTATTCTTTTTGCGTACAAGAACCAGGTTGGCTAACCACTCCAGATGATACACTTCTTTGATAAATCTGGCTGCCAAAAACCATGTAACTTCTACCCTAATTGCCTCCTTCTTGTCGTGAGCGAACCGTCGTAGCTTCTGCTTGATAGGTTTGGCCTTGCTATTGACATTCAAGGAGTGCTCGATCAGATTCTGAGGTACACCGGGCATGTCAATAGGTTTCCATGTGAACACATCCATGTTGCTCCTCAAGAACCTGACGAGCGCGTCTTCCTATTTTGGATCCAAGTTGGCCCCGATAAGGGCCGTTTTGCTGGGATCACCATCGACAGCTGGATCACCTAGTGCTCCTTGGACTTGATGTTCTTGCATGGAGCCTCAAGCTTGGGGATCTCTAGGTGGTCGGTTGGGGTCTTCTTGGCGTCGAGCATGGTCTTAGCCATGCGAATAGAGAGGTCATGAGCCTCTGCTATTTTGAAGTTGTCATCCTCATAGGTATAAGCTGCGTATACATTGCCCTTAAGAGTTAGAACTCCTTTCTCGATAGGCATCTTGAACACCAAATACCTATAATGAGGTATGGCCATGAACTTGGTGAGTGATGGTCAACCAAGGATAGCATGGTAGGTGCCGTCGAAGTCAGCGACCACGAAGTTAACGTAGTCGGTGTGGAAGTGGTCTGAGGTCCCAAACTGCATAGGTAGTGTGATCTACCCGAGAGGTGTAGAGCTCTGTCCGGGGAGAACACCCTAGAACTGTGCCTCGTATAGCTTGAGATCCGCCTAGGTTATCTTTAGGGCCGGCAGACTATTCTTGAACAGTATATCAATGGAGCTGCCACCATCAATCAGCACTCTGTCGAACTGAACCTTGTTGATACAGGATTGAGGACTAGGGGAAAACATCCTAGTTCAGGTATTGCGGCCCATTGGTCCTTTCTGATGAAGGAGATCTCATAGTGAGACCAAGGAGGGAGCCACGGATCGGTGATGAGGTTGTCGGTGTTTGCCACGTTCAAGCAAGCGTGGGCGAGCAGCTTGCGTTCTCATTTGGTCTCGATGGACACTTTGCCTCCAATGATGGTGTGCATGTGATTGGTTGGCTTGACGTACTTGTGATGGGGATCTGCATCTTCATCATCGTTGTCCTCATTGCACTGTTCCCCTATGTCATTAGGCTTGTCAGATGAATCCAGAGCCTGTTGACACGTGTAGATAGACTTGAGAATGCGGCAATTCTCCATGGTATGGTTTGACTTGGGATGGAGCTGGCAGGGCCCTTTCAATGCTTTGGCATAGTCTTCTTCGTAGTTACGATGTCTGCCGCCTTTTTTAACGGTGTTGACCTCGTCGTCATCTTCCCAAGCATGCTTGCCCCTGTAATCGTCACGACGGTTACGCCGCTGATTATGTTGGTCACGTTGGTCGCAGGAGTCATTGCGCTAGTTGTGGTGATCAAAATTGTCATTCCGACCATGGTTGCCGTGGTAGTCGTTGCGGTGTGGGGGGTGGTCGGAGTGTGGAGCCCTTGCTGCTTCTTCGATAATTATCTTTTTGGCATCGTCGGTGTCTGCATATTTTTTAGCAGTGGCCAGGAGCGCTATGACTGATTCAGGTCTCTTGTAGAGGAGCTTGTCCCTTAGGGCATCGTGGAAGCGGAGGCTAGTGATGAAAGCCTTGATTGCCTCATTGTCGGAGATTAATGGGACCTTGATGCGCATCTCCGAGAAACATCGGACGTACTCGTGCAGTGGCTCATCTTACCAATCTTGAATCCACTGCAGATCATATTTGTTGCTAGGTTGCTCACAAGTAGCAATGAAGTTGTCGATGAAGGCTTGCTTGAGCTCTTGCCAAGAATCAAAGTAGTTCACTGGCAAGCTGACCAGCCATTGGTGACCTGCGTGGCCAACAGCGACTAGGAAGTAGTTAGACATGATGTGCTCATTAGCCATGGTTGATCTACACGTAGTTTTGTAGAGCATGACCCATAATTCGGGGTTCTCCTTGCCATCATACTTCTGAAGTTTTTTGAGCTTGAAGTTCTTAGGCCATATGACTTGGCATAGGTGCGGAGTAAACTGCTTCAAACCCGGTGGGCCATGGGCAGTATCATATTCCATACGGCGATAGCTTTCGTGGGATGCATGATCATTGGCTCTTTGGTTGATGCGATTGCACAGATCACATCCTCCGAGGTAATGGCGGAGATCGTTATTGCCATCATGGCAATCTCGGTTGCCATCCTAATTAGCCCTACAACTGTGGTTATCATGGCGATTGTCATGGTTGTCTTGATGGTTGTCATCCCGAATGACGTGGCGGTTGTCCTCCCAATGACAGTTGTCGTCCCGACCACCATCATGGCTACCGTTTCTACCTTGATGGTTGTCTGATGGGTCGTTGTTGCGTGAGCCACGTTGGTTGGGTGGCTATGAGCGACTTGAGTACTAGCGGCTGTGGCTTGATTCGACTGAGATGGATGGAGCCTAGGCTTGATTTACGATCTCTGTGGTCTGGGCCATAGCAGCCATCAGGTAAGCTTGTATATCATCACAAACTGCCTAGGTTTCTGGGGTATTGGGTAGCCGTTGCATTGTCGCCATAGCGATGGCTATGTTGGCGCTTGGAGTCCAGAATACCTATTTGTCCCCCACCCTGTCGAAGGCATTGTTGAGGTTGCACGGCTGGACCCTTATGCGTTGTGCCTCCTCTTCTGCTTCAGCTTTGATTTGTCAGCGATTAAACAGGTCAATATTGCATGCTTCACGTGCAAGCCTTTCTTGTTCCGTTTCACCGACTGCTGGTGGTTCGTCATTACTGATAACATTGATCAAGTCCCCTCGCCTTGGTGGGAAAGACGGGAATTGTGGGAACCCCGAGGCGTGGTCTGGGATATCCAGATCGTATTCAATGCCTTCATCATCATGATGTTGGAGCTCGGTGTGAATAGAGGCACTAGATGTGATGCTAGACGAGGAGCTGGAGCCACCCTCTTGGACTGTGTGGACGGATCCTTCTTGATAATCCTCAATCCGGACCATGTTGACGAAGTTGTGTGGCTTCGGCCAAGGTCGATGTATAAAACACCGATCTGAGCAGTGTTGTATATTGTATGCATAGCTGGAGGTAGTGTTTCGTAGGCCGTAGGGCTGGACCTAGTAGTTCTCCATCGAGGCTTCATACTCGGAGAGCCAGAGACCCATCATAGAGGCTGACTGGTGACGAGCAGAGCGCCCATCAGGAGTAGATGTGACTACGAGGTCTGTACCGAGTCGTGCAGGACGACTAGCCTGAGCTAGTCGAGTAGATCTATTGTCAGGTTGTGGTTGCCTACTCATTAGGTTGACTTTGAATTGAGCTTACCAGAGCTAGGGTTTCAGCAAGCTTGGTGCCAACACGATCGATGGAGTCGAGCAGGTCGGTGTTGTCGATCTGCTTCCCTTTGTAGCGAGGAAGCAGACGACGGGTTGTTGGCATGGCTAAAGATGATGCGGGCATGGTCAGAGTCAGATCCACCATGGTCGGAGCCAGATCCACCATGGTCGGAGCCAGATCCATCGTGGTCGGAGCCGTAGCCGATGCAAGTGAAGTAGTGGTCGACGCAGATTGAATCCGCGCCTCCTCCGTGGTCATGGCGATGAAGTCATTGGAGCCGGTGGTCCAGGTGATCTGGCCGACGGTGCACATAAGGCCGTTCGGCGTAGCCATAGAGCCAGAGATGATGACCATCTTGTTCGCTTAGAGAGCAGTACATACACTCCCTACCTGGTGCACCACTATCGACGAAATATGGTTGGTAGTCTACCTAGGGGTATACCCAAGGTAGTAGATTATCGGCAGATAGATGCGCAAGCAACAAACAAGATGGTAATGCAAGACAGACACAAGGTTTTATCCAGGTTCAGCCACTGTAAAGGCATAATACCTACGTCCTGCGTCTGATTGTATTGCTGTATGTTAATGAGAGATGTTTTTTAGAGGGGTCCTCTACCCACCTTATATAGTCCAGGGGGACAGGGTTACAGATTTGGAAACTAATCCTAGCCAATTACAATTGCCATAGGTGGTTGGATAAGGATTCCTATTCTAATCGACCAGGATCTTGCTTGATCTCCAAATCTGCCTTGACTCCTTGCGTGGGACTCCGAACAGGTTGGCCGGGCCGCGTGTCATCTTTTAGTGGACCGGACCCCTTGATCCGAGCTGACCCAAGCCTAGCCGTAAGGGTATAGGGGTTAATACCCCCACATCTTGGTATCACCAGAGGGAGACACCATCAAGTACGCGATTCAAATTGATTTCACTAACCCAACTCCAAACAACAATATTACTAAGTATGAAGGCCTATTAACCGGTTTGTGAATTGCCATATCCTTGGGAATCCAAAGGCTACTTGTGAAAGGGAATTCAGAAGTAGTTGCCCAACAAACATCCAAAAGATATCGAGCAATGAATGAGAACATGGCATTATACCTACAAGCATATCGATGGTTAGAGTCTAAATTTGATGGGCTTGAAGTCCAGATCATCCCACAAAAATATAATACTGATGTTGACTCCTTAGCTAGTCAGGCAACATCATGATAGCACCTACCGAGAGACGTCCTAGTTGAAGTGCTTGAAAAACCTTCTATCTCGATCTCAAAGTCAAGTCCAAACCCCACGCTTGATCCATCAAGCGACGAGGCAATACTTAGTGAATTCCTTGGGAAGTCTATGCTTGGCGATATGGCTTGTGTTGGCACTCTAGTTGGAAATAGGGAGAACTAGATGGATCTAATCTGGGCATACCTCTCAAACCAGGCTACCCTAGTCGATGGTGCAGATATGGAACGAACCAGTCGCACAATATCCTCTACAAATGGGGTCGTCATGGGGTTCTTCTCAAATGCATCACACAGGTCAAGGGCATTAGTTTGCTCCATGACATCCATGGAGGAATCCATGGGTCCCATATCTCTCATCGGCTTGGTTGGTAAAGCTTTTCAACAAGGGATTTATTGGCCAACAGCTCTTCAAGATGCTGCCGACCTAGTCAGGACTTGCGAATCATGCTAATTTTTTTGCAAAAGCAAATACACTAGATGGCTCAAGCATTAAACACTATTCCACTATCCTAGCCATTCGCCACATGGGGTATCGATATATTAGGACCTTTTCCAAAGGCCCAAGGAGGATACAAGTTCCTGATTGTTGCCATCGACACTTTTACTAAATGGGTCAAAGCAGAGCTGGTCGGGCGAATCACCAAGGAAAACACTATCAAATTCTTGCATGGCATAGTAATGCATTTTGGTGTACCTAACCGATTAATATCAAACAATGGCACACAATTTATAATTAAGAAGTTTGAAATTTTTTGTGTTGCCTATGGAATAAAACATCATCGGTTGTGTTGCCTACGGAATAAAACATCATCAGTCTTTAGTAAAACATCCGATGAGCAATGAAAATGTCGAACGTGTAAATGGTATAATACTGCTAGGGATTAAGACCCAAATTTTTTATAGGCTCAAAGCCAATGACAAAAAGTGGCCACAAGAAGTCCTGACAGTGTTATGGTCAATGCGCACGACATCTAGCCGAGCTACAGGCGAAACCCCATTTTTTCTTGTGTATGGCACCGAAGTAGTACTCCACCTAGACATACGACTTAAGTCACCATGAGTATTAATGTTTTCTAAAGAAGAAGAGCCTGAGCGTCATTATAATGACCTAATGCTACTCAAGGAAAAGTGTGATAGAGCCGCTTACTGAGTACAGCGATATCAGCAATCCCTTTGGAAATATCACAACCAGCATGTGGATAATTGAGCTCTAAGCATCAGGGATTTAGTACTAAAAAAGGGCTAGTGTATAAAGGACAAAACAAAACTATCTTCTCCTTGCAGGGACCATATATTGTGGTTGAAATAGCCCGCCCAGGGGCTTACAGGTTGGCTAAAATCGACGGTGACATGCTCCCAAATACGTGGAATATGGATCAACTATGGCGTTTCTATGCTTAAGATAAGTTCTAATCATGTTTTGTGTTGTTCAGTCAATTTTTCTTCAATATATATGGTTTCATATCCTTCCCCTCATAATTTGGAGCCTGCCAGTAGTGTTGTGCTAGCCCTTTCAGCTACAGAAATGCTCGGGGGCTATCTTGTTTAATTTAATGATAGTTATTCAAATAGCTAATTGCTCTTTATCTAGAATTTTGGTCAAATCTTCACATAAAGAGTAGGGAAGCTACAATGTTTAAAATTTTCATCTACTAGTCTTTATTCTACACCTGAATATCAATTCAGATAAAGAGTCAGGGGCTACTATATACATATTCACTAGTCTAAAATTTTCTCGATCATACAAAGCTAAAACATTCAAACACACATAATCGCTAGGGAATACAGTATGGAAGACCACTCGAGTCTCATCTACTCTAAACCCACAATCTACGTGTAAGTGGAAAATGGCAACACTGAGAAGGAAAATCACGAACAAAATAAATTAGACCTGCCAGACGATAGTGAAGCGATAATGTATTCAACATTACCAGTAAAGTGTCTTAAGTAGAGCTAATGTCTAACTATTTTCATAACAGGATCATAGATACAAAAGACTGAGTTCGTCTATGAAGGTTCGTGTCAAAATTAGGAAGTGGCTCATGATTACTCTAACCACATGCCTAACAGATACGTCATGTTCTTGGTCAAATCATTGATACTTTTTGGTTAACAAACAAGAATTTGCTAAAAGCCCGACCAGCTCAGGACAGGTAGACCAACTTGTTCAATCACCAATTCTTTAGAACATAAAGCATCATTGGCCTATTGCTTTGCAGACAATGTGTAAACATTAAAATTCAATAATGGACTGATAAAAGATTTTTCCATTGATAACTTGGCTAAAACACAAATTTACAGATGGAAATTCTAAACCCTAACTAATGCTAGGCCAATCACCAAGTCGGGGCCTGACCGCTACAAGTCCCAATCCACAAGTGTGAAGAACTCATTGAGGACCAAGGGATGATGGGGCCCGATTAAGGTGACTGTCACTAAGCTGATCAGGTGTTTGGTGGAGGACTGGGAGGCACAACGGCTTCCTCTGGAGGTCCATCATCCACCACGGTGCCCTCCAACTCCTTGTCGTCTAGGGTAGCGTCCTCCTCTGCTCCACCAACATTGGGCTCCCAATAGTCCTCCTTGTTGCTGATGAAGTCCACTAGGGCCCCATCACTGGGGATGCCAATGGCCTCCCGGTTGAAATCATATCTGGTACAGCGGTGATCCAAGCAATAGACAAGTTGGTGTTGATGGTAGATAACAAACATTATATTATACACTGTCAATATAACTTGTATAAGTTCATGAAAGTAATCACCAACAAAGATTTAGGGGTTTAAACTAACAAATTCCATGAGTTTTGGTGAATCTGTGTTTTCTACAGGGTTTATCAAGAAAATTAGCAAGGTGGACCTATATGACAGAAGTAATCACGCTTAATCGTGGCATAAACAACTCTAGAAGGTTCTAGAGGACACTAGAGGGCACCACATCGCTGCGGAGGGCGAGAGGCCATAGGTGGGGCCAGCCGGTCCCCCTAGCCCACCATCAGCCTCTGTCTTGTTACATCGGTTCTCCACCTCCTCCTAGGTTGGATCTACGCCATCCACTCAAGTCGATTTGATTCGAGCGCTCAGGATTGACGCTCTGGCCTATATATACTAGACCCTGCCACCCCCCTAAGGCATTGAAACCCTGATCAAGTCATTTGAGAAGACAAAAACCCTAATCATCCTCAAAGCTCCATATTCTAGGGCATAGCTATCTAGGCTAGGTCTAGAGGGAGGCAAGCTTCGCTTGGATTCTCGATCTTGTCAAGAGTGTAGCTTGGTATAGTCTTTGTACACCCTCTCTTTTGTATCTCTCACTACTTTTACATGTTTGCTACAATTGTTATTATATTGATTCTCGTATTAATCATATTCCTAGTTATCATGTTCATCGTCTACTTTGATTATATGCTTAGTATGGTTAGATTAGCATTATGTTTAAGCATAAGTTCACATAGCGCTCTCTCCAAAGTGGTCGATATTGTGTAAGCATGGTGCTTATACGTTGTTTACCTATGGATGCACCCTATATTCTGGGCCATGTGGTAGGTCATTGATTTGACACTCCCGTTGAGTCCTTTGTAGTCCACTCCCTGAATATAGGACAAATAGGATCTAGTTACAAAGGAATACAAGCTCTATTCTTAATCTTCCTTAGTAATATCCCTTATGTGTAGATATGAAGTTGATCTTAACCATGATTGCTAGGTGTAATTGCACTAATCAATGTATGCTTTGACTTATAATTAAGAATGACTTAGGAATTATTCCTCTAATATTCTACTTAGCCATGCTAATGCCATAGAAAGGACTACTCTGAGTGATCAATGATTAGTTATTACATACCATTCATATACTTTTATCTCTTGACTTACCCCTGTTATGAGTAGAAGTTTGGTTATGGTTTATTTCTCCATCATGTATATAAGTTATCAATATATTCCAACTGCTCATCCTCCCCTATGGTAAAATATAAACAACAATACCTGGAATACTCCTAAGTGAAGTGCTACAATGGTATATTATCTGTGCGCTTGTAGATCCTTTTATTTATGTATACATTCTATCTAGTCACATGAGATAGCAAAGTACTTCTTAGTGTCATTCTAGAAGTGGCACCAGGTAGTATCAATAAGCATTTCTGGCACCATCGCTATGGATGATAACTTAGTAAAGTGATGTTAAGAAGTGTCAATAACAATAGGTGACTACTAGAACAAGTGACAAGTTAATAAATACCAACAAGCATTTCTAACGCTGTTGCCAAGGAAGGTAGCTAGGCAGTAAGGAAATATTGATAAACTTGTACTTATTGTTGTGATCAAGATAAACCATTGACCTCTGCTCAAACAGGCTTACCCTTGTTCTATCTACTTTTGTATCTTATGTAGGGTAATGTATGATCGGTTTTGACCTTCCGGCAAACTATGTTGAAGATCTAGAAGCATTAATCAGGAGAACTAGAGCCAAACTCAAGAAATTCATAGCTTCAAATTCGGAAGACAACCAGATAAGGCGTAGCTTAACACTAGTTTTTGAAGCCATGGCTGACAAGACTCTCCATGAATTCTCTACTCCAACTACGGCAAACATCCGTACTACACCAATAGTCAACGTTGGAGACAATGGATTTGAGCTCAAACCAGCTCTCATCTACATGGTGCAAGCTAGCCTAGTTTTGTGGAAAGGCACATGAAGGTGCAAGTGCTCACCTCCAACACTTCCTAGAGATCTGCTAGCACTTTCACCATCAAGGGAGTTTCCAAAGATGACATACTACTTTGCCTCTTCCCACTCTCACTCTTAGGGAAGGCGAAGCAATGGTTCTACGCCAACAAAGATAGAAATACTACATGGGATAACTGCTCCACTGCCTTCTAGTGAAGTTCTTTCCCACAAGCAAGACCAATGATCCGCGTGGAAGAATTTCAAGCTATCAGCAGCAACATGATGAATCTATCCTGGAGGCATGGGAACTCTTTCAAGATTATATATCAGAATGTCCTCATCATGGGATGGATAATTGGCTACTCATGCATATTTTCTACCATGGGTTGACCAATAGCACCCATGAGAATATGGATGATGCTACTGGAGGTGCATTCCTAGTCACTCACAATCCTAGGTGCAACAGCTCTAGTAGAGAAGATGGCCTCCAACCAAGGTTGGAATGAAGAACGTCTTCAGACCTACAAGAGAGGTAGAGGTATGCATCAACTCAAGGAGGTAGATATGCTATCTGCCAAGATCGATCTGCTAATGAAGAAGCTCGAAGACCAAGCTAATGAGAAGTAAGAAGTCATGCAATTTCATGATTCCCACATGACATGTAAAGAGTGTGGAAACATTGGCCACTCAAGCAACAACTGCCCTAAAACCCATGAGGATGTGAACTTTGTCAACAACAACTACTTTCGGCCTCAACAGAATCAAGGATGGAATTAGCAACAAAGACCAAACTACTAAGGTAATTACCAAGGTAACTATCAAGGTAATAATAATTTCAATAATCAACCACCCTTGAGAGAGTTAATTTCTAGCCAACCTAAAATAAAGGAGGGCTTATCTAGAAAACTAGCTTCTAATGATAGAATCTTAGATAACATAAATAATAGAATGGGTAGCTTCTCCTCTGCAATTAAGAACTAGCATAGCTTTAATAAAATAATAGAATCACAAATAGCTCAACTAGGCGGCCGCTGTTCCTCCAACCGACAAAGGTAAGATTCTAGGGGCAACTGGAAGATCTTAAAACTGCAAATCTTGTCGATATTCACAATGCAGCATACTACTAGCATACAACCATTAGCTGGAGGATGGATAGACTATTCCTTGCAGTGAAAAGAAAGATGATCCAGGAAGACCTATCATCCCCATAGCTATTGGACCTCACATATTCCAAGAAGCTATTTGTGACTTCAGAGCAAGTGTCAACATCATGCATAAGGTAATCTCTGATAAAATTAATGGAGATACTTTGTTGTACATAAACATGCATTTGTAGCTTGCAGATCAGTCCCTTTGCTACCCCAAGGGAATTCTTGAAGACATCTGTGTACAAGTGGGACAATCATACACACCCATAAACTTTGTGGTTTTGGAAATAGGTGGAGATCTAAGGGCACCCATTATCTTAGGCTGACCTTTCCTAAGCACCGCAAAATCCATCATCTATGTGGATAGTGCCAAGATCTATTTCATAATCAAGGACAAAAAGGAGAAGTTTTATTTCAAGAATCGCATCTTGTAATCTCCAGGTCATCCACAAACATTGTACTCACCCGAAGAGACAACAGTAAGCAAGAAGAAGAACAATCAAAGAAGAAAGAAGAACAAGGCCAAGCAGCCACAAGAACAGTCAGTCAATATGATCAACACACTCTGATCGGAGTACGACCACCTCCTTGCTTCACCATACCTTACCAAGAAGGACGATCCTGGTGTGCCAACCATCGAGTGTTCCATTGGACAAAGAATATTCCATAAGACCTTCTACGACATTGGGTCGGGTGTCAATATAATGTCTAAGGTAATGCATGAATACTTATTTGGTGATGAACCTTTGTTCCCTACATATATGCAATTACAGATGGTGGATTAATCAATTTGATTTCTAGAGGGAATAGCAAAGGATGTCATAGTAAGAATACATGATCAATATGCCCCTGTTGACTTCATGGTTCTGGACATGGGTGAAGAAGAAGTTGATACACCCATCATCCATAGAAGACCATTCCTCAACACTACCAATGCAATCATCTACATTGGATCTGGATAAGTCCACTTCCAATTCCCTAGAGAAAAGGTATGCCGCTATTTCAATAGTTATACCACTTATGAATAGCTAAAGAAGACCCGCTCCAGAAGGAGATGCCGCTCATCCCAACGCTAGAAGAATCAATCCCCAAAGAATGAATGGGAGGAATATGAAGAAGCTGTGAAAGATGAACCTACTCCACCTAAGTCAAGCCCACAGACCAAGTAGGTGTGGAAAGAAAAGGTAGCATCATCAGAGTCACCATCACAAGAGGTGCAACTGTCAAGGTCTCCATCTCCGAGACTGACAGATGCACCCAAGGAATGAACAAGACTAGAGAAAAGTCCTGTCCGGAGGACTTAAAATTCCAAACCCTCTCTAGGAGGTAAAATTGGTAGTTATCCATATTTACTTTTTAGCATTGCATGAATTGTTTCCACTTTAGCATATTTACTTTTCTGCATTTTCTTTGCACTTATAAAAATAAAATAAAAATTTCATTATTGCATTATAAAATGCTAAGCCCCATGTGAATAATTCTACAGTGTGTAAAAACCCCCATGAATATTTACTATGATGGCAGAAAAGTAAAAATATCATGCATACATCTAGTTATATTACATACTGCAGAAAATCCAAAAAAAATATATTAGAAAGACATCTTGCTAAAATGCTACCAATCCAAAAATATTTCTAAACCTCAAGAACAACTAATCTCAGGATGGCTGACCGCTAGCCCCTCATCTAAATCCGTTCCACAAGTTTTGGTGTTCTTGTTGGTATTTTGCAGAATGATGTACATGAGATCAAGACTGAGTTCACCTGGTCATCTTCATCTTGCTCCACTCCTGGACGAGAAGGACATCATCTAGCAAATCTACTATGAGAAGGATCACTTAACTTCAACATTCGACCACAACAACATTCAGCTTAGGGGAAGAGTATCCCCCATGTATCTAGATAAGTATTTCTTTCCCTTTTATTTTACTATTTCAAAGTTTGCTATATACTAGTTAAAAGAAAAAAAATAAATGCACAATTAAAAACAAATAAATAAAAATCTATCCTCATGTTATATATATATATATATATATATATATATATATATATATATATATATATATATATATTAGTAAGGTGTGATCTAAAAACAAAATAAAAAGTGTGTGTTTCCTTTAAGTTTGATTTTTGTTTTAAGAGCTGAATGAATAAATAGACTCTGAAGATAATATCTTGAATGGAAATAATGAATAGTTGCTCCATTGTAATTCCTTTCAAGTACCTAGTTTCAGCCTTGAATTCTCCTGAGTTTTGGATAAGACTATTTTTATATCAGAATTTACTCTGAACTTGAAACTCGTGGGTAGCATATGCTTGATCTAAGTCTAGGTAATTGATGGATATGATATGAGAAGGTCTAAGCTATTTTTTATCTTGTTCCAAGTGATACTAAAGTTCTAGATATTTATCTTTTGAAAAACATAAAAATGCTTCATGATGAGTTCTTGTATGATGTTTAGAATAGAAAAACTTATATGATGTTTAGAATAGAAAAACTTCCACTCATATATGTTGGTTGTTTGCATTGAGCTTAGTCAAGCTTTGTTGACCCTTATGAGAGGTTTGTCATGCTCTTAAAATCAAGATTATGTACACACCACCCACATATGCACTACTCAAACATTGGGGGTAGGCGCAAAACCATGCCATTCCATCTAGATCCACCCAAAAATATTTTACTCCTACACTGGGAGTGAACACCAAAAATATGCTTGATAGGATATCCACCAAATATATGCTCTAAGTTCTTGTTGCTATCTCTCAAAAGTTTGTTGTAGAAAAGAAGCATGGCACTATGCAAAAGTTATTCATGAAAAAAGGAAAAAAAAATAGTTAAGAAAAAATGGACAAGTGTCCGAGGTATCTAAAACAATGGGTACTCAGATGCTCGCCTGAAAAAAAGAGATGAATAAGATAGCCCATGTTTTCTTGTAAAGTTGTTTCCAAGTTTCAAAAGAGAGATAAGTTTTCAAGGAACATAGTAGAATTAGGTTAGCCACCAAATATATATCCACCATACATCCACACACATGCACATCTTAATTTGATTGTATGACTTAACTCTCTTTGGATCTGAGGTTTGACTTTATAATATATGTATTGCAAGTATGCTCTTTTATGCTATTCCTACTCCTATGAAGCCACATAAGCCTTAGTTGTATGAAGAAAGGCATAACATCATTACTGCCTTGATGACAATCCCCAAATACCACATTTACTAAGAGATTTGAGAGTGTCATACAATGGAAGCTTTGAGTTTTATTTTCAAAACCCATAAAAGTCTGAAATAACAGTTGAGCAAAGAACTTGAGACATAGTGCTTGATGTGATTATTCTGTCTTTCAATTGCTCAAGACCCAAGTGAAGGCTAAGAAGCCCCATGGTTGAAGGTAATATGGGTAAGTTTGAAAGTTAGATTGGTTTATTCTAATCCAGAGGAGAATTCTTGTTTGAATGCATGTGTACTTTTGAGGAGTGAAAATATTGAAGCAACTCCTGATCCATTTGCTGAGTTTAGCTTTGTTCAGGGACGAGCAAAAGTTAAGCTTGGGGGAGTTTGTTGACGGTAGATAACAAACATTATAAACCATCAACATAACTTGTGTAAGGGCATGAAAGTAATCATCAACAAAGGTTTAGGGGTTTAAACTAACAAATTCCATGAGTTTTGGTGAAACTATATTTTCTGTAGGGTTTATCCATAAAATCAGCAAGGTGGACCTATATGTCAGAATTAATCATGCTTAATCATGGCACAAACAACTCTAGAAGGTTCCAGAGGACACTAGAGGGCACCACACTGCTGTGGAGGGTGAGAGGCCACCAGGTGGGGCCGGTCGGCCCCACCTACAAACTGGTCGGTCCCCCTAGCCCACCATCAGGCTCTGCCTTGTTATGTCAGTTCTCCACCACCTCCTAGGTTGCATCTACACCATCCATTCAAGTTGGTTTGATCCGAGGGCTCAGGATTGATGCTCTGGCCTATATATACCAGCCTTTGCCACCCCCCCTAAGGCATCGAAACCCTAATCAAGTCCTTTGAGAAGACAAAAACTCTAATCATCCTCAGAGCTCCACCATATTCTAGGGCATAGATAGCTAGGCTAGGTCTCGAGGGAGGCAAGCTTCGCTTGCATTCCCGATCTTATCAAGAGTGTGGCTTGGTATAGTCTTTGTACCCCCTCTCTTTTGTATCTCTCATTACTTTTATATGTTTGCTGCAATTGTTATGACATTGATTCTCATATTAATCATATTCCTAGTTATCATGTTCATCGCCTACTTTGATTATATGCTTAGTATAGTTAGATTAGCATTATGTTTAAACATAAGTTCATATAGCTAAGTGTAGAGATGAAGTTGATCTTAACCATGATTGCTAAGTGTAATTGCACTAATCAACGTATGCTTTGACTTATAATTAAGAATGACTTAGGAATTATTCCTCTAATATTCTACTTAGCCATGCTAATGACATAGAAAGGAGTACTCTGAGCGATCAATAATTAGTTATTACTTACAATTCATATACTTTTATCTCTTCACTTACCCCTGTAGTGAGTAGGAGTTTGGTTTTGGTTTATTTCTCCATCATGTGTATAAGTTATCAATATATTCTAACTACCCGTCCTTCCCTGTGGTAAAATATAAATAACAATACCTGGAATACTCTCGGGTAAAGTGCTACAATGGTATATTATCTGTGCGCTTGCAGATCCTTTTATATATACATTCTATCTAGTCACATGAGATAGCAAAGTACTTCTTAGTGTCATTCTAGAAGTTGCACTAGGTAGTATCAATAAGCATTTCTGGCACCATCACTATGGATGACAACTTAGTAAAGTGATGTTAAAAAATGTCAACAACAATAGGTGACTACTAAAACAAGTGACATATTAATAAATACCAACAGCCGGCGTCTGAGGCACTAACGCTGGCAGTGATGGAGGTGATCAAACCCTCCGACTTATCGTTGAAAAGCTCCACCACCTCATTTGGTGGCGCATTGGGCCCTGGCACCTCCAAGGCCCCGACGGTGATCTCCTTGGCGCTTGCCGAGGCCTCCATTAGCCCCTTCATGATCATGGCCACCCCCTAAGGGAGCGCTAGGACCGAGAGTGGAGTTGATGAAGGAGTAGCGGGTGATGTTGAAGCCATAGATGATGGCATCAGAGGATACGATGGAGGCGAGGCCTCAGCAGACTGCCATAGCAAATCCCCAAATAGCAGGCGAGGGATCTTGCGGCAGCAAGCGGGGCTTTTGTCCTCATGATTGCAAGTGTGGAGACACAAATTGGATGAAAACCTTGCACTCAGATGCCTACTTATAAAAGCCAAGGCCAAGGTAAATGGGGGCAAGCCAATCGTCATCCACGTACTAAAATGACTCATTAATCTGAAGCCACACATAATTTTTGGAAGTCAAGCCGGTGTGGCCACTCGAGTGCCTGACAACCACCACCTAACTTTGAGCAGAGATCGTGTTGACAAGACAAGATGACTCCAAGGTATGGCATTTTTTAATTAATAGCTCATGACCCAACAATAAGACTCTACAACTTCTACCTGACCAACCTCCCGATCATAGGTGCGAGTTCGGACCTCCTCAACAAACCCCGACTTCGAAAACCTTTGGAAGACCCGAGTATGGGAAAGTTGTAGAGTCTCAATTGGTAGACAAGCTTGGGGGCTACAGATGATGCCATACTCCTAGGAATCCCGACTACCAAATATGCTAGCTACTGAATCCGTACCGAAGAAGACCCGAAGACTGATGACGCGCCCATTCAGGGAAGGATATCTCAAGATCACACCAACACTCTAACTAAGGCACGACTATGTTGCTTGTAGGGCAAGTAGGCCTCAAATATAAATAGCTAGCAATACCCTCTATTGTATTCATCAAAACTCTCATAGACATAGCCATCTTGTAATCGCCATCTCGCTATTCGATAAGATCATAATACAAACAAGTAGCAACTAGATGTAGGGCAGTTACTTGCTTCCCGATGACCTGAACCAGTATAAATATTATGTCCCAATTGTGATTGTTCTTTGCATCATGAGAGTTCCTCCAAGAACTGAATATGTGCCAGTAAAAACACCGATAATAAGTTCTCGGGTAATCCTACCACCATCTACCCGGCGCCACCCTCATGCCAGTTTCAGGAATAAACGGGTCGCAATTTGTTACTTGGCTTACCACCCCCATTTATGGTATGTGGTCTATACAGGTGGTTACTTGGACTCACTATCCCATTGAATGATCCTTAATTGCTCCACGAGCTACATCACTTGAGATCACACATTCACAGTGACCTTAACCCTCGCATGAGTAGAGGTTTTCCAAATTGATCATCAAGTTTACATACCAAGTTTGGGTTGGTCCTTAGTCATTCTAGATAGTTGTGTAGGTAAGTTGTCACCCTTCATAAGTTTTAGTAGTTAATTAGCCCAGTGTAACATCGTACACGCATGAGAGTGAGTTCCCTTCTCAAACTCGACTTATAACAAAGGTAAGCAACTAAGCATTAAGCAAAGCCCAACCCAATTGTTGAGTGGAGGCTAGGATTAATTAAGTGAGTTGTTCTAATTTAATGAAGCAACCTTAGGTTGTTAATCATATTCATATGAAATACAAACTCATAATGAGGCAAGTAGTAAGTATCCAAAATAGGGTTCATAGTAGTGGGGTGCCTGCCTGGTTATGTTGTTCGGTCAACTGACGAGGATGATGATGACTTATATATGTTCCTCACATTCCTAATGGATTCTAAAAGAGAGGACAAACATAATTGGAGATGACAGATAAAGCAATAGAGATGATGATTGAGATCTTGATTTGGAACTTCAGAAGAGACATCTAAATTAAGATCTACTATTGCACTATTTATAATCTAAGTATGGTTTAGTATGGTTGACCTCTAGGGTAAGATTCTAATTAATTAGACATCTTGTATTTACTGGCGGACTCTCCACGGTGGGTGGCGAACACTCCGCTATGTTGGACTTCGAGGTTACTTTTGTCTAGGTTGGCTCTGTTAAGGTTGATGGACTCTTCGTAAAAGGTGGTGGACACTCCTTGACCTTGCGGAATGTTCCAAAGAATTTTTGGTGGTTTGGGACTTAGGTACTTCTGGTAAATAGTCCTTGATGGACAATCCATGTAATTTGATGGACCCTCCAATAAGAACTATGAACTCTTAGGTTTTCTAAAAATTTTAGGTTTATAAATTGGCAGACACTTATGACTACCACGGACGCTCCATAGGAAATATGGTGCTCTAAAGTTGGCTATGGAACATTTTACAATTTAGCGGACACACCACTATAATTAGTGGATGCTCTGATGTTCCACTCAGAGAAGGTTTAAAGGCTCTGGCCATTGGCTTTGGCTAAGTTTGAGGTTTATTGGACTCTTAGTATGTTTTGATGGATTCTCCATCAAATGGTTGACAGAACCTATGTTCATAACTTTTCATGGTTCTTAGGTTTTGAACCTAGATGGGTTGAGCTGTGATACATGCATGTGCAAGGGATTCCTAGAGTTTCTTAGGTGGTTTGCTAGGCTCAAGATATCTATGTTTAAGCTAGGTTTATCAAGTGCAACTATGGATTTGGGATTAAACCAAAAATATGAGAAAAGAGAATAAATCTTGAGATTAAGATTGGGTACTTAGCTCTGAGATTTGAGAGCTTCCATGACTTCCAACTTGAAGATCCAACTTCATTAAATCCTTGTTTACATATCCAAAAGAGGGATTGGCCATTCATGAGCTTCCGCTTGCAAAAATTCCAAAAAGATGCATCAAAAGAAAAATCCAAGAGATGCATGGGTGATTGAGCTAGATAGAGATCTCTTGAACTTACTCTACATATGATGGATCCACCACTAGTAAGAAATCATCATTCTTGCACCAAAAACAACAAGTTAGCCCTTTGGAGATAAATCCAAGGCAAAAAACTTCTCTGGAGCTAACCATTGATCAAGTTGAAGATGCTCACTACTACAAATTGAGCTACCACTGTCGCCACTTTCACTATCGTAGAAGACAGAAGCAATGGTGTGATACTTCCACCGTTAGTTAGATCGATTTCAAGGCCTCGTAAGGAATCAAACCGGTAGTTAAAACTTGTATCACCCATAGTTTTACCATCAAGTGGGGTTGAATTTCACCGTCGTTTGGAAAGCCGAGCCGACTAAGATACGTGTTATGGCCGCTGGCCCTACACGACCATTTTGTTCTACCGGCGGTAAATTTAGCGTGAGTGTTGAATGTTCCAACTTCCAACACCATCTCACCACTTCTACCAGGAACCGTTGTATGCCTCATCTTTCCTAATGTGTATGCCTAGATCATGCATCATAACCACTCCTTTCTGCTTCTCTATCTTTAAGGTTGGCCTATTTAATCTAGGTCTGGGTGCACTTGTTGGCCTCATTGCACACACTCTTCCTCCTTCAATCTTTTAGAATAGATATAGAACAGATACATTGTTCCTCATCCTTGCTCTCCCAGGCTATGACCTAGTACTCATGGTGCAAGGTGCTGAATAGGAGAGCACCTTGATGATTGCACATCTTTTTTCTAGATCTTCTATTAACAGAAGATGTGCAATCATTAGGATGCTCTTTTGTTTAGCACCTCCATACTCCACAGTGGCATTGGGAGTAGCACTTATAGATTAGGTGCTTTATATTCCATCTTGAAGCTCTCACATCCAAGAAGTAGATCTACATCCCTTGACTGTGAGGGTTGAAGATGGAAGGTAGAGCACCTCACTAAGGGTGAAATTTTGTGAGGTTCTGCATCATTCTTGGCCTTCAAGATTAGGTGCTTTATGTTTCATCTCATAGCTCTCATGGTCGAGATACAGATCTGCATCCATTGACCATGAGAGGTGCGAGATGGAAGATAAAGCACCTATGTTAGTGCAAGTTTGCGAGGTGCTCCTTCTCCATCTCCTTCGACGGCAGCACATCGGCGTTGGGAGAAGTACTTCAGGATTCGGTGTTTTATATTCTATCTTGGATTTCTCATAGTCAAGAACATCCCTTGACTATGAGGGTTCCAAGATGGAAGGTAGAGCACCTCACTAAGGGTAAAGTTTTGGATGTGCTACGTATGGTCACTAGGTCGGCTTCTAGTCCATGCCCCTGGTGGAGTGATGGCTTGTATTTGGGAACCGTCATATGATATGGTTGTGTTATCTAGTACTTGGCAACGCTTTGGTGGTGGTTCGTCCCACAAAAAATGGAACTAATGAAGAAAGAAAGAGAACATCGAACAGATTCATGCATCGATACAGTTTTGGGCGCACACATAAGAAAACTAAAATGATAATAAACCATGATAATTAAGAAAATTCTCACTGTCATAATAATTAAAATAACATTACTTATATAATTACATTTCTACTGCTATCCTCAGACTCCCCATTCTTCTCAGCGACCTCCTTGGTGGTCACCATGCTTGTAGCTGGCCTTCAGGGTGCTTGGTGGTTTTTTTGTACCCCCTCCGACAGAGCCATCCCTAAAACCCTAATTCATATCTTCAGGATCGAGCCAGCAATCAAGAGAAGATTAGTCCTCCATACGATCTAGACTTATAAATAGAAATAGTAATATAGAGAGTGAGGGAGGAGGTGCTGGCCTATCGGTGCTCTCTCTCTCTATGGCTTGTACCTTGGTGGATCCAAGTTCTATCTAAGCTTGCCTCTAAGATTTCTCTAGTAATCAACTTCTGATTCAAGTAAGCATCTTATTTATATTGTTCATCAGGATTGCGACTCTTTTGAGTGCTTTATTCCTATTATAGAGGGAGTAAAGTATTAATCATAAGTGTAAGCATGGTGCTTAGACTTGGGTTAATCATGGATGCACCATACATTTCTAGATCGGTGGTAGCTCGCAAGGGTGACTCTTATAGTCTCATGGAACCCTCTATTGTTCACCTCCCATTTGTAGGCCAAGTAGGACCCGGTTATGAAGGAAAGCGTCCTCTACTGGTGTCTTTCCCTAGTAATGTCCCTAGTTGAATAGTAGAAGACATAGCTTACCAAAGTCAGAACAAGGGAACCATAGTTATCCTTGCTATACTCCTATTTATCCTAACCTTGTTGCCACCCTTAGTTAAGTTAGATCATAGTTTGTCTCACACGCTTCCATATGGATACGATACTTGGAATACTTTCAGGTGAAAGCTACAGCGGTATCCGTACGCTTGCGGATTTATCTGTGTGCGTTAATAAATACCAACACAAGCATAATGTCTGTCTACAACTAGTTGGCGTGCTTCGCATATGTTATTTCATCGGTGCTAATTTTCTTTGAAGTTCATTTTTACATCATGTACTACTCATTCTACATATTGGTATTGTTGGGGGCCTAGTTTAGTTAATGAGATTATTTTTTACACTCAGGGACTGGATCACTTGGGAAAGACAAGAAGATCATCGTTTGGGTGGTTGCACCACCTGGCAGTCAGTCCTCACTACCGTCCAGCTAGTCAGACCATTAGGCTCATGGACTTCATCGCCGACCAGTTGGATGGACTGTTCGGCGCTCACTTCTGTTTGGTGCTCACTTCACTGTCGACCAATTGGTGGGACTCCTCGATGTTTGGATTCTTTGTGCAAACATCACTAGCTAAGCTAGGGACTCCTCATCATTCGGATTCTTCATGCAAGCGTCACCAACTAAGCTAGGGACTCTTTTGCATTTAGATTCTTTGTGCAAGCGTCGCTAGCTAAGCTGGGGGGCTCCTCGGCATTTGGATTATTCATGCAAGCGTCGCTAGCTAAGCTGGGGACTCCTTGGCTTTTGAATTTTCCATACAAGAATCACTAGCTATGCTAGGGACTCCCTTGGTGGTCGGATTTTGCTATGTCTCGTCGGTCGATTTACATCTGTTGGCTTTCCTCCAATCCTTGTTGTGGTGTTTTGGGAGTTCTGAGGTGGGGGTGATATGGGGTCTCTGGTGAGGAGACTACCCACTTGAAGCCTTATGATGGACTATCTAGATTGTCTTACTCAGATCGAATTGAGGCCACACAACAGACACTAGTAGCTTTGTTGGGCTGTGCAAAGCACATTCCATTTCTTTGATCTCCGAAAATATTTGGATTCAATTTCTTTGACCCTGCTACATGATTCATTCTTCATCTTCCAGTAGGCTTAGGGACTAAGTGGCTACACTTCACTTGGCGGTGAATGTAGTGTTTTTCCTGGTTTATCCTCCTTATTGACTAAGTCTTGGATGATAATCAACCGACCTCACAAACGGAGTCTAAGTGGCTACACTTCATCTGAGGTGAAGAATTTTCAAATTGAATCTTGAGCTCCTTACATCCTTTTGGCAAGCCTTACTTGGTTAAGTCCAAGGTCTGTTGACTAGTTAAACTGGTCAACATTCATTTTCACTGATCCGCTAACTAGTTAAACTGGTCGACATCTACTTTCATCGCTTAGATCATCAGTTAAACTAGTCAGATTGCTAGTTAAACTAGTCGACTTCATGATTAATAGCTTAGACTTATTCAAGACAGCATTGATCAATGGATACAAGGTGCTTGGGGACTAGCTATGGTGGATATACCCCTAGGTACCCACGATGCAAGACATGGGCCACACCATCAGGGATGGTCTAGCCAGCAAGATCGAGGAAGATTTGATTTACTAGGACTATTATAGATGTTGTAATCTAAATAGAATACCTACCATATAACCAACTAGGATACTTTCCATGTAACCCTACCCCTCTAGAGTATATAAGGAGGGGCAAGGGTCCCCTAGTCGACATCAAATCCCAAGATATCTCAATACAAACCAACAGAGCAAAGGACATAAGGTTTTACATCATCTTGAAGGCCTAAAGCTGTATAAATATTATGTCATGTGTCTCTGTTACCATCTAGTTCCCGATCACGCGCACCTCTACCACACAATCTACCATCATGGGTATACTTGTCGGTGGACTACTGATGATATTTTGTTGACAGATTCATCTAGAATTTGGTGAATAGCCACCATGTTCACCATGGGCACAGGCTGATCGGCCTTAAGCAGATCAATCATATAGTGGTCATCGACGCGGTCATGCTCAATGTGGTCGATGAAAAGGTGGTGGATGGCGTCTTGATACACAGATCCTGTACCCACTAGCCCAAAGGGGTAGGGCTTGAACTTGTTCTCTATCAGGGCTTCATAGTCGGCGAGGCACAGGCCGGTGGTAGGAAGTGGTCGGCGTTGCACCATGTGCCCTTCTAGAGTGATCGTGATCACCAGATCAGAATCTTGCCACCTCGGGTGATGTGGCTGAGAAGATCACTCGATTGTAGTGGCTTGGTGACCTTAGAGTGTAGGAACTTCATCACTCATGGTCGATCGATCTAAGACCAACACTATGAGAGATAGGCATTCAGCTCAGCCATTGGTGACCTAATCGATGGACGATCAGATCGTCTTGATCAATGGATCTCCTAGCCTAGTGGCGTGGCACTGAGGTCGGAGATGTTGTTGTAGATGTTGGCACAATCGATATAGGCTGATTCTGCACTGCCTCCATGATCTCCCTGATGACATTGGCATCGATGACCCAAGTCATGGATCTAATCATGAATGACTGTCCTGGCTCAGGAAGGACCATGGAGCTCAAAAAGTGGACCATCTAGCTCGCCATCGAATTAGCATGCACACCCCCTACCTGGCATGCCACTGTTGATGAAATATGGTCGGCAGTCTACCGAGGGGTATGTCCATGGTAGTAGATGGATTGGTGGAGGTGCGCAAGATAAGAACTAGATGGTGACACAGGCGTAGAGACAACAATTTAGATAGGTCCATCAAGTCGATGTAATATCCTACATCATGTGTCTTTGATGGATTGTATATTATGATGAGATGAAATCAAGGGGGTCCCTACCTATCTTATATAGCATGAGGGTAGGGTTACAAGTTAGTTGAATCTAATCCTAATCGGTTACCTAATATGTGTTTACAAGGAATATGATATCTCAGCATATCTGATCAGATTTTCCTTTGTCATCAAGGATCCTTCATGTAGTCTTGTGGTGCAAGTCGACTAGTACCATGCACTATGTGGCTTGATCTTGTGGGCTGGACCTCCCCTGATGGCATGGCCCATGTCTGGCCCTATGGGTATCTAGGATTATACCCCCATAGACCAGTGGCTATAACACGTACTTTAGTCGGCTAGGCATTTCATATTATAGAGAAAATACAACCCCAATACCATTGACACATTTATCGTTCAACCATCGCTGCTAGAAGTTTCATCTATCGATTTGATTCCTTTTTAGGAATCACTATCGATCCAACCATCAGTGGAAGTGTCGCACCATTGCTTTAGTCTTCTACGGTAGTGAAACTGGCAACAATCATCGCTCAATATGTAGTAGTGAGTCCTTGAGGAGGTATCGGGCTTGTCCGCTTTAGAATCAGTAGGGCTCCTTGAGCACCTTCTCAAAGTGATTTGGGAGCTAGCCCTTCCCCATAGGGTAAGACCGGGTGGTGCAGGCAGCCACTGCTAGCATCTCTTCCCTATGGCGCTTCTTGTCCTTCTTCTTGTCATGGCACCGGCTAGCTATGTTGGCCTCATCATCGTCATCTCCCCTACTATGGTCGGTGGTGGCTTTGCCTATGCCACTAAAGTTGGCCAAGATAGCCTCCTCCCCCATGGCATACTCGGTGGAGACATCCAGCACCTCCCATGTAATTCTTGGGGCCTTGCACCCAAGTATGTGGACGAGCGCCTAGAAGGTGGTGTCATTGGTGAACACAATCGATAGCTCATTATGCTTCTTGGAGAAGCACTAGATGTACTAACAGAGGGTCTCACCTAACTTCTACCTATAATTATGTAGATGGAAAGAGCTACTAGGTCAAGTATATAGGTACCTTGGAAGTGTCCCACTATGGTCAAGCGAAGGTCAGCCGAGCTTTGGATGCTGCTAGCATCGAGCTACTCGAGCCATTCCCTCTATGAGTTGATAGGAGAAATAGCAGGTATTGGACCACAAAGTTGTCATCAGAACGCCGAGCCCTCATTGCAAGTTGGTAGTCCTCTAGCTAGTGGTTGGGGTCGGTCTCTCCATTGTACTTGCCGGTGTCGGTCAGTGCACGAAAACTCTTGGGGTAGCGATCCACCCGTATCTTGGCCTAGAATACCTAGGGACTATAGCAGTTTGGCTCAGGCTTCCATCTCATTAGTTGGAGCTTGGTGACTAGGCTAGGGCATGCTGCCTCGCCTTGATGGTGTCACTAGAAGTGCAATCAAGCCCTCATTATGGGTTTTGGTGATAATGACCACATGATCAGAGGGCTAATGAGTTTTATTGAGATGATAAGTGCTGACTTGTTGTCTTGAGTTTGTGTTGAAGATTTTTCTAGGCCTACTCACCCCCCTCTAGGCTTAGCAGGGATCCTTACAGTCACATATGTCTTGATCCTCCCTGATCCGATCATGCATAGGAGGTCGATGCGAGCCGGGTTTGGCCCTCCGCTCCTATGGAGGTTTGGCTCCCCTAGTCCTTGGATGGCTAGAGCTATTTGTGGAGGTGCCCCCACCAATGTTGTTTCCTAGCAGAATGTGAGCGTCAGAGTAATTCCCATTGAAGGTCAGCATCGGCTAGGATGGCCTTGATGTGGCATTGAGGTGGTGGGACATCGAGCTTCCCGCTTGCTGCTCGAGGGTGATGTGGAGAACATGTCAAGCATCCCAAAGCTCATTAGTCCTTGGGTCTGGTGTGTTGCAGATGTCACCGAGATAGTAGGTGGTAGCTGCCATGTTGTATGCCCCTAGGGGAAGCACAACATGTCAGGAGCCTCCGCACGACTATCGTTCTCGTGCTGGTTGGCCTGCTAATGCTTGATCTCTTCCCTTCTCCTCTCGAGCTTAGCATGGTCAGTCTCTAGGTCAATCTACTAGGCCTTGAGTTGCTCAGCCTTCTCCTTGAGGTAGGGGGCATGGCTGGTTAGGTAGAGGTCTTGGGGCATGAGATCAAGATCATCACCAGTAGCTAGCTCCTCATCAATGTAGAGGCACTTGTGGGTTAGGGAATAGCTGTCTGACTCATTGGATTCATACTCTAGCTCAAGCCCAAAGAGAACCTCAAGGAAAAGCACTTAGAGAAGGGATGTTTGTCCCTACAGCGCTAGAGAGGATAATGTTGTAGGGTGCATCGTGGCTCATGAGATGCTCCAACTCAAGCTAGAATGCCACCGTGGTGTTTTGGATACCATATGAAAGGTTTGGAAGGTAAGACTAGAAGTGGTCAGGCGGTGGACACCCTTCACCAGTGATGTTCTGGTGATGGGTGTTCACCAGTGTCTAGAACATCCGATGACATTTTGACATGATGGGCTTTAGGCCCAAACCAAGGAGGATCTATTGGGCCCCCACCTCCAGGTCTGCTACCAAGAGGCCCAACGGGGAGGGTATGACACCGGGGACTCATTGTCCTCTGATGAAGTGTCCTTAAAGAGGTGGAGTTCACCACTATGGTCAGTGATGTAGTCTAGGCTCCCAAAGCAGAGTGCTTGGCCAAGGGCGAAGGAGCCACCGGTAGTGACAATTTTGCCAGAGAAGCATGTGTTGACATTGGGTCAGTGCCTCTAGCTTTGGATACGGAGCATGTGGTTCTATCTATCACTGAACGATGATCACACATGATGTGCTCCCCTACCTGGTGCGCAAGCTGACATGGGTTCAGAACCGTGACAAACATCGAGTGTGTTTATCGAAGGTTGATGTGTGGGTCTTTGATGGCTCGGGCACTCAAAAGACACAAGGGACACAGTTTGTTTATCTTGTTTCAAGCCTTTGAGCTCTATGTACAGCAATATGGTGTTCTTCATGTAAAGAATGCAAAATTAGGGGTATTACAAGAAAGAAGTAGAGAGAGTTTGGTAGGGGATTGTGCGGTGCTTAGCGTTCTCCTTGTGTCCCTTCAACAGGAGCCTATGCCTTCCCTTATATTTCGAGGAGCGCAAGGGGTACAAAGCGAGCGGTATCTAACCTAGGGCTTCATGACCTGGTGCTCCTAGTTACTTCATCTTGGCACCACTAGGTACTCCTTTATCATGTAGGAGGGGCTGGCAATGTCGCAACCACTCTCTTACATCTTTGTGTAGCCTGGTTCTTGACTTTTAGGTGTGTCTGCCGCTGTGCCCCCCCCCCAAGATGAGCCTTCTCGAGGCTTCCTTGGTGCGTAAGGAGCCTTCCCCACTCAATGGGGTTGACCAGCAGGCCTGGAGCCCTCTGTCCCTGGGGCTTGGGGAGTCCCTTGTCCTAGTGTGTTATGCCCATTGTGTGACCTTGCCGAGGAAGTGGCCGATGGAGCCTCACAGCTATAGAATAGGCAGACGATACAATGCCTCTGTGCCTTTCATGCTCTAGGCGCCTAATAGATTTTGAAGCCAGTTTTTAGTCTTGGCTCAGAACGTCGATTGGCCACCGATTGAAGGCTCGGGTGGTCACTAGGGCAGGGGTTTCACCTAGGCTTCCCATCGGTTGGGATTCCTAGCATTGTGGCGAGCCCTCGAGCCCCGATGGATGGTTGTTGACTCGCTCGGGCTCATCCTCATGGCATCACGAGGCTCCTCAGAGGAGGTCAAACCATGGGCCACTGAGCCATCCTTACTTGGTTGGAGGGTATGCGTGAGTATACCCAATGGGTATAGTCCTTGAGCCCCTGAGCAATCCATAGAGTCGATCGGGGGATCATTCGATTTGCTATATTCTTCTCCAGGACTTAACATACTTCTATGTTAGACTCTCATCACTCCCCTTTTTTGTTCTCAAGCTATAATATCTATTCTGAGGAGGAAGAAGGGGGACTAAAATTTTATACTGAAGGCATTAGTAGAGGTTGCTCTTATTACAGCCGCGTCTAAAATATATTTAGAAGCACACACCACCTCTAAAAATACATTTCTAGTGGTGGATGAGATCTTAGCCGCTTCTAGAAATGTATTTTTTTTAGAGGCGGTTGGTTTAGAGCCTCTATAGAGACAGCTGTGACCATTGATGTGCTCCGTTCATTCCTACTTAGTTCTCTCTATTTGTAGAAGTCACTTTGCTAATCACTAACAAAGAATATAAATTAATAAAATTACAACGAACTCGAGGAGCAAAGTTGGTATACTACCAAGCAAAACATAAGCATCGGCATTGTAGGTTACACATTACAGACTATATTAAACCTAATAAAATGGTTCTTTCATCCGCATCACAACTAGCACAAATGGTATCTTGATTACATATATGTATCCCTTGTGAAAGAAAAAAATCTAAGCAAGCAAATCAGAACAAAAAAAAGAAAAAAAAATCCTCATAGAACCTCTCAACTTTGTTTGTCCTCTGAAATATTGTAGGAGCAAGCCAGGCTAAAATTGACAATCTGCGTAGAGGAAGAGAAAAACTAAAGTTGTTGCAACACCATGCCACCATACATTAATAGCAGTAGGTACAGTTAAGGTGACGGATTGAAAGAATGCATGCACAACATGAGGGGTGTAGGCAAAACTCCAGGAAATATGAAAAGAACACAAATCATAAAGAACACCACCCAAATGATATATTCATTATAGCTTGTCATTTGTAACCTCTTCGCAGGCTATCGATTCTTGTATTTTTAGAGATGCAACACATGATACACAACATAAGAGGTAAACAACAACAAACCTAGATGACTATGTTGACCGACAACCAACCTACATATTAACTTTTGAGAAAGGAATGATATTCTGGTTTAAACATTCTAGTTTAAACAAACAAATAACATTCTTTTTTGAAGCAAAATTCATTGGATATGAAAACCAATACATGAGACGTGGGCTGCACATGTCTACTACTCAAGAGGATTTACTTTTTAAATAAACAATCATAGTAAAAAAAAGAACATTGGTGATAAGTATTATCCGCTGACCTATATTTCAATCAGGGCATTGAACACATAAAGCATTTAAAGAAAGTAAAAATGCAAAGATATAATTTATGAATGTATATAATCTAGGTATCAAGACCAATAAGGATATGTGCAAAGGAAGCACAAAAGCATTGTGTAAATTCTAAGACACTCTAGAAGATGAAACTGGAGTACAACCTCTCTACAATCAGCTAATTCACCTCAGCAGAGTGTGCCAACAGACATATCACCTAATAATGACATCATTTTTTCTATAACCAGAAATGGAACCATCAATGCAGACCTACAAATCTGGAAAAGAAGAAAAAAAACAGCTATTGTTTGTTTGCAGTAACAAATTGTCTCGAAATGCACCTATGTAGAAGATACAAACTGAAAACAAATATTTTAGAAGTACTGCATAATATTATAGTCAATTACATAACTTAATCTGTCCTCCTAATCTTTTGGCATTTGGGAAAAAATCTCCACATCCGCGTAAAGTTATGCGCACTCTCCGTCGTGCATATCCTTCTTTCCCGTGCTTTCTCCTCCGTGGTGCGGTAGTTTCTAGCATGATTCATCTTCTTTGCACCAAAGCGCGCCATCCAAGGGAGACTGGCGCACCCGTTGGTCATGGGGGTGGCCAGTGGCGCCGCGGTGGTGAACGTCTCCTCGATCACGGGGCTTGTCGTGTACCCAGCGCTAGCTGCATACTCGGCGACCAAGGGCGGGCTAAACTAGCTCACGCGTAGCCTCGCCACCAAGTGGGCCAGCGACGGTGTGCGCGTCAACTGTGTCGCGCCGGCCGGCGTCCGCACGGGCATCTTGAGCAACAACGGGCTGAAGTTGGATCCGGAGACGGAGGTGAGGATGGTAGACACGGAGACGGCATGGGTGCCCATCGGTCGCCTTGAGGAGCCCAAGGAGATCGCGTCCCTCTTTGCGTTCCTCTGTATGCCCGTTGTGTCCTATGTCACCGGGCAGGTCATCTGCGCCGACGGTGGCCGCACTGTAACGACCTAAGTTTGTTACAATATAGGCAGTCATTTTCGACCATCCGAGTGAGCAGTCATCCAAGCCCTCGAACAGATCCCTGATGCCTTGCGCTGAACCAACCATCAAGAACCGACCAAAAGGGAACCCATAATTATCTCCTAATAGCCATGGTCAGGCTCATACCCAGAGCAATGGAGAGAAACCCAAATGGATTAAGAGATATCCTATTTGTCGGTGTTTTGGACTGGCGGGCCCTCAACCAACTAGTGAAAATGTACTACATGCCCCTAATCCCGGATGGTGATGCAAAGAGACGCAAGGTTTATACTGGTTTAGGTAATAGGTGCCCTACGTCCAATCTGAGAGATCGATCTTGTATTCCTTGCACCGAAGCACTTGTAGTAGGGGGTTACAAGTTGGGCGAGAGATGGAGCTAGTCCCAGGTCTCTGCGTGGAGCGGTGTGGATTGCTTGAGATGTTGATCTCAGGCAGCGGGGAAGCGTGCGTATTATAGAGTGTTGTGCGTTGCTTGCACGTGTGTGTGTTTGAATCTCCATCTATCTATGCGTGCATCTATGCGTGAGCTCGTGTGCTCATGTCTAGAAATGGCCCCGGTCACTCCCTTTTATAGTTGAAGGGAGGACAGGGGCAATACATGTGTTTGCTATGTAGCGTCTTGCGAGCGGAGGCGGTATGCCCAGCCCTATAGCCTGTCACTATGGCGGCATGGTCGATAGGGTGGTCTTGTCCTTGATGCACTGGAGCAACACGCCGGTCATGCCCGATCTTGTGCGACATGGGAGCTCCAGTGATGGCTTGACGCAGGGCATGGCACATGTTGTGGACGATGTGTCGGTCGCTGTATGTCGATAGCGTAGAGAGCTGAGGCTCAGTTGGTGCAGAGGCCAAACCATCGTGGGGGGCTCGGCGGGTGCGAATCTTGAGGCAACCAAGACCCCGAAGCGGATGGCCGAGGCTTGGAGGGAGCAGTTGGTCCTGTACACTGATTCTGAGGCTACAGGTACCTAGACTTGACTCCCCACACCGCGATGTCCTCGGAGCAGGGGTTAGGTAGCACAGTGTAGTATGGTTGTCAGTCATGGGCATAGTGCCGAGCACAGTGGCCGGTAACCCCTGCCTCGTCCTGTCCTAGACAGCATGGTGTTGATGCAACTCCCATCTTGTCGGTCACTCCGCTATGTCAAGCCGTCGTTCGGCTAACGTCATGGGAGTGGTTGGTCACGTTAGTTGGACATGACGTTCTATCAGGGAAATCGGTCGAGGCGAAGGCGACGGGGTTGAGGCCGAGCCGGCCTTGAGTGAGGTGAAGAATCGGCACCTTGTCTAAGGCCTTACGTGTGGGGCCTCGAGCGAGATGGAGAATCAATACCCCATCCGAGGCTTTACGTGTGGGGCCTCGAGCGAGACGGAGAATCAGTTCCCTGCCCAAGGCCTTACGTGTGGGGCCTCAAGCAAGATGGAGAATCGGTTCCCCATCCAAGGCCTTACGTGTGGGGCCTCGAGCGAGACGGAGAATCGGTTCCCCATCCGAGGCCTAACGGTTTCATTTTGGGCCGAGCCTGCTTCGGGTGGGCCCAGATTTTGCTTAAGGTGGGCCGAGCGGCCTAGCTGAGCCTCGGATAAGGTGGGGGTTACCGGTGGTTGTCCCTTGGCTTTTATATTTGTAGGGTCTAAGTGATTTTTTCGGTTTTTGCTTAGGGGACCCCTTTTTATGGTACCCGACAGTAGCCCCCGAGCCTCGGGGAGAGTGTGAGCGCTCTCCCTAAGGTTTTGATGAGCCTTGGTTCACGGTAGCTCCTAGCGGGATGGTGTTTCATACTCGAGGCCTCGATGGGTGCGTGTGAGCGCACCTACCGGGTGTAGCCCTCGAGGCCCTAGAGGAGTGGATTTATTCCTTCGGGGGCTTTTCTCGTGTTTGAGGGGTTTTATCGCATTTGTCGAGCCCACGAGTGCGAGTTTGGGTCACTAGGGTCTCGGCTTGGTTGCAGGAAGAGCCCTCGAGCCTCTATGCGGAGCAAGAGGGTGATCAGGAGTTTCCCTGTCTTTTTTGTGTGGCCCTCACGCATCCTTTTTGTTCGGAAGGAGGGGAGGAGTATGCCAGACTACCCTCGGTGGGTGTGAGCAGTGACACCTTTGGTAAGCTGTTATCGGGTAAGTCCGAGTGGAGGCCCATGCCCCATTCGATTGGGGTCGGCTGGTGGTCTAGAGACACACTCCAAAAGTACCAGAGGGCTTCTCTAGTGGGTCCTAGGGCCGTTCGATTGGCCCTGGGGTCTCGATGCCTCCCTTCGGTGGGATCCCATTCAGAGACCTCCGTGCTGGTCTCGGACACGATTTAGGGCATCCCGAGCGATCGCTTGCTTAGGCCTCGGCCATGTACGGGCTTGCCCATAGTCATCCCTGACTCTGTTGTCCTAGGGCGGCTATTGAGACCCTCGAGGGCCCAGCCTTCGAACCCCTAGACCGTAATGGGCTCAATGCCCTTTATCGCATTTTGCTGAGCCTCCGAGTGCAAGCTCGGGTCACTGGTATTCGACCTGGTTGCAGGAAGAGCCCCTGGGCCTCCGCATGGAGCAAGAGGGCAATCAGGAGTTTCCCTGTCTTTTTTGTGCGACCCTCACGCATCCTTTTCATTCAGAAGGAGAGGTTGTTTGCTAAGCCCTCGAGTGCGAGTTTGGGTCGCTGGGTCTCGGCTTGGTTGCAGGAAGAGCCCCCGAGCCTCTGCATGGAGCGAGAGGGTGATCAGGAGTTTCCCTATCTTTTTTTGTGTGACCCTCGCGCATCCTTTTCGTTCAGAAGGAGGGGTTGTTTGCCGAGCCCTCGAGTGCGAGTTTGGGTCGCTGGGTCTTGGCTTGGTTATAGGAAGAGCCCTCGAGCCTCCGCATGGAGCGAGAGGGCGATTAGGAGTTTCCTGGTCTTTTTTGTGTGACCCTTGCGCATCTTTTTCGTTCGAAAGGAGGGGTTGTTTGCCGAGCCCCCGAGTGCGAGTTTGGGTCGCTGGGTCTTGGCTTGGTTGCAGGAAGAGCCCCCGGGCCTCCGCACAGAGCGAGAGGGTGATGAGGAGTTTCCCTATCTTTTTTGTGCGGCCCTCACGCATCCTTTTCATTCAGAAGGAGGGGTGGAGTATGCCAAGCTACCCTTGGTGGGCACGAGCAGTGACACCTCTGGTGAGCTATTATCAGGTAAGTCCGAGTGGAGGCCCATGCCCCATTCGATAAGGGTTGATTGGTGGTCCAGAGACACACTCCAAAAGTACCAGAGGGCTTCTCTAGTGGGTCCTAGGGCCATTCGATGGGCTCCGAGGGCTTGGTGCCTCCCTGTGTTGGGATCCCATTCGGCGACCTCCCTGCTGGTCTCAGACACAACTTAGGGCATCCCGAGCGATTGCTTGCTCGGGCCTCGGCCATGTATGGGCTCGCCCATAGTCGTCCCTAACTCTGTTGTCTTGGGGCAGCTGTCGAGACCCTCGGGGGCCCAGCCTTCGAACCCCTAGACTATAACAGGCTCGATGCCCAGTTCCTTAGTCTCAAAGGAATCGAGTGGGGGATATTCCCCTCCCATCGGCTAACAACAGTGGGCGTGCCTTTTGAGGTGGTTTTCTCGAGGAGGCAGAACGGCGACTGCTGTCGCTGCGGTCGGATGCGACGCGATGTCAGCGGATGGGACGTTACTATGCATGCGTGATTAATAAGGAAAAGGTGGACGCGTGGGCGGTTTAATCAGATCCGGATTAACTGCGCCAGATCTAAGGGAAACTTCCCCAATTTTGTCACCCATCCATTTCACCCCCTTCCCACATAAATACGTATCGAGCCTCGCCTCTCTCCTCCTTACCTTGCCTGCATTCGCCTTTGCTACCCACGAGCCATTGCTAAGACAGAGAGCGTCGAGGAGAAGAAGGGAGAAGGGGGAGAGAGATAGAGAGCGAGCCTTATCGTCGTAGCCGCATTCTCCACCGCACCCATGGCCAGCAGCGCTGTTGTCCTCCAGGCGGATCCTTGGGGTCCATCTGATGTGTCCGTGGAGACACTGTAGTCGCTCATCGATGATGGCCTTCTCCGCTCAATTACCGACCCCAATAGACCAGAGTTGATTGCTTCGGGGGGCGAGCCAGAGCCGAGGCCATGTGATGGCTACATCGTGAGCTTCGTGTCCTTTCGATGAGCGCGGTCTCGGCCTACCGACAAACTGGTTCATGCGGGCGCTCCCGCACTACTATGGCAGTGGAGCTCCACAACTTCAATCCCAACTCCATCGCGTAGGCGGCCATCTTCGTCACCGTCTGCGAGGGGTACCTGGGCATTGCCCCCCACTAGGAGCTAGTGGCTCCACCTCTTTCGGGCAGGGCTCACCACCAAGCCGATGGGCATGGTGGGCACATAGAAGGCAATGAGGGCTGGCGGCTGCACTCTCCAAGTGCACCAAGACTGGTAGCTCCTGTACATCCTAGCCCAGCTCACGTCGTCCAACCGTCATTGGTACAACAACTAGTTCTACCTCCGCAACGATGACAGCGGGCTTCCCCCTATACCGGGCGGGTCATGGAGAGCCAGCCGGAGAAGTGGAGGTACGGCATCTCGGTGGTCGACCAGCCCAAGCTACAGCCACTCCTAGAGGGGCTAGAGAGGCTACGCAGCCACGACCATACGACGGCTGTGGTCGTGGCGGCCTTCCACCACTAGAGGGTGCTGCTGCTGATGGCTCGGTGGCGGTGCCTGTTCGACATGACACCAGATGAGCCAATCGAGGGCGTCCAGATGTCCACCGTTGCCCTCTCCGATGAGGAGTTTCTACATCGGGTGAGAGAGATGGTGAAGGGGTGGCTGAGGAGCGGTGGTCTGACCCCATTCGCAATGCGCCCATCGCGGGGGTACCTCTCTCTGGTAAGTCACGCGCCACTATGGACCCCGAGGTCTCCTTACTCCTCGCATTTTCCTGTTCCCTTATTTGTGTTTGCAGTTCCTACAGGGGATGAGGGATGTGCGAGCCTCCCCGCCGCCCATTCCCGAGGATGCAGAGCGGTGGCTGGTGAATCGAGCGCACGCCGAGGTGCAAAAGAAGTGGAAGGACGCCAAGGAGGCAAAGCGTAAGAGGAAGAACCTTGAGCGCGAAGAGCTGGAAAAACATCACCGGCATCAGAGGCACGAGGGTCTCCTGGTGGAGCCGTCTCCATCACCGTCATTATCGGATTCCTCGAGTGATGACGACGAGAGCGAGGCGAGGCGGGGTATCCTGGACCATCTCCCTAACATTAGGGGGATGCCATTCAGGGCGTCGGCGAGCAGCCTGGCGTTTCTAGGAGGAGGAGGAGAGGACGCCTTGGGGCCGATGATCGCCCACCCTAGGGCCAAGGCTGATGCGCCCAAGGCATAGGTGTTAGGGAAGCGCACCGTTAGCCCAGTGGGCTCAATGGTGGAGGTGGAGCAGGCAGCGGCAGGGGCGATGCAACCACCTCTGTAGAGGGTCGAGGGGGCGCCGGAGTCCAGTGAGGGCCGGCCGGCACCGGTGGACGCAGAGGCTGTGCCTCCGCCGCCACCGCTACAGAGGACGAGGGATGTAGTGCAAAAGCGGTTGTGTCCCCACTAGAGGTAAGTGTTTTGTCAGTGGAGTTGCAGCATCTCCTGGTCGTCCCTTGGTCGTATGCTGACCTTGTCGGTGCTTTGCCTTTAGCTAGAAGCATCAGGCAGAAGTGCCCACCCTGGCGCCACGTAAGGCGCTCAAGGTGAGCACTAGCTCCATCCCCCAATGGGTGGTGGAGGCGCAAGCCGCCATACAACATGGCACGGCATCATCGAGGGCTGACCCAAAGGAGCCGGTCACCCAAGGAGAGGCTATCGAGGCGGCCACAGAGCAAGTGGAGGAGGAGGAGGAGCTGACCCGTGAGGCCAAGGCCCGCGAGTCAAATGGGGCTAAGGCACCCTTAGTCGCTAAGGCCACCGAGGGCGTGGCCGAGGCCCCCCAGACCTCCGAGGCTGAGGCGATAGAGGTTGGGGCATCCAGGACCACCAAGGCTGAGGCGGCAAAGGCCGGAGCCCTTGGGACCATCGAGGCTAAGGTGGCGGAGGTTGGCATGGGCACGGTGAAGCCGGTGGCCCAGGAAGCAGAGACGAAGGCGAGGCAAGCTTCAATACCACCCCCGGTCTAAGGCCCGCCGCTGTCGTAGGAGAGCGCCCAGGAAGTGGAGGTCCATTCAATCTCCTCCGACGATACTTCCCGGGGGAAGGAGGTGGTAGATGCCGAGGCGGCCAGCATCGCGAAGCAGCCAGCTTTGACTTCTGGCAAGGGAAGCTCAGCCCTCATGTGGGTACAACCCAAGCCCCGTGGGTGGTTTCACCTACGTGTATTGTTGTAGAGCCGAGATGACCCTAAGGGGGAACCTCTGTTCACCCTCGAGGATGCAACTAAGGGTGGTCGCTGGGGCTCCTTCGAGCAATTCAGCTAGCTGGCGGAGCGGTCGCTATAGACAGCGTTGTCCATCATGGCTGATGATCTACCCAGCGTTGCCCAGGTACGCGTCTTCTTTTCTCATGCGGTATTGTCTTTTTTCGAGTTTTCTCACAGTGCATGACCCCTGTTCTACCTATCCAGGAGCTTGAGGCTTAGTCCCTTGGGAAGTTAATGTTCCTTCGGTGGAAGAGGGACATCTAGGACTAGCTCCAGCAGCAGAAGGACTTGCTCACCCATGCCCATGAGCTTCTATCGGCATGGAGCACAGAGGTGGAGGACCTCTGCCTTCGCTGTGCTGATATGAAGGCCGAGGCGGCCACGGCTAAGGAGCAGGCCACCCCTTTGGTGGCGTAGATTAAGGAGCTAGAGGAGGAGCTGACCCGGGTGGCCGGTGAGCGGGACACCTTCAGGTCCCAGGCTAAAGAAGCAACGGCCTCTGCCAAGGCCATTGTTGGGCAGCTGGGGGCGGAGCAGGGCATGCACTTGTTGATGAAAGGCGCCCTGGCAGAGGCCCTTAAGGTGGCCGAGACCTCCCAGGCCAAGGCTTTAGTCTAGAAGGGAAAGGCTGAGGGTGAGTCCTGTTCCCCTTGTTTTATTTGTTTTTCTTGCGTTCGACCCCTAACTCCCCGATGTGATGTAGAGCTGGAGAAGGAGGCTTCTAGGGCAGCCGAGGCCTCTCGAGTCAAGGTCCAGCGCTATAAAGAGAAAGCTGAGGGTGAGTCCCATAGGCCTTCACCCCTGTTTGGCTTATTTTCTTTTGCGATTAACCCCATCCTGCTTGTCTTGGCGCAGGGTTGGAGAAGGAGGTCTCCCTGGGCAGCTGAGGCCTCTCGGGTCGAGGTCCAGCGCTGGAAAGAGAAAGCCGAGGGTGAGTCCCATAGGCCTTTGCCCCTGTTTGGCTTATTTTCTTTTGCGCTTAACCCCATCCTGCTTGTCTTGATGTAGGGTTGGAGGAGGAGATCTCCTGGGTAGCTGAGGCCTCTGTTGAAGTGCAGGCAGGTGCTCGAGGCCGAGATTGGGGGGCACAACATGCTGCTAGAGCGCCGCCTGTACCACCTGCGAGGCCCTAGGAGGTTGAGGGGGTCAAGTCAGGCAGCTCCCTTGGGAGCCGCTTGATCGCATTGAGTGGCCAAGTGTGCGAGCGACTCTAGGGGGCACTATACATAGACGTCAAGCGCACCCTAGCCATCATCTCCTCGCACTATGCCAGCGTTCGACCTCGAGGCCATCAGTGATGGCTACGTCTTGGCTGAGGATGACGAGGAGGCCGATGAGGAGGTCACAAAGCTGATGGAAGCGGCTGAGGGCCCCAGCACAACGTTGGCCAAGCTGTTTGAAGAGGAGGTGGTTCCTCCCAAGCCATCCGCCGATGCTGGAGACCTTGAGCCTTGACCTGGGCCAAAGGGGCCATGTAAACAGATTAGGATTATTATCGTACCATGACGCTTGTGGCCGTTGAGACCTTTTTTAAAGCACTTATGTGTCTACTGCTTCTTAATTGTTTTTATTGTATTTTCGAGCCTCTGCCCTCTGTCTCATTTCTGAACATATCATTTGCAAAAAACTTTCCCAGAACCTAAGCTACCCCTCGGGGAAAAGGTGGTGAGGGAGTGCCGTAGCCCATAGGCATAGGCCGTCTCACGGCTTGTCCAGCCTTTTGTCCCTAAGACAGACTTTCGGTCTTTAGGTTTTTTACAATCGATTTGTCAGAGCAGGCTAGAGAGTTTGGCATAGAGATTTATTCAAAAAACGATTAAAAATGGTGCCTAGAACTTAGGGGGGGTCCTCCCTTTCTAGCCCTCGAGGGAGGCTCGGTTCTGTAGAGGTAGAGCTTGAGTCTTGTTCGAGCCCCAGCAGTGGGCACCTCTGTAGAGGCAGAGCCAAGTCTCCCTTGTAGCATTATCGTAACTCTGATCCCCCATCGATAGGTTTGGGGGGTTTCTCAAAAAATTAGAATAACTAAAGAACCCTTCTTTATTGTATTTCGAGAAACAATGTATACAATGCTTGGAAATTTAAGGGTAAAGCGACTGTAGCTGTTCTATGTTCCAAGCGTTGGTGAGGATTTCGCCCTTCTCATTGGCTAGCTTGTAGGTCATGGGCTTTAGCACTTGGGCAACGATGTATGGCCCTTCCCATGGCGAGGTCAGCTTGTGGTAGCCCTTGTTGCTCTACCTGAGTCTCAGCACTAGGTCGCCCACCTTTAGGTCTCAGTTTTGAATGTGCCGGGCTTGATAGCATCGTAGGGCTTGCTGGTACTTGGCCGAATGTAGCAGCGCAACATCTTGGGCTTCCCCCAGTTGGTCGAGGGCATCATCGCGGGTAGTGCGGTTGCTTTGCTTGTTGTAGGCCTATAGCCTCGAGGAACCATACTCCAAGTTAGTGGGGAGGATGGCCTTGGCTCCATAGACCAGGAAGAACAGTGTGAACCCCATGGCTTGGCTCGGGGTGTTCCTTAGGCTCTAGATGACCGATGGGAGTTCAGCAAGCCATTTCTTGCCAAATTTCTTCAACCGGTTGTATATTCTCAGCTTGAGGCCCTATAGGATCATACTGTTGGCACGCTCTACTTGGTCGTTTGTCCTAGGGTATCCTATAGCCAACCAGGCCACACGGATGTGGTGGTTGTCACAGAACATCAGGAACTTGTAGCCGGTGAATTGTGTCTCGTTGTCAGTGATGATGGTGTTTGGAACCCCAAACCTGTGGATGATATCAGTGAAGAACAACACCGCTTACTCAGATTTGATTCGATTGATCGGACAAGCCTCGATCCACTTGGAGAACTTATCGATCGCTACTAGTAGATGGGTGTAGCCCTCGAGGGCTTTCTGTAGAGGCCCAACCATGCTGAGCCCCCACACAGTGAATGGCCATGTAATGGGGATGGTTTGGAGGGCTTGGGCCGAGAGGTGCGTCTGCTGCGCATAGTACTGGCATCCCTCGTAGGAGCGTACGAGATTGGTGGCATCAGCAACTGCCGTTGGCTAGTAGAACCCTTGGTGGAAGGCATTTCCAATGAGCTGTCCGAGGTGCTGCATGGTGCCCGCAGGCTCCCGCATGCAAGTCCCAAAGTAGGGCTTGGCTTGCCATGGTGGTGATGCATCATTGGAGGATGCTAGATGGGCTTCACCTGTACAACTCACCGTTGCTTGAGGACGTAAGTTTTGGCTCATCAGGCAAGTCATTGGTCTTTGGTCCTGTCTGTAGGAAGCTCTCCTCGAATGAGGCAATTAAGGAACGGGACTTGCCAGTCTATGCCCTGGTTGGCCTTGGGAGGCACCGTGTTGACTTCCATGACCTTAGGCTCGGCCGAAGGGGTCTTGGTGATAGAGGGGGCCTTGGGCCCTATGGTGGGCTCGACTAGTGGGCCCTCTTCTGCCACCGAGGCATAGTCGATGGAAGGCTTGTGGAGGTCTCTAGCAAAGATGTTCGGGGGGACCGAGGCCCATGCTGACGCCATCTTTGCCAGTTCATCCACGGCCTCGTTAAAATTTTGTGCAATGTGGTTGAGTTCGAGACCATCAAACTTGTCTTCAAGGTGATGTACCAGCTTGTAGTATGCCTCCATTTTGGGGTCATGGCAGTTCGACTCCTTCATCACTTGACCAAGGACGAGCTACAAATCGCCTCGTATGTCGAGACGCCGTACTCCAAGTTCGATGGTGATCTGCAAGCCGTTGACAAGGGCTTCATACTCGGCTACGTTGTTGGAGGCGGCGAAGTGGAGTCAAATCATGTAGCATATGTGCACTCCAAGGGGTGAGATGAAGAGCAGACCCATGCCTACCCTAGTCTTCATCAGGGACCCATCGAAGTACATGGTCCAGCATTCCGCCTAGACTTTAGCAGGTGGGAGTTGGGTGTTGGTCCATTCAGCCACAAAATCAGCCAAGACCTGAGATTTAATTGCTTTTTGAGGCGCAAATGATAGGGCTTCCCCCATGAGTTCAACAGCCCACTTGGCTATCCTACCCGAGGCCTCCCGGTTATAGATTATCTCTCCCAGGGGGAAAGACGACACCACAGTCACCTAGTGGGACTCAAAGTAGTGACGCATCTTGCGTCGAGCCAAGACTATGGCGTAGATCAATTTCTGAACATGGGGGTAGCATGTCTTGGTCTCAGAGAGCACTTCACTGATGAAGTAAATAGGTCGTTGGATGGGTAGAGCATGCCCCTCTTCCTGCCTCTTGACTACTATGGCCACGCTGACCACCTGGGTTGTTGCAGTGACATAGAGTAAGAGGGCCTCACCCTTGGCCAACGGTACCAGGATAGGAGGATTGGTGAGCAATGCCTTGAGCTTGGCGAGGGCTTCTTAGGCCTCGGGGTCCATGAAAAGCGTTCGGATTTTCTCAAGAGGTAGTATAGAGGCAAGCCTTTTTGCACCAAGGTGCGAGATGAAGCGGCTTAGGGCCGCAAGGCATCCCATCACCCTCTGCACTCGGTCTCAGATTGGTCCCATGTTGGTCACGGCCGAGGCCTTCTCTGGGTTGGCCTTGATGTTGCATTCCGAGACTATGAATCCCAAGAGCATTCCTCGGGGGACCCCAAAGACACACTTCTCAAGGTTGAGCTTGATGCCCTTCTCTCTGAGGCAATTGAAGGCTATTTCCAAGTCGTCGATGAGATCACTGGCCTTCCTAGACTTGACCATGATGTCATCCATGTAGGCCTCGACGGTATGTGGCCCCTATGTTTCTGAGGCCGAACGACATAGTCAGATAGCAGTATATACCGAATGGTGTGATGGAAGAAGTTGTGAGCTGGTCGGATTCTTTCATCTTGATTTGATGGTAACTGGAATACACATCAAGGAAGGATAGGGTTTTGCATCCCACAGTGGAGTCAATGATTTGGTTGATTCGAGGTAATGGGAAAGGGACTTTTGGACATGCTTTATTCAAACCGATGTAGTCTACACACATTCTCCACTTCCCATTTTTCTTCTTAACTAATACAGGATTAGCTAACCACTCCGGATGGGACACTTCCTTAATGAATCCGGCTGCCAAAAGCTTCTGCACCTCCTCGCCAATGTCCCTACGCTTTTCCTAGTCGAATCGGCATATGCGCTGCTTCATCGGTCTAGAGCCGGCCTAGATGTCCAAGGCGTGCTCGGTGACCTCCCTCGATATGCCCTGGCATGTCCAAGGGACTCCACGTGAATACATCCACATTCGTGCGAAGAAAGTTGATGAGGATGGCTTCCTATTTGATGTCAAGGGTGGCACTGATCCTCAACGCCCGGTCATTGGGGCAGGTGGGGTCGACTAGGATGAGCTTAACGGCCTTCGCGGGCTCAAAATTCCTAGCGCGATGCTTGGAGTCAGGCGCCTCGCTACCAAGTCGGTCAAGGTTGACGATGAGGGTCTTGGCCTCTACGAGAGCCTCGGCATACTCGATGCATTTGACATCGCAGTCGTATGCATGCTCGTACGTGGACTCGACAGTGATGATGCCATTGGGGCCCAGCATCTTGAGCTTGAGGTAGGTGTAGTTGGGGACTGCCATGAACTTGGCGTAGCATGGCCACCCTAGAATGGCGTGGTAGGTTCCCTTGAACCCAACCACCTCGAAGGTGAGGACCTCCTTGCGATAGTTGGAGGGAGTGCCGAGGCAAATAGGCAAGTCGATGTGCCTGAGGGGTCATGTGCATTTCCCCAGCACAATGCTGTGGAAAGGCATGGCATCACCCTGGAGCTACGACCGATCGAGCTCTAGGAGTTCTAGGGTGTTGGCGTAGAGGATGTTGAGGCCGCTGCCTCCATCCATCAACACCTTGGTGAGCTAGGTGTTGCCGATGATCGGGTCAACGACGAGTGGGTACTACCCTAGGTTCAGGACATAATCGGGGTGGTCATCCTGATCAAAGGTGATCGCCTCCCGAGACCAGTTGAGGTACTGAGGAGTAGACACCTTCACCGAGAAGACCTACTAGGCGCTCCCTCTTTCACTGGCGTGCTAGTGAGGCATGCTGAAGGCCCACCAAAGGTCATGAAGGCATTGTGCACCTTGGGGAACCCGTTGTCCTTATTGTTGTCCCTATTGTCGGCTGTCCCTTATCTTGGCATCATCGCCAGGGAGCCCGAGCTTGGCATAGTAATGCCAGGAGCATGGTGCACTCCTCGAGGGTATGCTTCACCAGGCCCTAATGGTAAGGGCAGGGTTTCTTAAGCATGTCGTCAAAGAGCCCAGGGCCTCTAGGGCCTCAGGGGTTCTTACAATCTGCGGCCATGACTAGATCGGCCTCAAGGACCTCCTACTTCCCCTGGCAACCCTTTTTCTTTTTCTTGGGGAGGTGGGGAGTCGAGGCCCTGGGGGCCTCGTCCCTCCGCTTCCCCTTGGTGTCGTTGTCAAGGAAGATGGCCCCGACAGCCTCTTCGCCCGAGGCAAAGTTGGTGGCGATGTCGAGGAGCACGGTAGCCGAGGTCGGAACATTCTGACCTAACTCTTAGACCAGGTCTTGACAGGTGGTGCCAGAGAGGAAAGCCTGGACAATTTCTGAGTCACCGACGCTGGGCAACTCGGTGCACTGCTTGGAGAAGCGTCGGATGAAATCTCAGAGAGACTCGTCTGGCCCCTGGCGACAACTCTTGAGGTCCCAGGAGTTCCTAGGGTGCACGTATGTGCCCTAGGAAATTCCCAACGAAGACCTTTACCAAGTCATGCCAGTTGTGGATCTGCGAGGGAGGGAGGTGTTCGAGCTAGGCTCATGCCGAGTCTGACGAGAACAACAGGAGGTTGCGGATGATGAGCAGGTCATCATCTGCACCGCCTAGCTGACAAGCTAGGTGGTAATCGGCCAGCCAAAGCTCAGGGTTGGTCTCACCACTGTACTTTGTGAGGTTGGCCGGTTGCCGAAACTAGGCCGGGAAGTGAGCGCTGCGAATGGCCCTGCTAAAGACTCGAGGGCCAGGTGGCCTAGGAGAAGGACTACGGTCTTCCCCACTGTCATAGAAACCGCCTCAGTATGGCTGGTAGCCTCAGGTAGGCCCCTCGTTGTCGTGGCACCGTCGCCTACTGACCACATCGTGGTCGCCTTGTGCCTCACATCGGTCACTAAGGCGATCGTGCACCGTGGGGGCCCTATTGGCCGTTGGTGCCTAAGCGGGCCTGAGACAAACTGAGGCCTCCCTATCTTGCCGAGGCGGTGTCGTGGGAAGTTCTGAGGTGCCTCCGTGCTGTTGAGAGGCGGAACTTTCAGCCAGCTGCACTGTGGCAGTCTCAAGGAGGTCTCGAAGCTCACTGTGGGCCCGTCGCCCCTCCATGGTAGAGGGCCTCAGGGCATCATCTTGGAGTAGCATCGCCGCTACCGCGACATTCTGGCTAGCGTGATTGAAGATAGGGGGTTGCTCGCCCCCTTCGTCGTTGTTGATTCGGTGGTTGACGTCGCGAGCCCTCCACCGGGCTACTCCGCCATCACCGCGACCCCGCTGCTCTCACTCGAGAGTGTCTCTGAGCTGCTGCAGAAGGAATCGGTCTTGTTTGACCTTGGCCTAAAGCTCATAGAGCTGCTCCAAGTCAAGGCATCAAAGCTCATTGTGGGTAGGGTTCTCGTTTCGCACCGCTAGGGGCTCGACGCATGGAGGTGTGGCGTCACCTATCCCTTCGTGGTGCAGGGAGCAGTTGCCTGCCCCTTCGTCCTCATCGCTCGCTCTCAGCATCCTAGGCCTGATGTGGAAGCACTCGCGAGTGGGGTTGTAAGTGCCTTCGTCATCGGAGTCGGAGTAGCCAAAGTAGTAGTCACTCGCGGATAGGAAGCGGTGCATGGCTTTAGGGTCGTGAAGCCCGAAGAAGTCTGCTCTGGCCCACACCTCATCCTCCTCTGAGGAGTCAGCATGGGTGTGGGTCGAGGTAGTGGCATCGAGGTCGAGGGTGAAGCATTGGTGGTGTCCTGAGGGCTTCGTGTGAGCGAAAGCATAGGCGGCGGTGGCATTGGTCAACCCGAAGGGGTACGAGGATGGTGCCATCGCTAGGCTTTGCTTCGCCGGAGTCAACCCCTCAGGAGGTGGTGGGGCAGAGCTCGATGATGGGGCATCGCTGCATGCCACCGGCATCTTTCCCTTGCATAGGCTTAAGCTGGACAGGTCCCCAACTAGAGACTCTGTACCAACAGCCGGGCATGGGGTACCGGTGGAGCACAGTGCGTCGCCCTGAGCTTGTGCAGTGTCAGTGTGGTCCCACCCACGTCGTGCTTGGTGAGTGCGATGAGAGCGGTGGCCTAAGCGCCACATGCGCCTGGGCTGCTGGTGCATCTTGTCGTCGTCGGTCGGTGGGGCTCTATGTGTGAGGAGTACCATATCGTACTCAGATCCTAGAGACATGAACTCTAGGCTCCAGAACCAGATCACCGTGCTGAGACGAAAGTGGTCGCATGGGGTCTGCCATCCGGAACTTGTTGGGATGGCTAAGCTGACACGTAGTAAAGCCCCTACCTGGCGTGCCAACTGTCAGTGTTTTGGACCGGCAGGCCCTCAACCAACTAGTGAAAATGTATTGTGTGCCCCTAATCCTAGGATGGTGATGTAAAGAGACGCAAGGTTTATATTAGTTCAGGCAATAGGTGCCCTACGTCTAGTCTGAGAGATCGATCTTGTATTCCTTGCACCGATGCGCTTGTAGTAGGGGGTTACAAGCTAGGCGAGAGAGGGAGCTAGTCCTAGGTCTCTACATGGAGCGATGTGGATTGCTTGAGATGTTGATCTCAGGCAGCGGGGAAGCGTGCGTATTATAGATTGTTACGCGTTGCTTGCGCGTGTGTGTGTTTGAATCTCCATCCGTCTGTGTGTGCGTCTATGCATGAGTTCATGAACCCATGAGCTCATGTGCTCATGTCTAGAAATGGCCCTGATCACTCCCTTTTATAATTGAAGGGAGGACAGGGGTGATACATGTGTTTGCTACATGGCGTCTTGCGAGTGGAGGTGGTATGGCCAACTCTATAGCCTATCACTGTGGCAGCATGGTCGACGGGGCGGTGTTGTCCTTGATGCACTGGAGCGACACACTGGTCACGCCTAATCTTGTGCAACGTGGGAGCTCTAGTGATGGCTTGATGTAGGGCATGGCACATGCTATGGACGATGTGCCAGTCGCTGTATGTCGACAGCGTAGAGAGCTGAGGCTCAGTCGGTGCAGAGGTCGAACCATCGTGGGGGGGCTCGGTGGGTGCGAATCCCGAGGCTACCGAGACCCTAAAGCGGACGACCGAGGCTCAGAGGGAGCAGTTGGTCCTATACACTGATTCTAAGGCTATAGGTACCCAGACTTGACTCCCCATGCTGTGCTATCCTTAGAGCAGGGGTTAGGTAGCACATTGTAGTATGGGTGTCAGTCGTGGGCACAGTGCTGAGCATAGTGGCCAGTAACCCCTACCCTGTCCTATCCTAGACAGCATGGTGTTAATGCGACTCCCATCTTGTCGGTCACTCCTGCTGTGTCGAGCTAGTCGTTTAGCTGACGTCGTGGGAGTGGTTGGTCGCATTAGTTGGACATGACGTTCTGTCAAGGAAATCGGTCGAGGCGAAGGCGACGGGGTTGAGGCCGAGCTGGCCTTGAGTGAGGCAGAGAATCGGCACCTCGTCCGAGGCCTTACGTGCGGGGCCTCGAGCGAGACGGAGAATCAGTACCCCATCCGAGGCTTTACATGTGGGGCCTCGAGCGAGATGGAGAATTGGTTCCCCGCTCGAGGCCTTACGTGCGGGCCTCGAGCGAGATAGAGAATCGGTTCCTCGTCTGAGGCCTTACGTGCGGGGCCTCGAGCGAGATGGAGAATCAGTTCCTCGTCCAAGGCCTTATGGTTTCATTTTGGGCCGAGCCTACTTCGGGTGGCCCGAATTTTGCTCAAGGTGGGCTGAGCGGCCTAGCTGAGCCTCGGATAAGGTGGGGGTTACCGGTGGTTGTCCCTTGGCTTTGATTTTTGTAGGGTCTAAGCGATTTTTTCGGTTTTTACTTAGGGGACCCCTTTTTATGGTACCCAACAATATGGTAACTCAGTCTACAATACCAAGCCAACTAATGACAGAATCATTTGAGCAAAGACAATGATATACCAGATAGTCCACTAGCTCTACCGGACCATCCGATAGATCTAAGATCATTAGCAGTAGTGGGAAATGAGTTGTTTGCCACTCAAGGGAGTGGGACCCACATGTCAGCATGAGTTAGGACACTTCATCAGCAGAAGTTGCACCCTTCACCCACTCTCTCACCCACCCATTCATTTGCTACTCTCCCTCTTTCTCTCTCTCTCTACACCCCAAGAACAAGGATGAACCCTAGAACTAGAGAGAGAAAGGATTGGAAGGGAGATTGGAGAAGGAGAAGAATAGAAAGGAAGGAAGCACTAGCACCACTCCATGGACACCATCAACATCTTCAACCTTGTTCTTGGTGAGCTCAAGAAGAGAAGTTTCTATTTCTTGGATTTTCCTCCCAAGAGTAATTTGTGGTTTTTGGTGAAGGATGGAAGGATTCCTTACTGATAGTGATTCCATCGTATGTAAGTAAGTTCAACAAATCTTCATTTAGCTCAGGCACTCAAGTACCTCATGGATTAATCATTGATTCATCTTTTGGTGCCTTGCAAGAGGAAGACCATAAGTGACCAATCTCTTGGATGAAGAAGTAGTATGAGGAAAGCTTGGATCTTCAACTTTTTGGCTACGAAGCTCTCAATATTAGAGCTAAGGATTCTATATATATCAATCTCAATGCTTTATCTTTGTGTTCTTTTATCCCTAAGTTTGATCCTCAACCTATAGCCACACTTAGTAAAACAAGCTTCAAATCTAGCTATCTTGAGCCTAGTAAGCCACCTAAACTATCCTAGAGATATTTTGCGCATGCATAGATCACAGCTGAGCACATCTAAGTTTTAAACCAAAGATCACCCAAAAACATAGGTTCTGTCGACAGTATGACATAGTGTCCATCATATTGATGGAATGTCCGATAGCTCTAGAAAATCTGCCACCAGAACCTTATCTTCTGTCGACATGAACTAGTGGAGAGTCCACGGTCTCTCATAGAGTGTCCATTGATTTATAGCCTCAGCAACCCAAAGAACCCAAGACCTCCTAGTTCCTACTAGAGTGTCCATCACCTCTGATGGAGTGTCCATCAACCCAAGCAGAGTCAAACTAGAGCCAAGTCACCTCAAAACCCTAACCCGATGGAGTGTCTGCCACCCAGGTCAGAGCGTCCACCAAGTTAGCAGTAAGAGTGAAGTTGCCTAGTAGGCTTACCCAAGAGGTCAACAATACTAGGTTAAGCTTAGTTGCAAATAGTGCAATAGTATAACTATAGTTAGATGTCTCTTCCCAAGTTTTAAAGCAAACCCTTGTCTCTAAGTCCCTGTCGGTTATCTTTAGCCTTGGTCTTTGCTTTCTTTCAGGAGCCGAGTAGTGTGAGGAATGTGTGTTGGTTGTCGTCTACAACTTCAAATTCATTCGAGCGGCAAAACTAGGTAGGCACCCCACTACTATGAACCCTATTTTGGATTATTATTGTTTTTCATTATGAGTTATGCATTTCATGTAAATTTGGTTAATCAACTTAATGATGTTCACTAAATTAGAACTACTCACTAATTAATTAGAGCTTTCACTTAATCAATAGGTTTGGTAACACTTAATTGCTTACTTGCTTAGACCATGGTAGAAGTTGAGTATGAGAAGGGAACTCATACTTGTGCGTGTAAGATGCTACACTTGGATAATTGATTACTAAAAATAATGAGGGTACAACTTCACTTACTTTACTAATCTGGCTAAGGAATAATATCACTAAAGGTTATAACTTGGACACCCCTTTGATAACTTCGCTCATGCGAGGGGTAGGTCATTGTGAGTGTGGGATCTCAAGTGACGTAGCTCATGGAGCAGGTAAGGACCATTTATTGGGATATGTGAGTCTGAGTAACCACCCGTATAGACCACATGCCGCAGATGGAGTCGACAAGCTGAGTAACTAATTACGATCGATTTATCTATGAAACTGGCAAGGGGGTGGCACTGGTCAGGAATGTCTGGGACATTGACCGAGCACTAGTCGAACCTTTCATGAGATACTTGGGCTGGATTAGGGAAAGGTTGGAAATTGTGAGGCAACCCTTATTCTAGGATCTAGAGTATGGTGGTTAGTCCCGTAATTTCGTGTGGATACAAGTTGTATACCTCTATAGAGTTTTGAAATCCTAAAGTCCCTCAGGATGGACCCTTTATGGTTGTTCCAACTTTCTATACCCATGGTAGCGTAATGATGGAACATGATGATGATACAGTTTACATGTGTTAAATCATTCTTTAGATATCGTACCTTGTTAATGTATCACTCTAAAATGAATCATGAGCATGTCATTTTAAGAAACGCCATGTACCTTTCGTAGATGTATAAATGCCTGATAACACCTTTGCATCCACCAAATATCTATGTGTTAGAATTAAGTCCTACAAGTACGAAATGTACTCATGGTGTTGTCGTTAAGTTTTTTGGAGGTGTTGTTGTCTCGATGGATGCGAGGTAGTGCTATATTCACCACTGCATAGTAGACCTTGGATTGGGTGAATCTAGGATGAGCTACTGAGCTAACTCTGATAAGAATTTGAGTGAGATATCAAAGATGTTGAGCCTAAAGGGAGAAACTAAAACTGTATAAACTCTATGAATCATGTATTTTCCTGTAAGCATAATAACCTTGGTAGTTGGGCATAATGTTGGATGTTATGTGCATGGGTTTGCAGCATGGGGTGTTCTATGTCACTCGACCATTATAAAGATCCTAAAGTGTCATGGTGGTGCACACGGCGCCCCGCAACATGACAGGTATTGGAGTGGTGGTTGACTTACACGAGCAATCCATTTGTCAAACCCCATATGACTTCAATGTTGTGTCCTGAGTAGTTTTAAATAGGATAACTGCTATGCTTTACTATTACCCCTACAAGTTAAAGTAATCCTTACCCCACTAGTTAACCTTGCCTCTTGTCCTTGACATACAAACTATGTTTCAACTTAAAAGGTATTTTGTATCTTGGGAATCAGGAGGGAATAGTAGGAGCACCCAAGTGAGGACCAAAATTCATATCTAAATCACCCTAAGTAGTAAGCATGTTATGCTATGAGAGTTGAAGAGAGTGGTTCTGATCCTCTTATCTGTTCTTCCTAAGCTCTTCGAGTTCTTACCTTTCCTATCCCATGAAGAGTCCCATAGCCCCATCCTCTAGTTTTCCCCAAAGCCTAAGAGCAGCCCTTTTATCTTATCCTACCATAGAAGTTTTTGGCAAAAGTCTCCCTAGTACCCAAGCCTTATCTCCCAATCACTAGGACAGAGGAATTGCAAACAAGGAGGTGCAGGCACACACCATGACAAGGACAATTAACCATAAGTGACAAACACCGACTGACTTTAGTGTGTTCAACCAAGCAAGCAAGTTTAGAAGTACCAACCACCCATCTCGATGGATGGGCCATAGACAAACCAAGTGTATCAAACGACAACATGATAGCAACCACATGAGTTCATCACCACAAGACTATCTAACACCTAATTCAAAATCAGGACATGGTGGCTAAACATGGAAACCACCAAGACCTATGGAGTAGCAGCCAAATAGAGGAGTCAATCCTAAGACCCATGGTGACGTGAAGTGCCATGACCACAGTCCTCAACTGCAACCTCGACGAGCAGGAGGTCTAGACGGGGAAGCACCTATGGAGGGCAAATGAAAGAAGAAAGGATCAAAACCTTGAAAGTTAAGTAAAGAACTGCAAAAGGGAATGTAGAAGCATGACAAATGGCATCAATAGGAAACCTAGAGAGGAAAGTTACCTATAGCACTAGAACTAGAAGCAAAGGAAGGACCATGGTACATCCCCGATGAAGGCGGCATGATCTCAAGTGGCACTAGACTATCAGGAGGAACGATCTCCAGCGGGATGGGCTCTGTATGATCAAAACACGATTGACTGAGGATCTAAAGACCCCACAACAAAGTAAGACGCCAAGCCAGATGTAGTCTAAGAAGAAAAGGAAACTATTGGAACATACCTAGGGAATTTAGTCCTAGAATCCTACAAGCCATCAGAGATGACCCCCGTGCTAGATAGTTCTCATCCTTAATGAACAACCAATAGACTTGATGATTGATCTCGCAAGTGCCACCAAAGTTCTCAATAGTGTGAAGCACCAGAGCCATGATGTATGGCTAAAGAATCAATGGAGCGTTCACAACCCGCTTACACTCCAACATCTGATGCATCATTTAGTCCAACAAGTTGATTCGGGTCACTAGTCATCACAGCATTGATGATCTAAAAGAAGGGCCAACCAATGGCATTATTGTCTCCTCCAGCAGAAGGAATGTGGCAGAACCACCCAAATTATATGGCCCACTATGCACCTATCATTGTCCCTAAGACCTCTGACTATTGTACATGAGAGCCAGATAATTTTGGTATTCTGTCGGGTGTCCTAGGAGAACCCTGAATCATCCACATTTTACAACTCATACAGGATCAACATGGAGTTACCACAACATTACAATAGTTGATACAAATTAAATTACATCAGAGTGTGGAAGACTTATAACATTATTTTACAAAACATGATTAGGTGAAAACTTAATTTAAGTTCCAAATGATGAGTAGAACTACAGAGGCAACTTAGGTGGAACAGCTAAGGTAGAAGAGATAGCCTGATCATGTCGAGCCCACTGACATGACCTCGATTAGCAGCATAAGTCAGAACCTGCAACAGGGGTTAACAAACCCTGAGTACTTGAGGGTACTCCACAAGTCTTACCTGACTAAAAGAAAAGACTCTAAGGGTATGCAGGCTTAAAGGTACGGTAGAAGCAAGAATAACATTTGTAGAAAAGCTTACTATAAGTGGATCCTTACTTTCAATGTTTTAGCTTCGCATTAAGTTTATCGGTAGTATCCATTTTGCACCTGATCTAGCCCAATCACTTCATTAATCACCTCATCTCATCTTATTTCATTTCCAAAAGTAACCATGTTTCATTGATTAACTATGATGCAGGTTAGTTGGCGTGTCTCTTGTTACCATGGAGCAAACGATGATTCGTAGCGATTCGTATCAATTTGGCCCAGCTGGGGTTTCCTTACCACATGACATATGCAGGTCTAAGACCGAGCCCGAACCTACATATATCAACCCTCACTCAGATCCTCCAAAACATGAATGGGTCCTGCGCTATGAGCACGGTACTCCACCTCCCTGCGCCACTCTTGGTGGATTCATAGGATGGGTACACTGCTACTATAGCCATCTCTCCACTCCTAGTGTGTAGTTGTCCTTTCACATAATGGAATATCTAGGTATTAGGCTTACCGGAGTATGTGGCCAGTACTACAAGTCATGATCACAAGCGGGCCTACAATGATTGGTCCTCAATCGACACAGGTGAGGCACTATGTCAAGACTCAAACTTGACGCAAGCCAAGAGTCCACCTGGTCTCAATTTAATATTATCATGGTATTCTTATGACCCATCAGCATAGCTGAGAAGATCAAGGTAAACCTACTTTCAAACGATGAAACCATCATTCGACTTCTATCAAAGTCTAAGCAATACTAAGCATTAAGGGAAAAGACCTACACATACTAGCAGGGTAGAACTAAGGATACCTGAATATCAAGGTAAGCATGCAGCAACGGTATTCGACCAACTCCTAATTACTTAATGCACATCTCACAAGACTTAAAGTGTAATAAAGACTATAAATACTAGAGAATGGTGATATGCACCAGGGCTTGCCTGTGTTGCAGAGAAGGTTAGATTCCATAGAAGGATCCAGAAGTTAGATTTAGCACCAACACCACTAATGGATGGACCTTCTCTAAAACTTGATCAACACAAGCCTTCTCACTCTCATATACTACACGTAATAAATGATGTATGCTTAACATGATGGTATGCATGACATGATGCATGATGAAAGACACACAAGTGTATAGCAGAACTTAAACTAATCTAAGAAAGTTGAATACAACTTTCCTTCGCGGTACAACTAAGGTTATGCTTCATAAAGCATTTTAATTACTTGATTACAAGTTGATTAAGTGTTCATCAAGAAAGTAACACCTATCACAATACACTAGTTAAGCAAGACTAGGGCAAGGCCACATCATGACTTAATTACACTCATCCACTAACAAACTTGCATACACAACACATTTTTTCATTATTAAACCATTAATAAAAGATCATACATACATGCTTATCCAAAAGCTCAAACTAACATCAGCATACTTGAGCCACCACCTTATACTATTGCTTACAAATAGTAACCATAGGACTTATGCACATGCACTTAACAGAACTAAATAATTAAGTCATTTTAATTATTAACAAGTTCATTATATAACTATAAAAGAAGAAACTAACATGCCAAGGAACAATAGGTATTTGAGTGTTCCAAGATCCACAATCAAAGTATGAAATACACCAAAGTCATTCAACTATTTATCTAATTTGTTTTAGCATTTATTAATTAAGGAAAAGGCATTTAAAAGCACTTAATTTAATTAACCAATTTATAATTATCAAAACAGTACTAAACTTTTTGTGAAGGCAGGAATAAGCATGTAAAGCACACACAAAAAGTGTCATGATGAAAGGATAATTATTTTAGCCTATAAAAATCATGTAAGGACCATTAATTAAGTAAAAGAGGTAATTTTAAAGCATAGCAAAAGTACTTAAAATGACCACTTCATATTTTTCTATGGTATAGCACATCGTAAAAAGGCTACACAAAAAGTTTCACATTTTTATCATCATCCTAGATTTAGTTATGAACTAAACAAAGATTAGCACTTTCAATTACTTTCTGAAAATCAAAAACCGTTGAAAACCTTTTGTTACTCAGACCCAGCCAGCCACTGCCACTGACGCGTGGGCCCAATAGCACAAGGCTAGCCGCGCTGACCGTGGCTCCCTGGCCGTTTGACCGGTGGGTACTCGTCGCCGGCGAGGTCTCTGGCGACCGGGTCGACAACTACGTTCTCACGGTGAGCTTGCACATCGTCCTAGGGTACCAGTTGATCAACTAGGGCTACGTGGCGTACTTGATGCCGGTCATGGCGGGCGGTGGCCCTTCTACGAGGTGCAACCTGCCGATAGAAAGGGTACCGGTGATAGGGAGACCAGTAGACCACCATAGAGTTTCCCATGACCTAGCGGACCTAATCACGGCGACGGTTGAGCGAGCTAGGGTTCATATCGAGCTTGACTGTGGTCATGGCGGACGGCAGAGCGGAGCTTGTCAACGCGGTGGCGTTCTGATAACTACGGTGTGGTACAAGTTAAACGGAGGCGTCCGTCACGACGATGAGCTCACCGCGACTTTACAGCACTGCTCGATGATGGCGGAGGTGGAGCAGAGTTGGCTGTCATCGGGAAGCACAACGATGGCGACACGAACGGGACAGTGAGCTTGCGTTTCGGCGAGACCTATACGGTAGAGATTAAAAGATGGAGCTGATGAGCATCAAGGGATCATGAGGAAGCCAAAACATGAAGGAATGGGGCAGGAGATGCTCCGGTGTGGCCTGGCTACGACAAGGGCATGCGGCGGCCATGGCGGCAGGACCGCGGCGGCAGCAGCGCGCGTGGGCAATTGCGGCGGCAAGAGGTGACGCGAGCGGCTTAGGAGGTGCGCAACGGTGTGGCGAGTCTACGTGCATGAGCAATTGCACAGAGAGTGAGCAGGCATGGCGAATTTGGCCAGCGAGCTCTCGCGCTCTGGCGGCGGAACAGAGAGGAAGGTAGGAGATGGCGGCCAGCGCGGCTCTTAACGGCGAGGCGAGGCGCGAGCAAAGCAACCCGATGTGGCCAGCAGCTGCTTTGCGTTGCCACCGCGAGTAGGTGCGTGTCTTGCGCGCATGAAGCGGTAATCAAAGGCGGGGGCCATCGGCGGCAAGCTGCTCGTGGCAGCTGCTGTCGCCTACTGTAGCAGTCTGACAGCGCCACTTCCATTCTCTCTATCTCTCGATTTCTCTACTAAGCGTGATGTGACACCTTATGCAAAGTTGTTCCCTGATCATTGCCCTCCAACTTTGATTAAGGAACCAACACCAAATGATCAAAGTTTTGAGAGATTTTGTATTGGGAACTTAGGTACTTTGAAACTGAAAATCCAGATTCAGTTAGGGTTTTGAAAGCTATTTAAGTTAAGCAACTTTGGGTAATTAATTAGTGGTCAACAATTGATCAAACATTTCAACTAACAGCACATTAACATAGCTCAAGCATTACACCAATTAATGGAGCAAGAGTTGGGAAAATTTTATTCATGAAAATCATTTTAATAAATCTCCAAAGATTGAACTTCAACACTTTTTTTCAGGAACTTAGTGAAATTGGCTCTGGAAATTAGTGCTGGATTCAACTTTGGAGCTCAAATTTAAACATGTTTTATTTGAAACTACTTCCCATCTTTACTTCTATGTTAAAAAACATACTTTAAACTACAAAGTACATTTTAACAAAATTTTAATTGTTTAAGTAAATCCACATATATAAAATCACAAAGAACCTTAATTGCTATTAAAGGTAACATTTCATGCAACAAATGAAACATAGCATATGCAACATATGAAACACCACATTTGCAACATAGCAAGGCTATAAATGAAACATCACTTACGCAACATATATGAAACACTATGTATGCAACATATGAAAGCTATTATTGCAACATGAAATGAATTTATGGCACAACATTGGATGCTTATGCTTGATGATGCTAATGATCAGAATTTTAGTTGATTATTAACATCTGGGATGTTACAAAGAACTACTGTGTGCCTCAGAATCTCAAAGAATACCTTCGAAAGCCTTCTCAAGCCTCCCTATGGACCATAGACTGATGTCTCCTGGTAGCGGAATCTAAACACCTCCTCCGTTCTCAGCACCGAAAGGTCAATGACCAACTTACCCCGCTTCATGCCATGGTAGCTCAACTTCATAGTAGCTACAAGATCCTTGAACGTAGCCTTGAACCTACGTGGGCCAGTCATCCATATCAGCTTCTCCTTTTTAGCCCAAACCTCCAACGTGGCATTGAACTGCCATATCACTACTTCATTCCAATCTTGCCTGAACTCTAGAATCCTCCTCCAGACCATGACTCCGACAAGGTCAACCAAGCTGCCCATAGAAGCGAAGAACTCTAATTGAGCCCAACTCAGCCATTGTTCTGCATGCATCAGCACAGTGTCAATTCCACCACAGTATAGCAGGAACTGATCACTGGTGTGGAAAAAGGGAGTAGGAGAATCCCTAGCTTGCCCAAAGTGCCTGGACAAAGCAACCTTGCTAAACTCAGCCGGGACCCAGTGATAGCATCCCTTGGGGATGATTGACATGTCCATTGGAAAGACTTTTTCACCGTCATCCTCATCCAAAGAAGATGCCAGCACTGCTTTCTTAGGCCAGTGGCTAGAACCTGGACCAGACCTGCAATGTCAAGGAGAGCCCAAGGATCAACAATGTGTGGATAATGAAGTGAAATCTGTACTCTACTTGTTATGTGAGGAGGAATGGTAGACTGTAGTAACCATACAAGGAGCGTAGATCACCTAAGAAAAGCCTCACAAGATTTGGATATCAACTGGATCAAGATGGAACGAAACAACACGTAGCAAACAGTTGACGGAGTCTCCGCCAAAAATTTGTGGACTGTCTAATGATTTATAAATCTACATTCCATAGGTAGACAGAGAGCAACGTAAATCTACCGGAACTCCCCAAGAGACACCGGAATGTTCCGCCAATACAAGCAGTTATACAGGGACAGTACAGGACACGCAAATGGAGTTGCGGAGTGTCCACGGTATTTCCTGGACTGTCCGTCAAGGTCACAAATCGAACCAGTAAAATCAGATTTCAATAGGGCAATTGCAAAATGCAGCAAAATCTTTCGCTAACCCACTAGATTATCCATCACTATCGAAACCAGCCCTATGAGAACAGTAACCGCAGAAAAATTTGGAATCCTTAAATCCATGAAGACAAACCATTCTACCTTATCGAACCATACACAAGAATAGTATCAGAGATGCTATACCAAATCCCCAAGATGATTTGCCCCAAACCATAACCAAATCATGAATCAGAGCAACCCTAAGTGCAACAAAAAGAGAGGGAAATAAAGTAAAGGAGGGGAGAAAGGAATCACAAACGGACATGATGAGGAAGCATGGGGAAGCCCTGGACCACGAATTGGATCACCCGGAGCATGTGCTTAGTGACGGCGTAGGGGACGACAGTGACGGTAGTTGCTTTAAATGGAAATGAGATAACCCTTTTAGTCACTGTCGGTCTATTTATAGATCATGATTTACCAGAGAGAGTCCGACACCCGCGAGTGATCATCCGCCAACCTAGACAACTAAAACCCTAAGTTAACTATAAACCCTCCAAAACCACTAGATCATTCGACATGGACCGGATCATCCGCTAACATACAAGGGATTCTCAGAAACATCATACCCTTGGACCCAAAGCCCCAACCTTGAAAGGTTGTAAAGATTCTAACCAACATCAATAAGAAGGAACCTAAACTGCATTGGTCGAAACACCCAAGCAAAGTAAGAGATGACATGATGCTCAATACTACTAGACAAGTCATCATAAGATGCCCAGTCATTAGAAACTTACCCCAAGTACCCTTGGGCGAGCTCGAGGACGAGCTCTATTTTAAGGAGGGGAGGTTTTGTAACAACCCAAGTTCGTTACAATATAGGTAGTCATTTTTGACTATCCGAGTGAGCAGTCATCCAAGCCCCCAAATAGAACCCTAATGACGAGCTAAATCAACCATCAAGAACTGAGCAAAAGGGAACCCATAATTATCTCCCAATAGCCATGGTTAGGCTCATACCCAGAGCGATGGAGAGAAACCCAAATGGATTAAGAGATATCCTATTGACATCATCAACACCAACTCAACCCTAGAAAGCACCTCAAGATATGGTAACTCAGTCTACAATACCAAGCCAACTAATGACAGAATCATTTGGGCAAAGACAATGATATACCAGATAGTCCGCCAGCTCTACCAGACCATCCGATAGATCTGAGATCAGCAGTAGTAAGTGGAAATGAGTTGTTTGCCACTCAAGGGAGTGGGACCCACATGTCAGCATGAGTTAGGACACTTCATCAGCAGAAGTTGCACCCTTTCACCCACTCTCTCACCCACCCATTCATTTGCTACTCTCCCTCTCTCTCTCTCTACACCCCAAGAACAAGGATGAACCCTAGAACTAGAGAGAGAAAGGATTGGAAGGGAGATTGGAGAAGGAGAAGAACAGAAAGGAAGGAAGCACCAGCACCACTCCATGGACACCATCAACATCTTCAACCTTGTTCATGGTGAGCTCAAGAAGAGAAGATTTTATTTCTTGGATTTTCCTCCCAAGAGTAATTTGTGGTTTTTGGTGAAGGATGAAAGGATTCTTTGTGATGGTCCCAAGAGTAATTTGTGGTTTTTGGTGAAGGATGGAAGGATTCCTTGCTGATGGTGATTCCATCGTATGTAACTAAGTTCAAGAAATCTTCATTTAGCTCAAGCAGTCAAGTTAAAAGGACCTTGATGTCACCTAGAGGGGAGTGAATAGGTGCTTCTGATAACTAACAACAAATAAAACTTGAAGCAGATTAGTAGAGTGTGCGGCACTACTGCTCTAATGCTACAGCACTGCCACACTGCCTCACTCAAAATGCAGCACTATCGTGCCCTTGTAGATAGCTCAACACAAGCTGTGCCTAGAACTCAAACTTGGATATATGCGTGGAGATGTCCAGTGGCTAGTCCACTATGTACCTACACTTACAAATATGAGTGGAACATAGATAATGCAATTCAAAACATAAAGGAACAAGACACAAGATTTATCCCATGGTTCAGCTCGCCACCAACGCTTGCCTATGTCCACGTTGTTGAGGAAGCCACTAAGGCTTGGGCTTTGCAACCATTATCCTTGTTCTTAAGTCAAGAGAGTGAACTCTTGAGATGAGGCGTTTCCACTAGATCAATGGGGTGATTACAAACTTTTTCGTGGCTCACCACAAGCTTGGGAACTCGCCGGCTAAAACCAAGCCAACTAGGAGGCTTCACCTCCAAGTGTAACGAATGCACAATGAAGATTGACAGAGCCTGACAAGTGCTCAAGGTTTTGCTTGCTCTAATCTGCTCTCTAACACTTAACCACACACTAATTACTAACTCTCACAAAGAGAAGGGTTAGAGAGAGCTCTCAAATGGCTTGGGAAGGGTTTGGAATGTTTAGAATATCAACAGCATGGCCAGGAGGCATGGGATGAGTATATATACTCACTCCACAAAAACTAGCCATTGTAGTTTAAAAACTAGCTGTTATGACCTATGCAGGTGCGGCACCGCTGCAGCAACTCACGGCACTGCCGCAGCTCTAAAAATAGCACAGATCACCTCACAGAAAACGCCAAAACTTTTAACTCTGAACTCTGTTTTTAGTGATCTTGGACTTTCTGAAAAGCTTGTTTCGAGGGCTATCCAACTCAGTAGAGAACAAGCCCCAATGTCAACAAGTGCAAGTGTTGTGCTAAAGTGTTTCTCTCATGTTAACACTTGGGTTCGGTTAGTTTGAGCACTTGAGACTTGTCTATGATTCGTATTGCATCCCCCTTGATAGTATGACATACCTATACTCAAGATCAAGAGAATATAACGATTTCAACCACTTGAGTCTTCAATGTCTTCATATGCCATTTTTTCTCAATATCATTTCATCAGTGGTTGCAATCACCTTTGTCTCTTCGAGCAAACATACCTTGAGCATGTGACTTGAACCATTTTCATACATATGAGTTTACCTCATGGCTTCAAGTCACTTCTACTAATGATTTGATTCTCAACACATTATGACTCCTCATAGCTTGATTAGTTCCTTGACTCAATGCAAGTACTCTCTTCTTCACCTTAGACATGGTACCTCGGTCCTCAAGCCATTGCTTGCCCTTCACCTCCGCTTAGTCCCTCAAATCCCTTTCCTTGCTATCTTCACCTCATCAAGCAATACTCAAGTCACATCATATTAAGTATCCATTGAAAAACCATTTCTTCAATATTGTGATCCTTGCTTGAATATATTCTTGATATGAATGTTGAGATCAATCAAGCTTCAGTTTGATTCCCATAAAGACATATGAATCAACATCAATATGGTCAAGCCAACTCATGATTCCTTGTATCCATTTCATTTTGGCTTGACAATCCTAACACTCACGGCAATATCTATCTTCATACTTCTAGCTTGATCAAATCAATGCAAAGTGAATTTCTAAATCTTTATCTATACAAGCAAACTAATGTAGAGACCGACTTATTTCCAATATGATTTGTGTCCTTTGTCATTTGACCTTTGCTTAGCATTCCCTCACTTAAGCATTCTTGATTCTTCAATCCTTGATCAAAGCTAGTCCATTATCGATCAAACTCTTCTTGTTCATGCAAAGCCTCATATGCAAGGGCCTATATGCACAAAGGTAATACAAGAGTTCATGGAACGATATACCTTTGTTTTTCTAAGCCTCATATTCTCCACCGTGATCATGAAATTTTGAATTTAGTGCTTTGATGGGCTTGGCATAATGCAAAAAGACTTCATTTGTGCCCATCTCTCTTGATCATAGGAGATATCACAAACTTGTTCTTGATTTCAATTGAAAGTCCATTGCTAGCTCTTGTTGTCATTTTGAGATACCAATTGAAGACATATTTCTTGATATACCAAATTGAAAGATTATCCACGAATACCAATTGAAATATGATCTTCACAATTTTGACACCAATTGAAAGAGTTTTCACAAGCCGATGCCAATTTGAATTGATTCTTGTATCTAATAATGTCACCTAGGGAATGCTAATAAAGACAAGAGATAGCATTAAATTGCACAAGATATAGTTTCACAACTAGTGACCTTTTGGATGTGGAAGGCATGTAGATCACTAATTGCAAAACCTCATAACATAGCCTAAATTCCCCTTTTGATAGTGCATATGTATATATGTGGAATGCAAGAACATATGCACTTTTGGTCAATTAAGTCCAAACAAGGGAACTTAAGCTATATTATGGAGAGTAGCTACTTAAGAGATAAAATTGCAATCCAAATAAATATGAAGGATAACTTTACCAATTTGGATTGAGTTAATGTAGCATACCCATGATAAACTCATTCTCACCAAGCGACTACACAAATTCACTAGAAGAAAAGGTTAGTCTCAAAAGACACAAGACATAGAATGAGCTCCCCCTTAATATATGCATCAAGCAATCGGATTACTTGTGAAATGCACTTAGATCGGTTTAAGAGTCTAGGGGAGTTCATCCTATATCTTGGTCAAGGCAAAATAATCTTGCAATAATTGAAATTGTGCCAAAGGAAACATACAATTACCAAGGTAGACAGATCACCACACAAATTTTCATTAACATGACCATCATAGGAGAGACTTCAATGATATGGATGGCCATAGTTCTCACTTAATGACTCGTGGTGAATTAGAGCTCTTATGATCATCCAAGATCCATAATAGGTTCCTAGTTCTTTCTTTACCTAAAGCAACTCACACAGTGAGCAAAAGGCAAAATTCATGAAATTTGCAAATTGTGAACTAGGAGTTCGACTCTTTGTTGACAAGATCCTGGGTGATCAATGGGATGGATCATGTGCACTTGATGAGCTCTAGAGAGGAGAAATAGCAATGAAAGTCCATTTTTCAATTCTTTTCTCTAATTTAATCAAATCTAGTTCCACTAAAGGATTGGGGCTTCTGACACTAAAACTGGGAGCACTTGCTTTATAAAAATCAAGACCTCCTAGAGTAATTGTGAAGTACTCAAAGAATCCAAAGGAGCCATCCATTTTTGATTGTGTGGGATTGCACAACGTACATTTGAGAGAAACCATTAGTCCAACAATTATATAGACTGAACTCCCCCTTAATTTGTGCATATAAGAGTACATAAAGTACACTTGTGCACATTATTAACATGAGGTCAAGAGAGAGTTTTCACTAGATTCCAACTGGTTTCAAATTTCTTCACGCTGCTTGCAGTCCAATTAGTTTCAACTGGTTCAGTTGCTTCTAATTGATTTCAAAAAGTTCCAACTGATTGTAACTCATTGCTGCTACTTGTAAGTGTTGAAGTCAACTAGTTTCATCTAGTTTCAGTTGATCTCAGCTGCTGTTTCTAAAAACCTACAAGTGATTTCTTCTAGTTCCAACTAGTTGCAACACCTTCAACCTTTGTTTGAGGCCTTTCTTGTAATCACTGAATTTTGATTTTGATCATCATCTTAAGCAAGAGAATAATTCCAGAAAAAAGCTGATGTTTCTAATCTTTACTGATTCTTCATGACCAACTAGAGAGCCTGCTTAACCATGTTATTTCAATGCAGTCCAATACCAAATAGTGAGTTTTCATATTCTATCTTCCTTGAAGAAAAATTCACAACTCCCATACTACTAGACCAATATACATTAAACTTGGTAGAGATGTTCATCTATGAGTCCTCTAACTTCTATAAAAAATTCAGCTCATTTGGACTTGATCTGTCAAATCAATTTTCTACCAACATTGCTAGAGTCTGAAACTATAGTGCTAAAGGTGACAATTCAACTCAAAACTGATGTTCTTGTCAATCAATCTTCATGCCAATTGTACAGCAATAAGTACTAGATGTGTGTAGCATGATCATAAAGTTTTAGGCCAATTCATCAGTATTTGAACTTCCAAATCCATTCTTCAAGGCAACCATCTTAGATTTCCAATTTTCTGGACAGATTCGATATTTCACAATTCTTATCTTCTTCTTGTCCAATCTTGAGGTGATTTCAGTTGAGAATACTCACAAGATGTTGTATCCATTCAGTCCTCTTGTCAATACTTATACTCTTATGAATTCTTCCAGTATAGATTATCCAACTCAACCTCAAACTTGACTTTATTCAAACTCGGACTTTTGATCTCTTTGGCCTCTAGCAACCTCATCTTACTTTTGGTGAAGAGTAACCTTTAGGCTTGTGACTTATCCAATTAAACAAAGCATAATCTCTTCTTATTGATTTTCTATGAACAAGCTCAAACACAAGAGGGCATTAGTAACACAAGCACCAATTTCTCATTTAGCAACCCTTTGTGTGTGGATGGCAAGTGGGTTACCAAAATAGAGAAATCTCATAACATGGATTAAATCTCCCTTAAATCCTCATGCACACTCTTTTGAGTGGAATGGAAATGTGAATGTGCATTATTTGTCAATTAAGTCCAAAAGGTAGATTTAAGCCATATTATGGTGAGTGGCTAACATAGATGAATCAATTCCAAATTAACTAGAGAGAATACATCACATGGTTTTGGATTGATGGCCTTCATATGATAGCACACTCCATTTGAGAAACATATTCTTATTTAGTGAGACTACAAAAATCACTTTAGAGAAATGTTATTCGCACAACTCTAGCCATAGAGTAAATTCCCTTTTGGTAAATGCTCTAAGTATTTGAATTTCTCACATAGCACTTTATTCACTTAAGAACTTGGGATTTCACTCTATGCCTAGGTCATGGCAATAGTATATTTATCAAATTGAATTATGCCAAGAAATACTTACAACCATTAGAGCATGTAGAGTGCCATAAGATAAGAATAAGAATTTGACAATCCACCATAAGACAAGATTCCATCAAGTAGAGAGTTCTTGAATTGTGAGTGATACGTGCCTCTACTTGAGCTTGATTCTTTGTTTTTGTCTTTCTTGAAATTCTTGGTTCAAAGTCCACAAAGGAAACTTAAGTCATCTATGTTGCTTATTGTGGATGATCAATTCAATTCTAATCATACTTTTCTTTCATGACCAACAACCAATGAATATCTCCAAATGCTTCATTTGTCCTAAGTGGCTACACAAGGCACAAAGGAGTAAAATTTGATAATAACATGCACTTGAGATTTAGTTGTTACCACCCTTTTTTAATATAATGGATGAGGTGGTCTCTTCATCTTCACTTTGCCCATCATCATGTTGTAGGTTTTCTCCATGAATTGGACTATTGTCTACAGAGGTGCGGCAGTGCTGCTCCTATGTGTGGCACTATTGCTGGTGCTTTAGCAGTAGGTTGCAAATCAGCTACAACTTGATGAGTCTCCACCTCTGTAGCTTGTATTTCTTATGGTCTTATATCACCAATGGTTATTTGCTTGATTGCCTTACAAGGTGGTTCCTCATTACCTACAACATGAATAAGATCTTGCTCTACTAGAGAGCCATTAAAAGCATCATATGGCAAATGATTCATTTAAACTTGAAGTACTCTAGCCACTCCTAATAATTCACAAACACACACATATTTGTGAACTACTAGAGACTACACAAGTTAAGTGGCTAGCTAGCAAGGGATAGGTACTAGTTACCGAGGTGAGTATGAAGTTTGAAATATATCCATCAATTTTTCTTGGGTCAATCTTGGGAGAATAGACAATATAAATAAGATTGATAGCTTGAGATAATATTTTCAATTAACTTATTGCTCAAGTACCCCATAGCTTCACACCACCTTCAAGTACCTACAACACTCATCAAGCACAACTTGGTACCCAAATTATGTTGGGTCAATCAAGGTTAGTCACAAGAGACTTAGGCACCCAAATGGCATTTGTGCTAGCACATGGTGAACCAATCACCTTCCTAGAACAAATGTCATTTTTGGGCCTCCTTAGCATATTTGAATCAATTGATGAGTTGACCATAATAATGTTACTAGTGGAACAATCCTTACTTAGATGTCCCTTTCCTCGGCAAGTGTAGCAAACGCGGTGTTTGTTCTTACAAGACATCTTATCTTGCTTCTTGTTTGCTTCCTTGTCGATGAGCCTCTTTCTAGATGATGTCAAGCCTTCATCCTTCATGAAGGGGCATGATGCAATTTCATGACCCTTCTCATTGCATCCATAACACTTCCTCTTGCTTCTTGTCTTCTTGTTTGGAAGTGTTCTTGGTCATCAACCTTGTTCAAACACATAGAGGCATTGTGTCCCATTTTGGAACACTTGAGGCACTTGACATGAGCCATCTTCTTCTCTTGAATCTTGCTCATGTCTTTGTTTTCTTTCTTCAAGGAGCAATCTCTTACATGGTGACCCTCCTTCTTGCACTTAAGGCAAGTGATGGCAGTCTTCTTGGGTTGAAGTTGCACCTTGGTGGCCTTGGGAGTTTTGTTGTTCTGCTTAGGTGTGGCACTGCCGCACTAAGATGAGGCACTGCCTCATCCTGGGACCTCCACAGCCTTAAATCGAACCACTGCATTCTGGATAGATTGAACTTTTCCAAATTGCCCCTTGACCTTGCCATTATTGGACTTGTGACCTTGTTGATGGGGTTTGATGAATGCATCGGTTGATCCCTTCACAAGCTTCTTCACCATGTCTTCACGGTTATCTTGAGAAGGTTGAGCATTGCACTTGCCCTTCCATTGAATTAAGTCCCTTCTTAGCCTCTCAACCTCTTCCTTGTGCTTTTCATTTTCTTTTGTAATGGAATCATCACAAGTTTCTACAAGTACATGCTCAATGGAAGGTTGACTTGCTTGAGAGCAATAATTGTTAGCACATGATAAAATATATGGAACTTGCGTACATGTGGACTTGTGAGTGTGAGGTTGGTATGATTTTACCGTTGTTACCACAACCTCAAGAGCAATTTCTAGAATGAGATGAGAATCCATAAGCTTCTCATGAGAGCACAATAGCTCATCGTGATCTTCTTATAAGATCTCATTCTTGCTAGTGAGCCTTTCAACCTTGTTCTTGAGCATATAATTCTCATCTTCTAATTGAGCAACACAAGACAGAGAGTTAATAGTATGAGTTTGCTCAATTGACAAGTTTTCATACCTTTTGACCAAACAAGCATGAGAGCACTTAAGCGTTTCATACTTTTTGGTCAACTTCTCCAAGCATTTGATCTTGTTGATGAGAAACTCTTCTTGATCATGAAGTGTTTCTTCTTGCTCTTCAATTTTCTCTATGAGCTTGAGCACCATCAACTTGTCTTTCTTGCTTAGATGTGCCAAGTGTTGATTGAACTCATCATCATCACTTTCATCTTCACTCTCACTTTCACTAGCCACATTATTTTCTTTGTTTGCCATAAGACCCACATGAGAAGTGGCATAAAGAGTTGAGCTTCTTGGTGAGGTGGATTCATCATTTGGCCTCCATCGATCACAATCTTTTTCTTCCTTCAAAATGTTAGTCTCACAAGAACAAAAGGAAGTAGAAGTACTAGATGTAAAAATGTTGTTCTCACCAACCATTTCATTGCCTTCCGTTAAGTCATATGTTAGTGAGGAAGTGGATGTGGCATGATCACTTAGGCCTTTTGGGAGAATCACTTGAGGCTCTTTATTTCTCAATGAAGTTGAGCACTCCTCAAGTGGTTCCTCCAATGAGAGCAACTTCTCATCATATTTGGACTTGTCATATCTTTCTTTGAGCATGGTCCAAATGAGATGAGCATCCTAAAGCAGTTCACCATCTCCAAATATGACGGCATCAAAAACATCTTCACTCAAACCACTAAATAAGACATTAGTAGCCTGAGCATTGTGTTGTAGGCATTTCACTTCCTCTTTAGACAAGATGGCCAAATCATCACTAGGAGGAGAAATGCTTACATCTACAATCCACTCGATATGAGAACCCATGTTCTTAAAAACAGTAAGCACACTAGCAGACCAAGATACATAATTTGAACCATCTAAAAGTAGAACTTCTAGACATACCTCCTTACTTGTCAACATCGTCTCTCAAGGTGATTAAACCCAAATTTGAGAGCCTTGCTCTGATACCAATTGAAAGGACCTTAATGTCACCAAGAGGAGGGGTGAATAGGCACTTCTAAAAATTAACAGCAAATAAAACTTGTAGCAGATTAGTAGAGTGCATGGCACTGCCTCACTCAAAATGCAGCATTGTCACGCCCTTGTAGACAGCTCAACACAAGCTGTGCCTAGAACTCAAACTTGGAGATGTGCATGGAGATGTTTAGTGGCAAGTCCACTAAGTACCTGCACTTGCAAACATGCACAACCAAGTAGATCGAGTGGAACATAGATAATGCAATTCAAAACATAAAGGAACAAGACACAAGATTTATCACATGGTTTAGCTCGCCACCAAGACTTGCCTATGTCCACATTGTTGAGGAAGCCACTAAGGCTTGGGCTTTACAACCCTTATCCTCATTCTCAAGTTAAGAGAGTGAACTCTTGAGATGAGGGGTTTCCACTATATCAATGGGGTGATTACAAACTTTCCCATGGCTCACCACAAGCACGGGAGCTCACTGGGCGACGCCTAGCCATCTAGGAGGCTTCACCTCTAAGAGTAACGAATGCGCAACCAAGATTGATGAAGCCCGACAAGTGCTCAAGGTTTGGCTTACTCTAATCTGCTCTCTAACACTTAATCACACACTAATCACTAACTCTCACAAAGAGAGGGGTTAGAGAGAGCTCTCAAATGGCTTCGGAAGGGTTTGGAATATTTGGAGCATCAGCAGCATGGCCAGGAGGCGTAGGATGAGCATATATACTCACTCCACAAAAACTAGCCATTGTAGTTTAAAAACTACCCATTATGACCTGTATAGGTGCGGCACTGCCATAGAAACTCATGGCACTGCTGTAGCTCTGAAAACAACACAGGTCACCTCATGAAAAATGCCAAAACTTTCTACTTCGAACTCCATTTTCAGTGATCTTGGACTTTCTAGAAACTTGTTTCGAGGGCTATCCAACCCAACAGAGAACAAGCCCTAAGATAAACAAGTGCAAGTGTTGTGCTAAAGTGTTTCTCTCATGTTAGCACTTGGATTTGGTTAGTTTGAGCACTTGAGACTTGTCTATGATTCATATTGCATCCCCCTTGATAGTATGGCATACCTATACTTATTGACACAAAAATGTGGCAATGTGATCAACACACAGCAAGCCGGATGATCTGAGTGGAACGAGACTAGAAATCTGCTTGGCTTCAACACAGAACCAACTAATTCTGAAAACCCAATGACGTGCCAGTCAATTTGACCTACAACTAACAAGGAGAGAAAATCTTATCAGTAATTTAAAGTGGAACATGTCGGTGTTGCACCAGATAGTTCTAAAGCGTAGTTTCTTCGATTTAGATCTAAAATACGTTTTCACTTATTTACATATTTGCCACTGATTTTGTTTTAGCCATAACTTCTCCGTTTTAACTCTGATTTGATCCGTTCAACTTGCGTTAGGTTCGTATTTGCATTGTCTACCTGTTCGTACTACTGTTAAGTAGGTTTTCAACTTTTAAAATTCGTGGTTAGATTTAATCTATTATTTTATTAAAGAAAATCTTGTTTATTTCAAATCTTCTATGTTTTAACTCCGTTTTAGCCCATTCAAGTTGCGTTAGATTCATAGCAATGAGATCTATGCGTTAATAATAGTGGTTACCATGTCACTACTTTTGGAATTTCATAGTTTAAATTCTAATTTGAATAATAATTATGCAATTGGTTTTATAAACAAAATATGATTTGTTTTACTTTAGTTTTATAATTCGAATCTAAATTTGACTTAATTCAATTTATATAAGCTTTTATATAGTTAAAATAAATGAAACTTATAGTTTTCTTTTTTGCGTATAAAGCAAATCTATCGGTAGATGTATCTTTTTCACCGTAGCTTCGATTAGAGTGCTTCTTGCCACTGTGTGTTCGTAGCGATGCGTAGAATCGTGTTTCAAACTCTTTCACTTATTTTTCTATGATTGATGTACTGTTCTAATTTAGATCTATTATTTGCTTCGTGTATGATTGTATGGATGCTTGTGTGGTGCTTTATGATTAAGTCTAGTCAGTGAGATATGCGTGGTGATCAAGAAGAAAAAGAAGAACATTGAAGATTAAAGCTTACCGAAGGATCGGTGTTTAAGGCAAGTATAGCATGGGATCTTCCATGTTACCTATTCACCTTTAATCATTTAATTCATACTGCATGTGTCTACCTTGACTACCATTAAGGAATTCCTAGTACTTTGTACCTTGTGCCTTGTTACCTTTGGGGTATTGCATTGGGTAGTATGATGCTAGTGCTCAATTAAAGACCATGATCTTGTAACTTGACTAATGGTATATGCAATAAACACTAAAAGATGCTTTTTAGCAACATGGAACAAGGGGGCTAGAGCATTGGGCTATTTATGGTGCTCTAGATTCCTCTCCCTAAAGACTTGTCTATAAGTGATTATCCAGGACTTACAATACAGCTGTGAGGGCTACATAGCTCTGACTTTAACTCGGTATGAGGACCTTTTCTAGCTTATTAGTGGTTACCTTTATTGGCATAAGAATGGCTTGCCAAATCAGGTATAGTGCGGTCTTTGTCCCCATGTGTATAGGCTACGTGTCAAGGTGCCATCGGGAAGGGGGGCTCTACATCTGTTTGCCGAATGAATCTAATGGCCCTAACTTGTTAGACAAACCTTTAAAAGGTTTCATAGTGAACCCTGCCGACCTTCCTTGGTAGTGGGTCAAGGGGCTGATCACCTCGAGCGAAAGGGTAAATCATGACTCATAGTGAAAGTGTACAACCTCTACAGAGTGTAAAACTGGTATATCAGCCATGCTCATGGTCATAAGCGGCCTTGGAACCCTTACGGAATAGATGATGAACACTAATGATATGGTGACAAAGATACTCATTAATGATTACTGTTTATGCTATTCATTATTCATGTTTACCTGATCATGTGTTTATGGGTTTGTGATAAACTTGTTGCTACTCAATTGCTAAAATCATGACTCATTAAAAGCTAATCACAGTTAACCAGTGTTAGCCTTTTGAGCCTCATGAACCCCATGTTATATTTGTTGAGTATGACATGTACTTACGTTTGCTTTACTTTTTAATTATTTGGATAAGAATTCCGGATAGGTACCAGATTGCTAGAGTTTGGAGGAATTAGGCTTGTGATCAACCAGTCAGTTGTCCCTGTGGATTTAGAGTCTTTGCCTGAAGGTCAGAGTTGTCTTTTCACTATTTATACTCTGAGGTTATAATCTTTATACTAATACGCTATGTATTTAAGCATTGTCTTTTGATATTACCCTTATTTGTAGCTATATATGAGATTTGACTTCCTGGGCTCACATATGGTGCATATCTGGTTTTGTTCTTAAAACTGGGTGCTATAGAGTGGTATCAGAGTAATGCTGACTGTAGGACGCAAGCCTAGTAGAAACTGGTCATTTTAAGGTTTAGAAGTTGCTACAAAAACCCTTGCTCTATGAACCTTGATATTTTCTTCTCTACTATATCTCTACCCTTGCTATTCATCTCTACCTTGGTGCTTATTTTAAAGTCTTTGTTCTCATCTCCACTCCTTGATTTGATATGCTTTTAGAACTGTTCCTCATCACCTTCTTGCGAAATCTGAGGATGAGTCTTAGGATTGTTACCCCTAGTATAATGAGGACGATAGTATCGCAAGTTGAGTCAATGATTGAGTGTGCACCATTATTGCTTGTTGAATTGTCATTATGCTTATGAATGTGTTGAATCTTTGTAATGATTGCAATAATCTTGTTAGGTGTTCCCATAATTTCATTTAGCTTATAGGCTTAAGGTATAAGGATTAGTGGGATAAAAAGTCGGGTTTTGATTTTCTTCTGTTTTCCCTATCCTGTCTTTTCAGAGCAGTCTACATTCTTCGGCTTATATCTCTGATTTTCGATGATCATAAATCATGAGAAAATTCTAGACAATAGTAGACTTCAATATCTTTCTCTGAGCATAAGAATTATCTTGATAGCTATTTTGGATATGGAGATACGAAAATCACAAGGCGGTGCATCTGTGCTGTTTGGAACCTAGAATAGTTTCTGTTGTGCACTGTTTTCAACCAAGAAAACTGAGGAATTTGGAAACGTGTTCTATAAAGAAGTTGTGGAGAATTTTATAAGCTTTCCAACGGTATAAGCTACAACTTCATTGGATTAACAGAATGAGAGTTACAGCCGTTTTACGACGCTGCTGTTTTTCTGCTCATGAGGCATTCCAGATTTCTTGTTCATACCCATACATAAGGTATCATTGGGATGTTAGGATGTCCTTATGCTAGTTAAACCATATAGAAGAAGATGCAAGCTACCCTTCTTGTGTCCCCTAGTTTATCTTATCTTAAGGGGGGTATCCAAGTTGAAGAATTTGTAAGGTGAAGTATCCTACGTTCTAGTTTGCGTAGCGAAAGCATGGTGGTACCCAAAGATGTGAAGGAAGTTTAGAGTCTCAATGAGGTTTGATTAAAGGTTCAAGGAAAGTTTATCCAAGGTCATCAAGATTTTGGTAGAGCAACTAGAGAAGCTTTTAAGTTTGTTTGGATCAAGAGACCTCAGCTAAGTGCTGAAGGAATCCAAGAAGAGGTTGAAGTAAAATCTAAGTATTAGCTTTGCCAGATCCAGACAAGAGCTCAATAACTACAATGATGCACCTTGTCAAGGTGTGGGATGTGTCCTTATGCAAGAAGAAAAGTAGTGGCTAGTTCATTAAGTCAACTAAGGAAGCGTGAGTTGAACTACCCAACATGCATCTGGAGTTATCCATTATGGAGCATGGAAGTAATATCTTCTTGGAAGTAAAAGTGACATATAGGAGGATCATAAGAGTCTATAGGACATCTTCACTATGTTGGTCTTGAGCTTATGATATCCTCGATTGGAATGAGATTGATCATGACTTGGAAAGTGTTATCACTTTGAGGAGCACAGTCATGTCCGATGCCCTTAGCAACAGAGAGTTGTTCTAAGAAGGTTCGGGTGACACCAAGGATTAAGAGTTGTATTCCCAGATCGAGCAACTTGATCAGAATCATTAATGTTTTAAAGATTAGTGGTAGATTCTCCTTCAGACTAAGATTTGTCAAGCTCTGTTGGAAGATAAATATTTTAGGAAAAAGAATTGGTATTAAAGGAAAGGTGGCCTAGTGATTGGAGTTGCCTGAGAATTGTTTGAGGTACCTGTCAGAATCTTGGAATCAGTTTGATAAGTTACTTGGAGTAAGGATAACATGTATGCAAAATAAAGTGGAATCCTTATCATGATGATGGAACTGCACGAGGAAGTAAAGAAGAATTCAAAGGCAGAGTATTCCTATCTCCTAGTCGACGTCGTTTGAATCTCGGGGACGAGATTTATCTTAAGGGGGTAGAATTGTAACACCCCAAAATTTGCCACTTTGAAAATAGAGTTAACATGATTTATTTGTGAATTTTTGTGCACATGAAAACATAGGAAAATAAAAATTTTCATTAATTTAAAATTTATTATAAGGTAGAAACGTGTTTGTTGCATTCATGCCGGTCGCACCTCGTGTTTCTATGTGCAAAATGTGTGTTTTTTATACGTTTAGGAGACGAATATCTATCTCTAGGAATTTTTTAGCTTCTTTCTAAAATTTAATTCCTACCTCCTTCACCTTAATCTTTATGTTCCAAGTTCCCACCAATATTTTTATAAGCTCTAAATACTTTATTTGGGTTCATCATGTTCCAAAGTGTCTCTGAGAATTTCCCCCAATTTTCGGAGGTCTCAGAGTATTTTTCGTGGCTTAAATATCAATTCTAGACTTTTCTAGAATTATTTTATCCATGAAATTAATTAATTCCAAAAATAATAAATTTCTCATTTTTCCCAACGCTCAAAGCCCATGTGCAATAATCCTAATAAATCCTAAAGGTCCATGCATTTATTTACTAATGGGCTTTAATGATTATTTAGGCCCATTAGTAAATGTGGAGGGTGTAACATCAATTAGTACCATATCGCTAGTTGACGTGGATGTGGGGAGTTTTTCTCCCTATATATATCAAACAACCCCTTAGGCAAAGCACACCAAAACTACCGTAAGGGGAGCCCCTAGTTTGGGAAATCCCTCGTGTAGTAAATTATATTTTTCTCCTCTTTCTCTCGCCGTTGTCATCGCCGTCGTCGTCACTGCCGCGCTATCCATGCCACCGATGAGCCGTCCGCTGTGCCAAGCTCCGCGCACGCCTCCGCTTGCTCCACGCTGTCGCAATCCTTCAAAGTAAGTTTGTCATCTCCTCCTCTATCCTTCCGTGTCTTCTCCATCGAAAACCATGCACCATAGGGTCGTTTTTGAGTTTTGCCACCGAGCTCCGTCGCCGGCCATGGTGCACCGCCATGATTTTCCCTGTTCCAGCCGACAACTGTCGCCTCTTCCACCGTTGATCCAATCTCGACCGCCCGCGTCTGATCCGACGGCTGATATTCATCCATACCCCTTCGTTTGGGAATTTTGCAAAAGAGCCCCAATGTTTTCTGAAATCAACCCGCAGACCATAGCGCAATCACAGATTACGTTTTCTTCTTTCGGAAAGCATAGTTTCTTCGGTTTAGATCCAAAATACGTTTTCACTTATTTACAGATTTGCCACTGATTTTGTTTTAGCCATAACTTCTCTGTTTTAACTCTGATTTGATCCGTTCAACTTGCGTTAGGTTCGTATTTGCATTGTCTACCTGTTCGTACTGCTGTTAAGTAGGTTTTCAACTTTTAAAATTTGTGGTTAGATTTAATCTATTATTTTATTAAAGGAAATCTTGTTTATTTCATATCTTCTACGTTTTAACTCTGTTTTAGCCCATTCAAGTTGCCTTAGCTTCATAGCGATGAGATCTATGCATTAGTAATAGTGGTTACCATGTCACTACTTCTGGAATTTCATGGTTTAAATTCTAATTTGAATAATAATTATACAATTGGTTTTATAAACAAAATATGATTTGTTTTACTTTAGTTTTATAATTTGAATCTAAATTTGGTTTAATTCAACTTATATAAGCTTTTATATAGTTAAAATAAATGAAGCTTATAGTTTTCTTTTCTATGTATAAAGCAAATCTATTGGTAGATGTATCTTTTTCACCGTAGCTTCGATTAGAGTGCTTCTTGCCACTGTGTGTTCGTAGCGATGCGTAGAATCATGTTTCAAACTCTTTCACTTATTTTTCTATGATTGATGTACTGTTCTAATTTAGATCTATTGTTTGCTTCATGTATGATTGTATGGATGCTTGCATGGTGCTTTATGATTAAGTCTAGTCGGTGAGATATACGTGGTGATCAAGAAGAAAAAGAAGAACATTGAAGATTAAAGCTTACCGAAGGATCGGTGTTTAAGGCAAGTATAGCATGGGATCTTCCTTGTTACCTATTCACCTTTAATCATTTAATTCATACTGCATGTGTCTACCTTGATTGCCATTAAGGAATTCCTAATACTTTGTACCTTGTGCCTTGTTACCTTTGGGGTATTGCATTAGGTAGTATGATGCTAGTGCTCAATTAAAGACCATGATCTTGTAACTTGACTAATGGTATATGCAATAAACACTAAAAGATGCTTTTTAGCAACATGGAACAAGGGGGCTAGAGCATTAGGCTATTTATGGTGCTCTAGATTTCTCTCCATAAAGACTTATCTATAAGTGGTCATCCGGGACTTATAGTACAGCTATGAGGGCTACATGGCTTTAGCTTTAGCTTAGTATGAGGACCTTTTCTAGCTTGTTAGTGGTTACCTTTATTAGCGTAAGAATGGCTTGCTAAATCGGGTATAGTGCGGCCTCTATCCCCATGTGTATAGGCTGTGTGTCAATGTGCAATCGGGAAGGGGGGCTCTACATCTGTTTGCCGAGTGAATCTAATGGCCCTAACTTGTTAGACGAACCTTTGAAAGGTTTTATAGTGAACCCTACCGACCTTCCTTAGTAGTGGGTCAAGAGGCTGATCACCTCGGACAAAAGGGTAAATTACGACTCACAGTGAAAGTGTACAACCTCTGTAGAGTGTAAAACTAGTATATCAGTCGTGCTCATGGTCACGAGTGACCTTGGAACCCTTATGGAATAGATGATGAACACTAATGATACGGATGATGAAGATGCTCAGTAATGATTACTGTTTATGCTATTCATTATTCATGTTTACCTGATCATGTGTTTATGGGTTTGTGATAAACTTGTTGCTACTCAATTGCTAAAATCATGACTCATTAAAAGCTAATCGTAGTTAACCAGTGTCAGCCTTTTGAGCCTCATGAACCCCATGTTATATTTGTTGAGTACGACATGTACTTATGCTTGCTTTACTTTTCAATTATTTGGATAAAAATGCCGGATGGGTACCAGATTGCTAGAGTTTGGAGGAATTAGGCTTATGATCAACCAGTCAGTTGTCCCTGTGGATTTGGTGTCTTTGCCTGAAGATCGGAGTTGTCTTTCCGCTGTCTATACTCTGAGGTTATAATCTTTATACTAATACACTATGTATTTAAGCATTGTCTTTTGATATTACCCTTATTTGTAGCTATATGTGATATTTGACTTTCTGGGCTCACATATGGTGCGTATCTGGTTTTGTTCTTAAAACTAGGTGCTACATTTAGGAATACTCTAAAGCCAAGAGAAGGTATCAGTGAAATAATGGAAGCTTCTAGAGTCTTTCAATTGAGGTCAGATCTTCCTTCTCTTTGTCTACATGAATGGACAAGAGCCACCTTCTCTTCAAACCTGTTTGACTCCTGATGGCAAGAATGGCACTCTCACCTCATCTGCAACTCAATTCATCCAAATTGTTTAGCCCTGGACAACGACTTTGCTTCTGATAGTGAGGTAACTCACCACTTTCCTTTTAGAAGGATTATCAAGTTCTCCTGTCAGTCCATCTAACAAATTTTTTGTAGGATACCGAATTTGATCCCCCAAGTATGGATTGGAAAGGACATCCCATAGAATATTATCCACCATGTCTAGCCTTAAGAATGGGATCAACTGCACCCACTCTAAAAAAGTTAATGAAAACCCTAGCTGCCCCAGCAATACTCACATATCAGTCTTTAAAACACAAGGCAATCCAAGGTGTTACTTAAAAAACCACCACTAGGAAGAGGCTTTGCAGAACAAAATCATCAATTGCTTAGGTAAATTAACTTATTTTCCCTCTTAAGATGATATTCAACTTCTAATTCAATTCCCTTCTCCTAGTCATCGACTATTGCATCTCAATCTACTTTGGGTGCCGAACTGCTATCCCAAGCACTTAAATCAGCATATGCTAATCTCTCATTGGCTAATCCTCCTAAGGAGCCGATTACAATTGAAGCAACTAATGTCCCTGATAGATCCCAAACGATAGAAGATGACAACCTCTCTACTTCACCACCAAATACTACCAAGGTATTTCCTCAAGCCTTCAATCTTAGGCAATCCACACTCTTCTCTAATTCTTTTCTTTTATCAGACACCACCTAGGAAAATGTCTCCACAAAAGCAAAGATCTAATAACTCACTAGTTGAAGAGGACCCTGTTGACACTGATACTCAAACTGTTGATTCTCTAGCTCGGCAAATAATCGATGGTAAGAAATTCATATGCTCATTTTATCCTTCTATAGCAATTATAAACTATAAAGCTTCTTGATGCCTGTAGACACTAGCATCGAAAGCCCAGAGCCGATTCAATCAGATGTTGAAAAGGATGTTGACACATCATCGGTTGTTCCTTCTCCTCAGCCAGGATCTCTTTCACAAAAGGTACTATCTCCATCTCACCATCCATCTCATTGTCAACTCATTTGCTATTTCTAATAAGACTCCTTCTGTTCACATATAGGCACTTAACTCTCCAGCTTTAAGCTATTCTTTCAACTTTGAGGAATATATAGATAAAAGCAAGATAAGCTCATCATCCATTTCTTTTCAAGAAATCTTATTAGATGAGACTAAAAATCAGCTAAAAGACATGCTACCAATGCTCAAGAGGAACATAGCTGATTTGGTCTAGGATGCAGATCTGATGAGAAGAATCTTCTTAGCCATTAAGGATGATCAACCCCCAAATCTTGCTGAAGCCTCAATACCTCTATCCAACATCAAAGATCAAACTCCCAAGGTGAAAAAGGCTTAAAGAAACCTAACTAACCGTGAAGATTTGATGGCTAATAAGAACTCTAACAAGCAGGAAGCCAAAGAATTAGCATAATTGATCTACAATCTAAAGAATTCTTCTTTCAAAATTGAACCAGAACTGACTCAGCTGAGGATTAGGCGTGCTGAGCTCGAACAGGAACTAGAAAGTGTGAAAGCCACCATTGACCGTCATGAGTCTCACTTGACTTAGATCCCCAAGGCCATCAAATAGAAGAAACAAGAGATGCTGACCAAGGTTAGGGAAGGCAAAGCTATTTGCAGCAATCTTGAGAGCATTCCCGGATCAGCCGAAGAAGACAAATAATAAATTGCAGAAGTTGATGCTATTCGACTGAAAGCACTAAGAGCAATTCATGATGCTCTTAACTTGTAATTTATGTTCTAGCTCCGTAGTATACATTATGTGCAAACCTGATGATAATTGTACTCTTCCTTTTGGTCTACTGTACATCTTGGTTCAGCTAGAATAGCTAATTTAAATTAGCTAATTCATGATTCTGACTTTACTCTGACTTAACTGAATCTAAAAATGGCCCTTATTGCAAAAACCCTTCAAATTCCTTCTCAGTCATCAACGCCTGGTTCCCTCATTATTAGTGAAGCGGCGCTTCCCCTTCCATTAATTGGGGTTGCTTTCACACATTCTAAGATATCTACCATCTCGCCATGGCTATAAATACTAGCCAAGGGCCTTGACCTCAAACACATCTATATCTAAAACTGTTTCTCATTCTCTCACGTCTTTCTACCTTCAAGAACCCTATAGTGGTTTCTTCTTCTTCCCCTCTCAAGATTCAAACCGAAACCCATGGCTGGCGAAGACAACTGCGGCAAGCGCATGGCGGAGGAGGTCCTGGAGGAGAATATGCCGATGAGCCAGCACCTCTGCCACATGAGGTAAGATCAAACACCTTCTATTCATGACAATGAATCATCTTCTAACTTGTTTATAGGTTCATCCTAAATGATAGACTCCAACCTCTTCCTCCTAGGGCCAATGGGCCCTCTAATGCTGCACTTGTCGCGGCCCCCATGTCGAACTCGTCGTTGGACTCCTCTGACTTGTACACCGGTGACAATGCCCAGCGCTTCCTCTGGGAGTGGAGGGCTGCCAAGGACTGTTATTCTGAGGCAACTTAGTAAAATGGTCTACTTGAGATCCGTCTTGAGGCCTCCCAGGCCGCCCTCCTCGCCGTAGAGGAGGAAGCCAACACCGCTCGAGCAAGGTTGACCGAGTCCGATGCCATGGTGGTGGGTAAGCCTAGTTCTAAGAAAACCCTCATTCTTATCTTCACTGCCCCTTTCTTAACAATCTTCTTGCCTCTTTGATTGCTAGCCCAGATGGTGCAGTTGGAAAACCTCCAACTAGCGGTGAACGCAGCTACGGCGGCCGTCAACGCCTAGGGCCCTCTGCTCATCAACTATCTGCATGACATCCTGGTGCACGCCTAGGAGATTTCCCTCTATGGCGTTCATCATGGCATAGCGGTGGCTCTAGCCATGGTGCAAGTCTAGACTAGGCACGACCTCTACACCATGGAGTTAGGCTTCCTAATGGTCGATGATCCCGACATGCACAAGGAGCTGATTGAGGACTTCGATGACACTGCAGCGGCCATTGTGGATATCACACTAGCCCAAGATGTTGTGAACAAGGTGTTCGATTAGTCTGTACTAGGAGCAAACGATGAATGAATAAAGTTTTTGCCTTTTCCTTATGAATTCATCTCTGAAACTGCCATAATATGAATTATGATTGTCCTTGTGTGTGTTTTTGCTCTATAGGCAATACATATCATATCGGCTTTTACCCCTTTAGTTTAATTTTTTTTAACTAAAGGCGATACCCTCCTAGTACCAGCTATTAGAGCTGATGACTAAACAAATCGGCTATCAAGTATTAATCCAAATGCTAGGATAATACTTCTTTAGAAATTTTCCATTGATTGCTCTATAAAACTCCTCTTCCCCTTCTAGCATTTCCAAAATATAAGCATTGTCAGACGCACAACGTTTAATCCGATAAGGACCTTCCCAATTAGGCGACCATTTGCCAAACCTGTTGTCTTTAGAACCAATCGGCAATCTTACTTTCCAAACTAACTCTCCTTCACAAAACTGTTTGTTCTTGACCTTTTTATTATAATGCCTTGCAACCCTTAATTTATTGGCCTCAATATTTTTAAGAGAACGCAGTCGATGACAACTTAAGTCCTCCAAATCATCCATCATAAGGTTTTTATAGACTTTGGCTGTCAAATTATTTTGCAATGTAACATGTCTTGATCTAGTCTAAATCTCCCAAGGAAGAACTGCATTATGCCCATATACTAACTCATAAGGTGATGATTTAATCGATCCATGGCAAGCCATCCTATATGCTCACAATGCTTCATTAAGTGTTAGGTACCACTTCCTTGGTTGCTCTTCAATTTTCTTCTTAATCAACTTAATCAAAATTTGATTGGATGCATCTGCCTGGCCATTAGCTTGAGCATAATAAGGAGAAGAATTTAGTAATTTAATTCCCATACTAGCAGCAAAATCTCTAAATTCTTCTGATGTGAACATTGTCCCTTGATCATAGTAATGGTTTGTGGAATCCCAAAATGATAAACAATATGTTCCTTGACAAAATCAACCATATTCTTTGAAGTTACTATTTTCAATGGAATCACCTCACCCCACTGGGTAAAATAATCTGTTGCTACCAATATAAACTTGTGCCCTCTACTTGAAGGTGAAAAAATCTACCCAATTGAATCAATTCCCCAATCTCAGAATGGCCATGGCTTGATTATTGGGTTCATAGCTGATGCAGGTGATTTCTGAACATTACCAAAATGCTAACAATCTTGACACCCCTTGTAATATTCAAAACAATCTTCTAATATTGTTGGCCAAAAATATCCAAACCTGTGAATAACCCATTTCATTTTATAAGCCGATTGATGAGCTCTGCATATTCCTTCATGCACTTCTCCCATCAATACTCTTGCTTCTTCTTGACTTAAACATTTAAGCAAAACTCCATCGACTATTTTGTAATACAACTGATCATCTAACAAAACATACTTAGTCGATTTATATCTCAATTTTCTGGTAACCTTCTGTGATGGATTCTTGAGGTAATCGGCTATTTCAACTCTCAAATCATTAGCCAAGGTCTCACTACTTAAGATTTCCTAGAACACTCAATAGCCTAACGCATTATGTGCTAACCGATGGTCCTCTTAATTCTATGCTCTTGGAATATGCTGAAGAGAAGTAAGGGGAAACTTCTCAAGTAACTTTCGACTTTCATCATGGTATCCCTTTAGAATATCATCTTTACATTCATATAGGCTGATCAACTGATTAATAACTTGTTGTGAATCTCCAAATATTCAATTGACTCGGCCTTTACTTCCTAAAGAAGTTGAAGTCCCTTAAGAATAGCTTCATATTTTGCTTGATTATTGGTGGTCATTGGTTCTATTTGAAAGGCAAACTCAAAATTTGCCCCCTGAGGTGAAATAATAACAATACCAATGCCACCACCTTATTTGCGTGATGATCCATCAAAGAATAATGTCCAAGGCATAGGTTCAACATAGCCGATGCTTGGTTTATGATGCTGAGTAATAAAATCGGCCATCACTTGCCCTTTGACTGCTTTAGCTGATTCATACCTCAAATCAAATTCTGATAATGCAAGAATCCACTTTTCCATTCTCCCATTTAATATCAGCATTGACAATATGTGTTTGATCACATCGGCTTTAGACACAACTGTACACTCAGTCGATAATAAATAATGTCGCAATTTAGTGCAGGAGAAATATAAGCATAAGCATAACTTTTCAATAGGAGAATATCTTGTTTCTAGATCCAAAAGTCTTCTACTTAAATAGAAAACAACTCATTCCTTTCCTTCTAACTCTTGCATCAAGGCCGATCCAGTCGTTTGGCTATCGGCCGACACATACAACTTAAAAGGCATACCTTGCTCAGGAGGAACCAGCATAGGTGGAGATTTCATATACTCTTTTATCTCCTCAAACGCTTTTTGTTGTATGTCACCCCATTTAAATTATTGACCATTTTTTAACTTCAACAAAGGAGAAAATGGTAGAACCCTTTCTAACATATTTGAAATAAACCTTCTGATAAAATTAATCTTACCAAGCAGAGATTGTAATTCTATTTTATTAATTAGAGGTACTGCCTCATCAATTGCTTTCATACTTTTCTGACCAATCTCAATTCCTCTCATGGACTATAAAACCCAAAAAAATGTCCAACTGACACTCCAAAGGCACACTTATTAGGATTCATTTTTAAACCATGTTTTCTTGTGCACTCCAAAGTCTCCCGCAGATCAGCCAGATGTTCTTTGTACCCTTTAGATTTCACCACCACATCATCAATATAGATTTCAACAATCCTACTGATCAACTTATGAAAAATATAATTTATTGTCCTCTGATAAGTTGCACCAGCATTCTTCAATCCAAAAGTCATCATAACTCATTCAAATAAGCCGATTGCACCAGGACTCTCAACTTCCCATTTTTCTTATACACAGGAACTACACTCGACATCCACTCTGCATATCGATAAGGTCGGATAAATTTTGCTTCTAGTAGTCTTTCAGTCTCCTTCTTAGTATCATCAAGAACATTTGGATTAAATCTCCTTGGAGCTTGTTTAAATGGCTGATATCTAGGTTTGATTGGCAACCGATATTCAATAATTGATCGATCTAAGCCAGGCATTTCATAATATTCCTAAGCAAAATAATCTTTAAATTACTTTAACAAATCTATCAATTCTTGTTTATACTCAGGATCCAATTTAGCACTTACATATGTCGGCCTAGGCCTATCTCCAGGACCAATATCTAGTTCTTCTAACTCATCAGCCGATAGAAAGCCATGTCCTAGTTTACCATCTGTACCATCTATTAGATTATCCACTAAAACAAACTTTCAGAGCCGATTGCTCGGATCGGCTATTGGCCTTCATCATTGATTCTAATGAAGCCTCCTTCCCATCGCTTGCTAGAAAAACACTCAAAATCTTCTAGTTCCCAATACATTGGATCAATTGTTGCGATACTCACAGAATCATCAGCATGAACTAGCTCAACATTGTCTCCATGCCACTAAATCAAGCATTGATGCATAGTCAATGGTACACAACAATTGGTATGAATCTAATCATGACCAAGGAGTAAACTGTATGAACTCTTTTCATCAATGACAAAGAATGTAGTGAGCAAAGTCTAGCTTCTAATTGTCAATTCAACATTTATTGCCCTCTAGACTTAGATGCATTGCCCCCAAAATACTTAAGCATCTTGTCAGTCTTAATCAGATCTTCTGGTCCTTTACCAAGCTTGTGAAAAGTAGTAAAAGGCATCAGATTAATAGAGGCACCTCCATCAACCAACATTTTACTCATCGGCTTCCCATCGACAAAACCTTTCACATTTAAAGCCTTAAAATGCCGAAGCTTAACTGGTTTATCAAATATAGCTTGTTGTATCAATGTAAACTAGGCTGCCATCTCTTCATACTCTGATTCATCAAAATCCTAATAGACTTCTTGATCTGCTAGAGCTTTAAATTTATATGGTAAATGAAAAGCCATTTGAATATTAGCCGATAGTTGACCCTTATCGGTTGTTTGTTTAGCACGCCATACTTGTGGTTTACCAGATTTCTGAGCCTGTTCTAATTCTCTGCTCCTTAGGTGTTGCACTCTTCTCTTATGTCTTTTTTTTAAACCTCTTGGACACCACTGTCCTTTCTACCAAACATACTCTTCATCATCTTTTTCTTCATAATCAGCCTAGTTCTGATCAACAACACGCTTTCCAAGCCAATCATGAATGCTTCTATTTTTTAAGCGTTGATCCACATCATTACATGGATATTCAATTCGATCATGGATAGACCGGTGATTGACTTGAGCTTGCCTAAACTCCTAATATTGTTTGCTACATTCTAGGCAATTATTTCTAGTAGGTAATCTCAAACCTTCATTCCAATAATGTCTAAAGAAAAGGCAATTCCAATGTGACTTTGTTTGTTCTCTTTTATATCTCTCTTCTTGTTGACGCTGATATTCCTTCTCTTCTAACCAGCACTGATAATCTTTCTCCTTTTATCATTGTCATTTATTCAACATACTTTGAGATGTAACACGTGGTCTCATCGCACCATCTCTCAACTTTTCTCCCTGCTCATATCGGCTCTTTTGTTGGTTAGGACACCTTTTAATTTCTCTATATTCATCGATCGATATTTGCATCTCCGAATCAACTATTCTAGTTTCTCTTGCCCTAGCTGATGTCAAAGCTTTAGTTTTCCCTTTGAACAACTTAGCATCAACCATGTTCTGATCCTTTGGGAAAGGATTATCATCAACTTTTATTTTTCAAGCTGTATCAAATTTAAGCTTCCCTTGTTGAATAGCCCTCTGAATATGCTACCGAAAAATCCTACAATCATTAGTAGTATGAGAAGTAGTGTTATGGTACTTGCAGAACTTCTTATTCTTCAACTGATCAGGAAGCAATATAACATGATTGGTTGGCAGTTTAATTTGTCCCTTCTCAAGCAAGAAATCAAAAAGTTTGTCTGCTTTTGTAACATCAAAATCATAACTTTCTTCAACTTCTTTTCCCCAAGGATTTGGAACCATTACTATCTTTTTATCCCAATTCCATTCAGCTATGGCAATTTCCTCTTCTTCATCATCATCATCCACTAAATATGGATTATAAGCTTTAGCAATTGCAGCATTCTTCTGAAATCGGGTATCTCTGCACATATTCTCGAATTGGCTATTAAGTACTGCCACCCATTGAGCCAATTGACCTAAATTGTCAAATTCTTGCCCAAGTAGCTTTTCTCTCCATGTTGTCAACATTCTTTGAATGGTCAACGCAGCTAGCGGATCATCAGTTAAATTCAACGAAAAGCACAAGTTTTTTGTTTCTCAAAACCTCTAAAGGAACTCAGCACCCTATTCATTAGCTCTTTACTTTATAGTTGTCAAATCTATGATCTTTCTTTCCCCTATCCCAGTGTAGAAATATGTATGAAATTTCTTTTCAAGATCACTCCAATTGGTAATAGAATTAACTGCTAGTGATGAAAACCAAGTGAAAGCTAGTCCTGACAGGGACAAAGAGAAGAAATGAACTCGATGCGCTTCTTCAACAGAGACTTCACCCAACTGAGTAAGATATCCACTAGCATTTTCTTTTGTACTTGTGCTATCTTGACCAGTGAACTTAGCAAATTCTGGAAGCTTGTAGTTTGTAGGAAGGGCCTCCGAAACATACCACTCTGGATATGAATGTTTGTACGAAAAGGTCTGCCCTTTTGGTTTTAAACCAAACTGATTTTTCATCATTTCGGTTACTCTGAGAAATAATTCATCAGCATTTGAGTTTGGATTTCTTGGCAATTGCTGATCCATCTGCAGATTGAAATTCTAAGTGCCTTGATATCCTGAATTTGGAATCATATTGAGGGTATTATAATCTAAACCATAATGATATCCTTGTAGAATATCTATCTGTCGGGCCCCTTGCGGATTTAATGTTTGAAATCTCTGATTGAAAACATTGGGATCTATATCTCTATGAATCCTTTGAGCCGATGGTGCTATTTTTTGAGCTGATGGTGGTATTTGGCCTGATGTACCAAAATTAACCATCTAATTCTAAACTTGCCCTATCGACTGTTGCACATGCTGCACTGATGATCCAGATTATATTGCATTTGATTAGTAGTAGCACCCTAAATTTGCTCAGATGAAATCAAAATTGCCTGGGCATCATCACTCTTAGCTAGTGCTGCTTCTTGATGGCTAGTACCGGCTTGATTAGTCCCCTAAGTCAATGGATGCAGAATATTGTAATAATCCAGTCTAACATGATCAAGTGGAAATCCATGAAACACCTCCATCATGGTATTGTGGAATGTATTCAAGAAAGTTGTATTATGATTCAACATTACATCATGAATAGATTTGTTGATAGCTTCTATAAAGAAACTCCTATCATCAGCTTCGTTTGTATCTGACTGTCCATGCATCAAAACTCTCAGTAGTGGATATTTTTGAACAACTTTATTGTCACGTATTTTGGTGTATGACAACAAGCACTTGTTCTGAAACTCCTCTGTAACACCTTAGGTGTTAGCCTTGCATGACTTGACTTGCATAACACGAGCATGACCATAAAGCATTCATATACAAGCTTTGACATTTGAAACATTCGATTCAAACAGATGCAATATTCTTATTATTTCATGTTTCCATGTGTATGCATATGATCATGAGTGTAAACATGTAGATGATTGTGTGACCCTACAAATAGCTTAAACATGTTTAGGATATCATCATGAACAACTTTGGTATTTAGGGCTAGGGCTAATTTGGTCATTAAGCCATGCTTTGATGTGTATCATCATTTAAAAGTGACACGTTTGACCAAAGTTGAACTAGAAGTTAGAGACCTTGCATGGAGGAGTTCACTAAAGCAAAGTTGTAGTATTTGGTATAAGGAACAACTTTTATTTTTGGGTCATTGACTGATTTAGCTTCTAACATGCTTGAATAGGTCCCACAAAAATCAGCAAAATCCAGATTTCAACACCTAACGAATTTTTGCTAAGTCTTGGATCACTGATAGCCTGACAAGCCAACCTTGAGCATGATTTTACTCCATTTCTGTTGCGAATTAGAACAAGTGCTTTGAATAAGAATTGTAGCTGGTACATAGGTCTACAAATTCGGTTTAGGAAGTTTTGGCCAGAAGTCCACGGATTAAGAGTTTGTTCAACGTGAAAACACGTCATCAGGCTCGGCACTTCGTTACTGACGAACTGAATGACGCCGTTCAGTGGCCGACCACCGGCAGAGCCTGCGTGCCGCGTGTCCGCGGCGATGGCCGCGCGTCACCGTTGCCCTGACCGCGCAGGCCACGACGCGCCTAAACGTGGCCTTAACCCCGCCAGCGCCTGCCTGAGCCATCTCGCGCCCTCATTTCGCATTTCCTGGCCTCCTTCGCCCACAGCGCAGCTGCCGAGCTCCCGCAGCGCCGAGCAGCTCCGCCGCCACCGTAGCCAGCGCCAGCTTGCTCTCGTCACTCCTCCACCACCGCAACACCTCCACCTGAGCTCTAGTGACTCACCGCCTCGACCCGCGCTCGCTGACCACACCTGGTAAGTAGCAGCGCCATGCGCTAGCTCGCCGGAGCATCCCCGCCGCGCCCATCACCGTGGCTGGGGCACTTCCCTCCACCGTAGACCGTGTAACCTTGCGCGTTAGGTTCGCCTGAGCCCAGGGAAGCTCGTCCGTGCCCTTTTGTGCTTCGCCATGGCCTCCACCGGTGTACCACCGTGGTCTTGCCTCGCTGTTCCGCCATTGCCGCCACCGTCATCACTTGCGTCGACGATAGGGCCGGCCAAGTGGCTCATTAGATGCGCTAGGTTGAGTAGGTCACGCTGTGAAGATGTTACCCGCCGGCAAGTTTGCCGTCGATGAGCTCTGGCCGCGTCCGTAGAGTAGCGCCGCCGGCTCTGTTTCTGTCTCAATGACAGGTGGGGTCAACTGACCAGCGGGTCCCACCGGTCAGCGACTCCATGTTCTAAATCCAGTTCATTTTGAATGCAGATTTCGTATGTTTTGTAATTTTTGTATCTTCAGTTTAATAGCTCCAAAAATTGTGAAATAAATTTGTGAGTGTTCCTTAGGAAGTGTAGTATTTAGGAAAAATATGTTCTTGACTTGTATAGTAGAAATTTTTGGAGATTTAAATAGGGATTTGAAATGTGCTTTTGAATGCATTCAAATTTGTTTATTTTATATCTAGAGTTCCTATGCTCCAAAAATTATGAAATTTTTGTGGTAAGCTAGTCTTAGCATATATGAGCTCTGGTAAAAATTTGAGGACCAGTGCATGTGTAGATTTATAGTTATAGATTTTTCTTTTATGAATAGTTAATCCTTGCATGAATTTTTATAAATTATTTATGAGTCCAAAATTCATGAAATTTGTTGGAGGTAATCCTAGTACCATATGGATGCTAAGAAAAATAGGAAATCTGTTGCTTGACACTTTTCAATAGGATTTTCCATTTATGCTATTTCAAGCCTTGCTTCCTTGTCATTTTTGTATAGGATGTTCTACTTAGTAAAATGACATGAAATTTTTATAGTAGTCCTTTGATAGCATTAGTAAGGCACTGTAAATTTTTGAGAATTTATGAAGTACATCTGATATATGTTTATTATTTAACCTAGATATCTAAATAAAATAATAAAGGCAATTAAATAAATAGTTTGGGCTTCACCATTATATTATCTTAAATGTATTTGGTATGCTTAAACTGTTGGTAGATTCTATGTTGTCAAATTTTGAATGATTACATGAAGTAGAAGTATTGTTACTTTGTATTGCAAAGTGAATAGTTTCCGGACAGATTCTGGAGTTTGATGAGTTGCATGTTGAAAATGATGTGTACTGTAAAAATGGTTAATAACAAAATGGTAGAGAATTTGATAAGCTTTCCAGAAAGTCTAGGATCACTGTATTTGGATTAGTAGAACTCCAGTTATGAGTGAAACAAGTAGCTACTGTTTTGTGGCATAGTCGATGCATTGTAGAAGTAGTTAAGTAATAATCGAGAAGAGATATGCACCTACTCAATAAACATGATGCACTTGTTAACATATATGCATTTGTAATACTTATGCCACATTCATGCATCTAGGATCGGAGGAAGAGATCATGTTGCTGGAATTCGAAAGAAGGAGAGGAAGGGAACCAGCAGGAGGATCCAGCAAGCCGTAGCTTCCGAAGGCGTGGAGCAGAACCCTGAAGAGCTTCCGGAGTGTCCTGACCACTGCCCTACTTCCTTTCTGCGAGGCAAGCCCCAGAGCATTATAAGTCTCCCAGTAATTTACAAATGTTTACTTACGTAATTATGATTGATGCATTAGGTTATAAGAGTTGAATGGAACCACTTGATGCATGTACATTCCTTGTCCAGATATTACACCTCTAACCAGTATAGGTCCTAGGATCGAATATATGCTTAGCCATGCTTAGACCGGTAGAAGTCGGGTGATGTCCTATCACCTGCGAGATATAGGTGGATACCGGAGCACGGTTGGCTATATTTGCCATCGTGGAACAGAACCATGAGGTAAAAGTAAATCAAGACCGGACGGGAGGTCGATAGAGAAGCAACAAGGCATGGAGGTCTTGGGTGTGGATCTATCCCCGTCTAGTGTCGATCAAGGACCGTACCGTTGTTGGAACTTCTGACAAGATTGAACGCATGCCTCTCACTTAGCTGGCCGGATAACTCGTTCCGACCGTGAAGCCGAGTAATTCAACTCAGGCCGGGACCCGTTCTGTTGTGCGCTCCTTCCGGGGAACGATCAGACTGAGCCCAAGGGCAGGCTTGGCCTGAGCATCCTGGCATCTGGTGTTCTAGATTGTGCGGCATGGTATGGACCCGCGAAATGTGTACCTGAGTTGTACCAAAGGTGACCTAAGGCTATCGTGGCTGGTAGACCTGGGTTTGTGTTAGGAATAAATTCCCAGCTGGTTGAAATCGATTCGAATCGCCGTCTCTCCCTGGATAGTGAGAAACTTGACTAGCTCCAACATCGTAGTAACTGTGTTATGAAACATGATGGTTCGGATGAAAATGGAATTACAATACCTGCTATGGTTACTATTGTATGCTTCTAAATGATATACCACATGTTTGGCACAGGATAGTTGCAAATCTAGAAATGGATAGTTATAATTAACTTGATAAAGGAATCATAATTGTACAATGGGTCAATTGCCTTTTACGCAAAATGTTATCTCGTTACGTCCACTTATACAGCCTTGCATAATCCTTGGAGTCATTTTATTTCTGGTTCATGACGGGTAAGTCTAGCTGAGTACCTTCTCGTACTCAGGGTTTATTTTCCCATTGTTGCAGATGGCACTGTGTATCATGGTTATTGCAAGAGTTGCTTCTATCCCGCTGTGGATGAGGAGTAAGCCTTGGGCAGGCTTCTTTAGTAATTCCTATCTTTGCTTTTGTGGACCGTGATCTTACTTGGCACTGTATCAAACTATGTTGGAAACTTTAATTTCGAACTTATTTGCTTCCGCTTTATTTATCAAACTCGGTTTGTAATAACTTTTATTCGTACTCTGATGATGAAATGTATCTGCGAACTTTATGTAATATGTGGCATGTATGTTGAATCCTGTACGATCTTGGTTGTTGTAAATAGTTTATCGAGACCCGTCGTGGTACTCGACGGACTACCGGGTTTATATGGGTTCAAGTATGATAGTGCGACCGCTTGCGGGCTGCCATTGTACTTGTATTCTTATAAATTGGTCGGTTCTACGACAGCTGGTATCAGAGCAAGATTCAACGTTAATTGTCACAAGTGTATTTAAAACAAAAGTTTTTGTTTTCCAAAAACCCTTCTCTAGCAACTAATAGTTATATAATAGGTATTTGAAATCTAAAGTGTGCCAATGATCACTTTCCTTATGCCCAAATTAAGGACTATTAGGTGGCTATTTAAGTACTAACATGGGGGTTTTTACTTCGTCGTCCATACGGCGTGCTATTGTATGGATACCATTCATTTGAGTGGTAATGTATGGATCAAATGCCTCTACGCCAAGGTAAGATGATGAGTGTATGACCGCAAGATGTGAGAGTGCGGTCGGGAAGAGTTAGCTTTGGTACGGCTATGTATGCATGCTTGCATGTGTATATGGTACGTATTTAATTGTGGGTTTAAATTATTGTCGGGTAGATTGATACGGAAGTATATGTATGGGTATACATATATGGAAGTATTTACAATTACATTCTGCATATTTCATTATGGGTTTAGGGCTGAAATGAAATTCTTATGCAGGTACACTAACAACGAAACAGTGTAGCTCGACTAGTTACGCTATTTATGAGAGAACGTATGTATGCCACCGTGTCTACCGTTAGAAACAAATTTTTCCTAAGTTTGTGAGGACGTACGGAACGAGCATGCATCATGATAATTACCATTCACATAATTACATTGTTCCTCCCCTTATAAAATTCTTACTCGGTTATGTAACTCTTATCCATTATGGCATTGTCTCACCAAAGGGTACATGTTAATGGTGCAGATGGCACGCACCAAGCAGACTGCTCGCAAGTCCACCGGAGGCAGAGCTCCCAGCCGTCAGCTTGCTCCACATACCCATCAACGTCATATGTTTCTTGGAGAGTTTGGGATGCCTACACTCTTGTGGAGAGTGCTCAGCTATGTAGGCTATCCTGATGGAATGGAACCCCGCTACTTCTGGGCGAATGAGTAGTTGGGAGAAGGTCTCTTAGTTACTGTGGAGGCTGTTGTTCATCCCCGAGGTGACGATTCTGAGTGGACAGGCTGGTGTTATGAGTCAACTGGCAGGACTGCTGAAGAAGCAGCTGGCAGGGTAGCCTTTGGGATCCTGAGGGATATCATGGATCATTTTCCTTAGGAGCTAGCAGCCGCTTTGGTTGGAGTCTTTCCGAGGGGTAACACCTCCACTGACTCATGGCAGCAGGCAAGAGGAAGATCTTTGGAGATTGGTGCAGCAGAAGGGCAGAACAGCGATAACCCTTCCATGAGCGCCATGTTCGCAGTGATGAGAGTGTTAGATGGAGTAGAAGGTAGCCTCAGACGAGTGTTTGGTGCTCTTGGTCATGCCCGCGAGGACCGACGTCAGCTTCAGAGGGAGCACGACGCCGAGGATTGAGAGGCTCACTAAAGAGATGACTCGGTTAACTCACCAGCGGAATGCAAGCCTAGTCCAGGGAAGATGTTCTGAGAGCTCGACAGTTTGAGCTGGGGCAGCAGCTGGCCCATGTGGAAGAATACAACGATAATCTACATGAAGAGGTTCATCTGCTGAACAATCAGCTCCACCCTTATGTCCCACCTGGAGCCACAGAAATGGATCTAGAAGGGTACGAGGAAGAAGAAGAAGAAGTGAAGCCTGAAGAAGAAGTGGAACCTGAGGAAGGAGATGATCCTACGTCTGACCTCGATAGTGATCATGATGAGGATTAGATCGCGTAGTACTTAGTGGAAGGTCTAATGTATCACCTTTATTCATGTAATGGACCTGTGGTTCGAATTTGGCATTAGTAACCCGACTATCATGTAATGTTGATTAATCACATGTTTGGATGAACATCAATGCAATTCCAGTCCTTGTCGGTAATCACGATTTAAATTTGCATGCGTTATGAGCGCGATAAGTGGTCAAATTGGTGATGTCATGTTGCGAGAATGAATTGTTATGCCTCTATTTTTATTGTGCTTTTGAGAATTTTCTCCAGTAATTTCAGTTTGGCATGAGTACCTAATTCATCTGCAATCTCTTGACATCAACCAATAATCGCTTATTGTTGCAACATCGCAGATGACGCGCACCCGTGCTGGAGCTGGTGGCAAGCTAGGATGGCAACCAGGATGACTTGCCACCCCCACCGCCGTCGTCTGCTCAGGAATTCTTTACCCAGTTCCTGGGGAGCCAAAGGACAATGGAGGAAGCTTTGCGCCTCATCAGCACAAAACACTGCTCGTGGCCACCCACATCAACCAGGGGCCGAGCCAAATCAGCACAGTACATTCAAGGAGTTTCTAGATACGAAGCCTCCAATCTTCAAGGTGGCTGAGGAACCACTGCAGGCCGATGAGTGGCTGAATACCATTGAGCAGAAATTCCATCTGCTGAGAGTCACGGAGCATCTAAAAGTAGAGTATGCTTCTCATCAATTGCAAGGACCAGCAGGGATCTGGTGGACACATTTCCTATCGTCTTTGCCTGCTAATGCGCGAGTGACCTAGGAACAGTTCAAGCTGGCTTTTAGGGGACACCATATTCCCCCAGGCCTGATGCGCATGAAAGCAGCCAAATTTATGAGGCTCACTCAAGGAACAAAGTCACTCATAGAATATATGCACGCATTCAACAACTTGTCAAGATATGCTCCAAGTTTCGTGGATACCGAGGAGAAAAAGATAGAGAGTTTCAAGCGAGGTTTGGGTACCAAACTGATGAAGACTATGGCAAATTCTCGATGTGCCACGTACAATGAGTTCATTAGTGATGCCTTGACCCAAGAAAACCACAACAACATGCATGCAGTTGCCAAGGGTCGCAAGAGGGCATATGAGGCCGGTGCATCCGGATCTTTCCAGTCAAAAGCGCCTATCACAGCTAGGCCACAATTCCGTCCACCTAGCACCCAAGTTTAGGCCTCCACCACCTAAAGCTCAGAATAATAGGCCACAGAAACCATTCCGTAAGGCATTCACTATTGCCTTACCAAAGGGAAATGGCAATCAGGATAGCTCCACCGAATTCAGAAGTAATCAACCATGTTTCAACTGCAACCAACTGGGTCATTGGTCCAAGGAGTGCCCCCACCCCAAGAGGAATGGCAACCCAAATTAGAACAATCAGAGGCAGGTGAATGCCAGGGCACATCAGGGACAAGTGTATTATACCGCTATGGAGGAAGTGCCCGCCGGAGAAGTTGTCACGGCTGGTATGTTTCTTGTCAACAAGCATCCCGCTGTTGTTTTATTTGATTCGGGAGCTTCTCATTCATTTATGAGTCAAGCATTTGCATCTAGACATGATCACTAAATAATTGAAGTAAGCAAAGGGGGTTATAACATAAGTTCAATAGGGGGTACTGTTACTACCAAAAAGATAGTCAAAAATGTACTCATCTTGATACAAGGGAGGGAGTACACCACGGATTTGATAATATTGCCCGGATTGTCAATAAGTGTAATCTTAGGCATGAATTGGATGAAGGATCATGGTGTTCTTATTGACACTAGCACCCGCACTATTATGTTGAGAGAACCCATGGGAGGGAATGCTTTTCTAGTCCCACTCTCCCACGATTTCAAACCCCAACATTTAGCCTGTGCTATCCAAACCACCACAATATGTGATATCCCCGTGGTTTGTGAGTTTCCAGATGTATTTCCAGAAGAATTACTAGGTCTACCACCGGATAGGGACGTGGAATTTAAGATCGAGTTAGTACCAGGTACCGCACCCATATCCAGAAGGCCCTATAGAATGCCACCCAATGAGTTAGCAGAACTTAAGGTTCAATTGCAAGATCTATTGGACAAGGGTCTTATCCAACCTAGCTCATCTCCATGGGGATGTCAAGCCTTGTTTGTGAAAAAGAAGGATAAGTCACTGAGAATGTGTGTAGATTATAGACCACTCAATGCTGTGACCATCAAGAACAAATATCCATTGCCCCGCATCGACATCTTGTTCGATCAGCTAGCGAAGGCAAAGGTATTCTCCAAAATTGACTTGAGATCAGGCTACCATTAGATAAAGATCAGACCGGAGGATATACCTAAAACTGCTTTCCCTACTAGGTACGGCTTATATGAGTATTTGGTTATGTCTTTCGGACTAACAAATACTCTAGCCTACTTCATGTACCTGATGAACTCGGTATTCATGCCCGAACTTGACAAGTTCGTGGTCATGTTTATCGATGACATATTGATTTATTCAGAAAATGAGTCAGACCATGAAGAGCATCTGAGGATTGTTCTATCCAGACTGAGGGAGCATAAGCTATATGCCAAGTTTAGCAAATGTGAATTTTGGTTGAGCAAAGTACCTTTCTTAGGTCACATTTTATCAAAAGAGGGAATCTCTGTAGACCCATCAAAAGTACAAGAGGTCATGGATTGGAAAGCCCCAACTTCGGTTCATGAAGTTTGGAGTTTTCTAGGGTTAGCAGGATACTATCGTCGGTTTATTCCAGATTTCTCAAAGATAGCTAAGCCTATGACCAGACTACTTCAAAAGATGAGAAGTACAAATGGACACTAGAATGTGAAATAGCTTTTCACACCCTCAAAACCTTGTTGACTACAGCACCTATGCTAGCACAACCAGACATTGAAAAGCCTTTTGATGTATTTTGTGATGCATCAGGAATAGGTTTGGGATGTGTGCTTATGCAAGAAGGAAGAGTTATTGCATATGCTTCTCGGCAATTGAGAAAACATGAAGTCAACTACCCTACACATGATTTGGAACTTGCAGCCATTGTACATGCATTAAAGATATGGAGACATTACTTGTTGGGCAATGTATGTCATATCTATACTGACCACAAAAGTCTCAAGTATATCTTTACCCAGCCAAAGCTGAACATGAGACAACGAAGATGGTTAGAATTGATTAAGGACTATAATTTAGAAGTGCATTACCATCCGGGTAAAGCTAATGTAGTAGCCGATGCACTCAGTCGGAAGTCCCATTGCAACACTATGGAAGCATTATTGGAAGATGGATTCAACTTATTACATCCTGCTATACTACACAATATCACGATTAGTTGTTCACTTGAGAGCAAAATCATAGAGCTACAGCAGACAGATGTAGGAATAAGTCACATCAAGAGAAAAATGCAAGAACAGGAAACTAAACATTTTAGATTGGATGAAAGAGGTGTATTATGGTTTAAGGACCGACTAGTGGTACCAAAAGACCATGAGCTGAGGAATCAAATTTTAGATGAAGCTCACTCATCCAAATTGTCTATCCATCCGGGTAGTAGTAAGATGTATCAAGATTTAAAAACCCATTTTTGGTGGACTAAAATGAAGAAAGAGATCGCAGCCTATGTTGCTAGGTGTGATAACTGCAGTAGAGTAAAAGCTGTCCATATGAAAACTGCTAGGATTACTTCAGCCATTGCCTATTCCAGGATGGAAATGGGAAGAAATCAGCATGGACTTTATCACAGGCCTTCCAATGACGCCACAAGGTCATGATTCAATCTGGGTTATTATTGATCGTCTCACCAAGTCAGCACATTTTGTACCAGTTCACACAACATATCACATAGGGGAAATACTCTGAGTTATATATTTCCCTAGATCGTGAGACTGCATGGAGTACCCAGGACTATAATCTCAGATCGAGGACCACATTTCATAGCTCGTTTCTGGGAGCACTTACACTAGGCTTTGGGAACCAAGCTAATCAGAAGTTCAGCTTATCATCCGCAAACTTCAGGATAGACAGAGCGAGTGAACCAAATCCTAGAAGATTTACTTAGAGCTTGTGTTATATCTTCAAAAGGTTCATGGGAGAAATGGTTACCTTTAGCTGAATTCTCCTATAACAACAATTATCAAGTGAGTATCAAAATGGCTCCATTTGAAGCCTTGTATGGCAGAAAGTGAAGAACTCCATTGAATTGGATTGAGCCTGGTGAAAGGAGATACTTTGGTATTGATTTTGTTAATGAAGCTGAAGAGCAAGTACGTATCATCCAATAACATATGAAGGCAGCTCAATCAAGGCAAAAGAGTTATGCCGACAAAAGAAGACCACTGACTTTTGAAGTGGGTGACTATGTATACTTGAGAGTATCACCCATGAAAGGTGTGAAAAGATTTGGGATGAAAAAGAAGCTTTCACCAAGATATGTAGGGCCATACAAAATTTTGGAATGAAAAGGGAAGGTTGCATATAAGTTACAACTTCCACCAGAGATGAGTGCAATCTTTGATGTGTTCCATGTTTCTTAGCTAAAGAAATATCTTCGAGTACCGGAAGAAGCTATTGCACCCACCAACATGCAGCTTCAATCGAATTTGACCTATGAAGAAAAGCCAATTCGAGTATTAGAGAAGATGGAGAGACTAACACGGAGTAAGATTATTAAGTTCTATAAGGTGGTGTGGAACAATCATAGTGAACAACATGCTACGTGGGAAAGAGAAGATTATCTACGAGAAGTTTATCCCGCCTTTTTCCAAGAATGGTAGGTCTTGCAAATCTCGGGACGAGATTTTTATAAGGGGGAGGGGTTGTAACACCTCAGGGTGTTAGCCTTGCATGACTTGACTTGCATAACATGAGCATGATCATAAAGCATTCATATACAGGCTTTGACATTTGAAACATTCGATTCAAACAGATGCAATATTCTTATTATTTCATGTTTCCATGTGTATGTGCATATGATCATGAGTGTAAACATGTAGATGATTGTGTGACCCTGCAAATAGCTTAAACATGTTTAGGATATCATCATGAACAACTTTGGTATTTAGGGCTAGGGCTAATTTGGTCATTAAGCCATGCTTTGATGTGTATCATCATTTAAAAGTGACATGTTTGACCAAAGTTGAACTAGATGTTAGAGACCTTGCATGGAGGAGTTCACTAAAGCAAAGTTGTAGTATTTGGTATAAGGAACAACTTTTATTTTTGGGTCATTGACTGATTTAGCTTCTAACATGCTTGAATAGGTCCCACAAAAATCAGCAAAATTCAGATTTCAACACTTAACAAATTTTTGCTAAGTCTTGGATCACTGATAGCCTGACAAGCCAACCTTGAGCATGATTTTACTCTGTTTCTGTTGCGAATTAGAACAAGTGCTTTGAACAAGAATTGTAGCTGGTACATAGGTCTACAAATTCGGTTTAGGAAGTTTTAGCTAAAAGTCCACGGATTAAGAGTTTGTTCAACGTGAAAACACGTCGTCAGGCTCGGCACTTCATTACTGACGAACTGAACGACTGTTGTTCAGTGGCCAACCACCGGCAGAGCCCGCGCGCCGCGTGTCCGCGGCGACGGCCACGCTGTCACTGTTGCCCTGACCGCGCAGGCCATGACGCGCCTGAACGCTGCCTTAACCCCGCCAGCGCCTGCCCGAGCCATCCCGCGCCCTCATTTCGCATTTCCCAGCCTCCTTCTTCGCCCACAGCGCAGCTGCCGAGCTCCCACAGCGTCGAGCAGCTCCGCCGCCACCGTAGCCAGCGCTAGCTTACTCTCGTCACTCCTCCACCACCGCAACACCTCCACCTGAGCTCTAGTGACTCACCGCCTCGACCCGCGCTCGCTGACCACACCTGGTAAGCAGCAGCGCCGTGCGCTAGCTCGCCGGAGTGTCCCCGCCGCGCCCGTCACCGTGGCTGGGGCACTTCCCTCCACCGTAGACCGTGTAACCTTGTGCATTAGGTTTGCCTGAGCCCAGGGAAGCTCGTTCGTGCCCTTTTGTGCTTCGTCGTGGCCTCCACCGGTGTACCGCCATGGTCCCGCCTCGCTGTTCTGCCATTGCCGCCGCCGTCGTCACTCGCGTCGACGATAGGGCCAGCCAAGTGGCTCATTAGATGTGCTAGGTCGAGTAGGTCACGCCATGAAGATGTTACCACCGGCAAGTTCACCGTCGATGAGCTCTGGCCACATCCGTAGAGTAGCGCCGCCGGCTCTGTTTCCGTCTCAATGACAGGTGGGGTCAACTGACTAGCAGGTCCCACCGGTCAGCGACTCCATGTTCTAAATCCAGTTCATTTTGAATGCAGATTTTATATGTTTTGTAATTTTTGTATCTTCAGTTTAATAGCTCCAAAAATTGTGAAATAAATTTGTGAGTGTTACTTAGGAAGTGTAGTATTTAGAAAAAATATGTTCTTGACTTCTATAGTAGAAATTTTTGGAGATTTAAATAGGGATTTGAAATAGTGCTTTTGAATGCATTCAAATTTGTTTATTTTATATCTAGAGTTCCTATGCTCCAAAAATTATGAAATTTTTGTGGTAAGCTAGTCTTAGCATATATGAGCTCTGGTAAAAATTTGAGGACCAGTGCATGTGTAGATTTATAGTTATAGATTTTTCTTTTATGAATAGTTAATCCTTGCATGAATTTTTATAAATTATTTATGAGTCCAAAATTCATGAAATTTGTTGGAGGTAATCCTAGTACCATATGGATGCTAAGAAAAATAGGAAATCTGTTGCTTGACACTTTTCAAGAGGATTTTCCATTTATGCTATTTCAAGCCTTGCTTCCTTGTCATTTTTGTATAGGATGTTCTACTTAGTAAAATGACATGAAATTTTTATAGTAGTCCTTTGATAGCATTAGTAAGGCACTGTAAAGTTTTGAGAATTTATGAAGTACATCTGATATATGTTTATTATTTAACCTAGATATCTAAATAAAATATTAAAGGCAATTAAATAAATAGTTTGGGCTTCACCATTATATTAACTTAAATGTATTTGGTATGCTTAAACTGTTGGTAGATTCTATGTTGTCAAATTTTGAATGATTACATGAAGTAGAAGTATTGTTACTTTGTATTGCAAAGTGAATAGTTTCCGGACAGATTCTGGAGTTTGATGAGTTGTATGTTGAAAATGATGTGTACTGTAAAAAATGGTTAATAACAAAATGGTAGAGAATTTGATAAGCTTTCCAGAAAGTCTAGGATCACTGTATTTGGATTAGTAGAACTCCAGTTATGAGTGAAACAAGTAGCTACTGTTTTGTGGCATAGTCGATGCATTGTAGAAGTAGTTAAGTAATGATCGAGAAGAGATATGCACCTACTCAATAAACATGATGCACTTGTTAACATATATGCATTTGTAATACTTATGCCACATTCATGCATCTAGGATCGGAGGAAGAGATCATGTTGCTGAAATTCGAAGAAGGAGAGGAAGGGAACCAGCAGGAGGATCCACAAGCCGTAGCTTCCGAAGGCGTGGAGCAGAACCCTGAAGAGCTTTCGGAGTGTCCTGACCACTGCCCTACTTCCTTTCTGCGAGGCAAGCCCCAAAGCATTATAAGTCTCCCAGTAATTTACAAATGTTTACTTACGTAATTATGATTGATGCATTAGGTTATAAGAGTTGAATGGAACCACTTGATGCATGTACATTCCTTGTCCAGATATTACACCTCTAACCAGTATAGGTCTAGGATCAAATATATGCTTAGCCATGCTTAGACCGGTAGAAGTCGGGTGATGTCCTGTCACCTGCGAGATATAGGTGGATACCGGAGCACGGTTGGCTATATTTGCCATCGTGGAACAGAACCATGAGGTAAAAGTAAATCAAGACCAGACGGGAGGTCGATAGAGAAGCAACAAGGCATGGAGGTCTTAGGTGTGGATCTATCCCCGTCTGTGTCGATCAAGGACCATACCGTTGTTGGAACTTTTGACAAGATTGAACGCATGCCTCTCACTTAGCTGGCCAGATAACTCGTTCTGACCGCGAAGTCGAGTAATTCAACTCAGGCCAGGACCCATTCTGTTGTGCGCTCCTTCTAGGGAACGATCAGACTGAGCCCAAGGGCAGGCTTGGCCTGAGCATCCTAGCATCTGGTGTTCCAGATTGTGCGGCGCGGTATGAACCCGCGAAATGTGTACCTGAGTTGTACCAAAGGTGACCTAAGGCTATCATGGCTGGTAGACCTGGGTTTGTGTTAGGAATAAATTCCCAGCTGGTTGAAATCGATTCGAATCGCCGTCTCTCCTGGATAGTGAGAAACTTGACTAGCTCCAACATCATAGTAACTATGTTATGAAACATGATGGTTCGGATGAAAATGGAATTACAATACCTGCTATAGTTACTATTGTATGCTTCTAAATGATATACCACATGTTTGGCACAGGATAGTTGCAAATCTAGAAATGGATAGTTATAATTAACTTGATAAAGGAATCATAATTGTACAATGGGTCAATTGCCTTTTACACAAAATGTTATCTCGTTATGTCCACTTATACAGCCTTGCATAATCCTTGGAGTCATTTTATTTCTGGTTCATGACGGGTAAGTCTAGCTGAGTACCTTCTCGTACTCAGGGTTTATTTTCCCATTGTTGCAGATGGCACTGTGTATCATGGTTATTGCTAGAGTTGCTTCTATCCTGCTGTGGATGAGGAGTAAGCCTTGGGCAGGCTTCTTTAGTAATTCCTATCTTTGCTTTTGGTGGACCGTGATCTTACTTAGTACTGTATCAAACTATGTTGGAAACTTTAATCTCAAACTTATTTGCTTCTGCTTTATTTATCAAACTCAGTTTGTAATACTTTTATTTGTACTCTGATGATGAAATGTATCTGCGAACTTTATGTAATATGTGGCATGTATGTTGAATCCTATACGATCTTGGTTGTTGTAAATCATTTATCGAGACCCATCGTGGTACTCGACGGACTACCGGGTTTATATGGGTTCAAGTATGATAGTGCGACCGCTTGCGGGCTGCCATTGTACTTGTATTCTTATAAATTGGTCAATTCTGCGACATCCTCTATAGCCTTAACAATGACATCTTTATCCTCATCAGGTAAGTCTTCAAAAGGTACCAAATATCCTTGTTGTTCTGAACCGCCATGACGATTATGGTCCCACCAGGCGTTCTAAAAAGTGTGTTGACACAAAAATGTGGTGATATGATCAACACACAGCAAGCTAGATAATCTAAGTGGAACGAGACCAGAGATCTGATTGGCTTCAACACAGAACCAGCCAATTCTGAAAACCCAACGACATGCCAGTTAATTTAACCTACAATTGACAAGGAGACAAAATCTTATCAGTAATTTAAAGTGGAACATGTTGGTGTTACACTAGACAGTTCCAAATGTACAGCTAGATAGCCGATTCAATAAGGCTATCGACTAAATAGTCAATATCTGACATATTCATGAAATGAAGATCTTTAAATCGAGGATTATCAGCAAATATTAAATGATAATGATATGAATCAAAATAACCGATGCTCATGGAACATCAGAAAGCATCATCAGCTAAATGGAACATGATCGATATAAAGCATTGAGCCGATAAGTTTGATGAAAAGAGTATAACATGCGAACAAATTGACTGTCTAATATAAATGAATCTACAAATAGCTTGAATCTAATCTATTATCATCAACAGTGAGGTTCAATCGGATCGATGTAGCTATGACAATGATAACAAACTAAAGCCAAAGAATTTATAAAACCATCTATATGTTGATAGATTCATGAAAACATGCGCGTGAGAGTATAGGCAAATCAGGTAAAATAGCCAATGCAGTTATAGCAAACAAATAGAGTACATATTTTGATCATGAACAAGACCACTAATCGATAATTTCTAATCTAAAGTCTTACCAGTGAGGTTCAACCGGATCGATGCAGCTATGGTAGTGTCATTAGATTAGATCGCATTAACTAGTGAGTTTATTCAAGATTAAAATGTGTCTTTGGATGCATAATATGTTTGATTGGAATAGAGATAAAATAGACGATCTAGTGGAATTAAGCCATCAATTATAAGATTTAAAGTGTGACCAGATCAAAGGACGACCAATTAAGATGATATGATGCCGATCTATCTCTGTCTCAATTGTGTGATTTTGTTATAATTAATAAAACATTAATTATAAAAAGATTGATAACTAGTGAATCAACCAAAACAACAAGGAAAATCTTACTAATCTTAGCAGATTCGATAACTGGTGATGTTATATTAAACAACAAGTTATTTAATACAAGATCGATAACTTTGATCTATATTATGATTTGTAAGAGATCAATTAGCTGATGTGGCCTTACAAACTATGATATAGATCGATAACTAACTTATATTATGGCCCATAAAAGATCAATCAGCTGATGCATCTTTACAAGCACAATACAAGTCATGACGGTACTCACAAGCTAGCTAGAGATCGATCAATCGATGCAGCTCTATTTGCTGAAGAACTCACCGAGATCTATAGTACTCCTACTTCTAATGCAATGGCAAAAGCTAGAAAGATTGTATTGATTAAGTGTTCATGTTTCTTGTACAATAACCAAGGTCTAATATTTATACACAGAACCTAAACATGAATCCTACTCAAATACAACTCATTATAATTCTTGGAATAAAAGAAAACTTCCTAACTTAATAATAACTTGGACCCTAATTTTCCTTATTTGTAGAGTTCAACACATATTCCTGGCTCCATTCAAGCATAGCCCATTGACGTCGTATGCTGACATCATCTATAAAATAGTCAATTCTGACATCGCATCTAAATCAACTGATATTGATTCACATCTAATCGATTCCTTAATGACACAATCCTAGAAGCTTCGAGTTCCCGCATTCTTCTTCCTAAATCTTGGTGTAAACCATACTCAAGATCTAGAGAATATAACCATTTCAACCACTTGAGTCTTCTGTGTCTTCATATGCCATCTCTTCTCAATATCACTTCATTAGGGGTTGCAATCACCTTTGTCTCACCTCTTCTCAATATCACTTTGGTGGTCAACGCATCTGTGTCTAGGTGGACATCACTATCACTTCACCGTATGAACCATCTGGTCATAGGTAATGGTCACCATCACGTTGTAGTACGATCTACCTCTAAAGATCCTTTAGTTGGTGTTGGGTTACAAAGCCATTTGGCGGTGATACAATATTGACCCCTGACGCATGAGATGAATTGCAGTGGTGATGACAGAACAGCCAAAGACCTTTACATTCGACGGTCATAGAATTGAATCCAATTTTCACAATTTATTTACTAATTTAGCTGGGTCTTAATATCTTACTAAACACACCATACAGATATAATCAATACACACCATTCATCATGTCCACAATGAAGAGTACTTTTTATAATAACAAGCGATGCTAACATAACAATTGTGTCAACTCAAGAACTAACACAAGCGGTACATAGATAGGAGAATAAAGATTCTGCTCCCTATAGACTTACATAACAAAAACAAAGTAGATGTGCTTCGCTCCTTTAGATTGGCACTCTTGCTTGCAAGGCAAAGCTTTCTTCAGCTTGGTAGCTAGTGCACCATGGAACCCCCCTTCTTCCTCCCTTAGCCATTGTAGGAAAATTGTTCAAAAGTAGTCAGACTCCACAACCTGCACAAAGCAGTAGCATTAATAATATTAAACATTCAAGTACTTTAGTTACCAAGGCAAAATTGGATTGTATATAGAATCAAAACAACTCCCTAGCTAAAGAAAGAACACCATATGCAACTTTACTGCTCCCCTACTGACTCCATGAACAAGGGAACATAATGAAGATAGTGAGGTCCCTCTAGATGTAGCCTCTAGGTAGGTCTAGGATACCACATGACCTAGATAGGGAGGACAAGAACTTTTCAAAGGTTCCGGTCATATGCAATCAGTGTTCTGTCCTCGCCAATAAGGAAAATCAAATTCCATTCTAGGTGAACTGCAATCACTCTATAGTCCACATCGCAAACATCATAACCAAATTGAATATTTTCTCATCCAAATATCTCCAATGTGGTCACCGTATGCTTCAATGTCTAGCTATCAGTACATAGTCTTCTAGGATCCAGAATGAAAGATGATACTTCCTAAACATACTAGCAGTACATATACACAACTTACCCTAAGCTTCATGGATGGAGATTGCTTCACCATGTGGCCTATGAATTTTCCTCCATGCCTTTCCTTGCATATCAATAGCAACTATCTAGGACAACTCCAGCCAGTGCATAGACCCATTAAGGAACACACTTGTCGCATATGTGCATACAACACCCTCGCCCCATTTAGATTCCTTAAATGTCCATGCTGCACTCTTAGATGAGTAGATGCTCACACCTACAGACTCACCCGCCCTCTTCTTCCCATATTCAATTACATGGAAGTGCGAGGAGACTATCGGATCGAACCCTAAGCAAGCTAAACCAAAAGAACGGTTGTTATCCGGCAGTAACCACCATTTGTTAGTCACTAGATTGTAGACAACATAGTGAAACCCAACGCACCAACAGAGGATGAGCCCTCGGTAGCAATCTGAGATCACAACATCCTGAATGGGAAATGGTAAGCAGCTCAAGGAGGGGTATTCACCATTGATGCTGATGAAGTTGCATTTGCCTTTTTAGCTATGATAGAAGAATCCGGCGATAATCTAGGGCAGCTCCTTATGGTACTCAGATTCAGAGATGAGGTGGTTCTAGGAGCGATAGACACACTTGCAGCTGAATAAGGAGCGGGCGATGAGGCATTGGAGGATGAGGATGAAGACATGGTCTATGAGGATGGACACTTCGTTCCTCTTGTTGGGGGCCTCCTCGTCCATCTTTAGTTCTTGACTAGGATCTAGTGGAGCAGGTCTAGAGATAGAAGCAGTGGCGTTATTGCCTGAATCAGAGAAGGAGCACCTGCAAAGATTAGATCGTGAGCTCCTTAGTAAATAGATGGAAGCTTGCTTCGTACTCAGATGTGTGAAGAGGGGAAATCCAAGAAAGATGGAGAGAAGTGTGAAAGCATTACTATTGCCATTAGATCTTGCAGGATTGAGCTAGAGCGACCATGGTGGTGATGAGTACCAGCCTGGTCACCAGTGGATTTGTGCGGCCCCTTACCGGTGAGGCGTACCAGCGTGAGATACTAGCTTGTCGATGGTGAATGGCGGCTTCCACCCTGGTGAGTAGGGGCAGTCATGCAGTTCAGCATTACAAAGCAAGAAGCAGTGATGAGGAACAAAAGCTATGGATGAGGAGAAAGACATAGGGTGGGGAGCGTGCTTTGTAAGCAACTATTTTAGACGTGGCAATAGACATTGTGCACAACATTGTAAAAACACGCGGGACTCCACGCGCAGGCTTGGAAATTGATGAAAGTGTTACCATCTAGACCATATGAATGTAGGTGGCGGTGAAGGCTACATACCGTGGTGAATGGGTCCAATGAAGATGTTCTAGGAGCCACTATGCCACTGTGGCCGTGGACGACGATGACTACTGCCTGGTTGAGGGCATCAATCGTTCTACCTGATTATAAACAGTCACTCGTTCTACCCGATTATAACTAGAAAAATGTTAGATTAAGTACAAAATAAGCTAGAACTGAGTCCAACATTCAACAATAAATCTTGAGATTTCATTAATATCTTATACCTTACATAGAATCTACGAAAGAAATATGGCATTACAACAATCCTCATAACTTGCTTTGCTTTAGATAAGGGTCATTTGCATCTATCTCCTTAATACATTCAATCAATGATTGATCTAGATGCAACAACATTCTTCCATTTGCATCTATCTCCTTAACACATACCTGACTAAATAGGAGAATGGGGATAGAGAACAGCCTTGCAAAACTTCCTCTAACATCCACCTGGGAGCAGTGGGAGGAAGAGGAGAAGTAGAGCAGTGAGGATATCTATTACCACATCTAGATTGCTTTTGTGAGCTAGAACTGCTCTGGCTCACGAATGCAATCCAGATGATGCTCGGGCCCTTGCTCTAGTGAAAGCTCTAGAAGATCCACCGATGCTAGGGTCCTTGCTTCAATGAAAGCTCTCCATGGTTTTGATTACCACATGCTCTAACCATGGGTGGCGATCAGTAGTGGGACCGTACCTTGGAGGCCTTCCTCCCAACCTTCGCAAAACATCCTCTAACACCTAGGACGAGTGAACATAGTCGTACCCAGGTGATGGCGAAAGCTGATCTTGAAGGCCTTCTCCTAGCGGTGCCAAAGTCAATGGAGGTCTAGGGTAGCCATGGCGATGGGAGACTAGGAGCAACTGAAGGGTTTCTCTAGTTTGTCCGATGGTAAGGGAGGAAGAAGGTTGGGATCGAAGTGTGCTTAAGGGCTCACCTTACCTTTTCCTTAATTAATACATACAATAAAAATAGGAATGTGAGTTCCATGACAATAGCAACTTATACAATGGTACAACGTATGATACGACATGAGTGGGGAAGGCAACAATCAATCAAAGAAATAATATGTCTACAAATGCAAATGTTAAAAATGAAATGATACACGTGGGACTCACGCGTGGGCTTGGAAATTGATACAAAAGTGTTACCATCCACACCATCTGCAGGCGGCGGTGAAGGCTACCAGCAGTGGTGAATGGGTCCTACAAAGATGTTAGCACCTAATAATGATGACCGTGTCATAGGGTGTCATACGTGTCAAAGGTGCACAAATGGAATGTTCTCGGCAACAGTTAACATAGATATGTTCAAAGTTCAAACTCATAATAAATAGTAAGTATGAACAATTTTTGTACACGATGCAGAGGCAGATTACAATCCAACTACTCATGGGGAGCATTGAGAATGATGTCTAGTGCATCCATCATGGCCGAGACGGCCCCAGCCACGGCCATGGGCTAAAAGTAGACGATGAGGTCCTCTCGATCATGAAAGGACGACCATGCCCAGAACCCTGGCTCTAGCCCACGCAGACCCCCATGCTGAAGATGGGTGGTGGCTAGGGCCCCTATGGCACCTTAACAAATGTCATAGTTGGTCACCTCCATGACTCGCATTACCAAGGCATGGAGATGCTCCTCCACTATCGCCCCCGTAGGCACCATCACGTGGACGGCGGCGACTGCTACCTGGTTGAGGGCATCAAAGCGGTGGCTATTTTTTGCCAACAACTGGGCGATGATGCAGGCATTGTCATCGGCATCCCAACAAAGGAGGATTGCCTCCGCTGTCTGCCAGGCCAGGTCATCATTGGCCTGACATAACTCCGCCGCCTAGGCCTACGTGGTGTGAAGCTACAACTCAACGGCAAAAAAAGGTGACAAGAAAACCCTACGACTGAACACATGATGTTGCATCGTACAAAGTGAAAGATCAAGATCATGCCCAATATGACTTACCAGTGAGTCACGCCTAGGCCTTGGCGATCGCAGTCTCTGCCATAGCCATTTCACGCTTTGATGCGACAAGCGTCATCTGCACGGCATCAAGGCAAAGCTACAGCCAGTGCGCCTCCTAGTTGTCCTCCCCGAGGGAAGATCAGGTGCCTTCCCCATTAGCGGGGATGCATGGTGCCAAATGCTCCATGGAGATAGCACTGTACAATGAGGAAGCATCAAGACCACCAGCATAAGATAAAGTGCAAGAGTCATACTTAATTACCCATACTCCCATCGCAAACTATCACGAAGGAGGGGAGGACCTCCGAACACCCTCTCCAATGGCAAGTCTTCCCTTGGGCGCTTCTACCACTCTGCCATTGGATGAGATTTGGAAGACAGGGTGTGTGGGTGGCAAGTGTAACAAGTTTAGAAAGGAACCGTACTTGCTACCCTGCTTTTATCGAAGGATATATAGGCGAGCTAGGCGTCCGTTGGATTTCCTACGATTGCATCGAGTGAGAGCAGGAGTTAAGGCAAGGCCATGTCTCCCATGATCTTAGTGGAGCACGCTTCTCCCGGAATGACATTGGAAGCTAGACAGAGAAAATTGCAAAGAAATAATATGTCTAAAAATGCAAAAGTTAAAAAATGAAATGATATACAGTTAAAAGTACCACACCCGCGTGAGGCAACATTTTGTTAAAAAAGTAAATCTTAATTCATAAGTCCAGTAGGTTACAATCAAAAGGTGTACAATAACACAGATGTATCCAAGACAATTGGGTGTACAATAACAAAGACCTATCAAGTACAGAAAACAACCTATACTGGACTGCGACGTCGCAAGACTTCCACTAACATCACCCAACAAGTGGCATGTAGTGGAGTTTGAAATGACAAAGTTGTAGTCGTAGGCTGCTCCGATGAAGAGAGCCGACACGACACCCACCTCGCAAAGCTTCCACTAGCATCCCCCATAGGCAAGGGTTGTAGCAGAAAGCACAAGGAGAAGAAAGGAAAACAAACATTCCCTTGCACCGTCGCATCTTCAAGCACTACCATGTTGCACCATCGCATCTGCATCTATGATGTGGACAAAGTTCACATCAGCAACATCACAAAGCTCCATGGAGGCATGCCTTCTTCCCTATGTTCGCAAAACTTCCACTCACACCAAGGAAATGAGCGGACATATAGCTGTGCATAGGTGTTGGTGAAAGATGATCTTGAAGGCCTTCTCCCAGTGGCGCTGGAGTCGAAGCATGATGAGGGAGGCCATGGTGATGGGAGACTATGTGCAACTCAAGGTTTTCTCTAGTTTTTTTATGCTAAGGGAGGAATAAGGATTGGAGTTTGGTAGATAGGCTCCCCTTACCTTGGCTTAAATAGCCCCACCTCAAGATGCGCACAGGGAAGGCAACAGTCAAGGTCTGTGACATCTGCAGCCACCCATGCGATTCATGGGCAATGGAATAGTGAACATGATGCAGTTCAGATTCCCTACCACATTTCATCCTCATCTAAAATTGGACTTAATGATGATGTGTACTCAAGCGTATGATATGATACAAGCGGGGAAGGCAACAGTCAAGGTCCATGTCATCTACGACCACCCACGCGAGTCACACAGGCGACAGGGCAGGAAAGACGGCGCGGACCATTTGATTCCTTGCCACATTTTCTTCCTCATCTATAATAGTACTCAATGAGGTGCATCTATAATGCGGGTGCATTGTAGAGCTTTTGAGGTGTCATTTTTGTCTAGTATTTTGGAGTGCCCTCATCAGCATTCCCCATGTACCCATAGCATTAGAAATCAATATAAGTATTCTACTACTACTACAGTGCATCTTCCTTCTTCATTGTCACACAGGCCTTCCTCCTCTCAGAGTATGGCGATGTCACACTAACGCTTAATCACCGTATGAAATGGTGATGGGAGTTGTAACACCGTAATAAACCAATTTGCAAACACAACAAAGATGGAACAATAGTTTATCTACAATAATGACAACATCCATCCTAGACAAAATTAACATGGCCATAGACAATCAAAAAACATTAGTCCATTTGAACATGCGACATAGAGATACATCAAATGGAGCTTTATTCACTACTCTGCTAATGACTCCAAGAACAAGAATAAGGGAACATAAGGAAGAAAGTAAGGTCTGCTCATGAATCATGATAGGACTTTACGTCTACCATAGCTATGGTCCACACTGGCAGCGATGACATTAACTTTTCTTCGGTCCATGTCATACGCGATGATTGTTCTTTTTGCCCCAACAAAGAAAATCAAATTCCATTCTGAGTGAACTCTAATCGTTGTGTAGTCTGAATCATAATCCATGTAACCAAATTTAATATTAGTCTTTCCAAACACCTTTAGTGTGCTGATAGTATGCTTCAATGTCCATTTATTAGTAGCATAGTCTTCAAGGATCTAGGCTGAAAGCTGAGACATATTGTGACCACCAACACCACCAACAGTACATACACACAATCGACCCTGAGCTTGATGGATGGTGGGTAGAGTACCATGAGGCCTAGGAATTTTCCTCCATGTATTTCCCTCCATATCCACAACAAGTATCAGAGAGTACCCCATAATGTGCAGACAACCATTAAGAAACACACTTGCTGATCTTGAACGTATCACATCATCAATGTCCTAGCCCCATTCAGATTCCTTATAGATCCATGTTGTAGTTTGAGATGAGTAGATATCCACACCTAGGCACTCAACGTCCTCCACCTCCACAAATTCAATCACATGGAAGTGCTAGGAGGCTATCGAATCAAACCCCCAATCAAGCCTAACCAACAGCATGGATGCTAGGCGGTAGTACCCACAAATTCTTGGTTGTCAGATCACAAACAACATAGCGGGATCTAGCAGCCTCAATGCACAAGCATAGGATGAGACCATTGCAACAACCTAAGACAGCTATGTTGTCAATGGTGCAGGGCAAGAAGGACAAGTTGGGGCATTCACCGGTGATGCTGGTGAAGTTTCACTCGCCACTCATGTTGTTGTAGAAGAAGACGACCATAGTCTGGGGTAGCACCTTATGGTTGTGGGAGATGAGACGGTTCTAGGAGCGACAGACACATTTGTAGTAGAACAAGGAGTAGGTGGGGAGGCGTTGGAGGATCTCTAGAACAACATCCTCTATGAGGCTGGCCAGTGCGTTCTTATTGTTGGGGGCCGCCTCCATTTTGAAGAGCATGCGATCATCAGTATGCAGTAGGATGAGAGCTTCCTTAGTAATGAGATCACTAAAGAGGAAAATAATCTGACAAAGATTCATCAGTGAAGTGTGAAAGCATTACCCTTGCCTTTGGATCTGGCGGCAGTGCGGTGCGAGGCGTGCAATGGCTCACACAAATTGTGAGAGACGAATAATGCGTCAACCTTGAAGATGGAGAAGTGGAAGTAAAATGGTGATGCAACTATGTTGTGGGGTAGTTGGGAAATGGGGAAATAACTCACGCTAAATTTACTACCGCCAGTACACCAAATGGTCGTGTAGGGCCGGCTACCATAACGCCTATCCCAGACGGCTTGGCTTTTCATGCGCCAGAGAAAATACCACTACCGCATCTATTGTTAACCCATGGATGGTAGAAGTTTTAACTTTTCGTTTCCTTCCTTAGGAGGCCTCGCTATCAGTCCAACCGGCGGTGGAAGTATAACACCGTCACTTTTATCGCTGTTGCAGTGAAAGTGGCGATAGTGAAATATCAATCTATAGTAGTGGGAGAGTCCGTGGTCTCTCATGGAGTGTCCGTTGATTTATAGCCTCAGCAACCTAGAGAACCCAAGACCTCCTAGTTCCTACTAGACTATTCATCACCTCCAACGGAGTGTTCGTCATCCCAAGCAGAGTTGAACCAGAGCCAAGTCACCTCAAAACCCTAACCTGACGAAATGTCCGCCACCCAGGTTGGAGCGTCCGCCAAGTTAGTAGTAAGAGTGAAGTTGCCTAGTAAGCTTACCCAAGAGGTCAACAATCCTAGGTTAAGCTTAGTTGCAAATAATGCAATAGTAGAACTACAGTTAGATATCTCTTCCCAAGTTTCAAAGCAAACCCTTGTCTCTAAGTCCCCATCGGTTATCTTCAGCCTGAGTCTTCACTTTCTTTCAAGAGCCGACTAGCGTGAGGAATGTGTGTTGGTTGTCTTATGCATCTTTGAATTTGTTCAAGCAGCAAACCTAGGCAAGCACCCCACTACTATGAACCCTATTTTGGATACTTATTGTGTTTCATTATGAGTTATGCATTTTATGTAAATTTGGTTAATCAACTTAATGATGTTCACTAAGTTAGAACTACTCACTAATTAATTAGAGCTTTCACTTAATCAATGGGTTTGGTAATGCTTAATTGCTTACTTGCTTCGACCACGATAGAAGTCGAGTATGACAAGGGAACTCATACTTGCACGTGTAGGATGCTACACTTGGATAATTGATTACTAAAAACAATGAGGGTACAACTTGACTTACTTTACTAATCTAGCTAAGAAATAATATCACTAAAGGTTATAAACTTGGACACCCCTTTGATAACTTCGCTCATGCGAGGGGTAGGTCATTGTGAGTGTGGGATCTCAGGCGACATAGCTCGTGGAGCAGTTAAGGACCATTTATTGGGATACATGAGTCTGAGTAACCACCCGTACAGACCACATGTCACGGATGGGGTCGACAAGCTAAGTAACTAATTGCGATTGGTTTATCCATGAAACTGGCAAGGGGGTGGCACCGGTCGGGAATGTTCAGGACATTGACCATGCACCAGTCAAACCTTTTATGAGACACTCAGGCCGGATTAAGGAAAGGTTGGAAATTGTGAGGCAACCCTTATTCTAGGATCCAGAGTATGGTGGTTAGTCCCATATTTCCGTGTGGGTACAAGTTGTACACCTCTATAGAGTTTTGAGAGCTTGAAGTCCCTCGGGATGGACCCTTTATGGTTGTTCCAACTTTCTATACCCATGGTAGCATAATGATGGAACATGATGATGATACGGTTTACATGTGTTAAATCATTCTTTGGATATCATACCTTGTTAATGTATAACTCTAAAATGAATCATGAGCATGTCATATTTTAAGAAATGCCATGTACCTTTTGTAGATGTACAAATGCCTGATAACACCTTTGCATCCACCAAATATCTATGTGTTGGAATTAAGTCCTGTGAGTACAAAATGTACTCATGGTGCTACCATTAAGTTGTTTTGTAGGTGTTGTTGTCTCAGTGGATGCAAGGTAGTGCTCTATTCATCGCTGCATAGTAGACCTTGGATTGGGCAAATCTAGGATGAGCTACGAGCTAACTCTGATAAGAATTCAAGCGAGATATCGAAGAAGTTGAGCCTAGAGGGAGAAACTAAAACTGAATAAACTATGTGAAACATGTATTTTCCTATAAGCATAATAACCTTGGTAGTTGGGACTAGCGTTGGATGTTATGTGTGTGGGTTTGCCGCATGGGGTGTTTCGTGTCACTCGACAATTACAAAGATCCTAAAGTGTCACGGCAGTGCGCGCGGCGCCCCTCGATATGCACCATAGCTACGTAGGTAGGCCTGGCTATATGCTAGTGGTACGTATGTGTCGATGACTCCATGCACGGCGCTTCAGCTTCAACAATTTCTTTGCCTTTTATTGATGAAACTGCTCGTATAGAATTTCTTGTTGTACTTCCATAGTTCCATTTCACTATGATTATTTTCAATTTGTCATATGTCCTATGTCACCGGGCAGCGGTGGCTGGGACATGGCGGCGGCCATCAGGGAGGAGGAGGCGCAAAACCCTTCCGCGTGACCCCTCAAAGTCGCGCATTAAAAAAACAGCAAAAAAATCTTGTGGGACCAAAATTTGAGTTTTTGGAAGTGATTTATTGGAAACTCTTAGAGATGGCCTTCTTCTTTTCTCCCAATACCTTTTTGAGAGTTGGAAAACACTATATTTTTTGGAAGAAAAAATAGGGTACTCTCTTGGAGATGCTCTTAGCACACCACTATCCACGACACCCAAGAATGCCGGAGCCACCTAGGCGTGGACCATGGGGGATGTAGCCTAACTCATCGCATCATCGCATATCTGATCGAGGGGGAACGTTCTATGCTCGCGCGTGGTAGTGGATCTGGGTCTAGGCCAAGGTGGGCAGGAGGATGAGCAGTCAAGCATGGGGAGGAGGGATGGGGAGGTGATGACCTCGATGCACTGTGTGAGAATGGGGAGGCAGAGATGGGCGAAGGCGAGGGCGTGGACAATGGGTACTCACCTATGGACGCATGACGACAAAGACGACGGTGGTGGTGAAGACTCATGCTCTCCAATTCTCCATCCCCATGTTGTTGGCAACTTGGCATCCTTTAATGCAAGCACTAGAACATCAGGCGCCCTTCGGGCGCCCTACAATGATTTAAGAAAAACAATTTTCGAATAATAGATATGGCTAAGATACAAAACACAATTATCGCTAATATTTTTGCAGCAGAAATGGAGCATTCACAAACATGAGTTGCATGGCCTTCGCAGCCGTTATGGTTCTGTTCAGCCATAGATTACACAATCCTTCACTACATGCATGGCTACCGTAGCCATTATGGTTCTATTCGGCCATACATTACATATTGATCCATTGCAGTTCATGATCGGAATTCACGCGCCCTATCATTACCAGAAATTAATATTCATTTCAGCAGACATGGCACTGCAAAGATCTATATTATGCATCTTAAGATCAGAAGTCGTAATGGCCAAATATCATTGATGATAATTACCAAACACTTTAACTAGTAGCTTGGAATAGTAACCCATATGTGCAATGGGGAACGCTAAATAGTAGCAAATTACATATTTTGCAGCCAAGAAGTCTACCAAGATCATTTAGTCGATTAACAGAGTGGCATGCTTTTTGAACTCTAAACGTCCAACACTAAGCATAAGTTGATCATCCACAAACAATTTGTGCAGCTAATAGAACACTTATTAGTATACAGCCTCCAGCTGTTAGCCTACCCTCATGTTCAGTGACAGGGTCTGACCAGCCAATTTGATACATGTCACCAGAAACTGTTAAGGGACATCAGTTAAGAAAAAAGCTAACGAATGTAAAAGTTATCTATATATCTATACTACCCAAGAGAACCAACAGCACATCATATTGCATCCATGGACACTCATAGAAATGAAGCATTAGATGGATACAAACATCAACACATTTTAGTGTCCCCTCACCCATCTATGTCAATATCAGCAATATTTTCTGGCCTTTGTTTCAGTTGGTTTGGGCATGCAGGCCTCAAATATGCCAACCACTGCCTCATGTGGAACACTCCTTTTAGCCAGCAAAAGTTAAGAACTATATGTTACTTTTATCAAGGCTAGAACCAACATCTTACAGGGAAGCACACAATACAGAACCAGATGCACTACTAAATATTTGTATCAACTAAGTTTCTAGAATCAAATTCAGGTACATAATCATGGCGTATGCACTATTAGTTTCATCTGCATTGTTAGATTTTAGATTCTAAATAATACCAATCAAAATACAACCTCGTCTTCTCGGTAGTACTATAAGAAACACCAATCCCCACAAATAAAATGTAATTCACATAATACCTAAGAGACACGCACAAGCTCCATCTAACTATCTATAGCTATACAATTAGCCTAACGTTCAATTGTAAGACAAATCCAATCCACCTCACTGGATTAAATAAGACAAATATTAATCCACCTCACTGGATTACAAGTTAGAACTCTCTACACAAATTGTAAGGTGCTAGATAAAATTAAAGTAGCCACCTAAAGAATGCTATGAACATAAGCTCGCACCATGTCATACGCCGGATGAGGGCCCTAGGCCTGCATGGCCCAGGCGTCAACAGCAGCAGCAGTGCCAGGAGGGCCACCGACGACGACAGCAGCAGCAGTGATGCCTAGGGGAGGCACACACAAGCGAGGGTGGGTCTCCGACGCTCAAATATCCATATCCGAGGGATCTCCAATAGGAATAGGATGACCTAAGATAGGAAGGAGTGAAAGCTCTAGTTTGGTTTTGGTGAATTGATGAAACTTTAAGTGTTAACCTAGTTTATCAAAGTGATTATGAGATAGGTGGCATTACTCAAAGTAATGAAGAAATTATGAAGACCATGATGATGGTGATGCCATGGTGATGATCAAGCGCTTGGACTTGAAAAGAAGAAAGAGAAAAACAAAAGGCTCAAGGCAAAGGTATAAATGGTAGGAGCTATTTTGTTTTGGTGATCAAGACACTTAGAGAGTAGTAAATTTAGCGTAGGAGAGGGAGCTATTTTGTTTTCGTGATCAAGACACTTAGCGCCGACTCTCTCCCTCCCTCCTGCCCTAGCGCCACCGCCCATAGTTCCCCTCCCAACCCTAGCCACCACCCCCTAGGGCCCCTTTGCCGGCAAGTCATACCTCGAGCACAAGATGGATGCACCCTAGTCCTCCAACACTTCGGAGATCATCCTGGCTATGTCAGACAGCCTGCTTTTGGTTCCACCTCCATCACCACAGCCACCAATGGCGCCGCTATTTCCCCAATGGGAGGAACCCCTAGTCATCCGTGTGGCTATCCACCAAGCCCTGGACAACAACCATTTAGAGCTTGCACCACCACCAACCGCGTCTACGCTAGAAACACACCACCGATGATAGGCTATCCACCAACGGTTGGACATCAACTAGCAGGAGCTGTCGTCGCACACGCCACCGGCAGCAACACCACCGGCAGTTCAGCATCAACCACCACCTATGCACATAGCCAGCCGACTCCTAGCTAGCCCGGCGGCCGCACAGCACCTTAAGGCGCCATCACAGCAGCAGCCGACCACTTGGTCGTCGGCATGGAGGGACGATGCCCCCTGAACACCGCTGCCTCTGACGACACCAACAACGATGGAACCACCACGACAACATGTCCCCGTCAAGACACAACTCACAACTCCAACATACGATGGCTCCACGGACCTGAGACCATGGCTTTCACGCATACAACAAATCTCCAACTTATACCGTCTACCAAAGACACATCAAACCTAGTACGTGGCCTTTCATCTACCAAGTGAAGCACACTAGTGGTACATGTGCGCAACGAAGGATACACACATGACTGAGTGGGCATACTTCGCTAAGAGCATCATCCACAACTTTGGCCCTGACTGAAACACCACCAGCGACCTCACACCGCCTCGTCATATTCAGCCTCATCAATGACATCACCAACTTCATTGCCTACACTCTACGCATTGGCATCACCAGGTGAACAACACCAAGTCAGCCTCTTCATCAATAGCCTTCAGCATGCACTCCGAGAAATGGCTGTACGTAACCATCCCCGCTGCATGGAGACAGGCCACCGACCTCGCTCGTACCCTGGAGACCTCGGCGCATTCTACTCCTTGAGGCATGGCCACACCACATACTTCCATCGACAACGATCATTTTCTTTTACAACAATGGCCAACAGTTCCTCTCCATCGAGGACACCTACATCAGTAGGCAGCACGCCAATGGTCCTCCACTGATCTCTCTAGCAAACGACAACACCAGTGACCTCCTCTTCGGCATGCTACAGCACTTCACCATGACACCACCGACCATCATCGCCATAGCATTGTGCTGGCGCCTATGGGGTCAAGTTGATGTCAGCCAGGTGCACTCGCTTCCATGACCTCCATGGGTGACGCAGAACACTACACTTCCTAGGAATGCTCTCTGGCGCCTCCATCTACGTGGCTCGCTCCATCCATGAACCACTTGAAGGCTCGAGAAAGGACAACTATTATATCTCCGGCTACTTCAGCTTGTACAGCTACCGCTTCAAGTTCTTCGACTACCACATCACCACCAACGACTTCAACGACACCTTGGGCCACATGACAGTTCAAATTGCATAGCTACTTGCGGAAGCTAGATCACCACCAGAGGCAGTCAATGATTGGACGATGATTCGGTGAGAGGATGCACTGATCGGAGAAGGGGAGAGTGATGTCATACACCGGATGAGGGCCCTAGGCCCACATGGCCCAAGCGCCAACTAGCAACAACGGTGCCAGGAGGGCTGCTGCCGACGACAGTAGTAGCAGCGTCGCCTAGGGGAGGCGCACACAAGCAAGGGTGGGTCCCCGACGCTCCACTACCATACCCAGAGGATCTCCAATAGGAATAGGATGCGCTAAGATAGGAAGGAGTTCATATCTATAAGGACTTCCCTCATTAGATTACTTAGGATACAAGTCTACCCGGAACTATAAGAAGAGGGGCTATGTAATCATTGGAATCAAGAAAGGATTGCCTCAAGTCTTATCTCTCCTTCCTCTCTCCCTCTCCTGCGCTAACTCTCTCCTTCCCTCCTGCCCTAGCACCGTCGCCCTCTCCCTATGCCCCCGCCCATAGCTCCCCTCCCAACCCTAGCCGCCACCCCCTTAGGCCCCTCCCTTGTCGGGCTCTTACACACCATCTACTACTCTAGGCATGTAAATCAGGGAGTATATTTAAAGCACCAAACAAAATGCGCAAGGTAACCATCAAGCACACAACAGTTGTATGAAGCAATTAGACTAACCTCAGGCTTTGGCTAGCAACATACTTTAGACACAGTTCCTTTTTTCTGCAGCTAGGAGTAACCTAAAAATTACCAAGCCCACATATTAAGAATATGTAGAGCACGACATGACCAAGAAAATTTCCTTACTGGATATAGAAAACAGTATCGGTTCCTATTATTTGCCTGAGTTTTTTTACAGTGTTAGCTTCTGCTGAATTTTTCTCGATCCTTTAACGGGTTTAGTTAGTACAGTAGGAAAGTATGCCTTCCCAGTCCATGCTTAATATTAATCATTATGCATGTATGATGTCATCTGATGTATCTCTAAATTGTGTACTGATTTATTGAGAAAGAGGCAGCTCATATCTTACTAAATTTCAGAAATATAAGCCACAGTTTTAGACGGTGAATCCAACAAGCAAAAGCTACATTCATTTTGCAGTGCTATTTTCAAGCTACTCATGTCAAGTTTTTGCTTTTATGAGCATCAACTGAGACAATGACTAAAAAATAAGTAAAACAATCATATATGGTTCCAAATATTACATTTATTTTTCTTATAAGACTCCAAGGGAACTGTATTGTCCATATCCAGGATGCAAGGACCACAAATGATAGTTCCCTTGGGGATGTGCAGAATCATGGATACAACATGTAAAAAAAGGAAAACTTTAGCATACAGAAGCATATATATGATTTTACTGATTTAAAACACATGCCTCATTGTCTGAACCGAATATAAATGTTCATTGAGCCAAATACTTCATTGTTAATTGACACATCTAGAAACCAAATGCAACTTGAGGTAATATTTACTCTTGAACATGGCTCTCACAGTCTTGAATATATGGGAATTGCATTCATCAGTCTCAAATACTCAGGAAATATTGATCAAAGACCCATTGAATACAAAATCAAATAATAATTAAGAAAAAGAACCCATCAACCCCACGGCATGAAGCAGATACCTACTTTGAATTGAGAACCAAAGAAGAAGCTTAGGGTGTAAAAGTAGGTATTTTCATAGGGCCATCAATATATTTTCATGCTGCATGTAAGAATATACGAAGAATAAATTATTGCATAACCATGAATGGCATGGAGAAAATCTGACATATGTGACACATGAATTTTTTTATTTCCAAAAACCAAATGGTTTTCTATTCCTACTTCTAAAAATTTAAAGCATATCTCACCTCACTACACATTCAACAGAAATGTTCTTATGTTAAGGAACCCTTGAAGGATGCTAGCAGCTAACCCAACACAACAGTTGCAGGCCCAAGCACATGTGAGAGGCTATACAAATCAATCCAATTTGGGGAGCCATATTAGAAAACAAAATGGGTATGGCTTACTGCTTGCTGCTTACCCACCTGTGTGTTGTGCAAGAGCTATCTCGCCACGGTTCCACACTGTGAGTCGTCCTCCACGGCTGGAACCATAGAAGAAGTGAGAAGAAATCAGATGGGGGTAGAGATGACGCATGTACCTTGTTGAAGGATACGGATGTGGAAATGAGAGAGAGAGGGAGGGCCATGTACCTTAGTTGAAGGACGCCAGATGTGGATGCCACCATGGTGCGCCGACGAGTAAACCATAGCGTCGGAGGGGTTGAGGCCAGGGAGATCCGGTAAATTGGGACTCACCCCGACGTCGTACGCACACAGATCCAGAAGCCTCATCCGAGAGCAAGCTCATGCCGTCGAGTAGCACGTGGTCAAATCTGAGAGAGAAAGCTCAACGTCGGTGAATAGATCGTGCAGAGAATATAGAGATCGCGAGAAGGGAAGGAGAAATTGCTAAGCCGTACCCACATGCTCGCATTGCAGCCTCCTATACCTGTTGAACTGCCGCACCTTGCCCCATCCCAGCTCCGGGCTCCAAGCACTGTTGCTCCAACACGGCCACAACCCATCGCGGTGTGCCACGAACTCCGCCTCCCCAAAGATCTAGGCGCGCTCCTCCGACAAGGCAAGGCAGAGGGGAGAGGAGGGAAGCCATGACGACAGTGAGAAGGAAGGGACAAATGGTGGCGGCTAGGGTTTTGGGTGCCACCCAAATTGCCTGTGCGCGTGCGAGAGCAAGGCCAAGGCTGCTGTCCCGACTCTGGACTGTGGGTTTGTTCATAGAAACGTAGAGGGTTTTTTCGTAAAATGTACAGAGATGTTGGCACAGCAATGAGCCACCAAGGCTTGGAATGCTGTGGTGCTTCCAAAGTCTAGTGGGTTTTAGACAACCCTGCGCCGGGACCCTTAGACACACCTGCTATAGCTGCTGCTGATTTCAGGGTTCGAGCTCCCTAGGCCCTAGATGACGTCGCTAAGTTCGTCTAGTATTTTCGATATGGGTCTCGCGTGTAGCCTGATTTCACCGGCGCTGCCGGCGCATTTAATACAGGTTTTCTTGGTCTTCCGGTGTTTCTCTCGAAGGATGCATGGAGCTGAATCCGTTACTAGAGCACACACGTCAATTTGCTTTTGTGGATCGCATGATGCATATCTTTTTTCTTTGCGAGAGCGTAATACTACATATCAAACAGTGCTACAGTAAAAATGATTTTAGTAGCCAGCTTATTCTATTAATAGCATTTCTATATCTTAAACTAACTATCTAAATCACTATTTCAAGCAGCGACGAAGCCAGCGGGGGGGCTACCCGTGCTCCAGCCCCCCCTACAGCCATAATTTACATGGAGCCCGGGCTTAGCCCGGGCTACCGCCATGAGGAGGAAGAAGAAGGCAAGGAGAGGCTGGAGGAAGAAGAAGAGGAAGCCAGCCCTGGCTTCGTCGATTCCTGGCTTCGTCGCTGATTTCAAGAAGGAATTTGAATAAAAATTGCTCTATACTTCTACACTAACAACTTTTCTATATCTTATATGCATCCTAGAGAGCGAGCTTTACTCTTCATCTTTAACTACCAAGAAATTCAGAATAGAGGTCAACAATATTTGGAGGTCTAACTAAAGAAGTTGTTGAAGAATTTTTGTTTTCACCAAAAATCTCTATTCATATCAATTAGAAAGGATGTAAAATGGCTCTTTGAGTTGTTGTAACAAATATAATAAAAAGGTATCACCGACTCTAAAAATAACTACTCTACTCCCTCAATTTCAAATTATAAGACATGTTGGCTTTTCTAGATACATAGATTTTGCTATGAACTTAAATATACATTATGTCTAGATATATATTAAAAACAATGTATCTAGAAAAGCTACAACGTCTTATAATTTGGAACGGATAAAAGTACTGATTTTAGAGGCAGTTGGTCGGAGATACTTACCTCCGTAAAAAAAATACAATTCTAAGTGCAGCTTTGTTACAGTACCAAAAGTGTGACTAAATATATAGGTAAAAGTTATTTTTTATGACGCCAAATAGATAGACTACGAAAATATATCTCAGGACAAATCTAATAATATTATTTGATAACATATATATTGATATTTTTAATATATCTATACTATAAGGGACCAATCAAAATTACGTTCAGTCCACCCAGAAAATTGTCCCCCACAGAGATGACATTTTCTCTATCCACACCGGATTGTGCACCTAGAAAAGCCCTCACATCACAAACCAACGATCTAATCTGAGGAGGCTTCACCATGATCCTATGGGCACGGAGGATTTGAGGCCTCAACACACCCCATCTCGCGTCCTCTCGCCCGCTCGCGCCGCGAGCACCAACCACGCCATCAGGTGTTTCCTAAAATAGATCATGTCGCCCTCATGTGCGCATGTGCACTTTGCATGCGAGGTTCAATCATGCATGCAAGATTGGCGTGGTTGCCTTGGAAGATTATGTTCCGCCTCTAAAATCCCATACGAGGATGGCCGCTCCCTCCTCCACGTCGTCGTGGCTCCCTCAATGCAGTAATCGGCCACAGCCCTCCATCATGATTTCTCTCTCCATCTAGGCATCGACGGCACAGTGGCAACCTCCACGTACTGTGGCACGCGTGAAGGCGGCCTCCACGGTGGTACGCAGCGTGAGGCATAGATCCGGCGACGGTTCAAGCGGATCGACATCGGGCGAAGGCAAATTGGTCGGCACGTGGGCGAGCACCGATGTGGCGACCCACACGGACACAGGCAGGCCGCTTGCTGGACAGGGGCCAGGGCGAGCGTCGCATGGGACTGGGCTGTCTAGTGGGTGCTGTGTGCTTGGGCGTCTTCTCCCTCGCCTCTCCCTGCACAGTCGACCCTGTCAAGGATTCTCAATAGGTATGTGTTGATCTGGTGTCACCACCAATGCATGAACCGCTTAGTGTCCATAGCGCAAACAATAGATCTGGCGTTCACAAGCGTGAATTGATGTAGGCAAGTTGGCATTTTTCTTGTATATTTGTTTTCTTTAATTGACGTAGCCAAGCAAGTTGCATCTCCTGTATTTGATTTGTTTGAATGATAATATCCATTTTGTATTGAGATCCAACACACAAACAAATCTTTTTGTGCAGATGTGCTTGCAGGAAAAACAAGACAAGAAGCAAATGAATGCCCCTAGCTAGTTCACTAATGAAATCATTGTAATCATCATATAGTCATATAGGTAGTAAATATGTATATATTTTTAATCAATCCAGAATTGAGAAAATTGAAAAAATATTTTAGAGAAAAACATTTTCTATGCAAGAGATAGATAATGTTAGCAAGTTACATCGCGAAACAACATTGACTAGCACATCTTCAGGATGCTTGAATTGGGGAGCGTACTGGTGGTAGACGACATGGCCACTGCGTCCAAGGTACGCGATACCTCGCTACTTGCTCTGTCCCCATATTTGGTTCCTTTTGGATTAACCGTGGATGCGGGTGCTCTCTGCCTACTTGTGTGTGCTCGTCTTTCTGCAGCTTGAGTGGACGAGGCCATGAGGTTTATTGTGCGAACTAATTTGAATCGAATGATCAGACTATCAAGGAGATTATGATACAAGTTTTTTGTCTTACAAACTTACCTCAGTCATGATTTCAGATTTTTTTATTGCAATGTGAAAGAAATATGGTACTCTCTTTCTTGAAGTCCATTTGCAAAGCGAAAAATCCCCATGGCCTGGTTCACTCTCATGGTTCATTCAGAAGGGGATACAGAGCCTACCATGCCTGCTTTGTAGTGGGGTTGATCCATGAGGTGCATGACTTCACGACGGCTTGCACGGCAGCTTGGATGGGCGACATGAAGGCCTGCAACTACTATTGTTGTAATTTAAAGCAAAAGTCACATTCTAAATATGTTTCACATTTTCTATAATTACTAGATAAATGCTTGTGCGTTACAACGGGTGAAAATGTACGTAGAGTTAATATATTCATGATAGTATCAAAGAATAGCTCAGCCATGTAAGGGCATGACCATTGGGTGTCTGTAGTTTTTGCAAGGATTCATGGTCAAGATAATAGCCATGAAGATTTATCTCAAAAGCAACTGAAGCTACCCCAGTGAAGAACTGTATAGAAGGTTATCTCGAGCAATTCAAGCTACCATAGTGAGGAACTCTATAGAAGGTTTACAACTCAATTTGCTTGTGTTGTTTCTTAACTGGAATTATTATTCTTGTTAGTTTCCATTACACCCAAGGCTTGAGGAGAAATCCAAGCCATTACTTTGGTACACAAATTTGGGTGGACTTAGATTAGGCTTGACTGTGGGGGTGGTTGAGGGGATGGATTTAGAAAAGAAAATTTTTGTGTATTATAGAGAGGTACAAAGTAGAGATGTAATCATTCGAATCCAATATCATTGTAATATAAGCAAAAGTTCTGTTGGGAGATGATTAGTCTCCGTGTACAAATAATTACTTCTTGTTACTACAAATAATTACTGCCTGTCATTAGTTGATATTGTTCAAACTTGATTCAGATGTTAAGATTGTTATTGCGTTCAAACAATTTCAATTTTACTCCTTAGTGGCTCCGGACAAAAGGATCGGAGGCCGACATGTATTTGGAGATGTATCAAATAACATAATCATAGATGAGCAAAGAGAAGAGAGGAACATAAAACAATGAGAATACCATGCAAGAAAGAATACCGTAGCGTTAGCACGGGCACACTACTAATAGTACTTAGTCAAATACAATATACTTTACCTTGATATTGTGCTCCAATTGTATTCTTTCTTGGCGGTGGGAGTAGTTAAAAAACATCTTTGTAAATGGAATCAGTCATCTTAAGAAGACCATCTCAAAAATTAATTATAAAGGCAGGCATCTAATTGTGCTGCATCTATTAATCTTTTTTTGTGAGGACTAATGATGTTTATTTGATATTATAATTATTAATATTTTAATATTTATATTTAGTCAAATTTAAAATAATAATTTTAATATTGATATTTAGTCAAATTTAAAATACTTTAACTTTAACATAGTAACCTCTCCGTCCCAAATAAGTGTCATTCTCACTTTTTGAGAAGTCAATCGGTTTTAACCTTAATCAAATATATATACAAGAAATCATTAATATTTATGGTGTATAATAAGTTTAATTAGATTACTTAATGAATATATTTTTATAACAAATACAAATATTACTAATATTTTATAAATTTAGTTAAACTAAAAATATTTGACCGGCAAAAAATCCAAAGCGACGTGACAAAAGGAGTAATAATGTTTTAGAATTGTATTTTTTATTAGAGAGAGAGAGAGAGAGCAGTACACGAGAGCATGCAACAGGCCCACGTTCCCATGCCCCGTCCCAGCCCCATCCTATTTCCTTTTTTCGTTTTCCCGTGTTCGCCGGGAACGCACGGCGCCGGCATCCCGTCTAGGGGGGCCTCAGCGGACCGGGGCGCGTTCCCAGTTCCCACCCACCCAGGTGCCAGCATCTGCTCCACATGGTTTGGCTCGGCCTCGCTTTTCCTCCACTATAAAAGTCCGGTCGCGATCGCGACGGAGCAATTGGAGCCCAGCCGCGGAGCGTAGCGGAGCCGGCAGCCAAAGTAGAAAAATTGGAGGAGTACCAAAGACAGGAATCGCACTCGAAGGCAATTCCGCCACCCAACAGGGAGCCACGAACCGCGAAGGGAGGAGAGGCGGAAAGGGGGGACGGGAATAGGCCTCGTCGGCCATGTCGTCGTCGTGGAACTCGGTGGGGCTGGCGGTCCTGTACCAGGTGCTGGGCTGGGTCGCCTTCGTCGCGTGGTCCTTCAGCTTCTACCCGCAGGTCCTCCTCAACTACAAGCGCAAGAGGTCGGCACGATTCTTGCTCCGCTACTCATTTCTTGGGAACCATTTCCTGCAAACGGGGATTACCTTTCCGCGCCGGTACCTTGATTTGGGGGCTTGGGGTTGTGGGGTGGGGGGTTGATCCACCTTTGTTTAATTACTGAACCTTGTGAACTCGCAGGGGCGGATCCAACGGTGGGGGGCTCAAGCCCCCCCCCCCTACCCATACCAAAACAGTAGAACGAATTTTTAGGCAAAGTTCTATAGCGTACGGGGTTGAGACTTAAATGTTCAGCCCCTGAAATATTTCCTGGATCCGCCGCTGAACTCTATTCATTCGGCTGTTTGATTCTCTGGTTGGTCTCGTGCCTCTGCAAGCTCCAGACAGTGGGTGACAATTTGTACGGGTTGTATTGAATGACTATCTCGGTAGAAATTTCAAAACGCCACGAGAAGCAGGTGATCAATTCTCCGTTGGCTCTGTAGTGATTTCCCTGGAATTCTATCAGTCTCATTGCACCTGCCGTAGGATGTGGGCACAGCAAGATTGTGGAGGTCATCTAAAAAAAACTGATTGTGGAGGTGCGTCTGAATTTGTGGAAGAATGCAGAAGGGCATGTCAGAAGATACTGAGTAGTACAAAGTAATTCTTTTGTGGATTGCGGGCATATGGTAGATTGGTAGTTTGGTGAAGTAATTCCTTAGCAGGCTAGCAGCTTTTCGTCATGTCCAAGCAGAAAAAGCTTTAGTGTCAGAGCAAATATGGACACATCAAAATTGTGTTGTGGAGAGATAAATTAATGTGTTATAGTACTGCCCTTTTAAGTTCACACCTCCTCTCATCCTCTTATTTATAGTTGTGTCAGCATAAGGGCCGCCTCAACACCATGAGAGTTTATTAGCTCTAAGACAATTTCTCCGATGGTATGAGATTATTAACTTTTAGCACATAGCTCATAATACAAATAGCTCAAATGACAACCTCACATGATCTTGTGTGCAGGAAACTGGCTCTTATCAAGAGATAGCTTTTCTCTCTCTCTCTTCTATTAAAATATGAAATAATATGCTTGGAGGTAGCTTATAAGTCACCATTGGAGGTGCCCTAACCTAGAGCTTAACCTAGGGGTGGAGCCAGAATATATGGAAGGGAGGTGCTAACTATCTATCAGGGTGTGATCCTATAGATTATGAGTAGAAGATGCAGTAGCGCAGGTGGCTGCAGCATACTATAAAAAGGTTTTGTCGTCGGGGCCGGTGCTGCAGCCCAGCCCCGGCAGCACCACCCCTGCCTCTGCCCCTTAGCCAACAGAGTCTGTTCTTCCAGAACCATGGGCCTGTTTTAATTGCAGCGGAGTCGCGGAAATTATGTAAGGAATTGATTAATTTGTTATTAAATTGATTCTTAGTTTGCACGTGCTCTCATCATACTCCCGTATCTCTGGGATAGTTAGCAAAAAGTATAACTTTCCCAAGTATTTGAGTTTTACCAGTGTTTTCCCCACCCAACACTAGCCTTTTCACATGCCTTCATCAGTTTCAACATTACACTTACTCATCATTTGTTTGGAATGCGCAACTTTTACCCTCTTTGATTTCTATTGTGTTTAAAAATTAAAAGTTTAAGTTATTGCTTTGGTCTCAAACAGTTAAGTCTTATCTGACCCTAATATGTGCTCATTGATGAAAAGTCCTTGGCTAATTTAATGTCAATCTCTTGCAGTGTTGTGGGCCTGAATTTCGATTTTCTAGTGTTGAACTTGACAAAGCATTCATCCTACCTCATATACAATGCAGCTCTATTCTTCAGCCCGTTCATCCAGCAGCAGTATCATGACAAATATGGTGACAAAGAGGTTTGTATTACTGTCTTCAGAGGCGAATGTCTCTATTTAAATTCAGATTTTCAGAGTTCATAATGGAAATGAAATGATTGGTGACGACTTGCTTCATTGCAGTTTCAGTATCATGTAAAGTCAGCAACATTATCTTGAATTTATTTCTTGATTCTTTAGTAATCTTACCTTAATAATTGTAAACTGGTAACAAGAGACTGTTCACAATAGATGTATTTTAAGTTTTTCACAGAATATATATAGTCCAGATAGGACGACTCTGTTGATCATAGAAGGAATATTATACTTATTCCTGATAATTGGATGACACATAACCACATTAGTACACAGCTATGACCTTAATTTTTCTTATGCTGTTACTTGGAATAGTTTCTGTCCTTTGTTAGCTGCGCTTCCTTGTATGTATGTTCCATACGGGCTGGGGACGTAGAGAGAGGGAGGAGTTATATAATGAAGTTTATCTTTTGGCTGTGACAAGGAGGGGAGCAGCTCTGGCTCATCTTGTTGGATTTTTTATGTCATTTAAAACCATCAGGATATGAACATCTGAGATGTTCTGTGATTGACATCATCAACAACATAGTGTTGCATGATTTTATTTAAAATATTTCAAATCAACTCCTCTTTGAAGCTAGTTTGGTAGTGTTGTTATATCAGCTTTGCTGGTACTTGTGTTGTTAAATATCTTTGCGGAACATGCATTCTACTTCCATGTCCGTTTTCAGGCTACACTAGTACATATTTTCTTGATGCCAGTGCATGTGTGATATTGTTTTTTTTGCCTCTCAACTATGAAATAATATTCCTCAGTGCATTTTTTTTTCTAGAGAACCAACCCTTGGACAAGGTTAGAATAACACACCGACACTGAGTAGTACAGCCAAGGAAAACACCATAAACCGATGTTGCTTTACGGCCTATTTAGATACAAGGGCTAATCGCTAGCTAGTTAAAAATTAGCCCAAATTAGCTCTAGGGCATCCAAACAGGAGGGCTAATAGGTGGTCTAATTTTTTAGACAAGTCTTCAACTAGTTATTAGCCAACTAGCTATCCAACCTTGGCTAATTTGAGCTAATTTTTAGCCCAACTAGTAACTAGCTCTAGCCCATCCAAACAGGCCCTTAGTATGCTGGCATGAGTTGGGACTTGGAACAATGATGAACTCTGTAAGCTGCAGATGCATGGAAAGGAAACGTGAAGATGTGATTTGGAAAGATATCCTCAGCACTGACTTTAAGCTGCATAGTCAAGTTAAAATTTTGGAACCAAACCTTATCAAACTGTTAGAAACAAAGTTGTAATAGTCATATTGCTGTTATATAAATTTTGCTTTGATACCAAAGATGCTGTAGTAGATTGATTGGGAATGGGATCTTTTTAATGCATTGGGAATGGGATACAAGAACAGCAGATAGATTGGCTAACTCGCCCTCCCTCTGGAGTGTCTGAGCTGCTTTTAGATCTATTTCTGCTTGCCCAACATATGTCTCACAGCTGCCTTTATAGACCAGGCATCTAACAAACCTGCTAACTAATCTTATCTAAGAAAGTAACAAATCAATTATATCAGCTAACAAATCTGAACAAATTAACAAAACGTCTATTTGTCATAACATCTGTGAACAGACATTTTACGTCCATGAACGTAAAGTAGTGCATTTTTCATGGTGGCAGTGCATGTTTGGTCTTGTTCTTTACAGTTAACAAGTTTCAGCTATGAAATGATAGTCCCCAATCCATTTGACATTTCATTTTTCCTTTATGCAGATGATTCCTGTTGCCGCAAATGATGTTGCTTTTTCACTACATGCTGTAGCATTGACAGCCTTTACCGTTTTTCAAGTATTCATATATGAGGTTAGTTTGCTATGTCATTGACCATGAAGTTTTCTCCTAGCTGTTGCTGACTCCTAAACTCTGTTCAATTATCCAAACTCGAAACATATAGCGAGGAACACAGAAAGTCTCCAAAGTTTGCATATCAATTTCTGCTATCGTCTGGACCGCCGCTCTTGTTTGCCTCATTATTGCTTGGCCAAAAAGTGACTGGCTTTGGCTTATTGATGTATTCAAGTAAGTTCTCTTTATCTTCATTATTTGAAAATTTTGATAGTTCTCAGCCAGCTAGGGTAGCAGTTCATTCAAGATCAAAATCTTGATCCTCTTGGTAATTGTGGCACTTATTTCCCCCCTCGTTCAATGTCAATTTCAGTTCAATACAAGTTGGCATGACAGCAATCAAGTACATTCCTCAGGTGCTGCTAATTATTGAAATATTTTATTTGGGAACAAGTGATATATTCGATATACAACAGACAGAGTACATGGTCAATCATAATAAAAGTTCAGCATAATGCATCTATAGCTAGCATGGTACTCCATCCAGTAAAAAATGTGACATTTTGGGTACAGACAGTCACTGAGATACAGATTTGACAACTACTTTTTGTCACACTATATTTATTCAACCTAATCAAATTACGCTCATATGTAGGGTATTTTTAAGACAAATCTGGGCATTCTTTTATTTTTTTATTTCTGATCCAAATACGCAAAAGGACATGGATAGTTGAAGTCTAGAAAGTTTTACATCATATATCTAATCGCTCATTATATAATCTTTGCTGAACATGGGCACCTTGATAGAGGTCACTGTCAGTTCCTATTATGCACTTAACACATGGAAATCAGGCCAAAAGTTTTCTTCCTAGATTTCCTTTTTTTACTTCAGATTGTACAACAACAACAACAACAACAACATAGCCTTTCAGTCCCAAGCAAGCTGGGGTAGGCTAAAGTTGAAACCCAACAAGAGCTCCAAGTCATGATTCAGACACTTCAATAGTTGCTTTCCAAGCTTTCAAATCTCTTTTTATTGCCTCCCCCATATCAATTTCGGCCTTTCTCTATCTCTCTTCATATTATTAGCTTGGCTTAGGACTTCACAATGCACTGGTGCCTCTGGAGGCCTCCTTTGGACATGGCCAAACCACCTTAGTCGATGTTGGATAAGCTTTTCTTCAATTGGTGCTACCTCTCGGTGATCACGTATCGTTCTGAACTCGGTCCATTCTTGTGTGACAGCAAATCCATCGCAACATACACATTTCTGCAACACTTAGTTGTTGAACATGTCGAATCTTTGTAGGCCAACATTTTACTCCATACAACATAGCCGGTCTAATCGCCGTTTCATAGAACTTGCCTTTTAACTCTTGTGGTATCCTTTTGTCACAGAGAATGCTAGAAGCTTGTCGTCACTTGATCCACCCTGTTTTGATTCTATGGCTAATGTCTGCATCAATATCTCCATCCCTCTGTAGCATCGATCCCAGATACCGAAAGGTATCCTTCTTAGGCACTACTTACCTTCCAAACTCACATCTCCTTCCTCCTGTATTCGGTTTTAGTTCTACTCAATCTAAAACATTTAGACTCAAGAGTCTGCCGCCATAACTCTAGTTTCCTATTTACTCCCACCTAGCTTTTGTCCACTAACACTACATCATCAGCGAACAACATACACCATATGTTCCTGGCAACCTCATCCATTACCAAGGCAAGGAGATACGGGCTTAAGGCGGACTCTTGATGAAGTCCAGTTTTAATCGGGAAGTAATCTGTGTTACCATCGTTTGTTCGAACACTAGTCACAACATTGTTGTACATGTCCTTGATAAGGGTCATGTACTTTGATGGGACTTTATGTTAAGACCACCACATAACATTTCTTGGTATCTTGTCATAAGCCTTCTCCAAGTGAATGAAAACCAAGTGGAGGTCATTCTTCTGCTCTCTTAATCGCTCCATAACCTGTCTTATTAAGAAGATTGCTTCTGTGGTTGACCTTCCGGGTATGAAACCAAATTGATTTGTTGATATCTGCGTCGTTTCTCGCAGACGCTGATCGATGACTCTCTCCCATAACTTCATAGTGTGGCTCATCAACTTAATTCCCCGATAATTAGTACAACTTAATTCCTTCAGATTGTACAAAAATAAGAAAGTAGTTGAGAGCCTATTCTATTTGCACAATCTAATTTGAACCTACTGATTCTTCTTCCTATTTGCCTTAGGCCATCATGAATTTCAGGCGGAAGAGTACAATTGGTTGGAGCGTTGGCAATATTTTACTTGATCTCACAGGAGGCGTGCTGAATTTTTGTCAGATGGGTGTTCAATCTATAGATCAACGTAAGCTGCACTTGTCCTTTGATTTTACTTCATGGTTTGTATTGCATTACTACTGTTTTCCTCACTGAACAAATTGTGTTGCAGATACATTAGTAAATTTATATGGAAACATTGGGAAAACTCTTCTTTCATTGGTGAGCACAGCTTCCAATGCCAACAATATATTGTTAATTTTTTACAACACATAGTTATCTGTGCAGAAATTACTCATGCTGCTTGCAGAAAATTAAAATATTCTCTTTGGTTATGTAGGAGACGGTTTTCTTTGATGTCCTATTCATTATCCAACACTATGTGCTGTACCCTGTCAAAAAGGACGAGCATGGTAAGGCAATCATTTCTGAAAGGGTAGCCCCTCTTATCAGGCCTTCCGACAAGCCTGAAGAAGATAATGTATGATCTAGCTGTAGCTATATTGCATGCATTGCATCACGCGCTGTTTGCACACAGGCCACACCCGCATGTCTTCAGGGTTCCTAGAATTTTCTGCTCAAAAGAAATCGCTGATGCGTCTTGATTGTATTACTACTTTTAAATATATTTTTTCCTACGAATTATCGTGATACCTGTAAAAGTTACTAGATGCCATATCTGTCAACATTTACGATCAATGCCCATGTAAATATTTGGTTGCATTACATTTTCTTTTGGCTTGATATTTGCTTTTTTCCTTATATTTTTTTTGCTTGCTCTTCGTCACTTACGGTCAGCATAGGACATGTTTCTAGAAGTTTGAGGTGTGCGAAACCGATGTGTCAACTACATTTTATCTATTGCAGGATTTGCTAGTTTGTAACACTGAAATTTAGGATTTGATCACGACCTTATTCATGGCATTTTAATAACGTACGCATGGTTTGTGTCTGTTTGGACGAAATATGGCAAATTAGTTGGTTCGTTTGCCCCGAGTGGTAAGCTTTGTAAGCTGCATTTCAGTTTATTTGTGTTCGGATATGCTAGTAGTCATATTCAGCGCATTAATCTGTTATCAGATGCTTTTAGCAAAAACAAAATAATAATAATAAAAACTGGCGGTCAGATGCTAGTAGCAGGCACTCGGTGCTAGTGAAGTGGCCTGCGATTCTTACAACTCTTTTTGTGGATAATTCTTGGACACGTATAACAAACGCATCAGCTATTTTTTATCAGCTCATTATTTGAACAGGGTAAAACATCTTTTTTGAACGCTGCGGTTGTCACAATCGAGGTGTTGTTTCTGTTGTATATATGCAGACGATCTCCCTGTTATCCCCATTGAAGTAAAACATGTTGCGGCCCAATAAAATTCCAAATGAAGGAGGTGGAGCTCGCTTGGGCTGAAAGAACACACCATAGTGGGCTTAGTTATAGCAGATCAATATGGAAGAGGCGTGGTGTGAACTAAGGTTCATCTCAAAAAGGAGAAGATATCTGTTTCCAGCCTAAAAAGAAGATATTATGCCCGAGAATAGTTTCCAATGTTCTTAGCATACCGTTGGTGTTTCATTGACTATATTTCAGATTGTACAGCTATTCAGTGGTATATCGTAAGATTTATCTGTGAAAGAAAGGAGCACCACACAATAATGGGGCAACAACTTTGAAATCTCTTTACTTCTTATATGTACTCCCTCTGTTCCAAATTATAAGACGTTTTACCATTTCTAGATATTAGTTGATTGCCCGTGTGCACTCCCACGAGAACAATAAAAAAAATAGCAAAAGTTTATTGTTGTCCAAGGATCCTCGATAAGTTAAAATTAAGACACGAAGGGTTTGTGCCGATGTGATTAGTTCGTTGTTTTTCTTGAAAAAGACTACATATATCACCCAAATATATATGCAAACCATACTGTCAACCTAAGTCAGGTTTCTAATTGAGCTCCGGTCCACAGCCGAACCATATTGCAATTTTCTCCTATTCTCAATTCTTTTATCACCAATTATAAGTGACTTTTGTATCACATCTCTTTTATAACACCCCAATTAATCATCACAAATATTCCTTCATAATGACAAATGTTTGTTATATAGTGACGCTTGTGAGTCAACAACCAATGGAGACTGCAAGCAATAGAAGAGCATATTTGGCTTTGAAAGTATGAAACCAAGTTCAAATAAGTCATGATATTGGCAACATGGGAAAAACAAAACTGTTTCAGTAAGATAGAGAGCAACAACTGACTTATGATTATAGCCAATTAAATTTAGATAGCTATATAAAACAAATGATCTTTTATGTTTCACAAGTTGTGACATAGCTCTAGAGCGCTCAAACTCAATAAGCATGCCCTCTCCATCGTTCTATCAACAAAAAAAAATATTTATATCTTCCTTTGCCAGTTTGCTACACATGAGCAATGAGCCTTACTTGCTCATTAGCAAAATTCATAATCGAACTTGTGTTTTTCTAGAACACATTCTGTTGTACTTCTGTAGGCACCAAACATATGAATTTTCGTGCAAACAAACTAATTATGGTATTTTAAGCCTTGACCGCTACATTCGTGTTCCCCTTCACCCATTTCCTCTGGCCCAAATAACCCAAAGCAGCAAAAAAGGAAAAAGAAAAAGTGAAGAAAATACCAAAACTTCTACTGCCCATGCTAGAGCAAGGCTTGATTGCTGGCGATGGAATGGGTGACCATCGATGGAGTGGCCACCACGGTGCCCACAACCACTGTTCCATCCGCTTCCTTCGAGGGCAACACGACCGCTCGATAGGGCCTAGCTCATAGACGTCACTCCAGTTGCTGTCTTCCCTTCCCGTTCCCGGCAGCAATCATCCCCGACGCGACCTCCAGACCAGCTGGATAATTAACTCTTTATTAGTAACACAGTGAGGTGATAGTCAGTCTGAAATATCAGATGTTGATACGTCCAAAGCATATAGTAATCTCCAATAAGCCAATCCTAGAAATATCTTGCTGCATCCAAAATAGACTCGTCATGTTGCAATGAAGATGCAAGAAATACGAGTAGATATCTCTATTCGAAATTCAACTCTTTTATTAGCTGATCGTTTCCATAGAAGGTAGCCTAAAACAACCCTAAGCTATTAGCTCCCGACAATAGATGGTGACCACTTATATAAGCTTGTATCAATCAACACATGGGTAGAAGTACTAATAGTTCGCAGAAGAATCTAAACCAGAAATTTTGTCAAAACATTTGTCAGGAAAGGCTAGTGTTGAGTTCCATCTGCAGTAGCAGATGTCCTGGAGTCCCCAAAAATTAGTTTTCAACCGGTGAAAATTATAACAAGATGTACAGGGTTTTTGACATTGCCAAATAAACATGTCTGATGATGCACAGAACATGGTGGCAGCGTTGAGCGCCACCGTAATTACGGATAACCAGTTTTGTAACTAAGAACATCGACCATTCAGACTAAGTGTTGAACTCTGTGACTACTCTCGCAGCCGGTGTGCAGGTGGATGATCTGCGGGAGCATGTTTAGTGCAGAATAAGATCTCGAAATTGAAATCTTCATCTAGTGCTTGTGCATGTCTAACCTGTGTTTGTGAGGTGTTCCTAGGGTTCCATGGAGCATATCTGCTAGCCAAACCTACATTGCATTCAATCATCAAAAGTGTATTTGGGGGTATTTCTAGGTGATGAACTCTAGTTCATGGTTTGTGATGAAAATGTGATTTGAGCTCGAATCCAACTTACCAAGGAGTGCTAGGGAGTGTTGCTGAGCTTCTCAACAAAGGGGAGAAACTGATTACACTCCTAGCTCCTTGTTCTTCACCTTCTTGATAGCTCCTCCTCCTCCTTGCTCCTAGTGTTGGGGAGAGAGGACTCCTTCCTCTTCAATCCCCAACTCTTGTGGTCAGCATCATCACTTGATCTCCATGATCTTGCTGGTGGTGATCTCCAATTCCTTCTCTCTTCCCCTCTTCTTTGCTCCTTCTTGCTCTTGGTGTGAGAGAGTGGAGAGATGAACTAGAGAGAGGGGAGTAAGTGGAGAGTGCGAGAGTGAGTGAAAATGAGCTAGTGTTTGAGTTTCCACGAGAGAGGGGCGCTGGCCTGACCAATGGGGCTAGGAAGGCCCCATTGGTGGCAGCTCAACTCTGTGCATGGTCAGGTGGGCAGTCCGCGTGATCACCGGACCCCCCATGGGAACACAAACTGGGCGAAAAATTCTAAGTTTGTGTTATGGTTCTCCCAGACGGTCCGAGGGTGCACCAGACGGTCTATGGGAACCAACTAAGCCTAGAAAGTTTTATGCAATGTTAGTTTTCCAAATTAAGATTGATATGCATATGATGCTCATGAGGATGATGATAATGACCATGTCACGATCTGGTCGTGACACTTCCCGCCTGGAAAAGTTGTGCTTCACTGACTTGGAAGAGTCGTCTAAGGGCTCTGAATCGCCTTCCATGGCTGCTGTCCATGGGGGTAAGGGAATCAAGGTCGTCGCGACCTCTAAGGCAAGCCATCATTGTCGTCGTCGTTCCTATGCAGCCATGGTCTCGTTCATGGTAGATGCCCAGCAAACACCATCGGCTAGGCTGCCTAGTGCCCCACCCACTTCTCCCTGTCGTGGCTAGGGCAATGATGCCGTTGCGTGACCGGCTCTGCAGGTCTCATCGATTGTGGTGCACCTGCCGAGGACGCGTCCACACCTGACCCTGATGGCTTCCGTTTGTCGAGAGTCGACCTCACTAGCATAGGCATGCAGCTCCACGGTGCACCCACCCCATCCCCCAAACCTTGTCGGCCTTTGCTTCAACTGCCTGGCGGAGGATCACATTGCCGCCTAATATTGCTTCCCCTGTCGTTGTTTGTACTATCTTCCTAAGGGCCACCTTGCCAAGCAATGCAAGCATGGTCGCTCCTCGTCGCATCGTGGTGGTAATGCTCAATGTCCGTAATGTCGCTCTGGGGTGTCTTCCCCGGCGGTGTCATGGCTTCCACGTGGTCAGTTTGAGGAGCTGACCGTATTCCCATCCTCCATCGGTTGGAAAATGGCATCCTTTGGGGCAGCAGATAGAGAATCTTGTCGCACGACGTAGAGGGCAAGCAAGATGTCCTGCCACACAACGGGCAGGTGGCGCATCAACCTCACAAGTCTCAGGGCTCTTATCCTGTCCCGAAGGAGCTCATAGGGCGTTGCTTCAACTGCTTCGCCACCAACCATGTTGCAGTGGTTTACAAAAATTGGTCTAGATGCCTACGTTGTAATGAGGAGGGGCATCACGAACCCACGGGTTGCTTTGTAGCGCCGCCATCATGACGCACAGCTTTATCTCCGTGCAAACCTGTATTGCCGCCATGCACTATTATACTCGGACCTTTCACAGCCACATCGTAACCCTCATCGCAGTCCAATTTCGGCCTCAACAGTAAGCTATCGGCAGTGATGATCATAGCCCTCACCATTGCTATCTGAGACCGACTACAGTGTACACTAACACCACCGTATTGGCTTATGATCTGTCCGTGCAGAGGTCCTTACTTCCATCGCATTGGAGCATGACCCTACTGTGTGGGTATACACTAGCATCGCCGTATTAGCTTACAATCTATCCAGTGATCAAGTCCTTGTTTCCATCGCATTAGAGCACGACTTGTCTGTGTGGGTGTACACTTACACCGCCGTGTTGGCTTATGATCCGTCCGTGATCAGGTCATTGTTTCTGTCGCGTTGTACCACGACCCGCCTATGTGGGTGTACACTAACACCGCCGTTTTGGCCAATGATCAGGATCATAGTCGCCTTGCACAATGAGCCGATTGTGTGCAGTGCGTGTTCACCGTCACTTTGGCGGTCCGACGCGTCTGTGTCCATGTGGACATCACCATCACTTCACCATATGAACCAGTCTGGACATAGGTAATGGTCACCGTCGCATTGCAGTATGATCCGCCTCTGAATGATCCTTAACGGCCTTTACATCCGATGGTCATAGAATTGAATTTGGTTTTCATAATTTATTTACTAATTTAGCTAGTCCTTAATAACTTACTAAACACACCATACAGATATAATAATTACACACCATTCATCATGTCGACAACAAAGAGTACTTTTTATAATAACAAGCGACACTAACATAACAACTGTGTCAACTCAAGAATTTACACAACGGTACATAGATAGGAGAATAAAGGTTCTGCTCCCTACAAACTTACGTAACGAAAACGAGGTAGATGTGATTCGCTCCTTTAGATTGGCACTCTTGCTTGCAAGGCGAAGTTTTCTTCAGCTTGGTAGCCAGTGCACCACGGAACCCCTCTTCTTCCTCCTTTAGCCATTGCAGGAAAATCATTCAAAAGCACTCAAACTCCACAACCTACACAAAGTAGTAGCATTAATAATATTAAACATTCAAGTGCTTTAGTTACCAAGGCAAAATTGGACTGTATATAGAATCAAAACAACTCCCTACCTGAAGAAAAAACAGCATATGCAACTTTCTAGACTCTATGAACAAGGGAACATAAGGAAGATAATGAGGTCCCTCCAGACATAACCTCCAGGTAGGTCTAGGATATCACACGACCTAGGGCAGGGAGGATAAGAACTTTTCTGAGGTTCATGTCATATGCGCTCAGTGTTTTGTCCTCGCCAATAAGAAAAATCAAATTCCATTCTAGGTGAACTACAATCACTCTGTAGTCCGCATCGCAAACATCGTAACCAAATTGAATATTGTCCCGTCCAAATATCTCCAGCGTGGTCACCATATGCTTTAATGTCCAGTTATCAGTACCATAGTCTTCTAGGATCCAGAATGAAAGTTGATACTCCAGAACATACTAGCAGTACATATACACAACTGACCCTGAGCTTCATGGATGGAGATTGCTTCACCATGTGGCCTACGAATTTTCCTCCATGCCTTTCCCTGCATATCAACAAGACCTATCTAGGACAACTCTAGCCAGTGCATAGAACCTATTAAGGAACACACTTGTCGCATATGTGCATACAACACCCTCGCCCCATTCAGATTCCTTAAACGTCCATGCTGCACTCTTAGATGAGTAGATGCTCACACCTACAGACTCACCCTCCCTCTTCTTCCCATATTCAATCACATAGAAGTACGAGGAGACTATCGGATCAAACCCCAAGCGAGCTGAACCAAAAGAATGGTTGTTATCCAGCAGTAACCACCATTTGTTAGTCACTGGATTGCAGACAACATAGCAAAACCCAACGCACCAACAAAGGATGAGCCCACGAAGCAATCTGAGATCACAACATCCCAAATAGGGAATGGCAAGCAACTCAAGGAGGGGTATTTACCGTTGATGCTGATGAAGTTGTGTTTGCCTTTCCAGCTATGATAGAAGAATTCGGTGATAATCTAGGGCAGCTCCTTACTGGTACTCGGATTTGGAGATAAGGCGGTCCTAAGAGCGTCAGACACACTTGCAGCTGCACAAGGAGTGAGCAGTGAGGCGTTGGAGGATGAGGACAAAAACATGGTCTATGAGGATGGCCACTTCGTTCCTCTTGTTGGGGAGCCTCCTCCTCCATCATGAGTTCTTGACTAGGATCTGGTGGAGCGGGTCCGGCGATAGAAGTGGTGGCGCTATCGCCTAAATCAGAGAAGGAGCACCTGTGGAGATTGGATCGTGAACTCCATAGTAAACAGATGGAAGCTTGCTTCGTACTCAGATGTGTGAAGAGGGGGAAATCCAAGAAAGATGGAGGAAAGTGTGAAAGCATTACCATTGCCTTGGGATCTTGCGGGATTGAGCTACAGCGGCCACGACGGTGATGAGTACCAATCTGGTCACCGGTGGATCTATGCGGTCCCTTGCTGGTGAGGCGTACCGATGCGGGGTACTAGCTTGTCGGCGATGAATGGCGGCTCGCACCCTGCTGAGTAGGGGCAGTCACATAGTTCAGCACTAGGGAGCAAGGAGAGGCTATGAGGAACAAAATCTATGGGCGAGGAGAAAGACAGGGTGGAGAGCGTGCTTTGTAAGCAACCGTTTCAGATGTGGGAATAGAAATTGTGCACAACTTTATAAAAACGCGCAGGGCTTGGAAATTGACAAAAGTGTTACCATCCTGACTGTATGTATGCAGGCGGCAATGATGGCTACCAGCGGTGGTGAATGGGTCCTACGATGATTTTCTAGGAGCCACCACGCTACTGCCACCGCGGACGATAGCGACTGCTGCCTGGTTGAGGGCACCAATCGTTCTACCCAATTGTAAATTAACACTCGTTCTATCCGATTGTAACTAGAAAAATGTTAGATTAAGTATGAAATAAACTAGAACTGAGTCCAATATTCAACAATAAATCTTAAGATTTCATTAATATCTTATACCCTACGTACAATCTATAGGTCTAGGAAATATGGCATTACAACGATCCTCATAACTTGCTTTGCTTTGGATAAGGATCATTTGCATCTATCTCCTTAATACGTTCAATCAATGATTGATCTAGATGCAACAACATCCTTCCATTTGCATCTATCTCCTTAACCCATAACCAACTAAATAGGAGAATGGAGATGGGGAACAGACTCGCGAACCTTCCTCTAACATCTCCTTGGGAGCAGTGGGAGGAAGAGGAGAAGAAGAGCAACGAGGATATCTATTCCCACATCTAGATTGCATTCGTGAGCTAGAACTGCTATGGATCATGAATGATCAATCTAGATGATGCTCGGGCCCTTGCTCCAGTGAAAGCTCTGAAAGATCCACCAGCGCTAGGGCCCTTGCTCCAATGAAAGCTCTCCATGGTTTTGATTCCGCGTGCTCTAACCGCGGATGGTGATCAGTAGCGGGACCATACCATGGAGGTGTTCCTCCCTACCTTCGCAAAACATCATCTAACACCTAGGACGAGCGGACATAGCCAGTGCCCAGGTGATGGCGGAAGCTAATCTTGAAGGCCTTCTCCTAGCGGCTGTCAGAGTCGATGGAGGTCTAGGGTAGCCATGGCAATGGGAGACTAGGAGCAACTAAAGGCTTTCTCTGGTTTGTCCGATGGTAAGGGAGGAAGAAGGTTGGGATTGGAGTACGCTTAAGGGCTCGCCTTACCTTTGCTTAAATAGCTATATTAAGGAGATAGATGCCACTGCTTAAATAGCCATATCAACCAGGCAGCAGTCTCCCGTAACGACATTGGAAGTTAGACAGATAAAATTGACTGCACCACGTAGCTAGTTGTGAGTTCCCACACCACTTCACATAGGGTATTTAGCCCCCGCTCTGTATTGCAGCTAGGACTATAGGCTTCACCAAGAAATCCATTTTTTCCAATGGGAATTTGGAATAAGAGACTAGTAATTCACTCTTTACGTGCGAGAGTGAATTACTCCCTCCATCCTGAAATATAGTGTATTCTGGCATTTGAAATTTGTCTACAAATATAGTTTATTCTGCAGCTTTTGATTTCCTGTTGCTTTTCCATAATTAATACATACAATAAAAATAGGAATGTGAGTTGCAAGACAATAGCAACTTATACAATGGCACAACATATGATACGACACGAGCGGGGAAGGCAACAGTCAATCAAAGAAATAATATGTCTACAAATGCAAATGTTAAAAAATGAAACGATACACGCGGGACTCATGCATGGGCTTGGAAATTGACACTAAAGTGTCACCATCCACACCATCTGTAGGTGGTGGTGAAGGCTACCAGTGGCGGTGAATGGGTCCTACGAAGATGTTAGCACCTAATAACTGATGACCGTGTCATAGGGTGTCATATGTGTCAAAGGTGCACAAATGGAACGTTCCAGGCAATTGTTAACATAGATATGTTCAAAGTTCAAACTCATAGTAAATAGTAAGTATGAACAATTTTTGTATAGGATGCAGAGGTAGATTACAATCCAACTACTCATGGGGAGCATTGAGAATGATGACTGGTGCATCCATCACAGCCAAGACGGCCACAGCCATGGCCACGAGCTGAAAGTAGACAATGAGGTCCTCTTGATCGTGAAAGGATGACCGTGCCGGGAACCCTGGCTCTAGCCCACGCAGGCCCCCATGCTAAAGCTGGGCGGTGGCTAGGGCCCCTGTGGCACCTTAGCGAATGTCGTAGTTGGTCACCTCCATGACCCGCGCTGGCAAGGCACGGAGACGCTCCTCCACTGTCGCCCCCGTAGGCGCCATTACCCGAACGGCGGCGACTGCTGCCTGGTTGAGGGCGTCAAAGTGGTGGCTGTTTTCTACCGACAACTGGGCGACAATGCGGGCATTGTCGTCAGTGTCCCAATGAAGGAGGATCGCCTTCATCGTGTGCCAGGCCAGGTCATCATTGGCCTGACACAACTCTACCGCCTCGGCCTACGCAGCATGGAGCTGCTCCTCGATGGCTGAAAAAGGTGACAAGAAAACCCTACAACTGAACACACGACATCGCATCACACAAAGTGAAAGAGCAAGATCATGCCCAATATGACTTACCAGTGAGCCACGCCTGGGCCTCGGTGGCCGCCGTCTCTGCCTCCTGGTGCGCCTCCCGACTCTGCATGGCGTCAAGGCAAAGCTGCAGCCGGTGCGTCTCCCGATTGTCCTCCCCGAGGGCAGATCGGGGCACCGGTTGTGGCGACGTCGAGGTGCCTTCCCCATCAGTGGGGAAGCATGACGCCGGATGCACCATGGAGATAGCACTATACAATGGGGAAGCATCAAGACCACCGGCGTAAGATAAAGTGCAAGAGTCAGTACTTAATTACCCGTACTCCCGTCGCAAACTGTCACGAAGGAGGGGAGGACCTCCGAACACCCTCTCCTCCGGTGAGTCTTCCCTTGGGCGCTTCTGTCGCTTCCACCATTGGATGAGATTTGGAAGACGGGGTGTGTGGGTGGCAAGTGTAACAAGTTTAGAAAGGAATCGTACTTGATACCCTGCTTTTATCAAAGGATATATGGGCGAGCAAGGCAGTCCATTGGATTTCCTACGATTGCACTGAGCGAGAGCAGGAGTTAAGACGAGGCCACATCTCCCACGATCTTAGTGGAGCACGCTTCTCCTGAAATGGCGTTGGAAGTTGGATGAAGAAAATTGCAAAGAAATAATATGTCTAAAAAAGCAAATGTTAAAAAATGAAATGATATACAGTTAAAAGTACCACACCCACGTGAGGCAACATTTTGTTAAAAAAGTAAATCTTTATTCATAAGTCTAGTAGGTTATAATCGAAAGGTGTACAATAACACAGATGTATCCAAGACTACTGGGTGTATAATAACAAAGACCTATCAAATACAGAAAACAACCTATATTGGACTGTGACGTCGCAAAACTTCCACTAACATCACCCAACAAGTGGCATGCAATGGAGTTTGAAATGATAGAGTTGTAGTCATAGGCTGCTCCAATGAAGAGAGCTGACATGACACCCACCTCACAAAACTTCCACTTGCATCCCCCCATAGGCAAGGGTTGTAGCGGAAAGCACGAGGAGAAGGAAGGAAAACAAGCATTCCCTTGCACCGTCGCATCTTCAAGCGCTCCCTTGTTGCACCATCACATCTGCATCTGCGATGTGGATGAAGTTCGCATCAGCATCATGACGAAGCTCCATGGAAGCATGCTTTCTTCCCTATTTTTGCAAAACTTCCACTAACACCGAGGAAACAAGCGGACATATAGCCACGCATAGGTGTTGGCAAAAGATGATCTTGAAGGCCTTCTCCTAGTGGCGCTGGAGTCGATGCATGATGAGGGAGGCCATGGCGACGGAGAGACTATGTGCAACTCAAGGTTTTCTCTAGTTTTTCTGATGCTAAGGGAGGAATAAGGATTGGAGTTTGGTAGATAGGCTCCCCTTACCTTGGCTTAAATAGTCCCACCTCAAGATGCGCACAAGAAAGGCAACAATCAAGGTCCGTGACATCCGCGGCCACCCACGCGATTCACAGGCAACGGAGCGGTGAACATGATGCAGTTTAGATTCCCTACCACATTTCATCCTCATCTAAAACTAGACTTAATGACGATGTGCACTCAAGCGTATGATACGACACGAGCGGGGAAGGCAACAGTCAAGGTCCATGTCATCTATGGCCACCCACGCGATGGCACAGGGAAGACGGCGTGGACCATTTGATTCCCTACCACATTTTCTTCCTCATCTATAACAGTACTCAATGAGGCGCATCTATAACACAGGTGTATTGTAGTGCTTTTGAGGTGTTATTTTTGTCTAGTATTTTGGAGTGCCCTCATCAACATTCCCCATGTACCCATAACATTAGAAATCAATATAAGTATTCTACTGCTATAGTGTGTCCTCCTTCATTGTCACGCAGGCCTTCCTCCTCTCAGAGTAGGGCGATGTCACACTAACACTTAATCACCGTATGAAACGGCGACAGGAGCTATAACACCACCATAACATACTGTTCATGCCAGAGAAATCAACCAATTTGCAAAGACAACAAAGATGGCACACTAGTTTAGCTGCAATAATGACAACATCCATCCTAGATGAAATTAACATGGTCATAGACAATCAAACAACATTGGTCCATTTGAACATGTGACACAGAGATACATGAAATGGAGCTTTATTCAATGCTCCGCTAATGACTCCAAGAACAAGAGCAAGGGAACATAAGGAAGAAAGTAAGGTCTGCTCATAAATTGTGACAGGACTTTACGTCTACTCTAGCTATGATCCACACTAGCAGGGATAACATTAACTTTTCTTCGGTCCATGTCATACGCGATGATTGTTCTTTTTGTCCCAACAAAGAAAATCAAATTCCATTCTGGGTGAACTATAATCGTTGTGTAGTCCGAATCATAATCCATGTAACCAAATTTAATATTAGTCTTCCTAAACACCTTCAGTGTGCTGACAGTATGCTTCAATGTCCATTTATTAGTAACATAATCTTCAAGGATAAAGACTAAAAGCTAGGACATATTGTGACCACCAACACCGCCAACAGTACATACACACAAGTGACCCTGAGCTTGATGGATGGAGGGTAGAGTACCACGAGGCCTATGAATTTTCCTCCATGTTTTTCCCTCCATATCCACAATAAGTATCAAAGAGTACCCATAATGTGCAGACAACCATTAAGAAACACACTTGCTGATCTTGAACGTATCACATCATCAATGTCCTGGCCCCATTCAGATTCTTTATAGATCCATGTTGTAGTTTGAGATGAGTAGATATCCACACCTAGGCACTCAGTGTCCTCCTCCTCCACAAATTCAATCACATGGAAGTGCAAGGAGGCTGCTGAAAGCTCTAGTTTGGTTTTAGTTAATTGATGAAACCCTAAGTGCTAATCTAGTATATCAAGATGATTATAAGATAGGTAGCACTACTCCAAGTGGTGAAGTAATGATGAAGATCATGACAATGGTGATGGCATGGTGATGGTCAAATGCTTAAACTTGGAGAAGAAGAAAGAGAAAAACAAAAGGCTCAAGGCAAAGGTATAAAATATAGGAGCCATTTTGTTTTAGTGATCAAGACACTTAGTGAGTGTGATCACATTTAGGATAGATAGTCGTACTATTAAGAGGAGTGAAACTCGTATCGAAATGCGATTATCAAAGTGCCACTAGATGCTCTAATTCATTGCATATGCATTTAGGATCTAGTGGAGTGCTAACATCCTTGAAAATGTTTGTGAAAATATGCTAACACATGTGCACATGGTGATACACTTGGTGGTTGGCAATTGGAACAAGGGTGAAGAAGTTAGAAGTGAAAACGAGTTGGTCTCGAAGATGCTGGCGTCGGTCAACTGACCGGATGCTGGGTCTGAAAGTATCGAACACTGGTAGCATGCATCCAATCGAGCTAGTCGGTCAGCACAGTACCTAGGGTACTGCACCGGACGCTGGTCTGGGTCCAGTCAAGGTGGACCAGACGCGTCCGGTCGAAGAAATATGCCTCGGAGAGCTTACTGGAAACGACCGGACGTTGAGGCTTCTGTGTCTGGTCAGTTTAGCCGGAGCGTCCGGTCAAGTACATAGCCATTGAAATCTGATGAATAGCATTTGAAGCTAGTAACACATGGCATGAATCAATGGACCGAACGCTGAGTCCAGGGTCCGGTCAGTATGACCGAAGCGTCCGGTCAGAGTGCGTTTTTGCCCAGTGAAGGAGTATAACGGCTCTATTTGATGGGGGCTCTATTTATAGCCCCATGGCCGGCTCAAGGAAAAACTCTTGCACATTTTCATTGATATAGCAACCTTGTGAGCTTAGCCAAAGTCCTCCCACTCATCTCCATCATTGATTCATCATCTTTGTGAGATTGGGAGAGAATCCAAGTGCATTGCTTGAGTGATTGCATCTAGAGGCACTTGGTATTCATGTTGCACTGTGGATTTCGCTTGTTACTCTTGGTGGTTGCCACCACCTAGACGGCTCGGTGTAGCGGTGGAGGATCGGCACGAGTTGGTGATTGTTCGTGGCCGTCTCCAGTGATTGTTAGGGGAGTTGTACCTTCCCCGATGGAGCGCCGAAAGGTAACTCTAGTAAATTGCTCGTGTCATTAAGTTATCTCACTTGTGGGTTGGTTCTTGCGGTGTCCAATTGTGTGGACGAGGTTTGTGAAACACCTCTTAGCCGCCGAACCACCAAGTGTTGGTCGACACAGCGGGGACGTAGCGTGTTGGCAAGCACATGAACCTCGGGAGAAAATCGATTGTCTCTTGTCTTTGGCATTCTCCCGATGATTGGCTATATATTCATCTTGTGATTGATTCATCCCCTACATGTCGGTATAATCACCCTACTCACTTATTTATATTCTTGCAAACTAGTTTATACAAGCTCTTTAGTGTAATTAGAATTGAGAGCTTGCTTTATTATTTACATTCATCTAGTTGAGCTTTTTAGAGTAGCAAGATTGAGAGCTCTTAGTGAGTAATTACATAGCTAGTTTGGGTGCCTAAGTAATCATTGCAACTAGAATTATTGGATAGGTGGCTTGCAACCCTTGTAGAGCTAGAGCAAGTTTGCATTACACTATTTATCATACTAATCAAATTGCTCTAGTTGATTTATATATTTTTAAATAGGCTATTCACCCCCTCTCTATCCATATTAGGACCTTTCAAGTGGTATCAGAGCCATGGTCACCGTTTAAGTGAAGGCTTAACAACCTCGATGTCAAATTATGGCTCAAGTTGTGTTCAACCATGTGGGGGGCAAACCACCTTTCTTTGATGGCACAAGCTATGACTATTGGAAGAGAAAGATGAAAATGTATCTTGGTTCAATCAATGATCAAGTATGGGAAGTGACCGAAAATGATTATGCTATCATTGATCCCGACAATCCCACCAACCAAGATAGAACCAACAAGCAATGCAATACAATGGCTCTCAACACCATATACAATGCCATTGATTCCAAAGTGTTTGAGAAAATCAAGGATTGTGAAAGAGCTAATGAGGTGTGGACAAGATTGGAGGAAACTTATGAGGGCACACCAGAGGTGAATAGTGCCAAGTTGTATATTCTCAAGGACAAGTTGACAAGCTTCAAGATGAAAGATGATGAGAGCATTCTAGAGATGTTCCATCATTTACAAGTAATTGTCAATGACTTGAAGGCTTTGGGATAAAAGATCAAGAATGATGATGTCTCTCACCGGTTCTTGATGTGCCTACCTTCAAGGTTTGAAATGTTGAGACTGCTCATCATTAGAGGAGGATTAAAGGAGATCACCCCTAACCAAGTACTAGGTGATGTCATGACACAAGAGACATACCATATGGAAAGGGAGGGGGATGACAAGGAGGACAAGAAGGAAGAAGAAGACAAGAAGAAGAAAAGCATAGCATTCAAGGCTAGCTCCTCATCATACAAGAACAAGGGCAAGTCCAAGAAAGAATCAAGTGATGATGAGGATCTTAGTGATATTGATGATGAAGCTATGGCTCTCTTTGTTCGCAAGATGGGCAAGTTCATGAAGAAGAAGGGCTATGGTGCAAGAAAGAGAAGAGATCACACAAAGAGCAAAGAATATGTGAGAAGATGTTACAATTGCAAGAGCCCTGATCATGTTGTAGCAAACTGTCCTTACAATAGTGACAATGATGAAGATGAAAAGAAGAAGAAGAAGAAGGACAACAAAGAAAAGAAAAAAAAGAAGGAGAAGAGGGTGACTTTCCAAAAGAAGAAGAAAGGTGGAGGCTATGTGGTCACATGGGATAGTGATGGCTCTTCGGATGATGATAGCTCAAGTGATGATGACAAGAAACATCTCAAAAGAGCATTAGCAAGCATCACCATCAACAAAAAGCTATCCATCTTCGACACTCCATCAACATGCCTCATGGCAAAGCCTACCAAGGTAAAATACGATGAGAGTGATGATGAATGTGAAAGTGATGCTTGTAGGAGTGATGATGATGAGGAGGAGTACTCCAAGGAGGAGCTCATGGACATGTGTGAGCAAGTGCATACTTGCTTTGAGATGAAGAGAAAGGAGTGCAAGGAATTGAACAAGAAAGTCAAATTTCTTGAGCAATCCCTTGATGAGCTCAATGCAACTCATGAGAGGCTAATGGAAGCCCATGAGAAGCTTGGCAAAGCTCACTCTAAGCTTGAAAAGGCTCACTCCTCTCTCATTGAGCAAGTCAAAATGGAGGAAGCCAAGAAGGAGCAAGTGATCATAACATGTGATGTGGGACTAACATGTGATCTTATTAATGAATCTTTTCATGAACCCATTATTGTTGCTCCTACTAACACTTCTTGTAGCACAATCATTACTACTCCACCTATAAATGATACAACACTAATGGTGGAAAATGAGAACCTCAAGAAGGAGGTAAATGAGCTCACTCATGCCTTAGGCAATGCCTATGGTGGAGAAGCCCACTTGCTAAAGTGCTTGAGTAGCCAAAGATTTTCTCTCAACAAAGAGAGACTAGGCTATAGCCCCAAGAAGGGCAAGGCGGCCTTTGTCACTTCCAAAGCTAGCTTTGTAAAGTGTAATGATCGGTTTTGTAATAGATGCAAGCAAGTTGGGCATATAGAGCAAAATTGCAAGACTAACAAGAACAAGCTACCTAATGTATCCTCAATCAAATTTGATTCTTGTTACATGCTTTATAAGGGTGCTAATGGTGTGAAGGCTAAGTTCATTGGTACACCAATTGTGGGCCCAAAGAAGAAGGCCATTTGGGTACCAAAGACCTTGGTGACTAACCTACAAGGACCCAAGTAAGTTTGGGTACCTAAAAAGAATTGATCTTCTTTTGTAGGTAAATTATAAAGCCAGAGGAAGACATTGGGTGCTTGATAGTGGGTGCACACAACACATGACCGGTGATTCAAGAATGTTCAATTCAATCAATGAAAGCAAGAGCAATGGGATTGATAGTATCACATTTGGTGACAATGGCAAAGGCAAGGTCAAAGGGCTTGGTAAGATTACAATATCCAATGACTTGAGCATTTCTAATGTGCTACTAGTAGAGAGCTTGAACTTCAACTTATTGTCGATAGCTCAATTATGTGATCTTGGATTCAAGTGCATATTTGGTGTGGATGATGTAGAGATTATAAGTGTAGATGGCTCTAACTTGATATTCAAAGGATTTAGATATGAGAATCTATACTTAGTTGATTTTAATGCTAGAGAAGCTCAATTGTCAACATGTTTGATCACTAAGTCTAGCATGGGTTGGTTATGGCATAGAAGGCTTGGTCATGTTGGAATGAAACAATTAAACAAGTTAATCAAGCATGACTTAGTTAGAGGCTTGAAAGATGTCACTTTTGAGAAAGATAAGCTATGTAGTGCATATCAAGCCAGAAAGCAAGTTGGTAACACACATCCTAAGAAGAGTATTATGAGCACATCTAAGGCATTTGAGTTAATGCACATGGACTTGTTTGGACCAACCACATACACTAGCATTGGTGGAAACAAGTATGGATTTGTGATTGTGGATAATTTCACTAGATACACATGGGTGTTCTTTCTTGGTGACAAGAGTGATGTGTTTACAATATTCAAATCTTTTGTCAAGGGAATTCACAATGAGTTTGAAACAACCATCAAGAAAGTTAGAAGTGACAATGGTAGTGAATTCAAGAACACTAGAATTGATGAGTTGTGTGATGAATTTGGAATTAGACATCAATTCTCGGCCAAGTATACTCCTCAATCAAATGGGCTAGTTGAAAGAAAGAATAGAACCTTGATTAATATGGCAAGATCAATGTTGAGTGAGTACAATATGAGTCATTCATTTTGGGCCGAAGCAATCAATATGGCTTACTACTATAGCAACTGACTCTATTGTCACCCCATGATAGAGAAGACACCTTATGAGCTATTGAATGGAAGAAAGCCAAACATAGCATACTTCTGGGTTTTTGGTTGTAAATGCTATATATTGAAGAAAGGCACTAGATTGAGCAAGTTTGAAAAGAAATGTTATGAAGGTTTCTTGCTTGGTTACTCCACTACTAGCAAGGCTTATAGAGTTTGGAATTTGGCTAGTGATACTCTTGAGAAGGTTCATGATGTGGAGTTTGATGAAACAGATGGTTCTCAAGAGGAAGATGAGAATCTAGATGATGTAAGAGGCACTCAATTGGTCAATGCAATGAAGAACATGGGCATTGGTGAGTTAAGGCCTAGAGAGGTAATTGATATTGAAGATGACAAGAATCAAGTGCTCTCTAACTCAAATGTGTAAGCTAGTGGTTCTCATGATCAAATCCAAGCAAGCACTAGTAATGGCAATGTGCAAGATCAACAAATGGCTAGTTCATCATCTCAACCAAGTGATCAATCTAATGCAAGCAATCAAGTGCAAGTGCTTCAACCAACTAATGTTGCAAGAGATCATCCATTGGACACTATCATTGGTGATATTTCAAGAGGTGTGCAAACAAGATCAAGATTGGCTTTATTTTGTGAGCATTTCTCATTTGTGTCATCCATTGAACCTAAGAAGATAGATGAAGCTTTGAGGGATGTTGATTGGATCAATGCTATGCATGAAGAGCTAAACAACTTCACAAGAAACCAAGTATGGGATTTAGTTGAGAGGCCTAAGGATCATAATGTGATTGGAACTAAGTGGGTCTTTCGGAATAAGCAAGACCCAAGATGGGATAGTAATAAGGAACAAAGCAAGATTAGTGGCTCAAGGTTACACTCAAGTTGAAGGTCTTGACTTTGGAGAAACATATGCCCCTGGTTGCAAGATTGGAAGCAATTAGGATCTTGCTAGCTTATGCTTGTGCCCACAACATCAAGTTGTACCAAATAGATGTGAAAAGTGTATTTCTAAATGGGTACATCAATGAGCTTGTGTATATTGAGCAACCTCCCGGTTTTGAAGATGAGAAGAAACCCAACCATGTCTACAAGTTGAGAAAAGCTTTGTATGGACTGAAACAAGCACCTAGAGCATGGTATGAGAGATTGAGGGATTTCCTACTCTCTAAGGGATTCAAGATAGGAAAGGTTGACACCACTCTCTTCACCAAGAAGCTTGGGAATGACTTATTTGTAATACAAATCTATGTTGATGATATCATCTTTGGGTCAACAAATCAAGGATTTTGTGAGGAGTTTGGTAAAATGATGGCAAGTGAGTTTGAGATGTCCATGATTGGAGAGCTTAGTTACTTCCTTGGTCTTCAAATCAAGCAAATAAAGAATGGCACATTTGTAAGTCAAGGCAAGTATATCAAGGACATGCTCAAGAAGTTTGGAATGGATGATAGTAAAGCTATTAGTACACCAATGGGGATAAGTGGAAGCTTGGATAGCGATGCTAGTGGCAACATGGTGGATCAAAAGATGTATCGGTCTATGATTAGAAGCCTACTCTATGTGACCGCATCAAGACTGGATGTGATGTTTAGTGTATGCATGTGTGCTAGATTTCAAGCCTCACCAAGAGAAAGTCATTTGAAGGCAACAAAGAGAATATTGAGGTACTTAAAGCATATACGACATGTTGGATTATGGTATCCCAAAGGAGCAAGATTTGAGTTGATTGGATATTCGGATTCCGATTATACGGGATGCAAAGTTGAAAGAAAGAGCACATCAGGCACATGTCAACTATTGGGAAGATCACTTGTATCTTGGTCATCAAAGAAGTAAAATAGTGTAGCACTTTCAACCACCGAAGCAGAGTACATTTCGGCCGGTAGTTGTTGTGCTCAATTACTTTGGATGAAGGCTACTTTGAGTGACTTTGGAATCAAGTTCAAGCAAGTGCCATTGCTATGTGACAATGAAAGTGCCGTAAAGCTCACCAACAACCCGGTTCAACACTCAAGAACAAAGCATATAGATGTTCATCATCACTTCATAAGAGATCACCAACAAAAAGGGGACATTTGCATAAAGAGTGTGGGCACCAAAGATCAACTTGCTGACATATTCACCAAGCCACTTGATGAGAAGAGGTTTTGCAAGCTAAGGAATGAATTGAATATACTTGACTTCTCCAATATGTGTTGATGCACCCCTATTATTTGACATGCCTCTCCTTCGAGCAATCCAAGGTAAAAGTTGATTGGCATGGCATACATCCTTGCTAAGGACATGATTAGTGCATCTAGGCATATTTCACATTTGAATAGGCTCATTCATGAAGATTAAATGAACTTGATGCTTGTATAGGTACCACTATTGCTTGTATGTTTGAAATGATCTAGCGGTAGCATATGACATGTTTGTGGGCTTGTAAACCTAGTGTTTGATTTAGAAAATGAGCTATAAGTGTTTAACTCAACATGGTACAAGATAACCCTTATTTGGAGGTGTGAAGAAGCTTGTCCTTGGATCAAACCGAGTTAAATAACTTTTGCAAGTACTCTAGATTGAACAAATTGGGAAAATGATCCTCATTTCACATGGTTTCACCCCAACATATCTATAATTTGAGGTCACCCCTATTTATACTTTAAGCCTTTGTGGTCATTGATGACAAAGGGGGAGAAATAGTGTACAAAGATAGTGAAACAAAGGGGGAGAAATAATATATGACAAAAGAAGGGGATCAATTAAAATTTTGAGCATACAAATAGGGGGAGCAAGCTCATAAACTTGTATGGTGCATTTGAATGGCATTTGAATGAGCATTACATATGTTTGCTTGCATGGCATAAGTTTTAATTTCAAATATGCATGCTTGTGTGGTGTATGCTAGTTGTAGGTTTGAATGTTGAAATAAAAAATTAGCATGCATAGGCTAAGTAACTAGACTTATGTTCATTCTATGGAAACTAGACCCTTGCATGTAATGTTGATCTCATGGGGTATTCTAGTTCTTGTATATGTCTAGTTACTAATGGTGCTAAGGATGGTATATTGGTGCACTCCGATTGGTGTCACGCTTCAAAGGTCCATCTCTTATACCTTAGCATCATTTGGTAGAAATTGACTCCTATATTTCCTATCTAATCATATGTGCAAGGCTTTAATCCAAACTCTTAGCACATATGTAGGGGGAGCAATTGCTATCATATGGAGTTCATGAAACTTGCCCATATCCTTTACACATGGTAAATATGCTTGGGCAAGCAACATGGATTCAAATGAACTTTAATTCATATCTTTGTATAAGGGTTGTCATCAATTACCAAAAAGGGGGAGATTGAAAGCTCTAGTTTGGTTTTGGTTAATTGATGAAACCCTAAGTGCTAACCTAGTTTATCAAGATGATTATAAGATAGGTAGCACTACTCCAAGTGGTGAAGCAATGACAAAGATCATAACAATGGTGATGGCATGGTGATGGTCAAATGCTTAAACTTGGAAAAGAAGAAAGAGAAAAACAAAAGGCTCAAGGCAAAGGTATAAAATGTAGGAGCCATTTTGTTTTAGTGATCAAGACACTTAGTGAGTGTGATCACATTTAGGATAGATAGCCGTACTATTAAGAGGAGTGAAACTCGTATCGAAATGCGGTTATCAAAGTGCCACTAGATGCTCTAATTCATTGCATATGTATTTAGGATCTAGTGGAGTGCTAACACCCTTGAAAATGTTTATGAAAATATGCTAACACATGTGCATATGGTGATACACTTGGTGGTTAGCACATTGGAACAAGGGTGAAGAAGTTAGAAGTGAAAACGAGTTGGTCTCGAAGACTGCTGGCGTCGGTCAACTGACCGGACGCTGGGTCTAAAAGCACCAGGACGCTGGTAGCATGCGTCCAGTCGAGCTGGTCGGTCAGCACAGTACCTAGGGTACTGCACCGGACGCTGGTCTGGGTCCGGTCAAGGTGGACCAGACGCGTCCAGTCGAAGAAATATGCCTCGGGGAGCTTACTAGGAAACAACCGGACGCTGAGGCTTCTGCATCCGGTTAATTTAGCCAAAGCATCCGGTCAAGTACGTAGCCGTTGAAATCTGACTGAATAGCGTTTGAAGCTAGTAACACGTGGCATGAATCAATGGACCAGACGCTGAGTCCAGGGTCCGGTCAGTATGACTGAAGCGTCCGGTCAGAGCGTGTTTTTGCCCAGTGAAGGGGTATAACGGCTCTATTTGATGGGGGCTCTATTTATAGCCCCATGGCTGGCTCAAGGAAAAACTCTTGCACATTTTCATTGATATAGCAACCTTGTGAGCTTAGCCAAAGTCCTCCCACTCATCTCCATCATTGATTCATCATCTTTATGAGATTGGGAGAGAATCTAAGTGCATTGCTTGAGTGATTGCATCTAGAGGCGCTTGGTATTCGTGTTGCGCTACGGATTTCGCTTGTTACTCTTGGTGGTTGCCACCACCTAGACGCCTTGGTGCAGCGGTGGAGGATCGGCATGAGTTGGTGATTGTTCGTGATCGTCTCCGGTGATTGTGAGGGGAGTTGTACCTTCCCCGGCGGAGTGCCGAAAGGTAACTCTAGTAAATTGCACGTGTCATTAAGTTAGCTCACTTGTGGGTCGGTTCTTGCGATGTCCAATTGTGTGGATGAGGTTTGTGAAACACCTCTTAGCCGACTGAACCACCAAGTGTTGGTCGACACAACGGGGACGTAGCGTGTTGGCAAGCACATGAACCTCGAGAGAAAATCGATTGTCTCTTGTCTTTGGCATTCTCCCGGTGATTGGCTATATATTCATCTTGTGATTGGTTCATCCCCTATACGTCGGTATAATCACCCTACTCACTTATTTACATTCTTGTAAACTAGTTGATACAAGCTCTTTAGTGTAATTAGAATTGAGAGCTTGCTTTATTATTTACATTCATCTAGTTAAGCTTTTTAGAGTAGCAAGATTGAGAGCTCTTAGTGAGTAATTACATAGCTAGTTTGGGTGCCTAAGTAATCATTGCAACTAGAATTATTAGATAGGTGGCTTGCAACCCTTGTAGAGCTAGAGCAAGTTTACATTACGCTATTTGTCATACTAATTAAATTGCTCTAGTTGATTTATAGATTTTTAAATAGGCTATTCATCCCCCCTCTAGCCATATTAGGACCTTTCAGCTGCCAGATCAAACCCCAATCGAGCCTGACCAACAGCATGGATGCTAGGCGGCAGTACCCACAAATTCTTGGTTGCCGGATTACAGACGACGTAGCGGGATCTAGCAGCCTCAACGCACAAGCATAGGATGAGACCATTGCAGCAATCTAAGACAGCTACTTTATCAATGGGGTAGGGCAAGAAGGACAAGTCGGGGCGTTCACTGGTGAGACTGGTGAAGTTTCACTTGCCTCTCTTGTGGTCATAGAAGAAGCCGGCCACGGTCTGGGGCAGCACCATACGGTTGTGGGAGATGAGATGGTTTCAGGAGCGACAGACACATTTGCAGCAGAACAAGGAGCGGACACAGGAGGCGACGGAGGATCTCCAGAACAACATCCTTTGTGAGGCTAGCTAGTGTGTTACTGTTGTTGGGGGCCACCTCCATTTCGAAGAGCCTGCGATCATCGATGTGTAGTAGGATGAGAGCTTCCTTAGTAATGAGATCACTAAAGAGGAAAAAATCCGACAAAAATCCATCAGTAAAGTACAAAAGCATTTGGATCAAACAACATTGTGGCATGCAACGGAGTTTGAAATGACAGAGTTGTAGTCATAGGCTGCTCCGATGAAGAGAGCTGACGTGACACCCACCTCACAAAACTTCCACTAACATCACCCAACAAGTGGCATGCAACGGAGTTTGAAATGACAGAGTTGTAGTCATAGGCTTGCTCCGATGAAGAGAGCTGACGTGGCACCCACCTCACAAAACTTCCACTTGCATCCCCCCATAGGCAAGTGTTGTAGCGGAAAGCGCGAGGAGAAGGAAGGAAAACAAGCGTTCCTTGCCTACAACTCTATCATTTCAAACTCCTTGCAAGGGAACGCTTGTTTTCTTTCCTTCTCCTCGTGCTTTCCGCTACAACCCTTGCCTATGGGGGGATGCAAGTGGAAGTTTTGTGAGGTGGGTGTCACGTCAGCTCTCTTCATCGGAGCAGCCTATGACTACAACTCTGTCATTTCAAACTCCACTGCATGCCACTTGTTGGGTGATGTTAGTGGAAGTTTTGTGAGGTGGGTGTCACGTCAGCTCTCTTCATCGGAGCAGCCTATGACTACAACTCTGTCATTTCAAACTCCGTTGCATGCCACTTGTTGGGTGATGCTCCTTGCCTTTGGATCAGGTGACGGTGCGGTACAAGGCATGCAATGGCTCACGCAAATTACGAGAGACGAATAATGCGCCGACCTTGAAGATGGAGAAGTGGAAGTAAAACGGTGATGCAATTGTGTCATGGGGTAGTTGGAAAATGGTGAAATAACTCACACTGAATTTACTACCACTAGTATACCAAACGGTCATGTAGGGCCGGCTGACATAACGTCTATCCTAGTCGGCTCGGCTTTTCATGCGCCGGAGAAAATATCACTGCCGCATCTATTGTCAACCCGTGGGTGGTAGAAGTTTCAACTGCTGATTTTCTTTCTTATGAGGCCTCGCTATCGGTTCAACCGACGGTGAAAGTATAACACCGTCACTTTTATCACTAAGACAGTGAAAGTGATGATAGTGAAAGATCAATCTGTAGCAGTGATGACACTGTCGCCGTCTATGGGTGTGATGTGTCCTCGCTCAGAGGCTGAGCTATACGTCATCTTAAAGCTATGTGTCATCCCACATTCATTGGACCATGTTCCATGTGACGATTCAGATAGCTTCGATGTCCCTAGGGCGGGTTGGGGCCCCACATCCACCTTTGTTTTGTGGGCCTCAAATCCATTCAGCATGTTTGTTTGGCTGTGGCTTGTCGTAAACGATCGTAAATTTCCAGCTGGAACAGTATTTTTCTCTCACACAAACAAGCCAGCAGTACTTCTTCACGAACCAGCAACGATACGAATCAGCCAACCGAACAGGCTGATTGAAGGTGGTGTTGTACGGCACCTGCTCTCTTGGGCCAGTGCATGCTCGTGGAGGGGCTCGAGAAAGTTTGGGCACGCAGCAGACTGGTCATGTCCTAGATTTTCTGGGTTCCGAGCTAAGCAGCTAGACCCATCACCTGACACAAGGGAGGGTACATGTCGAGCATTTAGGCCTTATTTAGTTTCTCCTCCTAAAATTTCCTCCATATCCATTAAATGTTTGGACATATGCATGGAGTATTAAATATAGACTAAAAATAACTAATTGTACAGTTTACGACTAATTTACGAGACGAATTTTTTAAACCTAATTAGTCCATGATTTGACAATGTGGTGCTATAGTACATGTGTGCTATCCAAACACTCTATGTGACATCCAATGTGACACAAAATTTTACACCCCGGATTTAAATAAGTCGTTGGAAAACGAAGTTGACTTCTATTGTCTGAGGCCTCCGTCTCATGAATTCAAGGGGGAGACTCTTGACCCAACGCAGATAGAGGCGACCGGTTGCTACTCTAGCAGGGGGTTGTTGGATTCGGCGTAGCTATGCGCATCACTAGACATGGGCCCACGTCTCTCCCCCAGGGAAGTAGGGTTCATGGGTTTCTGGGTCCTCCTACTGATGCGAGCTCTGGCCTCAAGGTAGGTGTCATCCTGGCCCATCTCTCATTTTCCAGTCCAGCTAGGAATGGTCACCGGCACCTACGTCGGAGTGGGAGGTTATGGAGCTTGAACTGTTAAGACCCAGCAGCAGTTCCTCGTCCGAGAATGTGGGCAACAATAGTCAACCTCCATTAGCGTGTGTCCCTGGGCCTTGTTTAGATTGGGGTTAGGAATCAGTATTTGGCACTGTAGGACTTTCGTTTGTATTTAACAATTATTGTCCAATCATGGCCTAACTAGGCTCACAAAATTCGTCTCGTAATTTATAATTAAATTGTGTAATTAGTTATTTTTTTATCTACATTTAATACTCTATGTATATGTCCAAATATTTGATGTGATGGAGAGAGAGTGAAAAAACTTGTAATTTAAACAAGGCCCTAGTTGAAGAATTGGAGGCGTGGATCGGGGTCCCACTTCCTTACCTGTTGATATGCATGAAACCAAGAGAAAGTACAAGAAACCTTCGACGGTGGTGTTGGTGCATCGGAGTGGAAGGCTAGCTGCCAAAGCCGGGGCCTCCAATCCTACTCTCCAGGCAGTGACGAAGCCGGCGGTGGCGCTAGAGGGGCTCTAGCCCCCCTACTGATCCTGGGCACGTGGAGCCTCCTAAGCCATCTTTTAAAATTTTATGCATATATGTATTAGGTAGGAAGGGCTAAGGTTAAGAGAAGATAAAAAAGCCTCTATTCTTTTATTCAACCCCTCATAAATTTTTTTCTGGCTTCGTCACTATCTCCAGCCACAAAATATGCTGATGCAAAAGCTAGTGTCGCGAACGCAGCGCAGAGACCGGACCCTGAGGCTTTCGATTGATTCCAGGCTATCTTTGCTGCTCCGGCTATGATCGTGTGGATCCGGTGGTTATGAAGCTTGACTTCACTGGGTTGGAGCACGATGCTCATTAGTCCACTTGGTCCCGAGCGTACTTTGGTGGTTGCCGCCGGGCTAGTAGCTCAACGCTGCCGCTAATTGGTTTATTTGTAATCACAACCGAGTGATTTCAAGGGTGTTTAGCTTGGTAATCATCAATTACCGTCAAGCTTGTAGGGTTAAACTCTACTTCTACTTAATGAAAAACATGTCTTGGCACGATCAGAAAAAAAACTAGAAAAATAAATATTTACCCTTCTCAACAACGGACTTTGCAAATTTACCCTTTTTATTATAGGCTTCCCAAAATTGCCACGCAGTACAAGGAAATCTTGCTTATCATGATCTCGGCCGTGAGCGCCGTCGCCGCCTCTTCATTGCCGAGATCTTGCTATCCACCACGATCTCGCCCACAAGTGTCGTCACCTAGCCTCGACTTCGCATGATCTATATATGGCCAACAGGCCGGCCCGGCCCGGCATAGCATGGGCCCGATAGCCAACAGGCCGACACGGCACGTCGTGCCTCACCGGGCCACGGACCTGCCCTCTGGCCCAGGCATGGCCCTATGGGCCGATTTCCGTGCTGGGTCGGCCCGCGAGGCACGACCATTTTCACAGGCCGTGCTAGCCCGAGGCCCACGAGAGAGGGAAGGGGAGAGCAGGAGGCAGGGCGCCACGAGAGGCGGCCGCCGCGGCCGGCGCGCTCGCCCTGGAGGTGGGGCCGCGCGGGAGGAAGACGATTGCGTGCGCTTGAACCCTAGATCCGCCACCGGTGAGCGCGGCCGCAGCAGATGCCACCGCCTGGGCCGCCTTCAGCTCGCCGGATCTGAGGGAGAGGGTGGGGGAGGGCGCCACCGTCGTTGGCTCGCCGGATTTGAGGAAGAGGGTGCCACCGTCGCTGGCTGCTCGCCGGATCTGAGGGAGAGGGGAGGAAGAGGGTGGGGGAGGGCGGTCACGAGGAGGGAGGAGGGGTGCGGTGCGTGGCCGAGCGGAGCAGAGAGGGAGGTCGCGAGGGCGAGGAGCGGAGCGGAGAAGGGCGAGGCGCGGCCGCGCGGTGCCAAGCGTGCCGTAGAGAGGGAGAGGGTATAGACGCCTGGGAGAGGAGAGGGGGAGGCGACGTTGATGGCCGATGCTGCTCGCGGGCCGTGCCGTGCTGGCCCATGTGCTTGGGGTAAGGCCCAGGCACGGCCTGCTACTCCGGGCCGGGCCAGCCCGGGCCCGCTAGCCTCCGTGCCGGGCCGTGCTTGGACCGGGCCAAAAAAACGGGCCTCGGGCTGGGCCGACGGGCTCGGGCTGCATGGCCAACTATGGCATGATCTCACTTGCATGCGATGTCGCCTGATGACCTATACTTCCCGCGCGCCAGCAGCCTCGACTCGGCGCGCTTGCGGACTCGAGTTGGCCATGGAAGCCGCACTGCCAAGATAAAGTGAAGCCGGGAACCATGAGGAAGAAGGCAGGATGACGATAGCAACCCGTCAACCCGATTGATCTTCAAACTGGTTGCACTCGGCATATTTTAGAATTAGTGAAGCACATATCTAATTAGTGGACCAACAGGGCACTGTCTTATTAGCATGTTACCCCGATGATCACTCAGCGATTTGAACCAAACACCTTTTTTTTTGTCTAAATGTGACCACCCGGTCAGGCTTCGAGCCTACGGAAGCCAGACACCAGCAAGGGCGGCCAGCCAACCAGGCAGTCAGCCAGCAAGGGCGGCTGCTGGCGATCGATCAGGTAAATACTACGGAGATTCATACGTATAATTTTGCTAGGGGCAAATTCATCCTTTTCCGTGCCTGATTTTAGGAAAAGAGAAAGGAAAGGAATTAAGTACAGGATATGGCAGGAAAACCAAGATGTCCTTTTACTGCATGGCAATTTTGCAAAACCCATGACTAGGAGGATAAATTTACGAAGTCCATTATTGAGGTGGGTAGATATCCAATTTTCTCATGCAAAAAAGCATTGGTTCTAAAAGTTGAGGGAGGTTAAAAGTCCAGTCTTATAAATGAGGTGGGGAAATCAGACTATCAAAAAAGTTGAGGGGGTTAAAAAGTCCTTTTTTTTTTCCTTTTGACAACCATTGCAGATGGGCCCAAGTGCAATTTGACTACTCGGAAGCTCGACGTACTCAACCATAGTAGCAAACTTCCGTTGACATCAATATGGAGAGTGACACCATTAACAAAAATAAATAAATAAATAAATAAATAACAGCTCAGCGGAAAAGATGGGAGATAGAAGTAGGGCGAGTTTTTGTTCCTATGCCACATGAGTCCATAACTGACATGTCACAGTTTTTTATTACAAGGCTTAATGGGCTTTAGAAGTTCACTACTAAAAATGAAACCATTACACTTCAAAGCCAGGAAACGGCAGTCCGGATAACATCACAAACACTGACCCGAGGATTGGATGGATTGAGAATTGTATCCTCCAATGTGGCTCAGAAGATAACCTTGCTACAGATTAGGTGTCCCAAAATAGGTAACTGAATATGAATGAAAAGAATAAGCTAATATATACTGGAAACCCTGAATCAACGAGGAATTAGAAGAAAACACAGATCTAACACATCTTTCTGATGGGGAAGCAACATATCTGTTTCTCATCGGATGCACCTTTACCCATTTGGTGTGCTTGATTAATATCACTTAGTAGATGGCCGCCCTTCGACGAACTTGGGATCTCTTGAGTAGTCTGCATTTAGATTGTCACCAACTCGCCATTAGAAATTTATAAATCAAAAACATTGTTAAAGGGAGAATACTGCAGTGGTGAAAGGAAAATCCAAATCAAGCAGGTGAAAATTTTCACTGATGTCTTCCGAGACAAAAGCTTTACATAGATTTGTGTTTGCCTCAAGTGTACATGAACTATGATTTGTAGAGGTCTGCAGTGGTGAAAGCTAAATAGTTTCAAGATCAGTGCTTGTTCTTCCTTGTAATAGAAGCCAATAGATGATAGAGCAACTTGTAGTAAGGTTTAGTTTGTTGTGGTAAGCAACAGAAAGGGAATAAAATAATGATCATGTCAACCAAATTGTCAAAGGGTACTGAAAAGGCAACGGAATGAAAGTATTCTAATGGGCATTTGTATTTTCCATGCTTTAGTGTAATTTACTGTTTGAAACATCTTGAAATTTATGTAGTTCCTGGGACATGTACCCTTTAAAGTATATTAAGTGGAAGAGAGAAATTTTCCTATCATGGCAACCAATTCTTGTAATATAACATGTGAAGTTCATGCAGCTAAGCTCCCACAGGATACCAGTAAGATCAAGAAAGACAAAGTTTAATATAAATTTTGAAACCAATTTTGTTTACTTTGAAAATGTCAAGTAACCAGTGTCGCTGCAATCATAAATGGTCTCATTTTTTTCTTTTTGCATTTTTAGCATTTTCCAGTGAGATTTACTGGATGGTTTGGTAACAACCAAAAATCTGAAACCATAGTTACACAAATGTATAGAAGTATTATCACCTGCTGACTTGGATCCTTTGGTTGTTTGTTTCTTCGATAGAAATTTGGCAGCCCGGCTTTGAAGAAAAAGCTGTGTCGTGATTCTTTAAACCCAGGTTCATTGTTGAACTTTCTCTGCATGATACAAGCTCTATAGATATTATGTGATGCACCATAATTTTTCTCTATTTTCTTCAGTTTTGTAAGATTGTTTGAGAGCAATTGGCTTGTAAAAAGCTTCTTCTGGGTTAATTATCTACATTGCTAATACACATAAATAAAGAGCGATGTTAACAATTATTGTGTTATGGGTCCAATTGGTACCCAAGGTGGTGGATCCAACGTGGCCCAGCTGAGACCCAGCCATGCGCCTCTAGAGGAGGCGCTACGTTTGGGATGACAAGGATTATAAATTAGCCCTCACTCTGTGTGGCCACCGACAACAACTCCTCATGTGCCACATGGGCCACCACATACGCAACAGATGTCCAGGACCAGCCCTTGGTACACTCCTCTACAGGCACATGCAGCAAAGGGCTAACCCAGAGGTGCTACGTTTAAAGCGACAAGGACCCTCACCCTCCTAAACTTCTAAGGTGATACTAAACCCAACAACAACAATTCCATATGGACTACATGGGCCAACTTCGCAACTACTACAGGGTTGATGCTCCGAATACCATTTGTAATACCCCGCATACTAAATCTGCTTATATAGCTCACCCTGTGTGGCCACCGACAACAACTCCTCATGTGCCACATGGGCTACCACATACGCAACAAATGTCCAGGACCAGCCCTTGGTACACTCCTCTACATGCACATGCAGCAAGGGTCTCTGAATACCATTTGTAATACCCCGCATCCTAAATCTGCTTATATAGCTCAGCTCCGCACGTGGAACGGACCTGCATACACATAGCACCTCTCACTTTCGCCCTTGCTCCGTGTAAAGGGCTAACCCAGAGGTGCTACGTTTAAAGCGACAAGGACCCTCACCCTCCTAAACTTCTAAGGTGATACTAAACCCAACAACAACAATTCCATATGGACTACATGGGCCAACTTCGCAACTACTACAGGCTTCTAACAGGCTGGGGTGTTACATCCACCCCTAGCTGTGGGCGCCCTCGTCTAATGAGGACTCTGGATTCAACTTCAATTAGAAATAGAATAGGGATAAAAATCAGTTTAGGAAATTGTTTAGAAAAAGGAGAGTCCAAATCTACAAGTAGACCTCCAGATAGCTTAGGGGTCAAGGTATAAATGAATAAAGAGTTAATGTACTAAACCTCAAGTTCTCCTAGCCTCGTAGCCCTTTGTGCTGCCTGTCTCCCTATCTATCTCTGTGTCGCACGACGTCCTCTCCTGCATCGCCGCCATTGCTCAGGCCGACGGTTTCCCATCCTCCTTCCAATCAATCTATGCTTGCCCAACCAATCTAGACCCATCACAGTATCAATGGCCGATGATAACGACAACACTCGCAATGCCACATTGACGATGTTGGCAACTGCCTCACAAGAGCAAGGTGGCTCCAAGGATGATGCAGTTCTTCGAGGACAGTGGACCCCCAACAATGAAAAGGTGTGGTACACATCTTTTCATCTGACAAGAGGAGCGCAACAATGCATATGCCTCGCGCGGGGCAATTACAAGATGGGCACTGTCCACAACTACACCGAGTGCTTTATCGCACATGTGGCATGGATGGGACCTCTCGGCAAGCTTCAACAAGTGAACATCTACACAACGGAACTATTGGAACCGCTAAACACAGACATTGAGCTAACCCGGACCTAGAGATGTCATTGGCATGGCGCGCACCAATGTCATCCATTCTGACAATGACTAGAGTGACCCCGGTGACATCATTGCCCCGTATGATGGTTGTAACAATCCACAAAAACTCCTGAATAAATCACAACTTTTAAAAATTCTACAAACATGCTTGGTGAGGTGACATGTAGAGCAATTAGGCTAGATGGGTTAAAGCCATAGCTGATTTAATTATGAGATGGCACCCTAGGGGCAAGCATTGAGTTGCTTTTCATGGATCTTTTGTGACACAAAAATATTTTCTCCATAATATATAAGTTGGAGAGATAAAAAGAATTTCGAAAAGGAAAACCCGACGCAACCCATTTTTGGCCCCGGCCCACTCTCCTCCCCTTCCACCCTTCCATCCAACCCACGCTGCCTAGCCAACCCAACACCTTTCCCACCCCACTCGCATACGCTGGCAACCGAGCCTCGCGCGGCTAAGTGGCAATCGGCCACTAACCCGTGTGTGCATCCTTACATCGCCCCTACCTTTGGCTTCCTCTGCACCACCGCCAAGCTGGCACCAAAGTGCCCACATGGCTCCTCAAAGTTGGTCGCATGCGGATGGCATGGATCGCCTCTTCCCTCTCTTGCCTTGTGATTTTTCCCCGCATCACTGGCAGCTAGGCTACCCCACCATTGGCCCAAGCAGGTGGCACAGATTGGCCCATTCGCTGTGCTTTCTATGGGAGGCCAACAAGTGGGTCATGCCCCGCCAAGAGCTGCGCGGCCATTGCCCCCTCCCCCACAGATCAGTGACCCTTAGTCGCTCTCTCTCCCCCTTCCTATGTGCTCTGTCCTACTTAGAACCGCACGTACTCGCCTCTCTCTCGTTCCCTCACCAGCTCCCTTAGTTGACGCTCGGCACTCGTGCACAGACACTGAGGCCCCACTAACATGCGTGCACATAGGGATGAAACACACCCCAACCCATCCATGTATTTTTTGTCATGCCTTCAAGCCAATTGTTCAAGTCTGTGCCTGGCGCCCCAACACTACAACAACTTCAAACACAACAAAGCTCGCCTTACCAATGGATGTCGACGACCCAATGCCTTCGACATCAAGTGCCCCCTCATACATCAGACATGTGGTGCAAGAGGTACCAGCTGACTCCATACAAAAGTACAACCGCCTGAGCATGGTCCATGATTGATGACATATCTTCTTTGACGGACATGCCAAACTCCTGGCTTCTCCGCTACTATCAACCTCATGGAGTCCCTCCTCGCCTTGAGTATGTTCGAACAACTTCGTATCCTCATGGCCATCTTCCACACACACCACAGACGACGGTTATGCTTCGACGCACTTTGCTAACAAGCATCTTGATGGCCCAGGAGTGGCCTGAAAACATGGTGCCCACCATCACAACAATCTTCTTGCATAACGTCGGATGTCAATTCCTCAACATCTACCGCATCTTCATCAGCCTCAACGAAGACAAGTTGCCTATCTATCTCACCATCTAGCCACGAATTCAGCAGCGTCCTCTTCAACAAGTTGTTCAACCTCACTGCAACTCCACTTGCACGCACCGCCACCTCTCAGCCATGGTGGTGGGACAACTACACGTACACATGGACAAGACACCAATTACGGCTCTTCTTAGGGTCATGTACTCATATTATTCAACAAAGGAGTAGAGTACTGGTCCTCAAGTTTTCCCAGCTACCTAGCCCTCTGTGACATCCATCTCCCTCTACCTGCACCGCATGCCACACCCCTCCCCTACGCGCTACTAACCGGCATCCCACCACACGTGCACCACGGGCTGCTTCCGAGGACTAGTCCCTCGACCTCCGACCTCCTTCCACTACAATCTACTCTTCCTCCCCCCCCCCCCCCCCCCCCCCCAACCAATCTATGCCAATCACATCTTGTTTTTTCTGCATTGATAACAATTATTGTTACTAGCATATTTGCTTCTACAAATTGGTTAGAACACTATGGTAACCTACATAACAGATCCCAGACAATACATTTCAATTATTTTCTTATGTATCATTGGGACCTTTATTTCATCACATAACATTTAAATCCATGTCAAAAAACAAAAGGCTAACATTTAGCTATACTTACCTCTTTTTCTTTGGTTATACCAGATTTCTGATGCACTGTTGGGGATGTCGAACCAAATAGCTTTTCTTTGATTTTCATTATATGTGATGATCTGAACGGTGAAAGAGAAAAAAACGATACAATTAGTAGTTATAAATTTTATAGGTAATATTATATTGAGAACAAAGCTTTTAAATTTATACTACTGTCAGATTTTTTAGAGAATTATAAACGTTGGGAGTAAGGAATCCGACTCTTTTTATTCCCTTGTAGGACCTTCTATGAATGTTCAGTTTTATGTTATACAGAAGAAAGATACAAGGTGGTGGTTCTGAATTCTGATCAACTCCTACAATATTTTTGGATATTCAAGGTCTCGGCTTTCTAGTGCTACCTTTCTTCATCCACTTGAGATGTCCTTGGAGCAATTTCGGGCAAAGCACTAGAAAATGTCTGAAATATTCACCACAGTAAACCAATATGGAAGTAAGACTGAGATTTTTACTCTTGAAAGGTAAACTCACTCGATGCTTAGGATCTTTATACCTTTCTTGATAGCCTTAAATCATGAGGCTTAGTGCTTTCTGCAGACCTGGTTGCATACTCCAACTGGCTAATCCTATCAGCAATTTTGGTACCAAGATTTCTTGAGTCCGTAGACATATGCAAGGTTGACAGTGTTGACGTCTTTTGGGGGGTCGAAGTTGTTCCTAGCTTGCTACTGTCTGCACTAGGAGGTGAGGTGTTCTCCTTTGCAGACTGCCACATCGACCGCCTTTTAGCTGAGGAAGACTGCCCTTTCTTTGCTGTGGGGGGAGAGCTGAGCTTTGCTGGCTTTGAAAGCAGGGACGCCATCTGGATCCTCCTTTTCTTGACAGAATCTGTGATATCCTGGTTCAAAATGGAAATTTCCTACACAGAACACGTACTTCAGTTAGCAATTCAATAGCACATTTTCACGATAGAATTCTTCTATGACAATGTATCAGTCACCTTCAAAGTGGCATCAACGGCCGTCAAACTACCCATGCACAAATCCTGCTTCTGCAATTGCAAAACTGCTCCAACCACTTGGTCGCTCCCCTCCATGTGGCACATCTCATTCGTGGGCGCATCCATCCTGCAAGAAGGCCCAACGGCATCGGCGATGGCCGCGAGCTCCTCGGGCACGTGTACTGCCTTGTCACTGGCGCTGTCACCACAATCCACCACTCCATCCTCCCAACCGCAGCACACCTCCTCCGCTGGTGCCGATGGTTCATCCGTCATGCAGGAAGACTCCGCAGCAGACAACGACCACGAGGCGGCACCACCATTCTCTGCCGCCTCGAGATCGCCATCACCGCCTGCAACATCATCACTGGCGGCGGCGTGGTCCTCGCTCTTGCGCTTCTTCCTAGCGTAGTGCGCCTCGAAGAATGCCTTCTTCTGCGCGACAGAGCCCGGGCGCGCCTGCGCCGCCGCCTCGTCGAGGTAGCGGTTGTGCGCGAAGGCGGACCACTTCCCCCATTCTAGCGGCTCCGTGAGGAAGCGGCCGAAGGAGACCGACTCCCCGAGAGCCGACATCATGTCCGCCTTCCAGTTCTGGATCCCATCCCACCCCACGCACGCACAGGAACGTAAGCTGCCACGAAATCGGAAGACATCCCACCAGCAGGAGGACAGGAATAGCACCAGCAGGAGGAGGGACGAGATGCTTACCCGGCTGTCCTTGCCGGAGATCTCCGGCTCCGGCGAGTGCGTCGGCTCCGGCGGCGGTGGTGAGAAGTCCGGCTCAGCTCCCATTGGAGGAGACCGCGGAGAGATTGGGTTTGGATAGGATCTGTGCGAGAACTGACCCACTCGCCACTCCCTTGTGGGGAAAATCAAGCAGCACGCGATTGAGGGGGGCAAAGGGCGGATCGATATCAGATTGGTGCGATCAGCGCCGCCTTTTCGAATTCGGGTGGGTGGGGAGGCCGAGAGGAAGCAGCGAGTGTAATTGCAGCAGCTTTTTTGGTGGGTTCGATTTGAATTGCTGGCAAGTGTACGTTACGGGAGCTGGACGAGATGGACCGCGCAACCGCGGCGCCCAGGTGACCGTTGCACAGTTCTTTGACCGTTGCGCAGCGAGAGCAGATCCGGCTTTAGACAAGTCCGATACCCCTCCAAAGCCAGCGTTATCTTTTTCCTTCCCCGTCCACTCGACCATCCCTCGTGCAAGGCGTCGCGACTCGTGAACTCACGATCCCTCGCGGCCTCCGCTGTCCGCCACTGCGATTCCCTGGCGGGCTCCGATGTCCGCCACCGTCGCTTCTCGTTTACCGCATCACGATTCCTTCATGGCTATGGTATCGCCGCCGCCACCGCTCCCTGCTGGCTTCCTGCTCCCTGCTTCCTCTTGGACTACCCGATTACATGAGCTAACCAAACAAAATCCGTTGTCGTTTTTTCTAGTCCATGAGCTAACCAAACAAAATCCGTTGTCGTTTTTTCTAGTCCAAACTATCCTGTCAAACAGCCAGTCCCCGGCTCCTCCTATACAACAGAAACAAACGTCTGAGGCTGTGTTTAGTTCGTGAAATGAAAATTTTTGGATGTCATATCGGAGATTTCGAGGATATTGAAAGGGGTTTTCAGATACTAATAAAAAAATTAATTACATAGTTCGCCTGGAAACTGCGAGACGAATTTATTAAGCCTAATTAATCCGTCATTGACGCATGTTAGTACTGTAGCACTTATGGCTAATCATGGACTAATTAGTCTTAAAACATTCGTCTCGCGATTTCCAACCAACCCGTGCAATTAGTTTTTTTTCGTCTATATTTAATACTCCATGCATGTGCCGCAAGATTCGATGTGATAGTCTGGGGTAAAAATTTTTAGGAATTAAACCAGGCCGGACTAGAATGGACGCAACCGAAACGAACGTCTCCCTCCAACTAAAGATGGAAAACAAAAATAGATATCCGCAAAACTTATAATATAAGTATCCATGCATCTTTTCTAATTTAGATACTAAAGGGATATAATCAGATTCGTTTCTCAGTATTTTTCTCTATCCGATTCTAGATCCATATTCAACAAAAATATAAAATATCCAATATTTATTTGTATCTAGAAAAACAAGGTATAATAAATCTATTAATGGATTTTCTCCCTATGACTAGTGACTAATTATTTAATTTTAATATTACTAATAATGCATGAAACTATCTAATAGTATATCTACAAATAACTTTTAATAATAATTTAATATTATTAATGATACATAAAGATTAAATTAATTTTAGTATTTTCTAATTTAGTTTAAATCTAATATATTTGTTGTTGTAAAATATGATAAAAAGTGATATTCAACTTCGACTCTATGTCAAGATCTGTTTTATACAGCTTAACTTCACTAGTAAAGCAATTTTTGTTCGGTTCCATGAAGCAGCTTCACCGATGAAGCTAAAGCTAAAAAAATGGTAAAACAATTTGTAAAGATAGATAGCAGAGAAAAAACTAGAAGAAGCAACTATTTTCAGCCTCGTCCAGCTTCACATGGAAACTATGCCTACGAGCATTGGCGGACCTAGTGGGTGGTCAGGGTGGTCCACCGACCACCCTGTGGGCCACCTGTCAACCATACATAATACAAATAAAAAATTAAAAAAAAACAAGCCGTTCGGCGTCCGGTGCCCTTCGTATTCGCAACTGACGCGGTCACGTGGAGCGGATTCCCTCCCGTGTGCGTGCAGCTGGGTCGGCCCAGCTCCAAATCGATCAAAGGCAGGTTGGATAGCACGTCGCCTGGACTGCCGCTGATCCCGTCGCCCCGTCGAGTCTGGACTGCTGCCATCGGCGAATCGGCATCGCCCGTCGCTTCGCCTGGCCTGGAGCCCTGGACTGCCGCCATCGCCTGCAGGACTGGTCGCTAGTCCTTCCTTAGTTCCTCAGGTGATACTCCTCGTCCTTCCTCAGTTCCAGGTTTCTTCCGATCGTTAGTTTTGCTAATTGGCGAGTGTTTTTTCCAGAAATCTTGAGTCTTGAATTATGAAAAGAAACGAAGACATTCGATCCCTTTTTCAGAAAGCGGCAAAGAAGGCGGCTGCTATTGACCCACCTCCAAATGAAAATATTGTGGAAGAGCAGAATCAAGAAGATAGAGTACAAGTTGAAGAAATTGTAGATCATTTGCCCTCGCCCCCGCTAGCATCACCGCCACCGCCCGCATCAAAGCCGCCAGCGTATGACATCAATCGCCTACCATATGATCCAGGTGAAAGGCTGCCCATTGAAGATTATCCTATTAATGATCAACATGCAATCCGTAGAGCATATATTACTAAAGGTGCTTGCAAACCTTATATACATGATTTTCCGTACCGAAACATTGGAGGTGTACCTCGTCAATTCAGTATACAATGGTTGTATAAGTATGAGTGGCTTGAATATAGTGTCAAGGATTCTGCATTTTGCTTCATATGCTACTTGTTCAAGAAGGATAGTGGGTCAAAAACTTTTATTATTGATGGATGGAATAATTGGAATATAGGAAACACAACACTTCTCAAACATTCTGGTTCTAGGGCACATAAAGCAGCTCAATAGAGGTATATTGGTTTTATGAATCCCAAGGTAGCAATTGATTATAACATTGACAAGTGAAGTGAGGAGAAGCTTCGTCTTTACAAGAAAAGATTGACATATTCACTTAGATGTATCAAGTTTCTTTTGCATCAAGGATTGGCATTCCGTGGACATGATGAAAGTGAAGAGTCTAGCAACAGAGGCAACTTCATTGAACTTTTAAAGTTTTTTGCAGGAAATAGTGAAGAAGTGAACAAGTATGTCTTGAACAATGCACCAGGTAATTGCACTTTGACTAGCCCAAAGATACAAAAGCAAATTATTCACTGTTATGCCATAGAAACTAGAAAGAAAATAATTGAGGAACTTGGTGATGAGCCCTATGCAATTTTAGCTGATGAGTCTAGTGATATATCACATAAAGAACAACTAGCTCTTTGCTTGCGTTATGTTGATAAACTTGGAAGGCCATGTGAGCACTTTATTGGAGTTGTTCATGTAGATGATACTACCTCTTTGTCACTTAAGAAAGCAATTGAAGTTTTACTTGTTAGTAATGGATTGAGTATGCAGCAGATTAGAGGTCAAGGTTATGATGGGGCTAGTAATATGAAAGGAGATATTAAAGGGCTCAAAACTTTAATCATGCAAGAATCACCTTCCGCTTATTATATTCATTGCTTTGCACATCAACTCCAACTAGTTCTTGTTGCTGTTGCCAAAAAAAATACTGACTGCAAGACTTTTTTTTGATCAAGTATTTATCTTGTTGAACATTGTTGGAGTTTCTTGCAAGCGTCATGATATGCTTCGAAATGCTAGGCTTGAGAATGTCAAGAAAGCACTAGAGTGTGGTGAGCTTGAATCAAGGAGTGGATTAAATCAAGAGATGGGTTTGCCTAGGCTTGGCGACACTCGGTGGGGCTCTCATTACAAAACTGTATGTAGCATCATCACTATATATTCCTCAATTTATGATGTGCTCATTGAACTTGGTGCTGATAATGCATATAAGGAAGATTGGACAAAGATACATTTTGTGCTTGAAGCATTTGAAACCTTTGAGTTTGTTTTCTTTGTGCACTTAATGTATGTTATTCTTGATATACAAATGAGTTATTCGAGTGCTTGCAGAGAAGGGATCAAGATATTCTTAATGCAATCTCACTTGTTAATGTGGCAAAGAGCAGCATACAAGAGTTGAGGTCTAATGGTTGGGATAATTTTCTTCAGAAGGTTACTTCTTTTTGTATTAAATATGGTGTTGAAGTTCCTGCTATGGATGGTGCTTATATGCCTTATGGAAAATTAGCACAGTATGCTCGTGCCCGAAACCAAACAAATGATGACCATTTTCGAAGAGAAGTATATATTGGTGTCATTGATCAAATTAGTCAAGAGCTTGATAATCGGTTTGATGAGATCAATATGGAGCTACTCTCTTATATGTCAGCCTTCAGTCCATCCAACTCCTTTGCTTCTTTTGATGCACGGAAGGTACGTAGATTGGCTGAATTTTATCCTAAGGACTTCTCCAACAATGATTTGTTAAAACTTGAATTGCAACTTGATAATTATATTGATAACATGTGACAATATGCTAGCTTCCAAGGTCTAGACAACATTGTTGATCTCTCAGTTAGGCTTGTTGAAACAAAGAGGCACAAAGTGTATGATATGGTGTACTTGCTTCTCAAATTGATATTGCTTTTACCAGTGGCAACTGCGAGTGTTGAAAGGGTATTTTCTGCATTGGTTATAGTGAAAACAAAGTCAAGGAATAAGATAGGTAATACTATTTTGGATGATTGTCTAGTCACATATATTGAGCGGGATATTTTCTTATAAGTTAATGAAGATGATATAATGGAGACATTCATGTCATTGAGAAGGCAGTGGATAAACAAGTAATATTGTAAGTCTCCTATTGTTATATTTCGAAGTATTTGTATTTCATTTGAACAATTTATATTAAGATTTGACGTCATTTTACCGAATTATAATATGGTTTTACCGAATTGTAAATGGTTTACTGAATTGTATAAGAATTTTTTTGTGGCGCATACCCTATGCAAAAATCCTGGGTCCGCCACTGCCTACGAGAAAAGCTAAAAAAAGCATCAGGAAGAATTTGTTTATCAGAACCCGTGAAACTGCCCTGGAAGATGAATACTGCTGTTAACAGACACGAGCTGACCTAACCAAACATAATTGACGGTACCGATTCACGCTGTTAATGGATGCCGGGCAAAAATAGTTGAACCAAACAGTACCTACGTTGTTCACATCTATATTTAAAATGGAGCTGCCAAGGGCCTATTTGGTAGGGATTTTACCCAAGCTGTTTTTCAGCCAATTTTTTTATTTTTTAGCCTTTTTTTGAAAAAAAAATCATAACTATGCCTCTAGAGGAAAGATTTTAAAATATAGACCCTTAGCTCGGCGCCATCATTGCTGGCGCCGAGCTTACATGTCTCGGCGCCAGCGTTGCTGACGCCGAGCTCTTGGGTTCGAAGCAGACGTGACGGTGACTTGGCAGGCAGCTCGGCGCCAGTAACCCTGGTGCCGAGCTCGGCGTCGTAGATCTTGGCGTCGAGCTCGACGCTAGGGTTACTAGCGCCAAGCCTGTCTTACGTATGGGCCCCAATCCTTTCTCTCTTCCTCTCCCTCTCTCTCTTGCACCTCCCTCGCCTCGCCCGAGCAGTGCACCGCCACCGCCGCCTGCGCCCTCTCCCACCCTCGGCCGCCCACGCCCACGCTTGCGTGTCGCCACGCACCGCGCCCATGCTGGTGCGCCCGCGCCGCTACCGCGCCCACGCTGGACCGCCGCGCCCCGCGCCCGCACTGGACCCCTCGGCCACGCTGTTCCGCGCGCCCACGCCATGCCCTCGCCTCGCCTGACGTGCCACCCGCGCCCCGCCACGCCAGCACCGTGCCCGCTGTGTTTTGACCATGTCGTGGCCACACCACGCCCGCGCCCACCGTGCCGCACGCACCTGGCCTCGTCCGTCGTGTCGCCCGCCACCGCCAGCCTCGGTCGCGCCCGTTGTGCTGGCCTCGCCACGCGGAGCGCCGGGCGTCCCGTGCCCGCCGCACGCCACTGCCGTCCTCGGCCGTGCCCCCACCAGCCCCGGCACTTGCAGCGCCCGGCCATGCCATCGCTGGCCCGACTCGTCGGCTTGACCCACGCCCGACGTCCGCTGCGACTCCGTCGACGTCCCTGACTCCATCGTCGGACAGGTAAAAATTATGAATTTGCAATATGCGTACTTAGTTAGCTTTGATTGTAGTGTAGTAGTTTTGGCATTTTATATTTACTAGTTAATGTGATGACTCAGGTAGTTGATTTAGTTATTGATCTAGTGAGATAGATATGTAGATAGATAGAAACATAGATACATAGGTATATAGATATAGTTAGATAGCTATTTAGATAGGTAGTTATATATTTAGTTAACTAAATAGGATCTAGCTATTTAGTGAGTACAATGTATCTATGTATGTAGTTATTAACTTATTTACTTAGTTTGTAGTTAGAAAGTACTTGTTAGGTACTATCTATCGCCTAATTTGGACTAAAGGACATGTGTTTCGTTACGTGTTTGAAATAGATAGACAACCTAGTGACCATTTATCATAGAGGCACCATTGAAAACGATCGCTATGTATATGTTGAGTTTGTTGACATGCAAAGCGTGCCTGTGCTATTCAATGAGAAGCCATCATTTAGTGAGATGGTTGTAAGGGCTCAGGAGGAGCTGCATTGCCTTGGCGATAATGATGATGGCATTGCAGTTGAGGGTGTACTGCACCTAGGTTCTCCTCTCAACATCCTTAGGCGAATGATCCCAATTGGATGTGCGGATCAGTGGGAGAACTATGTGAGATCGACAATGAAGAGCTAGCTGTAATGTTTGGACATGGTTGTGTATCGGGTGTTAGTTGATCCTATCCTCATAAGGTTTCCCCACCAATGGGTCAATAGGCACACTTCGACCCTCCGGTCCTAGAACCTGATATGGATGTGGAGGTTGCACCTACGATTTTTGATGTTCAATCTGCCCCCAATAAGGTAGTTGGAGATGCTTGTCAGACTCATGTTGTTATGGCAGATCCTCCTCATGAGATTCCTTTGACACAGAATCATTCGAGTAAGTGTCTTAACCGCATGGTTATTGGGAGCTTACCCCCTTCCTTCCATCCATTTCTTTCATTCTTTCCTCATTTCTCTACTTATGTTGCAGGAGACATTCCTAAGAATGTGGATGTGCCCCCTGTTGCTGCGCAAGTGTAGTGTGGAGATGGATTTCATGGCTCCAATAGTGTTGAAATTATGAATGATTCAGAGCCATATGAGATGGCAAGGGCTCTTAATTCTAATGATGATCGCCCTGTTGGAGAGCTGATAGAGAGTGATGTTGAGATGCTGAGGCGTATCTTTCCCAGTCGTCATGATCCAAGAGTTCATGAGTTCAGCGATCTTGCTCATTCCAATCAGGCGTGTGCAGAAGGACGTGATGATGAGCTCCTAGAAACTCCTGAGGTCGGCCCTAACATGGTAATTAAGAATGGGAAGGTATTCAAGGACCTCCCTGCATTGAAGAGGTGGTTGCAGGTGTTTGCAGTGATACAAAAGAGACCTTACAAGGTCTTGCATTCATATGCGGAGCGCCGTTACACAGTTGTGTGTGACAAGGAACGGTGCCCATGGAGGTTTTGTGCAAGGAAGCAAAAGGTCACCGAAAAGTAGAACATCACAAAAGTTGTCAGACCACACAATTGTGCTGACCATGTGCTAACACTGAGGCATCGGCAGTTGACATCTACCCTCATTGCCAAGCAGTTGATGGAAATATTGCAGGAAGAACCCAACATGAAGGTTATGACAATTATCAGGACCGTTGAGGCGTTATATGGAGGTTATGTGATAACTTATGGTAAAGCTTAGAGGGTTAAGTAGCGAGCATGGAAGATGATATATGGAGACTAGGAGGATGGGTACGAGCAGCTGCCAGTACTTTTCAATGCAATCAAAGCGGTGAATCTAGGCATGCATTATGAGTATGTCCCAAAACCAAATGCATGGAAGGATGGGAGGCAGATATTTTTCTATGCTTTCTGGTGCTTCCCTCAGTGTGTCGAGGCCTTTAGGCACTGTCGTCCCGTCTTCTCCATTGATGGTACATTCTTGATTGGCAAATACTAGGACACACTTCTTATAGCCATATCATGTGATGCAAACAACAAGTTGGTGCCTTTAGCATTTGCTTTGGTTGAGAAGGAGAACAATGACAATTGGGGATGGTTCTTGAGGCTTGTTCGGATACATGTGGTTGGGCCTGGTAGGGAGGTTGGCATCATATCTGATAGGCACTAGGACATACTTAATGCCGTGTGAGAGCGGATAGAGGGGTATGCACCTTTGCACCATCGTTGGTGTACTCGACACCTTGCCAAGAATCTACTCCGGAAGGATGGTGTGAAGGGTAACTTTGATCTATTCCATCAGGCTACTCGACATCTTGAGGACAAGTACTTTTAGAAAAAGTTGGAGCAGGTCAAAACCGCATCAAATGCAGAAGGTAGACAATGGCTCACAGGTTTGATGAGGGATTTGGAGAAATGGACAAGAGCTCACGATGCCGATGGATGGAGGTATGAGTTTTAGTGCAGCAACATGGCAAAGTCATTCAATAAGTTGCTATTGGGGATACGTGGTATGCCCATGAATGCAATCGTTCAATTCACCTTCTACAAGCTTGTTGCCTGGTTCAACGATAGACACGCCTATGCATTGAAGTTGCGGAGTGATGGAGAGATATGGGCTCCGAAACCAAAGGCACACCTAGAGAAGGCAAATGAAAGGGCTAGCACACATGAGGTTACATGCTTTGACCACACCATAGGGACTTATCAAGTCAAGCATAGGGGTGGTACAACGTCCGATGGTGAGGTTCGAGAGTCGAGGATGCATGTGGTTATCCTCCAAGATTTTAAATGCACTTGTGGTAAACCAAAGCAGTACCACTTTAATGTTCCCATTTGGTGGCAGCAGCTAGGCATCGCAACTATAATATCAAGAGCAGGATACCTCATGAGTTTAGTGTTGACACGTTTGTCCACACATGTAGCCCCCGCTTCATGCCTTTCTAGGACCCTAGAGAGTGGCCTCCATATGATGGGCCAAAGTACATTGTGGATCCAGCTTACCGTTGGAACAAGCGTGGATCAAGGAAGAGGACAAGACACATGATGGTTATGGATCAGATATCTAGAAGAACGAGGCATCGGAGAGGAACCCCATTTCTTACTAACCCCGAGCAGTACGAGTGCGACAAGTGTGGTAGACTTGGCTACAATTCACGAAGTTGCCATTAGCAAATTAGTGAGGTGCGACTATTGGTTATTTTTATTATTTCATATTTGTTGTATTCATTTAATTAATTATGCATGTCTCAATTTATGCATGTAATTGTGTCAATGACTTGTACATTTCTAAGTTCATGTTTCATTATATATTAAATTTCTAATTCATTGGCTTTTTTTGTAGGATGACGCAATTCCACCTGCTCGACCCGACGTACGAGGTGACCCACCGAGGATGTCTCATAGCGCAGGGGCATATAATAATTTTTATGTTTTATTCAAATTTTGGTGAGCGTACATGTGTTCGTGAAGTAACAGGAGACTATATTTTATTCCATGCAAGACCTTTTACTCATCGTCCAAGAACCCATAATGGGTTCTTGGACATGCAGTACGACGATGGGTACACTCCTTTGCTGCAAAGAGCTGGCCTAGATGTCATCTCTTTTTAGGTTCATCGTGGGTTGCCCAAGTTCAACTCAACGACCATAACTGCGTTGGTTGACAGGTATTATCTTCAATCATTGCCTCCATTCATGGCCATTTGTTCATGTGTTTGCCTTTTTGAAATGTAATCTTGCTTTGTCTAAAATGTAGGTGGCGGCCGGAGACTCACAACTTCCACCTACCTTTCAAGGAGATGGCAGTCATGCTCCAGGACTATTAGAAGATACTAGGCCTGAGGATTCACGGCAACGCAGTCATCGAGCAGTGCAGGTCAGAAGGCTGGAGAGCATGAGTGGAGGCCTTCCTTGGGCGTGAGGTTGGTGAGCAAGGGGCTTGCACTTCTGGAGTTCTCAACTCCTGACTCCGGCAAGAGTTCGCACAGTGCCCCGAGGAGGAAGATGAGGAGACAGTTGGGTAATACTGCAAGGCGTGGATCCTACACCTGTTTGCCTGTGTTCTCTTCCCCGATGCCATGGGTGACACTACATTGTGGATGTGGGTCCACTACCTTAGTGACTGGGACCAGGCGGGTCAGTATAGCTGGGGCTCTGCAGTCTTGGGTTTTTTTTACCGGTAGCTTTGCGACGGGTGTCGTCGGACTTCGTCCATAGTGTCACTTGGTGGATGTGTGTACCTGCTTCAGCTATGGATGTGGGCTCGTCTACCAGTTGGTCGTCCTGAGGTTCTGGCTCCTTGTGAGTGGTTTCTAGGTGAGCCTCCACGTCGACAGCCGATGTGGGTGTACCTTTGGGACCAGGTTAGGGTTCCGCACGCGAGGTTAGAGTGGGCGTACATTGAGTTCACGAACGAGCTAGACACGCCCGCGGTGTCTAGTGTAAGTAAATTTTATTTCCCATACTGGTTTAAAATGGTTTATTATACCATCTAACATCTTGTTTGGACATGTTGTAGGTGTCGTGGGAGTCATACGATGGAGAGGAGGCACTTCCTTTCATTTGAGCAACATGTGTGGGTTCGACGATGACTTCTATAGGATGAGGTGCTCTCTAATCTGTTTCTATGCTATCGAGTTTCCACCTGCCAGATAGAGTTGCACGCCAATTTGGTGTGAGACAGCTTTGGCCAATGGCTCCGTTCTCAACTGACATTGACTTACACAAGTAAATGTTTTGCTATTTTAAATGTCCCGTGATGGTCCATTTCCATTAATATGGTGACATGTACATGGATTCAAATAATGATGACATACATGTAGGTTGGATCGTCAGAAGAACAGAAAGGTTTTTGACTAGGAGAAGCACCACCAATTCTACATTGAGCAATGGGAGGAGATGAACAACAATGTGGACGAGAACAACGAGCTACACACGAACCATGAGTGATATGAACCCGCTAGGGTGAATCCTGATCTTTCGATGAGAGAAGGTGGATAACTCAATTTGGGGATGGAGATGACGTTCACGGCCCGACTACAACCATCCAAGGTAGCTACGCCTTAGCAACCGATACACCACCTCCAACAGCCGTCGCGATCTTGTGGAACACGATCAACCAAACCACTAGGGTAATTCCTGCAAGCAATCGAGGAACAAGCAAGAACAAGTAGAACAAGCAACTCAATTGCAAATATGGAGATGAAAACCAATCTGAAATCACAAAGTTGGGGTTCTAAATCGAGTAGAACGGATGGTCTAGTCGACACACGCGCCTACAAGTAAGTAGCAATGGCTAAACTTTCAACAAAACAAAACCCAATCTGTTTGTGGCGGCTCTAATCCTTATTAATACCTAGGGGAACGACCAGGGGGTGTTAGGGTCGTTCTCTAACCCTAGGACGCGTCCCTAATGGACCCAACTTGATACATGGACCATCGGCCCAAAATAGGGTGACGCAGCACCAAAGGCAGAAAAGGTCCTGGCGTTGAAATGACGACTGTGGAAGCATCAGATAAGATATAGCCATGAGTCCAGATCCGTTGGAAAATAGACTTGATAAGCTTTCCAAAAAGTGCTAGAACGTCCCAATCAGAGTCCGTATGAAGTCGTGGCGACCGTCGCAATTTGGGACTATTTTGCAGTCCGAATTCAACTTCCAAAACGTGTTGGACTTGGACTCTTTCTGTCCTTGGAACCAAAGTGACGTGGTGGCCTAGTAGAGGACGTTAGGAATACTTGAATTTGGTCCCCAATCAACTTCATTAACCTTCCATGCTTTCCATATGCAATCAAGCCTTCCCTTGATCCATGTAAGTAATTCTGAAAATGAGAATGAACACATTTTATGGTGGAGCACCAATTCATCAAATGCATCAATGATAAGCCTCATATAGAATGGTTGCACCTTTGGTATAGAAGTGGTTGGCATGGTCATATTTGAGCCAATGATGTCCTCATCATTCTCCCCTTCTTGACAGCAAACTGTCCTCGGTTTGACCTTTGTTGGAAGATGTGTTGTAGGTAAAAGTGAACCGTGCTCCCCTTCTTGATATTTATCCTGTTGCATATGGGAAAAACTAGGAAAACTTTGCAAGACATCATTAGTATTAGTGCAGCCCTCAATTTGATCATGGTGTGGTGGCCCAAAAGGATATTTCAGATTAGAGCAAATATAAACTTTATGCACCAAATATTCTCTTTTGCTGTCATATTTGCCAATTGCATGAAGCGAACAATGATTAAAACTTGGCAAACCAGAATCAAATTTAAGTTTCTCTTTTAGACAATTTAGATTACACAGAATATCAAATTCAATATAACCCAAAGTATTTAAAGAGGACAGCAAATTCAGTTCATCTTGTGCACATGTAATAGGATGAAAAAGCTTATCTTCAGCACATTTGTATGGTTCCAAACCAAAAGTATCACACTTATTCGCTACTTGTGGCATAGGAGTAAAAGAATCATCAGCACACAACTCCTCTTTATCACAAGGAACAGCGAGTAATTCATTTTGTGACAACAAAAAATTAGTAGTGGGTTCCACTATTTGTTGCTCTTCATTAGCATGCAGAGTGGACAAATTTTAGACATTATGGGTCATATCATTCTGGCAAGTATTCACAGATAATAGAATCTCTTTTTCAACATTGAGAGCAAGACAAAACAATTGACCAATATGGCAATATGATTTGCTAATTAACAAGGTTCGAATTTCAGAATTGAGCCCTCTCATGAACCTACTCATAACATCTTCCATGCATTCATCCAATCCACCAAACATGATACAAATCTTAAAATCATGGTAGTATTGTTTCACAGTCTTACTACCCTGCTTAAAGTTGTCTAATTTTGCAAGCAAATAATCAACATAATATGCAGGAATGAATGCATCTCTAAAAAGAATTTTGAAGTCTTCCCAAGATTCTAGAACTTTCTTGTGCCTACGAATGTGTTTCCATTCTAGCAAAGCAAATTCAGTCAAAACATTGGAGGCAATACAAATCTTTTGTTTCTCGGATAGGTCATGCTCATCAAATTCATTGTCTACTTTTAACTCCCAATCAATGTAAGCTTGAGGATCAAACTTACCATCATATAACGGCAAGTGTTGAATGGCATCCTGAATATGAGGGTCTAGTTTCAATAGCTCAAAAATCTCCATATCACCTGCCATGATTAGTAGAAAACAAGAAACACAAAAATAATATGTATCCTCCTCTCAACTATTAGGATGTGTTGGTTGTAATTCTCTCAAACTCAACTTGTTAAAACAAGCCCTTACAAGTTCTTACCAAGCCAAATAGGAGGTGACGGCAACCAACAAGTCTATAACCGTGGAGCGAAGTGTATCGGTGCCGCAGCAACAAAAATCTCTCAAGCTATAGTCGAATATGTGGAGCTGTAGGTGGGCTAAAGAAAGGAAGTACTAAAACCACGTTAGTTGCAAGCAAATTGAACAAACGCTCAACAACGTTATTATGCTGGTCCTAGGCTAGTACGTGCTAGAGACGCGAGCCTGGACACAAATAAAGTCACTGAGCTGCAGCAAAGAAGGATCACAAGGACAGGAATAACAACAAAAGAAAACCCTTCTCTTCTTCTTTCTCTTTCTTTTCTTTCTTTCTTTCTATCTTTCTTTTCTTTCTTTCTTTTCTTTCTTTCTTCTATCTTTTTTTCTGTGTTTTTTCAACTAGCACAAAACTGAAATTTTTGCAACAAGAATTAACAAGCTACTTACAACAATTAAATGTTTCCTTGGGAAGGGTGATTCAGTAGCAAAGTCAAACAAGTGGCTGTTTTGCAAAACCAGCAGACGCGCAAATCTCCAGGGCAATTGCGAAGCGCTCAGAATGAATTTCGGAGCAAGCTCTGATCCGTTGGAAAGAGGACAAGTTAAGGTTTCCAGATTGTATTTAAACTCCCTATTCAGACTCCTAACAAAGGAAATATGGTGCTTTTCTTTTCAGGATAAAACAGGACTCCGAATCAAATTCTATCTTGATCTTGTTGGATTTCCTTTTTGTAGATGGAAATATGGACGTGGATGAAACCTCCAAGGACGTGGCTAGGATAATGGTGGTAAACAAAACAAAAGAATTTGGAAATCCACTCGGATTCGTTGAGAGAAACAAATAAACTCAAATCTGCTATGGTGACAGAAACGTGACTAGAACTCGAAACTCTAAATGACTAAATGCTAAGACCAGCAACTTAACATGATGATGCACCCATTAATTCAATAAGCCCTAACTAAGCAGTAATAGTATTAAGCACAAAGGGTTTTTGGGATTATGGAGAACTAATCTACTAATTTTGTTTTGGCTTTTTCTAGACTATAGGAGATTAAAAACAACAAAGAATTAGAAGTCTCTCACCGATCAACCTTGCTCTGATTACCAACTGATATGAACCCGCTAGGGTGAATCCTGATCTTTCGATGAGAGAAGGTGGATAACTCGATTTGGGGATGGAGATGACATTCACGGCCCGACTACAACCATCCAAGGTAGCTACGCCTTAGCAACCGATACACCACCTCCAACAGCCGTCGCGATCTTGTGGAACACGATCAACCAAACCACTAGGGTAATTCCTGCAAGCAATCGAGGAACAAGCAAGAACAAGTAGAACAAGCAACTCAATTGCAAATATGGAGATGAAAACCAATCTGAAATCACAAAGTTGGGGTTCTGAATCGAGTAGAACGGATGGTCTAGTCGACACACGCGCCTACAAGTAAGTAGCAATGGCTAAACTTTCAACAAAACAAAACCCAATCTGTTTGTGGCGGCTCTAATCCTTATTAATACCTAGGGGAACGACCAGGGGGTGTTAGGGTCGTTCTCCAACCCTAGGACGCGTCCCTAATGGACCCAACTTGATACATGGACCATCGGCCCAAAATAGGGTGACGCAGCACCAAAGGCAGAAAAGGTCCTGGCGTTGAAATGACGACTGTGGAAGCATCAGATAAGATATAGCCATGAGTCCAGATCCGTTGGAAAATAGACTTGATAAGCTTTCCAAAAAGTGCTAGAACGTCCCAATCGGAGTCCGTATGAAGTCGTGGCGACCGTCGCAATTTGGGACTATTTTGCAGTCTGAATTCAACTTCCAAAACATGTTGGACTTGGACTCTTTCTGTCCTTGGAACCAAAGTGACGTGGTGGCCTAGCAGAGGACGTTAGGAATACTTGAATTTGGTCCCCAATCAACTTCATTAACCTTCCATGCTTTCCATATGCAATCAAGCCTTCCCTTGATCCATGTAAGTAATTCTGAAAATGAGAATGAACACATTTTATGGTGGAGCACCAATTCATCAAATGCATCAATGATAAGCCTCATATAGAATGGTTGCACCTTTGGTATAGAAGTGGTTGGCATGGTCATATTTGAGCCAATGATGTCCTCATCAATGAGTTCAGGCGGTACCGAGCTTGGTACCAACATGCGACATGTTGTAGGCTGAGGCTACAGTGGACAAAAGATGACTACGCTGACATTGAGTCCTCCGACGATGAAGACACGACGTATGACCAATCTACTCATGTAGGAAGGCAGGTGGAGGCAGGACCAATCTTGGACAGAGTGGTAAGTCAATTGCCTTATTTCTCTATGTTAAGTTGCATACCAATACATTATGTGTTAGAGGTATCTATTTTAGTTAGTGCCACTTTCTAGCTGTAGCATCCTTATAATACGTTAGATTATTGTACAAAAGAACACAAAACCTGTTGCTATCAATTAAGAAGTATTTTCACTAAGAACTTTGTTGCAGGGCAATACCCTCAAATGCTTTGTTGAAGACATTGAGCGCTTTTGTTTGAGAGTCAGGGATGATGACATGCGTAGCTTCCTAGATGTAAGATTCAATATATTATTTCAAACATATTATTAATATGTTAGATTCTTTCAGTTAACATAATTTTGTACAACAGAGGCTATCACGTCGGCTACGTCGTACGACTGCTCATTGTGGTTGTAGGATAGACATGATGCAAGACGTATATGTTCCTCCCGTAGGTAGAGGAGGCTTAGGTTCCTCTAGCCAAGCAGCTACAAGGGACGAGGACAAGGATGACGACAATGATGTGGACCAGAGGCACAAGGACCTTGGCCCATCTTAGCTCCAGGATGCTCCCTCGACTCAGCCTATACAGCCTCCAGGCACTAGGTAACGCCGTCCACCTAACCCTTACAATCCAGGTACTAGCGCTCTTGGTCACAAGGGTAAGGGTAAGATTAGGAGGCAATGAGGGTTTGTGGTAGATGTTAGTATGTACTATTATGGATTTTGTAGTTACTTTCATATAACTATTTGGGACTGTATGGGCATTGTAGACTATTTGGACTATGCAGGACATGTTATGTTGTTTGTGATGTTCGTTGTGGTTGCATTGTGCTCTTTGGACGATTAAATATTTGGATTATATAATGATGTCTCTGTTTGTAACTGTGGATGCTCCTGAAATAAGGGAAACTCTTGTGAATTTTTTCCATGAATCATTATTCATACTACACTGCTAAAAAGGCACAAATATAGTACATAGATTAAATGTAAATTCATTAGAACGTGTATAGTCCAATCATATCGTTTTCAAGTAACAATGAACGAATCTAAGCTTTTTAGACAATGAAAATACACTTTTCAGTTACAAGGACAAGGAGTATGATGACAGCAACAATTTATCACTTTACTTACATAGTACTGGCATGCAAGGAAGCACAACTCCACTCCATCTCCCCCATCCATCTTATGATTGTTTGATCTAAGGGCTGAGGTGAAGAGGCACACGGATCGTTGACATGTCACATTGAGAGGCCTCCATTCCTCCTCTCAACCTATAAATAACCCCTCACTCCTTCTCATTCACACACACAACAAGGAAGAAGAGCACTCCTTAGTATTTTCTTTCGTTGTAGTACCAATGTTTGGAGGGTCATCTAGAGAGAGAGGAAAGGGGAAGGGAACTACCATTGTGTGGGAGGGTTCTCTATGGCAGAACCTCCTAAGAAATCGGGCCCACGTGCACCTATCGTTGTCTTAACAAACCTCGGATAGCTTTCATGAGTTTCTAACAACTCAACAGGTCTGTCAGGTGTCCTCAGGAAACCCGAATCATCCATGATTCTCTTTCCAAATAGGATCCCAATCACAGACATTGCAGATTACAACAGTTTATTCAAATATATACATCAGAGTAAAGATAGCGGAAGTCTTAAGATAACATAGTTTACAAACCAGTTGTTTTCAAACTTACAATACCATAAGTGTCATACAACCATAGTAGCGGGATAATATTACATTAACATTATTTATCATACAAACTAGTGCCTTGTCCAAAGGCCATTCATCACTCCTCATCATCATTGACTTCAAACATAGACATGCAGTAGGGACCAAAACAAGCCTACGCATACGACTCACCTGCAACAAGGGTTAACAAACCCTGAGTACAAAAGTACTCAACAAGACTAACCCGACATAAAGGGGCGTAAGACTTTAGAGATGTAGGGGTTTGGGGCAAGGTAAGGATGTAGCAAGATTCAAAAGTTCTTTGCCAAAAGCTTACTATTCTTCATTCTATTTTTAAGTTTTACCCCTAAGTACTTTAGTTCATCATCTCAAACTAAGTGTTCATATCCCATGTTCCAATCCTTCTCATTCCATTCCTTTTTCTCATATTTTAGTAATTCACCAGTCCTGCATTGCTTCTGTAATGAATCGAGTCTCTATATCTGTGGAGCACCGGCAATTCGAATTGATTCAAGTCCTAGCTAAGGATTCCTTATCACATGACATATGTAGAACTTAATCTTGCATATATCAACCTTGCTACTAGATCCTCCTATACTAAGCCGTCTCCATGCCACCCGAGAGCACATCACACCTCAAATCCGGCCACATTCTAGCCATGAGGGTACACGCTACTCCCGCCATCTCTCCACTCCCAGTGCGTGGGCATTCATCTTAGTATCGGATTAGCCAAAGTAGGCTTACCGGAGTATGTGACTAGTACTACAAAGTGTCTCATTCAGAAGATCCACAATGAGTGGCCTTTAAACGATATAGTCGACAACATTACCCAACATTCAAGATAAGTCACCCGACTAGTCTCTAGTTCATTCTATCTGAATCATTTCAAAATTACTCCAAATTTTATATGTAAACTTGAAAAACTTTGAATACCAAAGTTGATCCTTATAAAATAAGCTTCAACTTTGCTTTTTGCCTCAACCCCAAATTCCAAAAGGATTTTGAATTAGACAAAAGGGGCAAAAAGGACTTTTGTGATTTGAATTTGAATTCAAATTTGATTTGTTTACCTTTTGCTTAAACGTTGATTTTTGACCAGTAACATGGCCCATTAGGGTTATTTGAGTCAAATGACATATGACCTCACATGATCACATGAAATTTGACCCTTGTGGTCATGATCTTTATTTAGGGTTTTGAATCACATCACATGAAATAACAACATTATGAAATAAACCTTATTTAGTGAATGCATTCACAATTTTCTACTTTATGAATGCCTTGCAATGCATATGATGACATGTCAAATTTTAGTGCTAGGTCAAAACACCAGAGGTGTTACAACCCTTCCCCCTTAAAGAAATCTCGTCCTGAGATTTAAAACCTAAGGCTGAGTAATGGAAAAGAAAATGTGTCAAGCTAACACATTACAACTTTATTCAAAAGGTTAGTGAGGGGGTTTTTCGTTCTGTTGACAAACGAGACAAGTTACAATATAGACAAGGTATTGCAACTAGATAGAAGCGAAGAAGTCAGGAAAGTTTTCTTCTAAGTAATCCTTGGACTCCCAAGTAGCTTCATCTTCAGTGTGTCGATTCCATTGTACTTTGTAGAACTTGATTGTACATCTTCTAGTGACTCGATCTTTCTGATCTAAGACTCTAATGGGGTACTCAACATAAGTCAAGTCAGGTTCTAGTTCTACATCACCAAAGTCGACCACTTGGTTAGGCACTTGAAGACACTTCTTTAACTAAGATACATGGAAGATATCATGCACAACTGACATGTGATCTGGTAGCTTGACGCGATAGGCGACTGGTCCACATCGTTGTTGGATTTGAAAAGGACCGATATAACAGGGGCACCAACTTTCCCTGAACCCCAAAACGATGGACTCCTTTCATCGGTGATACCTTAAGGTAGACATAATCTCCCACTTTGAATTCTAGCGGTCGTCTCCTCTTATCAGCATAGCTTTTCTATCGGGATTGAGCTATCTTCATATTAGTTTGTATGAGTTTAACTTTCTCTTCAGCTTCCTTGACCACATCTGGTCCAAAGAACCAACGTTCTCCAGCTTCTGACCAATTTAAAGGTGTCTAGGCATCTATGGCCATACAATGCTTTGAATGGTGCCATTTTAATGCTCTCTTGATGGCTATTGTTATATGAGAATTCAGCCAAGGGAAGGCATTCATCCCATTTAGTACCATAGGAAAGGACACATGCTCTTAACATATCTTCAAGAATTTGATTTACCCATTCAGTCTGTCCATCTGTTTGCGAATGATAAGCAGAACTACGGATAAGTTTAGTTCCCAAAGACTCATGTAGACTTTTCCAAAACTTGGATATAAACAATGACCCTCTGTTAGAGACAATGGTCTTGGGTGCCCCATGCAGGCTGAAGATTCTATCAAGGTAAAGCTTTGCATATTGTTCCGCTCGATATTTATCTCTAACTGGTAAGAAATGAGATATCTTGGTTAGGCGATCAACAATAACCCATATTGGATTGTAGCCTGTAGATGTCCTAGGCAATCCCATGATGAAGTCCATACAGATATCTTCCCACTTCCAAGATGGAACTGGCAATGAATGTAATGGACCTGTAGTCTTCATATGAACCGCTTTGACTCTCTAACAAATATCACACTTGGCTACATGTTGAGCTATTTCTATTTTCATTTTGGTCCACCAATATCTCTTTCTCAGATCATGATACATTTTGTTGCTACCTGGATGAATGGAGTATCTTATAGAATGAGCTTCATCAAGAATCTGCTTTTGCAGCTCCAGACTTTTGGGTACTACTAATCTATCCTTGAACCATACAACATCTGATTCATCAATCTTGAAATATGTTGGTTTTCCAGATCTAACTTTATCCTTGATATGGGCTATGCCCTTACTTTTCTGTTGAGCAGCAATGATCTGATCTTTGATAGTGGACTCAATTGCAATATTGGACAGGGAACCTTGTTCTATGATTTGTAAATTCAAATGCTCCATCTCTTGACACAATGTTCATTGCATAGGTTCTACAATCAGACAATGGCAATGCCTCTTGCGACTCAGGGCATCGGCAACCACATTAGCCTTGCCTAGGATGATAATGCACTTCTAAGTCATAATATTTGATAAGTTCTAACCATCTTCTTTGCCTCATATTCAACTTTGATTGAGTGAAGATGTATTTCAAGCTTTTGTGATCCGTATAGATATGACAGATATTGCCCAATAAATAATGTCACCAAATCTTGAGTGCATGAACAACAGCTGCTAATTCAAGATCATGGGTGGGATAATGTTCTTCATGTTTCTTGAGTTGTCTAGAAGCGTATGCTATGACTCTACCTTCTTGCATCAGAACATAGCCAATACCAATTCCGGATGCATCACAATAGATATCAAATGGCCTCTCGATATCAGGTTGTGCTAATACTAGTGCAGTTGTCAACAACTTCTTCAATGTCTGAAAGGCCTTCTCACATTCTGTTGACCATACAAACTTAGTTTGATTTTTCAACAATCCAGTAATTGGCTTCTCAATTCTAGAGAAGTCAGGGATGAATCGACGATAATACCCTGCCAACCCCAGAAAACTACAAACTTGATGAATAGTTGTAGGTGCTTTCCAGTTAAGGACTTCTTCTACCTTGCTCGGATCAACTGCTATATCTTCAGCAGATAACACATGACCCTAGAAATTGTACTTCCTCCAACCAAAATGCACATTTACTGAATTTGGCATATAACTGGTGATCTCTTAATCTTTGTAGAACAATACAGAGATGTTCTACATGTTCCTCTTTGCTTTTAGAATAGATAAGAATGTCATCAATAAACACCACGATAAACTTATCCAACTCGGGCATGAAAACTGAGTTCATTAGGTACATGAAATGAGCCGGGGCATTGGTCAGCCCAAAAGACATGACTAGATACTCATATAGACCATATCGGGTAGTAAATGCTGTCTTCGGCACATCTTCTCGTCTGATCTTAATTTGGTGATAGCCTGATCTCAAGTCTATCTTCGAGAACACCTTAGCTCCCGCAAGTTGATCAAAAAGCAAATCAATTCGGGGTAAGAGGTATTTGTTCTTTATGGTGACTTCATTTAACGGTGGATAGTCAACACATAACCTTAAGGTTTGGTCCTTCTTCTTCATGAAGATAGCAGGGCATCCCCAAGGTGATGAACTGGGTTGAATGAAACCCTTATCTAACAACTCTTGTAGTTGGATTTTTAACTCTACTAGTTCTTTGGGTGGCATTCTATATGCTCTTCTGGACACTAGTGTTGTTCCTAGTTTCAGATCAATTCTAAACTCTATATCTTGGTCCGGTGGCAAACCAGGCAGATCATCGGGAAAGACATCCGTAAACTCACATACCACTGGAATTTTCTCGGCTTCTTCAACAATAACTGCATAGACTGTTTCCACTGTACTCTTAGGAAAGGGAAGTTAGATGAGAAGTTGGGTTTTGCTGTCAGGTGCATTTACCCTTATGGTTCTATGCAGGACATCTATGATAGCCCCATGTTGAGTTAACCAGTTCATACCAAGGATCACATCTATATCTTAATCCTTTAATATCAGCATATTGGTAGGGAACTCATAACCTCCCAAATCAATAGGTACATGCTGAACTACCTCCCTTATACGGATTCATCCCCCGGGCGACTGTATATGATATGGTTCTTTTGTTTCCCCAATAGCTATCCCATGCTTCACAATAAATATACGATTGATGAATGTATGAGATGCACCAGAATCAAATAAGGTAATTGCAGGATGCTTAGCAATGGGAAATATACCCATCATTACTGGTTCTCCTTCTAGAATAGATTCCACCTGAGTATAGAAGACCCTTCCAGTTTTCTTCTCAGCCTGACCCTTCTGACTATTCTAAGCATTGCCCTTGTACTGATTCTAAGCTTGAGTAACAGGGGCTTTGGGTGCATCAGGATTGTTCTTCCTAGGATACAGACATTCTCAGGAAAAGTGTCTGGGTTTACCACAATTATAGCATGGATAATTGTGATTCTGGGGAGTAGCATTGCGGTTTGCATTATTTGTATTATTTTGCTACTGCGGTGCTTGATGAGGGTAAGGCGTATTAGTTGCAGGGCAAATAAAGATTTGATGCCTGCCTTGGCCTTATTATGGGCAGAATGGTGCACGGCCATGATTTTGAGGATGGTAGACTATCTTTTGATGCTTTCCACTCGACGATCTAGAAGCAGGTATTTTCTTTTTCTTCGCCTCCTTATGTCGGTGGTAATTCTCCTCTGAAGCGATAGCAATGTTGATTGTCTCATGGTAAGTTGCGTTACCACAAGTTGCCATCATGGTCTGAAGTTTAGTGTTCAGGCCTCTAAGAAAATGATTCTTCTTCTTCCTATCAGTATTCACATACTCAATAGCATACTACGACAGGTGATTGAAGCGCCCAACATAATGCATCACCGGGTGCTCTTCTTGCTTAAGAGCCAAAAACTCTTCTAACTTCATAGTCATCGCACCATCTGGAATATAGTATGCCCTGAAGGCATTCCTTAAACTCCCTCCAGGTGATTTGGTGACCAGTGGGCTATACTGCTACCAAATTTGCCCACCAGGCAACAGCAGCTCCTCGAAGTTGCTGTGCCACAAACCTTAGTTTCTGAACCTCAGTACAGTGAATCAACTCAAACTTTTGCTCTATTGTCCTAAGCCAATCGTCAGCTTCTAAAGGCTCTTCTGCCTTAGAGAACACAGGCAGACGGGTGTCAGTAAAATCAACATAGGTTGACTCATCGTTCCCATTATTACGACAAGCTACGATTAGGGTATGGTGCCTGTTGGTTCTACGCCAATTCCCTTAACAACCTAGCATTCTCTACTGTTGCATTGACGAGTGCTGGCTATGGCATCTGCCATAGTCGAAGGTATTGGTGGAGGATTTGGGCACTCATCATCGTCATGCGAGCCACTAGCACCAGTTCGGGTGATAGGACGAGGCATCTATTAGAGAAACATGTTTACTTACATTATTCTTTATTGAAAGCATTTAAACGGTTTCATGCTACAAAGGGTTACTTATTTAAATTACATGTCTTGTATCCCACAAGACAACCCTAGTTTACTAGGAAAGCAGTAAAGGAACTATTACTACTCCAAGCTCTCAGTCTTCGGCATCCATGCCCATATCGGAAGAAACCTCATCTTCATCTGAGAAGTACACTAACTCCTCAGGATCCTCCTCCTCTTCTTCATTCTCGACTTCTCCTGGATCTACAATCATTTCTTCATCTATAACTTCACCATCCCCATGAGGAGGATGAAGTTGAGCATACATCAGGTGGACATTCTCATGAAGAATGGCATTGTCCATCTCCAGGTCTTCAACATAGAACTCCAACTCATGGATGCGTTCATTGGCCGCATCCTCTCGTGTCTAGGCTTCATTCCGCAGCTCCATGGTCATGGTGATGCCCCTTTGCATTTCCACCAGCTCTTCTTGATCTTTGGCATGAGCTCGACGAAGAGTGTTGAGCTCCTTGGTAAGGTTCTCGATGTTGGTGGGGTTGCTTGAAGATCCTTCATCTCCTAGCTTCTTGGAACTTCCTTCACCAAGCTCATGGTTTCTTGGTGCCAACTGGTGACGAGGGACTCCGTGAGGTCCCATGGACTTGCATGCGGTTACCTTGGTCTTTGCCATAGCCTATAGGATTTAAGGTAGGACTATAAGAATAGCTTGAGGATAATGGAGGTTAGCAAGAATGGGATTGACATTACTTACACAACCACTATTAAGGGGAATTATTATGTAAGGTGCTCAAGTATGATGCATGAATCGATCTCACGAATCTAGGTACAAAAGATTTATATAATCATAAGTACTAGATTTTTAATACATAGGACAAACCTAATCATATCATCCACCACAAAATTTCAAATAAGACAGGATTGAGGCTAGATCAAAGGTAAGAAGAAAGAAATTTGAACTTTAAAATATCAAGTTTACTTTCTTTGATCCAAATCAATTTGAAGGTTTTTCCAAAGTAACCTACAATGATCTTAGATGGGAACTGCTCTGATACTAGCTATGGCAGAACCTCCTAAGAAATCGGGCCCACATGCACCTATCGTTGTCTTAACAGACCTCAGATAGCGTTCACGAGTTTCCAACAGCTCAACAGGTCTGTCGGGTGTCCTTAGGGAAACCCAAATCATCCACGATTCTCTTTCCAAACTAGGATCCCAATCACAGACATTGCAGATTACAACAGTTTATTCAAATATATACATCAGAGTAAAGATAGCGGAAGTCTTAAGATAACATAGTTTACAAACCAGTTGTTTTCAAACTTACAATACCATAAGTGTCATACAACCATAGTAGCGGGATAATATTACATTAACATTATTTATCATACAAACTAGTGCCTTGTCCAAAGGCCATTCATCACTCCTCGTCGTCATTGACTTCAAACACAAACATGCAGCAGGGACCAAAACAAGCCTGCGCATGCGACTCACCTGCAACAAGGGTTAACAAACCCTGAGTACAAAAGTACTCAACAAGACTAACTCGACGTAAAGGGGTGTAAGACTTTAGAGATGTAGGGGTTTGGGGCAAGGTAAGGATGTAGCAAGATTCAAAAGTTCTTTGCCAAAAGCTTACTATTCTTCATTCTATTTTCAAGTTTTACCCCTAAGTACTTTAGTTCATCATCTCAAACTAAGTGTTCATATCCCATGTTCCAATCTTTCTCATTCCATTCCTTTTTCTCATATTTTAGTAATTCACCAGTCCTGCATTGCTTCTGTAATGAATTGAGTCTCCATGTCCACGGAGCACCAGCAATTCGAATTGATTCAAGTCCCAGCTGGGGATTCCTTATCATATGACATATGTAGAACTTAATCTTATATATATCAACTTTGCTACCAGATCCTCCTATACTAAGCTATCTCCACGCCAGCTGAGAGCACAGCACACCACAAATCCAGCCACATTCCAGCCACGAGGGTACATGCTACTCCAGCCATCTCTCCACTCCCAGTGCGTGGGCATTCGTCTTAGTATCGGATTAGCCGAAAGTAGGCTTACCGGAGTATGTGACCAGTACTACAAAGTGTCTCGTTCAGAAGATCTACAATGAGTGGCCTTTAAGCAACATAGTCAGGCAACATTACCCAACATTCAAGATAAGTCACCCGACTAGTCTCTAGTTCATTCTATCTTCTTTCTTTCTTTGGCCATTATGCCATCTTTGATTGTATCGAAACTTTTACTTTGAAAACCTACCATAAAGCATACTACGCCTTTGTAAATGAAAACCTCTTCAAGGATGGTAAACAATTATCAAGGATAGGCAATGCATCAAGTAGGTAACATTTGAATAAGTCAACTTAATGCAATAGGTAACATAGGTGATAAACTTTTCAAAGTAAACAAGGTAAGGGTTTAATGCATAAATCGGGGCTTGCCTTCGTTGACGATCTCGGGTTCCAGGATCAGTACCACAATTATCGAATCTCGTGACAACCGGGGATTCTTCTAGAACTTGCTCAACTAGAATCGTTTCACTCTCGAGTTCTACATGAAATGATAACATATGCTTTAACATGATGATAATGTAAACATGATGCTTTCACGGTACATGAAATATAAAAACACCTCGAATACGATTTTTCCTTCACGGTACAGTTGCAAGCCAACAAAACCAACTTGCAATCCTACCATCAAGAACCACACATGTGACTTGACCAAATGAATCTTGAAACCCTACTAGTCACAAAACATGACGAAAACACGATTCAACACTAATCAAACACTTAGGGTTTGCTTTTATTTATTTTTGAATTAATTTGGAAATAAGCCCAAAAATGAACTTGTTCCAAATGATCTCAAAATTTTATGTAAGCTTCCTTATGTCAAATTAGTGTACCAAAACAAATTTCATAATTTTTGGAATTATACAGTGGCCTACAAAAATCATGGAAATTGAATTTATCAATTAATGGACTGAATATTTGAACATTAAAAATATATTCAAATTTCAAGTTTCAAATTTTTGAACCATACTAGAGCATGTACAGAGGGTACACACAAAATTTCAGAATTTTTGGAGCTATGAAAATTTTCCTACAAATTTCCAAAGATTTAGCACTATTCAAATTCAGAAAATAACAAAACTCACTATTCTCTCTCTTGCTCTCACTGACAGCCGGCCCCCACCTGTCATCCCCAACCTCGGGCATTGACCGTAGGCTTCGACGGCGCTGACCAGCGCTAACTCGCCGTCGGTGAGCCCAACAGCGACGGCCAAAGCACTAACATATCCACAAGAGCTAGGCGAATCGATCAGTGGTACTTTGGAGGGTGATTATGACATGGAACAAGGCTGACACCGGCCATGGCGGACGCGGTGGTACGGACAGCGTTATGCTGGCGAAACAAGACCGATAATGGTGAAATAGAGAGTTTAGGAAGCATCAGTGGCTCACCCTGATCGTGTTGCAGCAACAAGCGAGACCAGGAGAAGCTAAGGCGACGCGTTTTGACGGTGACCGGGATCACGGCAGAGCGGACCTCATCGACAACAGCGTTCCGGCGACTGCAGTGGGCAAAATGAGTAGGCAAGAGTGGTATGAGCACTACAGCATCGAGACGAAGCCAGAGAGTCAACAAGCAAGGGCAACGGCTCACCGGATGAGGCTGGCCACGATGAATCAGAGTTTCCGTTGAGGTCGCCGGCCACGAGGAAGATGAACGTGGACAGCGAGCTCTCGGCGAAGTTAGGTGACAGCAACAGCTCAGTTGGATGCGCAAGGAGCGGGCAGAACTAGAACATGGCTTTTCCTAGGCTATCTTGTGCTGAGGAGGCGAGGGAAGCTCGCCGGAGTCGAGACGGCGGCGTCGGGAAAACAGAGGGAAGGAAGAAAAGTGAACGGCGTCGTCTGGGTCTTATAGCTCGGCCAGGAGCGCGCGGACTCAACACGTAGAGTGCTCCCCATGCCAGCGCGAAGCCAAGGGCGGTCACAGGTGTGACTAGAAGGCCAGAGAAAGGATGCTGGCGGTGAGGTGATGGCGTCCTGTGGTTATCAGATTTTTGAAATAATTACAGATTTGCCACTGAGTCCATTTTGCAAATTACTCAAAATTTTTCTAAAGAAGTTGAAAATCTCCAAAAATGAAAGTTGCTCAAATTTTCAAACTCTACAACTTTGCTTCAAGGAATATTTTCAAATTCTGCCTCCATTTTGAAATTTGAATTTGGGGGTACATATGAGCATTTGAATCATTTCAAAATTACTCCAAATTTTATATGTAAACTTGAAAAACTTTGAATACCAAAGTTGATCCTTATAAAATAAGCTTCAACTTTGCTTTTTGCCTTAACCCCAAATTCCAAATGGATTTTGAATTAGACAAAAGGGGCAAAAAGGACTTTTGTGATTTGAATTTGAATTCAAATTTGATTTGTTTACCTTTTGCTTAAACTTTGATTTTTGACCAGTAACATGGCCCATTAGGGTTATTTGAGTCAAATGACATAGGACCTCACATGATCATATGAAATTTGACCCTTGTGGTCATGATCTTTATTTAGGGTTTTGAATCACATCACATGAAATAACAACATTATGAAATAAACCTTATTTAGTGAATGCATTCAAAATTTTCTACTTTATGAATGCCTTGTAATGTATATGATGACATGTCAAATTTTAGTGCTAGGTCAAAACACCAAAGGTGTTACATTCTCTTGGTCTCGATTTCTTTGAGGAAGCTCTTTATGAGAGGTTCCCAGTTCAGAGCAAAAGTGATTTCACCAAAGAGGCACCACTAAGAGGATACGATGAACAGAAAGAAGAGTGACTAAAATACATACATAGTGAGGACTGTCTAGTGCAGATGTTCACAGAGGGAATAGATGGAGGTCATCATTTCTTCAAATGCCTGCGAGCATGGGTAATTGCTATTACTATTTGTTTCTTCAATATGTTCCTCTTCTATACAACTAAAAGCTCTAGTTTGGTTTTGGTGAATTGATAAAACCCTAAGTGCTAACCAAGTTTATCAAGTGATCATGAAATAGGTAGCACATTCCAAGTGATGAAGCAAATGAAGATCATGACATGATGATGGTGATGCCATGGTGATGATCAAGTGCTTGGACTAGAAAAGAAGAAAGAGAAAAACAAAAGGCTCAAGGCAAAGGTATAAATGGTAGGAGCCATTTTATTTTAGTGATCGAGACACTTAGTGAGTGTGACCACATTTAGGATCGATAACCATACTATTAAGAGGGGTGAAACTCATATCAAAATGCGGTTATCAAAGTGCCACTAGATGGTTTAACTCATTGCATATGCATTTAGGATCTAGTAGAGCGCTAACACCCTTGAAAATGTTTGTGAAAATATGCTAACACATGTGCACAAGGTCATACACTTGGTGGTTGGCACATTTGAGTAAGGATTAGGAACTTCACTGGCGCCCTATATAGAAAAGACAAAGGTCAATGTAAGTGACCAGATGCTGGCCTCGGTTGGACCGGCGCATCTGGTCAGACGAAGTAGCGAAGACGCTAGCGTCGGTCTCTAACCGAACGCTAGGGTCACTGAGTGACCGAACACTGGAGGGGTGCATCCGGTCTTACTGATGTGGTAGCGCACAAAGGAGACACTGAGTGACCGAACGCTGGGTGAGTCCGGTCGAGCATGACTAGATGCGTCCGATCGTGATTTCTTGCTTCTGGATGCTTACTAGAAAGGACCAGACACTGAGGTCCAGCGTCTGGTCACTTCGCAGTAGCACGTCTGGTCATCACTTAACCATTGGGATCAGGGCCCTCAATATTTGAAGAGAGGGGAACATGTGGCGTGCATCGCATGGTCCTACATCCGGTCGATATGACCGGCGCATCCAGGTCACCCTGTGTTGTGCCCAGTGAAGGGGTACAATGGCTCTATTTTGTGGGGGGCTTCTATTTAAGCCCCAAGGCCAGCTCAAGCTCACTCTCTTGACCATTTGTATTGACATAGCAACCTTGTGAGCTTAGCCAAAGCCTCCCACTCGTCTCCATCATTGATTCATCATCTTTGTGAGATTGGGAGTGAATCTAAGTGCATTGCTTGAGTGTTTGCATCTAGAGGCACTTGGTGTTCATGTTTCGCTATGGGATTCGCCTATTACTCTTGGTGGTTGCCGCCACCTAGACAGCTTGGAGAAGCGAGGATCATCGAGCGAAGGTTGGTGATTGTCTCTGGCTCCGATCATGGTGATTATGAGGGGTTCTTGACCTTTCTCCGGTGGAGAGCCAAAAGGTACTCTAGTGGATTGCTCGTGGCCTATGTGATCTCATCTTGTGTTGGTTATATGACACCATATTAAGGGTTTGGCATAGTGATGCCAATTAGCGCGTGAACCTCCAAGTGAGTGAATCACCACAACGAGGAGTAGCTTGCCAGGAAAGCAAGTGAACCTCGGTAAAAAATCATTATATTCATCATTTGATTCTGAGGTGATTGGTTTTCATTGGTATTCATCCTTGTGATTGATTGGTTCACTCCTCAACATGGCAGTATAACTATCTTGCTCTCTCTCTTTATATTACCGTAAACTAGTTGTCAAACTCTTTAGTATAGCTAGTTGTGAAAGCTTGTTAGTTTAGTTAGTGTGGCTCTTTAGTTAGCTTTTGAGGGCGCACTAACTTAGTGTAGTGACATAGCTATTGTGTGGATAGAAATTATATAAACTAGAATTGTGGTAGGTGACATGCAATTTTAGTAGGCTAGTGCAACACTTGCTTCGCCTTATAATTGTCTAACCGGTTTGTTAAGTGTTGTTGTAGAAATTTTTAATAGGCTATTCACCCCCCTATAGCCATTAGAACCTTTCAAGTGGTATCGGAGCCGAGGTCACCGTGATTTGAGGTTTAATAACCTTTAGTGTAAAATGGCTCAAATCAACAACTCTAAGAAGCCACCCCAATTTGATGGCACAAATTATCCATATTGAAAATCAAAGATGACCACACATATCAAGTCAATCAATTAGAAAGTGTGGAAGGTGGTAGAAACCAAAATTGAGATTGGTGATCCATAGAATCCCACCGCGGCCGAAGAAGTGCTTCTCCAAAACAATGACATTGCTCTAAGTGCCATTCATGATGCAATTGATGAGAGAACTTTTGAACAAATCAAGAATATTGAGATGGCTCATGAGGCTTGGAAGAAGTTGGAAGAATCATTTAAGGGCACTCAAGCTGTGAAGGGTGCAAAAGCATACATTCTCACAGAGAAGTTTGCAAGCTTTAAGATAGAGGAGGATGAGAGTATGCCAGAGATGTTCTATAGGCTTCAAGTGCTTGTCAATGATCTCAAAGCACTTGGAGAAGAGGTGAAGGACAAGGACTTCTCCCACAAGTTCTTGAGATGCTTATCTTCAAGATTTGGCATATTGATCACTATTCTAGTGAGAAGTGGTTTGGACACCATAACACCAAACCAAGTGTTGGGAGATATAATGACCGATGATACATATAGAGATGATGATGAGAAGGAAGAAAAGAAGGAGAAGAAAGATGAGAAGAAGAAGAGTGTGGCATTTAAGGCCACATTATCCAAGGGCAAGGCAAAGCAAGAAACATCAAATAAAGATGATGGCTCATGGTATGATGATGACGATGAGAAGATGGCTCTCTTTGTCAAGAAATTTGGCAAGTTCATGATGAAGAAAGGATACCATGCTAGAAGAAAGAAATCTTCATCCAAGAACAAGGAAGAGTCAAGAAGGTGCTTCAAATGTGGAAGCAAAGATCATCTTGTTGCTCAATGTCCATATAATAGTGACAATGATGATGACAACAAGAATAACAAGAAGAAGGAAAAGAAAGAGAAGAAAGACAAGATGACCTTCAAGAAGAAGAAGGGTGGTTCATATGTGGTCACTTGGGATAGTGATGCTTCCTCAAGTGATGATAATGATAGTGATGATGACAAGACCACCAAGAAGAAGGCACTTGCAAGCATTGCAATCAATGAGAAGCCTTCTCTCTTTGACACTCCATCATGCTTCATGGCTAAGGCCACTAAGGTACAAATTTGTGATGATGGAAGTGATGAGGAACATGATAATGAAAATTAAAATGAAAGTGATAGTGATGATGATGAACCTACTAAGGATGAACTATTTGACATGCTAGAAGATGCTAAAAAACACTTTGACATCAAGAGAAGGGAATGCAAAAGCTTACGTAAGGAACTAAAAGCCCTTAAGCAAGCCTTTGATGAGCTCAACGCATCTCATGAGAGGCTAGAGGAAGCCCATGAGAAGCTTAGCAAGGCTCACAAAAAGCTTGAAAAGGCTCATTCCTCTTTGCTTGATGAGAAAAATAAAAAGAAGCATGTTGAAACTTGCAATATAGGCTTAACTTGTGATATAATTGATGAATCATTATCTATGTCTATCATTGTTGCTCCCGCTAACCCTTCTTGTAGTACTTCTACTTCCACCTCATCTAGTAGTGATAGTCTCACTTGTGATACCTCACTAATGGTTGAGAACGAGAACCTCAAGAAGGAGGTCAATAAGCTCACTCACACCTTAGCTAAGGCCTATGGTGGTGACGACCGCTTGCTTATGTGCTTGGGTAGATAAAGAGCTTCTCTCTATAAAGAGAGATTGGGTTATACCCCAAGAAAGGTAAGACGACTTTTGCTCCTCACAAGACTAGTTTTGTGAAGAACAATGGTCAGTTTAGCACTAGTTGCAAGCAAGTTGATCATAAAGAGCATGAATGCAAAAATAAGAGCAAAAATACTAATGTATCCTTCATTAAGCTTGATTCTTTTTATACGCTTACAAAGGGTGCAAATAGTGTAAAGGCTAAGTTCATTGGTAAACCATGGATGGGCTCAAAGAAGAAAGCCATTTGGGTACCAAAGAGCTTAGTGACTAACCTTCAAGGACCCAAGCAAGTTTAGGTACCTAAAAAGAATTGATCTTCTTTTGTAGGTCAATTACAAAGCTGGAGGAAGGCATTGGATTCTTGATAGTGGGTGCACTCAACACATGATCGGTGATGCAAGAATGTTCAACTCGGTCAACACCAATGGCAATGATGGCTATGATATTATCATATTTGGTGACAATAGCAAAGGCAAAGTCAAAGGGCTTGGTAAGATTGCAATATCCAATGACATGAGCTTATCCAATGTATTGTTAGTAGAGAGCTTGAACTTCAATTTGCTATCTGTGACTCAATTGTGTGATATTAGATTCAAATACATATTTGGGGTAGATGATGTAGAGATCATAAGTGTAGATGGCTCTAACTTGATCTTCAAAGGCTTTAGATATGAGAATCTATACTTGGTTGATTTCAATGCTAGTGAAGCTAAATTATCTACATGCTTGTTCACTAAGTCTAGCATGGGTTGGTTATGGCATAGAAGGCTTGATCATATTGGAATGAAACAATTGAATAGATTGGTTAAGCATGACTTGGTTAGAGACTTGAAAGATGTTGTGTTTGAAAAGGATAAGCTTTGTAGCTTTTGTTAAGCTAAAAAACAAGTTGGAAACACCCATCCTAAGAAAAGCATGATGAGCACTAGTAAAATATTTGAGTTATTGCATATGGACTTCTTTGGGCCAACATAATACACTAGCATCGGTGGAAATAAATATGGTTTTGTCATAGTGGATGATTATACTAGATACACATGGGTATTCTTTCTAGTGGACAAAAGTGATATGTTTGCAACATTCAAATCATTTATCAAGGGCATTCACAATGAGTTTGAAACAACCATCAAGAGAGTTAGAAGTGACAATAGTAGCGAGTTCAAAAACACTAGAATTGATGAGTTATGTGATGAATTTGGAATTAGACATCAATTCTTAGCCAAATACACTCCACAATCAAATGGAATTGTTGAGAGGAAGAATAGAACACTCATTGATATGGTAAGGTCTATGCTTAGTGAGTACAATATGAGTCAATCTTTTTGGGCCAAAGCTATCAACCTGGCTTGCTATTGTAGCAACCATCTCTATTGTCACTCATTGAAAGAGAAGACACCATATGAGCTCTTGAATGGTAGAAAGCCCAATATTGCATATTTTCGGGTCTTTGGTTGCAAATGATATATCTTGAAGAAAGGTACTAAATTGAGCAAGTTTGATAAGAAATATGATGAAGGATTTCTACTTGGATACTCAACCTTTAGCAAAGCATGTAGAGTTTAGAATTTGGATAGTGGTACTCATGATGTTGAATTTGATGAAACCAAGGATTCACAAGAAGAGAATGAGAACATGGAAGATGTTAGAGGCATTCAACTTTCAAATGCTATGAAGAACATGGATGTTGGTGAATTGAGGCCTAGGTAAGTGAATGATGATGAAGATGATCAAGTACAAGTGTTCTCTAACTCAAATGTGCAAGATAATACAAATCAAGCTAGCACAAGTGGCTCTCATATTACTAAACAAGATCAAGTGGCTAGTACATCATCTCAACCTAATGATCAAGCAAGTGCAAGCAATCAAGTTCCAATGCTCCAACCAACCAATATTGCAAGGGATCATCCATTAGACACTATCATTAGTGATATTTCTATAGGTGTACAAACAAGATCAAGATTAGCTTCATTTTGTGAGCATTTCTTATTTGTGTCATCTATTGAACCAAAGAAGATAGATGAAGCATTGAAGGATGTTTATTGGGTGAATGCTATGCATGAAGAATTGAATAACTTCACAAGAAATCAAGTATGAAAATTAGTAGAGAGACCAAAGGGACATAATGTAATTGGAACCAAATGGGTTATTAGAAACAAGAAAGATCAAGATGGGATAGTAGTAAGGAACAAAGCAAGATTAGTAGCACAAGGCTATACATAAGTTGAAGGTCTTGAATTTGGAGAAACATATGCCCCGGTTGCTAGATTGGAAGCAATTAGTATCTTGTTAGCCTATGCTTGTGTCCACAACATCAAGCTCTATCAAATGGATGTTAAGAGTGCATTTCTCAATGATTACATCAATGAAGAAGTATATGTTGAGGAACCTCCTAAGTTTTGAAGATGACAAGAAACCCGACCATGTGTACAAGTTAAAGAAGGCATTGTATGGCTTGAAGCAAGCACCTAGAGCATGATATGAGAGATTGAGGGACTTCCTACTCTCTAAAGGGTTCATAATGGGCAAAGTTGACACCACTCTTTTCATCAAGAAGATTGGAAAAGATTTATTTGTATTGCAAATCTATGTTGATGACATCATATTTGGATCAACCAATCAAGACTTTTGTGATGAGTTTGGAAAGATGATGGCTAATGAGTTTGAGATGTCTATGATTGGGAGAGTTAAGTTACTTCCTTGGTCTTCCAATCAAACAATTAAAGAATGATACATTTGTGAGTCAAGGCAAGTATATCAAGGACATGATCAAGAAGTTTGGCATGAGTGATAGCAAAGCTATTAGCACACCAATGGGAACAAATGACAACTTGGATAATGATGCAAGTGGCAATATGGTGGATCAAAAATTGTATCGGACTATGATTGGAAGCCTACTCTATGTGACCGCATCAAGGCCGGATGTCATGTTTAGTGTATGTATGTGTGCAAGATTTCAAGCCTCACCAAGAGAAAGTCATTTGAAGGCTACAAAGAGAATATTAAGGTACTTGAAGCATACACAAAATGTTGGTTTGTGGTATCCCAAAGGAGCAAAGTTTGAGCTAGTTGGTTACTATGACTCAGATTATACAGGATGCAAGGTTGAAAGGAAGAGCACCTCGGGCACATGTCAATTGTTGGAAAGATCACTTGTTTCATGGTCATCAAAGAAGTAAAATAGTGTTGCATTATCAACTGCTGAAGCCGAATACATATCCGTCGGTAGTTGTTGTACACAAATACTTTGGATGAAGGTCACCTTGAGTGACTTTGGAACCAAGTTCAAGAAAGTACCATTGCTATGTGACAATGAGAGTGCAATCAAGTTGACCAACAATCCGGTTCAACATGCAAGAACAAAGCATATTGATGTCCGCCATCATTTCATAAGAGATCACCAATAAAAAGGGGACATTTGCATTGAGAGTGTAGGCACCGAAGATCAACTTGCCGATATATTCACCAAGCCATTGGATGAGAAAAGGTTTTGCAAGCTAAGAAATGAGTTGAACATATTGGATTTCGCATATATGTGTTGATGCACCCCCACTCATATGACATGCCTCTCCTTCGAGCAATCTAAGGTAAAAGTTGATTGGCATGGCATACATCCTTGCTAAGGACATGTTTAGTGCATCTAGACATCTTTCATATTTAATAGGCTCATTCATGAAAATCAAATGAATTTGACTGATTGTATGGTACCACTATTGCTTCTATGCTTATTTTAATCTAGTGGTAGCATATGACATGTTTGTAGGCTTTGTAAACCTAGTGTTTGATCTAGAAAATGAGTTCTAAGTGTTTAACTCAATATGGTATAAGATAACCCTTATTTAGAGGTGTGAAGAAGCTTGTCCTTAGATCAAACCGAGTTAAATATCTTTGGCAAATAATCTAGATTAGACCAAATTTGGAAAAATGATTCTCACTCCATTGATTGACATTGATAATCTCAACCTATCTATAATTTAAGCCTTTGTGGTCATTGATGACAAAGGGGGAGAAATAGTGTACAAAGATAGTGAAAAGACAACAAAGAGAGAGAATTTGACATAGGGGGAGAGATATGATAAAGGAAGGGGATCAATTAAAATTTCAAGTACACAAGTAGGAGGAGCAAGCTCATGAACTTGTATGATACATTTGAATGTGCATTTTATATGTCTGCTTGCATGGCATAAGTTTTTAATTTTAATATCCATGCTAGTTGTAGGTTTGAATGATGAAATGAAAATCTAGCATGCATAAGTTTATCTAGTGATTTCATTTCCAAGTGTTTCCAAGTGGTATCGAGCTAACCATGGTGCTAAGGATGGTATAATGGTGCACTCTAATTAGTATCATGCTTCAAAGGTCCATCTTTTATACCTTAACATCATTTGGTAGACATTGTCTCCTATATTTCCTATCTAAGCATATGTGCAAGCTACAATCCAAACACTTAGCACATATATAGGGGGAGCAATTGCTACCATATGGGGTTCATGAAACTTGTCTATATCCTTTTACACATAGTAAATATGTTTGGACAAGCAACATGGATTCTATTTAATTTCAATTCATATCTTTGTGAAAGGGTTGTCATCAATTACCAAAAAGGGGGAGATTAAAAGCTCTAGTTTAGTTTTGGTGAATTGATGAAACCCTAAGTGCTAACCTAGTTTATCAAGTGATCATGAAATAGGTAGCACATTCCAAGTGATGAAGCAAATGAAGATCAGGACACGATGATGGTGATGTCATGGTGATGATCAAGTGCTTGGACTTAAAAAGAAGAAAGAGGAAAACAAAAGGCTCAAGGCAAAGGTATAAATGGTAGGAGCCATTTTGTTTTGGTCATAGAGACACTTAGTGAGTGTGATCACATTTAGGATCGATAGTCGTACTGTTAAGAGGGGTGAAACTTGTATCGAAATACGGTTATCAAAGTGCCACTAGATGCTCTAACTCATTGCATATGCATTTAGGATCTAGTGGAGCGCTAACACCTCTTGAAAATGTTTGTGAAAATATGCTAACACATGTGCACAAGGTGATACACTTGGTGGTGGCACATTTGAGCAAGGGTTAGGAACTTCACTGGTGGAGTTTCTGCCTGTAGAGTGCGGATAGTCTGACGGTGCCACCTGCACCCTATACAAAAAAGATGAAGGTCACTGTAAGTGACCGAACACCGGCCTCGGTTGGATCGGTGTGTCCGGTCAGACAAAGTAGCAAAGACGCTGGTGTCGGTCTCTAACCGGACTGCTAGAGGGGTGTGTCTAGTCCTGCTGACATGGTAGTGCACAGAGGAGATGCCGACTGACCAGATGCTGGGTGAGTCCTAGTTGAGCATAACCGGACATGTTTGGTCATGATTTCTCACTTCTAGATGCTTACTAGAAACGACCGGACATTGAGGTCCAGCGTCTAGTCACTTCGCAGCAGCGCGTCTGGTCGTCACTTGACCATTGGGATCGGGTCCTTAGTATTTGAAGAGAGAGGACACATTACATGCATCGCATGATAGGACGCTAGGGTCCTACATCCGATCGATATGACCGGAGCGTTCGGTCATCCCGTGTTGTGCCTAGTGAAGGGGTACAATGGCTCTATTTCGTGGAGGCTTCTATTTAAGCCCTATGGTTGGCTCAAGCTCACTCTCTTGGCCATTTGCATTGACATAGCAACCTTATGAGCTTAGTCAAAGCCCTCCCTACTCATCTTCATCATTGATTCATCATCTTTGTGAGATTGAGAGTGAATCCAAGTGCATTGCTTGAGTGTTTGCATCTAGAGGCACTTGGTGTTCGTGTTTCGCTGTGGGATTCGCCTATTACTCTTGGCGGTTGTCGCCACCTAGATGGCTTGGAGCAGCGAGGATCATCGAGCGGAGGTTGGTGATTGTCTCCGGCTCCGATCGTGGTGATTGTGAGGGGTTCTTGACCTTTTCCCGGCAGAGAGCCAAAATGTACTCTAGTGAATTGCTCATGGCTTGTGTGATCCTCATCTTATTTTGGTTGTGCGGCACCCTATTGAGGGTTTGGCGTGTGATGCCAATTAGCACGTGAACTTCCAAGTGAGTGAATCACCACAACGAGGAGTAGCTTGCCAGTAAGTAAGTGAACCTCGGTAAAAAAATCATTATGTTCATCATTTGATTCCGAGGTGATTGATTTTCATTGGTATTCATCCTTGTGATTGATTGGTTCACTTCTCGACACGGTGGTATAACTATCTTGCTCTCTCTCTCTTTTTATTTCCGCAAACTAGTTGTCAAGCTCTTTAGTATAGCTAGTTGTGAGAGCTTTGTTAGTTTAGTTAGTGTGGCTCTTTAGTTAGCTTTTGAGGGCGCACTAACTTAGTGTAGTGACATAGCTATTGTGTGGATAGAAATTATATAAATTAGAATTGTGGAAGGTGACTTGCAATTTTAGTAGGCTAGTGCAACTACTTACTTTGTCTCATAATTGTCTAACCGGTTTGTTAAGTATTGTTGTAGAAATTTTTAATAGGCTATTCACCCCCCTCTAGCCATTAGGACCTTTCAACAACTTATATGACATACTTATTGTAGTCTTCCTTGGTCGAAGAAAACTGTGGGTTCACTAGATGGGTCGATCCTCAACCTATTTATATGCATGCGGAGTACATCTACTACCTGTAGGACCGTATCTTCGATCTAAAAAGGGAAGTTAGCAGCGGTTACAAGGACTGATGAACATGACGACAACAACAATGGTACTGATTCACAGGAGGCACTCTACAATGATCCATATTATACCTACCCTAACCACAAGAACAAGGGGCCTCTGCCGTAACCCCCGCCACCATCATCACCAACAATGGGAGGCTACTGTGGAGAAGGTGCAACACAATTTGCTATGTGACCACACTATTAGGACGACTTTATCTTATTCACATGGCACATCTATTTGTTTATTGTTTGGTTTAATTACCTAAGGCATGTTAGGTTTAATCGAAGGAACTCTGTACCCTAGTTTGGTACATGATCTCTCGACTTGGGTCCTAATAGTGTATAGTCCAATCGTATCGTACAGACTTGGGTTGGGACTCCCGACTTGGGTCAGGACTTCCGACTATCAGGAGTTCTGACTCACGTCGGGACTTACGACATCTACAATCACTACGCAAGCTAAGTGACTGGGCGTCAGGACTTCCGGCATGAGTCGTGACTTCCAACTGTCGAGAGTTCTGGCTTACATCAGGACTTCCGACATCAACAGTCACAAAAAAATTCTACGTGCTCATGGAGTGCTAGAGCATCTCTCTTTTGATTTTATTTTTATGCTTGAGCACTCTATCTTCCTCAGACCAACTAAGTTTGTATCCCACTTTATAGTGTGGCAGATCCTAAACTCAAAAACAAAAATAAAACCTTTGGAGAGCGCATACTGAGTAATAGCTGTGACATATCTCATTAAGATCATATTAGTCCCTAATTTGGATGCCATCAATACACCAAAACCCACATAAGAGGCAAATGCACTTTCAAATTCCTCAGTCTGAAACATACTGAGTAAGCAACTCATCATCCGAGTACCAGACCTTTACCACAACCTTGTTGCTGTGGCTAGGCTCACCTATATTGCTCTGACCTACGTGTCGCCTGTAGTAAGCGGCCTCTGCTTCATCTATGGCCTAAGTGAAGAACGCATCGTCATCCTCCTCCGCCTACAAGCCTACCTCTGCTAGAGCGATGAGCTCACTCAGTCTGCCAGTGTCGTTCTCAGGCTCCTCCGCCTGCAAGCCCACTTCTGCTAGAGCGATGAGCTCGCTCAGTCTACCAGTGTCATCCTCAGCCTCCTCTGCCTATAAGGCCGCCTCTGCTAGAGCAATGAGCTCACTCAGTCTCGTAGTGTCGTCCTCATCCTTGTCCTCCTCATCTGACAACACAATCGGTGATTGAACGGTGTGACCAGCTCGTGTTCTGTGCCCATATAACTTCTTTTCTTCATACCTTGCACGAGCCACCTCTCCATCATGGTCCTCGCTACATCCAATTTCTTCATGTATAAAATGTAATCAGTTAGCAACGCGATTATATTACATTTAAAATCAGGCAATAAAAAAAGGCTTTCAAACACTCACTGGCACATAATGCAACAACATGCTCGTTCAAGACCTGTATCTGTACACTTGTCTCCTCCCTTGCCTCCTTGCTTGCCCTCTCCTCCTCTAACACCCTCCATCTCTCCAATCCCCATTTGTCAAGCCAAACATCGATGGGGTTATAAATACCGCGTTGTCTAGCAAACTCACGCATCTTGTCTTTGTGATGTTTAATGAATAGGTTGACGTAGTTAGATCCATATCCCATCTTCCGTGCAATTACTTGTCTCCCCTTCAGTTCATCCAAGAACTTAGCTTGACCATCATGACATTCTCACCTGCATTTCCTAGTGCTCTATTCAAACAAAAAATTATATCATATATGTCTTAGCAAAAGAAATAAAATATGATTTCATGTTTACCACAAAAATAACCTAACCTCATCATAGTCAACCATATGGCCGCAATAATGGCCTATTCCAAGCTCTGAAGGGGCTAGACCGTAGTTGGATTTAACACCACATTCGCACTTGACTGGAGGTACTTTGTAAATTAACCTTTCTTTCTTCTTTTCCTTTGCCTTTGGTGGCTCCGATCATTTATTCTTAGGACCATAGAGCCACTCCTTGAAACGACACTTCACAAATCCATACACCTAAAAGAGGAGACATTGTACATGCACACATAGAGCTAAACATTTAAACAGATACACTTTTCATTTACTTCATGTTTGTTCGGACACACAAACTCCAATATATTCTCAGGGTTTATCACAACTCGATCTCCGCATTCGCACAGAGGAGGTTCCTCTAGTCGTCTAATTGTGGCTAGGTGCTTCTCCTTAGCCCCCATTGGTGGGGGTTAGGGGAGTGGAATCCACCGCTTGAAGTGCTCACGTGGATGTCTCTCTCTAAACCAATCGTAAAAAAGGAGGTACCTAGGGTCAAACTTGTCTGCACCGTCGATCCACTGAAAGAAAAAACACCTCTTATGGTCCTACACAACAAGATTTCAATAAAATATTAGTAGAATACTTACACAAATAAAGAAAAAAAGATAGTGGAAACAATTTCTTACATTAAAACGACTGCATGTGTAGAAGCAACGCGCCGCTGTGTCCAGATGTTTTGATTGAAACACGTGGCCCAGGAAATCACAGTCATAGTTAGAGACAGGGAGGTCAGGAGAGACGGAGACATCTTTGCTAGACGCATCGGGGTATAATTCTCGAGGACGACCTCGTTTTTGTCCAAAACTTCTCCCGATACATTTCTTGCATCTAACAAAATGGATGTAATTTAACAAACAAAAATCAAAACATCACAAATTAATGTCAATGAGAACCATAACTACAATACAACTAATTTTGTTCTAAGTATCGAAAGCAATTAACATTAAACTCTAAACCTAGGGTTTCCCATTTGATGCACAACAATGAACCCATAGCATAACTACATGCGCTGCGGTTACCTAGGTTTGCTAACTTTTTCACGCCTTAGCATCATTCTACGGTTGTATAATACAAATATTGAGGGATAGAATGAAACCCTAAGTAATGACGATTCTTAGGTTAAAAATCCGACTAATATATACCGAATCGATGCGAAAAAAAACTAGGAGGGGAGCGATGATACCTTGCTCTCGAAGATCTACGGATCAAATCAAAGTTTTTAAGGTCCAATATGCTAATTTGTGAGGTAGGGCGAAGTGGGGAGAGAAAAAACCCGAGAGGGAGGAGAAAGAAGAGGAAGAAGGCTCGAGCAGAAAGGTTGGGGCCGAGGTTAAAACACCACCTCGGCACCATAGATCATGACGCCAAGCTTGGTGCCAGTGTTATTGACGCTGAGCTGCCTGCCAAGTCTCCGCCACATCTGCGTCGAGCCCAAGAGTTTGGCACCGAGCTAAGAGCCCAGATTGTGAAATCTTACCTCCAGGGCCATATTTGTGAAAATTTTTCAAAAAAAAAAGGCTAAAAAATAAAAAATTCAGGTTTTTCAGCTCCTCTCACACGCACGGTTCCTTAGGTGAAACTGAAAATACTAGCTTCTCTCAACGTTCTCTCTACTATCTTTCATGAGAAGCTGTTTCACCAAACGTTTATTTGAAAATAATTTTAACTTCATCGGTGAAGTTGCTTTTTATAGAACCAAAACTAAAAAATTGTTGTTGTACTCCACAAGTGCTGCAGGATGGGAGCTCTACGGAAGTGGCGTGGCCTGATTGCCTGAAGGGCTCCGATACCTACGCTCTCTGCTATCAGGAAGCTGAAACCATTGATCGCTTGCTTGTGGGATGTGTTTTCAGCAAAAAAAAAAATCTAGGCTCGAATCCTAGGAATGGCTTCATTGCGATGCATGTCATTCGCCAGCCATGCTTCTGGGCCCGGTGGTTAGCAACCAGGATCGGGGCTTCAGCTCGCTAGTGATGCTGGTCGGCTGGATGCTGTGGAAGGAGAAAATCAGCAGAACATTCAGAGATAAGGTGTCCTCGGGTGTTGAGCTATTGAGAGATATCATGTACGAAGCAAGGATATCGGCATATTAGGTCGCTGTGGGGCCTTTTTCTCCCATGAGTGTTTGCGCAGGAGAGCAAGCTATTTTGGATCGCTCGTTGATCATTTTGTAATCCTTTTTATTGTTTTGCATGTTGGTCGGTTTTTCTGATGATAATTTCCGATTACCATTGTTGTTGTCTTGATACTCCACTTCTTAAAACGTGCCACCTACATGGTAGAGAAAAAAACGTGTCATGTATATAATTTTTGCTATGGATATACATAGAAAAGTCAAAACTTTTTATAATTGTGATCTTAGGGAGTACCAAACGAGCTCTCAAAAGTTGAGAGTGAGAGCTGAGAAACCAACTGCAGATTCAGCGGCCGGGAGAGCTGGTCTGTGCGGTGCGCCGCCGCCTCACGCCCGCAAAGTTCCGCAGCTGTCCACGTGACAGCTCGGGACGCCTCCACGTGGGTCATCCAACAAGGACATTCTGGTTGGCCCACTTGCATTGACACTGTACAGAACCTACCCCTTAATTTCGATGTGCGCGTAGAAACCAGGGCCGCACCCCGTATCGCATCGGGCACTACCCCCGTCCAGCTTATAAACTTTGGCGGCCGCCTGCCCTCATCGATCCCATCCAAGTTCCAAGCAGCCCCGTTCGAATCTCGCTCGCCTTCTCCGCCGCCGCCGCCGCCTCCGCCGCTAGATATAGACCGGAGATTCTTCCCGAGCCCGTTCGCCGATGGCAACGATCCAGTCTGTGAAGGCGCGCCAGATCTTTGACAGCCGCGGCAACCCCACCGTTGAGGTACGGGCTGTGGACCGCTAACCGTCCCTCTTCCGCGCGCGCGTCCTCTGATGCTCCGATCTGGTCTGGTAGCGATGTGCTGTGGCGCAATCTATCTCGCGTGGGGTGGAAGCTTTGTTGGTTTCTTTGTTCAGTTTGTCGTGCGAGGCGAGTTGGAGGTTTTAGTGAGGTTTTGGGGATTTTTGGCAAACTGAGGAATGTAATGTTAGGTTTTGACTATACTTCTTTTGTGCTTGTATGATCTGCGCTCGTTGGCCCTTAGTGTGATGTTTAGCATTTTTGGCCGGTTTAAGCCTCTAGATCAAGATTTAATGCAACTTTAAGATCCCTGCATAATTTTGTTGATCTATGCTCTGCTGCATAGTCAGTATTTTGCAGGATTTATTAGAGAACAAATCAGTAGGTCATACTTCAATTATTGCTTGTGTCAAATTGAATTTAGAGTTATTAATGTCCATTTGGTTACACGTTGTGCATACGTGGTCTGAATTGCCATGTTATTAGGAGGTAGGACTTTTATTGGTTGATCCCTTATGATTTTGTATGGATTGTCTGATTGGTCATACATTTGAACTTCTTCACTTGTTCTTTTTTATGTAAACGATGTGATCAGGTAGGTTAAATTTTGTATGCCTCAGGTCGATGTGTGCTGCTCAGATGGAACCTTTGCACGGGCTGCTGTTCCCAGCGGTGCATCAACTGGTGGGTCATAGTGAATACATAGTTGTTATATTATGCATATCCTGTACCATGGTCCATGGTTCATGGGTAAAGATGAAAACCCTTATTCCATCTATCCTATTCACAGGTGTTTATGAAGCTCTTGAGTTGAGGGATGGTGGATCTGACTACCTGGGCAAGGGAGTTTCTAAGGTTTACTTTTAAGGCTTGCATGTTATTTGTTATTACCTTCATTTTCATGGATTTGGTAGTTACACTTTATAAAAACTCTAAACATTCATAGGTAGCTTGATTGTTTCCTGTCATGCTTGTCATTCAGTCACTGTAATTTCTTATAATTTACTCCCTCCGTTCCAGCTTATAAGGCATTTCGTGTACATCAAGAGTCAAAGTTTATAATCTTTGACCAATAATTTTAATTATTGTTATACAAACTTGATACTGTTAGATTTGTAATCAAATGTACCAGCCAATAATCATAAGTTTATAAATCATAAACAATATAGTATAAAATAAACGAATGGTCAAAGTGTCATTTAGGAGACTGGCATGTCAGACTATGCCTTATAAACTGGACCGTAGGGAGTATATGTATGCAGGTGCGTTTGCTATTTTTCTCATCTAAGATACAACTATATATCTATTTCTGGCTATTTATTAAAGATGTTCTATGCCTTTGTTGCACTTTAGTATAGTTTGACGTACATTTTGGCAGCATTGAAGTTTTTTGTATGATGGACGATGTCTGCACTAATGTATGTTTTTATCTGAATGCTACTTGTGTTTTCTGTACAATAAGGTCTCTTCTAAATTCTTTTTGGACATCAACTTGGACACTCTGTTTTCCATTTTCTGAACTAAAATATCTTCTTTCCTTTTTTGTTTTCCATGTCGGAGAGTAGAGTTGTCCAATCTTGGCCATACCTTTCTACATACACTTAGATTCTATCTTTCTTTCTAACAAAATAACAGTGCTTTTAATTGATAGACAGTAAAGCCAATAGGCTTAGCATTATAGATTATGTTTACACAGGGGATTACAATATATAGAGGCCCAAGGGGCCTGTTCACATAGCCACATAGGGTGGCGTACAGCTGACTTAAATAGCAGTAATAGACTAGCACAAAGACCAAAGGAATTAGCAGCACAGTAATCTAACACCCCCCCGCAGTCGGAACGTCGCAGCAGCGGACATTCAGACTGGAGCGAAAGTCTTGAAAAACTGAGGTAGGCAGCCCCTTGGTGAAGACATCAGCAAACTGAGAAGTAGTGGGTACATGAAGTACACGGACAGCACCAATAGCAACACGTTCCCGGACGAAATGGAGGTCGATCTCCACATGTTTGGTGCGCTGATGTTGCACAGGGTTGGTGGAGAGGTAGACGGCGCTCACATTGTCGCAGTAGACGAGGCAGGCCTTGTCAAGAGGATGATGGAGTTCCTGGAGAAGCTGCCGCAGCCAAGAAGCTTCAGCGACGCCGTTAGCAACAGCCCGGTACTCGGCCTCAGCGCTAGAGCGAGAGACAGTGGGCTGCCGCTTAGAAGACCAGGAGACAAGGCTGCCTCCGAGGAATACAGCATAGCCGGAGGTGGAACGGCGTGTGTCCGGGCAACCAGCCCAATCAGCATCAGTGTAAACAACAAGTTGTGTTGGGGAAGTCCGAGGAATGGCGAGGCCATGATCAAGAGTCCCCTGGAGATACCGCAGGATCCGTTTGGCAGCAACAAGATGACTCTCCCGAGGATCGTGCATGTGAAGGCAAACTTGTTGGACAGCATATGCAATGTCGGGCCTGGTGAATGTCAAGTACTGAAGAGCACCCGCGAGGCTGCGATAAGCTGTGGGATCAGCAACAGAGGGACCAGCAGTGGCAGATACTTTGGCACAGGTGTCAACGGGAGTGGAGCATGGTTTGCAATCAGCCATGCCATGACGAGTCAAAATGTCCAGTGCATACTGACGTTGAGAGAGGAATAAAGAGTCACCTCGTCGCTGAACTGCCATGCCAAGAAAATGATGAAGAGGGCCAAGGTCCTTCATGGCGAACTCCTTCATCAGAGCATCAATAACTCGGCGGAGAAGCTGCTGGGAGGAGGCAGTGAGAATAATATCGTCCACGTAAAGCAGCAGATAGACAGTCTCTGAACCATGGCGGTAAACAAAGAGAGAGGTGTCTGAGCGAGCTTCAGTGAACCCCAGGGAGAGCAGGAATGATGCAAAGCGGCTGTACCATGCACGGGGAGCTTGCTTCAGGCCATAAACGGATTTGTTGAGTCTGCAAACATGCTGAGGGAGAGCAGAGTTGGTGAATCCGGTTGGCTGGAAGCAGTACACAGTCTCTGAGAGGGTCCCTTGAAGGAAGGCATTCTTGACGTCAAGTTGATGAATCGGCCAATCCCGGGAGTGAGCTATAGTGAGGACAGAGCGGACAGTGGCCGGTTTGACAACAGGACTGAAGGTTTCATCGTAGTCAATACCGGGGCGTTGAGTGAAGCCACGAAGAACCCAACGAGCTTTGTATCTCTCCAGCGAACCATCAGCATGGAATTTATGTTTGAAAACCCATTTTCCGGTGACCACGTTGGCATTGGCGGGCCGAGGGACAAGCTCCCAAGTGTTATTGTCCATGAAGGCGGCATATTCTTCTTCCATGGCGCGACGCCAGTGAGGATCAGCGAGGGCATCGCGGCATGACCGGGGAATGGGAGACAGACCCTCAGCATGAAGAATACGAGGCTGAATGTATCCAGTCTTCCCACGAGTCATCATACCATGGTTGTTGTCAACCGGTGTGACGGGTACAGCACCAACCGGAGGACCATCTTTAACATACCGTGGGGGGGAAGGTATGATGCTGGAGCGGCGAGGAGGAGCAGCAGCCGGTGATGATGGTGATGGTGGAGGGCGCCGAGTGTACACTTGGGTGACAGGCGGCTTCTGAAAAGTTGCTGCCATAGGATCTGCAGGGGATGGATGGCGCCTGGAGTACACGTGGGTGACCGGCGGTCTCGGTAGAGCTTCAGCCATGGGCAGTACCGGAGGAGCAGCAGGCGCCGGAGCAGCAGGCGCCGGGGCTGCAGCAGGCACCGGGGCTGCAGCCTGAGGCAGCACCTGGGCAGGGCGAGCTGCTGGCGGTGTGTGGAAGCCTGGGGGAGGGCGCCGGGGTGCTGGCCTGGCCAGAACGGGGGGCCAGAGCGGAACAGGAGCATCCTCAGATACCTCTGGTGCAGCCTGCAGAGGGAACTGAGCAGGGGCACCGGAAGTTGTACCTGCAGACGAAGAAGGAGCTAGCAGCTCATTGTTAGTTAGAAAATCAAGCTCGTGAGGAGTGGAGGTCCGGTGTCGAGAGAAGGGAAAGGTCGTCTCATCAAAGATGACATGACGAGAGATGATGACACGGTTAGTGTTGAGATCGAGGCACCGGTATCCTTTGTGATCAGGAGAGTAGCCAATGAAGGCGCACAGGGAAGAGCGAGGGGCAAGTTTATGAGGGGTGGTTGCGGTGAGGTTGGGGTAGCAAGTGCAACCGAAAGTACGAAGATCATGATAGGCGGGCTGGGTGCCGTGGAGAGCAAAGTAGGGTGTGCTCATGTCTAGAGTCTTAGTGGGAAGGCGATTCAGGAGGTGGGTGGCTGTAGCAAGGGCATCAGCCCAATAAGAAGGGGGCATGGAGGCTTGAAATAGTAGAGTGCGGGTGACATTGTTGGTGGTGCGAATCATGCGCTCGGCTTTGCCATTCTGCTGTGAGGTGTAGGGGCAGGACATGCGAAGCACAACACCTTTAGCGAGAAAGAAGGCACGGGCAGTAGAGTTGTCAAACTCACGCCCATTGTCACATTGCACGGATTTGATGGTGCAACCAAACTGAGTATGCACATAGGCAAAAAAATTAGAGAGCACAGAAAAAGTATCGGACTTGAGGCGCAGTGGAAAGGTCCAAAGAAAATGGGAGCAGTCATCGAGGATAACTAAGTAATATTTGAAACCGGATACACTGGTAATAGGTGATGTCCACAGATCACAATGCACCAAATCAAAATTCTTAGCTGCTCTAGAGGAAGAACTATGAAATGGTAAACGAACATGGCGTCCAAGCTGACACGCATGACAGAGGGAATCATCAGCAGGCTTGCTGCAGACTATGGAAGAAGACTGAGCAAGACTCTGAAGGGTAGCTGCGCCGGGATGACCGAGACGACGATGCCAGGTAGTCGGGGAGGGAGTTGCCACCAAGGCGCAGGGACTGGATGGAGATGCAGGAAGCTGCAAGGTGTAGAGGGGTCCCGAGCTGTTACACCGAAGGAGGGTGTTTTTGGAATGGAGATCCTTCACAGAAACACCAAGAGGGTCAAATTCAACTGAAACAGAATTGTCAGTGGTGAATTTGCGAACAGAAATAAGATTTTTAATAATATCAGGAGCTAGAAGGACATTGTTGAGGCGAAACGGGCCGGGAAGAGTGGAAAAACCAGTGCCAACCACTGGAAGAATGGCACCGTTGCCAACAACAATAAAAGATGGAAAAGAGGAAGATGGCGAAGCTGTGATCATACCAGGGTTGGAGGCAATATGAGAGGAAGCACCAGAGTCAATCACCCATTCCGAGGAGCTTGGTGGTGGTGACAGGGTGACGGTGCTGAAGGCGTTGGCGAGATTCTCAGCAGTCCATGGCGACCAAGTGGAGGTGGGAGCCTGCTGAGGCGCCTGGTAGTATGCCTCGGGGGATGGCGATGGAGTGAAGTATCCCGGGGGCATACCAGCAACCAGAGCTTGCTGTGGTAATGGAGACTGGACGACGCGAGGCGGTGGAGCACGAGGACTGCCAGGAGTGGACCCGGGCCACATATGAATGGACCCTGTCCAGGGGTTGAGGACAGAGGGCCACTGCTGGCCACCTTGAGACTGCTGGTGCTGGTTGCTTGAAGAGCCACCCTGTGAGCCGCCTTGGCCACGTCCGCCGCGGCGGTGTCGACTGCGGCTGTTGCCGTTGCCTGGCTGCTGCCCCCCGGCAATCTGATGAGAGCGCGGAGGAGCAGAGGGCGGAGGAGGAGCCGGCGGCTTGCTGGAGGATGAGGCGACGAGGGCCGAAGGCGGTGCTGAAGGTGGCGCCATGTTGAGCTCGGCCAGGCGGAGATCAGCACGGACATCAGTGAAAGAGGGAAAAGGCTTCTGTCGAGTGACGAGCTGCGACATGAACTGGAAGCGTTCATTGAGTCCACGCAGAACGTTTAGCACCAACGTACGGTCCAGAATGGGCTCGCCAAGGTCGGCAAGGGCATCCGCCATATTCTTCATCTTGCGACAGTATTCGTCGATGGAGAGGGCGCCCTGGCAGAGGGTGCGAAACTCGGCGTCGAGCAGCATGGCGCGTGACTCGCGGTTGTTGAAGAACTGCTGTTCGAGGCCGAGCCACGCCGCCCGAGCAGTGATACCGTCGCGCTCGTGGACGACGTCGAGGAGGTCGGGGGAGATGGTGTTGAAGATCCACGAGACGGCGACGCAGTCCATGCGAGACCACGCCGCATCGTGGGCATGAACGACATCGCTGAGGACATGGTCCTTCAGGGCGAAGCGACCGAGGGCGAGCAGAATGTAGCCACGCCACTTGGAGTAGTTGGAGGACTGCAGGTCGAGGACGATGGGAATCAAATTTTTGATGTTCTGCACAGCAGCAGCCTGGCTATGGAGGCGAGCAATGGCCACGGCTTCAGAGGTGACAGAACGCAAGTCGTCGTCGTCGGAAGCGTCGTCGCGGAGCGATTCAGTGCGGAGCCGTTCGCGGAGGGCGAAGGCCTGCCGCTCCAGAGCGTCGGCCTGCTCGCGCTCCGCATCGAGGGCGGCGGCGGCGGCGCGGACGCGTTCCTGAGCATCGGCGGCGGACTTGAGGAGGGCCGCCTCCTCCTGGAGCTGCTGGGACCGCTCGGCGTTGGAGTCCCGCAGGGAGGCGGCCTCGTCTTCCAGCTTCTTGACGGCGGCGAGGGCTTCGTCGCGAAGCTTTGCCGCGGCGGCGGCCGCCGGGGCGCTGGAGCTCGAACCGCCGGATGGAGGAGCAGCCATGGAGAGGAGAGGGGACGGGGCGCGCGCAGCGGCCGACGAGGGGCGCGCGACGGCCGTCCGTCGAGGGGGCACGCGGCGGCGCGGGGCGCGGAGCGCGAGGCGCGCGCACAACGCGAGGCGGGCGCGGGGTGCGAGGCGGGTGCGTGCGGTGGAAAAGCGGAAGCAGGGGAAAGGGTACAGGACCAGATTAGTCTTCTGATACCATGATAGACAGTAAAGCCAATAGGCTTAGCATTATAGATTATGTTTACACAGGGGATTACAATATATAGAGGCCCAAGGGGCCTGTTCACATAGCCACATAGGGTGGCGTACAGCTGACTTAAATAGCAGTAATAGACTAGCACAAAGACCAAAGGAATTAGCAGCACAGTAATCTAACATTAATCATGGGCAATGGCATTTAGTGAAGAGATTGGCTTAGCCGCTATAGCCCGCTATTTTAGCATAATGGTGTTGTAGCGGTCCTAAGCTGCTATAGCGCTGTTATAGCTCCGCTATGGCCCGCTATTTAAAACACTGCAAAATAATAAAAAATAATCACATTCAAAATCTGCACAAATTCAACTAGTCTAGGTTAATGGTGTAAATCCATTGTTGTGGCTTGTGACTTTATTAACTCAAATAGAGAGCAACTTGCTGAATCTGTGCCACACATGTTGAAGATGAATCAGCTAATCCTAAATTTAATGGATTGTGTAACATCACTTGCAACTGCAACATAATGTATTGATGCCTTTTGACACAATTAGGATAGATGGATAATATATTTCACGGGCTTAATTGATTTATTCTATATGTTCACGTTCTTTGCATGTCTCAGGCTGTTAACAATGTGAACTCTATCATTGGACCTGCTCTTATTGGCAAGGTTCGTGTCCTGTTATCCTACTATCCGATGGTTCTGTTATAATTTGAGATTAGGTGTATATTATTAATTGCCTGTTCTGTTTGTTCTGCAGGACCCTACAGCTCAGACCGAGATTGACAATTTTATGGTTCAGCAGCTTGATGGCACTAAGAATGAGTGGGGATGGTGCAAGCAAAAGGTATTACCTAATACATGAGAGTTGATACCATTGTATATGAAATCATTCTAATATTTTATTTGCAAAATGGATCTGTAACAATTTGTTATTACTTCTGCTTTCTGATGTATTCAGCTTGGTGCCAATGCCATCTTGGCTGTGTCGTTAGCTGTTTGCAAAGCTGGTGCTAGCATCAAGAAAATTCCTCTGTACCAGGTTTGTAGCTTGTTAGCCTTAAGGCTTAGTTTATTTTACTTTTAAATATACATATTCTCATGAATCTGAATATGCTTTTTATTGCAGCACATCGCAAATCTTGCTGGAAACAAGCAATTAGTTTTGCCTGTCCCTGCATTTAATGTCATCAATGGTGGTTCCCATGCTGGAAACAAGCTTGCTATGCAGGCAAACTTTGAACTTAATTTGATACTATCTTGTTATATTCGTCTGCAATGTTATTTATGCTCCTTATATATACAGGAGTTCATGATCCTGCCTACTGGAGCTGCCTCATTCAAGGAGGCTATGAAGATGGGTGTTGAAGTTTACCACCACCTCAAGGCATTTCTCTCATATTTCTCATGTACCCATTTGGTTCTTGTCTTTTCAGACTGTCAGTTATATAAAATTTATATATCTGTATTTATTTTCTGCAGTCTGTTATCAAGAAGAAGTATGGGCAGGATGCCACCAATGTTGGTGATGAGGGTGGTTTTGCTCCAAACATTCAGGTTTCCTCCTGGTCTTTAGTGTGTGGGATCCTTATTTTCTCCTCAAGATGTCTTGAAGCTACTAAGCATCAGGACACTTTTTTTTTCTAGGTTTACTAAAACTAGAATTAATGTTCTTAGCCAGACTTTAATATATTCCCTTTCCTCACTTGTAGGAAAACAAGGAAGGACTTGAGCTCCTAAAGACTGCAATTGAGAAGGCTGGATACACCGGAAAGGTTGGTCTGCTTGAATTATTTACTATTGTGTTTTTGAATGTTAAAGTTGTGGTGTGCTCATTTTTTTAATGTCTGAATGTTAGGTTGTCATTGGAATGGATGTTGCTGCTTCTGAGTTCTTCAACGACAAGGACAAGACATATGACCTCAACTTCAAGGAGGAGGTAGTCTCACTTTTCCATTTTGTATGTTTTATGAACTTAGTTGATCTGGTTTCTGTTTGTAATTATATTTTCTTTTGTTCTAGAACAATGATGGTTCTCAGAAGATATCTGGAGACAGCTTGAAGAATGTATACAAGTCGTTTGTTAGTGAATACCCCATTGTTTCGATTGAAGATCCATTTGATCAGGATGATTGGGTTCACTATGCTAAGATGACTGAAGAAATTGGGGATCAAGTGCAGATTGTTGGTGATGATCTCCTTGTCACCAACCCCACTGTAAGTGTCTTGTTTTTGTTTTGTCATGAGATGATCAAATTTCAATTTTGTTGGGCAGTTTATAATTATTAATAATTCCATGTTTTTTAGAGGGTTGCAAAGGCTATCTTGGAGAAGTCATGCAATGCTCTTTTGCTCAAGGTATTTACCATGCCCATCATTTTTTTCTGTGCTCTACACATGTTTTAGCACTTGTCTAAACACTGATATGTTCTTCGCGTTTTCAGGTTAACCAAATTGGATCTGTGACTGAGAGTATCGAGGCAGTGAAGATGTCAAAGCATGCTGGCTGGGGTGTGATGACCAGTCACAGGAGGTATGCATATAGCTGATGTGGCACTGTTCATGTCTGATGTTGACTTAGTATCATTCTGATGTTAGTTTTTTTGTTTCACTTTGATCAGTGGTGAGACTGAGGATACATTCATTGCTGATTTGGCAGTTGGCTTGGCCACGGTAAGATTAATAATCTGGGTATATCCAGCACAATAGTGGTATTAGATAATTGCTACTCCCATCTGTTTCAAATTGCAAGTCTTCTGACTTTTTTAGATATATAATTTTTACTATGTATCTAGACATAATATATATTTAGGTATGTGGCAAAAGGTATGTATCTATCTAACAAAGCTACAATGACTTACAATTTGGAATGGAGGGAATATCATTACTACAACTTTATCTGTTCAAGATTCATTGATTTTTTTTAATGGTAAGGCTTAATGTATCTATATCTTTCTAAAACAGGGCCAGATCAAGACAGGGGCTCCCTGTCGATCAGAACGTCTTGCTAAGTACAACCAGGCAAGTATCAAAACTTATTTTTGTAGCTACATTCAAAACTTATTTTTGTAGCAACATTTGTCAAAATGCCACACATTTGTCTTGTTCTATGTTCGATTGTGGTCGGTGTCATTCACAAAATTGGTTCATTTGAACAGTTTCAATGCTTGGTCATTTTGAACAGTCAATGCTATTTCTTTTGCAGTCATTTAATACCGCACTTATACTGCTCTTGTATAATTTGAGAGTAGTTTCGTTTTACTAACATGTTCGATTGAAACAGCTTCTTAGGATCGAGGAAGAGCTTGGTGCTGCTGCTGTCTACGCTGGTGCCAAATTCCGTGCACCTGTGGAGCCCTACTAAGCTTTAGTGATGCTTGGACTCAGGAACACTGCTTCAGTCTGCACGAGTTTTCTGATAACAGATTATGGCGCCCTCCACATACCTGTGGATTGAACTCTACTAAAGCTGTGATCGAGCAATAAGTTCCCACATGTTAGTGGGAGCCGGACTTGTTGACAAACTCTACTTCTGTCTTCTTTTGTTGAGCATGAACATGTTAGACAGTAGAAATAGATGTCTTGTCGGCTGTTTATTTTGGATTATTCTGGAGGCTCGATTAGTCTGGTATCGTTTCCTGCTGATTGCGAGTTTTTTTCTCGAGCGAATTGTGACTTTTTTTGTTGAGCGATTAGTCTTTTTTTTTTGGTCTCGTGACGTGAAATAGAGAATGATTTTCATCATTGTCTAATGATGGAACACGATTGAGCAGCACTCGGATTAGACGTCGGGCATGCTGTCGGAACAAAAATTCTGAGTCAGTACCAATTGAAGCCACGCAGACGGCACAGGGAAATAAATTTACTAGTCGACGTACGGCTATAAATTTGCTAGTCGGCGAGATTTTTTTTTTTTTTTTGCTGTGAAATAGAGAATAATTTCTTTCATTTGTCTAATGACGGAACCGGATAGAGAGCATCACATTGTGAAATGGAGAATACTTTCACTTGTCTAATGACGATGGAATACAGGGAATTGAATTGTTCGAACAGTCAAAACCCACTCATTTTCTTCCCTTTTAAATATCATTTTCACTTTCTAAAAAGTTAAATTTACTCAACTTTAATCTAATATATACAAGAAAATATTAATATTCATGATATATAATTAGTATCAGTGGATGGATTGTTGAATCTGTGAAAGCATATAGGCCCTTAGTTGGGTTTCGGTGATTAATGATAATATAAGATTACTATGACTAACGTGTGTTTTGTAGATGCAATTAAGTTAGGTCATGGTAATGGAGATCAATTGGGCAATCAAGGTTGTCATGCCCCTACGATGAAAATCGTTTCGGTTTTCAAAGGATGGACAACAAGGTTAAGGATGACTAGTTCTAAGTGTCGATTGGAGTTGGAGTGACACTTAGAGTAGTTTAGAACTTTGTTTTTCCTTTGGCCGTACTATTAAGGGGGTATGAACGGGTAACTTGACCTAGATGAGTCTAGTGAGTTAGGTGTGGTGCACACTTGTTAAAACTAGCACTAGGTAGCTTCTCAATATGCCTAAGATCCTTTGGAGCAAACTTCATTCACGTATGATCGAGAGTTGGAAGTGAATGGAGGGTCAAATGTTGACCGGACGCTGGCTCCGGTGCGATCGGACGCTGGCCGCAGGGTCCGGTCAGTTCATTTGATCAAGCAGACTGCGTTCGGTGCGACCGGACGCTGGAGTGGTCAAGTGACCGAACGCTGAGAGGCAGCGTTCGGTCGACTCCAGTAAGGTTCCAGAGAAGAGAATCTGCGACCGGACGCGTCCGGTCAGTACTGACCGGACCCTGAGGGTTCAGCGTTCGGTCGAGTACAGTAAGGTTCCAGTAAGGGTTTAATGCGACCGGACACGTCCGGTCAGTGGTGACCGGACCCTGCCAGCGTCCGGTCAACACATTATCACTGGAATGCGGGTTGAACTGACCAGAGCGTCCGGTCAACATGACCGGAGCGTCCGGTCACCCCGCAGAAGCTCATAATGGTTCGTTTTTCAGGCTGCCTTATAAATAGAAGCTCCACTCATATGTGGAGTGACTTTTGCTCATTCCAATAGCTGAGAAACACGTTTGTGAGTGCCAAGAAGAGCAAGGTCCTAGTGAGGTGATTGAGATTTGAGAATCCAAGAGAGTAGCCTCATTAGTGAATCAAGAGTAGCAAAGTGTGCATCCATCTTCTCATTAGGCTTCGCGTGGTCAAGTGAGAGTTCGTGCTTGTTACTCTTGGTGATCGCCATCACCTAGACGGCTTGGTGGTGATTGGGAGCTTGGTGATCACCCGGCGGAGCTTGTGGGTGACCCAACTCAAGTTGTGAGCAGTTTTGGGTGATTCGCCGCGACGGAGTGTCAAAGAATCAACCCATAGAGAGCACTTGATCCTTGCACGGATCAAGAAGGAGCTACACCCTTGCGTAGGTGCTCCAACGAGGACTAGTAGGGAGTGGCGACTCTCTAATACCTCGGCAAAATATCGCCGCGTTCCTCTCACTCTCTATTTACTTTGAGCATTTACTTTGAGCATTTACTTTGAGCAATTCAATACTTGTCTTTACATTCATAGAATTGCCATGCTAGAGTAAGTTTGAAACATAGGTTGCAAGTTCGTTGTGCATTAGTTTAATAGAAACACTTTTCTAGGCACAAGGGGTTAATTGGGCTAACCGTAGAATTTAATTATTGCAAGAAAATTTAGAATTAGCCCAATTCACCCTCCCTCTTGGGCATTTTGATCCTTTCAATTAGTATCAGAGTCTCGTGATCACGTTTTTAAGCTTAACCGCTTAGAGCAAGATGTCTCACGGGGATGGACCTCCTCCTATCTTTGAGGGAGATGACTTTTCATATTGGAAAATCCGCATAGAGGCGTACTTAGAAGCTCTAGACGTTGGTATTCTTAGAGCCGCCTCACAAGGCTTCCCAAAACCTCAGGATGCTACTAACTTACAAGGCGATGAGGTTAATTATGAAAAATAGAATGCAAAGGCTCGCAACACCATCTTTAGAGGCCTTTGCAAAGATGTGTTCAACCGCGTAAGGAACCACAAAGACGCCCATGCTCTATGGTCGGACGTTTGTGCGCTCCATGAGAGAACTAAGAGTGAGCGTGAGGAACGCTATCACCTTGTGATTAAAAAGCTAAATTCATTTGAGATGCTTCCCAAAGAATATGCTAATGAGATGTATTCATGTTTAAATGTTCTTGTAGAGGAAGTCAATGGGCTTGGACTTACTCAAATGTCACCATCCGATATTATGAGAAAGATCTTGAGTGTCCTCCCCATTGACAAATATGGGCACACTGTGACCGTGCTACACCAAGGTGATCTTTCTACCACTACACCGACACAAATCTTGGAAAAGATCAATGCTCATGATATATACATGCACATCACGCCACAAGATGGCTCATCCTCTAACAAGAAGAAAGACAAAGACTTAGCATTCAAAGCTAGCCAAGAGAAGGGTAAGGCAAGACTTGAGTATGAAAGCTCAAGTGAAGATGAAGTTGATGATGAAAGCCTTGCTCTCATGGTGAAGAAGACCGCTAAGATGCTAAAGAAGCTCAACAAGAGTGGCATCAAGTTCGATGGCAAGAAGAAGAAGAAGTTCTTCACAAGCTCAAGAAGAAAGCCAATCTCCGAGATGGATTGCTATAATTGTGGCGAACTTGGCCATCTCGCTCATCAATGCACAAAGCCCAAGAAAGACAAGTTCAAGAACATATTTTTTTTTCTATCATATATTTTTCTCCTATTTTTCTATTTTTATTTTCAAAATAGACAAGAACAAGGGCAAGAAAGATGACTCAAGCAATGAATATGAAGATGAGAAGAAGAGGAACAAGCCATACAAGAAGAGAGATAGCAAAAAGAGAGACTTCCACAAGAAGAAGAGTGGAAAGGCCTACATCGTCGGTGATTGGCTCACGGACATTAATTCATCAAGTGGATCATCCGATGATGATAGTGACAATAAGAAGGTGGCCGCCATTGCTATTGATCTTTCATCTCCACCGCTACCATCGCTATCATCCTCTACACACCTATGCCTTATGGCCAAGGGTGAATGCAAGGTATCAAATGATGGTGATAGTAGTGATGATGAACATGCTAGTGATGATGATAGTGATAGCGATAGCGATGATGATGATTCACCTTCATATGATGATCTTGTCAAAATACTAAAAAATACACTAAGATCATTAGGAAGAGTAGAGCTAAAAATGAAAAGCTTGATGCTAAAAATAATTCACTCTTAGCAAAATGTGATACATTGGAAAAGACTAATGATGAGCTTAGAGAAACTAATGAAGCTATATCATCCAAACTCAAGGAGCTCAAATCTTCTAAGAAAGAGCTTAAAGATAAACATGATAAACTTGAGTGGGTGCATAATGAGCTCATCACTAGTCACAACAAGCTAAAAGATGAGTATACAACTCTTAAGATTAATCATGATACTCTTGTTATTGCTCAAGAATTTTTATCAAATGAGCCACATGATGCTACTAACCATGTTGTTAAGATTGATATAGCTACATCATGTGATGATTTGATTGATGAGAGCATTGAGCAAGGATCTAGTGGCAAAGGCAAGCAAGTGGTTGAGTGCAATGACTATGATGAATATGTCAAGCTCAAGAACACAAATGAAAAGCTCATGAAAGATCTTGAAGAAATGAAAAGCCACAACACCATTGTGCTAGAAATTATTGATCATGACAAAGAGTTGATTCTTGAGAATGAGAAGCTCAAAGAAGAAAACAAGAAGCTCAAGGAAGAGAAGAAAGATGATGCTCTAAAGGAAGAAAATAAGAAGCTCAAGTTGGAGAAAGAGCATCTCAAGATTGGGTTGAGCAAGTTTGCTAGAGGCAAGCACCTTCAAAGTGAGCTACTCATGAATACCGTCATGAAGATGGATAGAAGTGGCATTGGATATGTGGCAAGTGTAGAGAAGAAGAAGGCTCAAGTTCAACAACAACAATCAAAGCTAAAGCCAAAGCCAAAGAGATGTTTTGAGTGTGGACAAGAAGGCCACTTTGCTCATGAGTGCCAAACTCCACCGCCACAACCCTTGCCCAAGCATGCTAGACCCTTTGCCTTCAATGCTCACTACATGCTTAGAAAGGACTCTCGTGGGAAGATGAAAGCCATGTTCTTAGGACCCCTAACAAGAATAGGCCTAAGAAGATTTGGGTGTCTAAGTCACTTGTTGAGAAGTTTGGATTCCTAAAGCTTGAATCTCTTGTGTGTAGGTGAACTACAAGACCGGTAGAAGTCATTAGGATTATTGATAGTGGTTGCACTCAACATATGACCAGTGATCCTCGTATGTTCACCTCACTAGATGAAGAGGTAGATGGACAAGAGAAAATAACATTTGGAGATAACTCAAAGGGCAAGGTTAAAGGATTGGGTAAAGTGGCAATATCAAATGATCATTCCATCTCCAATGTGCTCTATGTTGCTTCATTGAGCTTCAACTTGCTATCCGTTGGACAATTGTGTGATCTTGGCTTCCAATGCTTGTTCACCGAGGAGGTTGTTGTATCCAAGGTAGATGACAATCAAGTGATATTCAATAGATTTAGATACAACAACTTATATCTAGTGGACTTCACCTCCGAAGATGCAAATTTGAAGACTTGCCTATTCACCAAAACAACACTTGGGTGCCTATAGCATAGAAGACTTGCTCATGTTGGTATGAGTTCACTCAAGAAGCTTATAAAGAATGATTTGGTAAGAGGGTTGAAGGATGTGAAGTTTGAGAAGGACAAGCTTTGTAGTGCATGTCAAGCCGGCAAGCAAGTTGCAAATACTCATCCAACCAAAGCTTTCATGTCAACCACAAGAGTGCTAGAACTCCTACACATGGATTTATTTGGACCAACAACATACAAGAGTTTGGGAGGGAATCTCTATTGTCTTGTGATTGTTGATGACTATTCAAGGTATACATATGTATTCTTCCTTCATGACAAATCCGAAGTTGCATCTTGCTTCAAGAAGTTTGCCAAGAGAGCTCAAAATGAATTTAAAGTGAAACTCAAGAAGATAAGAAGTGACAACAGAAAAGAATTTGATAACATAAACATTGAAGCTTATTGTGATGAAGTTGGGATCAAGCATGAAGTCTCCGCAACTTATATTCCTCAACAAAATGGTGTAGTTGAGAGGAAGAACCGGACTTTGATCACTCTTGCAAGAACTATGCTTGATGAATACAACACCCCCGAAGCTCTATGGGCAGAAGCAATCAACACCGCATGTTATGCATTCCAACCACCTATTTCTTCAAAAGTTCCTTGGCAAGACACCTTATGAGTTGCTCAATGGGAAGAAGCCTGGATGTTTCCTTCTTTAGGGTGTTTGGTTGCAAATGCTACATCTACAAGAAGTAGCAACACCTAGGGAAGTTCCAAAGACATTGTAATATTGGTTTTCTTGTTGGTTACTCATCAAAGTCCAAAGCATATAGAGTATTTAATCATGCCACCTGGCTTGGTTGAAGAAACATATGATGTGAAATTTGATGAATCTAACGAACTTCCAAGGAGCACATGAGAATCTTGATGATGTAGGTGATGAACCATTGAGGGAGGCTATGAAGAATATTCTGGTGGGAGACATCAAGCCAAAAGATGATGAAGATGATGTACAAGTCATTGATCAACCTTCTTCATCAAGCATGCCACAAGATGGTGAAAAAGATGGGAGAGTAGAAAATGAAGATACTCATATCTCCTATGAGCAAATGGTGATACAAGCATAAGATGTTGATGCTCCACAACCTCCTCCTCAAGTGGTCAATAGAAGAAATACACCTCTCCTACAAGATCATCCACAAGATCTCATCATAGGGAGTCCTTCAAAGGGTGTAATGACTCGATCTCAAAAACTTGCTTCATTTATTGCTTATCACTCTTTTGTCTCTTACTATGAGCCTACCAAGGTAGAAGAAGCTCTCAAAGATTCGGATTGGATCAATGCCATGTATGAAGAGTTGAATAACTTCACTCGCAATGAAGTTTGGACTCTTGAAGAGCGACCAAAAGGTGCAAGAGTCATTGGAACAAAGTGAGTGTTCCACAACAAGCAAGATGATCAAGGTGTTATTGTGAGGAACAAGGCAAGACTAGTAGCAAAGGGGTTCTCTCAAGTTAAAGGTTTGGATTTTGGCGAGACCTTTGCACCGGTTGTAAGATTAGAAGCCATCCATATCCTACTTGCATATGCATCACATCATGAAATGAAACTATATCAAATGGATGTGAAAAGTGCATTTTAAATGGCTTTATTAATGAACTAGTCTATGTCGATCAACCTTTCGGGTTTGAAGACCCTAGATATCCTAATCATGTTTATAGGTTGTCCTAAGGCACTATATGGGCTTAAGCAAGCCCTAAGAGCTTGGTATGAGCGCCTCCGGGACTTCCTCATTGAGAAGGGCTTTACCATTGGGAAGGTCGACACCACACTATTCACCAAGAAGCTCGATGGGCATATCTTCATTTGTCAAGTATATGTTGATGATATCATCTTTGGATCATCAAATGAAGACACATGCAAAGAATTTAGTGAATTGATGTCGAAGGAGTTCGAGATGTCCATGATTGGTGAGCTTACATTCTTTCTTGGTTTTCAAGTCAAGCAAATAAAAGAAGGCATCTTCATCTCTCAAGAGAAATACACAAAAGATCTTCTCAAGAGATTCAAGATGGATGAATGTAAGCCAATCAAGACACCAATGCCTACCAATAGACATCTCGACCTAGATGAGAGGAGGTAACCTAGTTGATCAGACTCTCTACCGTTCTATAATTGGTAGCTTGTTATATTTAACCGCATCTAGACCCGACATCATATTTAGTGTGTGTATGTGTGCTAGATTTCAAGCTAATCCTAAGGAAACACATTTAATTGCTGTAAAAAGAATCCTTAGGTACCTTAAGCACACACTAAGCATTGACCTTTGGTATCCCAAAGGAGCTATATTTGAATTAGTTGGCTATTCCGATTTGGATTACGCCGGATACGAAGTTGATAGAAAAAAGCACATCCAGAGGGTGCCATTTGCTTGGTAGATCACTTATGTCTTGGTCCTCCAAGAAACAAAATAGTGTGGCTTTGTTCATCGATGAAGCGGAATACATTGCCGTGGGTGCTTGTTGTGCACAAATTTTATACATGAAACAAACTTTGCTAGACTATGGTGTAGTTCTAGAAAAGGTACCTCTTTTGTGCGACAATGAAAGTACGGTAAAACTTGCAAATAATTCGGTTCAACACTCTCGCACCAAGCACATAGATATCCACCATCACTTTCTAAGAGATCATATTGCTAAAAATGATATATCACTAGAAGGTGTAAGAACCGAAGATCAATTAGCGGATATCTTCACTAAACCACTAGATGAGGCTATATTTTGTAGATTGCAAAATGAGCTCAATGTACTTGATTTTAAGTAACTTCACTAAAACTTGAGCTTGTGTTGTCCCTTGCATTCATTGTAATATACAACATGTTTGATTTTTCGCAATGCATATAGGGCTTGTCTAACATGGTTAAGATAACCGCCGAAAAGCGTGTGAAGAAGCTTAACCTTGGATCAAACTTGACAAGCAACTAGATTTACTTACAAGTATTGCATATGCATGAATGTTGTTTTGTCATTTTGTTCCATTTGCCCTCTTATTGCCTATTTTCTTAAAAAGAATTATAGCCTAAGGCAAAATATTTTGAAAAATATGAGGGTTTGAGAGAGGTCACTCATATCAGTCCCAATTAGTGTTTATTTGGATCTTATTCAAGTTGGGACTTGATTGGGAACAGGCAGCGCGAAGGATCTTTGAAGATTTGCTGGAAAAGGACCACTGGACGCTGCACCAGACGCTGTTGTCCAGCAGTCCGGTTAGTTCACAGGAGGTGAACAGAAGCTGAAGGAGTGACCGAACGCTATGCTTGTGCGTCTGGTCAGGAAGGGATCTAGCATCCGGTTGTTTGAAGGAGAATCAAGCTGAGCTGACCGGACCCTGCCTGCGTCCGGTCATGGACCACCGACGTGTCCGGTCGTGATTCTAGAGGAATTAGACCTCTCTGGAATCGACCGGACGCTAGGGTGGTAGCGTCTGTTCTGTGGATCTCATGCGGCATCAGGACTCTTCTTCCGTTTCCAATTCTATCACGTTGGGGGTCCTCATTTAACCACAGTCGTCACATGGATCTTGACCTAACCCCATTCGCCGCCACAGTTTTCCCATGCCTGAGCGTCGTGCCACCACTGCCCTTCCACGCCGCCGAGCACCTCACGCCACCACAGCCACGCCTCCTCCCGTGTTGCGTTGAGCGCTCATCCTTGCAGCCGCATCTGTTCCACCTCGTGTCCCCGCGCTGAGCACCGCCGCTGCATGCCTCCCGCAACTGAGCACGCACCGCAGTCCGTGTGCTCGGTGCTGCTAGCTAGCGAGCTAGCCTCAACGAAAGCCACTGTAGTTGCGCGCCGCCGTCTGATCCCGAGCACCGAGCGCCATTCAAGCCCACAGTTCCCATGCCCTAGCCCTTGCCTCCTCGTTAGTAAGGCCAAATCCTTGTTTTCAATTTGCTTTGCTTGTGACCTAGATCAATTTCCAAGCATTGATTTCAAATCATCTAGGGCCACCGGTTCATCAATTCATCGTGAACCCTAACCCTAGCTGGTTCCGAGGTTTCCCCCATGTGGCATGTCTCTTCTTTTCTTGGATCACCGGTTCGTCAGGTAGCATACCCAGTCGCTTCAATTTCGTACCTACATTGCTTGCTTCCTAGGGTTTTCGCATCTATTAGATATATATTATATTTATTTGTATATCTATCTACTCTATCGTGCAGCGAGTCGGTGCCATTGAGGTTCTTGTGGCAGTTGTTAGACAACTCAGAGCCAAGCTCGCGAGTACGGATCGAGGCCAAGCCTCAGGAGTGTCAGTTTGACAGTTGATCTTCATCAGTGGCAATTCATCCTCTTGTTAGATCAGATGGCTCGCACGAAGAATGTTGGTGGTGGTCCAGGAGATGACGATCGGAGGCCCCCGCCTCGCCAGCCTGTAGGACCGAAAGGCAAGGCAACGAAGCAGGTTACATCTAAGAAGCGCAAGTACCCCGATGTAGAGACAACGAGAGCAGCAGCAGTTGCTGAGGCCGCAGAGCATGCCGAGAGAGGTGGTGCTCGCAGTGGAGTTGTCATAGCAGATCATCTAGCACCAGACGCGCAGGGTGGACTTAGAGAGATTGAGCGACTTCATGGTAGTCCACCTAGGACTGTCATGATGGTAGGACGTCATTTAGCTATTGAGGAGCCTCAGCGTCAGGGGGAGTCTCAGTAGGAGCCACAGCAGCAGCCCCCACCAGCAGAGCCTCAGCCAGCTTAGGAGACTCAAGAGGGCCAGCAGGCCGAGGAGACCGAGCCGGCACCCCATCTACGCCACTCTGGTCGTACTAGTGCTACAGTTCACCGAGGCTAGCTACACAGCGTAGGGGTTCACGCCCACCGCCTAGACCTCAGGGTCCGCCTCCAGTGGTACACCTTGACTTGAGGGCCGCTACGGCCAGGTAGGTTCGCCAGCTGAGGTTTGTTGAGTTTGACGTGTGGTTCCCTTCGAGGAGGGATGAGAGAGCAGCAGAGGGTTTCTACACGCCACTGTAGGAGGATTTTTACAATGCTTATCTCAACAGTGGGGCAGTGTTCAGATCTCAGCGGGTATGCAGTATAGAGTCTATTGTGGTAGCAGCCAGAGAGCATATCTGCCCCTACCTATCATATTTGCCAAGGCTGATAGATCTGATTGGCCAAATAGGAGTGTATGTACCATCTTGGGTTCGGCAGTTCTACGCATCGCTCTACGTTGACCCGCATCATAACTTCATACATTTTGCATTCAATGGCAGGGACTACAGGGTGATGAGTTTCAGGGCCCGAGAGATACTAAGGCTACATGATTAGCCTATCAGATTGCATGAGGTATGTTATGGACAGCAGGAGCCTCCCAGGCATCCTCATGGAGGGTTGGTGCCCCCTACTGATCTTGTGCGCCATTGCTTCAAGGAGCCCTTTGGTGAGGGGTCAAGGAGGAACCCTAGTGACCTTACTCCTACAGCTCATGTGCTAGAGGCTATCATCAGGAGGACACTACTTCCCAGGTTGGGATATAGAGAGGGTCTGACTTGCTTACAGCTCTGGCTCCTCAACGCCCTGATGTAGTAGACCGTGTTTGATATTTGGGACCTCCTTCTATCAGAGATGGAGGATACTATAGCTGAGGGTTTCAAGGGTCATAGACAGCTTCCATATGTACATTGGATTACATTTCTGATGCTCCAGTCTATGCAGGTTAGGACCCCAGAGATGGTTGTCGAGTACAGAGGTGCCACCACAGAGTTTCCAGCTTATAACATGGCACAGAGGATCAGGCACAGCACACCATAGGGACCCACTCAGCCTAGTCATCGTCTAGATATTCCAGAGTTAGTAGCTCAATAGGACAAGATCATCAGAGGTATAGCCGCTACTGAGGAGGAGGAGCTTGAGGCATAGCAGGAGATGACCGAGTCCAGTGATAGTTCGGATGATGACTATCAGCCAATTCCTTAGATGCCTCCATGCAAACATGATGCAGAGGCCAACAATTCTAGCTCAGCTCCACCTGCACCACAGATGGACCCCGCTTTGATTGCCATTCTTGAGCGGATGCAGCAGGATCAGGCACGACAGGCACAAGAGACCGCTGCCAACTTCGCACAGTTTTAGGCTCGTCAGGATGAGTTTCAGCGGCAGCAGCAGATTCTCCAGTAGCATCAGCAGCAGATGCATCAGCAGCAGTTACTCATGCAGCAGCAACTTATGGGATTTATGCAGCATGTAGTAACAGCACTTGGGGCCCCCATAGCCATAGCTTTCGCCCCAGCTTGCTCAGTCTGCCACCACTACGACGACTCTAGCAGTACAGCCCTAGTGGGCTTCAGAGTCAGGGACAGCCTCCAGCTCCGTTTGCTTCTCCCACAGTTTAGGTGTCCTAGTTGTTGTCCTCGCCAGTGTTAGTCCCGTAGTTCACACCATATCATACGGGCTTCTCACTGGATCAGTCCTCCTCGCTATTTGTGCCTGACACATCAGTCTCTAGGAGTCTTGGAGCATCCTTCAGCGAGTTGACCGGCATGCCTACACCGCCTCATATGCATACCGCCGGTCCTTCTACAGCAGCCCCTATTGCCATGACTACTCAGAGGCTTCCTTCGTCTGTCGCCTCTTCAGATCCTATGATAGATATTCTAGCAGCTTCACAGGCAGCACCTGCCCCAGCTTAGACCCAGACCGCTTTAGCGATGCTTCTAGCCATAGAGGGCCAGTCAGTATAGAGCTTAGGGTCAGATGATGATGGCACCCAGTTTCATCTTGCTCCACGTACTTCAGCGCCTGGCTCGTCCGCTGCAGCTCCACCGACCGACCCTTAGGTTTTGGTGTTTGACGCCAAAGGGGGAGAGGGTTCGAGTATGTAGACTCAAGGGGAGCGACATTTAGGGGGAGCTAGTTATCTAGTATTAGCTTATTATATACATTTGGAGTGTTATTTGTGTGATACACTATTACTATTATGCATTCGTGTGTTACTTTCATGCATATTATTATATCTATGTGATAGTGATATCTACGTGATTGTGATTTATGACATGTGTGCTCTTTACTTTGAATTCCTTTATGTCATATCACTTGTGCAATGCTCATTTGCCTTTGCTTCCAGCATTTATACTCCGATGCAAATGAGCTTTATTACTTGTACTCATGCTTATTTCATATCTTTTGAGTACATTGTGTTGGCTTGGGTCATATAAGCTTGCCTAACTCTTTTGTTCTTATCGACAAAAGCTTATATGAACCAAGCTCGTCAAAAACCTCACCCTTTTTCATACTCGAGATGGTATTGTCATCAATCACCAAAAAGAGGGAGATTGAAAGCATCTAGGCCCCTAGTTGGGTTTCGGTGATTAATGACAATACAAGATTACTATGACTAACGTGTGTTTTGCAGATGCAATTAAGTTAGGTCATGGTAATGGAGATCAATTGGGCAATCAAGGTTGTCATGCCCCTACGATGGAAATCGTTTTGGTTTTCAAAGGATGGATGACAAGGTTAAGGATGACTAGTTCTAAGTGTCGATTGGAGTTGGAGTGACACTTAGAGTAGTTTAGGACTTTGTTTTTCCTTTGGCCTGTACTATTAAGGGGGGTATGAATGGGTAGCTTGACCTAGATGAGTCTAGTGAGTTAGGTGTGGTGCACACTTGTTAAAACTAGCACTAGGTAGCTCCTCAATATGCCTAAGATCCTTTGGAGCAAACTTCATTCACATATGATCGAGAGTTGGAAGTGAATGGAGGGTCAAATGCTAACCGGACTGCTAGCTCTGGTGCGACCGGACGCTGGCCGTAGGGTCTGGTCAGTTCATTTGATCAAGCAAACTGTGTTCAGGTGCGACCGGATGCTGAGAGGCAGCGTCCGGTCGACTCTAGTAAGGTTCTAGAGAAGGGAATCTGCAACCGGACGCGTTCGGTCAGTACTGACCGGACCCTAAGGGTTCAGCGTCTGATCGAGTATAGTAAGGTTCCAGTAAGGGTTTAATGCGATTGGACGCGTTCGGTCAGTGGTGATCGGACCCTACCAGCGTCGATCAACACATTATCACTGTAATGCGGGTTGAACTGACCGGAGCATCCAGTCAACATGACCGGAGCTCCGATCACCCCGCAGAAGCTCATAATGGTTCGTTTTTAGGCTGCCTTATAAATAGAAGCTCCACTCGTGTGTCGAGTGACTTTTGCTCATTCCAACAGCTGAGAAATACGTTTGTGAGTGCCAAGAAGAGCAAGGTCCTAGTGAGGTGATTAAGATTTGAGAATCCAAGAGAGTAGCCTCATTAGTGAATCAAGAGTAGCAAAGTGTGCATCCATCTTCTCATTAGGCTTCGTGTGGTCAAGTGAGAGTTCGTGCTTGTTACTCTTGGTGATCACCATCACCTAGACGGCTTGGTGGTGATTGGGAGCTTGGTGATCACCCGACGGAGCTTGTGGGTGACCCAACTCAAGTTGTGAGCGGTTTTGGGTGATTCGCCGCGATAGAGTGTCAAAGAATCAACCCATAGAGAGCACGTGATCCTTGCGCGGATCAAGGGGGAGCTACACCCTTGCGTGGGTGCTCCAACGAGGACTAGTGGGGAGTGGTGACTCTCCGATACCTTGGCAAAACATCACCGCGTTCCTCTCTCTCTATTTACTTTGAGCATTTACTTTGAGCAATTCAATACTTGTCTTTACATTCATAGAATTGTCATGCTAGAGTAAGTTTGGAACATAGGTTGCAAGTCCATTGTGCGTTAGTTTAATAGAAACACTTTTCTAGGCACAAGGGGTTAATTGGGCTAACCGTAGGATTTAATTATTGCAAGAAAATTTAGAACTAGCCCAATTCACCCCCCTCTTGGGCATCTTTATCCTTTCAATCTATTTTTAGAAAAAAAAACTTATTTAGAGATATAAATATTACTAATATTTTCTATAAATCTAGTCAAACTAGCATGAATACCGTAGCGTCACTTAAAAAGGATAGAGAGAGTAAGTCTTTGTGTGCTAGCTATCTAAAGTTATACGCATGACTACAATTAAAAATGATAGAGAGAGCAAGTCTTTGAGTGCTAGCTACCTAAAGTTATACGTATGACTATAAATTCACAGTCAAACCCTATAAAACATCCACACAAGGGCTTTGGTTTCATGGCTATAAAGGTCATTTGCTCTATCTTTGGGATATGCATGTACAACATTAAGTCACGGAGGGAGCATGAGCACATGGACTAGATAGAAGAGGTTGACACAAAGAGCATAAGTTGTCACCCCAAAGGCATGTACCACAATTCTATTACCCACATGTTTGAGCAACCTTATGAGGAGGAGATGGAAAGCAAACCCTAATGACAATGTATATGAATAGGGCTTTGCTTTTGAATGACCAAGGTGCAATAGAGTACATGATCGGGTTATAATTGTAATGTAAAAAGGGAAGTTTTAATGTGATTATGGTTATATGGTGCCATTAGATGAGGACTAACAATGCATGTGCATTAGACTTAGTGACGTGGTAAGAACCAAGTGAAAAAAATTTGAAAAACATTTTGAAAATGTGGACTCCACGACAACCGCAAGAACCAACAACATGGTGGATAAAAGCAGGGCTGTTGTGTGGGGACCCCGACCACTTCATCGCCAACGACCCCAAGATCAAGGGCAAGTTAGACTCCGGCACGGACAAGCATGACTACGCCTCCGACAAGCACAAGTCCTAAGGGAGGAAGATGAGCAAGGAGGTGCTCAAGAAGAAGTACATCAAGAATGCCAAGGCTCAATAGTGCACCTTCCTCACCTCCCTCAATGACCTTGAGCTCAACTCCAGCGACAATGACTCCTCTTCCTCGAGTGACGATAAGTCCAAGAAGAAGCTCTAGGACAAGCTGAATGAACTCTGCTTCCTCGCCGACATCACCAAGGATAAATTCTGCTTCATGGCACTTGGTGATGAGATGGTGGGTGGTGATGACAATGACTCTGACTCCAAGGTACCACATTTCGCCGTTGAGCTTGTGGTAGAGCTAGACACCTTGAACGACACCTTACGTAGTCAGGATCGTTTGTTGTAGCGTGCTGTCTGTGAGAGGAACAACTTTAAGGCTAGGCTAGAGACTACTCTTAATGATCTTGAGGTTGCTAGGGCTCCAGTCATGTTAGATGAGACAGAGTGCAATAGCTATGCGGTTCACATGTCAAACCTAGCTAGCCTGCAATCCAAATATGCCAGTTTGATAGATGAGCTTGATGAGGTTAAGTCTAGGCTGAGTCTCTTCGGTGGTTGCAAGTCTTGTCCTGCTTTGTAGTCTGAAGCTAGCTGAGGAAACTTCTAGGATCATAGTTCTTGAGAAAGTTAGCTACAATAGTTGTTCTGTTGAGTGTGCGCTTTGCCAAAGCTCGATTCAGGAAGTAGAGGCGTGTCGTGTTGCTGTTGACGGTGAAGATGTCATACTTTCACATACTTAAAACGTCAACATCCTTAGAATAAAAGGAAGGTAAGCATATTTTATCAAATAACAAGTTCCACATGTACTTTGAGTTTTTCTATGTAGAACCATATGAAATGGAGAGAAATGAGCTGGTGGGGCCACCATAGGGGGTCGGTCGACAACCCCTATGGGCCCACCAGCCTCTTAAGCTTGCCATGATCCATGTGAAGCATTGCAAAGTGATCCTCCACCCTTGGATCAAACTCGTGCTTCTTCTCAATGGCTCATAATTAAAGTATAATGATTGATGGGCCCACAATCAAGCAAACCGACGTGCCAATTCACTTAGGAACATGCATACCCACTCTACATCAAGCCAAGAGGGGAAGGTGCCACATGGCAAAGAGTGGGTCGGCCGACCCCCCTATGGTCGGTCGACCACTCTGGTGGGCCCACCTACCTTCACTGCCTTCAAGTATGAAGACATGCAAAGAAGCACACCTTTGGTGCATCCTAGCCCTCCAATCTAAGTTAGTTTCATCCAATGGCAAAGAATAGATGTCACATGGATCCATGGGCCCATTTGGAGTAGCATAAATAGAAGGGGTACCCCTCCTCTGCATTCATGAAAGCAAGGAAGAAGCAAAGGAAGCTCTCAAGCTTATATTAGCCCCCACTTTATCTTTATAGTAGGATAGTCTAGTGTGGGAGTTAGAAGTAGAGTTGAGCTTTGCTCAAGTTCCCAAAGTTGGTCTTCTAGTCTAGTATACCTCTTGTACCTTTCCCTTTTTGTAAGATTTTTACTTTATTTAATATATTATTCTTCCTCTACTTTACTTAGCATTTACTTTGTGCAACATTATACTAGTTATATTGTTATTGTGGTTAGTCTTAGCATATAATTGTTACTACTAGATTGATGATCCAGGACCCACACTTGTATACGGACCATCACCTTTCATTTGGTGCTCTGTTTGTGTGTACACAATTAGAGTAGTAAGAGAAGGTGTAATCGTGGCGCTTATACTCGATATTGCCTTTGGTTGCCACTTGTCACACGGATTGTTTTTGGTAGCTAGCAAGTGGTGACAACCTTGTCTAGTCTTCGTATTCCACCATTGAAAGGTCCTAAATGGCTAGAGGAGGGTGAATAGCCTAATTAAAATTTCTACAAAACACTAGAGCAACCGGTTAGACAACTAAATGGCGATAAGCAAGTTTTGCTCTAGCTCTAATATGTGTTGCAAGCCACCTACCAATATACTAGTTAATTGATCTCTATGTAGTCGAGAGCTTTGTCACTACTTCTAGTCTAGTGAGCTAGCAACAACTTGATACAACCAAAGTAATTAATTAGCTACTCAACTAGCAAGCTAAACAAGAGCTACTACTACTCAAGTAAATGAACAAATGTAAATACAAGAAGAGTAGAGGGATATACCGAACCGGGCAAGTGTCCAATATGAAAACCAATGAGACAATTGACACAAGATTTATCCTGAGGTTTGGTTGCTTGTTAGCAACTTATGTCCTCGTTGTGATGACTCACTCACTTGGTAGTTCACGCCCTAATTGGCATACACAAGCCAAGCCTTACACAAAGGCGCCGTAAGAACCAACTCAAGATGAGGGTACACAAGTCATGAGTATTCCACTAGAGTGGCTTTTGGCGCTCCGTCGGGGAATAAGCCCAAGAACCCCTCACAATCACAATCGGTGTGGCCAAGAACAATCACCAATGCGTGCCAACACTCCTCCGCTGCTCCAATCCGTCTAGGTGATGGTAACCACCAAGAGTAATAAGAAAAACATAGCAAGAATGATCCTTAAGTGCCACTAGATACAATCACTCAAGCAAATGCACTTTGGATCACTCCCAACTCACTTAATGCACAATCAAGCAAGGAGATGAGTGGGAGAAGTTTGGCTCAGCTCAAAGGGATGTATCAATGATCAAAATGCCCAAGAGAGTGAGCCCAAGTCGGCCAACATCTATTTATAGAGCCCCTAAGGCTCAACTAGCCGTTATGCCCATGAAGGGCCGTCGGACCGAGCTCTGGACCTAGGCTCTGGGAGCTCCAGACCAAGCCACATGGGTCTTGACGCCTCTCCGCTTTGAACCTAATGCCACCACGTATCCACTCGACCGTTGGCTCTCCAATGGCTCTCTACGCGCATGCTCCGGACGCACATAGTGCTTGGGTAGACCATGCGCTGCTAGGATCTGGTGCTATCTAGAGAGGTCTAGGGAGCCCCAAAAGGCTCCAGACCCGGTCTGACCATACCCTCCAGACCAATCACCACTGGGTCCAACATGTTTTGGTCGCTCTCTGTCTCGTTGATAATATTTGTGGACTGACTAGACTCAGATGCCATGGTCCAACGCACCACCGGCCTGAGTCCGACGCTTCTGCACATAGTACTCCCCACCTAGGCTTAGGCACCAGACTTAGAGCTCATGGGCTGACGCCCTGCCTGAGTCTGGGTCCAGTGCTCACGATCAGAGCAGCCTCACTTAGGGTTAGTGACCAGACCAAGATGCCATGGTCCGATTGCCTACCAACCAGGGTCTGACGCCTCTAAGACACCTCATTTCACTTCTTTTCTTCCACCCTTGCTTCCATGTGCTAACACCAATGTGTCCCAACACTTGTGCACATGTGTTAACATCTCCAAAGTATTTTCAAGGGTCAAGTTAGCACACCCTAGGTCCTAATTAATGGATATGCGTGAAATGACATCACCTAGTGACACTTGATAACTACTTTTACCATGATTTTCCTTCTTCATAGTTGTTGACGGTCATGAACATCAATTATAAACCGTCAATATAACCTGCATATATACTTAATTCTATCACCAAATATAGGAATAGGGTTTTTAACTAATGAATTATATGAGCTTTGGTAAATATGTGAATGCAGGGGGATTTATCCAGAAAACAGCCCCTGGGACCACCATCATACACTCCAACCAAGCAAACCGATATTAGAAGGAGATTCGACTCGTGAAACTTACGAAAAACAACTCAAGACGGAGTCTAGAAGCTTTCACCAGAGGGAGGGGCCCACCTATCACAGACATAGGGCGGCCGACCCCACATGTAGGTCGGCCATCCTATGAGGTCCACCTGTCAGCCTCCGCTTCGTACATCGGGTTCCCACTGCCTTTGAGACTGTATCTACACCGTTGCTTTAAGTCGGTTTGATCTGAGGGCTCAGAATTGATGGCTCCCCCTATATATAGTAGCCCCTACCGCCCTCCCTGAAGCCATCCTAAAACCCTAATTCATATCCTCCTCATTAGGACCAGAGACAGCTATCAAGAGAAGATTAGTCCTCTATAGAATCTAGTCTTGTAAATAGAAATAGTGAGATAGAGAGTGAGAGAAGAGTTTGAAGGAAGTGCCGGCCTATCCGTGTTCTCTCTACGGCTTGTACCTTGGTAGAATCAAGTTCTACTTGAGCTTGCATCTCTAGTAATCAACTTTTGATTCAAGTAAGCATTTTGTTTATATTGTTCTTTAGGTTTGCGACTCCTTTGAGTGCTTTAATCTATTGGCCATAGGTTAAAGTAGTAATTGGTAGTGTAAGCATTGTGCTTAGACTTCATTACTCATGGATGCACCCTGCATTCGGGACCGGTGGTAGATAGCGAGGGTGACTATATAGCTTCGTTGAGTCCTTCGTAGTCCACCTCCCGTTTGTAGTCCGATTAGGACCCGGTTACTACGGATAGCATTCTCTGCTGGTGTTTTTTCTTAGTAATGTCCCCAGTTGAACAATAGAAGACATAGCTTACCCAAGTCAGAACTAGAGAACCTTAGTAGTCCTCTCTACGCTCCTGTTTATCCTTAGCCTTGTTGCTACCCCTAATTAAGTTAGACTGTAGTTAATCTCACACGTTTTCCTGTGTATACGATACTTAGAATACTTTCAGGTGAAAGTTACAGCGGTATTCGTGCTCTTGCAGATTTATCTGTGTGCGTCTAAAATATACCAACAATAGTACGACTATCTATCTTAAACCCGGTCACACTCTCTACAGTGTCTTGACCGGCAAAATAAAATGGTCCCTATTGTATAACATTTACGTTGAGCCCATTTTTGTCTCTTTCTTCTTTTCCAAGTTGGAGCACTTGATTCACCATCTCTTAGTCCACCTCTATCACCATGAGTGCCATCTAGCTCCATCACTTGGACTTGGACTAACATATCTAAAATCCAAAGATAGGGTTAGTCCAATAGATTTCATCAATTATCCAAAACCAAACTAGGCTTTCATCCATGTGTTCTTAGGCAAGTTTTTAAAAGGTAAGGCTCCCATAACAAGGTACCTGCTTCGGGTAGGAGTTGTCTCCTATTGTCTCACCTACCATCTAGTATATTTGTTGTGTGGACTCCGTCTTTGTATTGCAATTGTGTGATTAAGATATATCCTTAGAAGTAGAGTTTGAATCATAGGAACCTTATACTCTCTCGTTGTCCTCCTACCTAGTTATACCTTACTAAGTTATCCTGGAGTTAGCTTGAACTTGTTTCATCAATCCTTCCCATCACTATTTGATTATCCCTCTACACTATTTGATGCTAAGTTGTGGTAAATATTAAAATCTCTCATTTATTATCATTTCTAGCTACTGCTTTTTCTTGGGATAAAGTAAATAATGATACCTTAAAATACTCCTAGATGAAATGCTACAACGGTATATTCTGTGTGCTTGTGAAATTCTCTACTTGAGCATAAGAAATACCAACAACTGTCTATACCAACAACTGTCAAGGTGAAGTACGAGGAAGAAAAACATACCTTCGAACCATCTTAAGCTAGGTGTCATGTGGGGAGCCCCAACTGGGGATGATGATCCACCAGTTCAAAAGTTGGTGTGAAGCGGGTGTAGGCTTTGTTGTTGAGGGTTAGGGTGACAAACTCTATGACAAGATAGGTGAGTGTAGTGGTCCAAAAGAGTGAGAAGCCACCTTACTCTACTGCTCCCACCTTTAACAAAATCACTCCACCCATGTCTTCCAAACCAAACATCAAAGATGGAGTCTTCGTTGAACCCACAAAAGCTCCACCCAAGAGACAACTGTAGATCCCAAAACCAAATCACTTAGAAACCCACTTAACACTCTTTCTGACATTTTTTTGATCTATAACATTTCTCAAAAGGGAACAATCTCGTGGGATTCTACGGCGTCCACTTTGCCCTTTCCTGCAGCCGGAAATAGAAATGTCCGCTGTTGGCGTGCAGTTTCAAACTCGTATATCGTGGGGTACCTGGCCGTCCACCCAAGCAGCCTTTGCACCGCCAGTCCGCCAGCTTACAGCGCCGACGTGGCCGAATCCACGGCCCAGGCTGCCCCTATCCCATGGCCTGGCCATGGGCGGCGATAAGGCGCGAGCGGACGATAGAAAGCCGCGGCCGCCAACTCGCCCACGTAGCAAGGCACGGGCCCCACTCCCGCCTTCGCCACCCGCGTCGCGTGTCACCGCAAGCTCACAAAAACTGCAAGACGCTGGGGCAGCGCACGCTGCCACCACCGCCACCCGAGGAGCATGAGCATGGCGGCGCCGTCGTCCTCCCTCGCCTCTTCCTCCCACCTCTCCCGCCGCGCTACCGCCACCGCCATGGCCGCGTCCCAGTCGCACTCGCCTCCGCTGCCGCAGCAGCTCCGCCTCGGGTGCTTCCAGCGCGGCGCGCGCGCGCAGAACGTTCGGCTCCGGCACAGCTGGGCCTGCAGGGCGGCATCGAAGAGGCGCACGCCAGGTGTTTGCTTCGTGGTCTCACCAAGCCAGCCAGGTCCGCCTTTGTTGACTTCTGTTGCTAAACTATGCTGCGTCGTTTGCACTACTAGCGTTGGATTCGTGCTGAGTCTGGCTACACATCTGTGCAGGTCTTGCTGCGATCGACGTACCGGCGGCGACCATTCCTAATGCGACTACCGTCCCCGACCGTACTTCGGTGTCCTCGCTTTTGGAGGTTGTTTCGGACGATTTGCTGAAACTAAACAACAATCTAAAATCGGTGAGCGTTTTGCTCTCTCGCCTTCTAAAACTGCCGCAACTTTTTGCTCTGTTTACTCCGAAATGCTTCGGAAAGAGACGTACTCCTGTGATAGCAGCAGTTTTGACTTTTGATGACCCTTGTACCAACATGACACTATGAGCCCTTACGCTAGATAGTTTTTTCATCTGTAATATGATAAATAAAATATACTAACATAGTATTAGTAATAGTTAACTTGCAACATATATTTAGTTTATACAAAAGACAAAGTTGACACTAAACAGAAAAAACTAAAAGAACAATAAAATAACTATTATGATTACCTTAAATAAGACAACAATGCTTCAGTTATTTGTCTTTTTCCCTTTTCTTCGAACCTGACAAATGCTTGTTAGGCAACATTCTAACACCAAAAATATGAAAGTAATAAGTACTTAGAATTACTAATTTAGAACCCTAACAGTAACAGGCTAACTTTCTAACATGCTAAACAAATATTTAACAAGCAATGGATATGGATTGAGGGACTTACTAATGATAATAACAAGCAGCAGGAACAGACAATATGACTTAAGTCAGATAAAATCGAATTGGATTATTGGAATTCAGAAATCATGTAAAGGCATAGCCGATGGCCTAGACAGTCCAATCCAATCCATCGACACATGTACCTTGATTTCTTGAAGTTGCAGGGGCATTGACCGCCTGACCACTGTGGCGCCATTAGCGGTTCATCCAGGCGAAGCGCGAAGCCACGATCACCCAAAGAACCAACGAGTACGAGCATGTTCAGAGTTGCGGGAAGAGGCTGACTCCTCCACGTGACTCCATGACTTTTCCCATCCCAGGCTGACTATTGTGTTTTGGTCTTTGGGCCTTCAAATCCTGGCTTATGTGTACATTGGCTCATATGCAGGACATACGAACACATGAGCCCCTCAGTGGCATGGATCCTAGGCGGTCACCCCTCTTGCCTAGGGCCAAATCCCGTCCTGTGATGCTCTCCTAGGCGAGTTGTGTTGTCGGGCAACTGGATTCCTGGCCTAGTTGTTTTGGTCTTTTGACCGTAGTTGTGTACGCCTAGTTGTACAGTCAGAGGACCAAAGGTTGTGCGGCGATGGCTTGTGTACCACCTAGTTGTGTGGTTTAGTATCCAAGTTGTTCGGGGTTTGTATCCCTAGTTATATGTTTTTTTTACCCAGTTTCCCTTATAATCTGGGCCCATTCTCTTCTTCTAATAAAGCCTCCACCATCCTTTTGAAGAAAACTAAGTAGTCTCTTTCTGTTTAAGTGCGTTGTTAAAAGGCTGATAGTTAAATTGGGGCCTGTTATGAAGTACTCACTTTGATAATATTGGTTAGTGCTCGTAATTCATTAAATTGGTATGCAAGTATGTGACCATGTTTTTGCCCACAAATCACTTTACAAACCAGTGTAGACTTCCATTCTATTACTAGTTGCTTCATCCTAGATTGCCTTAGTTTTGGCAAGTGTGCTTTGCACCATTTGCACTTGTTATCCAAAAGGATGTATACAATGTGTGCTTTGCACCATTCTGCACTTATTGTCCAGGACTTTACTTTACAGTGCATGGGAGTCCATAATCTAAATGACTAATGAGACCGTGAGAGCTGCTTAGCTTAATGGTGCATCCCTTTTTAAACTGTCCTATATTTCTTCGTGCATTGGCTCCATATTTTGATGATGTTGGGTGGTTAGAGTGGACAGATGGCTTTAGCTGGTTCTTGTTGACATTTTTTCATCCTAACTTCTTGCACTGAGTTGCTATCTGTATAAGGTAAGACCTTGTAAAATTGTGCGTACCTACCACAATAACAGCTAACATAACTTCAATAGCTTGTTGGTGCAGAAAATCCTGTTCTGGTTTCTGCCGCTGAACAAATTTTTGGTGCCGGTGGAAAGAGATTAAGACCAGCATTAGTTTTTCTGGTGTCGAGAGCAACTGCTGAGTTAGCTGGTTTGTCGTAAGTTCTCTTTGTTATTTCAACATTACCATTTTGAAGGGAATGTTTTGAAATTATTGTCTGAGACTATATTTTTGGAATACTTACATAAAAAAATATATTTTTGGAATACAGGGAGCTAACTACAGAACACCAACGATTGGCAGAGATTATAGAGATGATTCACACCGCAAGTTTAATACATGATGATGTCATAGATGATAGTGGGATGCGAAGAGGTAGATGATATGTTGTTTTCAAATAAATCAGAAATATTGTGAATAAAACTGTTATTTCTTTTCTTTTCATTTTATAGATGCATTTGCCTCTACTGATTCTTTTCATCCAAATACTTCCAATGTTAGAGGCATGGATTAACTGGGGAATCATTATTTCTTTTGGGAGCTATACTGTTACTATATTTTTCTCACACATGATTTTAATCAGACAGAAATCATCATACAAAGTTGCAGTCTTCATGTTATCATTTACCTTTTGTTTGAAAATTAGCAAGGAATCTTTGCATCAACATGAACTGCAGTCAGCCCTAGGTCGTGAACCTAGGTGGACAAGAGAACAAACAGCCTCACCACCACATTGGCAGCCTAATATTTATTTTCAGTGTTACACTATCATGCTCATCAGAATAGAAGGGCTCATTATTCAGTTGACCAATATAGCCTAATATGTAGCTGACTGTTTTTCAGGAAAGGAAACTATTCATCAGCTATATGGTACACGGGTGGCTGTACTTGCTGGTGATTTTATGTTTGCACAATCTTCTTGGTTTCTTGCAAACCTAGAAAACATTGAAGTTATAAAGCTGATCAGTCAGGTGATCAAGGACTTGAGCAATGCTTCATTTCCTGTTTAAGACAGTACTTGATTTTCTTAACAGAAATGATACTTTGCTCTAACAGGTCATCAAGGACTTCGCAAGTGGTGAGATAAAACAAGCATCCACTCTTTTTGACTGTGACATCACTCTTGATGATTACCTTCTCAAGAGCTACTACAAAACTGCATCTCTGATCGCAGCAAGCACAAGGTCAGCCGCCATATTCAGTGGCGTCAGCACCACTATTTGTGAACAAATGTATGAATATGGTAGGAATCTTGGGCTGTCCTTCCAGGTAGTTGATGACATCCTGGACTTTACCCAATCAGCTGAACAACTTGGCAAACCAGCAGGAAGTGACTTGGCGAAGGGAAACCTGACGGCTCCAGTCATCTTTGCTTTGCAAGATGAACCAGAGCTAAGAGAGATCATCGATTCCGAGTTCAGTGAGACTGATTCGTTAGTTGCTGCGATAGAGCTTGTTCACAGGAGCGGTGGAATAAGGAGGGCACATGAGCTTGCGAGAGAGAAGGGTGACTTGGCTATCCAAAACCTGCAGTGCCTTCCGAGAAGTGATTTCAGAAGTACCCTTGAGAGTATGGTAAAATATAACCTTGAAAGGATTGAATAGATGGATTCAGTTGATTCCTGTACCAGTCCACTAGATACATGCCTCCAGTATGGGATTGGTGTAGCTCCAAAACCCATCTTTCAGCCCCTTCTCGGAAGATACGGTTTCAAAGAAACTACTAGGAGAAATTGTTCTATTTCATACATATTCTGGGGAATTCCTGTGAAGCAGGCCAGAGTTATCTTGTTGATTATATGAGATGATTTATGCAGGATCATCAGAAAGCAAGGACCTAGCCGCATACTCGTACGCGTCGAGCCTACATCTGAGTATTCTACTTTTGCAGCTCTTGTAAATATAAGGAGCTTACTGTAACCTAGCATTCTTTTATTTTGCAATTTGCGCAACAAATTAAGTGCTATACTTGTATGGGAACCTAACAGGCTGACACTCGTATAAGAGTTATGTACTCTAGATCACTGGGGTGTATTTTTCTATAAACATGTTGGCTGATGGAGTGATTGGAACATACTTCAACATAAACAAGGGACCTCTCCAGCGAACACATGCATAATTGTGCCATGTTGAGATCATAGTTCATGAATGCAGTTCGCAGCAAGCATGTTGCTTCCACTATTCTGGAAGCTTGCAAGAACAGGACTAAAATACTGTTGCTGAAGTATAACAGTGGATCACAGAGGTGCAATGCACTCATCCGGAAGTAGTGCCGAAAAATAGGGGTACAAGCAAATTTAAAATTATGTCAGAAATTTACTGCAAGGCGCAAGTACACGGATTTATACAGATTATAGCGTCAAAGCATGCGTTTGAGTTTGGTAAATTTCAATTCGTAAAGAAGAGCTTCGGATAGATTACACAGATTTTTCCCCAGGAAGGTACGAGGGAGAACTGCTGCCAGGATGGCTTTTCTTCTTATGGAACATGCTCGTCATGTTTGGCAGCATGAAGCTCCTCCTAAGTAGCGTTCTGCTGTTCCTTTGATGCCCGTCGTTCTTCTCAGAAGCTTTCCCAGCAGAAGTCTGAGGTACAGGGGGAGATGCACTTCCAAGTTCTTCTGCCCCTGCCGAAGGCTGAGCCTCTGCAGTTTTCTTCTGCTCCTTCTCGCGCCATCTCTTAAGCTCACCTTCTACAGCCTTTTTGGCTGCCTCAGCCATCTCTGCCCTCTTTAGGGCCTCTTCTGTTGCCAATTCCATTTCCTCCATTTCCTTGCGGGCAGCTTCTAGTTTCTTGATTGCCTCGTTCTCACTGGCTCTGATGGCTTCCACTTGAGCCATAGCAGCAGCAACTTTCATCTCACTCAACTTCTCTGACTCCTCAACCTTTCGGCTTAGAGATTCAAACTCCTCTTTTGAAATTGTGATATTTGCTCCAGACTCTGAAGTTGAGGCTCTAGCAGCACTTGCTCTGTCAGAGAGTTGCTTGATCTGATCAAGGGCCCTTGCTTCAGCAGCTTTAGCCTCTTCTGCTTCCTTTAAAGCCAGTTGCAACTTTTGTTCGGCTTCTGCTAGTTCAACCCGAGCTTTTTCGGCTTCCTCTCTTAGCTCTGCTGCACTCTTCTGCATCATCTCAGCTTCTTGCAGGGCATTCTTTGACTCTGAGGACAGTTGCTGAAGGGCCAGCATCAGGTCATCAGAGGCTGACGTAGCTTTTGATTCAGCAGCCACAGCAGCTTCCAGCTCAGATTTACATTTCTGAAGCTTGACATGTAAATCTCCAACAATGGATTCAGTTTCTGTATCCTTCTCTTTGAGCTGATTGTGCTCCTGTTTTACAGCTTCCAATTCCACTTTCAGTGATTCCACCAAACTTTGAAGAGAACTTTCCTCCTCTGCTACTTTTTGCAACATTTCCTTAGCATCATCCAACTCTGTGCTGACAACAGCAACAGACTCCAAATCCCGAGCCCGAGCATCTTCTATCTTTTTTTGCATAGATGCAATCTCAGAATTGGTTTGTTCTAGTTTTTCTTTCAGACTATCATAAGCAGCAGGGTCAAAATCATTCCTCAAAGACGACAATTTCTTCTGTGTTTCTTCCAAAGCTTGTTTATACGTGGTCCTAGCAACATCCTTCTCAGCAAGGATTTGTGCCTCTTCTTCGTGTGCTTGCACCGTAGCTGCCTTAACATGCATAAGCGATTCTTGAATTTCGGCGATCTCACTACGAAGTTGGTTAGCTTTTTCTTTGTTAGCTTCAGTTGTATGCAGTGATTCCTCTTCCTGCTGGGCAGCAGACAACCTCATATCCAAAGATGTTTCAAAATCCTTCTTGAGCTTTCTAAGCTCCTGTTTTGCTGCATCAAGGTCTGCCAAAGCGACAGCATACTGCTCCCTTGCACTTTCCAGTTCCTGCTTCAGAGGACCATCTGTTCCTAGACCTTCATTTGTGTTGCCACCTTCAAGCTGCTTGGTTCGAGTCTTTGCATCCTCTGTTGCCTGAATGGCCAACTGTTTCGACTTGTTAATCACATCCAACTTGGTCGCTAGCTCCTCAACAGTTTTTTTAGCTTTCTCTAGCTCAGAGAGAGCCTGTACTCTCGTTGTCTCGGCATTACTCAGTTGTTCCTTGTATTTATTCAACTCTTTCTGGGCCAAGTGCAGCTCTGTCTCCTTGGCTAAAACCCTCTGGTAAACATAATTCCAAAAATTGCAAAGCATCAGAAGAATATATCGAGAAATAGGCACGTAATCGTTCAAGGTGCATGGATAGTCTTAAAGTTGATATGACAGGTGATCTATGTCAATGTATCATTATAGGTACAAACTCAAGGAGCAAACCATAGAGGAGCAATTAAGTCATTAAATATGTTCCCTAAACACAGAGATTTAGATGTAAGAGAAAACATGTTAGGCTATCCGTCTATAAGCTTAAAAGGGCAACTTCAAAGACAGTTGAGTTGGTCCTTGGGTTGTAATTGGCAGAAGGCAAAATAGTTGAGTTGTAACAGCAGGTTCCAGATCAGCTACTGTGGTGGAGGATAGTGAGGTTCGCTGGAAAATTGTAATCCTCCAATTGGACAACAATCTAGCACTGGGTAATGTGGCATTTATTCTTCTCTGTTCAAGGAATGTTAATTATCTGTATGCATAACACTTCTTCAAACTATTTCTAATTGATATTCCTTTCCATCATACTGTCTATTCTGAACCTACGAAACAAATTACTAAACCAGCTTGATCTAAAAGCATTTTTTTCTCAATTGAACTAGTGATTGCAAAGTAATGGTTCCAAGAATCCAACTATTGTTCAGACCATGCAACACTCCCATTTATATAAATTAAACAAATAATATAAACAATGAGTAAAAAGTGTGTTGCAAAACTACTGAGATGCAAGGCAGTGTTATTTGGTCATAAGACTTCTACTGTTCTACAAACTGTAAATTAATATTTTGTCTGTTAAAAAAAAAGCCTCTTTATTATCACATGTATGTAAAAAAAATAAGATGGTAAAGGCCAATTTAGATTTGAGGACTACTGCCCCCAGTATTACATGGACACGCGTACAGCTGCCATTGTCCAACCCAGGTGAGGGTGTTTGATTCTGCAGATTTTCTAGAAAGCTTCCAAAAGGTTAAAAAAACACAAATGTGGAATTTTTAAGTCTGCCAAATCGACTGTAGCAAACAAAAGAGAGAATATCAGGGCACATAGTTTCTTACGTATTCTAGTCCTATCTAGTTTTTTTATGTATTCTAGTCCTATCTATCTTAAGGTAGTAGGGGGGGGGGGTGGGGGGGGGGGGGGGACAACTTTGATAAAGAAAAATGTTTGATTACCTCTGCTTGAGGAGCCTTGGGCTTTCTTGCAGCTGATTTGTCAGATGAAAACCGGACTTCACCAAATAAAGTCACTGCAGCTTTAACAGATTCAAAAGGAGCCCTTGTATCTATTTCGCCAATCTCTCCTTTTTCTGCATCAGCAGATGGTGGACGAGCTTTTGTGCCCATATTTGCCTTCATTTATTTAAATAATTTATGCAAGCTGCAATAGGAAAATAAATTGAGTTAAAACAAAGATGATGATAGAGAAGTCATTGGAGTGTGAAGTAATAAGTCAATAATGAAGTCGAACATGATAAAAATGGAGTGAAGAAATTACTAGGCAGCCCCAGTCTGTCATGACTCATGAAGAAAAAATATAATATATGGTTTCTCGACCTTTCAAAATCGCATATTTGATTATTCCAGACATAAATACCAGGAATTGGTTGTCGCCAATATGACAGGTTAGTGACATTCAAATCCTTGATGAAAACCATTGAATCCTGGATTCTATGCAGCACAAAAAAGAACACGCCTGCTCCCAATCTTCCTGCTCTTCACCCCCCCCCCCCCCCCCCCCCCCCCCCATGGATGCTAGAAACAAGATACAAGAAGCTACCTTTGTCTATCAAAACTATGGTTTGATCATCTCGTATGGCTCATCAAGCTCGCCAATCATCTAGGGCTTAAACATTCCACCAGCGTAGAGCTTCACCCATGACATTCTGATCCAATATTATGGCAACAACAATGACCTCTCTCTCGCTCTCAGCGGTGTACGTATTGTGGTGGCAGGGGGTGTTCAGCTGAACCACCCTCAAAAGAAAACAAGCTTTCCATTTGCAATAGCCCCACCACGCGGCGAACAAATCCACAACGAAACCAGACGGATCGGAGCGTCAAAGCATAGACAAACATTCCGATTCTAGGCCTCAGAGCAAAGGGACGGTTCTTCAAACCGAAATAGGAGGAAAATCAGCAATTTAGGGCGTTCTTACCAAGCACAAACGAAGAAATCAACACGCAGGGCCAGGGGGTGACGGGACGACCGGAGCGCCTACAGATGGGTGGGGGAAGAGGAATGCAGCCGCGGTGGGAGAGATAGGTTAAATCTGGGTGGGGTGCGGGGCTGGCTCGTGGTGCCGTGTTCGTCGGGGTGGAGAGGAGGGGGCGGTGGTGGTGGAGGGGATGCAAAAGGTTTCGGGCAGCTGGAGGAGGAATTGTGGTGGGAATTTTTAACTTTTTTTTTCCATTATTACGGACGGCACTCCTGAGTTTGTCGTATTTGTAGGCATCTCTAGGTATTTGATATCATAAATAGTAATCCTTCTATGTTTTTATTATTTTTGCTGAGGTGGCACGTCAAATGGGTATGCCAGCGTGGCAGGGAGCCTGAGAGCCCTAACTTGGCACGCGAAATGACCACGCTGCCCTCGCCTCCTTCTGTCTCCAGCCGACCTAGCCCCGAGTCAAACCCAGTCCACTCCCCCTTCTTCCCCACTCCTAGCAACGGCGACGGCGGCTGTGGCGGATGCGGCGGCGGCATCGAGTCTCCTTCCCCTTCCTGGTGCGCAGGACGACCATACTAGGTACTGCCCGCACTCCCGTAAACCCTATTTCCTCAGTTGATCCTCGTCCCCCATGCACCCTAGGCTCGGAGGACAGAGCCCGCTTCGTCAAGGAGCATGGCGTCGTGGGCTATCGAGGAGGAAGACACCAGAAAGTAGACTGGGCTCTCGCTGATTGTGTGTCCCACATGCAAGAGAGAGGGTAATCGAGCTGATAGTGAGGACAACGGAGAACGGCAACCAGGGGCGCGTGTTCTTAAGTGTCCCAGAAATTGCCCGGGGTAAGGGTTTTCCTTGATCCATTTTGAATTTTTCTCGATCCATTTTGAATTTTTCTTGGTTTTGGTTTTGGTTTTGGGTTTGGTTGAAGAACCCTAACTATTGGGCATTTTGCTGGTAGATGTAGGTTCTATGAATTCCAAAAAACGTACTTGAATTGCCCGGGGCAGCTGGTAGATGTAGGTTCTATGAATTCCAAAAAACGTACTTGAAGAAGCTGGTGGAGTTGAAGTTTGTTGTCATTGATCTTGAAGTTGGCCTGGGTGCAGAAGAAGTAGAAGAAGCTTGGGGATTTGGTGAAGAAGAAGTAGAAGTCAAAGTGTGCTGGGAAGAACGGCATGAAAGCCAAGATCGATGCCCTGATTTCTTTGCTTAAGATGTTGATTTTAGTGTTATTTGTTGTATGCATTGTTGCCGTAATGTATGTGTTCAAGTGAATGGTTGTTCTCAGTAGTAGAAAAATATATACTGAACATGTTAATGCAATGGAAAATGTATGCTAAATATTGTTGCCTATCGTATGTTGCATCAAATGGTTCTTTTGTCATAACAATAGCAAAAAATTCCATGACAACCAACAAGATGATGAAATTGACAGAAATTTGCATACCAAGCTAATCCATTATTAGGTTCAGCAGTTGCCATACACAACTATTCCATACATAACAGGTCCATACTGGCTATGACAGCCATACATAACTGGTCCATCCCGTACATAACATGTCCATGACAGCCATACATAATTGGTCATAGGAGTTTCTGTCTCTAAAATACATACAAATGAACAGCCATTCAAACAGTGGTTATGCCTTAGTTGCCAGCCTTTGTTGGTGTTGCCTTCTTTCCTTAAGGTTATTTTTTGGCTGGTTGCACTGTTGTAGCTTCATCTACTGGTACTAACTCTAGTGGCACTAGTTCATCCAAGTCCAGCCTGCTACAAGTGAATAACTAGTTAGTTGCTTGTGCATCTCACAGTACATTAGTGGCTAATTGATGTAAATGGAAGCAACAAACCTTTTGCTGCCTGGTGCTTGATCCACCTACACTATTGATCCTTGCACAACTTGGCTTGCAACTCCTTCATGTGCTTGCTTAGCTGCTGCCTCCCTTGCTGCTACTGCTCTGGTCCTTGGTGTCCTTACAGGTTCCTTTGTTGCTACCTCTCTCTCTTTAGTTGTTTCTTTGTCAGCAGTTTTCTTCTTCTTCTTGTAGTCTTTGTTGTTGCTGTCTTAGTGGTGGGAGCTGATGTTTCCTCTCCCTCCTTTGCTAGTTCATCCTCACTAGGTTTCTGCTTCTTCCTTCCAGACTTAGTGGTTGTCTTCTTGGTCCTCTTCCTATACATGATGTGTTAGTAACTTAGATAGATTAGTGTAACAATAACTGATGAAATTGCAAAAGAAACATACCTTTTTTTGATGTCTGTTAGTGGACACCTCCAACTGGTGGCTCTATGGCCAAGCTCACCATAACTCTTACATGTCACTTGCCTTGTTGCTTTCCCTGTCCTCTCCAAACAGCTAAGAATCCTATTCTTCCTTTGTCTCCTAGGTCCTGTCTTTTTCTTGGCCACTGGTGGAAACACTTTGAAGCCCTTGTCAACTATAGGTCATTGTTGCTTGTCAGTTATGCTGGGTATCACACCTGCATAAGCTGCCTATAACTTCTTCACTGAGTAGTACCTATTGACATACTTTTTCATGTCTAGCTGCCTTTCAATGGTGATTACAGCAAGGGCATGTGGGCAAGGCTTGCCACTGACCTACCACTCCCTACATGTACACTCCTACAGATCTAGGTAGACAACATGCCTTCTGATCTCCTAACCCTTATACATCATAGTCACTTCAGCTTCTTGGGGTTCCCTTTAATCACCTGGAGATGATCCTGTGAGATCATGTGTGATGAAACATTGGTTTATATTGAAATTGACATTGCAAAGTGATTAGCATAATTGACATAGGGTGATGATACACTCGTGGTAGTGTGGATGGTTTTGGTTTGGATGTAACACACTGGTGCGAGTGGTGTTGCATGGACTGATCTTGAGTCAAGTCGTGGACTTGTGCTCATACGTGGTTGCGTGTTTGTTCATGTGTAGGTGTTGCTTGAGGCGGAACATGGTCGGTGATGGACTGGAACTAAGTTTAGGGAAGAACTGAGGTCCTATTGGTCAAGGATGTCACGCGAGACATTCGGGCTATAGAACAGTGCACGTGAGGACTTGTCGATGCACAAGCATGTGTCTCGGCATCGACAGATATGTGTTGGTCTAACCGTGATTACCAGCGGTTTGGATGGGACTCGGTGGTGTAGCCACCGGATGTACATCATGTCATCGCTCATGGTGTGCGGGCCGTCTAGACGTGCGGAGGAGACACGAGCCAAGGCAGGCTTGGTGATGTGAGTTATGCGAGTTCATAGCTATGTTGGAACTATGTACGGAGGCACAGCAGGTGGTGTGCACCATGGCATGCGTGCGTTGGATGTGGATGCATGTGGGTGCTGGTTCGATGTAAGTCCAGTCGGACTTGGTTTGGCTTTGCATGCAAGTATGCACGAGATATGTGCTGGTGGCCTTTCGTTTTTGACCAGGATTTGGTCAGGTGGGACAGGAAAGGAACGACTGCAGAGGTGCAGCACAAGAATAGAAAGGATGCAGGCCCGACTGTAGGAGTTGGAGCCGGCCAATAAAAGAAGACCGACGCGTTGAGGTTGGGTGCGCGGGAGACGGCAGAACGACAGGCGAGAAGGCTGCGCCTTTTTCTGTCTTTCCTAGACTCATCTAGGGTTTTGGGATCTTGTGGAGATTTTGTATGGATGCTTATGTAAGCATCTCTTGAACACATCTTTGATGGAATAAAGATCAAGTTGAGTAAGTTGATGTGTTGGTAATCTCGTTCTCCTCTCCGCTCATTGCTTTGCTTGTACGTTCATGTTTACGGTTTTGGATCTAGATTGATTTCTTACTCATCATGATTAGACTTGTTTTGATCTATCCAAAATTGTGCTAGGGTTTCATGTTAGTGATCTGATAAGTTTGGTTGGTTAGACCTAATTAGTTTTTGTTTAATCTCAAAATTAGGGTTTGGCTAATTCGCGACACCATCCGACGTTGTCTACTTGTTTTATTTATATCTCGAGTTCTAGACCTCCGATTGACGTGATTCTAGTTGGGTTAGCTTCGTAATTTCACAAGTTTTTTTTGGTAAAAGTTCACAATTTTAGGAGTGACTGTCTAGAATTTACACATGATTTAGTGGAGCATACAGAATCTGTTTTTGGGTGAAAATATTTTCCGCTGCGGTTTGTGCTATCATTCACCCCCCTCTGATAGCTATATTAGAGGGCTTCGATCTTACAAGTGGTATCGGAGCTAGTTTGTTTTCTAATTTATCTTAACCGGTGATTAGAATTATTAGCAATGGATAGGTATTCCACAAAACGGTGTGTTTTCGATGGTGTTGATTTTCAGTTCTGGAATGCGAAGATGGAAGCATACATTCAGGCGCAAGGCTCGCTGATTTGGGAGAAGGTTATTACTCCTTTTGCTGTGCCTGATGTAATCAACGACACTAATCGAGCTGCTGTGGAGAACAATAGTAAGGCAAGGAACTTGATCATCCAAGGTCTAGGAAGGAGCGACTTTGATCATGTGTTTCATCACAAATCTGCATATGAGGTATGGAAGTCTTTATGTGACTACCATGAAGGTTCAAACACTATAAACGAGGTACGTCAGGATATGTATAAGAAAGACTATATGCGCTTTGAGATGAAACCTAGTGAATCTATTGATGATTTCTTTGCACGTTTTAATAAAATTCTTAGCAATTTACGTGCTATTGGAGTTACATACACTGATGCTGCTAATGCTAGACAATTACTTGGTGCTTTAGACATGTCTGTTTGGGAGATGAAAGTAACCTCTATTCAAGAATCAACTATCATGAGTACACTTACATTAGATGTGCTTTATTCTAAATTAAAAACTCATGAATTAGATGTTCTTGCTAGGAAGCATGGTTCTAAGTCAATTGCTTTATCTTCTCAGTCTAGCAAATTTCGTGATGATAATTCTTCCACTAGCTATGCTTTGTCGTCTTTGTCTTCACTAACCGATGAACAGCTAGAACAACTCCCGAAAGATGATTTGGCACTTCTCTCTACTTGCTTCAATAAAGCTTTGCAGAATGTGAGATCAAGGAAGAGAGGAAATTCTGGTCCTCAAAGGTGTTATGAGTGTGGTGATCTCAATCACATTCGTCCAAATTGTCCTAAGTTTGCTGCCAGAACATCAAAGGATGAGAAAGAAAAAGAGAAGAACAACTGGAAGGACAAGAAGTTTTCTCAAAGACATGGCAAGAAGAAGACATACGTGAGTGCCAAGACTGTGCATCGTGTGCTTTTAGCTCTTCAGCAAGTTGATTTGAGTGATGTGGACTCGGAGAGCAGCGATGATGATATAACACCAAGCAAGCATGAGTTGACTGGTTTATGTCTCATGGCAAGTAGCAAGGACAACTCGACAGATGATGAACAAGACAACAATTTTAATGAGGTAGAACCTACTTATGATGACTTAGCTATTGCAGTTGCTCGTCTTGGTAAATTGCTTGATAAACGTAACAAGAAAATTAAAAAACATGATTTTATTGTTGAATCGTTGAATGCTGAAATTAATAGACTTAAATCCTTGATTCCTGATGATGATGCATGCAAATCATGTGACTTAATATTTTCTGAGCTTACTACTCTTAGAGATGAACATTGTGTTTTGATAGAACAATTTAATGTTGAAAAAGAGAAAAACGAGAATCATGTTTGTGTAACTGATGAACCAACATCTTGTGATAATTGCAATATTCTTGAGATGAAGTTGAAAGATGCTAATGCTAGAGTTGATCAGTTGAAACGTGATTTTTCCACACATGAAGTTCTTTCTTGCTCTAATTGTCATAAACAAAAGGAACCCATGCATAGTACTTGTGATAATTGTTCCACCCTTTTGAAACGCATCGAGTATTTGCAAAATAAAATGGGAACCAAAAGTTTGAATCAAATTTTGGAACAAAAGACAAGCTCTTCGAAACATAAAACTAGTTTAGGCTTTGATCCTTATGCTCACTACAAGAATAATGCCCCTACTATTGTTAAGTCTCTTGGTAGTGGAAAATTTGAAACTCGTGTTGAGTCTAAAAAGATGGTGTTTAAATCTGCTGGAATTATGTCGTCTACTAGCACAATGAATGCAAATGTTGCTTCTACTTCTCAAGTGAAACATAAAGTCAAGTACACTTGTTCTTATTGTGGTAAAGATGGACATAAGAAAGAATTTTGCTGTAGACTAGCTAAACAACAAAGAAAAGAAAGGGCTAAGGCTAGGTATAATTTTAGAAGTGCACATTTTGTCCCTCGTGAGGTTGAGGCACCTCGCTTTGTGCATAGGGTGAAGCAATCACCTTTTGTTGCTAAAAACATGAGTAAAGGAAGATCTGAATTTTATCATAAAAATACGTGTGTTGTACCTACGGGCTTTCGTCGTGTGTCTCAGTACTGGATTCCTAAATGTTTTATTTCTAACCCCAGTACTGAGGCCTCAGCACCATCTGGTTCTATGTAGGCTTCTTGTGCGAGGAAGGAGAACATATGGCTAGTGGATTCCGGATGCTCACGGCACATGTCCGGTGAAAAGAATTTGTTCTCCTCCCTTACAGGTGCATCTTGTGCTAAAAGTGTTACCTTTGGAGATGGTTCTACTTCTACGGTTGTGGCAAAAGGTACAATAATGGTAAGTGATAAGTTTATGTTCAAGGATGTGGCTCTTGTAGAAGACTTGAAATATAACTTGCTTTCTGTTTCACAAATGATTGATGAAGATCTCGAAGTGTGTTTTAGGAAAAATCAATGCAAAGTATTAGATGCTTCAGGGGATCTTGTCTTTAAGACTTCACGTTATGGAAGAGTATTTAAAGCTGACTTTGATGCATCGCTTGCTTCTAAGCATAGGTGTCTAGTTGCTAATGACTCTAAATATTTATTCTTTTGGCATCGTAGACTTGGTCATGTTGGTTTTGATCATTTATCTTGTGTAAGTGGTTTAGACCTTATACGTGGCTTGCCTAAATTGAAGGGTGATAGCAATTTAGTATGCTCTTCTTGTAGACATGGTAAGATGCATGTAGGTTCACATCCACCTCTTACTATGGTAATGACAAAAGCACCGGGATAGCTTCTACACCTTGACACGGTTGGGCCTTCACGTGTTCAATCATTTGGTGGTAAATGGTACATTCTTGTCATTGTTGATGATTTCTCTAGATATTCTTGGGTTTTCTTTATGGCATCTAAAGATGAGGCTTTTAGTCATTTTAGAAGTCTTGTTCTTAGATTATCTGTTGATATGCCAGGAGCTCTTAGAGCAATTAGAAGTGATAATGGAACTGAGTTTAAAAATTCTTCTTTTGATCACTTTTGTGTTGAAAAAGGTATTGAACATCAATTTTCATCACCTAGAGTACCACAACAAAATGGTGTAGTTGAAAGAAAAAATAGAACTTTGGTTGAGATGGCTAGGACCATGCTAGATGAATTTTCTACTCCTAGAAAGTTTTGGGTTGAAGCTATATCTACTGCATGCTATGTTTCAAATCGTGGGTTTGTGAGATCAAAGCTTGGTAAAACTTCTTATGAGCTACGGTTTGAACATAGGCCTACTGTTTCTCACTTTCGTGTATTTGGATGCAAATGCTTTGTGTTGAAATCTGGAAACTTAGATAAGTTTGAAGGTAGATCAACTGATGCTATTTTCCTTAGGTATTCTGCTCATTCACGTGGCTATCGTGTTCTAGTTTTGGAGACTAACAAAATAATAGAAACCTATGAAGTTACCTTTAATGAGGCTAGTCTAGGCACTAGTCCAAGTGTCGCAGGTACAGGTGTAGAATTTCAGGGGGAGAGCATTTTTATTGATGAAGACGATGAGGATGATGAAGATGAAGTATTGGCTTCTCCTACACAACCGGTCATAGAACCTCCTGTTCCTACTACTACATCACCTACGACTCAGCATTTTCAAGCTTCAACATCATCTGTGCATGTTGAAAATCAAGGCGAAAGTGAAGTTTCTGAAGCTACAGCTCCTTTGCACATACGGAGAAGACATCCACCTCAACAAATGATTGTAAATCTACATGAGAGAGTCACACGGTCCAGGTTTAATGATTCTAACTCGTATGCTCATTCTGCTTTTGTTGCCTCTTTTGAACCCAAAGATGTATCACACGCATTAACTAACGAATCTTGGATCAATGCCATGAATGAAGAATTAGAGAATTTTGAACGTAATAAAGTCTGGAAACTTGTTTCACCACCTCCTAGTCATTCTATAATTGGAACTAAATGGGTTTTTAAAAACAAACAAAGTGAGGATGGTGTTGTTATTAGGAACAAAGCAAGGTTGGTTGCTCAAGGTTTTACACAAATAGAAGGTTTAGATTTTGACGAAACCTTTGCTCCTGTTGCTAGATTGGAAGCCATTAGAATTTTGTTAGCCTTTGCTGCATGCAAAGGTTTTAGACTTTATCAAATGGATGTGAAAAGTGCTTTTCTAAATGGTTTTATCGATGAGGAAGTTTATGTTAAGCAACCACCGGGTTTTGAAAATCCTAAGTATCCAGATCATGTTTATAAGTTGTCAAAAGCTTTGTATGGTTTAAAACAAGCCCCTAGAGCTTGGTACGATAGGTTGAAAAACTTTTTATTAGAAAAGGGATTTTCAATTGGAAAGGTTGACAAAACTCTCTTTGTTCTTAAGCAAGGCAATGATCAATTATTCGTTTAGATTTATGTGGATGATATTATCTTTGGTTGTTGCTCTCATGCTTTGGTGTCCTAGTTTTTAGAAATTATGAGCAAAGAATTTGAGATGAGCATGATGGGAGAATTGACATACTTTTTGGGATTACAAGTCAAACAAACAAAAGATGGTATATTTGTGCATCAAAGTAAGTATACAAAGGATCTTCTATGCCGTTTTGGAATGGAAAATAGCAAACCTATTATGACACCAATTGGAGCTACATCAACGCTTGATCCTGATGAGGATGGTGAGCCAGTTGATCAAAAAGAGTACAGGAGTATGATTGGTTCATTTTTGTATCTCACTGCTTCGAGACCGGGTATTCAATTTGATGTGTGTTTATGTGCTCGGTTTCAAGCTTCCCCATGTGCTTCACATCAGCAAGCTGTCAAAAGGATTCTCAGGTATATTCATGTCACTAAAGATTTTGGTATATGGCTTTCTGCTTCCTCTTGCATTAGCTTAAGAGCATTTTCTGATGCTGACTTTGGAGGTTGTAGAATTGATAGGAAAAGTACTTCTAGTGCCTGTTTTTTCTTGGGTGATTCACTTATTGCATGGTCATCTCGAAAACAATCTTCTGTTGCATAGTCTACTGTTGAATCTGAATATGTGGCTGCTGCTAGTTGTTGTTCTCAAATTCTTTGGGTAGTAGCTACACTTAAAGATTATGGGGTTACTTTGGAGAATGTTCCACTTTTCTGTGACAACACTAGTGCTATTTGTATTGCTAAGAATCCCGTGCAACATTCCAGAACAAAGCATATCGATATTAGATTTCACTTTCTTAGAGATCATGTTGAAAAAGGGAATGTGGCACTTCACCATGTGGATACTGAACATCAATTGGTAGACATTTTCACAAAACCTTTGGATTCTTCTCGTTTTGGTTATCTTCGGGGAGAACTTGGGGTTATCCATCCAATGGGGCTGTCTTGAGGGGGAGTTTTGAACTCTTTGTAAAATACTGTAAATATTTTTGCTTCACACAAAAAAAAATAATGAATATACAATGAGCATTATAATTTATTCATGTACGACATTTGAAGCCATGTGTTGCTATAAAGTGCTTGCAACTTTATATCTATGCATGTATGATGTAGTTTTGTCATGGCTATTTAAATGGAAAGAAAACTTGAATTAAATCTTGTCATGATTGAATTTTCTTGACTACTTTGATCTTGTTTCTAAAAGTGCTAATTCTGAATTATGAAAGTTATATTTGATGAAACAAATGACCTGAGAAAGATTAAGGAAATATGCATTGTCGCACTTCTTCTTAACGAGATGGCTTATCATTGCACTCTGATATGAACTTGGAAGAAGTTGTGTATGACCAAAACCTAGTTCTTAAGCTTTTGATTGTCAAATGACATAGGCTTGACTAGGTTGAAAAGTAAGGCTGATGGTGCATATAATTCCTTGCAATTTATTTTTGCTGCAATCAATAAAACAAATCAGTTTTTTAAGCATTAATAAAGTGCACAAAATTTTCAAGTATTAAGGTAGTTGAGAAAGGGAGATCATGTCATGCAAATAAATTGTTAATTGCACTTGTTTTTTAGTTGTGCTGAAATTGCATTGTATATGTATGGCTGTGAAGGTGCAACTATTTTCTAGCATGGCTTGGACGAGTATTTGCTACATACATGGATGATTTGTGATGCTCATTAATATTAAAAAAATGACAAAACCAGAAAAGTAAAAAAAATGTTCTCTTCTCTTTGTGTTCTTGATGAATTCATTGTCAAAGGGGGAGAGTTTTTCACATTGCACATATGAGGGATTTTCTTTGGCTTTCTTCTTTGGTTTCCCACAGGGGGAGATTTTGCTTTGGAAGAAAGGGGGAGAGTTTTTTATGGATCTTTTGTGATGATCTTTTCACTTTTCTTTTGATTAAAAAATACTTTTGGAAGTGTATGCCAATGTTCAATGTTTTTATGGTGTTGCCAATGTTTTCATCAATGGGGAGATTGTGAGATCATGTGTGATGAAACATTGGTTTATATTAAAATTGGCATTGCAAAGTGATTAGCATAATTGACATAGGGTGATGATACACTCATGGTAGTGTGGATGGTTTTGGTTTGGATGTAACACACTGGTGTGAGTGGTGTTGCATGGACTTATCTTGAGTCAAGTCGTGGACTTGTGCTCGTACGCGGTTGCATGTTTGTTCATGTGTAGGTGTTGCTTGAGGTGGAACGTGGTCGATGACAGACTAGAACTAAGTTCTAGGAGGAACTGAGGTCCTATTGGTCAAGGATGTCACGCAAGACGTTCGGGCTAGAGAACGGTGCATGTGAGGACTTGTCGATGCGCAAGCATGTGTCTCGGCATCGATGGATATGTGTTGGTCTAACCGTGATTACCAGCGGTTTGGACGGGACTCGGCAGTGTAGCCGCCGGATGTACAGCATGTCATTGCTCGTGGTGTGCGGGCCGTCTAGACAGTGTGGAGGAGACACGAGCTAAGGCAGGCTCGGTGACATGAGCTATGCGAGTTCATAGCTGTGTTGGAACTACGTATGGAGGCACAACAGGTGGTGTGCACCATGGCGTGCGCGCGTTGGACGTGGATGCATGTGGGTGCTAGTTCGGTGTAAGTCTAGTCGGACTTGGTTTGGCTTTGCATGCAAGTATGCACGAGATATGTGCTGGTGGCCTTTTGTTTTTGACCAGGATTTGGTCAGGTGGGACAGGAAAGGAATGACTATAGAGGTGCATCGCAAGAATAGAAAAGATGTGGGCCAACTACAGGAGTTGGAGCCGGCCAATAAACGAAGACCGACGCATTGAGGTCGAGTGCGCGAAGAGACGGTAGAACGACGGGCGAGAAGGCTGCGCCTTTTCTGTCTTTCCTAGACTCATCTAGGGTTTTGGGATCTTGTGGAGATTTTGTATTGATGCTTGTGTAAGCATCTCTTGAACACATCTTTGGTGGAATAAAGATCAAGTTGAGTAAGTTGATGTGTTGATAATCTCGTTCTCCTCTCCGCTCATTGCTTTGCTCATACGTTCATGTTTACGATTTTGGATCTAGATTGATTTCTTACTCATCATGATTAGACTTGTTTTGATCTATCCAAAATCATGCTAGGGTTTCATGTTAGTGATCTGATAAGTTTGGTTGGTTAGCCCTAATTAGTTTTTGGTTAATCTTCGAAATTAGGGTTTGGCTAATTCGTGACACCATTCGACGTTGTCTACTTGTTTTATTTATATCTCGAGTTCTAGATCTCCGATTGACGTGATTACAGTTGGGTTAGTTTTGTAATTTCACAAGTTTTTTGGTAAAAGTTCATGATTTTAGGAGCGACTGTCTAGAATTTACACATGATTTAGTGGAGCATACAGAATCTGTTTTTGGGTGAAAATATTTTTTGCTGCGGTTTGTGCTATCATTCACCCCCTCTAATAGCTATATTAGAGGGCTTCGATCTTACACATCTAGTCCCTTGCTGGTAGCATTTAGCTGGTGAATGATAGCAGGAAGTATGACACTAGTCAAAGCTAGTGAGATCTTCCTTCTTTTCTCAAACAAGACCATTGTCTTGATCCTAATTGCATCTGCAAGGGAGTCTAGTGGCATGTCTTTGAGATATTTGATCCAAGCATTCTAGCACTCAATAAGATTATTGTTTATTTAGTCACACTTAATATCTGCTGAGAACTTACTTCTAGCCCTGAGTAAGTTGTGATGCTCATTTAGCCAAGGTAAGATGTCTGCTGAACCTGCAACAACCTTGGCCATGAGCCTCTCATACTTCTCTGTGTAAGCTCTAGCTGCTAGCCACATGTATTGACCCAACAATGAACCACTGCCCTGCCCCTTGAAAAAACCTTTTCTTCATGTTGTCCATCAAATGCCTAAAGCATTCCCTCTGTTCTGCCCTTGGGAATACCTGTTTAACTATAGCCTCTAGACCCTTGCAGGCATCTATGCACATAGCTAGTTTGTCTAATGGACCAAGTTCCTTGCCTAACTGCTCTATGAACCAAATCCAGATCTCTTTGGTCTCAGAATCAAAGAAACCAAATGCTATTGAGAACATTCAATTGTGCCCATCCTATAGCATTGGCTGCAGGCATATGTCCATTCCACTACCCATTGAGAGCAGTAGAATCTATACTAATGTATGGCCTACAGCCCTCTAGGAAGCCATCTATACTACCCTTGAATACACAGAAAAATCTACTGAAATAAACCTTCTTGCCTACTTTCATAGTGTCTATCTCAACAACACTACCTGGGGACCTAAACTCTATCTCTGCTTTGAATCTGAATAATCAATCAAATGAATCATCCCACTTACCAAAAAGCTTATCTGCAGCCCTCTGCCTACCATACCAACAAGTCTAGTAATTTATGTTGATCTTGTATTTCTTCTCAAGTTCTTCTTTGAGCTCCCTTACCCCCATCTGAGGCTTGTCTTTAAGCAGAGGCACTGCTCTATCTGCAATCCATGCCTGGGATACCATCCTGTTCAAAACTCTCCTTCTTGAGGCACAAGTATGCACATTAGAGTTTATTTGTATCCGCAAACAAACAAACAAGCAAGCCAACATTAGACTATATTTATGAACTAAGTTTCATACAAACCACATAACAATAGGTTAACTAGATCAAAAAAATAGTGACATGTTCTAGAACAAAAAATAGTTAGTAATATATACCCTGACACTGTTATCTCTCTGAGTTCTAGCTCTAATAATCCACTTGCATCCTTTTGATTTGCAAAATCCTCTAAACCTTTCAGGATCAGATTTCTCAGTGCCCAACTCAAACTCTTTGACTATAGCATGTTGCTTAATTGCCAATATAAATTGAGGCATTGATGGATACAGTGTGCCTACAGACATGTTAGGATTGTCTCTATCATAGAAAAATAAGGGCTCAGTTGCTTTATTGTCATCAACAGGGATAGCTGTCGCTTTCATTTCTTCTTCCACCTCAGGAGGAATCTCTGGCACTAGAATCTCCGGTGGACCATCAGCACCTGCTATCCCCTCATCTGCAGCTTTGAAGCCCATGGCTTCATAGATTTGTTCCTCATCCACTAAAACAGTAGCATCCCCATCTAAGTTTTCCTTAGGTAATATTGTGAAAGCTGACCAATCAATAACAACATCATCTGATTTTGTATGCTCTAGACTGCTACAAGCATCATCTGTGCATTCAACATTTTCTTACTATGTTGTTACACCAGATGTGGCATGAACACTATGCTCATTTGGCACATTTCCTGCTGTAGCATCTCTATTCTGTCTGGATGATACCTTATCCTTGTCAAGTACTTCACAGCTGACATCCATTTCCTTCTCATCCCATCTAGCTTCTATCATCTCCCTAAACTGCTCATCAGTAGTAACCTTCCATTATGTCCCACTCACCTTGTCTAGACCCTAAACAACCAGCTGCTGCCCACTACCCCAAATGATCTTTCCAGCCATTTCAATCACAAATTTAGATAGAGAGCAATGACTGGTAAGATCAATCCAAACATCATGCTCTTGGTCATCCTAGACTAGCTATTTGGGAACCATTGAAGACGGCCTTAGCAGGTTTGGAGTTGCTAATAAGTGCTAATAGCTCATATCCACCTTTGACTCAATATCCAACCACCTAGCAGCTAGATCTAAACAACCCTTGTTAAAAATTAACAGCATTAGCTATTGGCTAGCTAACTTTTAGTACTAATAGATCTTAACAGACCTTTGGTCCTTACATCACAACATGAGACTAGCTGAGTGACGTAATGTTTGATTTTATGGCAAAACAAAGATGAGATGGGATATTCCTCTTGATTTTTGTGTGAACTTCCTTTTTCAGAAACAATACAAACGCAGATGCTTTATTTTTTATTAACCTTATAGTCAATTTAATTTTTTATTTAACATTTTAAGCCTTTATATGAATATTTTGAAATCAATATTAGAAATATTTTGCTAATATCATTTTCTAGTTCTTTTTAGAAGTTTGGTTTTGAAATACTCGAATGCTTTATTTTTTATTAACCTTATAGTCAATTTAATTTTTTATTTAACATTTTAAGCCTTTATATGAATATTTTGAAATCAATATTAGAAATATTTTGCTAATATCATTTTCTAGTTCTTTTTAGAAGTTTGGTTTTGAAATACTCAATCAAAAACATATAAAAATATAATTCAACTATTTAAATAAACTAGCCCGATACTTGATAATAAAATGTTGGCATTTTGAAAACCAAAAAATGAAATGATTATATTAGACCTCCTTATTTTTGCATTAGTTTTAATGAATTAGAAAACAAAAAATACATTGTAATGTAAAATTAGGTTAAAACTTTGAAAATTAGACCATCCATCCTTGATCCACTCACCGTTTATAATGGCATGTACAACAGAGAGACAATTGTTGTCCATAAGTTCTTCGAATTTACAACATAGATGACTAAACAGACAGCTCATACATCCCATAGACAACTGTTGTCTGTTTGGCTTACAAATCGTTCAATGCTTGCATGTAGCCATGATCAAACATGAATATCATGTTGCTAATTGATGAAAAACAAATCCTTCAAAGTAAATCATATTATATATATATATATATAATTATAATATATTTCATAAATCAAATATAACATTGGTCTTGTTCCCCATAAATATGAATAACTTACAGAATAGAAGCTTTGGTGATAGTGAAACTTTTACTGTAATGTCACTCTAAAATGAATAACTTACTGTAAATTTTACAAGATTTATTAAGCACAACAATTTTCTACAAAAATACACTAAAGGTTCCACAAAACAAAAATTACAGCAAACATTCAAGGTGTAACATATGTTTTTATCACTTCTACGTTACAGTTCTGATCGAATGGAACCTAACAAAGTTCGAATCATAATTTTTAGATTTGATTTTGATTGTATACGAGTTATATAAGTTTCAGTAGAGTTGCTCATCTTTGGAAAAAGACAAGAAGCTAATAAGTCTTCAACGCACGATGTGCAGTGGATCTGTGCTGCCGGTGCTTAGAGTCGATGACTATGTACAATACATGAGCAAGCCGTCTATACGCATGGGAGCACGAGCCAAGGCCGTCCTTTCATCAGACGACGGCTTCGCTATCTCAGGCATCCGACATGATTCTTTTTGTAAAGTTTATTACCGTATAATGACGGCATCAAAACCACCGTTATACGTGCCCTAAAGGTAAGATATGCGTTGTACCACTCACACATAGCTGGGCACTTTCTTCAACTGTTCAACCCATATTATTAAATCTCAAAGCACACAATGCAAGGAGTAAACAAGCATCCAATGAATGGGATCTCCAAGGAGCCAAATAATTGCCCATCTTGGACGCTGAAAGTACTAGTTTTATTTTAGTAATTGAGTAACAACTAGTGGTATAACAATTGTTTAAGTGTTGTGATAAGCTAGGTTAGGTCCACACCCAAGTATTGAGCTAGATGGCTACTGTAACACCCTCGGTGTTACACCCTAACAAACTACTGAACCATGTCATGAGTATCATGTTTATGTGATAATGCATGTGATAAAGTGTGTAGATAAATTTCTTGTAACCTAAAATGACTAATAAAAATGCTAAATGAAAGTTGATTCAATAGCTCTTGTATATCAAGTAGGGTTGAAAACCAATTTTTATTGAGCAAAAATACAATAAAGCATATATGTGGCACTTAAATAAAGCTTAAAGTACAAACTTTGTAGATGGCAATGCAACCTTTGCTGTAGAAAAATAGCATTGCAAGTTAGTGTTTCCAATAGCTTAGAAATGGAATTTGAAATCAAAACTAGCTTAAAGACTTAGAAAATTCTTAAGTTTAAAAATAGTTTGACAGCACTGGGTTTGCGAATTTATTCTGAGAAATCTAGTTAAAGAGTAGTACTATATTTTAGTTCTTAGGGGTAGCCTAATATGCTCTTTTGAGCATATTGAAGGTGGCTTGGTTCCAAGATCAATCGTTTAGTTTTTATGGGTGCTTTAAAATTCGTGCACGCACTCAGGCTCGGACGTGCATGGTCACCGTGCGTGGCCGCACGCCGATCGGCCAAGGTCGCGCTTGGTCTAGCCATGGCTTGGCCACCCTTGGCCACAGCGCCTGCTACTGGCCGCTGGCCTAGCCAGCCACTGGTCACCACGCCCGGCGACCACCCTACCTCACCCGCTGCTGCACTGCTGCCATTGTGGCTCCGCGTCCTCGCTTGCTGCTGCCCTCCCTACTTCGCACCATGGTGCAGCTGCTGCCGGTGCCATCGCCTTGCCATCGTGTCCTGCACCCCCCTCCCATGCACTTCTGCGCCGCTGCTGGCCCGGTCCAATGCCCGCCACCAGTTGCACGCACATGGCTGTGCTCGCCGTCGTCTTGCCATTTATGGCACTACAGCCATGCGGGCCATGGCCGGTCATGGACGCACGCGTTTTGTCCATAGCATTTGCACGCGTGTCTCCCCAATCGAGTTGACCATGTCCCACCAAGATGAGGCCAAGCTGAGCCCACCTACCTCTCTCTCTCCCCCTCTGCTACCATGGTTGAGCCGTGCCATTAAATTCGTCAGGGAGAGATCACCTCGAGTTCATTCATCACGTCGCTGACTCCATCATCAAGCTGCCTAGCTACCCGGCCCCACCCCACCTTGAATGGCACCCGGTCGAGCTCCAATTTGGAGTTCCCCACTGTCAAGCCTTTAAGGCCATGTTCCGCCGCTGTGGGTGGCAACCCGCTCTGGTTGCCGTTCGGGCTCAACCAGCTGCACCAATAGGCTCACCTTGACTCCCTCTCCACCCTACGCGCACTAGCAAAACCTCTATTGCCACCCGACACCGCTGACGTAGTCGTGTCCGCCGTGGTGCACCGCCGCACCACTTGGTCGCGCATGGCTAGCCCAGCTCGGGTAGTCTCCGACTGAACCATCACCTCAGCCAGGTTCGTGGTGAGTCTCGGATACTTACCCACTACCCTATAGCTCCATTAGCATTGTGGCTCACTGGAATGCTGCCGTTGTCGCCATAGGTTGGCCGCCACCCTACTTCGTCTCCAGTCTTCGAATGGCTACCCATTGTTGCACGTTGGCTCGTAGGTGAGCATCGGTCCTCTAGATGGGTCGAGGGGGTCCCCAGTTGGCTGACGTAGCGGCCTAGTGCCGGCCAATGCCGTGCTGGCGAGTGCGGAGGCATCAGGGGACCTCTCCAATGCGAAGATGGGTTAATACGAGGGCCTTCTTGTATAAACATTGTCTGTAGAAATAGTGCGCATAGTCGTCGTGTTAATAGATGATAGTGTGGGGGCATTTCTACAAAAGCGCCAGCGCGCGCAGGCTTACCCGTCGTGGGCCACCTCGCGTATGTGGGCCACGTCGCGCGGGCCACACATATGTGGGCCGCGTAGTGAAATCGTCTTTCTTTTTTTCTAAATGAATTAGTTATTGCTTTTCTTATTAGTTTCTAAGCTAAACTTGTATATTTAATATAAATTCGTGTAGATGTCAAAAAATTATGAAACTAATTTTGTTAGGTTCCTAAAATCATTGTCTGCCTGATAGTGTAGTTAGTTCATACATATCTTTGTTAATGCTAATGCCTATCAAATCATTTGAAAGTACTTAATATTAGTAAGATAATTATTGTAGAAATTTTTGTGGTAAATTGGTGATAGCTTTAATCCTGAAATTTTTATAGTAGCTTCATTGTATTATTATATGCTTACTGTAATTTTTGTAGCCTTAGAATAGACCAAGCATTTGGGTAGTTAAATGCTCTTTGTTTCAATATACATTAAATCATTAATAGAAATAAAGATGTATCCTTAATTTGTAAAGCTAGGTGTTTGTTAGTTGAACCCAATACTTTGCTTGATGAAGATGATAGTTAGCTTAGTAACTTAGTCATTAGAGCTAGCTTAGTAGCCTAGTATGCATATCCTTATTTTAAAAGTTGTTGTTGCCTAAATGCTAAGTGTTGCATCATCATCGCATGCATGTAGAGAACGAGTTGGCGGAGACCATGACCACCGACTGATCACGAGTTCAAGGAGATCGTCGAGGAGTACGAGGAGGAGATTCTCATGCAAGAGGAGGTTCTAGAGTCACCACTGACTGACTTCAGCTAACACCATGCCTGCTTAAGGTAAGCCTCGGTGCATAACCCCTTATTTTTTATAATCACTGTAAATATATATGTTATGCGCATTTACGTTATAGGAATTTTACGAAAACAACATGCATAGATATATCTACCTATGAGTCCTACTAATACAGGTTCAAGTAGGTGCTATGCTTAGGGTTTTGGTAGCGTAAGCAACCTGCCGTTACTCACAATAGGTGATTATTATAATTACTCTCATGATAAAAATGATGAAAGGAAAATGGAGGCCGGGTAGGGATATGATATGGGTATTGGTGGGTGAAAGTGTATTTGCCCCCTATATGGGTTTTGGTGTATTGATGACATCCAAATTAGGGACTAATATGATCTTAATGAGATATGCCGCAGTTATTAGTCCCATGAAAGATTCAAGGAGTTGATAAAGATGAAATGGTATCCCTCAATTCTTGAAGTTGAAAAGGTGGACGAACTCAAACGCTCTCCAAAGGTTTTATTTTTATTTTTGAGTTTAGGATCCGCGACACTATAAAGAGGGATGCAAACTTTGTTGGTCTAAGGAAGATAAAGTGCTCAAGCATATAAATAAAATCAAAAGAGAGACACTCTAGCACTCCATGAGAACGTAGAATATTTTTCTGTGACTATCGGTGTCGAAAGTCCTGACGTAAGCCGAAACTCCCGACCGTCGGAAGTCAGGACTCATGCCAGAAGTTCTGACTCCCAGTCACTTAGCCTATGCGTTGACTATGGACGTCAGAAGTCTTGACATGAGTCAGAACTCCCGACAGTCAGAAGTCCCGACCCAAGCCAAGAGTCCCTACACCTATGGCTCTACTAGCCGGTTGTCTACTGCCAGTCGGAAGTCCCGACGTACGTCAGAATTTCCAATAGTCGGAAGTCCCGGCCCTTGTCGAGAGTCTCAATACCTAGGGCTTTGCTGGTTGACTGAATGCGCACGTCAGAAGTCCCAAAGTTTGTTGAGAGTTTCAACATTAACTTGCATGCGCTAGACTTCTCACCCCTGTGTGAACAAGTGCTTTCTGTTAACGTCGAAAGTCCTGAGATTTATGTCGGAACTTTCGACGTAGATCTGAATGGTTAGATTTCTACTAAGAGTATAAATAGCCCTCTCTTCACTTCTAACCATTACAGACTCATTCACAGCTGACCCAACTTCATCCCAACAGCTCCCAAGCAAGAAAGGCACCTCTCTCCTCCCTCCTTTGCTCCAATCTTTGATTCCCTTAGGGTTTTAAGTGAAAGGAGAGTGGATTAAGTGAGAGAATCACTTTGGCAAGGTTGAGCACTTGATTTCTTCATTCAGGCCAGGTTGGTTTTGTGTCTATTATTCTTGGGGCTTTGCCCCTAGCTGGCTAGGCATTGCCCAAGAGCTTCCATCTTGTGGAAGAGCCTTGAAAAGTTTGTATTACCCTTTGATTTCTTAGTGGAAAAGCTTTAGTGACCTTTGTGGTCGCTTTGAGAGAGGCAAGGAGGTGGAATAGAATCTGACCTTTGTGGTCACCTCAACAATGAGGACGTAGGAGCTCCTTTATGGGGTTGTCGAACCTTAGGATAAATCCTTGTGACCCGTGTGCTTATTGTTGTGATTGCTAGAGATTACTTGTATTTGTTTGTCTCTCTCTCTCTTGAACTTCATTTTAGGGTTTGGAGTCGATCTATGGTTTGAAGGCATTTTAGTGTCAAGGGAGTGACCCAACCTCTTCACCAAACCACAAGGAAGTGGGGTTGTAAGATTATTTATCTGCAAAGTTAAATTTGGCACTGCTTTTGTAGTTCATGTAGGCAGTCGGGACTGCTGATGTTTGTGCCAGAACTTCTGATGACGTCAGGAGTTCCAACCCAAACACCAAGACTTCCGACATTGATTGACAAATTTGAATTTAACATTTGTAGTTAATTTTTAGATATGCCTATTCACCCCCTCTAGGCATTATTAGATCCTTTCAATTTGTATCAGAGCAAGGTCTTCTTTTAGCGCTTCACCGCGTAAGAAGAAACAATGTTGGAGTCCGACAAGATGCAAGCCATTGCCAGTCAAGATGGCCAAGAAAATAGCTAAAGAGTTGATGGCTGCTCAAGTCAAGTTCTTTTAAGATGAAATGAAGATGCAAGATGAGATGAGCAAGATGAAGGAAGAATTGAGCAAGAAGGTTGATGATGCAATAAGCGGCAAGAATGATACAACAAGTGATAAGAATAAAGCAAACAAAGATGCCATTAGTGATATTGGAGCCGGTGAGCATGCTCATAGAAAGGGAATATATTCAAACATGAGCTTTGACTATGGACAACTCAAAAGGTTCAACACTACATACTCTGTCCGTTAACATTGGCAAGCCATCTCACTTTGATGGAATAAGATACACCGATTGGTCTTATAAGATGAAGATGCATCTCATTGCCACAAGACTTTGGGAAGTTGTGGATGTTGGTGTGATGATTCCTACTAATGAAGATAGAGAGATAACTCTGAAAGAAGTGCACAACCTCCATCAAAATGCATAAGCCATAGCATTGCTTGTGTCAAGCCTAGCTCTGGATGAGTTTAGAAAAGTGAATGGAATGGAAAGTGCAAAACAAATTTGGGATACTTTGAAAGTGTCATTTGAAGGAGATAGAAGTGTGAGAAAAGGCAATATTGAGTTACTTCATGGTGAGTTGGAAAGATTTGTATTCTTGCAAAATGAAAAAACCCAATCCATGTTTGATAGGCTTATGGCATTGGTCAACCGCATAAGAGCTCTTGGAAGCACCGAATGGGATGACAACAAGGTTGCTAGAAAGATGTTGAGAACCTATAGAGCCAAGAACAACATGCTAGTGTCTAGTGATCATGGAAAGGCCTGGTTATGATGTGATGACACCCCAAGAAGTTCTTTCAAAACTCAAGCATCATGAGTGTCTAGATAAAGATGCAATCAATGCTCACAATCAAAATCCTAATGCAATGGGATACAACAAGAGTGCAGCCCTTAAAGCAACTCAACAACATGAAGGTCAAGGTTTAAGTCAAGAGAAGAAGAAGAAAGCAAAGGATGATTCCTCAAGTGAAGAAGAAGATTCCGATGCGGAGGTTGCATTTATGATTAGAAATCTTAGAAAGTGTATGAAGAAGAAGAGCAACCACAAGACCTATGGTGATGGAAAGAGAAGGTTCAAAAAGAGATTTTGCTATGGATGTGGTCAAACCAGTCACTTCATAGCCGATTGTCCTAATGAGAAGAAGAAGCACAAGCATGACAAGGATGAAGACAAGAACAACGAAGGCAAGAAGAGAGGTGAAGCTCATCTTAGGGAAGAATAGGGAGTCAAATGATAGTGACTCAAGTGATGATGAGAAGAAGAAGGGAGCCGCAAATATCACCATCCACCACTCTTCTTCACCGACCATGATCTTCCCCGACTCAACTTCACCACCAAAACTCTTCCCCAACCTATCTTCACCATCGAAGCTCTTCTCCAACCTCATTGACAACGACTACTACTACACTCCAACTTGCCTCATGGCAAAAGGGGAGAAGGTACATGTTACACCTGATCCCTCTAGTGATGAGTATGATAGTTGTAATGAGAACATAGAAGAAATAGAAGCAACCATGATAAAGAAATTTGGTAAAAAGGCCTTCACTAAAATAAAAATGCTAATGAAGAAATTAGAGAAGAGGGATAGATTCTTAGAGTTGCAAGGAGATATAATCACTCAAGAGAGAGAGAGAGAAACCTTGCACTTGAAGCATCTGTCACCGAGGAAAAGATGAAGTTTGAGAAGTTAACCGTAGAATTGTCTTTAGCCAATGACTCAATTGGGAAATTGACTAAGGAACATTCCTTGGTTGATGATCAAGTAGCTAGCCTCAAGAATGAGAAAAGTATAGCTCAAGAAAGCCTCACAAGCTTGGAAGAAAATACCAAAAACTTGAGCTAAACTATAGTACTCTTTGGGCTAGCACTTCAACTTCTCTTAAAGCAACCGAAGACTCTAATGTCTCCACTAGTAATGGTTGTGAAGGATGCTATAAAATTGATGTGAATGCATATACAACTAACCTTGTTGAGTTAGAGAAGAAAGACAAGGAGATTCATAGGTTAAAGATGATCTTAAAGAATGGGTGCAAGTGTCAAGAGCAATCCAACAAGACTATATACAAGTCATCAAGGCACCCATCAATCAAGGAAGGCATTGGCTACAATAGGTATGATGGAAAGGCCAATGGAAGGAACATGATCAATGGTGTGCCTTGTGTGAAGTTCAACAAGGGTGTTGCTCTTGATGAGCTAATATGCAATGCCAACAACAAGGTCTACATTCCAAAGATCCAACCTACAAGTAACAAGACAATCAAGACGAAGCAATCCGAGCCCCTCAAGCCACAAGTACCACTTCCACGGTGCTATGCTAGTAACTATATGTGTTGTTGGGGCAAGGATGGCAAGATTGTGGTTAAGTATGTTGGTGCCCAAAAGAGAAAGAAAATTATGAGGAGTGTTTGGGTGCCCAAATTTTATGTGACTAACCCCCTAGGACCTAAATCTTTTTGGGTACCTAAAACAAAAGCTTAATTTGTCTTTGTAGGAATATTCCTCCGGTGGAACAAGTTGGGTGTTGGATAGTGGATGCACCAATCATATGACCGGAGAGAAGGACATGCTCACATCATTCCAACCAAGTCATGATCAAAGTGGGAATATTGTGTTTGGTGACAATGGAAAAGGAGAAGTCCTCGGTTTGGGTAAAATTGCTATATCAAATGATAATTCCATTTCAAATGTTTTACTTGTGAATTTGTTGAGATACAATTTTTTGTCCATCTCACAACTTTGTGAGATGGGTTACAATTGTCTCTTTATGGATAAGGGCGTGGAAGTCTATAAAAGGGATGATTCCTCTATTGTATTTACATGTCATTTAAAAGGAAAACTCTATCTAGTTGATTTCACATCAAATAGAGTAAATCCTGAGACTTGTTTAATGGCAAAATCTAGCATGGGCTAGTTATGGCATCGCCAACTTGCCCATGTTGGGATGAGGAACTTGGCCAAACTTCAAAAAGAGAACACATCCTTGGACTAACAAATGTTTCTTTTGAGAAAGATAGGATTTGTAGCGCATGCCAAGTGGAAAAACAAGTTGGAGCTAAACATCCCATCAAGAATGTTGTGACAACCGAAAGGCCATTGGAGTTGCTTCACATGGACATATTTGGACCCATCGCTTATATAAGCATTGGTGGTAACAAATATGGTTTTGTAATTGTTGATCATTATTCTTGTTTCACTTGGGTATTCTTTTTGTGTAAAAAGAGTCAAGTCCAAGGTATCTTTAAGAAGTTTGCAAGAAGAGCCCAAAATGAGTTTGATGTCAAAATCAAGAGAGTTAGAAGTGACAATGGGACAGAGTTCAAGAACACCAACATTGAAGAGTTTCTTGATGAAGAAGGAATCAAGCATGAGTTTTTGGTTCCATACACTCCACAACAAAATGGTGTTGTGGAGAGGAAGAACCGAATGCTCATAGAAGCCGCAAGAGCAATGTTGGATGAGTACAAGACTCCAACCAACTATTGGGCGGAAGCGGTCAACATGGCATGCCATGCCATCAACCGCTTATATCTTCACAAGAAAATAGAAAAGACCGCCTACGAACTTGTAACCGATAAAAAGCCTAAGGTGCACTACTTTAGTTTTTGGATCCAAGTGTTTCATACTTAACAAGAAATCTAAAAGCTCTAAGTTTGCACCAAAGGTTGATGAAGGTTTCATGCTTGGTTATGGTACTAACGAACATGGATATCGTGTTTTCAATAAAACCACCGGTTTGATTGAAATCATGATAGACGTGACTTTTGATAAAACCGATGGCTCTCAAAAGGAGCAAGTCAATGTTGAGTTTGTAGGTAATGAAGAAGCTACACACAAAACAATTAAGAAGCTTGCCATTGGTGAAGTAAAGCCCGTCAAAGATGAAAATGAAGACCATGTTGTGCATGATGATTTGATCCAACCATTCATCATGTTTCATTCAATGAACATGGTGAAGCTTCCACAACAAGAAATAATCAAGATGGGAGATCAAATGAAGCACAAGGTCATTCTCATGAAGATGGTGTCAACCATGAGCAAGCTCAACCTCAACTCAATAATGAAGAAAGAAGTGAAGTCAATCCTCCACAAGCTCATGATTGTGATCCTCCAATCGATCATGACCATGATGATGACGATGATGGCCCCATCCAAAGATCAACTCAAGTGCCACATCCTAGAGTGCATCAATCCATTCAATGGGATCATCCCGTTGATAACATATTGGGGAGCATTCGGTGAGGGGTAACTACATGTTCTTGTTTAGCAAGTTTTTGTGAACATTACTCATTTGTTTCTCCTTTGGAACCTCATAGGGTGGAAGAGGCACTTGATGATTCGGATTGGATGATAGCCATGCAAGAGGAGTTGAACAACTTCACTCGGAATGAAGTCTGGTCCTTGGTGGAAAGGCCCAAGCAAAATGTGATTGGAACCAAGTGGGTCTTCCACAACAAGCAAGATGAGCATGGCGTGGTAACAAGGAACAAGGCAAGGTTGGTGTCTTAAGGATTCACTCAAATTGAAGGCTTGGGTTTTGGGGAGACCTATGCACCAGTGGCTAGGCTAGAATAAATTTGCATTCTACTTGCCTATGCCGCTTATCATGATTTCAAGCTATATAAAATGGACGTGAAGAGTGTATTTCTCAATGGCCCCCTATCCGAGTTGGTGTATGTAGAGCAACCACCGGGCTTTGAAGACCCCAAATATCCAAACCACATCTATAAGCTTGATAAGGCGCTATGGGCGCAAACAAGCCCCTAGAGCTTGGTATGATTGCTTGAAGGATTTCCTACTCAAACAAGGTTTTGAGATAGGAAAGGCCGATGCTACTTTATTTACTCATAAAGTCAATAATGATATCTTTGTTTGCCAAATATATGTCGATGACATAATATTTGGTAGTACTAATGTGGTTTTTTGTGAGGAATTTAGTAGGATTATGACAAATAGGTTCGAGATGTCCATGATGGGAGAGTTGAAGTTCTTCCTTGGATTTGGAATCAAGCAACTCAAGGATGGCACGTTCATAAGTCAAACCAAGTACGCCAATGACATGTTGAACAAGTTTAACATGGACAAGGTCAAGCCCATCAAGACACACATGCCAACCAATGGACATCTTTATCTTGATCAAGGAGGAAAGGACGTCGGTCAAAAGGTATATCGCTCCATGATTGGATCCCTTCTTTACCTTTGTACATCTAGGCCCAATATTATGCTTAGTGTGTGCATGTGTGCAAGATTTCAAGCTAATCCAAAAGAATGTCATTTGATGGCCGTTAAGAGAATTTTTTGGTATTTAGTGCACACTCCTAATCTTGGCTTGTGGTATCCTAAAGGCTCCACTTTTGAGTTACTTAGCTATTCCAATTCGGATTACGCCGGTTGCAAAGTAACCCGAAAGAGTACTACCGGGACTTTCCAATTTATTGGTTGATCCTTGGTGTCTTGGAGCTCTAAGAAGCAAAATTCCATTGCTTTGTCCACAGCTGAGGCCGAGTATGTGGCGGCCGGTGCATGTTGTGCCCAACTACTTTGGATGAAGCAAACCCTAAAGGACTTTGGATGTGAGTTAACCAAGATTCCACTTTTGTGTGACAACGAGAGTGTCATTAAGTTGACAAACAACCCTATAAACCACTCTCAAACAAAGCACATAGACATCCAGCATCATTTTTTGAGAGACCACAAAGCCAAAGGAGATATCGCCATTCACAATGTGAGCACCGAAAAACAACTAGCCGATATCTTCACAAAGCCCCTAGATGAGTCAAGATTTTATGCTTTGAGGAGTGAACTAAATATAATTGATTCTCATAACGTGGTTTGATGTCTTGCACACACACTTTGTTTGATCTAATTAGGAGAAAAGAATTAAGAAAATATTGTGTGACACTTTCAAAATCTATTTTATAATTTTCATGAGTGACTATTGCTTTGTGTTGATTGAATGAAATCTAGTCACTTATGAAAATGTTAGTGTCCATCATATTTTTCCCCATATCGTATAGTGAGTTCAAGTTGAGATGTTTTTTAGTTTCCCTGCGTCGGAAGTCCCGACGTAGGTCGGAACTCCCGACGACCGAAAGTCACGGCTCAGTGCCGAGACTCACAACTGCCGGAAGTTCTGGCTTCTGCGCCGGGAGTCCTGACACAGATCTGGGTTTTTGACTCTATCATTTATACCCGGCCCGGTCCATTTTCTTCCTCCCCGAACTCCCATCGCCCTCACCTCTCCTCACGCCGCCCACACCCTTCCTCGTGCCGCCCTTGCTCTTTCCTCACATTGACGCGTCGTGCCCTACCCACCCTGCCCATGGCTCTAGCCTGCTCTGGGCCATCAGGAGTTCTGGTCCCTTCCCTTCTGGTTGTCCTACCGGGAGTCCTACGGCACTTCTACCGTCTCTGCCTCCTTCCACTGCCCGTGCTTCGATCTTCTTCCTCAGCTTGGTGGTGGGGATTTCGTTCGTGGTGGTGCTTGGGCTCGTCAATTCGTTTGTGGTCTATGGATTTCATCTTTCTCCGTCCTCTTTCCTCAATTCAAGGTACTACCGTGGCGCCCTAACCCTAATACAATGTACCTTGTGTTTTGAATCTATTCTTTCTCCCTCTCTACTCCTCTATCCACCTTGTATGAATGTGTGTCGTGATTTGAAGCCCCATGAATGGGATGATCATCATGTGCGTCAGAAGTCTTGGCGACCGTCGGAGGTTTGGACCATTGGAACTCCCAACGCCGGCCAGAACTACCAGCTGTCGGAACTCCCGACACCGGTCGGGACTCTCGACCCAATGGTGACCACTCCATTTATGTTTCTTCACTTCTCAATGTTTGTTCGCTTCTCGCTATCTTGTTTCTTAGCTCTCCTTCATGTTTTTTGCAGTCATGGATGGTGGCAGTCCATCACATCACAAGGAGAAGAGGTCCAAGAAGAATTAGGACTGTGCCACTGTCCCCAAGCCGTTTGGCCGCACCAAAGCGGCATATACCCGTGCTGGTGCTGGTGGTCCCCATGCTGCTGCTGGTGGTTCCCGTGCTGCCCATTGCCATGACGATTAAGGATCATCTGCTACCGCTCCTCCTCCTGCTCTGGCCTTTGTTGGGGATGTTTTCGATTGTTGATGCTGAAGAAGAAGCTCTTGAGCATGCCAGCCACACCATTGCTGCTCCACCAGTTCGCACCCCGACTCATGGCTTCGGCTTCATCACTGAGCTTGTTCCCTTCCTGGGCATTTCGCCAGTCATGCGGGTGCCCACATGGCTCCTAATCCTACTGGTGGCTAGACTCCTCTACCAGTTGACTACCATCACCGGGTTTGGGACATCAGGTCCATGAGGGGAAGAAACCTTTATGCTGAGGACAAGAAGGATCTCTGACTTGAGTATCGCTTCTGGCACCCGTTCCATTATGACTTTTATGATTCCATCATTTATCTGAAGTTTTTGAAGAAGAGGGAGCCACCGATCCTTCAGATGAAGTGCATTGATGCATACTCTCTTAGTAAATTTAAGGAGCCCTAGCTAGAGCAGATGGTTCATGATATATGATCAATGGGGCTATCCTACTTGCTAGAGTTTAGGAAGCATTGAAACAATGAGCTTATTTGTCAGTTTTATGCTTCCTATCATCATGAGCGAGACCCTACTAGTGCTATTGACATTGTTCATTGGACCAATGAAGGCAAGCACTATAAGGTGGACTTCATTACTTTCTCTTGCCTTCTTGGTTTAAGTCCAGCTGACCGCACTGCACCTGAATTGACTGAGTATGAGGATGTGGCTTTGGAGGAGTACCAACAAATGTATCTTGATGGACATACAGCTGATGGACAGATAGTATATCTGAAGCTCTATTACTATGTCCTCAATAACATTTTGAGACAGATCTTGTATCCGAAGCGAGGTGACTCCACCTTCCTTCATGATGATTCTCAGAAGGTGCTTCCACGATTTGGAGATGATTTTTAGAAATTTCCATTAGCAGATACATTTGGAACAAGATACATGATACTACTGAGGATCTAGTGAAGCATCTTCCCTATGCCCTATATATTATGCATGTGATTGAGCAAGTGTCTGGCATCTGGTTCCCCATAGACACCCAGCACAACCTCCTCAAGATCTCCAACAAGACATCGATCACTGCTGCAAAAGAACTGAGGGAGAAAGGTGCTGCAGCCAAAGCCAAAGGAAAAGGTGTTTCAGGTTCTCGCTCTCGTCATGGTGCTTCACCACCTGCTGCTGCTGCTCGCTCTTCTAGTGACGAGCCCCTCTCTTCTTCCTCCTCTGGTAAGAAGCCCAACAAGTTCAAGTTCCTCATGACATACATGTTTGGATAGTGTTGTGCTAGTGCTCAATGTGAGCACGGTATGCAAGAGAGGCTCTATCGTTTGGAATAGCACGCAAGCATTGTGTCTTCTCCTCCGCCACCATTTGTGCCTCCTCGTGATCCGTTGGCTCTATATGATGAGGCTTGTGTGGCATATGAAGCTGATGCGACTTCTCACCCTCATGGCAAGGGCAAGGCGACAGAAGAGGATGAGGAATACATAATGGATGATGATGATGAAGATGCCGGTGGAGGTGATGATGATGGTGACTAAGATGAGGATGATGGCTACGAGGATGAGTAGTTGATTTTTTCATGCGGCCTACCCCTTTTGGCACTTGTTGACAAAGGAGGAGTGTTAGGCTTTGATATCTTGTAATAAGTTAGTTGGTTATTTACTTTTGAGACTTTAAAACTTTTAGCTTGTATGCACTAAGTCATGTGGTGGCTAGCTTGTGATGGACATCTATTTATATGTGTTTGTGATGAATGATTGTAGGATAAGGGTTTTCTATCTATCTTATTAGCTTGTGCTTGTCTGTACTTGTGATGGTGGATGTATTTTGGATGGCCATGTGATGCTTCGAGTTTTTACCTTGAAATCTTGGCCATCATATTCTCTTTTACTTGTGTGAAATAACATGTCATGTTGCATGCCTTTTCACGGATATATATTTGTTCACACACGCTTGTTGCACCCCACAGATTGCAAAATTTAGGGGGAGCTTTTGTCTTGATGTATGCAAATCATGTATAGATGATTATAATTGAAATTGAAATTCATGCATACATCAAGGGGAGCTCTTTATAAATTTTGGGTTTCAAAAGCTTTAAATTCTTTCATTCTTATAAAAGCCTAAGTTGGTTGTCATCAATTACCAAAAAGGGGGAGATTGAAAGTGCATTTGCCGCCTATGTGGGTTTTGGTGTATTGATGACATCCAAATTAGGGACTAATATGATCTTAAAGAGATATGTCACAGCTATTAGTCCCATGAAAGATTCAAAGAGTTGATAAAGATGAAATGGTATCCCTCAATTCTTGAAGTTAAAAAGGTGGACGAACTCAAACGCTCTCCAAAGGTTTTTTTGTTTTTGAGTTTAGGATCTACCGCACTATAAAGAGGGATGCAAACTTTGTTGGTCTGAGGAAGATAGAGTGCTCAAGCATATAAATAAAATCAAAAGAGAGACACTCTAGCACTCCATGAGCACGTAGAATATTTTTCTATGACTGTCGGTGTCTGAAGTCCCAACATAAGCCGTAACTCCCGACCGTCGGAAGTCACGACTCATGCTGGAAGTTCTGACTCCCAGTCACTTTGCCTGCATGGTGATTGTGGATGTCAGAAGTCCTGACCCAAACCGGGAGTCCCAACACCTGTGGCTCTGCTGGCCGGCTGTCTACGCCAGTCAAAAGTCCTAGCCCTTGTCGAGAGTCTCGACACCAAGGGCTTTGCTGGTTGACTGACTACGCACGTCGGAAGTCCTGACATTTGTCGGGAGTTCCAACATTGACTTGCACGCGCAGACTTCTGACCCTATGTGAACAGTGCTTTTTGTTAACGACAGAAGTCCTGAGATCTGTGTCGAAACTTTCGACGCAGATCTAAATGGTTAGATTTCTACTAAGAGTATAAATAGCCCTCTCTTCACTTCTAACCGTTACGGACTCATTCACAGCTGACCCAACTTCATCCCAACAGCTCCCAAGCAAGAAAGGCACCTCTCTCCTCCCTCCTTTGCTCCAATCTTTGATTCCCTTAGGGTTTTGAGTGAAAGGAGAGTGGATTAAGTGAGAGAATCACTTTGGCAAGGTTGAGCACTTGATTTCTTCGTCAAGCTGGTTGGTTTTGTGTCTATTACTCTTGGGGCTTTGTCCCTAGCCTGCTAGGCATTGCCCAAGAGCTTCCATCTTGTGGAAGAGCCTTGGAAAGTTTGTATTATCCTTTGATTTCTTAGTGGAAAGCTCAAGTGACCTTTGTGGTCGTTTTGAGAGAGGCAAGGAGGTGGAATAGACTCCGACCTTTGTGGTCACCTCAACAACGAGGACGTAGGAGCTCTTTTGTGGGGTTGCCGAACCTTAGGATAAATCCTTGTGACCCATGTGCTTGTTGTTGTGATTGCTAGAGATTACTTGTATTTGTTTGTCTCTCTTGAACTTCATTTTAGGGTTTGGACTCGATCTACGGTTTGGAGGCATTTCGGCATCAAGGGAGTGACCCAACCTCTTCACCAAACCACAAGGAAGTGGGGTTGTAAGATTATTTATCCGCAAAGTTAAATTTGGCACTGCTTTTGTAGTTCACGTAGGCATCGGGGCTGCTGACGTTTGTGCCGGAACTTCTAACAATGTCGGGAGTTTTGACCCTAACACCGGGACTTCTGACATTGACTGACAAATTTGAACTTAGCATTTGTAGTTAATTTTTAGATACACCTATTCACCCCCCTCTAGGCATTGTTAGATCCTTTCAGTGGGTGTAATGAGTTGTGTCCCGTGGCCATGGGGCTTAACTTGGTTACACTATTTTTCCTATCTGTGTCGATTGAGGACTGTCTATTGCTGTGGGTAGTTAGGTCACAGACTTATTATACTGAGCACATACTTGCTTATGGGAGCGGGAAGGCTCGTTATGCTTTTGTTGTGGGTTCCGGCTCTTTCTGGATCGACTGATTGGAGGCGGGTAAAGGTGGAGGTCTAAGCACCATATTGAGACTGGGTCTCAGGTATGGGGGCTTGGAGTCCAAGTTTGGACGGGGACTTATACCCCTCGACAGGAGTGAAATGGGTTGGTCTCGTTTGTGCCTAAGGTACAAGCGAGGCGTGTGTTTTCGGGGTACCCAGCTAGGATACATTGGTTCATGAATTGTCATTTCCTTGAGATGGTACGACTTGGCTATAGTCTAGCACCGTAGTAAGAACTGAAATATGAAAGATGATAAATTGGTTTTGATTGCTCAACCTTTGCTTGAAAGTAGAACAGGTGCCTACCTAGAATGGTTAGCTAATGAAGTAATCATGACTGCTAATTAAACTTGATCTTAAGGACGTACTTCTAGTAATGCTTTTCGCAAACAAAAGAAAACAGCAAACCCATATTGCCTATCATACCCCTTGGAGTCAGAAAACTATTCCCAGTAGTCGAGTAAGTCTTGCGAGTACATTGTGTACTCATGGTTTATTTTACTCTGTTGCAGGTGCAGCTTAAGGAGTAGCTATTGTATGGAGGATTCTTTTGGTGGACACAGACGGATCCTTGTATCATTTCTGCTAGATGTTTATTTTCATTCTGCTATTTAATTATAGCACTCTGAACCCTGATATTGTAATAAATAATTTCTAAGAACTCTTATTATATGAAATGGACTAAGTATTGTAAGCTCGTACTCATTATTGGATTTTGGAGGTAAAACATGGATTGTTTCGAGTTCTCCCATGGGGTGTACTCGACGGAACTGTATGATGTTGCTAACTTTTGAGGTGCTTAGTGTCTAGTGGAAGACAAATGCCTCTGAAAACGTGTTATTTCGAGCGGTTCTGCCATAGCTACCCTCGAAGAGATAGAGATGGACACAAGTTAATCAAGTGCTCAACATTTTAGAGAAGAGAAGAGAAGGAGCTAGGAGCAAATCCGAAGGCAAAGGTATACTTGATAGGGTTTTGCTTTTGCTGGCTAGGATGCAATAGAGTGCACGGCCGGGTTTAGGATAGATAGTCATACTATTAAGAAGAAAACTCTAATATAGTTGTAGTTTATCTAGTGCCACTAGGTTGTAGCTACGGGTGCAAACGGTACGAATATTTTCGGATCGTATTCGAGACCAAATTCATTTAGAGGAGTTCATATATGTCCATATCCGAGTCTGAATATTCAACATCTGATATTGTATCCATATCAAATACTCAAATCGCATATTTATGATGCCGATAACCAATCGTATCTATCCGACTGCATAGCTGACACTATCCGTATTTGAATTCGAATCTGAATAAAAATATGAAAACAAAAGTAATATAAATGATATCAAACCGTATCTAATCCGTTTGCACCCCTAGTTGTAGCACCTAGTTTTCAAAGAAAACTAGGCACTCGCCATATGCGTGTCTAGGAAGTCCACACATATAACAACAGAAATAGAGAACATCAGAAATAATGTTATATAGTGGAGAGTATGGCGAAACTATTAGCAATCTTCTCTTCAAGCTCCATTCTTCATAGGGACGGCTGACGGGGGGGGGGGGGGGGGGGGGACATACGCCTAGCACTCCTTAGAAAACTTAACCAAGATCCACCTTCATTTACCCATTTAGGATTTTTCTAAAGTATTGAAAGTAAACAAGCGTAAGTATATGCTGCACTCAACAATTATAACACGGGGTTTATGAAGGCCCAAAGGATATATTCTGTTTGACAACGACAAGCATTTTAGTTGGTCACTTTTTAGCGTTACTTTAGTTGCCAAGTTGTACTCAAATCCCACTTTAACTACATGATTAAGGCAATGTCAACAAAGAAACAATAACAACTTTTTAGGCATAAAACACTATTCCATAAGAAGTTCAGGCTGACTGAGATCACGACTGATATATCATTTTTAATAACATTCTGCGGAGGTCATACAACTTTCTCCACAGGTCGTGATTTCCATATGTTTGAGGTGATCAGCCTTTTTACCCACTTCCAAGGTGAGTATGCAGGGTTTCACTACCAGCTTTTCCTAAGTCCCCTCTAATAAGTTATATTATACTTGCTTTTTATACTTGCTCCAATTTCCTCATACTTTAGCTTTTGGTCGGCAACTTCCGATCTTCCACGCTCACAGGAGGTTCTCATTCTACCCGTAGATCGTAGCAACCAAGCACACCAGTAAACAAATAGAAGCAACTAAGAGCAATACACCACACGAAAGAAAACAACGAGCTAGATGCTACGGTGACAAGATCACAAGAAACAATAAATATGGATATCTATACCGACTAATGGTAAATTGGTAAATGTGGAACTACCGACTCATGATTTGTGAGACATCTTTAGTAGCTGATCATCTATCGACTTTTTAGCGACTGATATCTAACGCTAATGCGGTGTTGTGGTGTAGTTAATGTCGCCGTCACCTTTTGCAAACATGATAGTTTTACGTGTCTGTTGCATTCCTCTTCTGCGCGAAATAGTTTCATGCTCTTTTACAACATTCATCATGCTTACAAATATGTGATGCCTCATTCGGAACCACTGAAAAAGAATTATGAACACATGTACGCTTCTATGCAAATTGGGTCTTAATCAAACCTATGCCAAAAATTATTTGGACCGTACATAGGGTCATTTGAGAAATAATCATGATGAAACCTAAGTTATTACCCAATACTCTATCACGGTTCAATACCCAATGTCCCTCGATAAAATCACGACGGAATGGTTCAACATCGATGCCCCTCTATCGTTATATGTGCGGCAGCAACATACTCCGTATAATTCGTCTTCATCATCAGAAGAACAAATCGAATACAAAGCTTTCAAAACTCATGGTATAGGCAAGCAAATTGGGATGTACGGTACCGAAGTGACAGTGGCGTGGAAATTTGTTGGCCTACCGAACAATAACTGTTGGCGACAGCCCTTTCTCGCCGGCTGCTGATGCTGATCTTTGCCAGTAGACGGCGCCGTTAGTCCTGCCTAGCCCGTGCGTTCGTTCCATCCTGGCCGATGCCTGGCTGCGGGCGGCCACGGGTGGCAAGCGCGCAGGGCGAAAGCTGGCTGGGAAAGAGCTGGATAAAAAAGATCTGTTGATGTGGCCCGTTCAAATATAGAGAATAATTAACTTGAAGTCTTATTAAATTATGAAGAGACCCTTGCGGTGGTGTTCTAGTTTTTTGATGAAAGGTTGTCGATTTTTGGATTTCTATTTCACGGCAGCATCAGTTCGCGCCATGCATGCCACGGCGCCGCCGGCCAGCACACCGCACGCGCGCGGGTACCTCCTGCTACTAGACGCCTGGTCAAGGCGAGCGCTGGTAAAGGCTGCTACTAGACGCCTGGTCAAGGCGAGCGCTGTGCAGGATCCGTTGCGCGCCGACATGTGTTTGGTGTTTGGACAGCGTCGTCGGGGTCCGTCGCGCGCGTCACGGACCCCCCGTGGCTTACCAGAATACAGCAACCGGCAAGCGGCGAGCCACACGGGCGTGCACACGAACCCTCCCTGCCGCGGCGCTTGCAGCACTGTCCTGGGGACACGCCGCGTCGCCATCGTAAGCCATGCATGCACCCCAAACAGGGAGACAAGCACACATTTTTCACGGTATAGTAAGCTAGGGAAACAATGGGGACGCAGAAGACCGAGAGAACAAATTAAAGGAGCTTGATGCCTCGTCAAAGGCAAGAAGAGCACAGGTTGTGCCGGAGAGCTCCATCGATCCCGTGGCTGACCAGCAGCCTACCAGGCTACCAGAGCGACGGCGACGCGGTCCACGCTGTGAAGTAGTAAACCGGCGCCGCTTGCACACCCTGGCCGTGGCCCCGGAAATCCCTGTGCTTCACCAACCCAAAGAAAAGGGGACGCAAAAAGAACGAGAGAAACATATATATATATATATATATATATATATATATATATATATATATATATATATATATATATATATATAGAACTACTATCCTATAGCTGGCTGCAGAATAACTTATTCTGTAGCCACTTTGAGTTACGATAATTACTATGTTAATTTACGAGATTTACAGTAACTCCTTACTAAGTGATTTACTATAACGTTATGGTAAATATTCCCATGTGTTATAGTAACCCAACTATCGTAAATATGTATTGACATTATGGTAAATTAGTATATAAAATTATGGTAAATAGAGGTGGCTACAGAATAACTTATTTTGTAGCCGGCTGCTGAATAGCCTCTCCCTATATATATATATATATATATATATATATATATATATATAATAACAGTTTCCTTATCAATAAATCGTTCACCTGTTTCCATGTCAAGTGTTCGTGGACTCACCACAGAAAAAAAAAATCCTTAACACTAAAGACCAGTGGTCGTACACAGTGCGACAAACACGTGTCTATGATTATGATATATATTATAAAAATAATTAGATTATTGCATCCTTAAAGTAAGATGTCGTTCCTAAAAAATATTGATAAAGAGACACCACGATCGTTTTTATATATGGATAATGACATATACACACATGCCGCTTTATTTTTCACAATGTCCTCACATTCGTTGCTATCTCTTATGTGACGTGAACTAACTGTCCTTATATAAGTTAGAGCAATACACATCCAACAATATTATAGAGTCTCTTTGTAAAAAAAACAATATTATAGAGTCTTGTTTCCAAACGTGTCAAGTGATTATACGGAATTCGAAAATTTTCAAGACGTATGGTCTGGTAAGCGATGAACTATGGTCCGGTAAGGGAAGAACTATAAAATATATACGTTGCTCGTATATGCATGCTTGGTATACATCATGACACATATAATTTATATTTTACATTAAATTTAACAAAGCTATAGAACTGGGTAAGTAAGAATATGCTTTATGGTTATTTAATTATTTTCATAATTTTTTATATTAGTAATATCGGTGATATGAACCCCATGCTACCTCACCGTTTGTATATCAGCCCATGGCTATCCAAATGGGCCGAAGACGCCGAGGATGAGACCTAACCGAACCAAGAGGCATCATCAAACATGGTGGACAAGCTACCTAGCGTAAGGAACTTGGACGTGGACTCCTACGACTAGAAAACATATCGGTAAGCCTATCGATATTCATGCAACCATATCCCCAAGACTATATAAGGCGAGGTAGGGATCCCTTGATCGGCACCGGAAGCTACAACCAGCAAACCCTTGTAAACTCGAGCATACGAGATAAAGAGATCTACTCCAAACTAGACATAGGGTACTACGTACCTGAATCAATATAAACTCATGTCTTGTGTGCTACCCTTCTTATTCGCTGTGCGTGATATGCTGATTGGTATTGCCAGAGTAAACACCTCCCATAGGTAAATTAGATGCAATTTTGAGAAATAATTTTTGTGTTCTAAAATGTCTAATGTGGATAATTTTGATACAAATGAAAGTTGGGTTAATACTTGATATTATCTTTGATTGCCATGGTGGGGTAATTTTAAAGCAAATTTATGGGTTGCTTTAAATATATTTTTATAATGGTAGATGTTGGTAGTTTGCACTAGTTTTATGGGGTTATTTATGTGTACCGTAATGTCAAAAGTGGATAATTTTACTACTTATTAGAAAATAGAATAGATCTAATGGTTACAATTATTTATCATGATTACAGTCTACCTGATTAATAAGTAGTTGTTTCTGATTATGTCTCCAGGAGCTTTGCGATCTTTTACTTGAGCCGTTTACTTATGGTATTTATAGCTTTCTGCATGTGCTTTATTTGTGAGACCTTTATTTTCCTATATTAGCTATAGGTTAGTTGATAGGATTGGCTCTAGATTGAAAAACTCTTTCTGGATTAAGGGTAAGTTAGTGGTATGTTTGGGACCACGGCATGCCCACAGGTGGTGTGGTATCGGTACCGCAGCCTCCACCCCATGGTACAAAAAATGTGAGCGCTAGTTTAATCTTACCGATGTTGTGTCTCCGGCGGTGAAAAGAATCATCAATTCTGATGGGATGTTTAGTGGGATTTTATTGATTCTCATGGTGGTGCGACCGCAGATCTAATTTTAAGTGGTCCCAAACACGTCCAAGAACAACAAGAAAAATCTTGAGTGCACATCTTACTAGAGTAGTTTTGTGATTTTTCCGGTGGTAGACTAAATGAGCCTTTTAGAATTTAAGTTTGGAATGAAACACTTAATTCATCCTTTTTGGGTATTCACATGATCTTTCAAAATACTATATAGGTTCAGGTTAAATGGTTAATAGTCAATCTCTCAATTACCTATTTATGTGGAGTGGGTCCAATTGCTGATAGTTGACTTGTAAGTTGCTCCGTTCCATGTTCCTATTATTTTTGTGGATCCGTATATCAAAGTCTTAAGATGATTTAAAAATTGAAAAGAGCTAGATCTAAGCTGAGCAACGATGACATCGAGCTTGCAGGACGATCTTGTACGGCGTCTGCAGACACATTCGCTTGACAACGTATAGAAGTTTGATACGGCGGACGAATCTGGTTGGAGTTGCTTGTGAAATTTTTCTAACATGACCTCTCTAACAAATGTACACAATCTAGTGGGTGCCAGACAACCAGTCCTTGTGTTCACCAAAAAAAAAAAGGAAAAAAAAAGACAACCAGTCCTTGGATCAAGTAAACGAAGCATCTCCACACAAACTGTTGTTCAAACACGCAGTTTCTCACACTTCCTCACCTACCACGAACCCCCAAGTCAATGGGATACTTTTTTACCTATATATATTAGTCTAGTATTATATGTAAACACCACCACAGTTTTACCAACAAGCCAAACTAACTAGCACACAAGCGAAACTTGTGACCGAAGCGGTCACTGATCGACGCCATGGAGCTCAACCTCGTGTCATCGGTGTCCCTCCTCCTCTTGGCGCTCTCCGCCGCGTATGTCTACTACAAGACGAGGCGCCGGTCGCCGCAGCGGCTGCCTCCGGCGCCGCCGGGGTGGCCCGTCATCGGGCACCTCCACCTGCTGTCCGAGATGCCCCACCACACGATGGCGGAGCTGGCACGGAACATGAAGGCACCTCTGCTCCGGCTGCGGCTGGGCAGCGTGCGCGCCGTGGTGATCTCCAAGCCGGAGCTGGCGCGCGCCGCGCTGACCACCAACGACCCGGCGCTGGCGTCGCGGCCGCACCTGCTGTCGGGCCAGTTCCTGTCATTCGGGTGCTCCGACGTGACGTTCGCGCCGGCGGGGCCCTACCACCGCATGGCGCGGCGAGTGGTGGTCTCCGAGCTCCTCTCGGCGCGCCGCGTGGCCACCTACGGCGCCGTCCGGGTCAAGGAGCTCCGCCGCCTCCTGGCGCACCTCACCAAGAACACCTCCCCGGCGCGGCCCGTGGACCTGAGCGAGTGCTTCCTGAACCTGGCCAACGACGTGCTCTGCCGCGTCGCGTTCGGGCGGCGGTTCCCGCACGGCAAGGGCGACAAACTCGGCGACGTCCTCGCCGAGGCGCAGGACCTCTTCGCCGGGTTCACCATCGGCGACTTCTTCCCGGAGCTCGAGCCCGTCGCCAGCACCGTCACCGGCCTCCGCCGCCGCCTCAAGAGCTGCCTGGCCGACCTCCGCGCGGTCTGCGACGAGATCGTGGACGAGCACATCAGCGGCAAGCGCCAGCGCATCCCCGGCGACCGTGACGAGGACTTCGTTGACGTCCTGCTCCGAGTCCAGAAGTCCCCGGAACTGGAGGTCCCAATCACCGACGACAACCTCAAGGCCCTCGTCCTGGTTGGTACCTACCGAGCTTGCGTATTCAATTCAGTCACAAATTCAGAATCAGACATCGTGACGCTGACACGTCATTACCCCTGTGATGAATTATTAATGCTTTTGCACCGCAGGACATGTTCGTCGCCGGCACCGACACGACGTTCGCGACCCTGGAGTGGGTGATGACGGAGCTGATCCGGCATCCGCGCATCCTGAAGAAGGCGCAGGACGAGGTGCGGCGCGTGGTCGGTGACACGGGCCGCGTGGAGGAGACGGACCTCGGCGAGCTCCACTACATGCGCGCCATCATCAAGGAGACCTTCCGGCTGCACCCGGCCGTGCCACTGCTGGTGCCGCGGGAGTCCGTGGCGCCCTGCACGCTCGGCGGCTACGACATCCCGGCCAAGACCCGCGTCTTCATCAACACCTTCGCCATGGGCCGCGACCCGGAGATCTGGGACAGCCCGCTGGAGTACCTGCCGGAGCGGTTCGAGAACGGCGGCGGCGAGATCGACCTCAAGGACCCGGACTACAAGCTGCTGCCGTTCGGCGGCGGCCGGAGGGGCTGCCCCGGGTACACCTTCGCGCTGGCCACCGCGCAGGTGTCGCTGGCCAGCCTGCTGTACCACTTCGAGTGGGCGCTGCCACCCGGCGTTGCTGCCGAGGACGTCAACCTCGACGAGTGCTTCGGCCTCGCCACCAGGAAGAAGGAGCCGTTGTTCGTGGTCGTCAGGAAGAGCGACGCCTACGAATTCAAGGGGGAGGAGCTTAATGAGGTTTAATAATTAAGTGTAGTTAGATTATATGTATAATAAGTCTCGGCGTCTTCGCCCTGTTTGCTGGAGCTACTTTTAAAAACATAAACCAAATTTGAGCATAAGCGAAAGGTTAGGGGATTGATGATTATTAACTTTATTATAGACCAAGTAGCTTAGTCTTCTCTACTGGGACTCTAGAGACAACATTATATATTTTTATAACAATTTCGGTTGGCGGATAATAAAAAGATGTAGTATCATATTTGAGTATAATATAAGAATATTTGAAGTGTAAGAGCAACTCTAACAATAGCCCCCAAATTAGGGCCTCATTTTTTATTAGGGTGCTCACTCCCATTTTTGTTGGCCTATATTTCTGCTTCCACTCCAGCAGTAGCACCAAAAAAAGGCTCCCAAATTACTTCGCATAGTCATTGACACGTGAGACCTACCTATCACTGCCCAAATTTCTTCTTCCTTTTCTTCGTGTTTGGACCATGACAATGGAGGGCGCTGTCACTGTCCTTCGTGGATCCGCCCACTAGAGCTTCGTGCCGCACTGTCGGAGGAGAGAGGGAGCATGTGGGTGCACCAGAGGAGAGAGGGAGCATGTGGCCGCCAGAGGAGAGAGGACTGCGGGGAAGAAGGAGCGGCATCGCTGCCGCGTGGTCGTGGGGAGGGGAGCCCACGGGAAAGAAGGCGCTCGTGGTGCGGCCGAGGGAGCACGCGAGGCCGACACCGTTCCCGCATGCCCGTGCGGTGGCGAGCATGCCCGTGCGACCATCGGTGGCGGTAGAGGAAAGAATCGAGCACACAAAGCCTGCGCTCTGCGTGCCCGGTGCTGGAGGGAGGCCGCCGGTGGAGGGGGCACGCTGGTGGATATCGGGGCCGATGGAGGTCGGTGGCGGAGGGAAGGAACCATAGTTCCGTACTCACGAGAAGGATGAGGGTTTGGGTGTTGGCCTAACAGAAATGGGTTCTAGAGGAGGATTTGGGTGCTCAGCCAAATTTTAGGGCCCTGCAGGAGCAAGATTTTGGACATGAGTCCCTATATTTACCTATGAGGGCTTAGGAGCCATGCAGAAGTTGCTCTAAGATCTTCAACAGAGAACAAGGTTCTTGCATGAATGAGTGTATTGACAGCGTCTTTGTTCTCTTCCATATGAGATGGTCAAGAAGAAGAGGCGCGAACACCTATATGAATCGATCAAGTAATGTTCGCTTTGGATGTTGGATTCGCTACGGCAGTGTAGTGCTTGGGTTAGACTAGCAGTGTCATCGGACTAGAAGCCATTGGGCCAGTTCGTCAGGCATGTAAAGTGTAACCTGTTCTGATAAAGGTCCTGTTAGCTTTGAGCTTCGATTGATTGACTGTTGATCTGATCGATGTGACCTTATCTCTGGATAGCAACTTCTTTGATCGGAGAAGATTTTTTTCAGTTTATTGGAAGGGAAATGTCGGAAATGGTCAATAAACTAATAGGAGCCAATCTCCTGTACAGTTGTACCTTTCTGTTTCGTCGCTTACCGTACTGTTGTGACCGCAGAAATAATAGTTTTATTGTCTCAGCAATTGAAAATATTTAAGTGCAACTTCTTTTTGTAATTGCGTATACAATTTAATTGCTAGGTGTTTGCAAGCTAGAGTTGCTGAAGAAGACCTCTGTGATTTTTATCTCCTATGAAGATCATATAAGAGATGAAAAGCCTAAACTCTTGGGAAAAGGCAAGCTAGAGTTGATGGGGAAGACCTCTATTGCTACATTGAAAACTTGGACGCTAGGGCAGAACAGAAACATAAGTCTAGATCTACCGAAATCCCGGCAAAATGCAACAAAAGGACAGTCCGATGGTGGTAGATTGTGTGCCGGACAGAAGTGCTGGATTTGCCACAAACCCAGTGAAAACACACACACCAAACAATCCAGTGGTGTCTGATTTGCATGAACCAAATTGTCCGTTATCTCAAATTTGAAAAGCAAGGTGAGACCGAGCTTCATAGAACTTTTGGACAAGTAGAAGAAACAAGAAGCTATACAAAAGAAAAGGGATTGTCCAATAAAGAAGAAAGAAAGACCATGATGGTGTTCGGCTGGCTGGCCAGCCCACTCACGGAAGTACCGTTCACTAGAAGAAACAGTGTTTTCAGACAGAACAGTATTTTTCTCTCACAACAATCAGCCGGAACAGTATTTTGGCTTATTTTTCAGTCCTGCCGAACAGGCTCCATCATCGGAGCATAAAAGAAGAACCGAGTCATTAATCACAACATAATTATGCCGTTATGCCTCATTCTGTTTTTGGGCCAATAATTACTCCATGACTTGGTTTTTATATCCTCGCACCTACTCACCTTGTGATTACAATAATAAGTATATGTAGATTATTCAATATCCTGTTACATACTCAACTATAATTCATGACCATGACTATTGCACCTTGAGATTAGAATGCAATCTCCTCTGGAGGAACGCACCAACTCCGGACGTGCTAAGTCAGAGGACTAGCCTCCAAGCCGTCTAGAAGGTGCCAGCCTCGTAAAAAGCCCACTGTCTTGCAACTCGATCATAACTTGCAATCTCTCAATGCAACACACTAGTGATCACTCACACACAATCGGATGCAACACAACTAAGACTGCCCACAACGTGATCGATGCTAAACAAAAGATTCCTATGCCACCTTCACCGATGCTGGGAACACTTAAAAGCCTACAGCGTCAGCATCGATGCCCATGCGAATGTGGGGCTGGTTTGTCAGAACGTCACTGTCTCTATCTGCTCTAGTGGCTAGCTGTGAAATTATTTCTTTATTCAGCAAGCACCGGTGAACCTACATGCCACGGTGCTTGATTTTTTCAACTTGGCATCGCACTCTACAATGGCATGAGCCGGTGCCTCATTCTTCTCTCTCCTAATTCAGCACCGGTGAAACCCAACGCTGTGGGCAGTCTAAGCATATGTAATTTAGAGGGCCTCTACACTTTTTTCAAAGATTACACAAAGTCCCCAAGTGGCTGCCACCCCACTATTTACAGAGGGGGCTCCTAAAATGGCTATTAGGCTTTCAGCCCGTAGCCACAGCTTCTGGTGGTCTAACCACCTGCCTACCCTAGTGGTTGGACCGGCTGGCCAACAGTCACTAGCCCACGCGTGCCAATGGCTACTAGACATATAGGGTGGCCTCACTAGCCAGCCGCACCACTAGCGGTTCGTCCGCTTGCACCAACGGTCCAATCGGGCGGCGCGCCAACACCTCCAACTGTTGGCAAGAACATTGTTCCACAATTGATGGGTCCGGCCGGTACGTACACACAGAACCTGTCCTGTGGTCCCACACACAAAATCCAACCTCTCTAGTGGCCCACCGGAGCATAAGGTGTGGTGTACACTTGAAACTGGCCGCTCCCACGCTCTGGCCTCTGGCATGGTCCAACTAACCACAACCGCAGTTGGACCGACCATGCCTCCTCTACAGCCTAGAAGGCCAAGGCCCATGCCCCATCGAACGTTACACTGGGCACGTCCCTTTAAGGAACAGACACACCTTTGTCACGTGGTCATCATAACCACGATGCAATTCTTAAAAACATGCCCCTTTGTGAGACACCAATAACAATACTATTTTTCATTTTTTGGCTTCCCTGTAGCTCGATCAACAGTAGACAACTCATTTTCCTCATTCACTATGGGCGTGATTGGTTGCTCCGAGGTCGACGGTCTGGGATGGTGGCCCTGTCCAGGCTCTTCTGAGCCGGCATCAAAGCATTCATCCACCTTTGTTTGGTTTGCTTTAGCTTAGCTGTCCTAGATGACAATGATTCTGTTTGGTTGCCTCCATTGATCGTTTTGCTGTATGAAGTGGTGGTAGCGTTTGTGTTTGGTTGGGCGCACGGCTTGGGGTGCGAGCACCCGTGTACCGTTTTGGTGTGGTTACCACCAGGTATTGCAGAATAAAGAAGAATAGAAGGAAACATAGATAATTTTGCCTCAGTTCAACAAGCTTGGCATTGGCAATGACCTTGGAGCTTCTAATGATATAAACATGACAATAGTACTCCCAGCAAATCATGAACAAGGGCATGACTGGTTGCCCAAAAGTCATAGTTCCTCACAAGGTCATTGTCTCCACATGTTTTCATGGCATTTTGAAACCATCACAGGCAATATGAAACAATTAGATGCACCTACAACAATGCTTAGCAATGAAGAACTCAAGCATCATCAAAATAAACGACCAAACCAAAGCAATAGCCAGTAACCAAAGGTATTTTAGGGCTTCATTTGTTGCCCGAAGCACTACAAAGAGGCATTTTAGGGCATAGACCCCAGGCTCCTTTCCCCGATAGGTAACATACAAAGCCATGGCATTTTGAGCATCACAGACAGTTGTAGCAACGAGCAAGAACGAACTACAGGAGCACCAGCAACAGAAAAGACTGCACCACAGCCACAACAGATAACACCGGTTTCTTCCTGAGCACCTTTGGTGGGGGATTGACAAAAACTTTATCATCTTCACAACCCATAAACTCTAAGTATGATTCTTGTGCCTCTTCTTTATTAGGGAAGCTCTTGTAGCTGTTGTTTTTAAAACCAGTTACCGGGCATTGCATCTAGCCCAGGTTGCATATACCCTAGGAACTCTGCCACGGTACACAACATACCAAGCCATTTGCCCCTTAAAAAACACATAAAAGCAAGTATAAGATGTTGATAAGATGAGGGGTAGTTCAATCGATTTGTCTTAGATTTAATTGCCTTTTTATTTGACCTTGAACTTGGAGCTTAAGAAACATAGATAGCAACAAACCTCAAACAAATTGTAGAAAACCAAGATCATGACAGGAATGAAACCATGAGAGGAATCTAGCCCAGCCATCAGATCATCAGAATTGTCCAGCTGTTGCTTAGGCAAGGATGTCTCACATGGTTTGATTATAGCCATGAGAAGCATAAGCAGAAGATAGAAGAAACAATGCTCCAGTACCTCACAAGTCCAAGGTCAACAATGCGCATAATCCATTACTCAAACTGGCACTGTTATCTTCATAGGCAAGAAAAGGATCTCACAATTGTATCAGCCTCAGTCAAAAACTACAATCATCCCAGGTGGCAAATAAGAACACAAATTGCTAAGGCAAGTTCATGACTCCCATGGAACCATGGGACACGTCCATCCCAGCCATCAGGTAGGCATGCCTACAACAGTTGCTTAGGAATGGATGTATCCCACGATTTGATGAAAGACATGAGAAAACACAAGTAGATAATAAAGCAACAACAGGAATAATAGCCACAGCCACCTCAGATTGCTATAGTTTGCATCATCGGCCAAATAGGACCTCCTACAAGAACAATAATAGCATCTGAAATGTATTAGGTGAACTAACAATCACCCTTTGTTAATGTCTATACCACACAGATGAACAAAGCCCCACATCCATCACCATGGCTCCTGTGCTATTCCAGACTAGATGCAGCCTTGGTTAGGCGGCAAATGGTTCTTTGTAGCATCAGTTGAGGTAAGTGCTACACATCAAAATACTTCCTACAGCATAAGACAGTTAGCATGGCTATATGCAAAAGTGGAGAGGCCAACTAGTATGCATCTAAGTAAAGTAGGTTGTGCTCAGGTAGGTCCTAATCCACAGGATCCTATGAGCCTCTATCATCTGAACAAAGCAAAGTCCCTCAGCCTTGTTCTTCAACAGGTAAACTAGGGCAAACATGAGTGCCTCCTGTGAGTACCCTAGGGTAGTCCATAACACAGCCATAAAGATCCTGATGCACCTCATTGTGCTGTGGAATCTTGAGGGCATCTCCTACAGACTCCACAGCCTTGATCATTCCATTCATGAGGTCTATTTCCTCTGGGGCAAGCTTCCTTCTCTTGCCACCCCTTTCCTCCTGGCCCTTGGCATCAGTACACACACCATGCCACTACACCCTAGAATTCCCCCTGTTTTGCCACATCTGTGTAGCCCATGTCTCCCTCTGTTGTGCCCAGGTACCATTGTCAGGGACATGATCTGGTTGTGAGGCATTATCATTAATGTTAGGTGTCCATGTGGATTTAGCAGGCACATGCTCGTCCTGCTCCATGCCTGAGAATCCAATTGTGAAGAATACAATAGGCTAGAACAAACTTAACTTGGGTCTTGTATGGGTGGAAAGGTTTGTTGTCCAATATCCTGAATCTATTCTTTAGAGCCTCAAAAGCCCTCTCAACTGTTACTCTAAGAGACGAATGCCTTAGATTAAAAAGCTCTCTTTGATTTTGAGGTCGGTTTGAACCAAACTCCCTTAAATGGTACCTTGTGGCACGAAATGGTGGCAAGAAACCAGGCCTCACTGCATAGCCAGCATCGACAAGATAGAATTTGTCTAAAAATTAGCAGATAGGAACATGTTTTAGTAGTTTCATTTAGGATTAAGCAAAGTGTCAAAGTTATTTTTGGTTTGGATGATACCTGGTGGCACTCTAAGACCATCATCTCTTTCAAGAGCATCAAATAAGATAAGAGCATCATGTGTAGATCCCCCCCCAACCAGCAAGCCCTTAGGTGAATCTGAGGTCAAAGTCCACGGCTGCCAACATATTTTGTGTGATGGTGTGCTTCCTGCCTCTAAAGGCAGCTTGTATCTTCACAGGCACTCTAGCTAATACATGAGTACCATCAATTGCTCCTATGCAGTCCTAATTGAAAAAACATAAGTGCAAGTGAACATTGACACTAAACTGATAATGCATGAGACCTATGTATGACAAGTTATGGATACCAACCTTGAAATAGGGGTACCACCTTCTGCTCCTAAGGATCCTAGGATGGACATTGGTAGCAGGAGGGACAATCAATTCATTCCTCAGCTCTCCTACCACATATAATACCTTCTGGAAGAACCTACTAATTGTCTCTGTGGACCTCCTGAAGGTAAGGTCAACCACCCTAAACCTCTCATTGTGACCAACAACATGCAAGAACATGGATACTTGTTCTTCAATAGATGCATGTATGCTGTCAGTGACAAGCTCTCTACTATGGAAAAGGTCACAAAGTTAGAAAAAAGGGGCCCTCCTCATTCTAAGAAGGTTGACACAGTGCACATCATCAGATTCATAGATGTATCTAAGGTTGTTCATCCTCTGTATGTCCCTCTTAGCCAAGGGACCATAGGTGACTGAGGGCGAATCTTCAACTCTCCTCCTAAACCACATGAAAAACCAAGCCGCCACTGCAACAACCACAGCAGCGGCAACCCTTCGCCTAGCTTCAAACGCCATGTCTACCACAACAGGATGGAGGGCAACATTAGAAAGCGAGCATGCAACATGGGTATGTACTGCTTAGCAAGCAAAAAATCAGACAAAATAAACAATGAAAGACGCGGCTGCCACACCAAAGGGTGCTCCTCCAGCGTATACTGTTAACCAATCAACATCATTGACCTCTAGGCACTTTGCTCAGTGTGTACAACAAAATAGGCATCAACATGTACAAGATCTACACAAAACATGAGGTATAAACCAAAAACGACGCATCATGTACAGATCTGAGCTAGGAATAGGTAAATCAGGTATTGGATCGTACAGATCTAAGGATGTCAAACCAAGAACCCTGATTTCTTGGCATTTCAAGCAAAATCCACCAACAAATCAACAAAAAAACGACAGTGAAGAAGAGGAGGGGAAGAGCGCAGGTGGCATATATACCATCCAAGCGCCGGAGGACCGAGAGAAAATCCGCCGGCGAGGGTCACCTCGGTAGGGCTACCGAGGTCGAGGGGGAGCAAGACGGGAGTTTGCACTTGAGCAATGGCAGAAAGCAGAGGCGAAGAGTGAGGGTGGTAACCCTAGCCGAGACCCCCACGCGCGCTTTATGGCCCGGACGGCCTCATCTCCCGCGCTCGGCGCGAAGGTTTCCGCCAAGCACCGAGCGAGCCTAGGACCGAGAGGAAAGGAGAAATCAAGAAGACGGAGGCGTGCGGGATGACGGAGGAGAAAGGTATGGAGAGGAGCAGGCAAATGGTGCAAGTCGGGATACCAATCACGCCCTCACTACACCAACTCGTGCCGGATGGGCCTTAGGACCGCCCCGTCGGGGCAACCAATCACCCTCTATGTTCACTTCTTCCACCCGTGACTTACCCAATGCTATACATGTGGCCGCCTATCTTCTGAAGCTCCTGCTACTACTGCAGTAGATGATGATGGTCCGGCCAACCCCGATGCCAATGTCGTCGCCAGACTGTGCGTGGATTGCTGCTGGTGCTACATGGCCAACCATGGCCGATGTTGTGTGACCAAACACCGGCAAGACAACATGAGTCGGCTGAGATGGAGCACCTTGAATGTTCCCTATACCATTGGAAGCCAGCGCAACTGATCCCTCCGAGGGCTGCCATGCCCTTGAGTGCGACCATCCCTGTGACCGCTTCGACCACCCCTGTGACCGCTTCGACCACCGAATGACCTATGGTGACCATTATAGGATTTTTTTATTTTTAATACTTTTTTATTCAATATTTTAATAATAATCGCTTCTAATTTTTTTGTGTGGATCTAACCCTTTTTGTCGCGCTAGTGCCGCTAGTGCAACCAAATAACATTGTCGCGTCACATGCATTAACACGGCAACATCTGCCACGTTATATGACGTTTTCGACGTGGAAAAATCTTGTCACGCCACTCCCGCTGGCGTGACAGTATTGTTCTGTCGCGCAACCGGGAGCAACGTGAAAAAACTGAACGTTTGAAAAATCATCACTCTTTGATACGACATCGGATGAAGATGAAATTTATATGAGAAATATAGTTCTCGATGAGATCTACAACTTTCTAGTTTTTAGTTTTTTCATTTGAGGACATTAAGATGCCCAAAAAAATATAAAATTTCAGTAGCATAATAATCGCGTACTGATGCTTATCGCATTAGAAAAATAATATCTTTTGTGTATGTTGTCAAATGAAGATACTTTTTACATCAAAGTTGTAGCTCTCAATGAGAAATACGACTTCATAGTTTTTCAGTTTTTACATTGAGGTCGTTAAGACGCACAGTAAAAATAATATAAAATTTTAGTGGCATAATAATCGCGTACTAGCGTTTGTTGCATTAGAAAAATAATATCGTTTTTGTATGGTGTCAGATAAAGATATATTTTATATCACAAAATTGTCGCATTAGAACCCAGCATAATAATTTTTTTAGGAGCGATTATTATTAAAATATTGAATAAAAAATGATTAAAAACAAAAAAATCCCACCATTATAGCTGTGACCGCCTCCTCGACCACCATAGAAGCCATACCCATAGTATAGCTACGCCCATATTCCTGCCACCAAAGCCGCCTCTTTGGTCATGTCCTGGGTTAAACTCTGGCCTGAATCCTTGATTGTAGGCACTGTTGGTGGCGGGTTGCCCCGAACAACGGCACCTCCAGCAGGATCCTTGGCATCTTGCTTGATGCTATCGGCCACACAGCACCCTCACGAACAACCTGTGCATAAGAGTGTTTTTGTGGCGGCTGGCGGCTGTGTGAATTGGCGATGAACTTGCGCTTGATAAGTGCTTTGCATTGTTTTTGTTCCAAAAGTCATGCAAACAATGCCATCAGACCGGTCGTAGGCCGTAGCCACCTATTTGGTCCAGTTAGCATCTGTGTTGCAACTGGGCTGGCCTGTGGCCCAGGACTTAATTTGGTTTCCACGGAAGGCTGTACATGATCAGCGGTGGTGTGCAGAATTGACGCCGAGACTCCAGCCGGCTGATTCAAACTAGTCGAAGTTTAAGATGAGAAATTGTGACTGTGATTTGAACGTTGCTTGCTCGTACTCCCCGTGATCATCGGTGATGAGCCTTTCCGACCTACCGCCGTGTTTAGACATGATTCTAGCCTTATGCCCAGTCCATCTCCCAATGTTCTTGGGGCCGACAAATGTGTGGCTTCCGGAAATCACCTTACCACACGGTACGGCAACGATTGCCCTGGGAGTCTGGGACCTCGGATAGAGGAAGGAGAGGAGAAGGTGGCTTACGGACGGATGTCGGGCACGTAGAAAATCTGGCATGCGGTGGCGATGAACTGATGATAAAGCAGCTCAACCGACCAAGGGACGCGTCATCGATTGCTGAATTAAAGACTGCCGCCATCATGGCGATGAACGTTTTCTCCCCTTGTGTTTTCGGTTTTGGTCGTCAGCGGCTTCTCGTCGCATCGGATTGGATGAGAATAATCCTGATTGCAACAAGCACATGGAGGAACAACCGGGGACATGTCCTTTTACCTTCACACACGCTACGCCGATTCTATTTTTGAGAACCCGGCTCGATAGGAAGTTTCATATTTGGGATATACGCCTATCTTGTAGGTAGTTGATCGGGTCTATGTACACCCCGTCTTTTGGCCTTTAATTTCTGTATCTGTCTCTTTCCTTTTGGGTGGTTGGTGGTTATGTTAGGGTAAGGTCGTTCACTTCTGTTGTCTTCGCCTGATTTCAAATCAAAACTTAGGCAAACGCAACAAACCACGAGTACACCTAGGACCCGTTCGCTTCGCTGAAAAAACAAGCCGAAACACTCTTCCGGCTGATTTGTTATGAGAGAAAAACATTATCCCGGCTGAAAAAAAACAAGCTGAAAAAAAAACGGATTATAAGAGAAGCGAACAGGACCCTAATATATATATATATATATATATATATATATATAGCAACGTTATGGTATTTTGAAACTGTTATTGGAGGTATCATTCACCCTGTTCGCTTGTTGGTTTCAGCCAGCCCAAACTAGTCAGGCAACAGTATTTTCCTCTCACAACAAACCAGCATCAGCCAACCCAAACCAACCCAGAAACCAACTAACGAACAGGCCGAATGACATTGTACGAAAGAAAAATCTGCACTACCACTCGAAGTCAAATATCAATGTCATTCAAGGGGGTACTTGTTCCTTGAGGTTGACGATGAAATGCGAAGAAACTGGTATACTGGTGCAGAAATTGGAATTCATATACAATTAATACCGCAGCTTGCTGTCACATACTTCACAACAAATATCATTCTCTAAGAGGATAAAAGAAAGGAAAATAAGTAGAGTAGCTGTTTCAGAATCATTACTTGTATTTGAAAAAAACAAAAAAGTATATCTCCTGGACGACTTCAATATCTACCGTTGCTATACACATGCTTGAAGAGCCCTGAAATGGGAGGAGGGGTAAAAGTCAAAAATCAAGATTACCAGATAGACTATATTCTTCAATACCTTTTTTTTAACTTTAGCATATTATGAGGTTAATTGCTTGACACTCGTACTAACATTGTCTAGTATTTGAACACCTATTACTTGAGCGAAAATATTAATTAAGTTCTCAACCACCATGCCACATCATCAAAAATTAAATAGAAAGAGTAATATAAACACTCAAATGGAACATGCTACCTAACCCAAGACAAGCACATAGTGATCTCTATGTAGTAGAGCCACTTGTCTGTATAGGTGACCACTGACCACAATAAGTTAATGTTCAGAACAGCATAATGCAAATCATTGATGAACAACGTAGAGGCTGTACAATTTTTTTTTTAAAAAAAAGCAGAGGCTGTACGGCCATCCAAAATGTAAAATGGACTTCTATGCATTGGAACTCTAGATGGAACAAAAAGTTTGTGAAAAGTACATCACCTGTACTAAGAGGACGACGACTGAGGAGGTCATATAGGAGTTGATGATATCTTTGGCTTATTTGTACGTAGACACCTAGGGCATGTTCGAAACAAATGAATGTAAAATAGAGAAATAAAAAAGGTAAAAATAAGATAGAAGTGAATAGTGAAAAACTATAGGATTTCACAACATAGAAATAGATACTTTGAATTGTTTGGAATCAAAGAAAAAATAGAGAAACATGAGCAAGCATAGCAAGAGAGAGCGCAAAATTTATTTCTCTTAGGTTGAAGTGAGGATTTTATTTCCTATGTTTTACGCTACTCTGATATCCTTTTCTTGGAAAAGAACTCAACTTTCCTCCATTCCAAACACTATGATAATTTCCTTTTCTTCCTCCATTCCAAACACTATCATGTACTACCTCTTTCAAATTATAAGTTATTCTGTCTTTTCTAAATATATAACTTTCAATATCCATCTAGATATAGACTATGTCCAAATACATACTCTCTCCATTCCAAATTTTAAGACATTTTGGCTTTTCTATAGCTTTTATTATGCACTTAGATATACACATCAATGTATCTCAAAAAACCAAGAAGTCTTATATAATGTGGAACGAAGGAGGTAGCTTTTAATATGTATCTAAAAAGTTAAAATGAATTATAATTTAGAACACATGGATTATTTCCTTTCCTTTGGAATTTGTTCATTTAAAATTCCTTTGAAGACCATTTGATCCAAATAGGACCCAAAATTTGGATAATTAATTCAAAAAAATAAATTTAAATGCAGAAAGGCAAAGCAATAGAAGTAACAAAATGGAAAGCTAAAAATAACAACTATCCCGATTCCCGAAGTAGGCAAATAAAACAACCATCCCATCGTGACTTCGAAGAAGCGAGCCATTAATCAACAGGAATGAAGACAATAACAGCAGCTACAGCTCACCGTGAATCGGTCGGGGACGATCAGTGTGTGGCCGATCGGAGCAGGCGCGCGGCCTCGTCGGCGGCGAGCACGCACGTCCAGATCCAGCGGTCCAGCAGCAAGAATACGTTGTGCGCGATGCACAGCGCCATCTCCACTGGCATCGCCATTGATGAATTTTGCAACCTTGCAAGGCAAAGTATCCACAGCTTTTGTTTTTCTCCCCACAACTCGAGCACCTCACCACTAACCACCACTCATGCGCATTGCTGTGAGCTCCGGTTTAAATGATGGTGCTGGCGGAAGGAGAAGAGAAGGTAGGATGCATGGACTATGGAGAAGGAGACCGGTAGTGTAGACAGGTGGGCAGGTGGCTTCTGTGGAGGCCCACAGGAAGGAAGAATCATGTCATGCATGGACGCAATGAAGCGACCGTATTCCTATCAGGCAGGCAGACGACACGGCGACGCGTCACCACATGGCTGAGTGAATGATTGCCACGAGGGTGTGACGGAGGTTATCATTTTTATAATTTCTCATCAATTTGGCATTAGTGGCAGCAGGTCGAGACTAGCTGTGCAGGATCAACCTGATTCACTATGGAGACCATTTCTAATTTTAGACATGATCAGAATTGATTTTTCACAAGCGGTATAGCTAGCAATCGCATCTCGCATCTCTGAAAAGATTTACAGAGGTCGACCGAAACATAAGCCGCATTTGAAAATCTATTTCTAAGACTAGTTGACTGTTAGCAGCACGGTAGATCAGAGGAGAATTGGGAGAGGAGTGGACAGCAAGAAGGAAGAAGAGACGATTCGAAGGACAACTTAGGTTAGTATTCAATTAATTTCTACATCCAAAATGTGCCCTCTGTGCTGGTAATGCCCAATAGAGGCCTGGCCCAATTAGCGTTGGCCCAATTAGCAAGTCTATAAATGCTTATCAGCTCTTAACCCTAGGAGATTATCACTGCTGCCGCACGTCCTGCTGCCGCAGGGCTCCAGCCACCGGCAAGGTTCCTGCTGCCGCACGCCGCTTGGCCTGCTACCACACGTCCTGCTGCGTCAGGGCTCCTGCCAGTGCAGCCGCCGGCCAAGGTTCCTACCGTCGTCGCCGCACCTGCAGTCTTTCCCCGATCAAAGGTTGATCGTGAGGATCTTCGAGTACGTGCCGTGGAGTGATAGTACGCTCCAGGTTCGTCATCCCATCCCGTACGTGTGGACTGCCGTGGAGGTGGCACTAGGTTGCGCACTTCGTTAGATCGTACTGACTACTTCATCGACGTTGATCGGATCGACTACTCATGCTTCATCAAGACTTCCGCTGTGACGCGCGACAAGCGAAGGTATAATCTATGATCATCTACTCGCAAGTGATCCTGTTTACGCGGTTAATTCTTTGTGTGCTAGCGAGTAGCATACCGCGTTTCCCAACAGTGGTACCAGAGCTGTGCTTGTGCTGTTTTTAATCTAGATTAAATATTTTGCATGGTTAGGTTGTAGATCAGATCGTTTTGGCGAATAGCGTTACGCGCGAATTGAACTGTTTTACTCCGTTCTTGCTTCCTCATTATATGACTGGCTAACTGGCCATCTTTACGATGGCGCGCGAGCGTCGCGCGGCTGACCACGAGGTTGTGAGTTCAGTGTAGCGAAACAGTCAATACTGCGGCGTGAACGGCTATGTCGGCTAGAACGCCATGCCTAGTTAGCTTGCTGGCAGCATGCGAAAAATATGTTCTATCCGTTGTCAGCTGACGGGACCAGATTTGTTTTAATTAAAAAAAACGGGGACGCGTTGCATCATTCGTAGAAACGCCTAAACTCGTTTTTGTAAAGAATGATGTGATGGTATGGCCTCAAAATCATGTGATGATCTGTGTGTAATAAATTTGTGTGGCCTGCGTGTCACAAAGAATGATGTGATGGTATGGCCTCAAAATCATGTGATGATCTGTGTGTAATAAATTTGTGTGGCCTGTGTGTCACAAATTATTACAGCCGGGTTGAGGCTGTTCATTTTCGGCCTGCGTGCCACTCCTGTGATGTAATTTATAATTTTAATTTAGCTACTAGCGTGTATTAGCTGAATTAGATTATGTAATTCATCGACACGAGCGAAGCGACTCGGTGACCTTCGTACCTTGGAGAAGGTGCCCAAGATGTGATGTCTTGGTGTAGGCGTGCGGACTGGCGGTCTTCGACATGTGTTGATTTTCGTTAGGACGAAGAAAAGGCCATACTATCACAATAATTTGATTATCTGTGATGGTTAATATTATGCACTGCCTGTGATGCGAATGATGAATCCCTCATGAAAAATTAAGATTTATGCCCTTCCAACTAGCTGCACCATTGGGATCTTGTTAGTAAGTGATGGGTCTGCCAAAGCAGGGTGTCATCTTCTACCTTGATTCATTGGGTGGTGTCGGACACCACAACATAGTGTTGGTTTACTTGACAGAGCTATCAAGTCGGACTTGGGCTTTGGGGAATAAGTGTTGGGAGCCGAGACATATGATGTCGCCCAACAAATGAGAGTCGCATTGGATGCGATTGGCAAGTGTTGCCTACCTTGTTCACTATGATGCTAGCGGTGATGCCAAAGCTCACTAGTATCACAGGGAGCGTTGGATCTCGTCCTGCTATGCAACGCCGGGGGACGTTGGCACAACATAGCAGTAATTCTTTTATCAAAGGTGTTAATAAAAGAAGTGCTAACGGTTGCGTATCTTACTGTTGTAGAAAATGTCGAGTGCATCAAACTTCAAGTCTGCTGAACGATCCTAGATAGAGAAAAGCTAAACGGAACAAACTTTGTTGATTGGAATCGGAATTTGAGAATTGTTCTCAGACAAGAAAAAAAGTAATACGTTCTCGATACGTCTTACCCAGAAGAGCCTCAGAATGTCGCGCACACCACTAGTGCATATCGTGCTTATGTGAAGCATACTGATGATGCGGTGGATGTGCAGTGCTTGATGCTTGCTTGCATGAACTCTGAGTTGCGGAAGCAATTTGAGAGCACTAACCCGTACGATATGATCGTGGGGTTACGTGGCATGCAGGCCCGGTCCTGTCAATTTATGGGCCTGGAGCTTGGCCAGAAAGATGGGCCCTTCATTTACGACAACGCGCAAGAATGACGCCGGACGCGAAGACGCAGCTATGAAGCGACGAAGAGAGCGGCCGCGGCGGAAGGGAAATCGACAGCGCTCCAGTATTTTTGGGCCACGTATATGATTTTCTATTGGACCAGAGTATACCAGCTATAGCTTATAGTGTGTACATACCTGGGATTAGGCCCCTTGGCTTCGAGGGCCCTGTGCCAATGCACAGCTCGCACCCCCCCAGGGCCGGGCCTGGTGGCATGTTCGAAAACCAGGCGAGGGTCGACAGGTTTAATACCTCAAAAGCCCTATTTGGTTTCAAGCTTGCTGAAGGTGCTCCAGTCAGCCCTCATGTGATTAAAATGATTGGGTACATTGAGAGCTTGCAAAGATTGGGTTTTCCCCTCGATGACGATCTTGCCACCGATGTGATACTGCAGTCCCTGCTAGCTTTGAACCGTTCATCTTGAACTATCACATGAATGGTTTGAAGAAATCATTGACTGAGTTGCATGGGATGCTTAAGACAGCAGAGGCGAGTCTTAGGAAGACTCCTGGTCATGTGATGACAGTCCAGAAGGGTAAGAAGCGTAAGTGCCCAGCGAAGGCTAAGAAACCTACCGAAAGTGGGACTTCCAGGCAGGCGTCCAAGGCCAAAGAAAAGAAAGCTGGTGCCTCCCCTGACGATGCTTGCTTTCACTGTGGTGTAAAGGGGTATTGGTCGAGGAATTGCAAGAAGTACTTGGAAGATAAAAAGAAGAAAGGAGGTGACCTCGCTTGTGCTCTTGGTCTTGGATGTGGCTGATGCTGAAGGCCAGAGGGCGTGAGCCTCCCGTGCCTACAAATTCAGTCTGTTTGGAAACAACGACAGCCAGCCCCTGGCTGATGTCCTCGTGTGGAGGCTGGCGCTGGCTCGTCGATGAGGACAGTGCTACCTGGTTGATCCTGCCAGTAGTCATATGCTTGTCTCAAAGATTAAGCCATGCATGTGCAAGTATGAACTAATTTGAACCGATGAAACTGCTGAATGGCTCATTAAATCAGTTATAGTTTGTTTGATGGTACGTGCTACTCAGATAACCGTAGTAATTCTAGAGCTAATACGTGCAACAAACCCCGACTTCTGGGAGGGGCGCATTTATTAGATAAAAGGCTGACACGGGTTCTGCTCGCTGATCCGATGATTCATGATAACTTGACGGATCGCACGACCCTCGTGCTGGTGAGGCATCATTCAAGGTATTAATGTTATTGAAATTAATATTGCTATGCGTTCTAATAATGCATGTGTATTTGATACTGGTGCAATGATTCACACTTGCAAATCGTTGCAGGGGTTGAAAATAAATAGACGCTTTGCGAGAGACGAAGTGGATTTGCGCGTCGGGAATGCAGCAAAGGTTAATGCATTGGCCGTTGGCACTTATCCATTGTCGTTGCCTTCTGGATTAGTGCTAGAACTCAATAATTGTTATTTTGTTCCTGCATTGAATAAGAACATTATTTTCTCCTCACGTTTAGAGGATGATGGTTATGAATTCATAATAAAGAACAAGTGTTGTTCCATTTTTATGAATGGCATGTACTATGGGAGATGTCCTATTGTGAATGGGCTTTACATTCTTGATCTGGAAGATGCATAAATTAATAGCATTAGTACTAAGAGAACTCAGCGTAGATAACTCAAATCCTACTTACTTGTGGCATTGTCGTTTAGGCCATATAGGCGAGAAACGCATAGAGAGGCTCCACAAAGATGGTCTTCTCGATTCTTTTGATTTTGAATCGATTGAGACATGCGAGTCATGCCTACTTGGAAAAATGACTAAGACTCCCTTTGTTGGACAAAGCGAGAGAGCAAGCGAGTTATTAGGCCTAATACATACTGATGTATGTGGTCCAATGAACTCGATCGCAAGAGGTGGTTTTTAGTACTTTATTACCTTTACTGATGACTTGAGTAGATATGGCTATATCTATTTGATGAGGAATAAGGCAGAATCTTTTGAAAGGTTCAAAGAATTCCAAAATGAAGTACAGAATCATACCGGCAAGACAATTAAATTCCTACGATTGGATCATGGTGGAGAATATTTGAGCCATGAGTTTAGCGATCATCTAAAGAGTTACGGAATTGTTCCACAACTGACTCCGCCTAGGAACACCGCAATGGAACGATGTGTCCGAGCAGGAGGAACCGAACCTTGTTGGACATGGTGAGGTCTATGATGAGTCAGACTGATCTTCCATTTTATTTTTGGGGCTATGCACTAGAGACTGCTGCATTTACACTAAGCCGTGTACCATCTAAATTTGTGGAGAAGACGCCATATGAGATATGGACTGGGAAGCGTCCCAGTTTGTCGTTCTTGAAGATTTGGGGCTGCGAAGCCTATGTGAAGCGTTTGACGCCCACTAAACTCGAGCCCAAATCTGATAAATGTGTCTTTGTGGGGTATCCTAGGGAAACCAAAGGATACTATTTTTATAATCGTCAAGAGAACAAAGTGTTTGTTGCTCGAAATGCTGTCTTTCTTGAGAAAGAGTTTCTCTCGAAAGAAATTAGTGGGAGCACAGTGCAACTTGAAGAAGTTCAAGAAACACAAGAAAATATTTCTGTTCCCATTGATGAGGTGCAACATGATGAATCAGTGATGGTCGCTGACCAACATGATAAACCTCAACCACGAAGATCAATACGGGCACGTCACGCACCTGATAAGTACACTGCTACTGATTACAGGGCAGAAGGACATCCTATTGTTGGACAATGAGGAGCCTAAACATACACAGAAGCATTGATGGGACTAGAGTCTGAGAGATGGCTTGATGCCATGCAATCCGAGATGGAGTCCATGAGAGAGAATCAGGTTTGGAACCTGGTTGATCCACCCGATGGCATGAGAGCCATTGAGTGTAAATGGATTTTCAAGAAAAAGATAGACGCTGATGGAAAGGTTCACATCTATAAGGCACGACTGGTAGCGAAAGGTTTTCATCAAATTCAAGGTGTTGACTATGACGAGACATTTTCGTCCCGTTGCAATGCTGAAGTCTATTTGGATCCTTCTAGCAATTGCTGCATATTATGACTATGAGATTTGGCAAATGGACGTCAAAACAGCTTTCCTTAATGGAAACCTAAGTGAGGATGTGTACATGACACAGCCTGAAGGTTTTGTCGACCAACAAAATGCTAGAAAAGTGTGTAGACTTAGGAAGTCTATATACAGGGCTAAAGCAAGCATCCCGGAGCTGGAATCTTCATTTTGACTGAGGTAGTCAAATCGTTTGGCTTCTCACAAAATAAAGAAGAGGCATGTGTTTACAAGAAGGCAAGTGGGAGCGCACTCATATTTCTAATCTTGTATGTGGATGGCATACTATTGATTGGGAATGACATTCCGCTTATGGAGGATGTCAATGCCTCATTGAGAAAGAGTTTCTCTATGAAGGACCATGGAGAAGCAGCCTACATACTGGGCATAAAGATCTATAGCGATAGGTCTAAACGCTTAATTGGATTAAGCCAGAGCATGTACCTCGATAAGGTGTTGAATAGGTTCAACATGAATGATTCCAAGAAAGGATTCATACCTATGTCACATGGTGTAACCTTGAGCAAGACTCAGTGTGTGTCGTCGCCTGATGAGCAAGAAAGGATGAGTCGGGTGCCATACGCTTTGGCTATTGGCTCGATCATGTATGCCATGTTGTGGACGCGCCTAGACATTTCCTATGCTCTAAGTGTTACGAGCAGGTACTAATCCAACCTGGGTGATGCTCACTGGGTTGCAGTAAAAAATATCCTAAAGTACTTCTGAAGAACTAAGGATATGCTCCTAATTTATGGAGGTTCGGAGGAGCTCGTTGTAAAGGGTTACACCGATGCTAGCTTCCAAACTGACCAGGACGATAGCAAATCTCAATCAGGATATGTCTTCTACCTCAATGGTGGAGCAGTGAGTTGGAAAAATTCCAAGCAAGACACAATTGCAGATTCGACAACAAAAGCTGAGTATATTGCAGCTTCAGAAGCTACAAAGGAAGCTGTATGGATAAAAAAATTTATTTCTGAGTTGGGCGTGGTCCCTAGTTGCTCCAGTCTGATAGACCTCTATTGTGACAATAGTGGTTCTATCCCACAGGCAAAGGAGCCTAGGTCGCACCAGAAGTCCAAACACATACTACGGCGATATCATATCACCTGATTCGAGAAATCATCGATCGAGGAGATGTGAAGTTATGCAAGGTGCACACCAACATGAACATTGCAGATCCGTTGACTAAGCCACTCCCAAAAGCAAAGCATGAGATGCATACGAAGTCAATGGGCATGAGATGCTAGCATAACTGACTAGCAGTAGTGGGAGGCTTATGATGATGTATTCCATAAAGTAGTCATAAGATGATGACATCATGCCAACGTTTGTAATCTGCATTTTAGTGATATGTTCCATGACTTTGTCATTATATGTGATTAGCGAATACGTGATTCGTTAGTGAAACTCCATGATACAACATTGACATTGTACTAAAAATGGTCCCCAGCTTCCATCCGTCATGTGGGACTGTGACGTACAGATAAGCTGTTACATGTGTTGGGTGGATGATCTTGTTTCACAGGTCATGGCAATATGGGATATTGCGCCAACAATGTAGGCACGTGTTAGGAACACGGTGTCAGGATAGACCCACAACGAGACACCACGAATACGCTGCTATCGGTGAATCTCGTAACGACACGCATATTATGTCCTTAAACCTAAGATTGGTACAGAGTCCCGGATTGTGGAGCATCATATTTTGGGGTTGCTAAACGCTATTCCGTAACTAGGGTTGTTATAAAAGCAGCTTTTGGATGTGGTTGAAGCAAGTCGCAGGGTGTACTGAGTCAAGAAGGAATATGCCTCTCCTGTTTCAGGGAGAGACTCCTCTGGGCCCTCTCGATGTGATGAACTGAAAGCACATGGCCATGCCTTGACTAAAGGTTAGTCGATCAAAAAAGTTCTTCACTGAGTGAGAAATGGCTAAGAATAAGGGTAGCACTTCATTTGCCTTACACTTGGCTAGGTGTCGTGTGGCAGAAGGATATAATATTGGCAAGTGTTATAGGTTATGCAAGATATGAGCTTCGTGAACCTTTGGGAGTCAGTACGCCTTGCTAGAGGCCAATGCTAACTATTGATCGAAAATGGTTTCTGAGTCATGTCCGTAGGTTGCATGAACCTATGGGGTCACACACTTAAGGGATTGGAACTCATGGATACTTGCATAATTAACTTTTGTGCAAGTGGGAGACTGTTGGTAATGCCCAAGAGGGGCCTGGCCCAATTAGCGCTGGCCCAATTAGCAAGTCTATAAATGCTTATCAGCTCTTAACCCTAGGAGATTATCACTACTGCCGCACGCCGCTTGGCCTGTTGCCACACGTCCTGCTGCCGTAGGGCTCCAGCCGTCGGCAAGGTTCCTGCTGCTGCACGCCGCTTGGCCTGCTGCCGCATGTCCTGCTGCATCAGGGGCTCCTGCCAGTGCAGCCATCGGCCAAGGTTCCTGCCGCCGCCGCCGCCGCACCTGCAGTCTTTCCCTAGTCAAAGGTAGATCGTGAGGATCTTCGAGTACGTGCCGTGGAGTGCTAGCATGCTCCGGTTCGTCGTCCCATCCTGTACGTGTGGACTGCCATGGAGGTGTCGCTAGGTTGCGCACTTCGTTAGATCGTACAACTACTTCCTCGACGTTGATCGGATCGACTACTCGCGCTTCATCAAGACTTCCGCTGCGACGCGTGACTGAGCGAAGGTATAATCTATGATCATCTACTCGCAAGTGATCCTATTTACGCGGTTAATTCTTTGTGTGGTAGCGAGTAGCATACCGCGTTTCCCAACACTCTGCTCTCACGATCGTCAGGGCCTCGAACACTCGCGTTCAAGCGCTCAGGCTTGGCTCCAGTTGTCGCCAGCATAACGCAAGATGGGCTGCCTGGGCTGTGTCGATCTCGTGGGCTTCTCCATGGTAGCAGTCACCCTCGTTGTCGGACCGGCAACAGCAAGAGGTTGGTTGTACCCTAGCAGCTAACATCCTCTCCTCTCCTTGAAACCATGCTTCTCCCCTAGCAGCGGCCCGGGGAAACTCTAGTCGCAGAGCTTCGTAGTCCTCGTGCCGTCAGGGACAGAGGCAAGTTGTTCCACTTGATTAACACTTTCTACTGTTTGAGTCTGAAGAACCTACTCGTTACCTGATGGCCAGAACCCACCACCCATGCTTTAGATATCTGGAATACAGGATGAATAGATGAATGATCCGGAAGGTCCAGGTCATACGCCGTTGGACTAGCAGCCATTGCCGATCGTTGGAGTACTGTTCATGTCCCATGCATCACCGGACAGGTCTGGTGCCTTGTGGCCGACTGCAACCTTGCTGCAACCATCTCTTGTAGAATACTCCGCCGCTTCGTCCAGTGAGTCTTCCACCTCTGTCACTGGCACATTGCAGTCTGGTGCTTCTTAGCTCCATGCACCGGACCGGTGCTGCTGTTGCAGCTGGGCTATGAATACTGTGCATGCTTCGTCCGGTGCCTTCTATTGGCGACCACTGGACAAATATGGTGCTGCTATATATGCAGCCTCTGTTTTGCTCAGTTTCTTCGTCTGTCTTCGTCTAGGCTTCTTCTATAATTGTAGGTCCTCAACATATCTTCTAATGTCTTATTTGAGGTGTTGATCATCTAGATCGTCACTTTGACCGAGTCCAAGTCCACTTTGCATTTATTAACTACACCTTGTATATTAGCAAACAACATTAGTCCAAATGGTTATGTTGTTCATCAAACACCTAAATCAAATTTAATGGCCCATAGGGTACATTTTTCTTACAATCTCTCCCTTTTTTATGCTTGATTACAACACAATCAAAGCAAGCAAATAATAGATATTATTACAAAATAAAATCTAACTACTTGTTAGGATGCAATATAAGATTAGTATCATATGATGGTAAAAGATATCACTTGAAGATCAAGAGGATACTTATCACACCTTGCAATTTGTATACACGTCCCCTTACGTGGCATTGTGGCCTTAAGACTCCCCCTAACTCTATAACCCACTTCGTCCCTTTCTTGGAATTAAATTCTCCCCCACTAAAAGCCACTTAGAATTTTTGAAAATTGATTTAGGTATTTATTATGGTTTGGTCTTGGCTTGCTTTTAGTCCCTCAAGTTCTCCCCCTTTGGAATCAAACAACGAAAAGGAAGACATTCGTAGCACAAACGAGGGTCAAAAATTAATATTCTTCATACGTGGAAGGAATTGATCATAAAACTTGACTCGTATTACAAAGACTAAGCGCCCCAAGTGTATGCATACGTGTGGTGGAAGGCAAAGTATATGAGTAATCATCAATTTTAAGCATAGATGGACTTTAATCTATATAATGAATGGAGAAAGCATATAAAAGATACCAATTGAAAGCCAACAAAATGACATCGTTTTAGGGATACCACATGTAAAATTTCAATTGCACTTGATACCAATTTGTATGATATGTCATACCACACGAGGATATAAAATACCACATATAAGTGGTCATCCATGCTTAGCTCCGGAGACTCCACTTTCCTTTCAATTAGACTACTACACACATGATACTATGGGAGCCGATCAATGGGATGGATGATGTTGTTCTCATTGGACACGCTAGTGAAATCACCAGCCCTGCTGTTATCATGATCTTGAGACATCTTGAACACTGATTGATCTTCTTTCCCTAGCGGAGTCAGCCAAAAAGCATATTGACACCAATCCGGACCACACTAGCAAGGGCAAGAATGCCCAAGGTCACACATGACCTATCACATGTAGCAAGCAACCCTAAGATTAGCGAATCTAATCTAGAGATTGATTAGGCAGACTTAGAGCTCATCCTTCGCTGCAAGAACTCAGGAACACCTCCTGGGAGGCCCCATCCAGGAGATACACGTCTAAGGTTGTCCAGGGTCGGCAAGCTAAGGCCACCTAAAATGTTGCTGAATCTCACGAGAGATGCAATGGATAGCAAGAGGCTAGGAAAATAGGGTAATAGATGCAAAAGAGACGATTGAGTGTTGGATCCTTCAATCGACCGTGCTCCTCTGATATATATAGAGGGGTAGTCTTATCCCAGTAGGAAATAAGTCCAAATCGTACCCTCCATGTTTCCTATGCGAGAATATATCAAAAACCGATTTGGAAAGTGATAGGTTTGGACTCAGCGAGAAAACCGACCTGGCTGGGTCCCATACCGGCTCGGCCGGTTAGAAGAGTCGGCTGGCCAAGCGCAACAAGAGAATCGTCTTGGCCATGTCACAAACCGGCCAGGCTGGTTTTGTTGAGGCCTGGCTAGGGGGCCGCGCTGGAACACAGTGGAACCGACCTGGCCGGTTTGGTAGGGTTGACGCCACCCTATTCCTTCTTTTACCTCTGAGCTCTTAATAAGATGTTCCAATATATTCTTCATTATTGTTTTAATACTAGGAACATTGCCACAAAGCTCTTTTAACTCTTGGTCAATTTTGGTCGTCAATGATATGGCAGGTCGACAAGTTGAAGATGAGATTGAAACTGATGGGGAAACCGATACAGAAAATTGATATGGTTTGTTGACTTCACCTGTATTTTTCTATAATTCTATTTAGTCCTAAATGTTTTTACTTATACATTTTGTGCTTGAGCGCATCAAGATGGTCGATGTCTCCTATATGAACCATTGAAAGATATTGCTTTGTTATCTATGTTAGCGACTTTGCCATACCCGTCCTCCACCACTGGTTTTAATCTATATCTATACCTCTTCTACAACTAAAAAGAATAAAGTGTGGATATTTTTTGGTGCGACATTTATTTTGGTTCGTCCGTCTGCCCACGTCTATGATTCCACGACATCTCCTGCATGCTGTGTCCTTTGGTGCGATTCTCCTTAATTGAATATTGCTTGTTATGTGATAGAGGAATCATGACAAAATAGGAAGTAGAAAATTATTGTGCTATCCATATACACATTGCATGTTTGCATGCACCAGCATACATGGCAACGAGTAAAAGGAAAGAGAATTAAGACAAAAAGAACCTCTTTGCGTTTCTAAGAACCTTGCCAAATCTGTCTATATTTAATTACTTTCCCTCTTTGCATTTGCAAAAGAGATAACTTTTTTCTCCTTTCATTTGGTTTCACGCTCATGTGTTTCATTGTCCTCGCTTGCTGTTTCTTGCTGAAATTGCCCTTGGGTCTATTCATTTTGAACCATTTCCCAATATTCTAATTAAACTATAAAATTTTGAATTAGGATACGAGGTAAGACATGCAAACAGATATTTTAAAACTACCTATAGAGTTCAAAGAACTTAATAAATTAATCCTTTTGGAGGCAATGTAAATTCTCTCTAATCTTTCATTTGGTGTAGTTAGTATTATAATAGTACCCGCATGTATTCATGGAAAATAAATTATGGACAAAACGTGGATATTTTTTGGTGCGACATTCAAACATGGGTCCATCGTCCTGCCAATATCCTTAAAGTAGATCACATAAAGGATGAGAGTCCCTTTATGAGATTGCTCACAATAGACTCAAACTTATATCTGATCATGGTAATGTTGAATTGCTTTACATCAAATGCATCGGCAATGATAAACGGGGACATAGGTTTTAGTATGCATAGTGGAGGAAAACTCAACCTTGGCCTTCTCAGCAGCTTTTCTGAGCCTTTGCAGTGCTAACTTGTCTTTACTTAGATAGTCAAGAGGTGCACCATAAAATTATGCACCACTAAGAAAAGTGTCACCATTGGTTGCCTTGACCTAAAAAATAGTGTCGAAATTAAGAATTACAACACCTAATTCAACATATTTGAACAGACACTCAAGTTGATACCTTATTCTACAATATATGTCTGTGTAGAATAGTCCTAAAGCCACACATATTTATATGGTGAGTATAACATACTTTCGTTTTAAAATTTTATGAGAGATTTTAAGACACGCAGTATTATCCATGTGACAGGCACTAATATTTATATATACTCGAACCTGTGTGTACATGATTATATGGAGATGCAGTGAAACTTATTCATGGATTTATTGGCGCATGAAAGAAATGGATATCGGAGAATTCTTTCCAGTCGATATAAAATATTATCTTAGCCTATATCATGAAAAAAAAACTATACAGTAGAGTTTGTGAGCCTACGATGACACTGCTCTCCGTGACTGTGTTAATTTCACGAAGTTTGCCTTTTGAATTAAATGTCACTCTAACGTCGGTATTTAATTTAACAGTATTGTTATCTTATCGTGCGATCCGTGTGTTTTTAGTACAAAAGATTTAGTTGTCCCGTAGCAACGTATGGGCACGCTACCCTAGTAATAATAAAGAGAACATTTCTAGGCATAAATTTTTTCGTTCAACCATATTCACAGAGTTCACGTGTCCGTTTTTTACTAGGAAAAGTGTTCCCGTCTGTGTCCTTTGTAGGGTTGTTTTTTTTTTTTTCATTTCCGCGTTCCTTTCCCGGTCCTTTCTTTTCGGGAAAGCGTTCAACCAACACGTCCGTGTTTGCTGGATTGTTTGGCCAGCCTCGAACCGTCAACCAGTACGTGCTCTGTCGCTAGGACTCCCGCCCGCGCGTGCTCTCCTGCAGCCTTCTTCTCCACTCGTCATAACTCCGTCGTCTCTACATCTTGCTCACCGATGGCCGCTGCGGCGGCGGCAGCAGACGCTTCGCCCTCATGGCCCACTGTCCGCAATCGTCTCAGTGTCCCTCCCATGAATGTTTCTGCGACGAGTCCGCTGCGAACTGCGAAGGACGACAGCGCGATGAGTCTGCTGCCCAGGGCGGCGGCGGCGGGCTCCGGAGATGCGTCTACGCCGGCAATCACCAAGGCCTCCCATCCCATGCGCATGCTCCAAACACGCTGCTGCGCAGCGCGAAGCGAGCAGCTAAGCGTACGTCGTGTACCTTGCTCCGAGCGTCCCTAGCTTGACGTCATGCCTACGTAGTATATGGCTGTTTTCTCTTAGAAAAATAAATCCGGAAATACTTTAGAAATACACATCGGAGGGGTGTCCCAGCAACAATTACCTTATTACAGCGTTCAAACCTTGACGTCATTCCTACGCAATATACGACTGTTTTCTTTTAGAATAAATCAAGAAATACCTTAGGAATACACATTCAATGGGTGTTCCAGCAACAAGTACCTTATTTCCCTTAATTGAAATTAAATTAATCCATGAAATATATTTTACACATATCAGACCATTAAAATAATCAGAAGACTTAGATACTAAAAAATATCACCCATATCAACCACGAGCTCATTTGAAATGTTAACCCTTCTATAATAAACAAATATTTCCACACTAAGTTCTTACTATAATTTTAATTAGGAATAAAATTTATTCTTATTACAACTTGAATTAACTGATGTTCCTGTAACCAAACCGTAAACTAAAATCTTGAGTAGTTTGTTATCTAATTTAACCTAAATAAATACATCTCCAAGTGGTACATATATACCAGTGCAATCCTTCGCAAGAGCTGCTATGTGAAAAGTCGTGAGAGGTCTCAATCATAATCATCAACATGCAGTCAAATCCTTGACATGACACCAACCAACTCCTCGCCATCTTGACGAACTCAATCAGAATTGAAATTACATATTTTAATAGATTCATCAAAGAAAGTCCAACTCAATATTTAACTCTATCAACGCATAAATAGTAAGAAAATTATATATATATATATATATATATATATATATATATATTTATTAAAAGTAATACTCTTGTGCTTTACAATGGGAAAATATATCAAGATCGTATTCTATTTCGATACAGACTTAATAAGACCCATCATATTGTTGTCAATATTAACTTTATATTATGATGATGTTATGGTCATCATAAAATAAATTATAGCTTTTAAATTTTTTAGATATAGTAAACATAAATATATATATATATATAGGCCCTGTTTGGCATAGTTCTAGAAAATCCTAGATGTAGAGCTGCAGACATGTTATTATAGTTACATGACTTTTTTTATTTACATTTTAGATTGAATAAAATATTTTGGATCAGATTAATTAGCCTATAAATTATAGATCCAACGAAGACCTCGGAGCGACAAATGGACTCATAGTGTCGGTGTTTCGAATAAGCACCGGCAAGTAAATTTATAGTTATGCGCGTTAGGCCCGGATGGTGCGCTAATGGACACAAGATTTATACTGGTTCGGGCTGAATGTCCCTATGTCTAGTCTGTTGCTGCTCGTGTTATTAGCACCGAAAATGGTTCATAGTAGGGGGTACAAACGGTCGAGAGAGGGACTGGTCCCAAGTCTCTAATGGAAGGGTCGAAAGGATATCAAGAGCCTGATAGCAGCTTGACTGTGTGCGATATGTGTTGTTCATCAAGAGTCCGTCCCTTCGTTGAAGGAAGCACATCCCCTTTTATAGATGAAGGGGACGACTTTACAAGTGAGAGGGCTTGGATGAGTATGCCACCTAGCCTTGTTGTTCACGTCTACCAAGCCTTATTGTCCATTCCGGTAGGGTGCGAAAGGATGATTAGCGCCTACAATACTGTCGATGCCACTGTAGAATGTTAGGATGGCTACAGAGTACTGCCCCGCGTAGGGTATGGACTCTGGTACAGTGGTTTTTGATGTATGAGCTATGCCTTGCCTTTCTCCGCACGTCTTCTGGTTCCCTCCGAACAGGGAAGCCCCCTGGTCGGATGGCTCCAGTCGGCCCTCAGTGCGCCGGTCGGAAGAAGAGCGGTGAGCAGGCTTCCCGCGAGCCCCGGTCGCGGGGTCGGAGTCCGTGGGGTTGGAGCAGGAAGCAGTGCTGTGGGCAAAGCCTTTTGATCGGAGGAGGCGTCCGGAGGCTGAAGTGAATACTCCGATCTGGTGGACCCGAGGGGCCATGAAGCGGGTGCCGCTCCCTTGGGACCATATCGTGGTGATAGCATATCCATCATTTGTGGAGGACGCGAGTCTTTTTCTGGACCTGTAGTGGTTGTCGTATGTCTACGTCGGGTTCCAGTGCCCGAGGGCTGAAGGCGGCGCCCACAACTCTGTAGGGCGTAGAGCACGCTCCTACAACACTATTCAGGCTCTGCTACGCCTGGAAGGGTCTAAAGCACCCATCCCGTCGTCAATGTTTTCCTAAACGCTAAACGGTAAACAGTCGGTCACCTAACCATTTAGCCATTATTCGGGCAAAACGTCCCATTAAATGGGCTAAATGGCCAATTAAACAGGGTAAACGGGTGATTAAACGGAAACAGCACACCACTGTGTAGCGTTTACACGGTGTGTAAACAGGCTAAACGACCGTTTAGGCGAACAGTGCCCGTCGTTCCCTGGCAGTACTTTTCCTATCGGGGCGCAGGGTATGGACTCTGGTTCAGTGGTTTTGACTTATGAGCCATGCCTTGCCTTTCTCTGCATGTCTTTTGGTTCCCTCCGAATGGGGAGCCCCCAATCGGATGGCTTCAGTCAGCCCTTAGTGCGCCGGTCGGAGAAGAGCGGTGAGCAGGCTTCCCGCGAGCCCCGGTCATGGGGTCGGAGTCGCGGGGTCGGAGCAGGAAGCAGTGCTGTGGGCGTCCCTCGAGCGAGACCGAGCCTGTCCCTCGGGGGTCGGGCGAGGCGGAGTCAATCCCTAAGCTCTCGGGCGAGGCGGAGCTAGCCCTTATCCCTTGGGCGAGACCGAGCCTGGCCCTCGGGGGTCGAGCGAGGCGGAACCAAACTCCCGTCATTCGGGCAAGGAACGTAGCGGCATCCTTGTCCGTCCAGAAGTTTTTAACATTCGATGGTTATTAGTTCCACCTCCTTGGGTACCCCGGTATTAGGTCCCCGACAGTAGCCCCTGAGCCCCCGGGTGATTCGGGTAGAGTCGCCCAGGGGATGTATTTGATTTCGTCGGAGTCAATTCGCTAGAGGGTGCGCGCGAGCGCACCCGATGGGTGTAGCCCCCAAGCCCCCGGGTGATTCGAGTAGAGTCGCCCAGGGGGTAGTATCGGACCCTCCACGGGTAAGGCCGTAAGACTTGGTTTTTTGTCAACTGGATATTTTTAAGGGAAACGTGGTATTCCGTTCATGGGAATTTTATTTAGGGCCGGCGAGCTCCTGGTGGAGCTGCAGACGGAGCGAGACCTCAAGCTGAAGGCTGAGGAGAGGTCCGCGATGTTGCAAGAGAAGGCGAACCAGGATGCCATGGTGGTCGATCGGGCCATCCGAGAGCACGACGAAGCACATCGGGAGGCCGAGGCACGCCAGGGCGGATCTTGGAGTCGAGGTGGCCCGACGGCTGGATGCCGAGGAAGTTTCTGCTTGGTCTGCGCGCCGATCTCACCGAGGCGTGGGGGCTTCTTCAAGTCGAAGGTGATGAGTATGATCGCCTGTCTTCCACTGTCCTAGGCGATCTGTGACTGACCTACAGGTGATGCAAGAGGAGGGGGCTGGTTCCCTCGTAGTCCGTGCTGCTGGTATCACTGACGCGCATGGGCCAGCTTGAGGAGAGCGCCTTTTGACTCGGGGATCACCCTAGGCCTTCACTGCGCCCATTCCCATTATGCTCAGGAGATCAACCTGGGGGTGATGAGCCAAGGCTTCACGCCTGTCTATGAAGACACTGAGCTAGATGAGATGGAGAAGGCGGTGGCTCCCCTTGCGCGGAACCTGGCGGACAAGCTAAAAGAAGAGGTTCTCCCTTCGCAGAAGTAGTTAGTAGAATTGGTTTGATAAATACTTATTTGTAACATGTGAACAAGTGTTAGTGCTTTTGTGTCCTGGAAATGGTTGCGTAAGTCTTGTTTCGTTTGTTTTGATCTTACCTTCTCTTTTTGCGATGAAAAAAGATTTAGACAATCTACCCTTCCGTTTGTTAAGACCATAGGGCCCAAGGTTTTTTTAGGGGAAACTTGATTGTGCTGGTGAGCAAAATTACCATAGCTGTCTAGGCATGGGCCTTTTGCGGTCTTACCAGTCTGTTTCACCGAACCTTGCCCCTGGTCTTGATGCGAAGAGGAGGTCAAATATAATATTTTCTCGAAAAGAAAAGAAAGGAGGTTCCCATACCTTTATCAACCCCCTGAGTGAGATCCGACCCCTTGTGGTTGCTAGGGTCGGATGTTACCGGAGACCGGAGCGAGGGAGGCGAACTTACGTTTGTATTTACTCATACCCCTTACCTTAAGACTTTGATGATTGCTGCGTGACCGTGCATTATGAGCTTGCTAACGGGGATGTTCGGACGGAATCTGATCCCATTTGCTTCGCGATAGGGTTGGCGAAGCCCTCGGGTGGTGTTCTACTACTCCTTGGCCTGCCTTCCAATAGATTGCCCCTCAATGGGGTTTCTATGGGCTCGGCTAGAGGCTAGATTTGAACAAGAAGGTTGAGATGACCCTATTCACCTTAATGCGGGTCGGGCAAAGGCCGTTGAGGCTCATCTATGTTTTCTCCCCTAGCTCTTGTTCGACGCGAGGCTGCCCCGGACCCTTCGCTAGTCAGCCATCAAACCTCGGTCTCTCGATCTTGGATCGAGTGGCTCGAGCCCTTGAGCCCTTGAGGGTCTGCTAGGGGTCAGCCATGTTTTCACGCGCTACCCCATCCTTGGTTTTCGTGACCGGAGGGGCTGAGTTGACGACACTTGCCTCGATGGCTCGAGTGTCGTGCTCAATGAGCTCGCTAATGGGTATGTTCATGTGGAATCCGGATCCATCATTCGCTGATGGGGTCAGCAGAGCCCTCATGTGGCATTCTACTACTTCTGAACCTGCCTCCCGGCAGATGCCCGAGCCATTTGTTGGGCTCAGGAGGCCCGTTGGCCTCTCCTCAACAGAGATTCTATGGGTCTGGCTCGAGGTTAGAATCGAATAAGAAAGGTCGAGATGTCCCTGTCCGCTTCTGAATAGGGTCGGGCAAGGCCGCTAGGGCTCATTTTGGTTTTTCTCCCCTGGCTCTATTTGACATGAGGTGGCCTCGAGCCCTTCGCGGGTTGGCCTTCGAACCCCGGTCAGGTGTCGCTCATATTGAATGAGGCGGCTACCGCTTCATGACGCGACACGAAGTGTTAAGATGCAAGGGTTTGCATATGCAATGTTTGAATGCATGAATTTAACATATACTTTAATCGAGACGAAAGCGGGGGTCGGTAACGTTACCTTGGTGGGATGAGCCGTGGGAAGCTCCTACCAGACATGTCCGTGCTAGGTTCAGGTCCAACATTTATGACGAGGCCAGCATAACCTGCATAACTATCGCAATTTTTTGTTTCCATCTCTCGGTGGCTTCTAAGCGATCTGTCAGCTTCCCCCCAAAGGGGGCTCTGTAGGCTGGACCCCTCCAAACTCCTTTCGGGAAGGCGGGAGCTAAGGTTAGTAGTGTGAGGAATTAGTGAACGCGATTATGCTGGTGAACCAAAAAAACACCAGTAGCCGTCGGGGCATAGGGTCTGGTGGTTCGTCCAGTTGTACTCATCGTTGTATTCCCACATGCCGTGCTTTTGGTTTCCCAAACATGTAAGGAGGGGTCGGGCTAAGAGGGTGTTTAAAGAAACATGCGCCCTCGACAGCCCCCGAGCGATGTGCCGTGCCCCTACCGTTGCTGGGGTCGGAGGCCCAGTAAAGAATTTAATACTCAAAGTAAACAGGGGTACTTATCTTTCAATTGGTCGTTCGTTCGTTGTTTTGCCTAGGCCTGCCTGATCGACCCAGGAGGCCCGTTGGACTCCCCCTGGAGGTAGGTTCCGTCGTTGGGTAGTTCCATAGGCCAGCCTATGGAAGCGGAGAGTTGCCTGTAGGTGAGCGTGCCCTAGTTCTTGTGCCCGGGGCGCATTAGTGGCGGGCCATGCCTGGGTGATGTTCTTTCGCCTTTCCTCTGCTACTGTGCCCCTTCTTTAAATAGGGAGGGGGAGAGGAGTTCTCGCCCCATTCCTAGCCAGCCTCTGAGCCACCACCACTTCTCCTTCTTTTCCACCGAATGCGGCGGTTCCTGAGTATGAGAGGGTGATGCGAGGGAGAGAACAACTCATAGGTCTGCTTGTGAATCCGAAGCATGATGTCAAGCTAGAGGTCATCCCACATAGATGAGATGGTGCGAGCCACCCTTGCTATGGGCGCACCACCACCACCGATGGAGGTGGGGCACTGGAGGGCACCGAGCATCGTCGACCTTGTCATCGTTCGTTGCGGCCTTCCTTTGGTGGGAAGCGCCTCCTGTCCCAACGCCGTTGTCGGAGTTGGAGCTGATGATGATGGCGTAGTTCCTGAACGCCCCGGCAGAGGGGCACCGCATTCGCTTGGCACGGTGCTCGACGTTGCAGATGATGGTGCCTTCGAAGATCCCGCGGCGTGGTGGGATGTTGCCGAGGGAGAGCGTGGTGCGGCGGCCACAGTAGACGAACTGGCCCATGTACATGCCCGGACATTGCCGATGGAGAGCTTGGCGCGGCGGCCGCGGTAGTACATGTAGTAAAACTGCAAATACTTCTTGATGCCGTATGGGAGTTTCTAGCGGCCCCTTGCCTTTCTCCACACATCTTCTGGTTCCTTCCGAATGGGGGCCCCTGGTCGGATGGCTCCAGTTAGCCCTTAGTGCGCCGGTCGGAGAAGAGCGGTGAGCAGGCTTCCCGTGAGCCCTGGTCACGGGGTCGGAGTCGCGGGGTCGGAGCAGGAAGCAGCGTTTTGGGCCAAACCTTCTGATTGGAGAGACTGCTTGGAGACGGCTGGTGCCTGAAGCGAGTGCTCCGGTCGGAGAGGTGGGCCGAAGAGGCTGATGAGCAGGCGCCTGTTCTTATGGGTAGACCTTCCGGTCGACGACTAGGACTACCCTTTCCGGCCTGCTATGTTTTAGTTTTTTGGGCCGTCCCATGGAATATATGTTGTTTTCCTAGCGCTGAGCCTAGGCGTGGAAGCCGGTCCTCAAGGGACCCTAGGTCAAACATCGTGCTGCCAGAGAGCGAGCAGCCCGCCCCTTTGTCGGTCGTGCCATCAGCAGATGCCGCCGGGTCGGTTTAATACCTTTTTTTAAATACAAGTAGTTAGTAAATGTAAAAAGTTTAAGTTTGTGGGGGAACCCCTGTGTAAAGCGTTCAGTGTGTGTTTTTAATGACTGCAATTGGTTTTTGTTTTTGTGATGGAGTTGCTCCATTCGGGGAAGCTTGTTCTCTTTCGTTCCTTAGTTCTCCCTTAGCATAATTTTGTTTTAAATTTCTTTCTATCTCGTACCTGCCTGTTTGTTCCGTAGGTCGCAACTTTGCGAGCTCGGGGCATGGCCCACGAGGCTCGGCCGATCGTAGCCGTAGGAAAAGGCGGGGTGCGATCAGTCGAAATGTTCTAAAGCAAAGTTACGTAAGGTAAAACAAAGGAACGAACTACCCTTTTGTTCAGATAGGAAGGAGTTTCTTCATACAAAACCAAAAGAGTACTTAGGGTAAAAACAAAAACAAAGGGGTAGTAGAGCCCCTGAGCGCCCCGAGCCAAAAAGTGTTCGGGTCGAGGCGCTCTTACAGGAGCATTCACTAAGTAAAGGTTAGACTAAAACTTAGGAAGAGAAAAAAAGACATAGCTGTTCCAAGGTCATCGGAGAGAGCGTCGTCGTTGTTGTCCTTCAGTCAGTAGGCTTCTGGTTGGATCCCTTCGTGCTCCAGTCGTCTAGATCCTTGTCCGCTACGCCCCCTTCTTCGGTTGCTGTCTCCTCGCCTTTTTCTTCCTTTGGCCTGCTGGCCTACCTCAGCAAGCGCCTGAGGAGTTGGCAGTCCTTGTAGAGATGGTTGACGGGATAGTTGTGGTTGGTGCACGGGCTCTCCATGAGATCATGGAAGTGGCCCGGAGGGTCTTGCTGGGGCTGAGTGCCCGTGTAATCTGCCGTGGCGGCCAACGTGGAGTTGGTCGGTCGGCGGTGATCCTTTCTGTTCTTCTTTCCCCTCTATGTGGAGGGGCCTTCGTCTTGATCCTGGCACTTGGCCTTGCCTTTGTTGTGGCCCTCGTTGAAGCGTGGCAGAAAAGGCGCTTGCTGGGGGTGTTGGACAAAGGTCCGTGGTTACAGACTATCAGGGCTAGGACTCCGACCGACACTGCATGTGTCTTGGTTCGACCCAAGCCGCACATAGATAGGTGGTCGGCACGGGGTGGCCGTCAAGTCAAGACGAGGTGTGGTTGCAGCTTCTTATGCCACAATCAGTGGTTGTGGCCATGACAAGGCCCCATCTGCTGCGTCCTTGTTCCCTGGACGGGGAGCTAGGTCACGAGTCAGCGTCATGATACAAAGCACTCCGCTTGTTGAACGGCGGTGATCTCCAACAGTGCCCGGAGGTTTTGGTGGATTGCTCGTCCATGAGGGTCATTCGGCTCGGGCAGGTCACGTAGGAGCATTGCCGCGGCGGCAACGTTCTGGCTGGCCCGAGCGAACTGTGGAGGGTTGCCTGTCAGGGTTGCCTCCTCTCCGGAGATGCTTTGGACGTGCCCCTCAGGGGTTTGCGCCATGAAGCATTCCTAGGAAGGGTGATGGCTCCCCCTGCTAGAGTCAGAGCTGGAGGACGACTCTGGTTCCTTCGTGAGGAGCCTGTGGAGTGTCTCCGGATTGTGTTCAATTTCCCCCACAAACTCGCTGTCCGTAGGCAGCTGAACCATGCGTAGTGCCAGAAGGTGGCCAGCGGTTGCCGCAGTGTTGCGGAGGCCGAACGGAAACGCCATCGAGGCGCGTCGTGTGGAGCATTCCGGAGAGAGGGTGATGTGGCGCAGGGCCTCTCTGGACGACTGGGGTCCAAGGGAGACGCCGGGCTAGCCCTCAAGCCTTCGGTAGCTGAAGTTGATGGGAGGGAGAGACTGGATGGCCACGTGGGCCAGTGCCAACTCTCCTCCCAGTGTGACGATGAAATCTAGGTCACCGAAACGCACACGTGCGCCTGGGACCCAGCTGATTGCGTGGTTAGCCATCCGAGGCCTGATTTGGAACGCACAAAGTCCCCTACCTAGCGCGCCAACTGTCGGTGTTTCGAATAAGCACCGGCAAGTAAATTTATAGTTATGTGCGTTAGGCCCGGATGGTGCGCTAATGGACACAAGATTTATACTGGTTCGGACTGAATGTACCTACGTCCAGTCTGTTGCTGCTCATGTTATTAGCACCAAAAATGGTTCATAGTAGGGGGTACAAATGGTTGAGAGAGGGACTAGTCCCAAGTCTCTGATGGAAGGGTCGAAAGGATGTCAAGAGCCTGATAGCAGCTTGACTGTGTGTGATGTGTGTTGTTCGTCAAGAGTCTGTCCCTTCGTTGAAGGAAGCCAAACTGTAGCCCACCTTTACTCCCGAGTGGACCAATCCACTCGGGACTAAAGGTCAGACCTTTAGTCCCGAGTGGTCCACTACCCGCGCACACCGCCACCGGGAGTCGGAGAAGGTAGGCGCCCACCGGTGCGGGCTGCCTAGGGGCGGCTGGCGTCGAGTCAGTGCTGTGGCCAGTGGGCCTCCGCTGCGTCCTTCGCTAGCACGCTACACGTGACTGCGTTCTATTGGGATTCTATACGCTGTCATCTCGGCTCCATCTTGTGTTTGTTGCATCACCATTGGATCACAAGTCTGTGTTCGTAGTAGGGTTTTGCACATTTGAGAGAGGATGACAGTCCAAGCTCTTCATCTCAGATGGTTTCTATAGCACTAAATATTCTATCATGTAAATAAAAATTCTATTAGAGCAACTCCAACAGCTTAGGCTAAAATTAGTTGACAAATTCCATTGTTTAGCCATTTTGTAAAATAGAAAACTTCTAAAAAAAGAAGAGATCTACAACATCTTTGTTTGATTATATATGGCCATCGAAAATAAAGTAATAGCCAACTTCCTATTTTACAAAATTAGATAGCACATCTGTCGGATCCTAGACCCCACGACCAATGACACCGTCGCCTGTGCTCCTCAACGATGGCAACCTCAGTCCTGCGGAGCTCCTCCAACTCATCCGCCATCTTCTGGCAGAGCTTCGACTACCCGACTGACCCATTGATTTACCTTTTCTGCTATACACTGAACAAACATTAAATTCTAAACTGGCCCAAATCTATGGTGGTGACAATAACATGTAATATTAGTTGTAATGGTGGTAAGCATGATAGTCTTGATAGATTCAAGTACAATGAAGGAAGCATAGTTATATATACAGAATATTACATGTCACAGCGATGGTTACCTTGTTTGCTACATGGCAAGTCTCAGTGTCAATATAAAAGCATTACAGAGTGCTTGCCTGCTAGGTAGTAATATTATACGATTAGTAGGATGTGGAGTCTAGGACTCTATGAGATGCAGTGTACAAATGGATGGGCAGCCATATTTACCATCGGCCTGTAATGAAACAGATTATTACTGTTTTTAGTAAAGTCTAAGTCTCTAACATATTTTTTGGCTGCAGGAGCTAGGACCTCGCGTTTGACACCTTGGATGTGAGCCACCGCCGCCAACATATATAATCCGTTTATGATGGATTAATTGTTCCAACCTTTTGTAATCGGATGGATGCGTGTGCCGAGCCCTAGTGCTGGCAATCTTGTAATGCGATTTTGCAGCTGAGCCATCGAGCTTAGTGGAGCACGAGCGCTGGCCCGGTGTCTCGTCGTTTCCTCCTTTTTGTGCGGTAGCTTATGACGACGCTAGGCCCCTAGATCCGAGACGTTCGATGGCGTCCGTGATGTTGTAGTAGCAGGGCACGTAGTTCTCGTACTCGGGCGGGCATACCTCCTGCCTTCTTAGCATAGACTAGTTAGAAAATTGTAGAAAATCCGTACTAGTTGAACTTGCAGGACCGTGTTCATCTCGGCTAGCATGTTCTCTGCCGGGTGGTAACGGACGTCAAGGAGCTTTGATTCTAAGAGGGAGAGCGGCAACGGTCGTGGAAGACCATGTTCCTTCCTCGTAGAATCAGAGCTCTTCCGTGGCCAAGTACAGGTGCCGTCCGGTGGAGAAATGCATGCCGAGATGATCACGTAAGCAAGGTCAACTAGTATGGAAGCTTACGTGATCTTAGAAGATGTGTGAGGTCATGAGAGCGTGTGTTTTTTCTCAATTTTGTCGAGCAGGTCAATTAGAATTAAATTTTCCATGAAACGTCCGCGAGCTTCGCCGATGTCGAGCAGGTCACTTAGAATTAATTTTTCCATGAAATGAAATACTTAGAAATTATGCCTTTTATTTTTTAGAATTAATTTTTCCATGAAATGAAAAAACTTAGAAAATAGTTAGAAAATTGTAGAAAATCGACCCTTTAGTCCCGGTTGGTATTACCAACCGGGACTAAAGGTTTTCTTTTTTTTTTGCATTTTTTTGTTTCTATTTTCAATTGATGATTCATTGGTTTCGAATAGGTTTTCGAATACGCATTCTACACTGCTAATAATATACGTATTCTACACGTTTATAATGTTTGAACATTTTGTACAAACTAAAGTATGAAACTAACGTATATATTACATGCATATATATATATATTGTACATTATTTTATGTACATATAATATGTGTGTATATATATATATTACAAATAAAGTTTGCATTGTATATTCTATCATATTCTTGGCATAACAAATTCACTCCATCTGGTTTGGCTTCCATGTTTCGTTTACGTCATTGTAGAACTCGCCGGCGGGGTTTAGGATCTGGTCATTAAGAAATCCTGCTATGGTCTCTTGAATTGCTTTCAGTTGGTCACGTCGTATGACTTTTTCCTTCAACCATAGAGTCTTCAATAAAAGTTAAAGGAAAAGTATTAATATATATATATATATATATATATGTGTTGGTCACTTGATTACTTATATATATGTGCAATAAAAGAAATTGTGAATATATGAATATATTTATATAATGTACTTTGAGGTTCTCTTCAGGAGTTCTTTTTGAGTACGCCATGATGAACTCACAAACATAGTATCCGCAGTAGTTGTTCCCCTGTTCTTGCCTCAGAACCCACTTTTACGAGAAAAAAGATCAGGTGAATTGAAAGCATGCATGGTGTTAATTGAATTATATATATATATATAAATGTAGCTAGTACTTACTTTGTGTGCGATTACATCTAGTGGTGCTTTCCAATGTTTCATGTGGTGTTCCTCAATGAAACTTTTCCAAACACTGTGCCCTAATAAAATAAAAAATTAATTCGGCCTTTAATAATTGTTGCAGTTAAAAGATCAGGGTATATATAGTTGCTAGAGAGACCAAATTACCCTTGGATAATATCTATCATGTCTTGGTACTCTGTTTGCTCTTTTCTTAATGAGTCTAAGATGCTCAATCGACTATTAGGCCATATCGATGACCATCAATATCCAGTGATTGCTGCATATGTTTTTATACATAAATATGATCGACATTACTAGAGTCAACATATATATATGGGAGATAGCTTAGCTAGTAAGCAAATAACTGAACAAATATCCATATGATCGACATTAATTATTTAACACTCACTTGAAGTTGTAGGGGAAGAGTATGTCCTTGTTTTGTTGGTTCACTAAGAACCTCATGAGATTTTTCTAGAGTTTCAGCTTTCCATTGAAGGCAGGGGGATTAGGGTATTTGAATACGACTATTTCGATCAACGAAACCAACATCATTATCCTTTCTATTTCTAAGTTCTGTCATCTCATATCTGCATATATAAAAATATAGTATGAGGATATATAATTTATACATATACATGCAGCTTTATATATATACATTTTAATAGTAGAAAATAATCACACTTACAGACAATAGCAGCTAATGAGACTTTTGTCGAGAGAGTCCAGGTGGCATAGTTGGTGTAATTCTAAAACTCGACATATATAATGTCATCGCCACGGAAGTAATGTTGGTTTCTAACTCTGACAGAAACAAAGGTCTCTCTCCATTCACACAGCCATCATGTACCACTTGTTTAGCAGGTACATTTGTGTACCCAGTTCACCTAAGGCCTCAGGGTTGTATAGACTCTTTCCATGTTCAAATTTCTTCCAAGGATCCACTTTCGGAGCAGATGGTCCTTCGGCGAGCACTTGGGCAAGGTCCAAACCGATATCCTCATAAAACTAAGCCAGGTCCTCAAAATCGACGTCCAGTACGTCTAAGTTTGAACCATATTCATTATGAATGATAAGAGGGGGGACTGATTGTTGCTATTGTTGTCCGAGTTGTGCAACACATTTCCTTGCTCTAGTCTTTTTCTACTTCGCCTCAAATGACTTGGTGAGAGAGCGGTCGTAGTCCTGATTTTGGTAGGGTCTTTTGAGATTCCCGCTTTTTTTGGTCCACCTTCTTTCTTAGAAGATCTGGAGGTAGGTAGAAGTACGGTTTCTCTGGGTTCTCCCTTGCTTCTTGTTGCTTTCTTACTTTTTGAAGGAACTGCTCATATCTTTTTGTACTGCAGCATTTAATTCCTTTTCACTTTTCTCGTAAGCTAGTTTTTGGGGAATAACTAGATTAGATGAGGTTTTCTTCTTTGCCGACTGGTGGGCCAACGACTTCATTTACGGGGCGGAACCTCTTAGGAGCTAGCTGCTTCTTGGTCATGAAGGGAGGTGGGGCAGCCGTTGGAGACCTCTTGGAGGCATTGGAGACCTCCTTGGAGGTGGCGGCGGTGGCGGCGTTGCATAATCATTGCCCATAGCACTATGATGATCTAGAGATTGAATAATTGGACTTAGGTTGGCAGAGGCCCTGTAGTGTGAGTACAAAAAACAATAATTAGGTATAAGAAATTGTTATTATTAATCATGCATGTCAATAGAAAATTAGTGAAAAAATTGTTTCGTTCACTTTTGTCCACGCCTATTGTCTGGCAGTTGAGGAAGCGGCGGTGGACTAGAGACCCTAGGAATAATGATGTAGCGCTTGCACCATAGTATGAATGTCTTCTCTGCTTCTCCTAGAGTCTTCTCCCCATCACCTCTTGGAATGTCAAGAGCTAGATCACTAAAACCTTTGTTAACTCTATCCACTGAGACGCTAACATATCCAGGTGGTATTATTGCTCCATGGATTCTTGGTTTCTTGGTAGGATCTGGAGGAGAAAAAACACTAAGAGCCACCATGATTGTGGCATTCCCTTTTGGAATATGTAGCTCACATGATGTAAACGGTGCAGTGATGTCATCCACGGGAAAACAGTAGCATTGCGTCATCTTGATTTGGCAACTCCAGTGGAAGCGCAAGCTGCTTCTCAATTGATCAGGGGGGCTAATATTAATGTTGATTCCTAGATCTGATGCATGCCTTTAGGCACTCATTGCTATTTGCACTTGCTTTATGATTTCATCCTGCATTATAGCTTGCATGTCTTTTTCACGCTCCTGTGCTTGAAGCAACGCCTCCCATGACTCACGAACATATTCCTCCAACCTGCTGATCCGTGCTGCTTCCTCATCCTTCCTTCTCTGCCGGCTTCTGTAGGTATCTCTATCGTTAGGGAAACCATGCTCCTAAAAAATGTTCCGTCCTAAACCTCTCGTTCGGCCACTGTGTTTAGCAGTCCTGATGGCATACGTCAGTTCATCCTTCTCTCTATTGGGCCTGAACGCACCAATAGCTTTAGCTTGTAGAGCATAAGAAAATCTTTGTGTTGCTCTTTCAAGTTTTGGGCCATGAACCAGCTTCCTAGTCTCTAGGTCCAGTCTTCCCCCATGAGCGAAAAAACCTAATTCTTCACGCGTTTGGGCCAATTGAGTGATTCTGGTGTGATACCCTTGACAAGAATGTTCGCTTCTATTTTTTCCCTCTTGGGAATGGCAGTCACGTAGCCACCTGATCCCATGCCATGGTGGTATACCTTCTAGTCGGGCATTCTCTTGGTTCCTTCTCACCTGTTCCTCACCCTCTTCCGATGTCTTGTACTATACAAAATCATTCCAGTAGGGCCTCAACTTCGCGAGCGGGCCACTAGTATTGAAATTGGGCATTAGGTTCTTCTTGACGTATTTCGTGTATAGGGATTTCTTCTAAGTCTGAAAATTGTGTGGCCATCTTCTTCATAGCCCACTTTCGAACTAGTTCCTTCAATTCATCATCGTTGATAGCATCATAATCATCCGCTTGCAATGTGAAATGTTGAAGCTTATAATCCATATTTTGTTGATGATGATGATGAAGAAGGGGAAATTGCCATAGATGAATGGAACTGGGGGTAAAAAGATAGTAATTGTTCCAAATCCTTGGGGAATAGAAGTTGAAGAAAGTTATGATTTTGATGTTACAAACTTTTTGATTTCTTGCTTGAGAAGGGACAGATTAAACTACCTATCAATCATGTTATATTACCTCCTGATCAGTTGAAGAATAAGAAGTTCTGCAAGTACCATAAAACTACTTCTCATACTACTAATGATTGCTGGATTTTTTGGCAGCATATTAAGATGGCTATTCAACAAGGAAAGCTTAAATTTGATACAACTCGGACATTGAAAGTTGATGATAATCCTTTCCCAAAGGATCAGAACATGATTGATGCTAAGTTGTTCAAAGGGAAAGCTAAAGTTTTAACATCAGCTAGGGCAACAGAAACTAGAATAGTTGATCCAAAGATGCAAATATCGACTGATGAATATAGAGAAATTAAAGGGCATTGTGACAAACCAAAGAGCCGATATGAGTAGGGAGAAACATCAAGAGATGGTGCGATGAGACCGCATGTTATATGAGCAAGGAGAAAGATTATCAACGCTGGTTAGAAGAGAAGGAATATCAACATCAACAAGAAGAAGAGAGATATGAAAGAGAACAAGCTGAGTCACATTGGAATTGCATTTTCTTCGGTCATTGTTGGAATGAAGGTTTGAGATTGCCTACTAGAAATAATTGCTCAGAATGTAGCGAACAATATTGGGAGCTCTTCCTAGGATCTGATGGAATCTGGCACAAGGCCAGGTAAACTAGCTCATGGCGGGTGGCGTGAGCATGACGGGGAGATAATTCGCCATGACGCTGGTGTCTTTTTCGACGGCATAGATAGCAGTGGCGTAAGCCTACAACCACTGTGTCGGGTTCATTCTTCCTTCATAGGGTTCGACCCCAGTGATCTTAAAACCACTAGGGCAACCGAAGTGTTCGGAAGTGCCCTTGTGAAAGCTTCTCATTTGAGCAAGCTTCTCATTTGATCCTTCCTTGTAATCACCACCCCCACCCACCTAGGATGGTAGGAGCCTGGGTTAGCAGCCAGTGCCTGAACACTGATGGTTTTCCTAGAATCCTGTATGCCACCTCTGTAAAAACTTGGAGTTAAAGATCACCCTGAGTATGAGGGCCGTGAGTATGAGAAACATGGCATTGAGCGATGTGAGGTCACCGTCTACATTGGGAAGAGTGAAGAGTTCTTCGATATCACTAAAGCCTAGAATGTGACCGCAATCGAGTTTCGCTTCATCGACACCTACCAAGTTGTGGCCCGCAAAGCCTTGAGGTATCTTTGCTAGATCTATGAAGAGCCCATTGCTCGTACCCCCATGTGGTTCTTTCCACCTTTGGAAAAAAATCGACTGGTATGGATGGCTCGCATGGAGGCTTTGCAAGGGTGGGACACGCAAGAAGACAGTCCCACCATGGTGCACTTGACCACATACTTGATCGCTCTAGATGAGCAGTATGACCGGTAGGCCTCAGAGCTAAGGGAGTGCCTCCATTGAGCCGAGGAAGCCAAGATCTTCTCTAGGATGCTCCAAGTGCAGCTCGCTGAAGCGCATGCCAATGGTAGTTGTAGAATTTCATGAGACTGCCGTAGCGGAAGCTCTGAAGGAGGCCAAAGATCGGCACATCTAGCAACTAGAGGAGGCCAAGCATATGACACTTGCCATAGAAAGGTAGGACCCCTTGGTCTAGGAGGGAATCCCTATCCATTCGCCAGAAAGAAGGAGAACCGGTGTTGTAGTGCCACAAACACCTCCACCCTCAAAGGTATTAGAAGTAGAGTCCTTGCTTCCCCTCACTCAGCCATCAGCCAAGAGAGGAGGATGATCTATAAACTAGGGCGGTAGAAGAATCCACCGAGTCCAGGAGTGAAGCTGTGTTGTCTTATGAAGTACATTAGTTGTCCTAGGGGAGATGTATCCATATTTCATAGTGCCTTTCATTGTTGTCCTCTAGTATTGTAATCTTTCTATTGTATTTCGTCCGTAGTTGTTGAGATCATCTAGTCGTAGGGGTAGGCAACGTGTCGAGACTGGGAGAGTAAGTGCATGTACGTTGTACCAGTATAAGGGCAGTTTGGAATGTGCATGTTGTTTATTCCATTGTGTTTATGTCAAATTACCCTTAGGTTCCATTAGACTTTCTTAGGGTTCTTGAGACTGACATCAAGTGAGTCACAAGAGAGCAACCATTCCGATGCAAGCGAACCAATCATGATTGGATAACAGAGGACACTATATCAACTAATTATGGATGTTCTAGCAGAACATTTGAATTTATTTAAATTAAATCTATTATGGGATTTGATTTCCTTGTCCCTTGTTGTGAAAGGAACCATTGTTGTCTGAATCTTCCCTTGCAATACTCCTATGATTTTGTGGGCTATGACCCTACCACCTTCATTATGTGTAAGTTGGTAATAGTTGCCTGGTTAATAGCTTATGGTGCTGCGATGAAACTGAGGGCCCCCATGGAACAGCTACCACATGGTGACACTACTCGGCACACGCTGGTATCGAGGTTGTTGACCAAGCACCTTTACCAAGTTACACCGCCGTACCGCTCTTGCAACGAATATTCTCCTTGGGAAAAATATCTTTGTGTTCTAATGAGAAATCCACAATGGGTTGATAAAATAGTGTTCCCTCAAAGTAAACAAGAGAATATGGTTTTGGAGGAAGTACGTATGTCGCGATCTCAGTTCATACAAAAGGTTGGCACATATTTTGGTCAAGGAAGGGGAGGAAAAGAAGAACAACAAGGAAAAGTTAGCCATGGGTAGTCGGGAGTGATTGGAAAAGCCTGAGTGGATGTCATGTCCCAAGCCCTATGTCCAGCTCACCTGCACTATACACGCCAGGTCACTATTGCGGCATGCCCTACGGATGCCGTTAGTGTCAGGGACCGCTAGCACCCCGTCCTTGCGTAACCACAGGCATTATGCTACATCCATCGTACTCGTGCATTGTGTGCTTCCCCTTTTCTTGACACCCTATTGGCTTGCGACTCTCGCCCTCATCCCCATAATGGACCCCCCCTTCCCCTCTCCTTTTTTTTCTTTTGGGGACATGGCCGCCCATACGCCTCTCCCATCGAGCGAATCACCTCACCTCTTCTTTATCCTTTCTCCGCTCAAGCTCGCGTAGGGAGCGCACCATGGATGACTTTTTCCCCACCTCATGACCCGCCAGTGTTTCCCTTCCATGCCGCCTCCACTTCCCGGTGCGCTGCGCCCCACCTCCGTTCGCCACTATAAGATGCCCTTGCTCTCCTCCTTCATTCCCATCCCCCTTGAATCCGAAGCAGAGCTATGAGATCCAGTCATCGTTCAGTGGAACTAGGGTCGCCAGTTAGAGGTGATTGCATAATCCGAGAAGAAGGGATCTAGATTTTTGTCAAAGAAGTTCAAGTCCACCTTTGGTTAGTTTGCTCTTATGGTTCACGATGATTGAGTTCTCAGTCTCTAGTTTCTGGATCTGTTGGGTATATGCCATGTTTTGGGTGATTATTTTCTTGTTGTTCCTCCAATGTCCCCATCTATCCTGACTTCTAGATTAAGCTTTTGATTGCACTAGGTTTGCTCTTAATCATGAATCTCTGAATCCCTATGTGGTTTAGTATTCGACGTCAGTGTAATCTTCCGTATAAATTCTGATCTGCGAAATGTAATCGCATTTTCCCATTTCTAATTCTTGTTTCGAATCTCGGGATGAGATTCTTTTAAGGGGGAAGATTGTAACACCCATGGTGTTACTGAGCTTGCTTAGCACCTAGGTTAAGGTCAACGAAAAACAATTTCTATAAACAAAAGCAAATATAACCAGTGTATAGTGCTTATGTAAAAATGATGAGCAAATAGTGTAGATAAGAATGCAACTTCAGGTTTGGAAAGAGGATAGTGTTAACCAACATTTTGGGAGCTCAAGCATCGAATCCAAAAATTAAACTAGAACTTTTCATTGAATCAACGAGAATTTGAACTATGTTTAAAATGCCATTTTTGGTGAATTATATTGAGCAAATAGTTAAATGGTGCTTAAATATTTTGCTCCTATGGGTTAGTATAAGGTATGGACTATTGTATGAAATACTTGTTGGTAGCAGTTAATGAGGTTTGGACATTTTAAAAATTGTGGCAAGAGTGTTAATGAATGTTTAGTTCAAGCTAAACTTTTGACTTTCTAAGTATGAAAGGGGAGAAGACAATGCCATTTTATCGTTTAAGTTCTAACTAAAATACTTAAACACTAGTTTCATGTTTTGTTGTTGTTCATTGCCTCTAAGTGAGCACTTGATCAGGGTGTAGGTCGAAGTGTTGATGAATGTCACTTTGCTTGTTTTAAATTGGCTTGAACTTCCTTAAAACGCGCTGCGAGTCATGAGTTAGTGCTCGGTTCACGAACTGGACATTCAGTACGACGAGCTCATGTTGGCATCCTTCTATCTCCCTCTCTGGTTGCTCTCTGGTCTTTGTGATTGCTCCGCTTGATACCCGGTATGGTTGACTTTGGGATAGAGGAATTAGTTGAACCTCAATCATGGTTATTAGTAGCTTTTGCTTCGCTTTAAAAATGTGTGCATGTCACTCATAGTAGCCGCTCAGCATGACTTCATGGTCACCGTGTGCACAACACTATTGGCGTCGGGCTCACATCATGGCCGGGCTACGATCGCTGGCCAGCTCGCGTGCCCGGCTGATGCCGTGTAGTGCCTTGGCCTCGCGTTGGCCAGATCCGATCGGCTACGGCTAGGTTTCCACTGCCACGGCATATGCACGCCACCCTTTGGTCATCGTGCCGCATGCGAAGTTGAGCTGAGGCAGCGGCCATCATTGCTAGGTTAGCGTGGCAGTCGTGCCACTCTCCAATTCATCTATCGCGCCGAGCCATGTGTCTTCGTCACAGCCGCCCTCTCGTGCGCACGCGCTCTCGGCCATGCACCTCACCTACTACCGCGCTGCTGCTGTGTTTGGTGGCATGATCCCAACAACTCATTCCATCTACCTCTGCTGCCACGACTGCGTGTACCACCCTGCCTACAAGATAGGGAGGAGAGGACGGGTTGTGTATGTCGGTAGTGCCACGCCAGCACATGGTCGGAGTCACTGTCGCATGCGAGGCACTGCGCTCCCCGCCCCTTCAATTCGCCTAGTTCAAGGCTTCTTAGTCTAATTCCTCGCACCAGTGAGTGGCATAGGTAGTCAGTCAAACGCCCGGTTTCCCTCAAGCCCAGCCGATCACTACCCACCGACAAATTGGTGTTTTTGCTCGACACCAGTCAGGTGCACCGCCGAACTGGTAGGTTGGGAGGTAAGGCACGTAGGAGTGGTAGCAGTTCAATTGCTCGTAGCTCGCCTTGACTCCCTTCATCCGGTGCTCGTGCTATTTTGGCCAGGATGCTCATCGACGGCGTGGTGACACGTTGGTGTCCAACGCGGAGCACCGCCATCCTACTTGGTTGTACGTGGCCAGCACCGCACGGGGTCTCTCCCACTTCACGGATGCGTCGGCTGTACTCGTGGTATATAACTGGTGCTTGCACACCACTTTTTCTCCTCCTTCATCCTCTTCTCTCATCGAAACGATCGCGCCGCCACCATGGATAGCCGCTCACTGCTGCAGCTCGCACTAGTGTGCCTTCGAGCCCTAAACCGCCACACATCTTGGTGCATTTAGCAGTAGATGGCAACCAACCTGCTAAATGGGTCCACGTAGGCCCCTGGTGGCCAGCGTGGACACCTAGTGCCGCCGCTCACCGCGCCGCCGTGCATGGGGTGGCCAGGGGTGCACGCAGGGAAATTTGGAAAAATCTAGGGGGTTAAGTGAATTCGCTAGAGAGAGGAATAAATAGTATTAGGGCTTAGGCATAGTTCGAGTAAAGTGTGATGGCTCTTTTGCTAAAGTGCCAGCGCATGGGCTCCCCGTCGTGGGCCGTCTCGTGCGTGGGTCGCGCCCCGCGCTGGGCCACTAGGTTGCCGGGCCGAATTGATTGTCGCCGGCCATTTTCCTTTTCTAAGCATTTTCTAAATTAGTTTCTAAGGCAAACTTGTAAATTCAAAATAATTTGTGTAGTTGACCAAAAATTGTGAAATCAATTTTGTTCAGTTTCTAAAATCATGATTTATTTGCTACTATATTTTGTTCGCATAGTTTCATAGCATTTCCAAGAGTAATCTAATTAATTGGAAGCACTTAATATTATTAAAACAACAACTTGTAGGAATTATTGTGAGGAATTGGTAGTAGTGTTGGCTCAGGAATTTTTATAAAAAAATCCTAACATTATTAGATGTTCACTGTAATTTTTGTAGCTCTATAATAATTAATTTGCTAAGGTAGCTAAATGAGCCCTAGTTTGAATATATAAATTTAATCAATAAGAAGCTGAAACACCTTGGGATTGTAGATCTAAAACATTTTCCAGAAACGATGCCTTACTTGATGGCGTGGATACGTAGACTAGTACATTAGTCATTAGAGCTAGCTCGTTAGCTTGCGAGGCATAATTGTATTCTTAGAGTTATGATTGCCGTTGATTAATTATGTCTGTGCGTTACATCCACGTATATCATAAATATGAACAATGAGGGATCACGGAGTCATCTAGAGTGGCAGAAAAGATGGTGACTTGATGATTGTGTCACCACAATGGAATGCTAACTTTTGGTTATATCTTACCCAGACAAGCCCCGGTGCATAACCCCTATTATTCTACACTTTTATTTTATGCTTGTGCATTAAGTTTTAAGGAGTCGAATGAAAACCACTTATATATATATATATATATATATATATATATATATATATATATATATCTATCCTATGAGTCCTACTAGTATGTTAGGATCGTGTAGATTGCTATGCTAAAGGATTCCGGTAGAAGTTGAGTGATTACCTATCACTCCCGAGAGATAGGAAAGATATTATTATTCTTATTATCCTATAACTATCACGTGGAATATATATGGATGATAATTGGAGACCAAGCGGAATGGTACTTTGGATTTGGACTTGGTTAGGACAATCGAGCGAGGCTCTAGGTTGCACTTGTTCCACCTGTGTCGATTAAGGACCGTCGTTGTTGTGGATGGTAGTCAGGTCACAGACTTATTATCATGAGCACATACTTTCTTATAGGAGCAAGAAGACTTATCACTCTCTTGTCATAGGTTTCGGCTCTTTCCTGGACCTGATTTTAGGGGTGGGTATTAGGTGAAGGTCTGAGCACCAAACTAAGACCGGGTCTCAGGTGTGGGGGCTTGGAGTCTAATTTTGGACAGGGTCCTAGACCCCCTGACAGGTGTGGGATGAGTTGGTTCCGTTTGTGCCTGGGGTACAAGCGGAGCAGTGTGTTTTCAGGGTACCCAGCTGGGAAACTATTGATTCAGCGAATCACCATTTCTCTGAGACGGTACCGACTTGGCTATGGTCTAGCATTGTAGTAAGAACTAGAACTAGAAGGTGATAAAATAGTTCTGATTGCTTACCACCTGCTTGAAAGTAGCATAGGTGCTTACATAGAATGGTAAGTTAATGAACTAATGATGACTGCTAATAAAATTGAATATAAGGACTGGACGTTTAGTAATGCTTCCATGCATGCAATAACCCACAAGCCAAATAAGCTTTGCATATCTTTGGAGTCTTTTTTTCCTTCTGTCGGGTAAGTTCTGCTGAGTATAATTGAGTACTCAGGGTTTTATTCCTCCTGTTGCAGGTGACCAATGGATAGTAGATGACTTTTATGTGTGAAAACCTCCTGGTGGGCTCAACGAGGATTTCCTTACGTTGCTGACGTAGAGTTTATTCAAATTTTCACAAAATGTTGTTGCAAAGGAAAAGACTTACAATCTGTTATCATTCCATGTATATAAATGTTCCTCATGTTTGCGCTTACACTTGTCGTTATATACATTGCCGCTGGAAGCTCTGATAACATTATTATATTCCGCTGTTATAATCAATTGAGTCAATATTCTGCTACTGTAATAAAGTGATGTAAGAAATGGCTAAAGATATTGTAAGCTTTATTCTCTTATTTATGATCCTGATGGAAAATTGTGGATGTTCGAGTTCTCCCTTAGGTGTGCTCGACAGAATGGCACTGATTTAGTACACTCTTGGGTACTTCGTGTCTAATGGAAGATAAGTACTCTTAAGAAGATATTAGATTAAGCGGTTCTGCCAGCCGTGGGCCCTCTTGGGCAGTTGGGCTACTACAGCCCAGTTCGAGTCCCATCAACTTCCCAATTCACGATTAAATTATTCTCAAAATAATATTCCGGATTAAATTTGCTTCTCCAATTTTTTTTTGACTCCATCATGTCAATCATTAGCTAGGTTATATTCAGAGTTCAACGTCACGCAAAACCAGCTTAACCTAGCAAAATATAATATAATAATAACTCACAGTGTTCCGTATGTTCTAGGTGTAGAGAATATTTTCTAAAAAAAATCAAATCAACTTAAATTTGTAAAATGCATAATCATAAATCACAATAAATCACACAAGTATTCAATTAAAAAGTGAAACCAATTTTGTTAGATTATATATATCTCTACACATAAAAAGCGGCAAAGGAAATCAGTCTGTGCCACCATCTCGCCCCGTCAACACATAAAAGAGGCAAAGGGAATCGTCTATGATCCGTCCCGCACCGTCGACACAGCCACGGATGCGCTACCACCTGCTCACAGGATGCGCCACCGCCCGTCGACATTAACCGTGGAAGCATCGCCACCCGCCGTTGATATGTGAAAGATATCGACAGGGAGAGACGTCGGACAAGGGGTCATCGACGTGGATGGGTAAGGGCAACGAGCAGCCACCGCAACTAGTGACATGAAAGAGTCAACGACGTTGATGGAGAAAGAGCATCAAGCACCGACGGTCGATGGATGGTCACAGTGTATGATTTTAAATTCGTCATACTCTAATTAGCTCAAAACAAAAGGCCCATCATATATTTGGTGCAAAAAAAATTTAAAGTGTGATTGCAAAAACAATCAAACCCAAAAGTTGATTTGTTAAATTATTTGGAACCAAATAATTTTATTACTTGTTTATGGTAAAACTAAAAATATTCGCGGATGGAAAAAAAATTCTTGAGAACAAAAAATCTGCAGATGGAAAAAAAAACTTAGGAACAAAAAAAATCTGCAGCACATAGAAATCGAACCTAAGCAATCTGCACATGCCCAAACAATCGCAAAAAAATAAAAATTAAAAAATTAAAAAAACGAACAGCACAAGAAGCAGACCCAAGCATTGAGCTACGGCGACGTCTATAATTCCCCACGTTTTCTGGTGTAATTCAATCGGCCAAACGAACCCGTCCGGATTCAACCTGGGAGCGCTCGAACCAGCCATAACGACGCTTGTGTAGTGTTTTTTTATATAAAAAAATTACTCGGAACAAATGAAATTTGAGCCAACAGGGATTCGAATCGGACCTGTGATCACTCAGAGCACAAGCAGACGCCTCAACCACTGAGATACGATAGCGTATGCTTCAAATGGTGTAGTATACTTTTTATATCCGTTGCTCCAGTTGCTGAGTAGTTCATTCTCTTACACGGACTCCGCTTCGCTCCGTCATCATTTTTAAGACGCCGCCGTCGGTCAACCATGTTTAGATATTTAATATATCTCCTACAACTAAAAAGAATAAAATATAAATATTTTTTTAGGTGCGATATTTATTTTGGTTTGTCCGTCTACTCACGACCATGCGATACCTCGCTCGCTTCGTCGCTCTGCCTTCGCTCGTGCGAAAAAAAAATTCTGCCTCATCGCTCGCGTAAGTCACGCCTCCAATCGCTCTCTCTCCCTCGCGAGACCCCTCTCCACCGTGCGGTCGTGCCCCTCGCTGTGCGCATCGGCCACCGCATCGGCGCGAGCGGACGCCCTGGACCAGGCGCGGCGGACGATGTGGCTGAGGCGGAGAAGGTCGTCGGGGACCGCCGGTTTCTCAGGCGCTCGCCGGGGCGTGGTGCAGCCAGGCCGGATCCGGTCGGCGCTTGGTCGGAGACGGCGTAGCTGAGGCGGAAAAGGTCGGCTAGGAAGGGAAGAAGGCTGGCGGCGGTGGCGGCGTTCCTTGTGGTGGTGTGGCGACCGGTCAGCACCTTCTCAAAAGCTACCTTCGGCCATGGCTCAGAACGCTCTCCGTATCCGTTGCTGCAGCTGAACTCGACCTTGCGCTCCCCGCGCGGTGGGCAGGCCCGATGGCTCGACGAGCCCGCTATGTCCGAGCTGCGCCTCCGCTGCGTTTGGCGGGGTTGCGGGTAGGTGTGGACGCAAAGGTGTCGCTGCTGGGAAGACGGATATGCGTCTGCAGCTGCCGGTTGCAGATAAGGAGCCGTCGGAAGTCGCGAGCGGCCGCGGCCGCCGCCGGTGATCACAGAGGAGCAGCCGGGGGTCGCGCGCGGCCGCGGCTGCCGCTGCCGCTGCCGGGACATGCGCGGAGGTGCCTGGGAGGGCAGGCAAGGGTGGCGCGGAGGTACGGCAATGGCATGTGGCCGCGACGACGGCGCTTCCACGCCATGTGCGAGAACGGGAGGTGCGAGGCCGATACGCAAATCCATCTGGTTAGTCATCTACGGTTCTTATGTCCCCGGATCCATTTGGTTCTTCATCTTGGGTTATTACAAATCAATTTGGTTCTTCATCTAGGGTTCAGCTATTATGGCTCCAACTTGATGCCCGACACCATTGAGGTGTTTGGAGTATAGGTCGAGGGGAGCATCATCGCGACGCGTTTGCATACGATGGCGACGGCCTTTACTGGTCCTCGCCATGTCCTCTGTTTATCACACAATCCAGTTCTCATGTCGGCTTGCTAAAATATAAAACACGTTCCCAAGTTCTTCCGACTTTATATTCGGATATGCCAGTTCATTTTTCTGTAATGTAGGCAAATGATATCCATGTTTTGACGGTCCAAGAAAACACAGTTGTGCATATCAGTTGCAGTTCGACTTTGCTAAAGTCAGATCTCATAAATAAACTGTGTTAATTTTCAGAGTTGTTTACTTTGCTCATTCTGATGTCGCCTTTCATATTCCAGTGGTGCTTCACTCTTACTATCGTGTATTCATATATGCAGATATTCCTATACAATTATACACTGTTATGGGAAAACAGAGCTCTGCAGGTCAGTTGCACTTCGGCTTGGCTAAATTTGGATCTGAATAAATAAATTATGGAATGCATGATATCTGTTAATTTTCATAGTTGTTTGCTTTGCTCATTGCGATGTGGTCTTTTTATATTCCAGTGGTGCTTCACTTTTACCATCATGTATTCATACATACAAATATTCCTATACAGTTATACGCTGACAACCTCAAAGTACAGTATGCACAGGTTTGATGCTCTTGCATATGGTGATTTCTCAAATGTAAGGTGCAATTGGTGGCTTCTTAACCACAGTTATATCACTTGATATACTTCCCTCCTTTATTTCTTTTTTCTTTGTTCTCAAACTAATGTTGTGTTCGCATTTCCCTCAGTATGACCCAGAGCTGTTCCGTTGCTTAATAGGCCTCATTTAAGTGACAAACTATATATGCAGGTGAGGTTCATATATAGCTTTTGTTCTCATTCATATCGTACAACATATATCAGTTCCTTGCAGTGATCAGGCAACATAGGACTGCATGCCTGCATCAATATATCATGGTTTCCCAAGTGTTCTGAGTTTATGTTTTTAGAACTTCCATCGCACTCCCTATTTTTTGTTTGTTTAATAGATTCATGGTCTATTTTTATTTTTTTGGGGTGCAGTTCAAAATTTTATTGTTTTTGTATTTTTGATGCTCCTATAAGAAAACTTACAAGATTAAGTTGCTTTATAGCTGGCTGCTTCCAGCACCTATTATTGTACATGTCAGTCTGTCTACCACAACGCTGAGTGCCTTCCACATTGAACTTCTGATGTGCAGGTATAGGTATATGTGCATTGGATGAATGATTACATTCTATGAACTTGTGATTCACATGTGCTCTATACTCAGCACACCAATGCTTTTTGTACACTAGAATAAGACTTATTACAAAGAGATGAATTAAGTAGGCATAGTGAACTCAACTCTAGACCCACTTACCATGGTCCTTAGATTTCAATGTGACATTTTTAGATTATATGCGCCTTCTCTATTTATCATATGGAATATCTACTGGTTTTGAAATTAACATTTTGCATTTTGGTTTATTCTAATTTCATATCAAAGGTTGTTTTGCATTTCAGTTTATTGTAATTTTACGCCTATCACTTTAATTGGATACCATGTATACTGTATGACTCCCATACATTTCTTTCTTTAATTAATTAAACACTATTTTCTTTTCGCACTTACTTTGAGGTTTAAGGTCCCATCGATCATCTTCCTAGTAGTTTTTGTCAAGCAATCTACATGTCGTTGCTCAAAATACCAATTAAGTCCACCTTTACAGTGCTATAGGAAGTTAATCTAAGTGATTTTTTTGTTTCCTTGCAGCCTTGTGATCTGATTTCTTCAACTCAAGATTCCTAAAATTTCATGTTCATTTTCTTCAACTCGGTTTCCAAAACTTGGAGATTTATGACATTCCACAGTAGGTGAATTGTACAGTCATGACAGTTGCAGTTTGCCAATGGTACCTACATTGCCACCACTACAAATAAATAGATTGTACAATACACTTGATTATATATTTTGTTTTCCTGATATATAAAACAATAAATTTGGCTTCAATGTATAATAGTTACTTAAAAAGGCTCTTGAAATGAGCTACCCTATTGTCTATGGTCACTTTTGTGACTATTGCTTATGATTGGCTTGGCATGTAATTCAAAACATAAGATTTATTGTGCTACCTAAGCTGAATCTCAGCTATTACACATTGATTATAGGTTAATCTTAATTACTGATTGATCATGCCATTCTCCTTGATTGAATATTGCCTATCATGTGATAGAGGAATCACGACAAAATAGAAAGTAGAAAATTATTGTGCTATCTATATACACATTGCATGTTTGCATGCACCAGCATACATGGCAACGAGCAAAAGGAAAGAGAATTAACACAGAAGGAAAGAGAATTAAGACAAAAGAAAAGAGAGAGACTGCTATCAATCCTCTGCTATAAATCCTGTGGCCTCGCCATAGCGCCCACCCTCGCCAGCTGAGCTCGCCCTCGCTCGCACCGGCCTCCGCCCTCGTGCCCTCCCTCACGCACCGGTTGTGCTTCGTCATAGCGCGTCACCATCATCGTCGCCTGCCGCTATCGCCTTCGCCGTCTTGCTGTGCCCTCGAGGAGGACTGCGGACTGCATAAAAATACTTTCTGCTCATCCAAGTGGTGAACGCATCCAGGTGACCACCACCATCCCCTTTTTTTGCTCTTTATTTACTTTCCTGCGCATCGGCACAAGCAAGGCAACAAGGAAAATGATTATTTTCAATACTTGCTAATTGGAAGAGTGAAAAAATACTCAAAACCAAACTGAACTGTTGCTATGCCAAACCGAAATGAACCGCTGCTATATAGCTACACATATATGAGCTGAAACACATGCATATATTTTTAATCGGCAAGAGCAAACAAGGATCAGTACAGAGATTAACTTAAAACTTAATAAGGTATACACATAATATGATGCAGTATTTATCAACAAGCAGCACCATTAAATATGATATAGAATTTGATGTCAAAATGTAACTGCCGTAAGAATAGTTGAGGAAAGCAATGTTCAGAACATAAACAAACATGGTTTCTAGCATAGTATTTTTTGCAAATTTGGTTCATTGCCCAGAATCCTTATAGGGCTGCAGCCTTGACAGTTACCATACAACATAGATAAAACTCTGAATTTTAATGCAGCCTGTACTGCTATAGTACATCAATATATGCAAATCTGAACTTGCATGCAAAAAAAATTGAACACAATAATTAGCAGCAAGCTAATGAACGCAGTAGAAAAAAGAAATATTATCAAACTCACTTGAATCGGCTATGGATGATACTAGCTACAAGCTATTTAAAGCATCGCTTTCAGAGAACATCCAAATAACCAATTCCAGTTAGTAACTGAATGTTCAGCACGTTCAGCAAGCTATTTAAAGCAGCACGTTCAGTAATCTACTGAACGCAGCAGAAAAATGAGACAACTTTTTTTTTCTTGTGATGCATTTAATTTTCTACTGATGTGTGTCACGTTTAGAGAACATCCAAATAACCCATTCCAGTTGTATAGGAGTAACCTGACACGAGAAGGATGTAAATTAGCTACTTACAGGCAGAAATTCAAAATAACAGGGTAAGCTTAGACATGTTATAAATAGTTCTGAAAAAGTAATTAGTTATAGCCTCCCAGAGCAGTTAACACGTAATAGTTCTGAACTAAAAGAGGGAGTGAAACTTGCACTACGTAAAAAATGATTTTTACCAACGGTTTGATTTTTTTGTAGGGGCAGGCTGGTGATGGAGCCGCTCCTACAGTGGCGTGCTCGGGTGCCCAGACACCAGCCGCCCCTACAAATGGAATAGCAGGGGCGGCTGGTGTTACGAGCCGCTCCTACAAATGGGGTCTCATTTGTAGGGACGGCTCAATCACCAGCCACCTCTGAAAATGCTATTTATAGGGGCGGCTGGTGATTGAGCCGCCCCTACAAATGGCCCCGTATTTATTTATAGCACCGATTTGTAGGGGTGGCTCAATCACCAGCCGCCCCTACAAATGCCCTCCATATAAAACAGATGCAGCACCTTCTTCCTCATCGGGTCACTCACTCAAACCCGTGAAAAAAGGTGGAGAGGCCTTGGGCACCTCCCAAAAATTGCTCTACTAAGGGGGGAGGTTTTGGTCTCAAATCCTTTGGTGGAGAGGTTGTAGAAGGTAAGAAAATGCTATTCCATACTTTTTTTTGAAGTTTTAATGGTTGGTTAGTGAGTAATTATAGTTTTGTTTTTCTCTCTCTTCTATGGTGCTTGAGCTATTTATGAAGCAAATTAGACCCAACTTTTGAATGTACTAGGGTAAATTAGGGAGGGAAACAAGATCATACCCTTATTTGGTCCATGTTTCTTGACTTTATTGAACAATTAGTTAGTTTTATGGATGTTTCATGTGCATGTGGATCTAGATCTAGGGTTTGGTTTTTTTATTAATTTCGTTTTTGTAAATTTATGTTTGATGAAATTGGACTAGGGTTTGTATGAAAGATATTGGGTAAAGTATAATTCTTGCTAATGGTTGTCTTTGAAATTATTTATTGTAATCAATAAATATGTATTTTAATTATTTATGGATAAATGGGCCGTTAATTAATTTTCTTTTACCATGGTGTGTTTGTATGCTTCATGTAATTATATTAGATTTATATTCATATATATCTGAAGTATATACAATTATTCTCAAGTAATTATTAATTTATTTCATTTTTATATATATCTGAATAAGTACTCCTTTAATGTTTGTTTTGTTGTTGTTGTAAAAGATGGAGTACAGGAACTCTTGGATGTATGGTTCGTTAAGGATTCAAGGCATGTTTCCATGAAGAGGTGGATAAATTTATTGAAGCCGCAAAGAAGCATGCAACGACATTGAAAGAGAATAAGGATACAATTATTTGCCCATGTAAAGATTGCAAGAACCGTATGACATGGACAGATGTGACTATCATCAGATCACATTTGATTATGCGAGGATTTGTTGAGGACTATACAGTGTGGATTCATCATGGTGAAACGGTTATTGTTAACGACGAGGATGAGGAGGAATACGACGACGAAACCATAGAATCTATGTCCCAATATTCAGCAGAGCTTGATGTATGAATGAATTTCGAGTTTGGCAATGAACAAGGTGGTGATGCTGGTGGTTGGGATGGTAACGACGAAGGTGGTGCCAATAATGATGGTGGAGCACGTGTCGGGGATGAAGATGATTTGGAGGACATGATTCGAGCCCTTGGACCATGAGATTTACTAAATAGCCCGAAAGGTCTAGAAAATTTGGAAAGGGTGACAAAAGCATCGAAAGAGACTGTGTATGGTGTTGAAAAGGGTTGTCCGATACATTGGACATTGCTATGTTTTGTGCTTGAGCTGCTCATCCTGAAGGCTAAGTATGGCTGGTCAGACTGTAGTTTCAATGATCTATTGCATCTCCTGTCATGGGTGCTGCCACAACCAAACTCAGTTCCCACCAACACATACCAAGCAAAGAAGGTCATAAGTCCATTGACAATGGGGGTTGAAAAAAATCCATGCATGCCCCAACCACTGTATACTTTTTCAGTGGTGAAACGTTCAAGTCACTGGATAAATGTCCCCGGTGTGGGGCCAGCTGGTACAAGAACAATGACCTTTACGGTGGGGACGAAGCCTTCATGGGGAAAAAGAGGAATAAGAAGGGTACCAAAAAGGTGGTACAAGAATCTCAGCCCCCAGAGGACACTCCATTAGGCAACTGATGCAAAGCAGAGAAGAATTCCTGCCCTGGTAATGTGGTACCTGCTAGTGACCGACTGCTTGAGATGTATCTTCGTAAACCCTAAAGAAGCCGCACTCATGACATGGTGGGATGATGAGCACAAGGTGGATGATGATAAGATTGCACACCCGACTGATTGTAGTCAGTGGCAAAGGTTTGATAAGAAGCACAAAGAATTCAGCGATGACCCAAGGAATATACGGTTTGGCTTGAGCACCGATGGAATGAATCCCTTCAATGAGAGGATGAGCGACCATAGCACATGGCCAGTGATCTTGACCATGTACAACATCCCAACATGGTTATGTCAAAAGAGAAAGTACCTTCTCCTCACTATTCTTATTTCTGGCCCTAAACAACCAGGCATTGATATAGATGTGTTCCTCGAGCCCTTGATGCAAGAAATGGAGAGGCTATGGAGGCATGGGGAGCAGATGTACGATGCGTTCTGAAAGGAGGACTTCATATGTAGAGCAATAATATTTGTTACTACCAATGATTACCCCACGCTGTTTGCTTTGTCTAGACAGATCAAAGGGAAGACGGGATGCTTGGTTTGCTTGGATGGTACTACATGGGTGTACCTGGATGCATCCAAGAAGATAGTTTACCTAAGGAACTAACGCTTCTTAAAGATAAGTCACAAGTACCGCAGCAAATTGTTCTTTAGATTTTATGACAACGCCTCAGAGATTGAACCCCCTCTGGAGAGACGTCATAACGAAGAACACGTGTACAGAATAGTGAAAAACATACGCGTCGTCTATGGAAAGAAGAATCTAGATGGGACGAACAGAGATAGAAGCACACCTCCTGTCGAAGGCGTACCTTTCAAGAAACAATCGATCTTTTTTCAGTATCTGCCTTATTGGCCAGACTTAGAGGTCCCCCATGCCATTGATGCTATGCACGTGCAGCAGAATGTCTTTGAGAGTCTTATTGCTACCTTGATGGACACAGGCAAGTCGGTCTGAAAGCACGGAAAGACATGGTGCAGCTAAACGTGATGCCACAGCTTCACCCGGTACCTAAGGCTAATGGAAATTACACTCTGCCCGTGGCGTGCTTCAACCTAACACCAGACGAGAAGAGAGCTATATGCACTTTCCTGAGAGGGATCAAAGTCCCGACTGGGTTTTCAGCAAATGTGAAGAAGCTAGTGTCGATGAAGGACTTGTCAATAACACACTACAAGACTCATGATTGCCATGTGATGCTGACAATATTTCTACCTATTGCAATCAGGGCTATAAAGCCAGAGTTCTTGAAAATGGCCATCACCCGCATGTGCTACTTCTTTTCGAAGATCTCACCGAAGACGATTCGCAAGCAAGAGCTGAGTGACCTACATGAATTTGTGGTGGAGACACAAAACCAACTGGAGATGTGTTTACCTCCTGCTTTTTTTGATATAATGCCACATCTCATGATTCACATGGTTCATCAAATATAGGCGCTTGGCCCTTGCTACTTGCATGAAATGTGGTCCTATGAGCGGTTCATGTCGGTTCTAAGTCGATACGTGCATAATCGAGCATACCCAGAATGCTCCATGATAGAGGGTTACAGTACTGAAGAAGTCGTCGAGTGCTGTCAAGAGTACCTAAAAGTACAGAAAGGGATTGGTAAACCCGATTCTCGTCACAAGGGTAGGCTGGCTGGGAAGGGCACCAGTGGTAGAAAAGTGTTCATCGACCATGATTACAAAGAGGTGAGTTAGCGCATTATAGTGTCTTACAGAGTACACAACTGATACAACCGTATATTGATGAACACTTGGCTATCATTACTGGCGAAGAGAAATGGCCGTTCGGATGATTGGGTCATGAAACAACACAAGCAACGACTAACTACATGGTTGAAGGACCAAAACATACCGCCTAGAGAAACCATAGACTCTATTACCATCAGTAGGTTGGCGGAGGGGCCATCGAGACAAGTGACATCTTGGAATGCTTATGACATCAATGGGTATACGTACTATACCCACGCAAAGAATAGTAAATATGTGAACCAAAACAGTGGCGTTCGAATAGAGGCTCTCGATGGATTAGGATGAAAGATCCAATACTTTAGCATCATTGAAGAGATATGGGAACTTGACTATGGAAGGGATATAACGGTGGCCCTGTTTCGATGCCGCTGGATCAAACAACACCAACTGAACAAGATCGGATTGAGAGTCCTGGACCTCGAGAATCTAGGCTACCAAGATGACCCTTGGGTGCTCGCTTTATGTGTCGCACAAGTTTTCTATATGTCTGACCCACAAAGTAACCTCCCCCGAAGAAGAAGACAAAGCACGTGGTTGCCTCCGGGAAACAGCACATTGTTGGAGTTGATGGCGTGGACGATGTTGAAGCTTACAATAACTACGATGAGATGTCGCTATTCATAGACTTTTCTAAGAAGATCAGTGTTGTGGAAAAGAACCTCCCCAAAGACATATTGCCATGGGAATGAAAAGGTGTCAAGGGGAAAGTCATTACACTGGGCTAGCTAGTTGTTGAACGTGGAGTGTTTGTGTAAGTGTGTGTTTGTAAGACTTCATTTTTGCATGCGTGTGAGACTATATATTTATATACGTGTGTAAGACTACATATTTTTGTATGTGTGTGAGACTACATTTATGCATATGTGTGAGACTACCCTTTGCAACATCCAGATGACTCTATTTGAACATCCACTCTATTACTACTAAAACTTTATGAAATCACTTAACACTTTATGAAATGAAGAAATGACCAAAATAAAAGTAGGAGATCTTGATGAGTTGTACAACTCTTATATTCATCACCTTTACAGCTGAAATCATTTAGTGTTTAAAAATCAGGTTTGAAGCTGTTATTTTCTAAAATTTAAAATTTGAATTGTTCAAAATTAGTGACAAAGATAGATGACTAGATTAAAATGATAGAGCATGATTTTAGAAAATTTTAGAGAAAAAAACCTTCACATTTGGAGTTAGTATGAAGGAGAAAAACTAGTTACAAGTTTCAGCCACAGATTAAAAAGAGAAATCACACTTGTTCATCATTGATCATCATGAACCGCTGTGATTTTTCTTTTTAATCTCTGGGTAAAATTTGTAACTAGTTTTTCTCCCTCATACTAACTCCAAATGTGATGATTTTTTTCCTAAAATTTTCTAAAATCTTGCCCTATCAAGTTAGTGTGTTGATTTGGTCATTCTTTTTATTTAACAAAGTTTGAGCACTTTAAATTTTTAAATTTAAAAAAATGACAAGTTCGAACGAGATTTTTAACCATTAAATGATTTCAGCTGAAAAATTGATGAATACCAAAGTTGTATAACTCATCAAGATCTACAAGTTTTATTTTGATCATTTCTTCATCTGACAAAGTGATAGTAAACATTGTTCACAAATCAACATGTTTCTCATATAGTTCATGAAACTATGAGTCATATGTGAATTTATGAACAATGTTTACTAATACTTTGTCACATGAAGAAGTGACCAAAATAAAAGTTGTAGATAGTGAGGAGTTCAACAACTTTTATGTTTATGACTTTTATTGTTGAAATAATTTAAGGTTTCAAAATCTTGTTTGAAGTTGCCATTTAGTGAAATTCAAAATTTCAACTGTTCAAATTTGGTCAAATGAAAATATGATCAAAATAAAAGTTGTACATATTGATGAGTTCTACAACTTTGGTATTCATAAGTTTTTCATCTGAAATCATTTACTCTTTTAAAATATTGTTTCAAGTTTAAATTGTTTGAATTTCAAAATTTGATCGTTCAAACAAAGTCACATGACAAGATGACCAAAATAAATATTGTATATGTTGATGAGTTATACAACTTTTATGTTTACAACATTTTCATTTTATTTAATTTAATGTCATAAAATTGTAGTCGAAGTTTTAAAATTCAAATTTTTAATTTTTGTTTTTTTGTTTTCTATATTGTTTTGACTACAATTGTTTATATATATATTTCTTCATATATAGAATAATACAAAATATTATATTTGTGCATATAAACAATTTTTTTATATTACTTTGTGTTTTTATGATATAAAAAATATAGAATTTATAATTTAAAAAATAGAAACTATTTGTAGGGGCGGCTGGATCAGTAACCGCCCCTACAAATGCATTTGTAGGGGCGGCTGAATCAGAAACCGCCCCTAGAAATGTATTTGTAGGGGCAGCTGTATCAGGAACCGCCCCTACAAATCATCCCAACTATATATACAAGGCCGCACACGGGAGATGCCTGTTGGGCGCTCTCTTCTTCTTCGACGCCGTCAGGCTGCCTCCCGGACCTGTCCCGATGCCTGCCCCGCGCGCCCCCTCCCCGCACCCGCTCCCTCACCATCCTCCACCGTGCGCCGGGTCATCCCTCGCCGCAGTCGTTCCCTCGTGGCGCAACCGCGCCCACGTTCCCCACGTCGCCGACCGTCCGTCGCCCCTCGCCGCCGTCTGGCCCTCTCTCGGTGGCCCCCCTACAGATCCGGCCTTCACTGAACTCGGAGAAGCCGCGGCACCTTCACGGCCGCCCCTCCTGGACCTATCCCGACGCCTACCCCGCAGCGCCCCCTCCCCACACCCGCTCCCTCACCATCCTCCGCCTGTGCGCTGGGTCGCCCCTCGCCGCAGTCATTCCCTCGCGGCGCAACCGCGCCCACGTTCCCCACGTCGCCGACCGTCTGTCGCCCCTCGCCGCTGTCCGGCCCTCTCCCAGCGGCGCCCCCTACAGATCCGGCCTTCGCTGAACTCGGAGAAGCCGCCGCACCTCCACGACCACCCAAAACACCCTGGATCCGAGCAGCTCTGCATCCTCTTCGGTGGTTCACAGTCCTAGCGGCCGGATCCGGTTTGCCAAGGTTCGTTTCTTCCCTTTTCTACCCTACCTACTGTTCCCTTGATGCAAAAGTGAGTCGCATAACAGGTACTACATCACGAAAGGCTTGCATTTGCCTGCATGTAGTTGTTCTACCACATTTTTAGTCAGTCCATTGCGTTTACCTTTGTTCACAGTTATTGCTTTTGTTGACAGTCACTTTTTGTTTACCTTAGCTTAGAGTTTACTCTTGTATTTCCTTAAAATCCGAATCACCATTATGCTGCAAACACTTCAGAAGAATCACAGTTAGCTTTTCCATGCTAGCACCTTGCCAATAATTTCAGTTGGGGGATTATCTTTAGTTTTCCAGTTACTACAAGTTTTACAGTCTAACTCTCCCAACTATTATGCTTCCATTGTCTAGAGAAAGTCTTAATTTAATTGTGAAATCTTTCGAGTACTGTATCCTTGAAATTGAACTATATAAGGCCGCCGGTGACTCGGCCACTGCCCTCCGGTGTCCCGACTATATCAATTGTATTAGCACCTATGTCAGTTCTCAGTTCTTTGGAGTACTGTATCCTTGAAAGTCTTAATTTCTGTATGTTTGGTTAGTTTCAAGCCGTTAGTCAATTGTATTAGCACCTGTGTCAGTTCTCAGGTCTTACTTCTTAGACCATCACGTTAATCAATTCGGCTTCAGACAGGGTGAATTATCCAGTGCTCCATCACACAAAGCACACATTTATATATAGTGTTTTATGCATAGTTTTTTTATTGATCCTCCCGACTATATCATAAGGATCTGATCTCATATTCCCCGTAAGTTTTGGATGTGGTGACGCGTATACAAACTGATATCCATCACTAGGCCAGCTTGCTGTCAGGGTTCTAGCTAGGGTCAGCGTGCTGTCTCCCAAGTGCTGTCTGCCACTTCCCCAATACCTGTTTCAGCACTTGTTTTCCTATTTTCTGCCCGTCAGACAGTGCAAGTCCATTTTTAGGTACAACGGTAGCGGTCAGTAGTTTGTAATATCTTCATTTATAGCGTCCATTTGGTTCTATTTTCTCCACTAAAACTTATCAGAGAACTAGTACACATTTATAATTAGCTAAACTCATTCTAGCACAGATGACTTGTTGAAATGAGATGACATCTAATCTGGTAACTCAGCTTAAGGTGCTATGGCAAAGGGTTATGGCAAGCATGATCAAACTTGAGCTTTCTGTTTAGTCTTTTGGGAAAATGCCTCTCAATATGGCAGCCAACCACACATTTTACTCCCTAAAGCATGGATCATATGCTGCATTATTGGCCAATACACTCTCAGTTTGATTGCTCTTTTAGGTTCATTTCCTCACTCTTTCTTAGACATTAGATGAAATAGATAGCCTGTCCTACTGTTGTAATTAATGTGCTGCTATTCTATTCTCTTAAGTCCTACTGTTGAGGGTGGCAGTTTAGCCTATTTTTTTATGCGCTTTGTTTTTGCTGATTTGGATGCGCTTCTTTTTGGGATCGACCCGTCATGGCCGTCTGCATTGTCTTATTATGAATAGATATCCTGTCCCCGAGGTAAATAGAAACTGACACTATACTCAATATGACCACTAAAATATATACTTAGGGTGAATCTAGTATATATCGTTGCTGGAGCATTGCTAACACAATTCATTGAGTACAACTAGCTGCAGTTCATTGAGTTTACATTTGGTTTATTTATTTGCAACTCAGATTACAGTGGTTCATTGAGTTTCAGAAAATTTGTAGTAGCTAGCTGAGTTTAGTGTGGTTTTCATTTCCTGTGCAATGTCATTTTCATGATACAATAATCTACCTTTATAATTTGTTCCATGCTTAGCTGTTGTGTTTTTTTTGTAGCTGTTTGTTTCTTATATTAGTCTCTTTTTAGCTTGAACTACATGGATGCTTGGCCCGTTGGTGGATGGTTAGCTGTAGGTTAGTTTCATATCAATGTTTGAGTGGTTAGTAATTGAGCCTTTCAGTTTTAAATATTTGAGAAGTGAATAAAGTAAGTTTCTAAATAGGCCATTTGACATTGCTAACAACATTGCAAGTGAATCATACATATTCAAATCAGATTGTTATATGGCAATAAAATAAGCTCATATTTATCAAGTGCAAGCAGTCGGTTCTTACTACATATTCAAATCAGTAGTAGCTAGCCATTTCAGGTTCCAGATCTTGACTGTAGCATTTCACTTATATGATTGGTTGTAGCATTTCACTACATACCTGCTACTGCTATACTACTATCCTACTGTACTACTCTCTACTGTACTGAACTACTACTACTCTACTTGCTACTGCTAGCTACTCCTACTCCTACTAGCTGGCTGCTACTCTACTCTCTTCCCTTGCTACTGGCTGCTACTCTACTACTATACTATCCTCCTACTCTTCTCCTACTACTCTACCACTCCTCTTCTACTACTACTCTCCTCTACTCCACTCTACTCCTCTCCTCTGCTAAGCAGTTGTTGCTTTTTTTTTACTACTTCTACTACTTCTACTACTTTCTTACTACTACTGTTTACTACTTCTACTTCTGTCTTCTATCAACTACTTGTACTTCTGTCAACTACTTATACTACTTCCCTACTACTACTGTCTACTACTTCTGATTGTTCGATCTGTCTATCAGGTTCGGAAGATATTAAGCATATGATGTTCATGTGTGATTGAGCAAAGTCAGTATGGCAGCTGTTGCTTTTTTTGGGAAGCAGCACCTGCTTTTTTTGTCAAATCTCCCCTCTCCTCTATTTTTGCCACCTTTCCTATCCTCTATGTTTGGGAAGCATCAGCTGCTTTTTATACACCTTTTCCTCTCTATGTTTGTTAAGCAGCTATTGCTTTTTTGCCAAATCTCCCCTCTCCTCTCCTCTCCTTTGTTTTGCTAATGATGAAATTATCCAAGTCCATATATTATATGGAATATGAGCTGATGATCAAGAACTTGTGAGGAACTTGGCATCATTAGCAGCCACCCCTACATTACCTTCTCCTCTCTTCTCTGTTATGATGCCTTGATGCACCAAGTTCAAGATTAGATGATGTTTGACATGTTTCTGAGGCCTCTACCACTGCTACTTCTTGTTTTTTTATATATTATTGTTTTATAGGACTGCTACTTCTCCTCGAAGAAGGTGATGCACAAGAAGACGAGGACGTGCCTGAATGGGAACTTTGAAAGAAGATCCCAATCAACATAAGGCCAGTTTATGTTTTGGTGAAAGACGTCTCGTCGGTGTCCAAGTGGTATTCACATGACCAGTTCAAGCCTGAGAACCAAGTTAAACAAGTCCCAGAACGGGGTTCTGAGGAGGCCATAACTAGCAAACTCCACCAAATTGCAAAGCAGTATCCAAATGTTGATGACATCAAATGGTCAAAGGATTGCCCGAAAACATATGAAAGAGGCAAGCCCTTTATACCAAACCGGGACATCCGGTGCCTACCACTTGGAATGAGAAGGTTCCATGATTGGTACTTGCGTGTTCTCCCAACGAGCATAGATCTCGTACAAGCATGCTTCCCCACCAGCACATTTGGAAGCCCAGCCGGGAAAATTGTCTTTGACTTCAATGACATGCACACATGCTTTCACCTGGGAGAAATGGAGATGAATCTAATTCGCACGTGGTGCTTGTAAGTCCTTGTCCTCTCGATATGATATGAATGTAATCTTTGAATTTTGTTGTAACTAACCAACGCCGTGATTTGTAGAATGCAAGTGCACATTGTCAAACAAATGCCAAGTCTGAAAGCCGGGTATGTAGACCCTCAAGCTATAGCCCAACCAAATTTTAATTACCCTAAACAGTGGATAGTGGATGCCAAAGAGCTAGCTGCTGCAAAGACTCTTCAGGAGAAAGAGCGCATCTGTACGGCGAAAACTAAAGGAAGAGTCCCTTAAGGTTGCGGCATACATTGCTCTAGCTTTCAAAAATCTACAACAACACTCTACTATATGGCTACCATACAACTTCGAGTAAGTTCAACTATATACTTAAAGCTTTGTTCGATATATTTTATTCGATGCAAAAGAGCTTATCTAGTTCTATGATTAAATCCATGCAGCAACCACTGGATTTGTATAGCCGTCGATGTCGGGAGGAGCATGGCATGGGTCTTTGATTTAATAGATAAGGACTCGGCGACATACAAAGACTTCATATCGATTCTCAAGACGTATACATATCGACAATCCTCATTAGCTTATATGTTTGTATACATACTTGTAACGTTCACTTATCGATACTAACAAGTTGTATTTGCTAAAATAATTCGAACAGGTCATTTAGGTTCTATGTCACTCATCATCACGGAAGGCATGATCCAGCGAGGAAGGAAAAGCTGGCTATAAAAACACTATGTGCGGTAAGTGTAACTTACTTCTTCAGTACTCCGTTACATGGCTGTCAAAAGCATTACCTAATATTTTCATATGCAAAACACACAGTGCCCCAAGTAGAGGCCTGGGAGTGTACATTGTGGATACTATATATGTTCTATGATGAGTAATACCAGTGCCTACAGGAGACACCCCTTAAGGGTAAGTTTGAACCTCTTCATCAGTAGTATAAAAACTTCATACATGGTATGAAATACTAAACCGAAAACTTGTTCTCTTGTAGTGGAGAGAAGAGAAAGGAATGAAAAAAGACCCATACAAGGATGACCAACTCTTAGAGCTCGTCGGCGACCTTTGCAACTTCATATTGGACTAGATTATACATGTCAAAGGTGCCTACCATGACCGAGAGTCTGACTTAGGTAGAAATCCTCAGTACCGACACCTTCGTGAGACTGAAAAGGCTAGCTCTAGGACGTTGATAACAATGTTTATGGAATTTGTATATTAAATGATGGATTGTATATATCCTTACGAATTGGACTTGTAATTATAGTTTATATAATACTATTGTGCTGGTAGTCACGTTCGGAACGTTGGTCGTGGGGCATTCGGCAACGCGAACGCGGTTCGGAACGTTGGTCGCGGGGCATTCGGCAACGCGAACGCTGGATGGAATACGCGGAAACAAACAGTTCTGGTCGAATTTGAATTGTAAATTTGATTTTTTTGCGGGAAAACGTACTGTAGGGGCGGTTCTAGATTGAACCGCCCCTACAAACAGGTATTATAGAGGCGGCTGGCACTACAGCCGCCCCCTACAAATCGATTTGTAGGGACGGTTCATAATACCAGCCGCCCCTACAAATCAATTTGTAGGGGCGGCTCAATCACCAACCGCCCCTACAAATCGATTTGTAGGGACGGCCTAGGAAGCCCCTATAAATGCATGATTTATAGAGACGGTTTGGTAGGGGCGGCTGGCCAAACCGCCCCTACAAAGGGTTACCAGCCGCCCCTAAAAATGCTTTGTGTAGTAGTGTTGGGTTCCAGCCTCCCATGCATTTAATCTCCCCGATAGGGTTCCTGCAATTTTGGTGGGGTGTCCTGATATTTATTCGGTACGAAGTGTATCTCCCGGATAGTTCAAATTTTGTTTGGCACGTGGCCACGCACGGGCATCAAATTTGTGGTCATGTATGCTAACAAAATTAACAATGTAGGTGTTGTAGTTATTTCAGAGGCCTCACATGATGTCATCAAGATAACAGGATAGAGGCACAGGAGCACGCGGACAACTTTAAATCTTTAATTGCTTGCCGATCTCCATAAAATAATAGTATATTATGTTCGACTAATGTCATCCTGTATATTTTTTCATTATTTTGGTTTCTCAGTTGCCGATATGGGTTCTAGCTGTTGGTCGCTCAAAAGAAAGAGGGTGTACGCTGACCCACCTGCCTGCAATCACCGATACAGACATCTACAGGTAACTACATTACATTTATCTTGTAATTGATCGAGGCAATCATTTTCTGTCAACATAGATTTACTCGTGTGTTTTATCATTTTGATTGACATGGACGGGATTGTAGATGGGTTGAATTCCATGAAGTGGGAATGGAACACATATCTTTCATATGGGATGTGAGTGCCATGGTTTTTTTGGAAAGGCAACGTACGACATCACCATGGTGATACATATTTGCGTGTAATTTTGAAAGATGAGCAGGTGCATTTTGAGCTCATCTTTTTGGACCATGTCTAATTTTTTTTCTACAGGCCATTGTTATCTATCTGTTGGATCTAATATTCTTATAGAGAACCAAAATGGAAGCGGTTGCATACGGTGACCAAACCATGAGGTTCGATCGTTTGCTTCGTGTAGGAGAATGTTATGACTTCATGAGAGTTGGCTTCGTGCCTACTCATGTTGGTCCTTTGGGCTACATCTTTCGTTTATGTGCCGACTACTTTGTGTTTCTATCTCCACAAAGTATGGCTAATGCACCACCGAGAGAGCTATGGATTTGTCAGTGTCCTCGTACCTTTATGAAATTCGAGGATGTATACGCTCAAGCTGAGTACTTTTTTACAGGTATACCTCATACACCTATATTTAAAAATACATAGTTAACTGTTTATGCTCCTATTCCATCAATAACTATCGTTTGTGTTTGTGGATGTCATTGGTATAGTTGTGCATGTGTCTAATATTCGAGGAAGGGATGACGTGCGGATGCGACCGCACAGATATGTGGTGCTGATGAATGAAAGGTACTTAGAATAAAAATTTTATCATTGCTCCATGCTATCAATTTTTTTATTGTTTGATGCTAATCAATTTTGTAACTCGTAGGTACCACTGCATCGTAATAACCGTCAAGTATACACACATATGCCGTCACTTATTGGAATGGCGGCAAGCGGCAATAGAGTTGCGCATTTTAGCTGGTCTCCATGTACAAATGAATAGAAAGAGAGGTATTGTATCACTGATGTCCTGATATGTATTGACTAAATAAAGTATCAGTTATTACATTTTTTTGCTCGTGCATGATAGGCGGAGTGACCACTACTGACGATTTCAGCGAATTGGTATTCAGTCCTATTTGTAATCAGGCGCATGATTTTCAAAGTGAGGTTCTTTTGGGGTAATTCATTGATTTAATTTATTGACTACAACAATGTCCCAAAAGTTTTTTATTTGTTTATAGGCCTACGTAATCGTCTGCTCGTTGATGAAGCCAGAAATCACCGAGTTCAAGAATTTGTTAAGGACACCGTGTCGCATCTCATCTCCTACAACTAAAAAGAACAAAACGTGGATATTTTTTGGTGTGATATTTGTTTTGATTCGTCCGTCTGTCCACGCGTGTGATCCCGCTGCGCCGGTAGGTGGGACCTCCTCCAAGATTACAATGCCCCCAACCCTTGCCCCGACGCCTCTTCGGCCCGCGCCCCGCTCCTGCTGCCCTCGCCCGCGCTCGCCCCCCACGCGATCCTTCCCCTACGATCCTTGCTGCCGCTCGCCCATGACCACGACGCGCGAGGTAAAATGGAAAGCCAACACAATCACCGCAAGGAATTTTGCCTTCCTACAATCCAACTTCTCCCTCGCCTGATCGGTCGCACTTGCACTCAATCCTCGCGGTGGATTTGGCCTTCCTCCGACGTTGCCCTCACCCTCGCCCGCCGGCATCGCTGGACATCACACCCATGCCGTCACCATCACCCTCGCCCGCTGCACGTGCTCTGTGATCCCGGTGAGTGTTGCGGCTGTCTGCCACCCCTCTCCCTCCTTCCCCATACGCTGGATGTGCTGCTGCCGATCTACCAGGCTGCCTGCCAGCGGGCTGTCTGCCAGCGGGCCTTTGCTTGCGCGCTCGCTTGCCAGGACGGCCACGGCGACGGGCTGCCGGCCAGTGGGTTCGTGCCCCCTCGTAGCTGTGGTAGTGGCGGCCAGCCAGCGTATCTTTGCCACGGAAGAGGCAGAGGATGAGGGTCTGCCAAGGGAGCAGGAGGCGGCGTTCGTGGTGGACTCCATCTCCCTCAGCGCAGATCTGAGTTGTTGATGTTTGCCTCTGTGCGCATCGTTCTCGGAGGCGAAGGTGGCGGTGGTCCCGGAGTCTGTGCTGCTCGGGTAGGGCCAGTTCGGCACTACGTACCTCTGCATGGAGCGGGCCAATGGCAAGGAGTTCACGTGCATTTCCATCCTCATCCCCGAGACCCACTCCCTCGGCTTGGGGCAAACAAAATCAATGGCACACCACTAGACCCTGCTTGGCCCAGGAGCAATCGAATGAAAATTTTAGGTATGACACAAAGGAACCACTCTATTCTTGCTATTCTTTAATAAATTGGAGTTCTAATTTTCTATGCTATGTGCAGATCCGAAATCAAGGCTACTTTGCTTCATTCCAGGTAATCTAATACTACCCAATTTTGTGATGTTTGAGTGGTAATTGGATCTACACCTTTCTTTTTTTTGTTTTTTCTATGTGATACATCAAATGCTGAATCATGATCTGATGTCGATGATTTTGGTCCATCATTTGTTCAGAAAGTTCCGGACTATGGTTGCTTGACTATGGTTTAGGGTGCGGCCGGACCGGCTCTGCGTGGTGGCTGGGCTGCCGCCGCTGCGGTCTCCGCCGAATCCGCCTTCCAAAGGCCTGGACACGATCCACCCCAAGGTCGCCTAATACGTAGAGCGTCGTCGTCTCCCAGCCTGCCTTGCTGCTGCGCGCAGCTGTGGGTGTGGACGGACCCGCCGCGGGTGTGGCTAGACCCGCTCTGCATGGTGATCAGCTACATCTGCTGTTACTGGTAACAATATTAATATTGCAGTTGCAGGTATGGCTTTAATCCATTCATATTACTATTGCAGGTGCGCTCATTCGATGGTCATGGTTGGGTTGCAGTTCCAAATTTTACACTCAATGAGTGCTGAATCAAATCTTTTTATGTGGTATGTTAACTTCATGGAATATATTTGCAGAAAGAAATTGAAAATGGTTGTGTATCCAACAATGTAGTACGAAGTTTCATTTCTTTTTGCATGAATCTTAAAATTACCATTTTATTCTTGAATATGGAAGCATAATCTTTTTGTTATTTTTAAATACATCACTAAATGTCGTCGTATCATTAGCACAGACATTCTACTATGTCAATAATACTGCAGTTATTTTGGCTACCTCAAAAATTAAAGGAAAGATGTGTTTCTGAGGGGGTGTTTTAAGTTTGCATGGAGCTTGTCAGGCCACACAAACACACAAGCTTGGTAGAGGCTGTGCACCTTGATACAACAGAGGAACTTATATATAAGATAAAAAAGATCTAAAGATTCTCTACTTGCACTTGAATGAGGTTGGCACTTGCCCACTTGCATTGTTCTGTCCGCAGTTAGCCTCACAAAAAGCACAACGGTAATCTCCCTTCCTCTTCGTGCTAATTGGTGTCCTTTCTAGGGCAATCATGCCAACAAATGGATGATTAGTTATTATAGTAGCATACCCGTGCTAATGCTACGGTAAAAACAAAAAAAAACATTTTTTAACTAAAGTAAATAGTGAGATAGGTTAAGATTCATGCCAAAAGAAATTAATCCTACAGTTCCACTAAGTATGATCTAGGTGCCGATGGTGGCATAGGTGTTCCAAATGCCCCAATATGTCATGACAAAGACTGAGTATTGTTTTCAGTTTTGTGTAAGAGTCTTATTTTGTAATGATATTGTTGAATCCGTGATAATAAAGTTCTTTTTGGCAAAGAGGTGGGTGTTCCTATAGTAATATTGGATCCAGATCTTTTGAAACTAAGTATTGTGCAGGTAGATCATTTTTGGTTGTTTCATTTGCATTACCAAATGTCACCGTAGCGTTAACACGGGCAAATATACTAATGCCCGTGCTAACGCAACGGTGACATTTTAGTACAATAAATCAAACAAATGCTCATCTCCAAGAAATTAGGAGGCTTCGTTGTATACAATTTTATGAAGTCATGGGATGGTGTAAGATTGCCACCGATCAACACTGTAAGCATATATTCTCTAATTATATTTCATACACTACAGACAAAATTAATAACTTAACTTATTATATCTACCATGCACAGCTATCAAATTCACTGAGGTTGGAATTTTTGGGGGACATTCTAAAGAGGCATGCAAACGAATGTTTTGACAACTTTCCTGAAGATCTCCAAGTCATGATTAAAGACTTAGACAGAATGTAACTTAAATGGTTATATGAGAAAAAACTTTACTATGACTTCTTAGTTTTCCGGATTGTATACGTGCTCAAAGATATTGTGTAAAAGTTGAACTATGAAAAAAAAACATTGGTTGTTTTTATGTGCGTCTCCAAGATAAATCCGTTGCGTTAGCACATGCATTATACTAGTAGGGTATAGTGGTCTCAGATAAACGATTTGCTCAGCAGATAGGGGACCACAACTGATTAACTAGTAAGTCATGAAGCAATTAACCATTGAACCACAACTGCATTTGTGAAACAAATGATGACCAACCAATATTAACTAGTACTCCCTCTATTCAAATTATTTGTAAAATTGAACCAGTAGCTACATGCTTCATGCTTGGATTATTCTGTCCACGAGTTACAAACTTATTGTGGAACCATGACTTGCAGGAATTCTGAAGCTTAGCATGGAACCATGATGGGCGGAACTAGAAGTAGTGTGCTGTTAATGAAATCAAGGAGGTCATGTATCATATTTGTTTATGGGCAAATCATTCTTGTGTTGCACGATATGATGCTTGATGGTGGATTGCACGATTCGGGCTTGATGTAACTTTGTATCTCATCTTATGTGATGTTATGTAAATCTGAGATCTTATGTGTTGCTGGATTGAGTTCTTATGTAATTAAAAATGAGTTGTTTGTCTATATGGGCTGTATGTTTGTTGTATATATGCTATAATAATGGGTTGTAATTGGATGAAAAAATAAATTGAAAATGGGCTAAAAATATATTGCAAATAGGCTAAAAATATATTGCAAATGGGCTGAAAACATATTGAAAATGGGCTGAAAAAAGGCTGAAAAATGGTCCATCTTTGATGTTGGGCTGTCAATAAATGGGCCGGGATGCCCACGTCATCATCCACGTAAGCAGCCATGTAAGCATCCATAATGATGTGGCAATTCATCTATGACGTTTATTTTTCATTACAGGAAATGGACTTGGGCTGGGCTAACTAGGCCTCGGGCTCTACCGTGACGGTTTAAGATCGTCACAGATTCCGTTAATCCGTGAAGATTTTCGACAAAACGTCACGCAGGTTAATCCATGACGCTCAATTCATGATGATATCTGAAATCATCACAGATGCTGCTTGGTGATGTTTTTTGGTGATCCGTGCCAAAAAAAATGACCATGGATTAATAGGATTCTTGTAGTGATTTGTCATAAAATTTGTTAGATACTTAATATTTTAAAGACAAGAGCACTACGTAGGTTCCAATAGATACTTGATATATAATTCACATTAGTTTTCAAAAGGAAAGGATTGCACATTCAGAGATTTGTTTGGCCCTTTGTCATGAAACAAAACTTTTACTAAAAGTCTGTGCCAGCCTAAACAAGCCATATGTTGGGCTAGAGAATACTATCTCCGTCGTCAAAATCACAACATGTGTTTGTTATACAATACAAAACATCATTGTCACGAGATTCGCTTCAAGGTATTTCATTGTTTTAAGCACATTGGCTGATGTTTGTATTTGTTTTTTATTGTCCACCATAAAAAATTTGGCCCCATTTTAGTTAGGGAAAGGTGATGATAGTGTACCGTGCTTCTGACGGGTCACCAAGGTACCATCGAATTTGCCTCCGATCCGAAGATATATAAAGAAATAAGCACATGCTCCACGGGTGTTACGTTTCGCTTTCATACTTTGGCACCACTGGATTAGAAATAAAGGGAGCCTAAAAATATCTACTTAGCCCGGTAGCACACGCCACTGATGAGCTGCGGGTGTTATACGTTTCGCTTTCACACTTTGGCACCACTGGATTATAAATAAAGGGAGCCTAAAAATATCTACTTAGCCCGGTAGCACACGCCACTGATGAGCTGACAACGATACAAATGAATGCTCCACGGGTGTTACGTTTCGCTTTCACACTTCGGCACCACTGGATTAGAAATAACGGGAGCCTAAAAATATCTACTTAGCCCGGTAGCACACGGCCACATATGAGCTCCACGGCTGTTACGTTTCGCTTTCGCACTTTGGCACCACTGGATTAGAAATAAAGGGAGCATAACACTACAACAAAAAGCATTTTTAGGGACAGCTGGTAACCCTTTGTAGAGGCGGTTTGGCCAGCCGCCGTTACCGAACCGTCTCTACAAATCATACATTTGTAGGGGCGGTTCCCAGGCCGCCCCTACAAATCGATTTGTAGGGGCGGCTGTAGTGCCAGACGCCTCTATAATACCTGTTTATAGTGTAACACCTCGGGTGTTAGCCTTGCATAACTTGACTTGCATAACATGAGCATGATCATAAAGCATTCATATATATACTTTGACACTTGAAACATTGGATTGAAACATATGCAACATTCTTATTATTTCATGTTTCCATGTGTATGTGCATATGATCATGAGTGTAAACAGGTAGATGATTGTGTGACCTCGCAAATGGCTTAAACATGTTTAGAATATCATCATGAACAACTTTGGTATTTATGGCTAGGGCTAATTAGGTCATTATGTCATAGTTTAAGTATGTACCATCTTTTGAATGTAGCTTGTTTGACCAAGTTTGAACTAGGTGTTAGAGACCTTGCATGGAGGAGATCACTAAAGCAAAGTTGTAGTATTTGACATAAGGAACAACTTTTATTTTTGGGTCATTGACTGATTTAGCTTCTAACATGCTTGAATTGGTCCCACAAAAATCAGCAAAATCAAGATTTCAACACTTAACAAAATTTTGCTAAGTCTTGGATCACTGACAGCCTGACAAGCCGACCTTGATCATGATTTTACTCTGTTTTTGTTGCGAATTAGAACGAGCTCTTTGAACAAGATTTGTAGCTGGTACTTATGTCTACGAAAGTTGTTTAGATCAGTTACGAATTGGAGCCACGGATTAGCTGTTACATCAACGTGAAAACTCGTCGTCAGGCTCGGCATTTCGTTACTGAACGAACTGAATCGATGGATTCAGTGGCCGACCGGTTCAGACCGTGGCCGCCGCGTGGCGCGGGAACTGGCCGCGCGTCGCCGGCGTTCTGCCCAGCACGGCAGTGACGAGCCAGAGCGTGGCCTTAACACCGCCAGCACCCGCCCGACCCATCTCGCGCCCCATTTTGCATTTCCTCTGCTCCTCCTTCGTCCTTGCGCGCAACCGCCGAGCTCCCGCAGCACCGAGCAGCTCCGCCGTCGCCATAGCCAACGCCAGCTCGCCCTCGTCGCTTCTCCTCCACTGCAACACCTCCACCCGAGCTCCCGTGACTCACCGCCTCGGCCCACACTCGCTGACCGCACTTGGTAAGCAACAGCGCCGTGCGCTAGCTCGCCGGAGCATCCCCGCCGCGCCCGTCACCGTGGCTGGGGCACCTCCCTCCACCGTAGACCGTGCAACCTTGTGCGATAGGTTCGCCTGAGCCCATGGAAGCTCGTCCGTGCCTTTTAGTGCTTCGCCGTGGTCTCCGTCGGTGTAGCGCCGTTGTCCGGCTCCGCCGTGCCACCATGAATGCCGCCACCGTACTTAGCTCCGACAATAGGCTCGGTCAAGTAGGTCACTAGGTCCGGGAGATAGTGGGGGTCATGTCGTGAAGATGTCACCGCCGGCGGACTCACCGTCGACGAGCTCCAGCCGCGCAGCGTCGAGCGGCACCGTCGTGCTCTGTTTTGTCTCGCTGACCGGTGGGGTCAACTGACCAGTGGGTCCAGCGTGTCAGCGACTCCATGTATTAAAGCTAGTTCATTTTGAATGCAAATTTCATATGTTTTGTAATTTTTGTATCTTCAGTTTGGTAGCTTCAAAAATTGTGAAATAAATTTGTTAGTGTTCCTTAGGCAGTGTAGTATTTAGGAAAAATATGTTCTTGGCATGATTTAAATAGAGATTTGAAATGTGCTTTTGAATGCATTCAAATTTGTTTATTTTATATCTAGAGTTCCTGTGCTCCAAAAATTATGAAATTTTTGTGGTAAGCTAGTCTTAGCATATATGAGCTCTGGTAAAAATTTGAAGATGAGTGCATGTGTAGATTTGTAGTTATAGATTTTTCATTTATAATTAGGAGATCCTTGTGTAAATTGTTATAAATTGTTTAGGAATCCAATACTCATGAAATTTGTTGGAGGGTATCCTAGTAGTATATGGATGCTAAGAAAAATAGAAAATCTATTGCTTGACACTTTTCAATAGGGTTTTCTAATTATGCTATTTCAAGCATTGCTGCCTTGTCATTTTTGTATAGGATGTTCTACTTGGCAAAATGACATGAAATTTTTATAGTAGTCCTTTGATAGCATTAGTAAGGCACTGTAAATTTTTGAGAATTTATGAAGTACATCTGGTATTATATGTTTATTATTTAACCTAAATATCTCAGTAAAATAATAAAGGCATTTAAATAAATAGTTTGGGCTTCACCATTATATTATCTTAAATGTATTTAGTATGCTTAAACTGTTGGTAGATGTTATGTTGTCAAATTTTGACTGATTACATGAAGTAGAAGTATTGTTACTTTGTTTTGCATATTGAATAGTTTTCGGACAGATTCGGGAGTTTGATGAGTTGCATGTTGAAAATGATGTGTACTGTAAAAATGGTTAATAACAAAGTTGTAGAGAATTTGATAAGCTTTCCAGAAAGTCCAGGATCACTAGATTTGGATTAGTAGAACTCTAGTTATGAGTAAATAATAGAGAAGAGATATGCACCTACTCAATAAACATGATGCACTTGTTAACATATATGCATTCATAATACTTATGCCATATTCATGCATCTAGGATCGGAGGAAGAGATAACGTTGCTGGAATTCGAAGAAGCAGGGGAAGGGGACCAGTAGGAGAATCCGCAAACCGCAGCTCCCGAAGGCGTGGAGCAGAATCCTGAAGAGCTTCCGAAGTGTCCTGACCACCGCCCTACTTCCTTTCTACGAGGCAAGCCCCGGAGCATTCTAAGTCTCCTAGTAATTTACAAATATTTACTTAAGTACTTATGATTGATGCATTAGGTTATAAGAGTTGAATGGAACCACTTGATGCATGTACATTCCTTGTCCAGATACCACACCTTTAACCGGTATAGGTCCAGGATCGAAGATATGCTTAGCCATGCTTAGACCGGTAGAAGTCGGGTGATGTCCTGTCACCTGCGAGATGTAGGTGGATACCGGAGCATGATTGGTTATATCTACTATCGTGGAACAGAACCATGGGGTAAAAGTAAATCGAGACCGGGCGGGAGATCAATAGAGAAGCAACAAGGCATGGAGGTCTTGGGTGTGGATCTATCCCCGTCTGTGTTGATCAAGGACTATACCGTTGTTGGAACTTTTGACAAGATTGAATGCATGCCTCTCACTTAGCTGGCCGAATAACTCATTCCGACCGCGAAGCCGAGTAATTCAACTCAGGTCGGGACCCGTTCTGTTGTGCGCTCCTTCCGGGGAACGATCAGACTGAGCCCAAGGGCAGGCTAGGCCTGAACATCCTGGCATCTGGTGTTCCAGATTGTGCGGCGCGGTACGGACCCGCAAAATGTGTACCTGAGTTGTACCAAAGGTGACCTAAGGCTATCATGGCTGGTAGACCTGGGTTTGTGTTAGGAATAAATTCCCAGCTGGTTGAAAACGATTCGAATCGCCGTCTCTCCCGGATAATGAGAAACTTGACTAGCTCCAACATCGTAGTAACTGTGTTATGAAACGAGATGGTTCGGATGAATATGGAATTTCAATACCTGCTATGATTACTATTGTATGCTTCTAAATGATATACCACATGTTTGGCACAGGATAGTTGCTAATATAGAAATGGATAGTTATAATTAACTTGATAAAGGAATCGTAATTGTACAATGGGTCAATTGCCTTTTTCGCAAAATGTTGTCAAGTTACGTCCACTTATATAGCCTTGCATAATCCTTGGAGTCATTTTATTTCTGGTTCATGACGGGTAAGTCTAGCTGAGTACCTTCTCGTACTCAGGGTTTATTTTCCCATTGTTGCAGATGGCACTGTGTATCACGGTTATTGCAAGAGTTGCTTCTATCCCGCTGTGGATGAGGAGTAAGCCTTGGGCAGGCTTCTTTATTAATTCCTATCTTTGCTTTTGTGGACCGTGATCCTACTTGACACTGTATCAAACTATGATGGAAACTTTATTTTCGAACTTATTTGCTTCCGCTTTATTCTATCAAACTCGGTTTGTAATAACTTTTATTCGCACTCTGATGATGAAATGTATCTATGAACTTTATGTAATATGTGGCATGTATGTTGAATCCTGTACGATCTTGGTTGTTGTAAATCATTTATCGTGACCCGTCGTAGTACTCGACGGACTACCGGGTTTATATGGGTTCAAGTATGACAGTGCGACTGCTTGCGGGCTGCCATTGTACTTGTACTCTTATAAATTGGTCGGTTCTGCGACATATAGAGGCAGTTCAATTTAGAACCGCCCCTACAGTACGTTTTCTAGCAAAAAAATTCAAATTTACAATTCAAATTCGACCAGAATTGTTTGTTTTCGTGTATTCCATCCAGCGTTCGCGTTGCCGAATGCCGCGCGACCAACGTTCCGAACCGCGTTCGCGTTGCTGAACGCCCCTCGACCAACATTCCGAACGCGACTACAAGCACAATAGTATTATATAAACTACAATTACAAGTCCAATTCATAAGGATATATACAATCCATCATTAAATATACAAATTCCATACACATTGTTATCAACGTCCTAGAGCTAGCCTTTCAGCCCCACGAATGTGTTGGTACTGAGGATTTCTACCTAAGTCAGACTCTCGGTTATGGTAGGCGCCTTTGACCTGTACAATCTGGTCCAATATGAAGTTGCAAAGGTCGCCGACGAGCTCTAAGAGTTGGTCATCCTTGTATGGCTCTTTTTTCATTCCTTTCTCTTCTCTCCACTACAAGAGAACAAGTTTCGATTTAATATTTCATACCATATACGAAGTTTTTATACTACTGATGAAGAGGTTCAAACTTACCCTTAAGGGGTGTCTCCTATAGGCACTGGTGTTAATCATCATAGAACATATATAGTATCTACAATGTACACTCCAAGGCCTCTGCTTGGGGCACTATGTGTTTTGCATATGAAAATATTAGGTAATGCTTTTGACAGCCATGTAACGGAGTACTGAAGAAGTAAGTTACACTTACCACACATAGTGTTTTTATAGCCAGTTTTTCCTTACTTGCTGGATCATGCCTTCCGTGATACTGAGTGACATAGAACCTAAATGCCCTGTTCAAATTATTTTAGCAAATATAACTTGTTAGTATCCATAAGTGAACGTTACAAGTATGTATACAAACATATAAGCTAATGAGGATTGTCGATATGTATACGTCTTGAGAATCGATATGAAGTCTTTGTATGTCGTCGGGTCCTTATCTATTGAATCAAAGACCCATGCCATGCTCCTCCTGACATCGACGGCTATACAAATCCAGTGGTTGCTGCATGGATTTAATCATAGAACTAGATAAGCTCTTTTGCATCGAATAAAATATATCGAACAAAGCTTTAAGTATATAGTTGAACTTACTCGAAGTTGTATGGTAGCCATATAGTAGAGTGTTGTTGTAGATTTTTGAAAGCTAGAGCAATGTATGCCGCAACCTTAAGGGACTCTTCCTTTAGTTTTGCCGTACGGATGCGCTCTTTCTCCTGAAGAGTCTTTGCAGCAGCTAGCTCTTTGGCATCCAGTGTCCACTGTTTAGGGTAATTAAAAATTGTTTGGGCTATAGCTTTAGGGTCTACATATCTGACTTTCAAACTTGGCATTTGTTTGACAATGTGCACTTGCATTCTACAAATCACGGCGTGGGTTAGTTACAACAAAATTCAAAGATTACATTCATATCATATCGGGAGGACAAGGACTTACAAGCATCACGTGCGAATTAGATTCATCTCTATTTCTCCTAGGTGAAAGCATGTGTGCATGTCATTGAAGTCAAAGACAATTTTCCTGGCTGGGCTTCCAAATGTGCCGGTGGGGAAGCATGCTTGTACGAGATCTATGCTCGTTGGGAGAACACGCAAGTACCAATCATGGAACCTTCTCATTCCAAGTGGTAGGCGCTGGATGTCCTAGTTTGGTATGAAGGCTTGCCTCTTTCATATGTTTTCGAGCAATCCTTTGACCATTTGATGTCATCAACATTTGGATACTACTTTGCAATTTGGTGGAATTTGCTAGTTATGGCCTCCTCAGAACCCCGTGATGGAACTTTTTTTAACTTGGTTCTTAGGCTTGAACTGGTCATGGGAATACCACTTGGACACCGATGAGACGTCTTTGACCAGAACATAAACTAGCCTTATGTTGATTGAAATCTTCTTTCGGAGTTCCCATTCAGGCACGTCCTCGTCTTCTTGTGCATCACCTTCTTCAGGAGGCACTCATTGTTCATGTATCGGCTGTGCTTGTTGAGAAGACTATGGCATCTCATCATGCACTTTCTTGGTACGAGCTGAAGAAGGTTGTGGCATCTCATCAGGCACATGCTCACTAGGAGGCGGGGAAGAATGTGGCATCTCAGGTATGTGGTGGTCACGAGATGGTGAAAATATCTCCCCAACCTCAACAACTCGCTCCAAATTTGGGAGAGGGGGAGGCGGCGAAGAAGCAGTCAATATAATGTCCCATTTGTGCCAGAGGATGAACTGCCCAATAACGTCTCTGAGTAACACCAGCCCCTCAGGAGTTGCGTAGTCTATCCTCCACTACATGAACTCGGGCTTCACGGTATGCACCTTGACCCTAGTGTAGTCCAGTGGTATCTTATTATTGTGGTGTAAGCCACCAGGAGGATGTGCCACACCCATTTCCACCTCCATCACAGTGTTCTGCCAGCCACTGAGAAACACCAAGGTGCAACTAGTTGGTTCCTGTATGCGATCGACGGGGGTTGTGGCTGCAGTGGAACCTTGGCTGCTAGAAACTTTCGGAGGGCTACCAACTAATGCTAGTTCTCCTAGTGGCGTCACTAATATCCGTGGCTCCATAGACAGTCCTTTCTCCTCCAGCGCCTTCGCAACTAGAGCCTTCACTTGGAGCTCAAGACTAGTCTCCTGGTCTGGCCATGTTTCTTGTACATGTGCCTGTCCTCTTCGAATCCTTGCTTCCAGGTCATCCTTTTCCCTAGCCCCTTGGTGCGGCCTGTGTGCTCCTTGTTTCCCAAGCCAAGGCTAAGCTCATTCCTCTCTTTGGAAGGATTGAATGAGCCCTTCTCCTTGTCTTCAGCAAATTTCAGTATCCTTGATACCGCCTCTTGGGTGTCTGGCTTATCAAACTTAAGATTACTGCCAGATGATTCTGTACTTCTCGCATATATCCAGTTCCTTGAGCGTACCTTCAAATTCATCACATCGATATTCCCAGCAGCTGCGGCCTCTTCATCCATCTTCCTAAACTGCTCTTCCTTGGCATAGTAGCCACCGGGGCCTAGATGATGGTGGTGTTTGTTCCTCTTCGCCGGCTCGGTGTTACGGGCACTGAGCTCCAATGCCTCCGGTTTAGTCTTTTAAGCCACGAGCTCCTCCCATTGACTAGGAGTTATTTTGTCGAACTCTTTGAGGGGAGTTAACCCCTTTTGGATATACTTCATGTTGAGCTCCGACCTCCAACATCAGAATGACTCTCCCATGATCCTGAAAGTATTTTTTTACCAGTTTGTGCTTACCCTCCGGAAATCTAAAATTGACCCTCAGCTGCCTATCCCATAGTTCATTCTTTTTGTTCTCTAGTACCTCTTTCCAGTTAGGGATTGCTGGGTTCAATTTATCTCTTACTAGGGCCCTGATCGCATTACAGAATCGTCCTCTTAATTCCTTCGGCTCAAGGACCTCCCCTACTAGCCTGACCTCTGTTATCACATAGCATGCCTTATCTAGATATAGATTTCCTTTTCTATCCCCTTGTTTCATCTTAGGCTTGGTAGTCGTGGTTGTGTCTTCAGGTTGTGGATCAGAGGCATCGTGATTCGTCTCTGTGGCTGTTGCCTCTGCTCTCCTTTCCTCTACTCCATCTTGTCCAGCGAGATGTCGCGGACATCGATGTCGTCTTTTCTGAGTTTTAGGAGGGACCTGTATATACGATAGGTCAAAGTGTTAGCAGAGGTAACATAGCCAAAGCTTTAGCAAAATTTACAAGCTAAGGCTTTTTCCCTACCTCCTCGTTCGGGTCAAAGTCCTTGTCCAAATCTTCCTCCGTTGGCGTCCTTCTGGCTTCATGTGGGAAAGGATCCTCGGGACTTACATATCCCTCTTCTGAGTCATCGTCCTTATCATCCTCTTCTTCTTCGCCTTCAACAGCCTCTCCTTTAGGGCCTTCCTCCTCATCACACTGCTCCTGAGTAAGCATCACTTCTAGACCCTTTTCTACCTCGTTATCGAACTATTCCTGAGTAAGCTGGTCCTCTAGTGCTTGCTCCTCAAGGGTTGTCTGCTCATCAGGCTTGGGGCATCGGGCTGCACTGTCTGGTGTCCGCGACATTATTTCGCGTTTTGTTCTAATACATGCAAGAAAGTGTGCTTTAGAAACATGTCAAAAAAAGTCCTATAAAACAACAATATATCAAAAAACTAGTAGTAGCAGTAGTAGAGGCCTCAGAAACATGTCAATCATCATTTGATCATGAACTTGGAGCATCAAGGCATCATAACAGAGAAGAGAGGAGAAGGTAATGTAGGGGCGGCTGGTAATGATGCCAAGTTTCTCACAAGTTCTTGATCATCAGCTCATGTTCCATATAATGTATGGACTTAGACAGTTTCATCATCGGCAAAATAGAGGAGATGAGAGGAGAGGGGAGAGTTGGCAAAATAGGCAGCAGTTGTTTACCAAACACAAAGGATAGGAAACGTGGCCAAGAAAAGCATATGAAGCCATAGAAGCATTTGCTCAGTGAGTAGAATAGATAGAAGAGCAGAAGCTCACAGTAGGAGAGAAGTGCACAACAGCAGCCAGCAGGAGCCATAGAAGAGAGAAGAGAGTAGATAGTAGAGCACCAGCAACATTAGGCAAAATTCAGTTAAGACTAGTATCTACTATCCAGTGATAGAGCAACAGATAGAGTAGTAGTAGTAGAATTTAGTTAGAATTCAGTTAGAATTCTTTGACATCACAGATCAGAACACTAAATCAAGTGTAAGCCGAGAAAATAGTAGTAGTATGAAAAGGAAACTGATAGTAACTTCACAAAAGCATATCTAGAGTTCTATTCCTCTAACAAACATGATCCTTAACATTCTAGAAAGATTATTAAGTTATCTAAAACTTCCTTATTATCATCTCAAGAGGATACAATAGATAACAAGACCAAACATCATGTACCAGCAAATCTATTCAGACTTGGACAGATCTTGACATTAACTTTAAACACTCGTATCTAGAGTTCTAGACCATGAAAAGGTGTGTTCTTTAACATTTTAAAAAGCTTAAGAAAAGCACTACAACTCTTTTATTTTCATCAAGAGGTTATTCATAGGTTATCTGCTAAACTGAAAGTTAACTGGAACTGAGCATTTGGACAACAGCAATTCAGTCAAAATAAATCATAGCCGGAGTTGTAGACCATGGTAAATTATGTACTTAACCATTTTGGAAAGCTTAGGAAAAGCACTAGAACTACATAGTGTGCAACAAGAGCTAGTTTTGATGTTAACATGGTAGAAATACAAAAAATTGCAGAACTATATAGCACACGGTGAAAACCTGACAGTGACATCAAAAAAATCATATCTCCCAAAAATGGACAGCTCTATATGTATCTAGGACCAGAACAACTAGGATTAATGAGCTAATGAGCTGTTGCAAATGGTAGGAAACGAGTACAAGCACTTAAGATGGAGAAAAGCAGCAAGACAAGCATTCAAGTAGGACAGCTAAAATAAATCAAATGTAGTTCTTAATAAACAAGTTTGTTCTTTAGCTTCATCCATGTGCCACATCTTCTACAAATGGGAAATAATACTATTAAGAATGTATAGAAACATCATTGCAAAGTGCCTTAGGTCTCAATTAATAACCCAAGTTCTCATCAAAGCTACTAATTAGTCCACAGATACCAATAGGAAATAGTGCTAATTAGACAGGGAGGATGCACTGAGGGGTGTACTGATTATTAGCTAGCAAAAATTGTAGACAACAATCGTAAGTAAGGTGCGGCTGCCGCACCTAAGGGTGCTCCTCCTGCGCCTAAAAATCTAACATCATTGACCTAAGGCACTTTGCTCAGTGTGAATCAAAATGGGCATGAACATCATGTATAGTTCCCATTACTCTAGGCACTTTGCTCAGTGTGTAAAAATCATAATAGCCATCATCATGTCCAAGATAAGCATTAACAGCTTCTACAATTGGAAGCCTGTTTCAATTTTGAGCAGCAAGCAGCAAGCAGAGCGGAGCAGTGGTGGATCCAAATTGGGGCATCCAATTGTACAAGCATGCTCAGTTGTACAATCAAACCAATTTGCAGTATTGCATATATGTCGACAATGCACATATAACTGAGCACTGGTTGATTGGAGTGCTGAAGCAGTGAGCAACATTCAACGAGCAGAGCAGTGGTGGATCCAAACCTGTCGTTTGTAGGGGGAGCTGTGGAGGAGCACGGACGCCGGTGGAGGAGCACCGACGCCGGTGGAGGACCACGGATGTTGGGCAGCACTAGCAGCTTGCCCGCCCACCGGTGGAGGTGCGCACACGCCAAACCCTAATGTGGACGGCGAAGAGCTCAGGGGAGGGAGCGAGGACGCCAGGGGGAGGAGCATGGACGGCAAAGAGCTCAGGCACCGGGGCGCTCGCCTAGGGAGGGAGCACTAGGGGTGGATCGAGATGGGGCGGCAGTGGCGTGTCGGCTGGCCGAGGAAGGGAGCGAGGACGGCAGGGGAGGAGCACGTGGACGGCGGAGAGCTCAGGCACTGGGGCGCTTGCAGGGTGAGGGAGCACCGCGGTCGCTCGCCGGGGGAGAGAGCACCGGGGGCAGATCGAGATGGGGCGGCGGCGCATGTCGGTCGGTCGGGGCTCTAACCCTAGCTGCCGTGATAGCTCGGGGATGTTGCGCTGTGGCCCAGGGGTGCAGAGAGGGGTCGCCGGCATTGGGAGAGGTCCGGGAGGGTGCAGCGGCGGCGCAGGGGCAGGGGGCCAGGTGCGAGACGCCGGGGGCCGGGTGTGGGCGGGCGCCGGGCAGCCTGATGGCGTCGGAGGATGAAGACAGTGCCTAGATAGTCTGACTCCCGTGCGCCCTCTTATTTATACTTAGGACTATTTGTTAGGGCGGTTTCTAATCCAGCCGCCCCTACAAATGCATTTGTAGGGGCGGTTCCTGATCAAGCCGCCCCTACAAATAGTTTCTATTTTTAAATTATAAATTCTATATTTTTTTTATCATAAAAACACAATGTAATATATAAAAAATTATGTATATGCACAAATATAATATTTTGTATTATTCTATATATGAATAAATATATATATATAAACAATTGTAATCAAAACAATATAAAAAACAAAAAAACAAAAATTAAAAATTTGAATTTTAAAACTTCAACTACAATTTTATGACATTAAATGAAATAAAATGAAAATGTTGTAAACATAAAAGTTGTATAACTCATCGACATGTACAACTTTTATTTTGGTCATCTTGTCATGTGACTTTGTTTGAACGATTCAAATTTTGAAATTCAAATAATTTCAACTTGAAACAATATTTTGAAAGAGTAAATTATTTCAGATGAAAAACTCATGAATACCAAAGTTGTAGAACTCATCAATATGTACAACTTTTATTTTGATCATATTTTCATTTGACCAAATTTGAACAGTAGAAATTTTGAATTTTAATAATTGGCAACTTCAAACAAGATTTGCAACTTCAAGTAGAGTCATCTGGATGTTGCAAAGGGTAGTCTCACACACATGCATAAATGTAGTCTCACACACATACAAAAATATGTAGTCTTACACATGTACATAAATATATAGTCTCACACGCATCCATAAATGAAGTCTTACAAACACACATTTACATAAACAGTCCACGTTAAACAACTAGCTAGCCCGCCGTAACGACTTTCCCCTTGACACCTTTTCGTTCCCATGGTAATATGTCTTTGGGGAGGTTCTTTTCCACAACACTGATCTTCTTAGGAAAGTCTATGAATAGCGGCATCTCATCGTAGTTATTGTAAGCTTCAACATCGTCCACGCCATCAACTCCAATAATGTGCTGTTTCCCGGAGGCAACCACGTGCTTTGTCTTCTTCTTCGGGGGGAGGTTACTTTGTGGGTCAGACATATAAAAAACTTGTGTGACATGTGAAGCGAGCACCCAAGGGTCATCTTGGTAGCCTAGATTCTCTAGGTCCATGACTCTTAATCCGATCTCGTTCAGTTGGTGTTGTTTGATCCAGCGGCATCGAAACCGGACTACCGTTATATCCCTTCCATAGTCAAGTTCCCATATCTCTTCAATGATGCCAAAGTATTGGATCTTTCGCCCTAATCCATCGAGAGCCTCTATTCGAACGCCACTGTTTTGGTTCACATATTTACTATCCTTTGCGTGGGTATAGTACGTATACCCATTGATGTCATAAGCATTCCAAGATGTCACTTATCTCGATGGCCCCTCTGCCAACCAACTGATGGTAATAGAGTCTATAGTTTCTCCAGGCGGTACATTTTGGTCCTTCAACCATGTAGTTAGTCGTTGCTTGTGTTGTTTCATGACCCAATCATTCGAACGGCCATTTCTCTCCGCCATAATGATAGCCAAGTGTTCATCAATATATGGTTGCATCAGTTGTGCACTCTGCAAGACACTGTAATGCGCCCGACTCACCTCTTTGTAATCATGGTCGATGAACACTTTTCTACCACTGGTGCCCTTCCCAGCAAGCCTACCCTTATGATGAGAATCGGGTTTACCAATCCCTTTCTGTACTTTTAGGTACTCTTGACAGCACTCGATGACTTCTTCAGTACTGTAACCCTCTATCATGGAGCCCTCTGGGTATGCTCGATTATGCACGTATCGACTTAGAACCGACATGAACCGCTTGTAGGACCACATTTCATGCAAGTAGCAAGGGCCAAGCACCTGTATTTGATGAACCATGTGAATCATGAGATGTGGCATTATATCAAAAAAAGCAGGAGGTAAACACATCTCTAGTTGGTTTTGTGTCTCCACCACAAATTCATGTAGGTCACTTAGCTCTTCCTTGCCAATTGTCTTCTGTGAGATCTTCGAAAAGAAGTAGCACATGCGGGTGATGGCCATTTTCAAAAACTCTGGCTTTATAGCCCTGATTGCAATAGGTAGAAACACTGTCAGCATCACATGGCAATCGTGAGCCTTGTAGTGTGTTATTGATGAGTCCTTCATCGACACTAGCTTCTTCACATTTGCTGAAAACCCAGTCGGGACTTTGATCCCCCTCAGGAAAGTGCATATAGCTCTCTTCTTGTCTGGTGTTAGGTTGAAGCACGCCACGGGCAGAGTGTATTTTCCATTAGCCTCAGGTACCGGGTGAAGCTGTGGCATCACGTTTAGCTGCACCATGTCTTTTCATGCTTTCAGACCATCCTTTGACTTGCCTGTGTCCATCAAGGTAGCAATGAGACTCTCAAAGACATTCTTCTACACGTGCATAGCATCAATGGCATGGGGGACCTCCAAGTCTGGCCAATAAGGTAGATACTGAAAGAAGATCGATTGTTTCTTGAAAGGTACGCCTTCGATAGGAGGAGTGCTTCTATCTCTGTTTGTCCCATCTGAATTCTTCTTTCCATAGAAAACACGTATGTTTTTCACCATTTTATACACGTGTTCTCCGTTATGACGTCTCTCCGGACGAGGGTTCAATCTCCAGCTAGAAAAAGACTCCCTATGCCTAACGAGCACGCTAGCTCGGTAACAAACAACTTGTTCGCTTGTTGGTTTCAGTCAGGACTTATCAGCCAAGCAACAGTGTTTTTCTCTCACAATAAACCAATACCAGTCGGGCTTATCAGTCCAGAAACCAACCAGCGAATAGCCCAAAAGTCCCTTGCTCCAGAGCTATTTTTGGCTCTCTCACACGGGCAAGGTTCACTAATTTTATTATTTTATTTTATATTTTTATAAATATTTGTGATGTTCACATAATATACATATGATGTTCTATAATACATGATAGAACCTTACATTTCATGATAGAACATCGCACTAATTTTATTTTTTATTTTTTTAGTTTTTAGTAAGCATAGTATGATAGAATTAGTGAAGTAAACATCACATTAACACTACACGAACATCGCACTAATTTTATTTTTTATTTTTTATATTTCATAATATATATGATGTTCATGTAGTATACATATTATGTTCCATGCTATTTCTTGCGATGTTCGTGTAGTGTTAATGGCCTTGTTCAGCTTACGCCATATCCGGCTTGTTCGGCTTCTTTTTTTCAGCCGGAACAGTGTTTTCCTCTCACAACATTTTAGCCAGAACAGTGTTTTTCAAAGATTCAGCAAGCCGAACGGGCTAATGTGATGTTCGATGATTATCTTTAAATACATGTTCATCATGACATAAATGTTCGTTAAAATTTTTTATCGAAATATATCCATGTGGGGTCCTGTTTTGAAGAGTATATTGCAAGAAATACGATGGTGCAATCGGATTTTAATTAGGATACTTGGTTTAGGGAGCTATGACTTTTTTTACTTTCAAAAGTATGGGATATGTGATGATGTCAGCAATTTTTGACTTTTATTGCATGGCTGTTGCCTTGTCTGCTGTCTAGCCTAAGAAGATGATTGAATTCAGCCCAATTTGGTGAAGCAAGTGAGAAAGGGAATTTTTTTGGAGGGGAGGGGGGTCGGCGAACGGCTGCATGCCACCCAGGTCGGTAGCTAGCCCCCCTGTAAAACAAACTCTAACGCCTTCAAAATCGGGCACAATTAATGAAGTCTAATGGAGTTCCAATGCTACCAAATCGAATCCATGCCATGCCCTATTCGAGCATTGCCACCATGAGATCAAACTTCATTGTGAAAATCTAAGTCGCTTGATTGTCAACCGCAACCCATATTGAGCTTGTGTCTCACACCTGAACTCGAGCTTCCCGAACCAAGCTTTTATGTTAGAATGTTATGGGCTTGGGCCCAAATAAGAACTCTTATAATTCCTAGAGAAATCTCAAATGCCCATTCACGTGAGCAAGAGAGGGGAAGTCAGAACCTTTAGTCCCATCTTGCTTGGGAAGTGGGGGTAGCCATGCTTAAATATCAAAGTCCTCTCGACTCTTTCAAGACTAGACTAGGGAGGAGAAAGGAAGCCCACATGCGCGCTCACTCGCCTCGTCAGGCTAGGCCGGGCAAGATGCGAGCGTGCGGCACTTGCGTGAATGGTTGGCCAAAATCCAACTCCCTGCCTTGCGGGGGCGCGCCCAACGGTTTAGATCATTACCACGACATTAGATCAGCTTGGCGGGGCGGGGGCAGGGTGCTGGCGCGTGTCGATAAAATATGGTCGGCAGTCTACCTAGGGTATGCCCAAGGTAGTAGATATCGGTAGACAAATGCACAAGCTACAATCAAGATGGTGACGCAAGATAGACACGAGGTTTTATCTAGGTTCGGCCGCCGTGAAGGCGTAATACCTACGTCCTGCGGCTGATTGTATTACGGTATATCAATGAGAGATGTTTTTTAGAGGGGTCCCTTATATAGTCCAGGGGGCAGGGTTACAGATCTGGAAACTAATCCTAACCAGTTACAATTGCCATAGGTGGCCGGATAAGGATTCCTATTCTAACCGACCAGGATCTTGCTTGATCTCCAAATCTGCTCCTTAATTCCTTACGTGGGACTCAGAACAGATTGGTCGGGCCGTGTGTCATCTTCTAGTGGGCCAGACCCCCTAGTCCGGGCCTGCCCCAAGCCTAGCCGTAAGGGTTATAGGGTTTAATACCCCCATAGCTAGTCCCCGAGCACCATGTATTATGCTGCGACACGCCGTTTGATCTCCTTCGGCTAATGCAATCCGTCTTCATGTCATCTCCAACTGGTTGAAATATTGACCAAGCAAATGTGCTAGTATTCTGGCCAGAACAGAGAGCAGTAGACCACGATTATAGCCGAAGATTCTGGTTGTCCGAAGAAATGCACGGTGCTCTAAAGAAAAAAGAAAAAGATTCTTTCCTGATCAAGTGTGCCCACTTGTATTTCTAAAAAGAAATGTAAGTGACCATTGTACAATAGTAGTTATGGCCAACAGTCAGAGCGTAGGGGTCAATAAAATAAGCACATTACCGCAAGGTGAAGTGTACCCACTTAGTCCCCGAGCCTGGTAGTAGGTGACGTAGACACGTGGTGCCAGGGTCTAAAAAGAATTCCCACTGAAGTTGAGAATCCAATCGTCGTACAAGCAATACGAGATGCACCGGTAGGTGCATCGTACCGATGTAGTCCCCGAGCTTGCTGGAAGGCAAGGGTATTAGCCTTGTAACAAGGTCTAAATAAATGCCTCTCAACTGTATGTGAGTACAAATCATATGTAGCCAAGGAGAGTGGTCTCCGAGCAATGTTCGGAGAGTGGTCAGAGCAAGTCCCCGAGCATGAGAGTGGTCGGAACAGTCTCGAGCACGATGGTGGTCTGGACAGTCCCCGAGCACGATGGTGGTCTGGACAGTCCCCGAGCACAATGGTGGTCTGGACAGTCCCCGAGCACAAGGATAGTCGCGACAGCCCCGAGCACGAGAAGTGTGGCGAAAAACCATATGCCACTTGTACTATTATTTTTTGTATTTATTTACTTACTTGCTCTGTCAAGTCCAATCTGACATGTCTGGTCAAAAAAGTAGACGGGTATAGCATGTCATACTACCTTTTTGTCTTTTCAAGCAAACAGTTGCATGGCACCTGTATGTAGGTGCGTCAGCGTGGGCCCTCTCACACTGGCAACGAAGAGGCGCATATATTGGCATAGATCTCAAGGCTATGAAAACAACCGTCTGCAGCACGTGCGCACGTCTCCCAAGAATCTCTGGAAAAAAACAACATAACTCTTGGGTTAAATACAGTATAGGATAGGTAAGTTACTTTTTACTGAACCCCATTGTCATTCGCAGCCGCAGCCATCTTCTTCCTCTCGCCAACCCTACTACCTCTGAAATCACCACCAATCATTCCTCCGTGATTTCCTCATTCATCAGCAAGGCCAGATTCATGGCGAAAAGTGACGCGCAGAAGAAAGCAGGAGTCATAGCAAAGGAGTGGTGGAAATCGAGAAGCAATGAGCAGACCATTGAACATGCCAACAAATGGATGATTAGTTATTATAGTAGCATACCCGTGCTAATGCTATGGTAAAAACAAAAAAAACATTTTTTAACTAAAGTAAATAGTGAGATAGGTTAAGATTCATGCCAAAAGAAATTAATCCTACAGTTCCACTAAGTATGATCTAGGTGCCGATGGTGGCATAGGTGTTCCAAATGCCCCAATATGTCATGACAAAGACTGAGTATTGTTTTCAGTTTTGTGTAAGAGTCTTATTTTGTAATGATATTGTTGAACCGATAATAAAGTTCTTTTTGGCAAAGAGGTGGGTGTTCCCATAGTAATATTGGATCCAGATCTTTTGAAACTAAGTATTGTGCAGGTAGATCATTTTTGGTTGTTTCATTTGCATTACCAAATGTCACCGTAGCGTTAACACGGGCAAATATACTAATGCCCGTGCTAACGCAACGGTGACATTTTAGTACAATAAATCAAACAAATGCTCATCTCCAAGAAATTAGGAGGCTTCGTTGTATACAATTTCATGAAGTCATGGGATGGTGTAAGATTGCCACCGATCAACACTGTAAGCATATATTCTCTAATTATATTTCGTACACTACAGACAAAATTAATAACTTAACTTATTATATCTACCATGCACAGCTATCAAATTCACTGAGGTGGAATTTTTGGGGGACATTCTAAAGAGGCATGCAAACGAATGTTTTGACAACTTTCCTGAAGATCTCCAAGTCATGATTAAAGACTTAGACAGAATGTAACTTAAATGGTTATATGAGAAAAAACTTTACTATGACTTCTTAGTTTTCCGGATTGTATACGTGCTCAAAGATATTGTGTAAAAGTTGAACTATGAAAAAAAACATTGGTTGTTTTCATGTGCGTCTCCAAGATAAATCCGTTGCGTTAGCACATGCATTATACTAGTAGGGTATAGTGGTCTCAGATAAACGATTTGCTCAGCAGATAGGGGACCACAACTGATTAACTAGTAAGTCATGAAGCAATTAACCATTGAACCACAACTGCATTTGTGAAACAAATGATGACCAACCAATATTAACTAGTACTCCCTCTATTCAAATTATTTGTAAAATTGAACCAGTAGCTACATGCTTCATGCTTGGATTATTCTGTCCACGAGTTACAAACTTATTGTGGAACCATGACTTGCAGGAATTCTGAAGCTTAGCATGGAACCATGATGGGCGGAACTAGAAGTAGTGTGCTGTTAATGAAATCAAGGAGGTCATGTATCATATTTGTTTATGGGCAAAATCATTCTTGTGTTGCACGATATGATGCTTGATGGTGGATTGCACGGATTCGGGCTTGATGTAACTTTGTATCTCATCTTATGTGATGTTATGTAAATCTGAGATCTTATGTGTTGCTGGATTGAGTTCTTATGTAATTAAAAATGAGTTGTTTGTCTATATGGGCTGTATGTTTGTTGTATATATGCTATAATAATGGGTTGTAATTGGATGAAAAAATAAATTGAAAAATGGGCTAAAAATATATTGCAAATAGGCTAAAAATATATTGCAAATGGGCTGAAAACATATTGAAAATGGGCTGAAAAAAGGCTGAAAAATGGTCCATCTTTGATGTTGGGCTGTCAATAAATGGGCCGGGATGCCCACGTCATCATCCACGTAAGCAGCCATGTAAGCATCCATAATGATGTGGCAATTCATCTATGACGTTTATTTTTCATTACAGGAAATGGACTTGGGCTGGGCTAACTAGGCCTCGGGCTCTACCGTGATGGTTTAAGATCGTCACAGATTCCGTTAATCCGTGAAGATTTTCGACAAAACGTCACGCAGGTTAATCCATGACGCTCAATTCATGATGATATCTGAAATCATCACAGATGCTGCTTGGTGACGTTTTTTTGGTGATCCGTGCCAAAAAAAAATCACCATGGATTAATAGGATTCTTGTAGTGATTTGTCATAAAATTTGTTAGATACTTAATATTTTAAAGACAAGAGCACTACGTAGGTTCCAATAGATACTTGATATATAATTCACATTAGTTTCAAAAGGAAAGGATTGCACATTCAGAGATTTGTTTGGCCCTTTGTCATGAAACAAAACTTTTACTAAAAGTCTGTGCCAGCCGTAAACAAGCCATATGTTGGGCTAGAGAATACTATCTCCGTCGTCAAAATCACAACATGTGTTTGTTATACAATACAAAACATCATTGTCACGAGATTCGCTTCAAGGTATTTCATTGTTTTAAGCACATTGGCTGATGTTTGTATTTGTTTTTTATTGTCCACCATAAAAAATTTGGCCCCATTTTAGTTAGGGAAAGGTGATGATAGTGTACCGTGCTTCTGACGGGTCACCAAGGTACCATCGAATTTGCCTCCGATCCGAAGATATATAAAGAAATAAGCACATGCTCCACGGGTGTTACGTTTCGCTTTCATACTTTGGCACCACTGGATTAGAAATAAAGGGAGCCTAAAAATATCTACTTAGCCCGGTAGCACACGCCACTGATGAGCTGCGGGTGTTATACGTTTCGCTTTCACACTTTGGCACCACTGGATTATAAATAAAGGGAGCCTAAAAATATCTACTTAGCCCGGTAGCACACGCCACTGATGAGCTGACAACGATACAAATGAATGCTCCACGGGTGTTACGTTTCGCTTTCACACTTCGGCACCACTGGATTAGAAATAACGGGAGCCTAAAAATATCTACTTAGCCCGGTAGCACACGGCCACAGATGAGCTCCACGGCTGTTACGTTTCGCTTTCGCACTTTGGCACCACTGGATTAGAAATAAAGGGAGCATAACACTACAACAAAAAGCATTTTTAGGGGCAGCTGGTAACCCTTTGTAGAGGCGGTTTGGCCAGCCGCCGTTACCGAACCGTCTCTACAAATCATACATTTGTAGGGGCGGTTCCCAGGCCGCCCCTACAAATCGATTTGTAGGGGCGGCTGTAGTGCCAGACGCCTCTATAATACCTGTTTATAGTGTAACACCTCGGGTGTTAGCCTTGCATAACTTGACTTGCATAACATGAGCATGATCATAAAGCATTCATATATATACTTTGACACTTGAAACATTGGATTGAAACATATGCAACATTCTTATTATTTCATGTTTCCATGTGTATGTGCATATGATCATGAGTGTAAACAGGTAGATGATTGTGTGACCTCGCAAATGGCTTAAACATGTTTAGAATATTATCATGAACAACTTTGGTATTTATGGCTAGGGCTAATTAGGTCATTATGTCATAGTTTAAGTATGTACCATCTTTTGAATGTAGCTTATTTGACCAAGTTTGAACTAGGTGTTAGAGACCTTGCATGGAGGAGATCACTAAAGCAAAGTTGTAGTATTTGACATAAGGAACAACTTTTATTTTTGGGTCATTGACTGATTTAGCTTCTAACATGCTTGAATTGGTCCCACAAAAATCAGCAAAATCAAGATTTCAACACTTAACAAAATTTTGCTAAGTCTTGGATCACTGACAGCCTGACAAGCCGACCTTGATCATGATTTTACTCTGTTTTTGTTGCGAATTAGAACGAGCTCTTTGAACAAGATTTGTAGCTGGTACTTATGTCTACGAAAGTTGTTTAGATCAGTTACGAATTGGAGCCACGGATTAGCTGTTACATCAACGTGAAAACTCGTCGTCAGGCTCGGCATTTCGTTACTGAACGAACTGAATCGATGGATTCAGTGGCCGACCGGTTCAGACCGTGGCCGCCGCGTGGCGCGGGAACTGGCCGCGCGTCGCCGGCGTTCTGCCCAGCACGGCAGTGACGAGCCAGAGCGTGGCCTTAACACCGCCAGCGCCCGCCCGACCCATCCCGCGCTCCATTTTGCATTTCCTCTGCTCCTCCTTCGTCCTTGCGCGCAGCCGCCGAGCTCCCGCAGCACCGAGCAGCTCCGCCGTCGCCATAGCCAACGCCAGCTCGCCCTCGTCGCTTCTCCTCCACTGCAACACCTCCACCCGAGCTCCCGTGACTCACCGCCTCGGCCCACACTCGCTGACCGCACTTGGTAAGTAACAACGCCGTGCGCTAGCTCGCCGGAGCATCCCCGCCACGCCCGTCACCGTGGCTGGGGCACCTCCCTCCACCGTAGACCATGCAACCTTGTGCGATAGGTTCGCCTGAGCCCATGGAAGCTCGTCCGCGCCTTTTAGTGCTTCGCCGTGGTCTCCGTCGGTGTAGCGCCGTTGTCCGGCTCCGCCGTGCCACCATGAATGCCGCCACCGTACTTAGCTCCGACAATAGGCTCGGTCAAGTAGGTCACTAGGTCCGGGAGATAGTGGGGGTCATGTCGTGAAGATGTCACCGCCGGCGGACTCACCGTCGACGAGCTCCAGCCGCGCAGCGTCGAGCGGCACCGTCGTGCTCTGTTTTGTCTCGCTGACCGGTGGGGTCAACTGACCAGTGGGTCCCGCGTGTCAGCGACTCCATGTATTAAAGCTAGTTCATTTTGAATGCAGATTTCATATGTTTTGTAATTTTTGTATCTTCAGTTTGGTAGCTTCAAAAATTGTGAAATAAATTTGTTAGTGTTCCTTAGGCAGTGTAGTATTTAGGAAAAATATGTTCTTGGCATGATTTAAATAGAGATTTGAAATGTGCTTTTGAATGCATTCAAATTTGTTTATTTTATATCTAGAGTTCCTGTGCTCCAAAAATTATGAAATTTTTGTGGTAAGCTAGTCTTAGCATATATGAGCTCTGGTAAAAATTTGAAGATGAGTGCATGTGTAGATTTGTAGTTATAGATTTTTCATTTATAATTAGGAGATCCTTGTGTAAATTGTTATAAATTGTTTAGGAATCCAATACTCATGAAATTTGTTGGAGGGTATCCTAGTAGTATATGGATGCTAAGAAAAATAGAAAATCTATTGCTTGACACTTTTCAATAGGGTTTTCTAATTATGCTATTTCAAGCATTGCTGCCTTGTCATTTTTGTATAGGATGTTCTACTTGGCAAAATGACATGAAATTTTTATAGTAGTCCTTTGATAGCATTAGTAAGGCACTGTAAATTTTTGAGAATTTATGAAGTACATCTGGTATATGTTTATTATTTAACCTAAATATCTCAGTAAAATAATAAAGGCATTTAAATAAATAGTTTGGGCTTCACCATTATATTATCTTAAATGTATTTAGTATGCTTAAACTGTTGGTAGATGTTATGTTGTCAAATTTTGACTGATTACATGAAGTAGAAGTATTGTTACTTTGTTTTGCATATTGAATAGTTTCCGGACAGATTTGGGAGTTTGATGAGTTGCATGTTGAAAATGATGTGTACTATAAAAATGGTTAATAACAAAGTTGTAGAGAATTTGATAAGCTTTCCAGAAAGTCCAGGATCACTGGATTTGGATTAGTAGAACTCTAGTTATGAGTGAAACAAGTAGCTGCTATTTATGGTATAATCGATGTATTATGGAAGTAGATAATTAAATAATAGAGAAGAGATATGCACCTACTCAATAAACATGATGCACTTGTTAACATATATGCATTCATAATACTTATGCCATATTCATGCATCTAGGATCGGAGGAAGAGATAACATTGCTGGAATTCGAAGAAGCAGGGGAAGGGGACCAGTAGGAGAATCCGCAAACCGCAGCTCCCGAAGGCGTGGAGCAGAATCCTGAAGAGCTTCCGAAGTGTCCTGACCACCGCCCTACTTCCTTTCTGCGAGGCAAGCCCCGGAGTATTCTAAGTCTCCTAGTAATTTACAAATATTTACTTAAGTACTTATGATTGATGCATTAGGTTATAAGAGTTGAATGGAACCACTTGATGCATGTACATTCCTTGTCCAGATACCACACCTTTAACCGGTATAGGTCCAGGATCGAAGATATGCTTAGCCATGCTTAGACCGGTAGAAGTCGGGTGATGTCCTGTCACCTGCGAGATGTAGGTGGATACCGGAGCACGATTGGTTATATCTACTATCGTGGAACAGAACCATGGGGTAAAAGTAAATCGAGACCGGGCGGGAGATCAATAGAGAAGCAATAAGGCATGGAGGTCTTGGGTGTGGATCTATCCCCGTCTGTGTCGATCAAGGACTATACCGTTGTTGGAACTTCTGACAAGATTGAATGCATGCCTCTCACTTAGCTGGCCGAATAACTCATTCTGACTGCGAAGCCGAGTAATTCAACTCAGGCCGGGACCCGTTCTGTTGTGCGCTCCTTCCGGGGAACGATCAGACTGAGCCCAAGGGCAGGCTGGGCCTGAACATCCTGGCATCTGGTGTTCCAGATTGTGCGGCGCGGTACGGACCCGCAAAATGTGTACCTGAGTTGTACCAAAGGTGACCTAAGGCTATCGTGGCTGGTAGACCTGGGTTTGTGTTAGGAATAAATTCCCAGCTGGTTGAAAACGATTCTAATCGCCGTCTCTCCCGGATAATGAGAAACTTGACTAGCTCCAACATCGTAGTAACTGTGTTATGAAACGAGATGGTTCGGATGAATATGGAATTTCAATACCTGCTATGATTACTATTGTATGCTTCTAAATGATATACCACATGTTTGGCACAGGATAGTTGCTAATATAGAAATGGATAGTTATAATTAACTTGATAAAGGAATCGTAATTGTACAATGGGTCAATTGCCTTTTTCGCAAAATATTGTCAAGTTACGTCCACTTATACAGCCTTGCATAATCCTTGGAGTCATTTTATTTCTGGTTCATGACGGGTAAGTCTAGCTGAGTACCTTCTCGTACTCAGGGTTTATTTTCCCATTGTTGCAGATGGCACTGTGTATCACGGTTATTGCAAGAGTTGCTTCTATCCCGCTGTGGATGAGGAGTAAGCCTTGGGCAGGCTTCTTTATTAATTCCTATCTTTGCTTTTGTGGACCGTGATCCTACTTGACACTGTATCAAACTATGATGGAAACTTTATTTTCGAACTTATTTGCTTCCGCTTTATTCTATCAAACTCGGTTTGTAATAACTTTTATTCGCACTCTGATGATGAAATGTATCTGTGAACTTTATGTAATATGTGGCATGTATGTTGAATCCTGTACGATCTTGGTTGTTGTAAATCATTTATCGAGACCCGTCGTGGTCCTCGACGGACTACCGGGTTTATATGGGTTCAAGTATGACAGTGCGACTGCTTGCGGGCTGCCATTGTACTTGTACTCTTATAAATTGGTCGGTTCTGCGACATATAGAGGCGGTTCAATTTAGAACCGCCCCTACAGTACGTTTTCTAGCAAAAAAATTCAAATTTACAATTCAAATTCGACCAGAATTGTTTGTTTTCGTGTATTCCATCCAGCGTTCGCGTTGCCGAATGCCGCGCGACCAACGTTCCGAACCGCGTTCGCGTTGCCGAACGCCCCTCGACCAACATTCCGAACGTGACTACAAGCACAATAGTATTATATAAACTACAATTACAAGTCCAATTCATAAGGATATATACAATCCATCATTAAATATACAAATTCCATACACATTGTTATCAACGTCCTAGAGCTAGCCTTTCAGCCCCACGAATGTGTTGGTACTGAGGATTTCTACCTAAGTCAGACTCTCGGTTATGGTAGGCGCCTTTGACCTGTACAATCTGGTCCAATATGAAGTTGCAAAGGTTGCCAATGAGCTCTAAGAGTTGGTCATCCTTGTATGGCTCTTTTTTCATTCCTTTCTCTTCTCTCCACTACAAGAGAACAAGTTTCGATTTAATATTTCATACCATATACGAAGTTTTTATACTACTAATGAAGAGGTTCAAACTTACCCTTAAGGGGTGTCTCCTATAGGCACTGGTGTTAATCATCATAGAACATATATAGTATCTACAATGTACACTCCAAGGCCTCTGCTTGGGGCACTATGTGTTTTGCATATGAAAATATTAGGTAATGCTTTTGACAGCCATGTAACGGAGTACTGAAGAAGTAAGTTACACTTACCACACATAGTGTTTTTATAGCCAGATTTTCCTTACTTGCTGGATCATGCCTTCAGTGATACTGAGTGACATAGAACCTAAATGCCCTGTTCGAATTATTTTAGCAAATATAACTTGTTAGTATCCATAAGTGAACGTTACAAGTATGTATACAAACATATAAGCTAATGAGGATTGTCGATATGTATACGTCTTGAGAATCGATATGAAGTCTTTGTATGTCGTCGGGTCCTTATCTATTGAATCAAAGACCCATGCCATGCTCCTCCTGACATTGACGGCTATACAAATCCAGTGGTTGCTGCATGGATTTAATCATAGAACTAGATAAGCTCTTTTGCATCGAATAAAATATATCGAACAAAGCTTTAAGTATATAGTTGAACTTACTCGAAGTTGTATGGTAGCCATATAGTAGAGTGTTGTTGTAGATTTTTGAAAGCTAGAGCAATGTATGCCGCAACCTTAAGGGACTCTTCCTTTAGTTTTGCCGTATGGATGCGCTCTTTCTCCTGAAGAGTCTTTGCAGCAGCTAGCTCTTTGGCATCCAGTGTCCACTGTTTAGGGTAATTAAAAATTGTTTGGGCTATAGCTTGAGGGTCTACATACCCGACTTTCAAACTTGGCATTTGTTTGACATTGTGCACTTGCATTCTACAAATCACGGCGTGGGTTAGTTACAACAAAATTCAAAGATTACATTCATATCATATCGGGAGGACAAGGACTTACAAGCATCACGTGCGAATTAGATTCATCTCTATTTCTCCTAGGTGAAAGCATGTGTGCATGTCATTGAAGTCAAAGACAATTTTCCTGGCTGGGCTTCCAAATGTGCCGGTGGGGAAGCATGCTTGTACGAGATCTATGCTCGTTGAGAGAACACGCAAGTACCAATCATGGAACCTTCTCATTCCAAGTGGTAGGCGCTGGATGTCCCGGTTTGGTATGAAGGCTTGCCTCTTTCATATGTTTTCGGGCAATCCTTTGACCATTTGATGTCATCAACATTTGGATACTACTTTGCAATTTGGTGGAATTTGCTAGTGACGGCCTCCTCAGAACCCCGTGATGGAACTTTTTTAACTTGGTTCTTAGGCTTGAACTGGTCATGGGAATACCACTTGGACACCAATGAGACGTCTTTGACCAGAACATAAACTAGCCTTATGTTGATTGAAATCTTCTTTTGGAGTTCCCATTCAGGCACGTCCTCGTCTTCTTGTGCATCACCTTCTTCAGGAGGCACTCATTGTTCATGTATCGGCTGTGCTTGTTGAGAAGACTATGGCATCTCATCATGCACTTTCTTGGTACGAGCCGAAGAAGGTTGTGGCATCTCATCAGGCACATGCTCGCTAGGAGGCGGGGAAGAATGTGGCATCTCAGGTATGTGGTGGTCACGAGATGGTGAAAATATCTCCCCAACCTCAACAACTCGCTCCAAATTTGGGAGAGGGGGAGGCGGCGAAGAAGCAGTCAATATAATGTCCCATTTGTGCCAGAGGATGAACTGCCCAATAACGTCTCTGAGTAACACTAGCCCCTCAGGAGTTGCGTAGTCTATCCTCCACTGCATGAACTCGGGCTTCACGGTATGCACCTTGACCCTAGTGTAGTCCAGTGGTATCTTATTATTGTGGTGTAAGCCACCGGGAGGATGTGCCACACCCATTGCCACCTCCATCACAGTGTTCTACCAGCCACTGAGAAACACCAAGGTGCAACTAGTTGGTTCCTGTATGCGATCGATGGGGGTTGTGGCTGCAGTGGAACCTTGGCTGCTAGAAACTTTCGAAGGGCTACCAACTAATGCTAGTTCTCCCAGTGGCGTCACTAATATCCGTGGCTCCATAGACAGTCCTTTCTCCTCCAGCGCCTTCGCAACTAGAGCCTTCACTTGGAGCTCAAGACTAGTCTCCTGGTCTGGCCATGTTTCTTGTACATGTGCCTGTCCTCTTCGAATCCTTGCTTCCAGGTCGTCCTTTTCCCTAGCCCCTTGGTGCGGCCTGTGTGCTCCTTGTTTCCCAAGCCAAGGCTAAGCTCATTCCTCTCTTTGGAAGGATTGAATGAGCCCTTCTCCTTGTCTTCAGCAAATTTCAGTATCCTTGATACCGCCTCTTGGGTGTCTATCTTATCAAACTTAAGATTACTGCCAGATGATTCTGTACTTCTCGCATATATCTAGTTCCTTGAGCATACCTTCAAATTCATCACATCGATATTCCCAGCAGCTGCGGCCTCTTCATCCATCTTCCTAAACTGCTCTTCCTTGGCATAGTAGCCACTGGGGCCTAGATGATGGTGGTGTTTGTTCCTCTTCGCCGGCTCGGTGTTACGGGCACTGAGCTCCAATGCCTCCAGTTTAGTCTTTTAAGCCACGAGCTCCTCCCATTGACTAGGAGTTATTTTGTCGAACTCTTTGAGGGGAGTTAACCCCTTTTGGATATACTTCATGTTGAGCTCCGACCTCCAATATCAGAATGACTCTCCCATGATCCTGAAAGCATTTTTTACCAGTTTGTGCTTACCCTCCGGAAATCTAAAATTGACCCTCAGCTGCCTATCCCATAGTTCATTCTTTTTGTTCTCTAGTACCTCTTTCCAGTTAGGGATTGCTGGGTTCAATTTATCTCTTACTAGGGCCCCGATTGCATTATAGAATCGTCCTCTTAATTCCTTCGGCTCAAGGACCTCCCCTACTAGCCTGACCTCCGTTATCACATAGCATGCCTTATCTAGATATAGATTTCCTTTTCTATCCCCTTGTTTCATCTTAGGCTTGGTAGTCGTGGTTGTGTCTTCAGGTTGTGGATCAGAGGCATCGTGATTCGTCTCTGTGGCTGTTGCCTCTGCTCTCCTTTCCTCTACTCCATCTTGTCCAGCGAGATGTCGCGGACATCGATGTCGTCTTTTCTGAGTTTTAGGAGGGACCTGTATATACGATAGGTCAAAGTGTTAGCAGAGGTAACATAGCCAAAGCTTTAGCAAAATTTACAAGCTAAGGCTTTTTCCCTACCTCCTCGTTCGGGTCAAAGTCCTTGTCCAAATCTTCCTCTGTTGGCCTCCTTCTGGCTTCATGTGGGAAAGGATCCTCGGGACTTACATATCCCTCTTCTGAGTCATCGTCCTTATCATCCTCTTCTTCTTCGCCTTCAACAGCCTCTCCTTTAGGGCCTTCCTCCTCATCACACTGCTCCTGAGTAAGCATCACTTCTAGACCCTTTTCTACCTCATTATCGAACTATTCCTGAGCAAGCTGGTCCTCTAGTGCTTGCTCCTCAAGGGTTGTCTGCTCATCAGGCTCGGGGCATTGGGCTGCACTGTCTGGTGTCCGCGACATTATTTCACGTTTTGTTCTAATACATGCAAGAAAGTGTGCTTTAGAAACATGTCAAAAAAAGTCCTATAAAACAACAATATATCAAAAAACTAGTAGTAGCAGTAGTAGAGGCCTCAGAAACATGTCAATCATCATTTGATCATGAACTTGGAGCATCAAGGCATCATAACAGAGAAGAGAGGAGAAGGTAATGTAGGGGCGGCTGGTAATGATGCCAAGTTTCTCACAAGTTCTTGATCATCAGCTCATGTTCCATATAATGTATGGACTTAGACAGTTTCATCATCGGCAAAATAGAGGAGATGAGAGGAGAGGGGAGAGTTGGCAAAATAGGCAGCAGTTGTTTACCAAACACAAAGGATAGGAAACGTGGCCAAGAAAAGCATATGAAGCCATAGAAGCATTTGCTCAGTGAGTAGAATAGATAGAAGAGCAGAAGCTCACAGTAGGAGAGAAGTGCACAATAGCAGCCAGCAGGAGCCATAGAAGAGAGAAGAGAGTAGATAGTAGAGCACCAGCAACATTAGGCAAAATTCAGTTAAGACTAGTATCTAATATCCAGTGATAGAGCAACAGATAGAGTAGTAGTAGTAGAATTTAGTTAGAATTCAGTTAGAATTCTTTGACATCACAGATCAGAACACTAAATCAAGTGTAAGCCGAGAAAATAGTAGTAGTATGAAAAGGAAACTGATAATAACTTCACAAAAGCATATCTAGAGTTCTATTCCTCTAACAAACATGATCCTTAACATTCTAGAAAGATTATTAAGTTATCTAAAACTTCCTTATTATCATCTCAAGAGGATACAATAGATAACAAGACCAAACATCATGTACCAGCAAATCTATTCAGACTTGGACAGATCTTGACATTAACTTTAAACACTCGTATCTAGAGTTCTAGACCATGAAAAGGTGTGTTCTTTAACATTTTAAAAAGCTTAAGAAAAGCACTACAACTCTTTTATTTTCATCAAGAGGTGATTCATAGGTTATCTGCTAAACTGAAAGTTAACTGGAACTGAGCATTTGGACAACAACAATTCAGTCAAAATAAATCATAGCCGGAGTTGTAGACCATGGTAAATTATGTACTTAACCATTTTGGAAAGCTTAGGAAAAGCACTAGAACTACATAGTGTGCAACAAGAGCTAGTTTTGATGTTAACATGGTAGAAATACAAAAAATTGCAGAACTATATAGCACACGGTGAAAACCTGACAGTGACATCAAAAAAATCATATCTCCCAAAAATGGACAGCCCTATATGTATCTAGGACCAGAACAACTAGGATTAATGAGCTAATGAGCTGTTGCAAATGGTAGGAAATGAGTACAAGCACTTAAGATGGAGAAAAGCAGCAAGACAAGCATTCAAGTAGGACAGCTAAAATAAATCAAATGTAGTTCTTAATAAACAAGTTTGTTCTTTAGCTTCATCCATGTGCCACATCTTCTACAAATGGGAAATAATACTATTAAGAATGTATAGAAACATCATTGCAAAGTGCCTTAGGTCTCAATTAATAACCCAAGTTCTCATCAAAGCTACTAATTAGTCCACAGATACCAACAGGAAATAGTGCTAATTAGATAGGGAGGATGCACTGAGGGGGTGTACTGATTATTAGCTAGCAAAAATTGTAGACAACAATCGTAAGTAAGGTGCGGCTGCCACACCTAAGGGTGCTCCTCCTGCGCCTAAAAATCTAACATCATTGACCTAAGGCACTTTGCTCAGTGTGAATCAAAATGGGCATGAACATCATGTATAGTTCCCATTACTCTAGGCACTTTGCTCAGTGTGTAAAAATCGTAATAGCCATCATCATGTCCAAGATAAGCATTAACAGCTTCTACAATTGGAAGCCTGTTTCAATTTTGAGCAGCAAGCAGCAAGCAGAGCGGAGCAGTGGTGGATCCAAATTGGGGCATCCAATTGTACAAGCATGCTCAGTTGTACAATCAAACCAATTTGCAGTATTGCATATATGTCGACAATGCACATATAACTGAGCACTGGTTGATTGGAGTGCTGGAGCAGTGAGCAACATTCAACGAGCAGAGCAGTGGTGGATCCAAACCTGTCGTTTGTAGGGGGAGCTGTGGAGGAGCACGGACGCCGGTGGAGGAGCACCAACGCCGGTGGAGGACCGCGGATGTTGGGCAGCACTAGCAGCTTGCCCGCCCGCCGGTGGAGGTGCGCACACGCCAAACCCTAATGTGGACGGCGAAGAGCTCGGGGGAGGGAGCGAGGACGCCAGGGGAGGAGCATGGACGGCGAAGAGCTCAGGCACCGGGGCGCTCGCCTGGGGAGGGAGCACTAGGGGTGGATCGAGATGGGGGCGGCAGTGGCGTGTCGGCTGGCCGAGGAAGGGAGCGAGGACGGCAGGGGAGGAGCACGTGGACGGCGGAGAGCTCAGGCACTGGGGCGCTTGCAGGGTGAGGGAGCACCGCGGTCGCTCGCCGGGGGAGAGAGCACCGGGGGCAGATCGAGATGGGGCGGCGGCGCATGTCGGTCAGTCGGGGCTCTAACCCTAGCTGCCGTGATAGCTCAGGGATGTTGCGCTGTGGCCCAGGGGTGCAGAGAGGGGTCGCCGGCGTTGGGAGAGGTCCGGGAGGGTGCAGCGGCGGTGCGGGGGCAGGGGGCCAGGTGCGAGACGCCGGGGGCCGGGTGTGGGCGGGCGCCGGGCAGCCTGATGGCGTCGGAGGATGGAAGACAGTGCCTAGATAGTCTGACTCCCGTGCGCCCTCTTATTTATACTTAGGACTATTTGTTAGGGCGGTTTCTAATCCAGCCGCCCCTACAAATGCATTTGTAGGGGCGGTTCCTGATCAAGCCGCCCCTATAAATAGTTTCTATTTTTAAATTATAAATTCTATATTTTTTTATCATAAAAACACAATGTAATATATAAAAAATTGTGTATATGCACAAATATAATATTTTGTATTATTCTATATATGAATAAATATATATATAAACAATTGTAATCAAAACAATATAAAAAACAAAAAAACAAAAATTAAAAATTTGAATTTTAAAACTTCAACTACAATTTTATGACATTAAATGAAATAAAATGAAAATGTTGTAAACATAAAAGTTGTATAACTCATCGACATGTACAACTTTTATTTTGGTCATCTTGTCATGTGACTTTGTTTGAACGATTCAAATTTTGAAATTCAAATAATTTCAACTTGAAACAATATTTTGAAAGAGTAAATTATTTCAGATGAAAAACTCATGAATACCAAAGTTGTAGAACTCATCAATATGTACAACTTTTATTTTGATCATATTTTCATTTGACCAAATTTGAACAGTAGAAATTTTGAATTTTAATAATTGGCAACTTCAAACAAGATTTGCAACTTCAAGTAGAGTCATCTGGATGTTGCAAAGGGTAGTCTCACACACATGCATAAATGTAGTCTCACACACATACAAAAATATGTAGTCTTACACATGTACATAAATATATAGTCTCACACGCATCCATAAATGAAGTCTTACAAACACACATTTACATAAACAGTCCACGTTAAACAACTGGCTAGCCCGCCGTAACGACTTTCCCCTTGACACCTTTTCGTTCCCATGGCAATATGTCTTTGGGGAGGTTCTTTTCCACAACACTGATCTTCTTAGGAAAGTCTGTGAATAGCGGCATCTCATCGTAGTTATTGTAAGCTTCAACATCGTCCACGCCATCAACTCCAATAATGTGCTGTTTCCCGGAGGCAACCACGTGCTTTGTCTTCTTCTTCGGGGGGAGGTTACTTTGTGGGTCAGATATATAAAAAACTTGTGCGACATGTGAAGCGAGCACCCAAGGGTCATCTTGGTAGCCTAGATTCTCTAGGTCCATGACTCTTAATCCGATCTCGTTCAGTTGGTGTTGTTTGATCCAGCGGCATCGAAACCGGACTACCGTTATATCCCTTACATAGTCAAGTTCCCATATCTCTTCAATGATGCCAAAGTATTGGATCTTTCGCCCTAATCCATCGAGAGCCTCTATTCGAACGCCGCTGTTTTGGTTCATATATTTACTATCCTTTGCGTGGGTATAGTACGTATACCCATTGATGTCATAAGCATTCCAAGATGTCACTTGTCTTGATGGCCCCTCTGCCAACCAACTGATGGTAATAGAGTCTATAGTTTCTCCAGGCGGTACATTTTGGTCCTTCAACCATGTAGTTAGTCGTTGCTTGTGTTGTTTCATGACCCAATCATCCGAACGGCCATTTCTCTCTGCCATAATGATAGCCAAGTGTTCATCAATATATGGTTGCATCAGTTGTGCACTCTGCAAGACACTGTAATGCGCCCGACTCACCTCTTTGTAATCATGGTCGATGAACACTTTTCTACCACTGGTGCCCTTCCTAGCAAGCCTACCCTTGTGATGAGAATCGGGTTTACCAATCCCTTTCTATACTTTTAGGTACTCTTGACAGCACTCGATGACTTCTTCAGTACTGTAACCCTCTATCATGGAGCCCTCTGGCTATGCTCGATTATGCACGTATCGACTTAGAACCAACATGAACCGCTTGTAGGACCACATTTCATGCCAGTAGCAAGGGCCAAGCACCTGTATTTGATGAACCATGTGAATCATGAGATGTGGCATTATATCAAAAAAAGCAGGAGGTAAACACATCTCCAGTTGGTTTTGTGTCTCCACCACAAATTCATGTAGGTCACTTAGCTCTTCCTTGCCAATTGTCTTCTGTGAGATCTTCGAAAAGAAGTAGCACATGCGGGTGATGGCCATTTTCAAAAACTCTGGCTTTATAGCCCTGATTGCAATAGGTAGAAACACTGTCAGCATCACATGGCAATCGTGAGCCTTGTAGTGTGTTATTGATGAGTCCTTCATCGACACTAGCTTCTTCACATTTGCTGAAAACCCAGTCGGGACTTTGATCCCCCTCAGGAAAGTGCATATAGCTCTCTTCTTGTCTGGTGTTAGGTTGAAGCACGCCACGAGCAGAGTGTATTTTCCATTAGCCTCAGGTACCGGGTGAAGCTGTGGCATCATGTTTAGCTGCACCATGTCTTTTCGTGCTTTCAAACCATCCTTTGACTTGCCTGTGTCCATCAAGGTAGCAATGAGACTCTCAAAGACATTCTTCTACACGTGCATAGCATCAATGACATGGGGGACCTCCAAGTCTGGCCAATAAGGTAGATACTGAAAGAAGATCGATTGTTTCTTGAAAGGTACGCCTTCGATAGGAGGAGTGCTTCTATCTCTGTTTGTCCCATCTGAATTCTTCTTTCCATAGAAAACACATATGTTTTTCACCATTTTATACACGTGTTCTCCGTTATGACGTCTCTCCGGACGGGGGTTCAATCTCCAGCTAGAAAAAGACTCCCTATGCCTAACGAGCACGCTAGCTCGGTAACAAACAACTTGTTCGCTTGTTGGTTTCAGTCAGGACTTATCAGCCAAGCAACAGTGTTTTTCTCTCACAATAAACCAATACCAGTTGGGCTTATCAGCCCAGAAATCAACCAGTGAATAGCCCGAAAGTCCCTTGCTCCAGAGCTATTTTTGGCTCTCTCACACGGGCAAGGTTCACTAATTTTATTATTTTATTTTATATTTTTATAAATATTTGTGATGTTCACATAATATACATATGATGTTCTATAATACATGATAGAACCTTACATTTCATGATAGAACATCGCACTAATTTTATTTTTTTATTTTTTTAGTTTTTAGTAAGCATAGTATGATAGAATTAGTGAAGTAAATATCACATTAACACTACACGAACATCGCACTAATTTTATTTTTTTATTTTTTATATTTCATAATATATATGATGTTCATGTAGTATACATATTATGTTCCATGCTATTTCTTGCGATGTTCGTTAATGGCCTTGTTCAGCTTACGCCATATCCGGCTTGTTCGGCTTCTTTTTTCAGCCGAAACAGTGTTTTCCTCTCACAACATTTCAGCCAGAACAGTGTTTTTCAGCCAAGATTCAGCAAGCCGAACAGGGCTAATGTGATGTTCGATGATTATCTTTAAATACATGTTCATCGTGACATAAATGTTCGTTAAAATTTTTTATCGAAATATATCCATGTGGGGTCCTGTTTTGAAGAGTATATTGCAAGAAATACGATGGTGCAATCGGATTTTAATTAGGATACTTGGTTTAGGAGCTATGACTTTTTTTACTTTCAAAAGTATGGGATATGTGATGATGTCAGCAATTTTGACTTTTATTGCATGGCTGTTGCCTTGTCTGCTGTCTAGCCTAAGAAGACGATTGAATTCAGCCCAATTTGGTGAAGCAAGTGAGAAAGGGAATTTTTTTTGGAGGGGAGGGGGGTCGGCGAACGGCTGCATGCCACCCAGGTCGGTAGCTAGCCCCCCTGTAAAACAAACTCTAACGCCTTCAAAATCGGGCACAATTAATGAAGTCTAATGGAGTTCCAATGCTACCAAATTGAATCCATGCCATGCCCTATTCGAGCATTGCCACCATGAGATCAAACTTCATTGTGAAAATCTAAGTCGCTTGATTGTCAACCGCAACCCATATTCAGCTTGTGTCTCACACCTGAACTCGAGCTTCCCGAACCAAGCTTTTATGTTAGAATGTTTATGGGCTTGGGCCCAAATAAGAACTCTTATAATTCCTAGAGAAATCTCAAATGCCCATTCACGTGAGCAAGAGAGGGGAAGTCAGAACCTTTAGTCCCATCTTGCTTGAGAAGTGGGGGTAGCCATGCTTAAATATCAAAGTCCTCTCGACTCTTTCAAGACTAGACTAGGGAGGAGAAAGGAAGCCCACATGCGCGCTCACTCGCCTCGTCAGGCTAGGCCGGGCAAGATGCGAGCGTGCGGCACTTGCGTGAATGGTTGGCCAAAATCCAACTCCCTGCCTTGCGGGGGCGCGCCCGACGGTTTAGATCATTACCACGACATTAGATCAGCTTGGCGGGGCGCGGGCAGGGTGCTGGCGCGTGTCGATGAAATATGGTCGGCAGTCTACCTAGGGGTATGCCCAAGATAGTAGATTATCGGTAGACAAATGCGAAAGCTACAATCAAGATGGTGACGCAAGACAGACATGAGGTTTTATCCAGGTTCGGCCGCCGTGAAGGCGTAATACCTACGTCCTGCGTCTGATTGTATTACTGTATATCAATGAGAGACGTTTTTTAGAGGGGTCCCTTATATAGTCCAGGGGACAGGGTTATAGATCTGTAAACTAATCCTAACCAGTTACAATTGCCATAGGTGGCCGGATAAGGATTCCTATTCTAACCGACCAGGATCTTGCTTGATCTCCAAATCTGCCTTGATTCCTTGCGTGGGACTCAGAACAGATTGGTCGGGCCGTGTGTCATCTTCTAGTGGGCCAGACCCCCTAGTCCGGGCCGGCCCAAGCCTAGCCGTAAGGGTATAGGGTTTAATACCCCCATAGCTAGTCCCCAAGCACCATGTATTATGCTGCGACACGCCGTTCGATCTCCTTCGGCTAATGCAATCCGTCTTCATGTCATCTCCAACTGGTTGAAATATTGACCAAGCAAATGTGCTAGTATTCTGGCCAGAACAGAGAGCAGTAGACCACGATTATAGCCGAAGATTCTGGTTGTCCGAAGAATGCACGGTGCTCTAAAGAAAAAAGAAAAAGATTTCTTTCCTGATCAAGTGTGCCCACTTGTATTTCTAAAAAGAAATGTAAGTGACCATTGTACAATAGTAGTTATGGCCAACAGTCAGAGCGTAGGGGTCGATAAAATAAGCACATTCACCGCAAGGTGAAGTGTACCCACTTAGTCCCCGAGCCTGGTAGTAGGTGACGTAGGCACGTGGTGCTAGGGTCTAAAAAGAATTCCCACTGAAGTTGAGAATCCAATCGTCGTACAAGCAATACGAGATGCACCGGCAGGTGCATCGTACCGATGTAGTCCCCGAGCTTGCTGGAAGGCAAGGTATCAGCCTTGTAACAAGGTCTAAATAAATGCCTCTCAACTGTATGTGAGTACAAATCATATGTAGCCAAGGAGAGCGGTCTTCGAGCAATGTTCGGAGAGTGGTCAGAGAGTCCCCGAGCATGAGAGTGGTCGGAACAGTCTCCGAGCACGATGGTGGTCTGGACAGTCCCCGAGCACGATGGTGGTCTGGACAGTCCCCGAGCACAATGGTGGTCTGGACAGTCCCCGAGCACAAGGATAGTCGCGACAGTCCCCGAGCACGAGAAGTGTGGCGAAAAACCATATGCCACTTGTACTATTATTTTTTGTATTTATTTACTTACTTGCTCTGTCAAGTCCAATCTGACATGTCTGGTCAAAAAAGTAGACGAGTATAGCATGTCATACTACCTTTTTGTCTTTTCAAGCAAACAGTTGCATGGCACCTGTATGTAGGTGCGTCAGTGTGGGCCCTCTCACACTGGCAACGAAGAGGCGTATATATTGGCATAGATCTCAAGGCTATGAAAACAACCGTCTGCAGCACGTGCGCACGTCTCCCAAGAATCTCTGGTAAATGAAACGGCATAACTCTTGGGTTAAATACAGTATAGGATAGGTAAGTTACTTTTTACTAAACCCCATTGTCATTCGCAGCCGCAGCCATCTTCTTCCTCTCGCCAACCCTACTACCTCTGAAATCACCACCAATCATTCCTCCGTGATTTCCTCATTCATCAGCAAGGCCAGATTCATGGCGAAAAGTGACGCGCAGAAGAAAGCAGGAGTCATAGCAAAGGAGTGGTGGAAATCGAGAAGCAATGAGCAGACCATTGAAGACCTCGTCACCATGGAGGTACTCCATAATAAGGAGCTCATAGGATGGCGTGCGCCGGAGGGTGAGGGGCACCACGATCCACAACCAGGTGAGATCGTGGTGTTCGAAGACATCTTTAAGCTGGGATTTGGGGTTCCGGTACATCCTTTTCTTCAGGGGCTCTGTCTTTACTACGAGATTGGGATTTGCAATCTACATCCCAACTCGATCCTCCTTATCGCCACTTTCATACATCTTTGCGAAGCATATGGCGGCTTCCAGCCCCATTTCAATTTTTCTGCCATCTTTTCTGTCTGCGGAAGAAAGGAAGCGGCGGTTTGAAGATAGCCGGGAGTGTGTACCTCAACCTCCGTGATGGCATGAAAGCCCAGTACCTGCACTACCCATGGAACACGTCGCTAGATGACTGGTATAAGAAATGGTTCTACATCCACGAAGAGCCAAACACGATTACACTGTGCGACGTGGGGTACATTCCAGAGAAGAGGACAAGCTGGTCAGAGAAGCTCGAGCACCTGGAACAAATTCTAGAAATATTTGGAATGATTCCGTGGAAAAAACTAGATGGTCTGAGCGTGGTCGGGAACTTCATCAACCGATGGATCCAGCCCTGCCAGAGGAGAGTACATCCTGGCTATGAATATCAAGGTAGCATGGACCTGACGAGGACGAGGCAGGAGGCGCTTGACAAAATCAAAGTCAAAGCCAGAATTGGAGAGCTATTTAACTTAGCTGATCCAAATTATGCTAGATTGAACGACATCGAGCACGCTTTCAAGCTTACCTGACCTCCCCCAAAGGTAACTGTCTTGCCCTGTACCCGTAGTTTTATATTGTGGTAGGATAAGTGGAAACTTACTGTGTTCACCCATTTTTGTTACCTAGGTTAATGATCAGGATAGAGTGATAGTGTTTGTGTCACCACCCCCTGGAGTGGAGTGGCCACAAGGAGCTAGTCCCATGACCCAGACCAGCGTTGAGATCGAAGACGAGGACGTCGATTAGGCGGTGCTTGGAGCTGGAGAGGAGGCAGCGGCCCTAGCCACTGGTAAGCGGCTGGCTGCCCCCAAACAGCCAAAGAAGAGATCAGCAACCACCCTGCTCACTAGGGGTGCACTAAGTATCAATGAGCCCGAGGGGGGCCCGAAGGAGAAACTAGCCAGCAAGCGTCAACATGTGATTTTTGCCTGGTCAGATGATGACGTAGAGGAGGGAGAGGATGCAAACACCTTTCGACTTGTCCCTCAAAAGAGGAGGAAACAACTAGAGTCGATGGAGCAAGGTGTCTCCTCCACGCCTATGGGACCCACATTGCCGATGGCGGTGAAGGATGCAGCCGGGTCGACCTTGGGAGTACCTGGGCAAGGAACGCGACTAGCGACAGGAGCGACAACTCGATCGAGCATGCCACTGGCCACTGCAGCGCAAAGGACAAGCGGCGGAGAGGTCGAGCACCAAGGCCCAGCGATAGTGCTGGATGTAGAGGGAGACCAGGAGTCACCCGCACAGCACGTGGAGCAAGCACGGCTGAAGAGACGTGCCTTCGCCACATCATTCCGCACTTCCAACATGTAAGTATTTGTAACCTTGATGTAAGCTAGCAATTTGCATTGAATATGATTGCCTTCTGAACTTATCTTGGATGTACTAGCTCGGCGTCCACTGAAAGTCCGGACCAGCTAGCCGGAAGCGGCGTGGCACCGCCAATAAGTGCAGAGTAGACTGCCCAGTGGCCAACCATTGAGGAACCCATAGCAAAAGATCTGTCAGGGCCTCAGCAAACAAACAGTCAGACAAAGAGTCCCCGAGCAGGGGGTCGAGGGAAGAGCCGAGCTGAGCATGAGTGCTCCGAGCGCTAAACCTGCTGAGGGAAACACCTCAGCGTCAAGGGTAACGAAACAGACCGAGGAGCAGCGGCCGAAAGTGAGAGCATAGACCATGTTTCTCGATGCTGCAGCCCGTGGGAAGGCCATGGTGATCGTAGAAGCTGCTAACACCAAACTAGCACCGAGACCCGAAGAAGAGCCCAAAGAGGATGAAGTGGAGGAGGTCCTAGGCCATCTGCAGGACAAACAACAACATGTGTATGTGTCACATTGGCGGAACGACCATTAGGTTGTCCATGAGGAAATCCCAGAGGTCGAAGAGACCAAGAAAGTTGAACGGGCGGCGAAACGGCTAGTGATGGAAGTGCAGGTAAGCTTCGCTTCACCCCCTGATCTCGCTATCTAGTCACAACTGTCTTAGCAATTTGCACACAGGACTTAATGAAGACCACAAGGTACCGCAAGAAATGCTTCAACCAGATCAAGGGGATCGCTGCCAGCAACAAGGAGCTGACGGTGGAGGTGGAACACTTGCGCCAGTGACTTAAAGCCGCCAACCATGAAAAGATGGTGCAAGAGTCCCAGAACCAGAACCTGGTCATCCAGCTCAGTAATAAAGAGCGGGAAAGAACAAGTAAGTAGCCACTTTATCACAATGACTACTGACAAGTGCTGTTGCATTATTGGTAGTAACAGCTGTAGTGCAGGCTTAGAAGCCGAAGTGGTCCGTCTCCGTGAGGAGAATAGTCATGCAGTCATGGAGTGTGATCGCCTGAAAGAGAACAACAGAAAACTGGCGCAAGACCAGTCGCAGCTCTGGGACCACATGACCAAGATGATAGAGGAGCTAAAAGGTAAGTTTTCCAAACCCCTTTGCTCATTTTTGTTACCTACCGTAGTTTGGCGTAATATAGCGTCTTAACATCATGTATGGTTTGTAGTTATAAAAATCAATGCGAAGAAGCATCTGGAGGCCGTGATAAAAGACTATGATGGCTGGAAGGCGCAGTGCTAAGAGATCACCAAGGATCATGACACCTGGAAAAACTGGTGCCAGGAGGTGGCAACGGGCATTCTGCCGGTCCTTAACCTCATCGATCCAGCGCTAGCAGAGGACGTGCCAAGGACGTCGTAGCTAGGATTGATCGAGAGATGCCGAAAGGCATGGGGATGGTTCCAGGAGTTCATGAAGGAGGCGGGTCAGTACACAGGCGCACATGTGCTAAGCATGGTACGTGCTCACTACCCCTTGATCGATCTCAAGCGCCTGGAGGCTAGATACCCAAAGGAGGTAGATCCAGACAAGGTTGAGGAGCTACGGATGACCCAGCTAGACTTGTCAGTGAAAATAATTGGTGACATTGACCTGTGTGGAGGCGCGACACCACCTGTACAGGGAACGCCATCAACAAGTCAGCTGGAAGCGCCATCATTTTTAAGCCAACCGACGAAGCCTGCGGTCTCGACCAGCTAGGCATCGGTGGGGCCATCTTCTTCAGCTCGATCAATGCTAGAGTCCCCGAGACCCTTGCACGATGTCTGGCCCAGCGAGCAGTAGGTGCCGCGTGCCCTGACTAGCCAATAGTATAGGCTATAGCTGTGGAAGAAGATGTAGTTGTGTTATTGTAAACTTGGACCTTTTCAGGCAAGCTTGTAATAATGTAACTATATATCCGCATAAGCTTGTTTGTTTTGTAGAAAATGTATTTAAGCTTGGTTATCGTGTTGGTGTAACTAAGTGAGAACATGTTAGCGTTCTGTTTAGTTGTACCAGTTTAGTCGACACATCATCCTGAAAGGTTTGTATGGCCCTGGTTTGTCTTGTGGTCGGAGTGTGAGGTGCATAGCTTGTGCACACGTAGACACACACAAGTCAAACCAGAGAGAACCTGCCGATCACCCATAGCATAGAGAGCGGATCCCATGCACGCGTTGGGAGGAACCAGAGATAGGGCCTACTCCGAAAATCCAAGAAGGAATGGTGGTCGGTTTTAACTGGTTGAGTTAGAATAACAATAGACTTTGAAGTGACACATTAGAGTGGTCGGAGAAATCATAATAGCTTTATTGAATTAAATCAAAAGTACAAGAGGAGTACATATCTTAGTAGTTAAGCAAAGAAATGCCTAAGCTTGTCGATGTGCCATGAATTGGGTACGTCTGTACTGTCCAGGTGAGCTAACCTGTAAGATGTTGGTCGTGTAACCTCCTTGATCATGAAGGGCCCTTCCCATGGGGTTGCGAGTTTGTGGACGCTAGCCTGATTCGTGTTCCACTTCAGGACTAGGTCCCTAACCACGAAGAACCACTCCTTGATGTTCTTGTTGTAGTACCTACGCAAAACAACAAGGTATTTGGCTGTACGTACGCAAGAATCGAGCCGCTTCTCTTCTGCACTATTCACTTCTAGCTCCCGTACTTCATTGGCCTTGTCTTCATCGAAGTTCTCTACCTGTGCTAATCTGAAGGCTATATCTGCTAGGAGCACTGCCTCAGTGCCATAAACCATAAAGTATGGTGATACGCCAGTATTATGACTGGGCTGGGTTCTAAGACCCCAGACCACGGCTGGCAACTCTTTGAGCTATCTTCTAGGAGCTTTATCATTTTCTCTGTACATCCTCTTCTTAAGTGCATCCAAGATCATACCATTTGCCCGCTCAACCTATCCATTAGCTCTAGGGTGCGCCACCGAGACATATTTTACTACTATGATCCTTTCATCGCAAAAGTCCCAAAAAGCGTTCCCGATGAACTGAGTACCCAGATCAGTGATGATGCTGTTGGGTATGCCAAAGCGGTGGATGACCTAGTCGATGAACGTGACAGCCTTTTTTGAAGATGCATGGACCAGGGGCATGTACTCTATCCACTTGGAAAATTTGTTGATCAGCCAAAGACACATGTAAATTTCCTAGGGGCTGGTTTGAAAGGCCCGATCATATCCAGTCCCCAGCATGCGAAGGGCAAGAGGCTGGTATTGTCTGAATCTCGTGTGCTGGTACGTGGATTCTCTTGGCGAAGAACTGACAACCTTCACAATGGCGGACTAGCTTCTCTACATCGGCTACGGCTGACAGCCAATAGGACCCTGCTCAGAAAGCCTTGCCAACTAGCGTTCTCGAGGCCGCGTGGTTGCCGCAGGAGCCAGAGTCAATTTGGTCCAAGAGATGTTCACCATCCTCCTAGGTTATACACTTCATCAAGATTTCCTCCTTCGTGTTCTTGCGCCACAATTTGCCATCGACGAGCAGATACTGCTTACTACGACGCATCAGGCATTTGTTTTCTATCCGATCGGTGTAACCGCTACCATCTGTTAGGTACTTGACGAAAGGTACTCTCCAGTCAGGCTCCTTAGTGGTCGGAGGTGGTTCGGTGGTGTTTAACGCCAGAACCAAAGCCACCAATAGCTGGTCTAGAGGCTTGTCGACTACGGGATCTTCTTCTTTGATGGAAGGCATGAGCCGGTCTTGAACAAATATGCCATGTGGGACTTTGGCTCAGGATGATCCTAACTTTGACAGTGCATCTGCTGCTTGATTTTTGTCCCAGACCACATGTGTGTACTCGATGCCATAAAACTTGCCTTCCTAGCTTTCTGATCGATTTGCAGTATGCATCCATCTTTTCACTGGTCATATCCCAGTCCTTGTTGAGTTGGTTGATGACCAGAGCCGAGTCTTCATAGACATAGAGACGTTTGACATCGAGCTCGACTGCAATGCGTAGACCATGTAGGCATGCTTCGCACTCGGCGGCGTTATTAGACGCCGGGAAATAAATCCTGAGGAAGTATCGGAGCTACTCCTTGGATGGTGACATGAAAAGGACTCCTGCTCCTATGCCGTTGATGTTGAGAGAGCCATCAAAGTACATTTTCCAATACTTGTCAGGCCCCTGAGAGGTAGGTGTGCTTAAGTCTGTCCACTCGATGATGAAATTGACAAGTGTCTGAGACTTGATTGTAGTATGGCTTGCAAATTCCAAGGAGAAAGGGCATAGCTCCATTGCCCATTTGACGATGCGCCTGTTTGCATCCTTGGTGCGAATGATGTCTCCCAGAGGGTACTCAGTCATGACCACCACATGATATCCGTCAAAGTAGTGTTTCAACTTTTGGGATGTGATTAGTATGGCGTAGATCAGTTTCTGAATCTGTGGTGGTCTTGGATTCATTGAGCACCTCACTGATGAAATAAATTGGTCGCTGTACCTTGTAGATGTGGCCAGGCTTGTCGCGCTCGACTACCATGGTAGTGGAGACCACTCGATTAGTTGCCGTAATGTAAAGCAGGAGGGTTTCGTCTTCTCTAGGAGTAGTGAGGACCGGAGGTGATGTAAGGAATTGTTTCAGCTATGTAAAGGCAGTGTTTGCTTCCTCCGACCACTCAAACTTCTCGGATGCTTTGAGCAGCTTGAAAAACGGTAGTCCTTTTTCACCTAATCTTGATATGAAATGACTTAGGGCAGCCATGCATCCGGTAAGCTTCTGAACATCCTTCACCTTTTTGGGCGGCTTTATGTCCAAGATAGCTTTTACCTTCTCTGGGTTAGGGCGTATGCCGTCGTGACTGACGACAGTTGCTGAGCAATATATCCAGATGGAACACCAAAGATACACTTCTTTGGGTTTAATTTCCATTGGAATGTGTTAAGAGCTACAAAGGTATGTTCGAGGTTGTCAACAAGGGTGTATGCTTCCTTGGTTTTAACAACTACATCGTCAACATAAGCCTCGATGAGGTCGTCTTTTATCTCATCTTTGAGGCAGGCCTGTATGGCGTGTTGGTAGGTAGCCCCGGCGTTCTTGAGCCCGAATGACATGGTTGTGTAGCAGTAAGCGCCGAAGGGCATGATGAAGGATGTCTTGATCTGGTCATCCTTTTTAAGAGCGATCTGGTGATAACCAAGAGTAGCAATTGAGAAAGGAAAGCAACTCGTAGCCGACAGTTGAATCTACGACCTCGTCTATGCGAGGTAAGCCAAAAGGGTCTTTAGGGTAGTGTTTGTTGAGATCAGTGTAATCAACACACATTCTCCATTCATTATTCTTTTTGCGTACAAGAACTAGGTTGGCTAACCACTCCAGATGATACACTTCTTTGATAAATCCGGCTACCAAAACCCATGTAACTTCTACCCTAATAGCCTCCTTTTTGTCATGAGTGAACTATCGTAGCTTCTGCTTGATAGGTTTGGCCTTGCCATCGACATTTAAGGAGTGCTCGATCAGGTTCCGAGGTACACCGGGCATGTCAGCAGGTTTCCATGCGAACACACTCACGTTGCTCCTCAAGAACCTGATGAAGCGTGTCTTCCTATTTAGGATCCAGGTTGGCCCCGATAAGGGCCATTTTGCTAGGATCACCGTCGACCAGCTGGATCGCTTTGTGCTGTTTGGACTTGATGTTCTTGCATGGGGCCTCAAGCTCTGGGATCTCTAGGTGGTTGGTTGGGGTCTTCTTGGCGTCGAGCGTGGTCTCGGCCATGCAAATAGAGAGGTCATGAGCCTCTACTATTTTGAAGCTATCATCCTCGCAGATGTAAGCTGCGTATACATTGCCCCTGAGAGTTAGAACCCCCTTCTCAGTAGGCATCTTGAGCACCAAATACCTATAGTGAGGTATGGCCATGAACTTGGTGAGTGCTGGTCTGCCAAGGATAGCATGGTAGGTGCCTTTGAAGTCAGCGACCATGAAGTTGATGTAGTCGGTGCGAAAGTGGTCTGGGGAACCAAATTGCATAGGTAGCGTGATCTGCCCGAGAGGTGTGGAGCTCTGTCCGAGGAGAACACCCTAGAACTATGCCTCATATGGCTTGAGATCAGCTTGGGTTATCTTCAGTGCTGGCAAACTGTTCTTGAACAGTATATCGATGGAACTACCACCGTCAATCAGCACTCTGTCGAACTGAACCTTGTTGATACAAGGATCGAGAACTAGAGGAAAACGCCCTGGCTTAGGTATCGTAGCCCATTGGTCCTTTCTGCTGAAGGAGATCTCGCGGTGAGACCAAGGAGGGAGCCACGGATCGGTGATGAGGTTGTCGGCGTTGGCCACGTTCAAGCAAGCGCGGGCGAGCAGCTTGCGTTCTCGTTTGGTCTCGATGGACACTTTGCCCCCAATGATGGTGTGGACGCGATCAGTTGGCTTGACATACTTGTGATAGGGATCTGCGTCTTCATCGTCATTGTCCTCGTTACGTTGCTCCCCTACGTCGTTAGGCTTGTCGGATGTATCTGGAGCCTGTTGGCGCATGTAGATAGATTTGAGAACACGGCAATTCTCCATGGTATGGTTTGACTTGGGATGGAGCTAGCAGGGTCCTTTCAATGCTTTGGAATAGTCCTCTTCATAGTTGTGATGTCCGCCACCTTTTTTAATGATGTTGACCTTGCCGTCGTCATCCCGAGCACGCTTCCCCCTGTAATCGTCACGGCGATTACGCCGCTGATTACGCTGGTTGCAGTGGTCGTGGGAATCGTTGCGCTGGTTGCAGCGATCAAAATTGTCGTTCTGACCATGGTTGCCACGGTAGTTGTCGCGGTGTGGAGGGTGGTCAGAGCGTGGAACCCTTGCTGCTTCTTCAATGATTATCTTTTTAGCATCATCGGCATCTACATATTTTTTAGCAGTGGCTAGGAGCGCTATGACTAATTTAGGTCTCTTGCGAAGGAGCTTGTCCCTTAGGGCATCGTAGAAGCAGAGACTAGTGATGAAAGCCTCGATTGCCTCATTGTCGAAGATTGATGGGACCTTGATGCGCATCTCCGAGAAGTGTCGGACGTACTCGCGTAGTGGCTCATCTTTGTGATCTCAAATCTGCTGCAGATCATATTTGTTGCCCTGGTTGCTCGCAAGTAGCAATGAAGTTGTCGATGAATGCTTGCTTGAGCTCTTGCTAAGAATCAAAGTAGTTCGCCAGCAAGCTGACTAGCCATTGGTGGCCTGCATGGCTGATGGCGACTAGGAAGTAATTAGACATAACATGCTCGTCAGCCATGGCTGATCTGCACGCGGTTTCGTAGAGCATGACCCATAATTCGGGGTTCTCCTTGCTGTCGTACTTCTAAAGTTTTTCGAGCTTGAAGTTCTTGGGCCATATGACTTGGCGAAGGTGTGGAGTAAACTGCTTCAAACCTGGAGGGCTGTGGGTAGTATCATATTCCATACAGCGATAGCTTTCGTGGGATGCACGATCGTTGGCTCTTTGGTTAATGCGATCGCGCAGATCGCGTTCTCCGAGGTAATAGCGGAGATCGTTATTGCCATCACGGTGATCCCCGTTGCCACCCTAGTTAACCTTGCGACTGTGGTTATCATGGCGATTGTCGTGGTTGTCTCGGCGGTTGTCGTCCCGGTAGTCACGGCGGTTGTTGTCCCAACCACCATCATGGCCACTGTTTCTGCCTTGACGGTTGTCTGATGGGTCATTGTTGCGCGAGCCTCGTTGGTTGGGTGGCTATGAGCGACTTGAGTACTGACGGCTGTGGCTTGATTCAACTAAGACGGATGGAGCCTAGGCTTGATTTACAATCTCTGCGGTTTGGGCCATAGCAGCCGTCAGGTAAGCTTGTATATCATCACGAACTGCCTAGGTTTCCGGGGTATTGGGTAGTCGTTGCATTGTCGCCATAGCAACAGCTACGTTGGCGCTTGGAGTCCTGAAGACCTACTTGTCCCCCACCCTGTCAAAGGCATTGTTAAGGTTGCGTGGCTGGACCCTTATGCGTCGTGCCTCCTCTTCTGCCTCAGCTTCGATTTGTCGGCTGATTAAACCGGTCAATATTGCGTGCTTCGCGTGCTAGCCTTTCTTGTTCTGTTTCGCCAACTACCAGTGGTTCATCATTACTAACAACATTGATCAAGTCTCCTCACCTTGGTGGGAAGGATGGGAATCGTGGGAACCCCAGGGCATGGTCTAGGATATCCAGATCATATTCAATGCCTTCATTGTCATGATGCTAGAGCTCGGTGTGGACGGAGCCATTAGATGCGATGCCAAACGAGGAGCTTGAGCCACCCTCTTGAACCGTGTGGACCAATCCTTCTTGATAATCCTCAATCCAGACCATGTTGACGAAGTTGTGCAGGCTGTAGGGTTGGGCCTGGTAGTTTTCCATCGATGCTTCAAACTCGGAGAGCCAGAGACCCGTCGCGGGGGCTGGCCGGCGATGAACGGAGCGCCCTTCAGGACTAGATGTGACCACAAGATCCGTACTGAGTCGTGCAGGACGACTGGCCTGAGCTGGTCAGGTAGATCTGTTGTGGGTAGTGGTTACCTGCTCATTAGGTTGACTTTGAATCAAACTTACCAGAGCTAGGGTTTCAGCAAGTTTGGTGCTGACCCGATCGATGGAGTCAAGCAGGTCGGTGTTGTCGATCTACCTCCCTTTGTAGAGAGGAAGTGGACGATGGGTTGTTGGCATGGCTGAAGACGATGCTGGCGTGGCCAGAGCCAGATCCACCATGGTTGGAGCCATAGCCGATGCAGGTGAAGCAGTGGTCGACGTAGATTGAATCCGCGCCTCCTCCGTGGTCATGGCGATGAAGTCATCAGAGCTAGTGGTCCAGGTGATCTGGCCGATGGTGAACGTGAGGCCGTTCGGCGTAGCCATGGAACCGGGGATGATGACCATCTTGTCCGCTTGGAGAGCAGTATGCACACCCCCTACCTGGCACTGCCACTATCGACGAAATATGGTCGGCAGTCTACCTAGGGGTATGCCCAAGGTAGTAGATTATCGGTAGACAGATGCGCAAGCTACAAACAAGATGGTGACGCAAGACAGACATGAGGTTTTATCTAGGTTCGGACGCCATGAAGGCGTAATACCTACGTCCTGCATCTGATTGTATTGCTGTATGTCAATGAGAGATGTTTTTTAGAGGGGTCCCCTACCCACCTTATATAGTCTGAGGGGTAGGGTTACAGATCTAGAAACTAATCCTAACTAGTTACAATTGCCATAGGTGGCCAGATAAGGATTCCCATTCTAACCGACCAGGATCTTGCTTGATCTCCAAATCTGCCTTAATTCCTTGCGTGGGACTCTGAATAGATTGGCCGAGCCACTGCATCGTCTTCTAGTGGGCTAGACCCCCTGGTTCGGGCCGGCCCAAGTCCTAGCCTGTAAGGGTATAGGGGTTAATACCCCCACAGCACGCAACACCTGCGTGAATGGTCCACCAAAATCTGGCTCTTCAACCAACGGTATAGATCATGATTTCAACATGAGATCGCCTTGGATAGGACTATATGAGCAGCCTATTGGCCACACCAAAATGCATTCCAATCGAGCTCAGGGGCGAAGCTACATGGGGTGACCCGAAGTGCACCGGCACAAGGGTAAAATCAAAACACAAGTTAACAGGAAGTAAATTTTACCTCTTGTGCACCAACCTAGGCCAAACATGTGCACCACCCTGAGTCCATGCATGATGCGTTCACTAGGCCACAAGCAGGCCCATCTTGACATGCAGGCCAGCCTAGCTAGGATGTCTAGGAAATAGACTAAATGCTTAGCTCATGATGCATCATTTCATTGCGTGGACCGCGACTGTATGACTACTACAAAGCGGACAGCCAGGAGAGGGCGAAGGTTGTCGCTTCGCCTGCCCAAAATTGCGACCATCATGAGGGAAAAAATTGCCCCTCACGGCTCACGGATCACGACCACCATCTCTGGCCACCAAATTGCCACGCCGAAGCTCATTGCCAAGTAGCTGGAGCTCATGTCGAGTAAGCTTCTACATCTTTGAATCTTTGATTAAATGAAATATTTGTTTTCTTTTCTCACTTAGATTCTTCAGAATAATGTGCAATGGCAGGTAAGCTTATGGACAGATGGTTGAAAAGAAAAGCACCAGATGATGTTAGCAATGCTAATACTTCTCATGAACCTCATCAACAAGAAACCAATGTTCTTGTTTCAGCTCCGGAGGAAATCAATTGGGAGGAGGAGATCCAATTTGATCTAGGCAAAAGGGAAGATATGCATGCTTATCATCCTAATCTTCAAGATTCAGTAAGGAGAAAGTATTTGCAAAATGGACCTTGTTAACCTCACACTCTTAATTTCCCAGGGACTTGGATTGGAACAAAATGTAGAAGGTTTAATCCTGAATGGTTTGATGAATTTGGAAATTGGCTTGAGTACAACGAGTCCACTGATAATGCTGTTGTAGTGGATCGCTTCAAGAAAATGAGAGATCGCAAATACTAGGAGGTGATGCATTACTTTCATGTTTTATCGTTTTCCAGTTCTGAATCCATCTTTTCTCGACATGTTTAGTCATCTAACTAGCACTTTTGTTATAGGTACTTGACTCATCAAGGACTTTGGCTTAATATGTATTTTGTCATGCAGACCATGTAAATTTTGGGTGTTCATCTGAATTTAACTATTAGTATCTCAGATCCATCATTTTGGTAAGCATTTCTGCAATTCTACTATTTATGTATTGTCACTGTACAGAGATTATCATTATGCTTATGAAGTGTGCACTCGGGTCCTTGATGCACTACCGGAGACGGTTTCTTTGCCGAGTGTCCCAGACTTTGCCGAGTGTCCCAGACTTTGCCGAGTGATAAAAATTTGAGAAGGTTTCGCGCAAGTTGTCACGTACGATGTTTGCAAATCAAAGAATCTCCGAAGAAGTTTCATGATTTTGTGAAGAGGCCGACGAGGTGGTAAGCATTGTACAGTGACAAACTTGCGTGAAACCTTCTCAAATTTTTATCATAGCCTCCACATATGATATCATGACATCTTGACAAGTTTCATGATTTTCGGACTTCGTTTGCTTTTTATAAAATTTAAAAATAACTCGACCGCAACTTCGTGGTCATGTTTCGTGAACAAGATGTTCAAAATTGGTGGTTTGTTCCTGGATATGGCTTCACATTATACTAAATAACATGAATATCATTTTTCCATTCATTTTTTTCATTATTTGAATGACTAGCAGTTATAATTTGAATTGTCAAAGAAAATTCAATTAAATGAAATAAATTAAAGAAATATAGAAAAAGTCCAAGAAATGTGCCACATTGGAACATGGAGTACCAGGTATTGTATGAGGACTGCAGAAAAAGTTTGGGGCAGGAAGAAAAAAAAATGGTTTGCCGAGTGTCTACGTTTGGCGCTCGGCAAAGGAGCCTCTTTGCCAAGTGCTAGGACGTATGGCACTCGGCAAAGAATTTTATTTTTTTAAAAAAACCCTCTTTGCCGAGTGTCAGGCCGGGTGGCACTCAGCAAAGAATTTAAAAAAATTAAAAAAAATACTTTGCCGAGTGCCAGATAGGGGGCACTCGACAAACAATTTTTTTAAAAAAAAAACTCTTTGCCGAGTGCCAGGCCAGGTGACACTCGGCAGAGAATTAAAAAAATTAAAAAATAGTTTGCCAAGTGCCAGATCGGGGGCACTCGGCAAAGGGGGCATTTAATCCCGCCGGCCTAGCCGGCCCACACACACCGCACACACGCACGCAGGCAGACCGTGCCAGGGCCATCGCCGCCCGCGCCCGTGCCACCCCCCGCGCCGTGCCACCGAAGGAGGAGGAGAAAGAGAGGAGGAGGAGGAGAGGAGGAGAGGAGGAAGGAGGAAGAAGGAGGAAGAGAAGGAGGAGGAGGAAGAAGGAGGCCGCCAAAGCAATGTCGCCTTCGCCCTTGCGCGCTCCTACAGCGGCGCCACAGCAATGTCGCATGGGCATGGCGCAAGCTCCGCAGCAGCGGCGACCCGCATCCGGCCATCTCGGTCGCGGTGGCGACCCTCTTTTTTTCGTAAGCACTGTCTTAGTCGTGGTGATCGCCTTCCAGCGATTGATATTGTGTTGTTTCAGTCCATCTATGGTGACTTGTGGAGATGTCGTGCTGCTTTGCCTATGTTGATGTGCTCACATAGCTGTGATGTGCCTTCGTGGACGCTGGTTATGGTGTATAGTTGTAAACATGAGGTTTAGCATGGATGGATTGTGGATGCATGGATTGATGTTTGTCATAAATTAATATAGCTTATGAAATATCTGGTCAGTAGTTAGCACCTGACAATTTCAGTTTAACTGAGCATTTTAACTTGAGCAAAATACTTTTCTGCTTGTCTTTTGGATAATAAAACTGGCACCTAAATATTGTAGGCAACACTCAGCTAGACTATTAATAAACTTTGTTAAGTTGTCTTTTGTTTTGGTTGCTATTGTTTGTTTTCACATATCTGTGATTAGATCAGTACTTTGTTATACATCATCATTCCTATGCATGTTTGTCTCCTAGAAATAAAGGATAAAAATTAGGGACTTTGATTTCCCTTGTGTATTGAATAATGTATAACTTCCCAAAGGTCACTAAACTAACTCATACATTCTTGCTTATATGTGTTGGAGAAATATTAGACACTACCTCACTCTTTTCAAGATTTTCAGTAGCATTTGTTACATTGCTAGGTGTTCCTTCGTGTACATATATTAGTAATGGGATACAGATCCTGAATTTGTAATCCCTGATCCTTGCTTATCCTGATTATGTTGCTAGGTGTTCCTTACATAATCTTGTGCATGTCGGCCATCGTGCCATTCATATATATGTGCATGTCGGTCATCGTGCCGTTTGTTTTCTTGTAGGTTTTGGAAACCTCATCGTGCAGGGGAGGTGCTGCTGAAATTTTGTATTGACAGTTTTATGTTTCTTTTTTTTGCAGAGAAGAGCCCGTCAGAGTAGAGCTGGAGTACCTCGGCGACCCCGATCGCCTTCCTCGCCGCTATGGGTCTGCCTGCACCATGTCGCCTCGCCACTGCACCGACCCTGCCATGGCCCCGCTAGCCTGACTCCACCGCCACCCTAGGTATAAATGTTTTAGTTTGTATGTTCATGCTTACGGTCAAACCTAGTGGAGTATGAAAGTTTTATTCATGTATGGTATATATTTATCTTGTCTCACATATGCAATCTCTTCTCCTTTATGCAGAATCAATCGGCGGCATCGAACGATCCTCATGCTTCAGCGAATCCTTCACCAAATTAGTCTCATTGGCCATCTTGGTGATGATACTTGTGGTTGTTGATGGTACTTCTATTTGCAATTGTGGTTGTAGATGATGGAGCACTGGGATTACTTGTGAACTTATTTGTGATATATTGCGAGACATTTGACGTTTGTGATATATATGTGGTGTTAGTGATATATATGTGATGTTGATGATATATATGTGATTTTGGTGATGTTTGTTATATATATCTTCTGTTTATTTGGATGGGTTGTAAAAAACAAATAAAAAGGTTGTTTTCAGTCACTTTGCCGAGTGCAATGGCCATGACACTCGGCAAAGTGACTACCTGGGAACATGCTTTGCCTGAGTGCCACGGGCCAGGTACTCGACAAAGGTCGCCTATTTACCGAGTGTCTTGACAGGACACTCAGCAAATAGGCTACCTTTGCCGAGTGTTTTGCCGGTGGCACTCAACACAGTGGCCACCTTTGCCAAGTGTCCTGAGCCAACGGCGCTCGGCAAAGTGGCGACCTTTGCCGGGTGCTTGACCTTGACACTCGGCAAAGCTGCCATCACAAGTGGCGCTGCCAGTCACGATGACTTTTCTTTGTCAAGTGTCAGATTAGCACTCAGCATAGGCTTTGCCGAGTGCCCGATAAAGTGCACTCGGCAAAGAGGTCTTTGCCGATAAAATGTTTACCTAGCGCCCTTTACCGAGTGTAACACTCGGCAAAGGCTTTGTCGAGTGTATATTGGCCTTTGCCGAGTGCCTAAGGCACTTGGCAAAGAAGCTAAATCCGATAGTGATGCTCTAGCTTTGCCGCTGATCGAGCAAGGGTTTTTGCCTCCTCTCATTGTTGCACTATCGTCGTAGTCTCTCCATCCCGACCGCCTGCATGCACCGATGATCGAGAGAGTAGGTGAAAGATCTTTGTTTGCTTTTGATAATTGAGTGACAACCTAGATGGACTAATGTGTTTAAATATGAGATACATAGGTGATTAGTCTAGAGGTACACTTGTGTGAGCAAATCATGCCATGATGGTGAAGATGGCTTAGATTTGTTGCAAGGCTCACACATGTGATGAAGGAGCTCATTGCATATGAGACATGACATTGAGTCATGTGACTAAGGTGGAGAAGATCGAGACAAGACTTGGCCTGATGGACCGGTTGCAATCATAAAGGGCAAGTTGGAGGCTTTGGAGCGATGGACCACATGGCTAGTGAATCTTGAGCAAGACTTGGTGCCATGGACGAAGGCAACGGTGAAAAGCAAGTGAAGTCAAGATCGATGAACTGATAAGGTCATGTGATGATGTGAAGTGGATCATATCATTTGTGATGTGGTTGGTGCATGTGTTGCATCAACATTAGAGAAGATTGAATGGATGCACAAGGCAAAGGTATACTTGTAGGGCATTTCATTTCACCGGTCATAGGTGTGTAGAGAAGTTTATGACTGGGTTTAGGATAGATGGTCGTACTATCAAGAGGGACAAACTTATTTGCATATCGATCATCTAGTGCCACTCGAGTGATCTAACTTTGCATCATTGCTAGGATTGAGTGGCATGGTGAATTGATTGACTAATCCTTTGAAAAAAACATTTGTGAAGATGCTAACACACTTGCACTTGGTAGTGTTGGCACATTTGCAAAGGAGAAGAAGTTGGAAGATCACTTGGAGTTAGCATCCTTTGGAAAAAGGTTTTTCTATGTGCTCTGAGCTGTATGATAGTTCTTGGATTAGAATTCTATGCTGATCCATTGGGCTTTGGATCAAATATGCATGTGGGATATGTAGCCCTCTGCATAAGCTTTCCAAAATGTCCAATATCATCAAAATCAGACTTCGGAGCCAAAAGTTTTAGTCGTTCTTTCGCTGAACACTTTGCGACAAGACACTATGATTGGACACTGATAGAGTCTGGTCAGCAAAAGAGCTCTCTAGAACCTCTCTAGAAGTGATAGGACTCTAGGAGAGTCGAGTCCGGTCATGGTAGAAAGGCGAGTCCTATCAAGTGATCGGACGCGGAGTTCATTTGCACGCGTTGGGAGCTATTGGTGCCCAATGTTAACATTCAAACGATCAAAACATGTGGTGCTTGGAAAGTGACCGGACGCGTCCTGTGTGACCGGACTCTACGACCAGACATGTCTGGTCACTACAGTAGCGAGTCCGGTCCTTGCACAGATAGCCCAGTGAAGGGGTAATGGCTATTTTAGCCCTTGAGGCTATAAAAGGAGTGTGTGGCCTGCCTTGGCTGATGCTTGGCACCCTTGGGACTTAGTGTCCATGCTTGAGGAGTTCTAGGAGAGCATCTAATTTACTTGTGCACTTACATCCAATTGTGAGTGAGTGATTCTAGTGTGATTGCATTGAGAGATTCCATCGAGTGGCACTAGGTGATCGAGTTGTAAGTCGGTGGTGCTTGTTACTCTTGGAGGTTGCCACCTCATAGATGACTCGGTGGTGGTCTCTATCAAAGCATGCAAGGAAGATTGTGTGGTGCTTTAGAGAAGTGATTGTGAGGGGTATTATGCTCATCCCATGGGAGCCGTAAAAGAGCAACAATAATAGAGCGAGATACAAAGAGCGACAAGTGATCCAGCCATGTCAAAGTGCTAGAGCTTGTGGTAAGCACTCCATGTGGGAGAGTGCAACTTGCGGATCACCACTAGCAAGAGGACCGGTGGCAACCTTGGAGCTTGTCTCAATGGGGACTAACTTGTTGTCAAACAAGTGAACCTCAGGACAAAAATCATCGTGTCAACCTTGTTCATCCCATTTGTTGGTGTTTTGAACAAACACCAACTAGTAAATTTATATTTGTTGCACGTTAGATCCTGGATGGTGTACTAAAGGACACAAGGTTTATACTGGTTCGGGCAGAATGTCCCTACATCTAGTTTGCTGCTACTCATGTTATTAGCACTGAAAAAGGTTCATAGTAGGGGGTACAAACGATCGAGAGAGGCACAGGTCCCAAGTCTCTGATGGAAAGGTCGAAAGGATGCCAAGAGCTTGGTTGCTGCTCAGGTTGTGTGTGTGATGTGTGTTGAATCGATCCATTCCCTTAGTGGGGTGTCCTGCTCTCCCTTTTATAGACCAAGGGGGAGTAGGGATTATAGATGGGAGAAAGAGGAGAAACTAGAGGTAGAGAAGGTCATTCGAAGGTGCCGGGTCTTCCTTTTCCCTTGAGCTTGCCCTGTTGATATGGTAGACGGTGCCTGGGATGGCATGTTCGTTGATCCTGATAGGGCCGTGCTCTGGCCTTGTTCAGTAAGTGGTCATGTCCCATCCTACTCCGGTAGACGGTGCAGCGTGCTGGGGTGCTGAGCCATGACCCTATAGGGAGCAGACGGGGAAGTGACCATACATCCATTACTGTAGGTGATGTGTGTTCCCTCCTGGATTGTAGTGGTTGTCATATGCTTATGTTAGGATCCACGTCGAGGGCTGATGGCAGCGCCCACAATACTATAAGACAAAAGTCGGACGCCTACGACACTGTTCAGGCATTGTCATGCCTAGAAGGGCTTAAAGCGCTCTCCCCATCATATCCTGATGGTACTTTCCTGCAGGCGTGCAGGGTATGGTCCTCGGTACTATGGTTAATTTGAGTGTCATGTCTTACCCTATGCTCATCATTATGGAGGAGTAGGGTGTCGATGTCGGGTGAGGCAGAGCCAGCCCTCAGACTGTCGAGCGAGGCGGGGCCAACCCTCAGTCATCGAGCGAGCCAAAGCTAGCCCTCAGACATTGGGCGAGGTGGAGCCAGCCCTCAGATGTTGAGCGAGGTAGAGCTAGCCCTCAGTCATCGGGCAAGGCGGAGCCAGCCCTTAGTCATTGGGTGAGGCAAAGCCAGCCCTCAGACGTCGGGTGAGGCGAAGCTAGCCCTTAGACATTGGGTGAGATAGAGCCAGCCCTTAGTCAGTCAGGCTAGGTGGAGCCCAACCCTTGGGGGTCAGACAAGGCTGAGCCAGCCCTCTGACATCTAGTGAGACGAAGCCAGCCCTTAGTTGTTAGGTGAGGTAGAGCCCAACCCTCGGGGGTCGGATGAGGCGGAGCTAGCCCCTGGTCGTCGGGTGAGGTGGAGCCAGCCCTCAGCCAGTTAGGCAAGGCAGAGCCAGCCCTCAGCCATCGGGCAAGGCAGGGCCTGCCCTTGGACATAGGGCGAGGCAGGAGCCAATCTTTGGTCGTTCAGGGCAAGAAGTGTAGCTACGTTCTTGTCTTTTTGGAAGCATCAGCATTTGATGGTTATTAGCTCCACCTCATTGGGTACCTCAGTATTAGATCCCTGACACCGTTGGTTTACAATCCCCTTACACAAGCTTGTATTTACTTATTCATATATTGTACTTGTTTAGTTGCTCTTGTAATAAGTTAGCTTGTGTAGGTTGTTAGTTACCTTCTTGCTTGTGTAGCATAGAAGTAGCTCTCTTGCATGACTAGTTGGCTTGAATAACCTTATTAATCACTTTGCTTAGTTTATGTAGTTAAGTGATTTGAAGCTCTCTAATTTGGCTTGTGTAGCATTGTTATTGAGCATTGCTAGTGAGCCTAGGAGCTTTGTGCTTTTGCTCACTTGTTTGTTTAGGAGCTCCCCCAGTTGGCTAAAGTACTAGTTGCATAGGTTTGTGTAACCTTGCTACTAGAATTGTTTAGGCGAGCTCTAGGTAGCCCGGTACCTTTGTTGCCTAATTAGGATCTTTTTAAGGTGCTTGATAACTTAGATAGAGGGCTGTAGTCTTGGCTAGACCGATAGTTTTGATTCTACATTTGTTTTCGGTTAGCCATCGCAATTAATTTTAGAAAGGACTATTCATCAGCCCCCTCTAGTCTACCATCTCAACCATACAGCAGGTGTTTGCAATCCTTGTCCTTGCGATCCTGCATTGGGAGAGGAATGAATAAGGTTTTTGGAAAGCGTTTGTCACATGACTGCGTCTGACTTCCATGATGAGTCATCATCCACCCAAGACAGGCGGCACTATGTCCTAGAGTATTCATCGTTCAGCTGCTCCGAGCTCTTCCTTCACCGCTGAAAGCTCTAGTTTGGTTTTGGTAAATTAATGAAACCCTAAGTGCTAACCTAGTTTATCAAAGTGATTATGAGATAGGTAGCACTACTCTAAGTGGTGAAGCAAATGAAGATCATGACTTGATGGTGATACCATGGTGCTAACCTAGTTTATCAAGTGCTTGATGATGGTGATACCATCGAATTTGTCCTCTAGCCATCAGACTTCTCGGTAGTACACAACCATCTTGGAGTCAGTGACATCTTGACTCCTTCATGACTTGGTTGACGACCAGCTGGGAGTCGCCACGGATGTTGAGGCATCGGATGCCCAACTCGATGGCAATGCATAGGTCAGTTGATGAGTGCTTCATACTCAACCACATTATTGGATGAGGGGAAATTGAGACAGACCATGTATCTCATGCGTACCCCAAGGGGTGATACGAAGACTAGTCCTACGCCTGGTGCCCTTCTTCATCAATGATCCATCGAAGTACATCAGTCTAGTACTCTTGATCGATGACCGCCGGTGGTGTTTGGACCTCGGTCCATTCCACGATGAAGTCAGCCAACACCTAGGACTTGATTGCCATTCAGGAGGCATACATAATGCCCCGATCCATCAACTTTAGCGCCCACTTTGCGGTTCTTCCCATGGCGTCCTGGCTTTGGACAACCTCACCGAGGGGGAATGATGTCACTGACCATCATCGGGTGTGACTCGAAGTAGTGGCGTAGCTTCCTCTTGGTGATGAGGACGACTGTATAAGAGCTTCTAGATTTGAGAGTAGCGGGTTTTAGAGTCAGATAGTACCTCACTGATGAAGTACATAGGGCGTTGCACCTTGAGGGCGTGCCCCTCTTCCTCCCTGCTCTACTACCAGGGCGGCGCTAACCACTTGCATGGTGGCCGCTATGTATAGTAGGAGGGATTCTCCATTGCTTGGAGGAACCAAGATCAGGGCCCTTGTTAGAAGCAGTTTGACCATGTCAAGTGCCTCCTAGGCCTCAGATGTCCACTCGAAGCGGTCGGCTTTCTTCAGGAGGCGATAAAGGGGGAGACCTCATTCACTGAGGTGCAAGATGAATTGGCTGAGTGCGGCGAGGCACCCTATGACTCGCTGAACCCCCTTTAAGTTCTAAATCAGGCCCATCCTTGTGATGGCTAAGATTTTCTCCGAGTTGGCTTTGATGCCACACTCGGAGATGATGAAGCCGAGAAGCATGACCCTCAAGACCCCAAAAACACACTTCCCGAGATTGAGTTTGATGCCATTCGCTCTAAGTTTTGTAAAGGTATGCTCAAGATCGACAACGAGGTGGTCAGTCCATTTGGACTTAACTATGATGTCATCAACGTAGGCCTCAACGGTCCGCCCAATGAGGTCCCCAAAGCATTTGAGCATACAAGCACTAGTACGTAGCCCCTAGCATTCTTCAGACTGAACGGACATCGAGATGTAGCAGAATGATCTGAATGGGGTGATGAAAGATGTCAGCGAGCTGGTCGAAACTCTTTCATCAGCGATTTGATGGTACCCTGGAGTACGCATCAAGGAAGCAGAGGGTTTCAGCACCCCGAGGTAGAGTTGACTATTTAGTCTTTGCACAACAAAGGAAACAGATCCTTTGGGCATGCCTTGTTGAGACCCATATAGTCTACACACATCCTCCATTTCCCACTCTTCTTTCATACAAGAACAGGGATTGGCTAACCACTCTAGGTGGTATACTTCCTTGATGAATCCGGCAACCGATAGTTTTGCTATCTCTTCACCTGATGGCCCTGCATTTCTCCTTGTCGAAGCGACATAGGCATTGCCTCACTGGCTTGGAGCCTGGGTGGATCTTCAAGGTGTGCTCAGTGACCTCCCTCAGAATGCCTGGCATATCTGAGGGTTTCCACGCAAAGATGTCTTTGTTGTCGTGGAGGAAGTCAACGAGTGCTCTTTCCTATTCGGAGGAAAACATGGTACCAATGCGTACTGTTTTGCCCTCGGTGCTCCTAGGGTCTACGAGGACTTCTTTAGAGCCCTCGACCGACTCAAATGACCCAGTCGACTTCTTGGCATCGAGCGCTTCTTCGGTGACCTCCTCCCTAAGGGTGGCGAGCTCCCCTAAGGCAAAGATTGTTGCGGTGTGACCGCAGTAGTCGACCTCGCACTCATAGGTACGCTGGAAGGAGGTGCCGACAATGATGACCCCATGGGGGGCCAATATCTTTAGCTTGAGGTATATATAGTTGGGGATGGCCATGAACTTCGCGTAGCATGGATGACCCTAGGATGGCGTGGAAAGTTTCGGGGAACCCAACCACCTCGAAGGTGAGGGTTTCAGTCCTATAATTAAACTGATTTCAGAAGGTAATGGGTAGATCGATCTACCCGAGTGGCATGAATTGCTTCCCGGGCACGATGCCATGGAAAGGTGCTCGGGTTGGGTGGAGGCATGTCCGGTCGATGCCCATCTCATCGAGCTCTTGGCGTACATGATGTTGAGGCCGCTGCCTCTGTCCATCAGTACTATGGTGAGTCGCTTTGGGCCGATGATTGGGTTGACCACAAGCGGATATCTCCCCATGTGCGGGATGCTATCTGGATGGTCGGTCTGATCGAAGGTTATGGTGGACTTCAACAACCGGAGGAAGGGAGGTGTCACCGGTTCGGACCATGTAGACCTCACGGCATGTGTGACCTTCTGACGCCATTTGGAGTCGTAGGCTACTGATCCTCCGAAGATCATAAGGCAGCCATCTAGCATCAAAAAGCCATCGTCCTTCTCCTCAACATCGTCCACAATGGGGGCAGGGCCCTTTCCCTGCTACCCTTTGTTGGAGCCTCTGGACAAGAACCGCCGCATAAGGCTATAGTCCTTGAGCAGATGCTTAACCAAAAAGGCATGGTTCGGGCATGGCCCCTCGAGTAGTTTCTCAACGTGGTTCGGAGTGCCCTCCATGGGCTTTCTGACCACCCTTGCAGTCAGCAGTGGCCACAAGCGAGTCCTTGCACCATTGCTTCTTGTTCTTCCTTTTGGCAGAATGATTGGAGGTGCCTTCGCCGGCGCCCTCGTCCCACCTTACCATGCCCTTGAGACGATCGAAGATCGCTCCTAACCACCTCTTCTCCTGAGGCACGGCTAGTGGCGATGTTTAGGAGTTCCTTGGTGGTTCATGGGTCCTTGCGTCTCAGCTTATGAACCAAAGACTCAGTAGGTAGTCCTAGACAGGAAGGCTCCTATAACGTCGGCATCGGCGACATTAGGGAGCTCATTACGCTGCCGGGAGAAGCACTAGATGTACCCTTGGAGGGTCTCACCAGCATTTCGACGGTAGTTCTTGAGGTCCCATGGGTTCCCTAGGGCCCTTGTATATGCCTTGGAAGTTCCCCACAAAGATCTCCTTTAGATCCACCCAACTCTGGATCGCGTTGGACGGTAGGTGTTCCAACCACGCTTGTGCCAAATCGGCTAAGAACAGTGGAAGGTTGTAGATAATGAAGTCGTCATTACTCGCACCACCTAGTTTGGCAGGCAAGCTGATAGTCTTCGAGCCAAAGTTCAGGGTTTGTCTCCCTAGTGTACTTAGGGATATTGGTAGGCTATTAGGTTCCTTGGTAGGAAAGCAGCGTTGAGGATGTGCCGACCGAAGGCCTGAGGGCCCGGCAGGCCAGGGCTAGGGGCTTCAGTCCTCGTCGCTATCATAGTGTCCGCCACAACAAGGGTGATAGCCACGGCGAGCTCCTTCTCTCGGGTCACCAGTTAGTGCATGTGCTACAGTCGCGGTTATGGCCGAGACACTGATGTACCAGGACCGTGGCACGCTGCCTGCCGCCCTATGGTGCCTGGTGGACTGACACGTCCCTAGCAGGGCACGCCGAGGGTGTGCACTGGCTCGGTGTCAAGTTCACAACGTCGAGACAACGAGCTCTCTGCCTGATGTGCCGTCGTATGCTTGAGCAGCGTGCGAATCTCATGGTGGGCCTAATGATCCTTGGGCATCGTGGCCTCTAGAAGGCCATGGAGCAAGGCCATCATGGCGGCGATGTTCTATCTCGCCCGAGCAAAGCGAGGAAGGGCTTCATCATCGATGATGATCCTTCGGTTTACATCGTGAGCCATGGCACATGCGTGCCCACTGTCTCCGCAACGTTCAATCTCTTGATCGAGGTCCACTGCACTCCTACGCAAGCTAGATTCTGGCTTCCTTGATCTCTCGCTTTTGGGCTTTTCAGCTGCTCCACCCCCATGCGAGGTGGGGCCGTTGTGTCCCCCTCTGTTTCATCGCCAAGGTTGCCCACCAGGGTAGCCTCCTCTGCGGGGATGCTTTCGATGTGTCCCTCAGGGGGTACTTGTCATGAAGCATTCCCGAGAGGGGTGATGGCTCCCCTTGCTAGATTCAGAGCTAGAGTTTGACCCTAGCTCCTTTGTGAGGAGGTTGTGGAGAGACTCCGTGATGTGTTCGATCACCCCCATGAACTCATTGTTCGTGGGCGAAAAGATAATGCGTCATGCCACAAGGGGGCTAACGGTCACCACAGCAGTTGTGGAGACCGAACAGAAGCACTGTCGGTGTGCTTCGTATGTGGTGCTCTAGAGAGAGGGACCCTCCTCTAGAAAACCATGATGTGCCATTGGCGTCAGAAAGGGTGAGGCGACACTAGATCTCCCTAGACTACTAGGGTCCAAGGGAGACACCAAGCTAGCGCTCAAACCTCTTATGGTTGAAGACGATGGAGGGGAGAGATTGGATGACGGCATGAGTCAATTGCCAACTCTCCTTCCACCATGATGATGAAGTGTCAACACAAAATTTTCGTCCCATGCTAAGGACACACGCAGCAAGCCAGAAGGGTCTGCTCGATGGAGCTGTAGATCATCCTAGCTTCAGCGTAGAGATGGTCGATCCTATGCACTCCTCCTGGAACATGCCAGTCAATTTGTACCCTATAATTGACAAGGAGTGAAAGCTTATCAGTAATTAAGAGTGGAACTTGCCGGTGTTGCCAGACAGTCCCGAATGTGTGGCTCTGAGAGCCGATATGAAAGGAGGTCGACTAAACGGACGATTCTAGCATATTCATGAGAATAAATCGGTTAAAGCTCATTGGGTTGTATAAGAAGAATCATTTATCTTTCAAGATAAATGTCATTATTTGAGCAGATATTAATCAATGGTAATAAGATGTCAACAATGATTGGTTTATGTTGAGCCAATGATTACAAGGAACCTGAACCCCTTTTTATATAAAGAAACAATTCAATACTATTTAACCATTTAATAAAGATAAATCTAATGAACATGTTAGATATCATCTATCGCTATGACCAGTGGGGCATGAGGCAGAATCATACAGGCCATAGAAATAACAATAGACTCGACGACCCTAACTCATTACTAATATCAGTGGGGCATGAGGCAGAATCATGCAGGCCATAATACAATAATAAGATCATGGGGCTAACACATCTTTCAACCTATCTTTACTTCAACGGTCTCATGATGTGAACTATTCGTGAAAGCACTCGATATCGGCTAAAATAGCCGATTCAGGCATAACGCACAGTTAAAGTCATGCCTTATTAGGAATAGATCGACCGAATAACGATCCCCACTCCACGGTGCTAATAGTGGGATGTGAGGCATAATCACATAGGCCATGATAACGGGCCATGGAACAGTTTTGGCTAGCCAATAAATCTACTCAAGACTGCAACATGCTCTAACCGCACGCTATGCACTGATCAAGATTGATGTAAAACAGCCGATAAAACGTAACTCATCGTTTAATACACATATTAGATCAGTTTTAGATTAACAAACGATGGGCTAAACAATATATAAGGCCAATCTAGATCAATCCCAATCGGGACAGAGTGATATTGCTGTAATTTAGATAAATAATGAAAGCAATAAGTAATATCGGTAGCTTAATGAATCTACCAAAGACAACCATTCTATGGTAGAGCCGATAACTTGACCTTGATCTAGTTCATGCAGTGGGGGTCGACCGGATCGATGCAGCCGTACTTGAACTAGGCAAGAATCAATAACTAACTTATACTAGAGTCACAGTGGAGGTTGAACGGATCGATGTAGCTATACAAACAAAGGTATAAGCCATGACTGGTACTTACAACAAGCAGTGGAGGTCAACCAGATCGATGCAGCTGTACTTGCTGAAGAACTCGTCGAGATCTACTCTACTCCTACTCCTAAGGGGTGGCCAGAGCCCAAAAAAGTAAATGACTTGTATATTGGATTGATTGTTGTCTTTTTACAATAGCCGGGGTTTGATATTTATACCCGGGCCCTGTGCATGATTCATGTCTAAGCACGACTCATTACAATTTTTGAACCTAGAGAAAACATTCCAAATTTAAGATAACTTGGACTCTAATCTTTCCTTTTTTGTAGAGTCCAACATGTCTCGTCCTGGCGCCGATCATTACCTTTGTTATTATCCGCTGGGCTATCTAAAGAAAGCCGATTCCTAGTTTCACATTTGAATTAACTGGTTTCGATCATGCAATTGATTCCTTGATGACATGATCTTGGGAGCTTTCGAGTCCCTATGACCCTTCTTCCAAATTTTGGTGTAAACACATGCCCCCAATTTTGGGATAAAAGAAATTTTATTCCAAAATTATCACGTCTGTGTCCCCGATAGGTACGCAGTCACAGGAAAAGAATCTTGATTTGGGGTCTATTGTTTTGTCACCGTCTATGCCAGTTCATGAGCCCATGCTTCAAAACTTTTATGAGAGCATCATTGCTTCATGGGCACTTGGATTTGTCCTTCCAGGCAGGCTATAAAATGTCTATCCGACCCTGGCGAGAGTGACTCAACAATTCAGCCATGTTTCCCTTCTATCTGCCTCTTCGAGTGCTCCCGACTCCTGATAGACCCTCCATGGTCTATCTTATGAAGAACTCAAGTGGTTAGAAGAATTCTTAGTGCATAGGGTGATTGTGTCACTTATTCTAGCGCCTCGTTGAGCAAGAAGACCAGCCATTGCGGTTAGAAGAATTCTTGTGATATCACCTGAGTCTTCTCTCCATGCTCACAAAGCTATTCTAGTGTTTTGTGAGGGCTAGAATGTGTGGACACCTTCACCTTGTTGCTCCTTGAAACACCCACTGGGAAAGCCTCAGGCTTCTTTCCCATAGTTTCTCAATTTAGCGAGAAATCTGTTGAGCATATGTTAGGCGGGCGACCTTTCCTCTTCTCTGGTATAATTTTATCGATGGGCCGATGTGACTCGGTTCACAATGAGTTTTGGCCTTGTGGAGATCATGGGCTCCCTTCAATCCAAAGAAGTCTTGGTAGGTTAATCTCTGGTCAATGTATCCTTCCCACAATATTTTGTAATATGGGGAAGCAATAAATTCAAGTCTGTTATCTCTTCGTTATCCGTCCCCTGAATTTCCAGAGTGTTGATCTGTTTCTATTTCTGATTTCAATTTCACACCTCCATTGAAATCTATCTTCTCGCTTTCTTGGGCTATATATACGAGCTACGGTTGTGGATCAAAAAACAACCCGCTGTCGTCTCAATCATTTTTCATCTTCAGTATATTTCCTGCCTTTTCGTAGGTTCGAGGTCATGGAGAACAACAAGAGGTCTACTGAAGAAGCCCTTAATGGATCTGCATCATCATGCCAATGCCTTCATCGTCAAGAGGATGCATCTTGGGGTACTCTCATCACTTCAGATTAGAGGGCTAGCTCCGCCTAGCCTTCGTGGTCATCTTTGGCACCAATTCGCCACCAGCTTCCTCATTACTCGAAGCGACAGATAGATAATGACGATCTGCTGGCCTCCATCGATCGGACCGACCAGCATCTAGCCAACTGCCTCTCCCTAGTGGAATCGGCTTTGGCCATGATTGAAGACCGATCCCCCCCTCCCCCCAAGGTCGGTCTGGTGAGAGAAAGGTTGGCCAGGGCTGAAGCTAGAATCATGGGTGAGATGTCTACCATTATCTCTCCATTTTTCTTAATTTTGCCCTCAAGACTTTTAATCACTCTTTCCTCAAATATTTCAGATCTAACTGCTCAGTTGGAGAGTCTTCGATCAGTGGCGGATCATGCGGCGGGATTTGTCAATGCCAGTGGCGCCGTTCTGGTGGTTCGCTTGCATGACATCCCAAATCGTGTTAGGGAGGTCGCCCTTCATGGCGTTTGTAACACCTCTGGTGTTTTGACCTAATACTAAAATTTGACATGTCATCATGTGCATTGCAAAGCATTCATATAGTATAAAGTTTTGAATGCATTCACTAAATAAGGTTTATTTCATAATGTTGTTATTTCATGTGATGTGTTTCAAAAACCCTAAATACAGATCATGACCACAAGGGTCAAATTTCATGTGTTCATGTGAGGCCATGTGTCATTTGACTCAAATAACCCTAATGGGCCATGTTGCTGGTCAAAAATCAAAATCTAAGTAAAAGGAAGACAAATCAAATTTGAATTCACATTCAAATTATAAAAGTCCTTTTTGCCCCTTTTAACTAATTCAAAATTCATGAGGAATTTGGGGTTGAGGCAAAAAGCAAAGTTGGAGATTATTTTATAAGGATCAACTTTGGTATTCAAAGTTTTTCAAGTTTGCATACAAAATTTGGAGTAATTTTGGAATGATTCAAATCTTTAAATGTACCCCAAATGTGAAATTCAAAATGGAGGCAGAATTTGAAAATGTTCCTAGAAGCAAAGTTGTAGAATTTGAAAAATTGAACAACTTTCATTTTTGGAGATTTTCAACTTCTTTAGAAAATTTCTGAGTAATATGGAAAATAGGCACAGTGGCAGTTCTGTAAATAATGCAAAATTTAAAAAATCACATCGCCGCTCACCGCCGGCGCCACGCAGTCTGCTTGCCGCCGACCTTCTTCGCCGCATTCACACGCGGTGACACGCCGATGTCACCGTGGTGAATCCGCCCGTGCGTTGGTGACACCGGACGCCTTCTTCCGAGCTATAAATAGCCACAGTCGCCGCCGTCGCTCCCGTTCTTCCCCTCTGCTCTGCTCCGCCACCGCATAGCTCCGCCGCTCGCCGTAGGCCTCATCGAGCTGCATCAGTCGTTCCTAGCTACGTCAACGCGATCGTATTGGTCTTGCGCTCCTCCTCGATTTGCTCTCGTTGCTGATGTTGGCCGGAATCGCCCGGCGCAACCCGTCTTCCCCATGACCGGTCGGAGCTCCGTCGCGACTGCCCTCACCGTGGCCAGGCTACTCCAGACCATCTCCGACTGCACCAAGCCCATCATCGTGATCACGGTGAGCTCCTGAGCATGTTGCTCACTCTTCCTTTGACTCTACTGCGCCGTAGCCCTAGTTATATCGATCACCGTCGGGTCCGAGCCGCCATGGCCAGCGTCGAGTTCCATCCGGTGTGCCCTTTTCTGTTCTGAGGCTTGGGATAGATGCGTGACTTGGTGTAGATCATGTAGGAGCAGTCCGTCTCACCGGAGATTCACCACCGGCGCGTTTTGCTGGCCGGAGCTGGCCACGCCGCCGTGTCTGGTTCACTGCCGCTGACGCGTGGGGTCAGTCTGTCAGTGAGCAGGGAGAAGAAGAACAGTGCTGATTTTTGTTTTCTGATTTTGAATAGTGCAGCAATTTGGCAATTTTGTAGGAATTTATTTACACATCCAAAAATTCTGAAAATTTGTGGGTAGCTTCTGTACATGTTTTAGTATGATTTAAAAATTTGAAACTTGGAATTTGAATAAATTTTTAATGTTCAAATATTTAGTCCATTAATTGAAAAATGCAATTTTCATGATTTTTGTAGGTCACTATATAACTCCAAAAGTTATGAAATTTATTTTGGTACACTAATTTATCATGAGGAAGCTTACATAAAAATTTGAGCTTAATTGGACAAAGTTTATTTTATACCTAATGTAGACTTAATTATTTAATTAATTATTCATTTAATTAATGTTTAATCAATTAGGTTTTGTTTGACTTTAGAATTGATTGTTGACCTTGGGTCATTCACTTATAGTGATCCTTAGTACCTTAATTAGTATTGAACTCATACCTAATTTGTAATTAGTAAATCTTAATGACATTTCATGTGATAACCAAGGTCATTAACAAGTTAACTCGTCGAAACCCTAAGTGTTTGATTAGAGTTGGATCTTGTTTTGGTCATGTTTTGTGACTAGTAGGGTTTCAAGATCCATTAGGTCAAGTCACATGTGTGGTTCTTAATAATAGTGTTGCAGGTTGGTTTTGTTGGCTTGCAACTGTACCGCGAAATAAAATCTTTTGCGGGTGTTTTTACATTTCATGTGCCGTGAAAGCATCATGTTTACATTATCATCATGTTAAAGCATATGTTATCATTTCATGTAGAACCCGAGAACGAAACGATTCTAGTTGAGCAAGTTCTGGAAGAATCCCCGGTTGTCACGGGATTCGATAATTGTGGTACTGAACCGGAATCTGAGATCGTCAACGAAGGCAAGCCCCGGTTTATGCATTAAGCCATTACCTTGTTTACTTTGAAAAGTTTATCACCTATGTTATTTATTGCATTAAGTTGTTTAATTCAAATGTTACCTACTTGATGCATTACCTTCCTTGTTAATTGTTTACCATCCTTGAAGATGTTTTCATTTACAAAAGCGTAGAATGCTTAGTATGCTTTATGGTAGGCTTTCAAAGTAAAAGTTTCGATACAATCAAAGATGGCATACTGGCCAAAGAAAGAAAGAATGTAGAATGAATTAGAGACTAGTCGGGTGACTTATCTTGAATGTTGGGTAATGTTGCCGACTATGTCGCTTAAAGGCCACTCATTGTGGATCTTCTGAACGAGACACTTTGTAGTACTGGTCACATACTACTGGTAAGCCTACTTCGGCTAATTCGATACTAAGACGAATGCCCACGCACTGGGAGTGGAGAGATGGCGGGAGTAGCGTGTACCCTCATGGCTGGAATGTGGCCGGATTTGAGGTGTGCTGTGCTCTCGGGTGGCATGGAGACGGCTTAGTATAGGAGGATCCGGTAGCGAGGTTGATGTATGCAAGATTAAGTTCTACATATGTCGTGTGATAAGGAATCCCCAGCTGGGACTTGAATCAATTCGAATTGCCGGTGCTCCGTGGATATGGAGACTCGATTCATTACAGAAGCAATGTAGTACTGGTGAATTACTAAAATAAGAGAAAAAGAATGGAATGAGAAGGAGTGGAATATGGGAAATGTATATTTAGTTGAGATAATGAAAGAACTTAGTGGTAAACTTGAAAATAGAATGAAGAATAGTAAGCTTTTGGCAAAGAACTTTTGAATCTTGCTACATCCTTACCTTGCCCCAAAGCCCTACATCTCTAAAGTCTTACACCCCGTTACGTCGGGTTAGTCTTGTTGAGTACTTTTGTACTCAGGGTTTGTTAACCCTTGTTGCAGGTGAGTCGCATGCGCAGGCTTGTTTTGGTTCCTGCTGCATGTCTGTGTTTGAAGTCAATGTCGATGAGGAGTGATGAATGGCCTTTGGACAAGGCACTAGTTTGTTTGATAAATAAAGTTAATGTAATATTATCCCGCTACTATGGTTGTATGACACTATGGTATTGTAAGTTTGAAAACAACTGGTTTGTAACTATGTTATCTTAAGACTTCCGCTATCTTTTACTCTGGTATATATTTGAATAAACTGTTGTAATCTGCAATGACTGTGATTGGGATCCTGTTTGAAAAGAGAATCGTGGATGATTCGGGTTTCCCGAGGACACCCGACAGACCTGTTGAGTTGTTGGGAACTCGTGTACGCTATCCGAGGTCTGTTAAGACAACGATAGGTGCATGTGGGCCCGATTCCTTAGGAGGATTCTGCCACAGCTGGTATCAGAGCAGTTCCCATCTAAGATCATTGTAGGTTACTTTGGAAAACCTTCAAAATGATTTGGATCAAGGAAAGTAAACATGATATTTTGAAAGTTCAATTTCTTTCTTCTTACCTTTGATCTAGACTTAATCCTGACTTATTTGAAAAGTTTGTGGCGGATAATATGATTAGGTTTGTCCTATGTATTATGAAAATCTAGTACTTATGATTATACTAATCTTTTGTACGTAGATTCATAAGATCGATTCATGCATCATGCTTGAGCACCTTGCATTATAATTCCCCTTAATAGTGGTTGGGTAAGTAATGTCAATCCCATTCTTGCTAACCTCCGTTATCCTCAAGCTATTCTTATAGTCCTACCCTAAATTCTTCAGGCTATGGCAAAGACCAAGAAAACCGCACGCAAGTCCACCGGACCTCATGGAGTCCCTCGTCACCAAATGGCACCAAGAAATCACTGAGCTTGGTGAAGGAAGTTCCAAGAACCCAGGAGAGGAAGGATCTTCAAGCAACCCCGCCAACATCGAGAACATTAACAAGGAGCTCAACAATCTTCATCGAGCTCATGCCAAAGACCAAGAAGAGCTGGCGGAAATGCAAAGGGGCATCACCATGACCATGGAACTGCAGAATGAAGCCTGGACACGAGAAGATGCGGCCAATGAACGCGTCAATGAGTTGGAGTTCTACGTAGAGGACCTGGAGATGGACAATGCCATTCTTCACGAGAATGTCCATATGTTGTATGCTCAACTTCATCCTCCTCATGGGGATGGTGAAGTTACCGATGAAGAAATGATTGTAGCTCCAGGGGAAGTCGAGAATGAAGAAGAGGAGGAGGATCCTGAGGAGTTAGTGTACTTCTCAGATGAAGATGAGGTTTCATCCGCTACGGGCACGGATGCCGAAGACTGAAAGCTTGGAGTAGTAGTAGTTCCTTTACTGCTTTCCTAGAGAACCAGGGTTGTCTTGTGGGATACAAGACATGTAATTTAAATAAGAACCCTTTGTAGCATGCAACCTTTTAAAAGCTTTCAATAAAGAATAATGTAAGTAAATGTGTTTCTCTAACAGATGCCTCGTCCTATCACCCGAACTGGTGCTAGTGGCTCGCATGATGATGATGAGTGCCCAAATCCTCCACCAATGCCCTCGACTATGGCAGATGCCATAGCTGCACTCGTCAACGCAACGGATAGAGAATGCCAGGCTGTTAAGGGAGTTGGCGCAGAACCAGCAGGCACCATACCCTAATCGTGGCCGTCGTAATAATGGAAACGACGAGTCAACTTATGTGGATTTTACTGACACACGTCCGCCTGTGTTCTCTAAGGCAGACGAACCTTTAGAAGCTGATGATTGGCTTAGGACAATAGAGCAAAAGTTCGAGCTGATCCACTGTACTGAGGTTCAAAAACCAAGGTTTGCGGCACAGCAACTCCGAGGAGCTGCTGGTGCCTGGTGGGCAAATATGGTAGCAATACAGCCCGCTGGTCACCAAATCAACTAGAGGGAGTTCAATGATGCCTTCAGGGCACATTATATTCCGGACGGTGTGATGACCATGAAGCTGGAAGAGTTCTTGCCTCTTAAGCAAGGGGAGCACCCGGTGATGCACTATGTTGGGCGTTTCAACCACCTGTCTCAGTATGCTATTGAGTATGTGAATACGGACAGGAAGAAAAAGAATCATTTTCTTCGAGGCTTGAACACTAAACTTCAGACAATGATGGCAGCCTGTGGTAATGCAACTTACCATGAAATAATCAACATTGCTATCGCTTCGGAAGAGAATTATCGCCGACACAAAGAGGCGAAGAAGAAGAAAATATTTACTTCCGGATCATCAAGTGGCAAGCGTCAGAAGATAGTATACCATCCCTAGAATCATGGCCGTACGCCATTTCGCCCACAACAAGGCCAAAGCAGGCAGCAAATCTTCATTCGCCCTGCAACTAATACACCTTATACACATCAAGCACCACAGCAGCCGAACAATGCCAATAATGCAAACCGCAATGCTACTCCCCAGAATCACAATTTTCCATGCTATAATTGTGGTAAACCCGGGCATTTTTCCCGAGAATGTCCGTATCCTAGGAAGAGCAATCCTGATGCAACCAAAGCCCCTGTTAATCAAGCTCAAAATCAGTACAAGGGCAATGCTCAGAACCATCAAAAGGGTCCGGCTGAGAAGAAAACTGGAAGGGTATTCTATACGCAAGTGGAATCTATTCCAGAGGGAGAACCAGTTATGATGGGTATGTTTCCCATTGCTAAGCATCCTGCAATTACCTTATTTGATTCTGGTGCATCCCATACATTCATCAATCGTACATTTGTTGTGAAGCATGGGATAGCTATTGGGGAAACAAAAGAACCCTATCATATACAATCGCCTAGGGGACGAATCTGTACAAGGGAGGTAGTTCAGCATGTACCTATTGATTTGGGAGGTTATGAGTTCCCTACCAATATGCTGATATTAAAGGATCAAGATATAGATGTGATCCTTGGTATGAACTGGTTAACTCAACACGGGGCTATCATAGATGTCCTGCGTAGAACAATAAGGGTAAATGCACCTGACAGCAAAACCCAACTTCTCATCCAACTTCCTTTTCCTAAGAGTACAGTGGAGACAGTCTGTGCAACTATTGTTGAAGGAGCCGAGGAAATTTTAGTGGTATGTGAGTTTACGGATGTCTTTCCCGATGACCTACCTGGTCTGCCACCAGACCGAGACGTAGAGTTCAGAATTGATCTGAAACCAGGGACAGCACCAGTGTCCAGAAGAGCATATAGGATGCCACCGAAAGAATTAGCAGAATTAAAAATGCAACTACAAGAGTTGTTAGACAAGGGTTTCATTCAACCCAGTTCATCACCTTGGGGATGTCCTGCTATTTTCGTGAAGAAGAAGGACCAAACCTTAAGGTTATGTGTTGATTATAGGCCATTAAATGAAGTCACCATCAAGAACAAATACCCATTACCCCGAATTGATTTGCTTTTTGATCAACTTGCGGGAGCTAAAGTATTCTCAAAGATAGACTTAAGATCAGGCTACCACCAAATTAAGATCAGACGTGAAGATGTGCCAAAGACAGCGTTTACTACCCGATATGGTCTATATGAGTATCTAGTCATGTCTTTTGGGCTGACCAATGCCCCGGCTCATTTCATGTACCTGATGAACTCAGTTTTCATGCCTGAGTTGGATAAGTTTGTCGTGGTGTTTATTGATGACATACTTATCTACTCTAAGAGCAAAGAGGAACATGCGGAACATCTCCGTATTGTTCTACAAAGATTAAGAGATCACCAACTATATGCCAAGTTCAGCAAATGTGCATTTTGGTTGGAGGAAGTACAATTTCTGGGTCATGTGCTATCTGCTGAAGGTATAGCTGTTGATCCGAGCAAGGTAGAAGAAGTCCTTAATTGGAAAGCACCTACAACTGTTCATCAACTTCGTAGCTTCCTGGGGTTGGCAGGGTATTACCGTCGGTTTATCCCTGACTTCTCCAGAATTGCGAAGCCAATTACTGGACTGTTGAAAAATCAAACTAAGTTTGTATGGTCAACCAAATGTGAAGAGGCCTTTCAGACGTTGAAGAAGTTACTGACAACTGCACCAGTATTAGCACAACCTAATATTGAGAGGCCATTTGATATCTATTGTGATGCATCTGGAATTGGTATTGGCTTGTGTTCTTATGCAAGAAGGCAGAGTCATAGCATATGCTTCTAGACAACTCAAGAAGCACGAAGAACATTATCCCACCCATGATCTTGAATTAGCTGCTGTTGTCCATTCACTCAAGATTTGGCGACATTATTTATTGGGCAATATATGTCATATCTATACGGATCACAAGAGTTTGAAATACATCTTCACTCAGTCAGAGCTGAATATGAGGCAAAGGAGATGGTTAGAACTTATCAAAGATTATGACTTAGAAGTGCATTATCATCCGGGCAAGGCTAATGTGGTTGCCGATGCCCTGAGTCGCAAGAGTCATTGTCATTGCCTAATTGTAGAACCTATGCAGCGAACATTGTGTCAAGAGATGGAGCATCTGGATTTACAAATCATAGAACAAGGTTCCCTAGTCCAATATTGTAGTCGAGTCCACTATCAAAGATCTGATCATTGCTGCTCAACAGAAAAGTAAGGGCATAGCCCATATTAAGGATAAGGTTAGATCTGGAAAACCAACCTGTTTCAAGATTGATGAATCAGATGTCGTATGGTTCAATGATAGGTTGGTAGTACCCAAAAATCCGGAGCTGCGAAAGCAGATTCTTGATGAAGCTCATTCTACAAGATACTCCATTCATCCGGGTAGCAACAAAATGTATCATGATCTGAGAAAGAGATATTGGTGGACCAAAATGAAAATAGAAATAGCTCAATATGTGGCCAAGTGTGATATTTGCCAGAGAGTCAAAGCAGTTCATATGAAGACTGCAGGTCCATTACATTCGTTGCCAGTTCCATCTTGGAAATGGGAAGATATTTGTATGGACTTCATAGTAGGATTGCCTAGGACATCTACAGGCTACAATTCAATATGGGTTATTGTTGATCGTCTAACCAAGATATCTCATTTCTTGCCAGTCAGAGATAAATATCGAGCGGAGGCAGTATGCAAAGCTTTATCTTGATAGAATTTTCAGTCTGCATGGGGCACCCAAGACCATTGTTTCTGACAGAGGATCATTGTTCATATCCAAGTTTTGGAAAAGTCTACATGAGTCTTTAGGAACTAAACTTATCCGTAGTTCTGCTTATCATCCGCAAACAGACGGACAGACTGAAAGGGTAAATCAAATTCTTGAAGATATGCTAAGAGCCTGTGTTCTTTCCTTTGGTGCTAAATGGGATGAATGCCTTCCCTTAGCGGAATTCTCATATAACAACAGCCATCAAGAGAGCATTAAAATGGCACCATTCGAAGCACTGTATGGCCGTAGGTGCCAAACACCTTTAAATTGGTCAGAATCTGGAGAACGTTGGTTCTTTGGACCGGATGTGGTCAAGGAAGCTGAAGAGAAAGTTAAACTCATACAAGCTAATATGAAGGTAGCTCAATCCCGATAGAAAAGCTATGCTGATAAGAGGAGACTGACCGCTAGAATTCAAAGTGGGAGATTATGTCTACCTCAAGGTATCACCGATGAAAGGAGTTCATCGATTTGGGATTCAGGGAAAGTTGGCGCCCCGTTATGTCGGCCCTTTTCAGATCCAACAACGATGTGGACCAGTCGCCTATCGCGTCAAGCTACCAGATCACATGTCAGCGGTGCATGATACCTTTCATGTATCTCAGTTAAAGAAGTGTCTTCAAGTACCTGACCAAGAAGTTGACTTTGGTGCTGTAGAACTAGAACCTGATTTGACTTATGCCGAGTACCCCATTAGAGTCTTAGATCAGAAAGATCGAGTCACTCGCAGACGTACAATCAAGTTCTACAAAGTACAATAGAATCAACACACGGAAGATGAAGCTACTTGGGAGTCCGAGGATTACTTAGAAGAGAACTTTCCTGACTTCTTCGCTTCTATCTAGTTGCAATACCTTATCTATATTGTAACTTGTCTTGTTATTAACAGAATGGAAAAACCCCCTCACTAGCCTTTTGAATAAAGTTGTAATGTGTTAGCTTGACACATTTCCTTTTCCATTACTTAGCCTTAAGTTTTAAATCTCGGGACGAGATTTCTTTAAGGGGGAAGGGTTGTAACACCTCTGGTGTTTTGACCTAATACTAAAATTTGACATGTCATCATGTGCATTGCAAAGCATTCATATAGTATAAAGTTTTGAATGCATTCACTAAATAAGGTTTATTTCATAATGTTGTTATTTCATGTGATGTGTTTCAAAAACCCTAAATACAGATCATGACCACAAGGGTCAAATTTCATGTGTTCATGTGAGGCCATGTGTCATTTGACTCAAATAACCCTAATGGGCCATGTTGCTGGTCAAAAATCAAAATCTAAGTAAAAGGAAGACAAATCAAATTTGAATTCACATTCAAATTATAAAAGTCCTTTTTGCCCCTTTTAACTAATTCAAAATCCATGAGGAATTTGGGGTTGAGGCAAAAAGCAAAGTTGGAGATTATTTTATAAGGATCAACTTTGGTATTCAAAGTTTTTCAAGTTTACATACAAAATTTGGAGTAATTTTGGAATGATTCAAATCTTTAAATGTACCCCAAATGTGAAATTCAAAATGGAGGCAGAATTTGAAAATGTTCCTAGAAGCAAAGTTGTAGAGTTTGAAAAATTGAACAACTTTCATTTTTGGAGATTTTCAACTTCTTTAGAAAATTTCTGAGTAATTTGGAAAATAGGCACAGTGGCAGTTCTGTAAATAATGCAAAATTTAAAAATCACATCGCCGCTCACCGCCGGCGCCACGCAGTCTGCTTGCCGCCGACCTTCTTCGCCGCTTTCACGCGCGGTGACACGCCGATGTCACCGTGGCGAATCCGCCCGTGCGTTGGCGACACCGGACGCCTTCTTCCGGGCTATAAATAGCCACAGTCGCCGCCGTCGCTCCCGTTCTTCCCCTCTGCTCTGCTCCGCCACCGCATAGCTCCGCCGCTCGCCGTAGGCCTCGTCGAGCCGCGTCAGTCGTTCCCAGCTACGTCAACGCGATCGCATTGGTCTTGCGCTCCTCCTCGATTTGCTCTCGTCGCTGATGTTGGCCGGAATCGCCCGGCGCAACCCGTCTTCCCCGTGACCGGTCGGAGCTCCGCCGCGACTGCCCTCACCGTGGCCAGGCTACTCCAGACCATCTCCGACTGCACCAAGCCCATCATCGTGATCACGGTGAGCTCCTGAGCGTGTTGCTCACTCTTCCTTTGACTCTACTGCGCCGTAGCCCTAGTTACATCGATCACCGTCGGGTCCGAGCCGCCATGGCCGGCGTCGAGTTCCATCCGGTGTGCCCTTTTCTGTTCTGAGGCTTGGGATAGATGCGCGACTTGGTGTAGATCATGTAGGAGCAGTCCGTCTCACCGGAGATTCACCACCGGCGCGTTTTGCTGGCCGGAGCTGGCCGCGCCGCCGTGTCTGGTTCACTGCCGCTGACGCGTGGGGTCAGTCTGTCAGTGAGCAGGGAGAAGAAGAACAGTGCTGATTTTTGTTTTCTGATTTTGAATAGTGCAGCAATTTGGCAATTTTGTAGGAATTTATTTACACATCCAAAAATTCTGAAAATTTGTGGGTAGCTTCTGTACATGTTTTAGTATGATTTAAAAATTTGAAACTTGGAATTTGAATAAATTTTTAATGTTCAAATATTTAGTCCATTAATTGAAAAATGCAATTTCCATGATTTTTGTAGGTCACTATATAACTCCAAAAGTTATGAAATTTATTTTGGTACACTAATTTATCATGAGGAAGCTTACATAAAAATTTGAGCTTAATTGGACAAAGTTTATTTTATACCTAATGTAGACTTAATTATTTAATTAATTATTCATTTAATTAATGTTTAATCAATTAGGATTTGTTTGACTTTAGAATTGATTGTTGACCTTGGGTCATTCACTTATAATGATCCTTAGTACCTTAATTAGTATTGAACTCATACCTAATTTGTAATTAGTAAATCTTAATGACATTTCATGTGATAACCAAGGTCATTAACAAGTTAACTCGTCGAAACCCTAAGTGTTTGATTAGAGTTGGATCTTGTTTTGGTCATGTTTTGTGACTAGTAGGGTTTCAAGATCCATTAGGTCAAGTCACATGTGTGGTTCTTAATAATAGTGTTGCAGGTTGGTTTTGTTGGCTTGCAACTGTACCGCGAAATAAAATCTTTTGCGGGTGTTTTTACATTTCATGTGCCGTGAAAGCATCATGTTTACATTATCATCATGTTAAAGCATATGTTATCATTTCATGTAGAACCCGAGAACGAAACGATTCTAGTTGAGCAAGTTCTGGAAGAATCCCCGGTTGTCACGGGATTCGATAATTGTGGTACTGAACCGGAATCTGAGATCGTCAACGAAGGCAAGCCCCGGTTTATGCATTAAGCCATTACCTTGTTTACTTTGAAAAGTTTATCACCTATGTTATTTATTGCATTAAGTTGTTTAATTCAAATGTTACCTACTTGATGCATTACCTTCCTTGTTAATTGTTTACCATCCTTGAAGATGTTTTCATTTACAAAAGCGTAGAATGCTTAGTATGCTTTATGGTAGGCTTTCAAAGTAAAAGTTTCGATACAATCAAAGATGGCATACTGGCCAAAGAAAGAAAGAATGTAGAATGAATTAGAGACTAGTCGGGTGACTTATCTTGAATGTTGGGTAATGTTGCCGACTATGTCGCTTAAAGGCCACTCATTGTGGATCTTCTGAACGAGACACTTTGTAGTACTGGTCACATACTCCGGTAAGCCTACTTCGGCTAATCCGATACTAAGACGAATGCCCACGCACTGGGAGTGGAGAGATGGCGGGAGTAGCGTGTACCCTCAGTGGCTGGAATGTGGCCGGATTTGAGGTGTGCTGTGCTCTCGGGTGGCGTGGAGACGGCTTAGTATAGGAAGATCCGATAGCGAGGTTGATATATGCAAGATTAAGTTCTACATATGTCGTGTGATAAGGAATCCCCAGCTGGGACTTGAATCAATTCGAATTGCCGGTGCTCCGCGGATATGGAGACTCGATTCATTACAGAAGCAATGTAGTACTGGTGAATTACTAAAATATGAGAAAAAGAATGGAATGAGAAGGAATGGAATATGGGAAATGTATATTTAGTTGAGATAATGAACTAAAGAACTTAGTGGTAAACTTGAAAATAGAATGAAGAATAGTAAGCTTTTGGCAAAGAACTTTTGAATCTTGCTACATCCTTACCTTGCCCCAAACCCCTGCATCTCTAAAGTCTTACACCCCGTTACGTCGGGTTAGTCTTGTTGAGTACTTTTGTACTCAGGGTTTGTTAACCCTTGTTGCAGGTGAGTCGCATGCGCAGGCTTGTTTTGGTCCCTGCTGCATGTCTGTGTTTGAAGTCAATGACGATGAGGAGTGATGAATGGCCTTTGGACAAGGCACTAGTTTGTTTGATAAATAAAGTTAATGTAATATTATCCCGCTACTATGGTTGTATGACACTGTGGTATTGTAAGTTTGAAAACAACTGGTTTGTAACTATGTTATCTTAAGACTTCCGCTATCTTTTACTCTGGTATATATTTGAATAAACTGTTGTAATCTGCAATGACTGTGATTGGGATCCTGTTTGAAAAGAGAATCGTGGATGATTCAGGTTTCCCGAGGACACCCGACAGACCTGTTGAGTTGTTGGGAACTCGTGTACGCTATCCGAGGTCTGTTAAGACAACGATAGGTGCATGTGGGCCCGATTCCTTAGGAGGTTCTGCCACAGTGTTCGTCATGGCGCTACCATGGCATTGGCTGCTACACAAGCCCGTTCGGGCCTTAATCTTCGGCTTCTTCCCCATGGTTTTCCAGACGCAGCGTACCCTGGGAAGCATGAGCGCTTGGTTGATGATTTTATGAGCACCGCTAATTCTATAGCTTTCAATACTCTGGCCGATGATATAGTAGGCAAAGTGTTTTCTGGCCCATAACTTGTAATAGGTGACGTTTAGCAAACAACCTCCTCTCCTTGAGTGATTTCCCTTTGTTTCATGCTTCATACCCATCACCTCATTCGTGTTTGCTTTGCTTCTATAGGTGATACACATTGTATCAGTTTTTACTCCTTTGGGTTCATTTTTACACTGGAGACAATACCTTTCTGATATCGGCTATTAAGGCTATCGACCGAATAGATCACTTATTAAGTATTGATCCAAACGCTAGGATAATTTTTCTTTAAATATTTCTTGTTGATTGCTTGGCCAAATTCTTCCTCTCCTTTTAGTGTTTTCAAAATATAAGCATTACCAGGTGCACACCATTTGATCCGATAAGGTCCTTCCCAGTTAGGGGACCATTTGCCGAATTTACTATCCTTTGATTTGATCGGCAATTTCACTTTCCAGACCAAGTCTTCTTCAGAGAATCGCTTAATCTTGACCTTTTTATTGTAATATTTTACAACCCTCGGTTTATTGGCTTTGATATTTTCAAGAGCACGCAGTCGAAGGCAACTCAAATCTTCCAAATTGTCTATCATAAGATTCTTGTAGACTTCAGCTGACAAATCATTCTGCAAGCGTAATACACGTCAATCTAGTCCAAACTTCCCAAGGAAGAACTGCATTATGGCCATACACAAGTTCGTAAGGTGACATTTTAATTGATCCATGGCAGGCCATCCTATATGCCCACAGCGCCTCATTTAGCATCGAATGCCACTTCCTTAGCTGTTCCTCGATCTTTTTCTTGATCAGCTTAATCATAATCTGGTTAGACGCCTCTGCCTAGCCATTAGCCTGGGCATAGCAAGGGGAGGAATTCAATAGCTTGATTCCCATACTGGCAGCAAAATCCCTGAACTCTTCTGATGTGAACATTGTCCTTTGATCGGTAGTTATTGTTTGAGGAATCCCAAAATGATACACAATATGTTCCCTGACAAAATCAATCATGTTCTTTGAGGTTACCATCTTCAAAGAAATTGCCTCAACCCATTTAGTGAAGTAATCTATTGCTACCAATACAAACTTATGTCCTTTGCTTGAAGGCAGAAAAATCTGGCCAATTAAATCAATTCCCCAATCTCAAAACAGCCATGGTTTGATTATTGGATTCATGGCCGATGCAGACAATCTCTGGACATTACCAAAACATTGATAGTCCTGGCACCCCTTGTAATGTTCAAAGCAATCTTCCAGTATCGTTGGCTAGAAATATCTAGTTCTACGAATAATCCATTTCATCTTATAAGTCGATTGATGAGCTCCACATATCCCTTCATGCACCTCACCCATCAACACCTTAGCCTCTTATTGGTTCAAGCATTTGAGCAACACCCCATTGACTATTTTATAATATAACTAATCATCTAACAAAACATACTTAGCCGATTTATACCTTAGCTTTTGGTAACTTTCTGAGACAGATTTCTAAGGTAATCGACTATTTCAACTCTCCAATCATTACTTGAGGTTTCACTACTCAAGACTTCTTGAAACATTCAATATCCTAATGCACTTTGAGCTAGATGATTAGCCTCTTGGTTTTATGCTCTTAGAATATATTGGAAAGAGATACGAAGAAACTCCTTGAGCAACTTTTGGCACTCATCATAATATCCTTTCAAAGTCTCTTCTTTGCACTCATATAGGCCAACCAACTGATTAATAATTAACTATGAATCTCTAAATACTTCAATTGCTTCGGCCTTTACTTCGTGAAGAAGTTGAAGTCCCTTGAGAATAGCTTCATACTCTGCTTGATTGTTAGTGATCATTGGTTCAGTCGGAAAAGCAAACTCAAAACTTGCCCCCTGAGGCAAAATAATAACAATACCAATGCCACCACCCTGCTTGCATGATGACCCATCAAAGAATAGCGTCCAAGGCATCGGCTCTACATAACTAATGCTTGGCTTGTGATGCTGGGTGATAAAATCGGCCATTACTTGTCCTTTGACTGCTTTAGCCGATTCGTACTTCAAGTTGAATTCTGATAATGCAAGAATCCACTTTCCCACTCTTCCATTCAGTATTGGCATTGATAACATATGCTTAACCACATCAGCCTTGGAAACAACTGTATACTCAGCCAATAATAAGTAGTGTCATAATTTAGTGCAAGAGAAATATAAACACAAGCATAATTTTTCGGTGGGAGAATATCTCGTTTCTAGATCCAGTAGTCTTCTACTCAGATAGAAAACAACTCTCTCTTTTCCTTCAAATTCTTGCATCAGGGCCGATCCAATTGTCTTGTCACCAGCCGATATATACAACTTAAATGGCTTACATTGCTGAGGAGGGACTAGCACAGGTGGATACTTCATATATTCTTTTATTTCTTCAAATGCCCTTTGTTGTATATCACCCCACTTGAATTCTTGATCATTTTTCAACTTCAACAAGGGAGAAAACGGCAGGATCCTTTCCGAAAAATTTGAAATGAATCTTCTGATGAAATTAATCTTACCAAGCAGAGACTACAATTCTATTTTGGTAGTCAGGGGAACTGCTTCATCAATTGCCTTCACGCTTTTCTGACCAACTTCGATTCCTCTCTTATGGACCATGAATCCTAAAAATTGTCTGGCTAATACTCTAAAAGCACACTTATTAGGATTCATCTTCAAACCATGCTTCCTCGTGCATTCCAGAGACTCACGCAAGTCAGCTAGGTGTTCTTTGTACCCTATGGATTTTATCATCACATCATCGATGTAGATCTCAACCATCCTGCCTGTCAACTTATGGAAAATGTAATTCATCACCCTTTGATAAGTTGCTCTGGCATTCTTTAGACCAAAGGTCATCACAACCCACTCGAATAGACCGATTGCACCGGGGCACCTGAAAGCGGTCTTTGCTATGTCTTCCTCAGCCATGAAAATTTGGTTGTATCCTACATTACCGTCCATGAAGCTAATAACCTTGTGCCCAGCTGCTGCATCAACTAACATATCAGCAATCAGCATCAGATAATCGTCCATAGGTGTGGCTTTGTTTAGATCCCTGAAATCAATGCAAACCCTCAATTTTCCATTCTTCTTATATACAGGGACAACATTCAATATCCACTCTACATATCGGCATGGTCGGATAAATTTTGCTTCCAGCAACCTTTCAGTCTCCTTTTTGATATCATCAAGTACATTCGGGTTGAATCTCCTCGGAGCTTGTTTAAACGATCGATATCCAGGTTTGATTGGCAACCGATGTTCAACAATTGGCTGGTCTAAACCAGGCATCTCATAGTATTTCTAAGCAAAGTAGTCTTTAAATTCCTTTAATAAATCAATTAATTCCCACTTATACTCCGGATCCAACTTAGCACTTATGTACATCAGCCTAGGTCTATCTCTAGGACCAATATCTACTTCTTCTAATTCATCGGCCGACATGAAGCCATGTCCTAGTTTGCCATCTATACCATCTATTGGATTATCTATTAATACAAATTTTTAAAGCCAACTGCTTGGATTGGTTGTTGGCTTTCACCATTGACTCTGAATTCTGATGGCAACAGAAAAGCCATTTGAATATTAGCCGATGGTTGCTTTCTATCGGCTATTGGCTCATACTTAAGGTTTACCGGATGCCCAAGCCTGTTCCATCTCTTTATTCCTTAGGTGTTGCACCATTCTCTTCTGGCTCCTTGTTAAACCTCCTGAACACCATTAACATTCCTACCAAACATACTTTCTTTCGTAGCCTTCCTCTCTATGATCAGCCTAGTCCTGATCAACAACTCTTTTTCCAAGCTGATCATGAACACTTTTATTTTTTAAGCGTCGATCCATGTTATTATGATGATATGCATCTTGATCATGGATAGACCGATGGCTAGTTTGAGACTGCCTATACTCCTTATATTGATTGCTACATTCTAGACAGTCATGTCTGGTAGGCAACTTCAAACCTTCATTCTAGCAATGTCTGAAAAAAGACAATTCCAATGTAATTCGGCTTGTTTCCTTTCATACCTCTCTTCTTTCAGTTGATGCTGGTACGCTTGATCCCTTAACCAACACTGATAATCCTTTTCTTTCTGCTGCTGCCACTTATTCAACAAAATTCGAGATGTAACCCGTGGCTTTGTCATCTCTGCTTTTGACGTCTCTCCCTGCTCATATCAGCTCTTTTGCTCGGCACGATGTCTCCTAATCTCTCTATACTCGTCAGCCGATATTTGCATCTTGGGATCGACTGCTCTAGCTTCTTTTGATTTGGTTGATGTTAGGACCTTAGTTTTTCCTTTGAATAGACTAACATCAACCATGTTTAGATCTCCTAGGAAAGGATTATCATCAACTTCCATTTTCCAAGGCGTCTCAAATTTGAGCCTCCCCTGCTGAATAGCCCTCTGTATATGCTATCGGAAAATTCTACATTTGTTGGTGGAATGAGAAGTAGCACTATAGAATTTATAGAACTTCTTATTCTTTAATTAATCAGGGGGCAATATGACATGACCATCGGGCAACTTGATCTACCCTTTCTCAAGTAAGAAATTGAAGAGCTTATCTGATTTGGTGACATCAATGTCATAGCTCTCCTCAACTCCTTTTCCCCTAGGATTTGGCACCATTACTGTCTTCCTGCCCCAATTCCATTTAGCTGCAGCAACCTCTTCTTCTTCATCTTCATAGTCGTCATCGACTGAGTATGGATCATAAGCTTTGGCTACTGTGGTACTCTTCTAGAACCGGGTATCTCTACGCATACTTTGGAATTGGCTATTGAGCACTGCTACTCGTTGAGCCAATTGACCCAAGTTGTTAAATTCTTGTCCCAGCAGCTTTTCTTTCCACATCGGCAGCATTTCTTGAACAGCTAAAGCAGCTAGTTGATCATTAGCAAAGTTTAAGGAGAAGCATAAGTTTCTGGTTTCTCAAAACCTCTGAAGAAATTCAGTGCTTGATTCATTAGTCTTCTATCCTATAGTTGTCAGATCAATAATCTTATTTTCTCCAGTCCTAGTGCAAAAATATGTATGAAACTTCTTCTCTAGGTCAGCCTAATTGGAAATGGAATTGACTGGCAATGATGAAAACCAAGTGAAGGCTGGCCCTGATAAGGACAAGGAGAAGAAACGAACTCGATGGTGATCCTCAACTGATGCTTTGCCCAATTGTGTAAGATACCGACTGACATATTCTATCGTGTTTGTACTGTCTTAGCTAGTAAACTTAGCAAACTCTAGGAGCCTATAATTTATGGGAAGAGCGACCAAATCATACCATTCTAGATATGGGCATTTGTATGAAAAGGTCAACCCTTTTGGCTTCAGACCAAACTGATTCTTCATCATCTCGGTCACCCTTAGGAGTAATTCATCAGCTTGTAGATTTGGATTTCTTTGCACCTACTGACCCATATGTGGATTGAAATCATGTGTGCCTTGGTATCCTGGATTTGGCATCATGTGAAGGGTGTTATAATTCGTGCCATAGTGATACCCTTGTGGAATCTCAATCTGTTGGGCCCTTTGCTGGCTTCCTACTTGAAGTCTCTAATTGTAGACATAAGGATCTATATCTCTACGGATCCTTTAAATTGATGGTGCTATTTTTTGAGCTGATGACAGTATGTGGCCTGATGTGCCAAAATTGATCACCTAGTTCTGACTTTGCCCCGTCGGTTGTTGCACATGCTTGTACTGACGATCTAGGATTGTACTGTATCTGATTTATAGTAGTTCCTTGAGCCTGTTCAGATGAACCCTGAACTAACTAGACATCACCATTACCAGCTGGTGCTGCTTCTTGATGGCTGGTACCGACTTAATTAGTCCCTTAGGCCGACGGATCTAGAATGTTGTAATAAGCTGGTCCGCCTTGACCAACTAGAAATCCATGAATCACCTCTCTCATGGTGTTGTGGAATATGTCCACGAAAGCTTCGTTATGGCTTGATATGGCATCACGAACACATTTGTCTACAACTTCCTTAAAGAAACGCCTGTCTTCATCTTCAGTTGTATCTGTCTGCCCGTATAACAGAACTCTTGGTAGTGGAAATTTCTGAACAATTGTGTTGTCACGTGTTTTAGTGTAGGACAACAAACATTTATTCTGAAACTCATCTGTAGCTTTGTTGATGATACCCTTATCCCCATCAGGTAGATCTTCATAATGCAGCATAAGGATGTCAGTTGTTGTTGTGAACCGCCATGACGATTGTGGGGTCCCACTGGGTGTGCCAGAAACGTGTGTCGACATAGAATTTTCGTCCCATGCCGAGGACACACGTAGCAAGCCAGAAGGGTCTGCTCGATAGAGTTGTAGATCCGCCTAGCTTCAGCGTAGGGATGGTCGATCCTGTGCACTCCTCCCGAGACATGCCAGTCAATTTGACCCTGTAATTGACAAGGAGAAAAAGCTTATCAGTAATTAAGAGCGAAACTTGCTGGTGTTGCTAGATAGTCCCAAATGTGCGGCTCTGAGAGCCGATATGAAAGGAGATCGACTAAACAGTCGATTCCAGCATATTCATGAGAATAAATTGGTTAAAGCTCATTGGGTTATATAAGAAGAATTGGTTATCATTCAAGATAAATGTTGTTATTTGAGCAGATATTAATCAATGGCAATAAGATGTCAACAATGATTGGTTTATGCTGAGCCAATGATTACAAGCAACCGAACCCATTTTATATAAAGAAACAATTCAACACCATTTAACTGTTTACTAAAGAAAAATCTAATGAACATGTTAGATCTCATCTATCGCTATTCCTAGTGGGGCATGAGGAAGAATCATGCAGGCCGTAAAAATAACAATAGACTCGACGACCCTAACTCATTACTAATATCAGTGGGGCATGAGGCAGAATTATGCAGGCCGTAATATAATAATAAGATCATGAGGCTAACATATCTTTCAACCTATCTTTACTTCAACAGTCTCGTGATGCGAACTGTTTGTGAAAGCACTCTATATCGATTAAAACAGCTGATTCAGGCATAGCGCACAGTTAAAGTCATGCCTTATCAGGAATAGATCTACCGAATAACGATCCCCACTCCACGGTGCTAACAGTGGGGTGTGAGGCAGAATCACATAGGCCGTGATAACGGGCCATGGAACAGTTTTCGCTAGTCAATAAATCTACTCAAGACACAACATGCTCTAACCGCACACTATGCACGATCAAGATTGATGTAAAACAACCGATAAAACAGTAACTCATCGTTTAATACATAGATTAGATCAGTTTTAGATTAACAAACGATGGGCTAAACAATATATAAGGCCTGATCTAGATCAATCCTAATCGGGCAGAGTGATATTGCTGTAATTTAGATAAATAATGAAAGCAATAAGCAATATCGCTAACTTAATGAATCTACCAAAGACTGTCATTCTAAGGTAGAGCCAATAACTTGACCTTGATCTAGTTCATGCATTGGGGGTCGACCGGATCGATGTAGCCGTACTTGAACTAGGCAAGAATCGATAACTAATTTATACCAGAGTCACAGTGGAGGTCGACCAGATCGATGCAGCCGTACGAATAGAGGTATAAGCCATGACGGTACTTACAACAAGTAGTGGAGGTCGACCGAATCGATGCAGCCAGTACTTGCTGAAGAACTCGCTGAGATCTACTCTACTCCTACTCCTAAGGGGTGGTCGGAGCCAAAAAAGTAAATGAACTTGTATATTGGATTGATTGTTGTCTTTTTATAATAGCTGGGGTTTGATATTTATACCCGGGCCCTATGCATGACTCCTATCTAAGCATGACTCATTACAATTTTTGAACCTAGAGAAAACATTCCTAATTTAAGATAACTTGGACTCTAATCTTTCCCTTTTTGTAGAGTCCAACATGTCTTGTCCTGGCGCCGATCATTACCTTTGTCATTATCCGCTGGCGCTATCTAAAGAAAGCCGATTCCTAGTTTCGCGTTCGAATCAGCTGGTTCTGATCATCCAATTGATTCCTTGATGACATGATCTTGGGAGCTTTCGAGTCTCTATGACCATTCTTCCAAATTTTGGTGTAAACATGAAGTCTAGGCTCCCGAAACGCACTCGTGTGCCTAGGGCCCAAGCTGTTGCTGTGGCTAGCCATTCGAGGCCTGATGTTTATCATTGGAACACGCAAAGGTCCCCTACCTAGGCGCGCCAACTGTTGGTGTTTCGAACAAACACCAACTAGTAAATTTATATTTATTGCGCGTTAGGTCCGGATGGTGTACTAAAGGACACAAGGTTTATATTGGTTCGGGCAAAACATCCCTATGTCCAATTTGCTGCTGCTCGTGTTATTAGTACTGAAAAAGGTTCATAGTAGGGGGTACAAACTGGTCGAGAGAGGGACAGGTCCCAAGTCTCTAATGGAAAGGTCGAAAGGATGCTAAGAGCTCGGTTGCTGCTTGGTTGTGTGTGTGATGTGTGTTGAATTCGATTCCGTTCCCTTAGTGGGGTGCCCTACCCTCCCTTTTATAGACCAAGGGGGAGCAAGGATTACAGATGGGAGAAAGAGAAGAAACCAGAGGTAGAGAAGGTTCTTCGAAGGTGTTGGGTCTTCCTTTTCCTTTGAGTCTGCCCTGCTAATATGGCAGACGGTGCCTGAGGATGGCATGTTTGTTGATCCTGATAGGGCCGTGCTCTGGCCTTGTTCAGCAAGTGGTCACGTCCCATCCTACTCCGGCGGATGGTGCAGCGTACTGGGGTGCCGAGCCGTGATCCTATGGGGAGCTAACAGGGCAGTGACCATACGTCCGTTATTGTAGGTGATGTGAGTTCCCTCCTGGATTGTAGTGGTTGCTGTATGCTTATGTTAGGATCCACGTCCGGGGGCTGATCGCGGCGCCCACAATACTGTAAGACAAAAGTCGACGCCTACAACACTGTTTGGGCTCTGTCATGCCTAAAAAGGCTTAAAGCACCCATCCCGTCATATCCTGATGGTACTTTTCCGCAGGCGTGCAGGGTATGGTCCTTGGTACTGCGGTTAACTTGAGTGTCCTATCTTACCCTATGCTCGTCATTATGGAGGAGTAGGGTGCAGATGTTGGGCAAGGCAGAGCCATCCCTCAGACGTCGGGCGAGGCGGGGCTAGCCCTCAGTCGTCGGGCGAGCCAAAGCCAGCCCTCAGACATCAGGGTGAGGCGGAGCCAACCCTTAGATGTTGGGCGAGGCGGAGCCAGCCCTCAATTGTCGGGCGAGGTAGAGCCAGTCCCTCAGACGTCGGGCGAGGCAGAGCCAGCCCTTAGACGTTGGGTGAGATGGAGCTAGCCCTTAATCGTTGGGAAAGGCAGAGCCCAACCCTCGAGGGTTGAACAAGGCTGAGCCAGCCCTCCGACGTTGAGCGAGACTGAAGCCAGCCCTTAGTTGTTGGGCGAGGCAGAGCCCAACCCTTGGGGGTCGGACAAGGCGGAGCTAGTCTCTGGTCGTCGGGCGAGGCGGAGCCAGCCCTCAGCCAGTCGGGACGAGACGGAGCCTGCCCTCGACGTCGGGCGAGGTAGAGCCTACCCTCAGACGTGATTATGAGATAGGTAGCACTACTCCAAGTGGTGAAGCAAATGAAGATCAATGACTTGATGATGGATACCATGGTGATGATCAAGTGCTTGGACTTGGAAAAGAAGTAAGAAAAAACAAAAACTCAAGCCAAAGGTGAAATTGCTAGGAGGTTTTTGGTTTAGTGATCGAGACACTTAGAGAGTATGATCACATTTAGGATCGATAGCCGTACTATTAAGAGGGGTGAAACTCGTATCGAAATGTGGTTATCAAAGTGTCACTAGATGCTCTAACTCATTGCATATGCATTTAGGATCTAGTGGAAAGCCAACACCCTTGAAAATGTTTGTGAAAATATGCTAACACACATGCACAAAGGTGATACACATTGTGTTTAGCACTTAGGAGCAAGGGTTCGAAACTTCACCGGTGGAATGTCCAGACAGTCCGACTATGCCACCGGTGCCCAATAAAGAAAATACAGGGTTTCACAGAGTGCACCGGACGCTATCCTCGTGTGTCCGGTGGCTAAACCTAGGCATTGGTCAGTCAACAGAGACTGACCGAACTCTGAGTGAGTCCGGTCATGTGTGATCGGACTCTAGAGAGCAGCGTCCGGTCAATTATAAAAGAAAGTGGTACTCTCGGCCTGTGACCAGACGCAGGCGGCCAGTTTCTGGCTAAACACTGTTCAGCGTCCGGTCCTACTGATGTTGCGGCGCACAGAGAAGAGGGTAAGTGATCGAACATTGGGCGAGTCTGGTCGGGCATGATCGGACGCGTCCGGTCATGACTAGAACCTTACTGGAAGTGACCAGACACTGGGGTCCTGTGTCCGGTCCTACACTATAGAGCGTTCGATCATAACTTAAGTGCACTGATGACCATTGAGATCGGGCGATCATCATTTGAAGTAGGGGGCCATGTGACGTGCATCGCGTGGGGTCCTGTGTGCGGTCAATCTGACCGGCACGTCCAGTCACCCTGATTTTCCAGTGAACAGAGAGCCAACGGCTCTATTCGTGGGGCTCTCTATTTAAGCCTCATGGTTGGCTCAAGCTTACTCTCTTAGCCATTTACATTGACGTAGCAACCTTGTCAGCTTAGCCAAAGCCCTTCCACTCATCTCTATCATTGATTCATCATCTTTGTGAGATTAAGAGTGAATCCAAGTGCATTGCTTGAGTGTTTGCATCTAGAGGCATTGCTTGAGTGTTTGCATTGTAGCATTTCGTTTGTATTTGGTAATAATTGTCCAATCGTTGACTAATTAGGCTCAAAACATTCGTCTCGCAAAGTACAACCAAACTGTGCAATTAGTTTTTGATTTCGTCAACATTTAGTACTCCATGCATATACCATAAGTTTGATGTGACGACGAATCTTCTTTTTGTATAGTACCAAAGTTTGGATTTTGGGTATCTAAACACCCCCTGGCATGTACGGGCTGCTGCACTTGCCGCCTAGCCATCGACAGCTTGAGTTCGATCAGAAAATTACTAGGAGCGCAGCCAATCAGAGAACAGAAAGAGATCACAAGCAAGAGAGTGGGCACCGGACAGCTCTCAAAGGGGCACCGCCTGCTGCAGTGCGGTGCACCGTCGTACATCCGTCCGGTGTACACGGCACCCACCGGTGCCCTAGCGAGCAAAACGAGAGGGAAGAGAGAGCACGCACAGCACCAAGAAAGAGCGCACAGCACAGCACAGCACAGCACAGGCGACGGGATTTCGGGACAAGGGACTAGCACCGCTCAGGTGAGCACGCACGGCGCAGAGCGCTCGGCGCTGGTGGCGCTGCTCCTGAACCCCATCCACGAACGAGGAAGAAACAAAGTGCCTGAGCGCTACGAACAGAGAAGGGAAAAGCTAGAAAATTCGATGAAATCCGACTCAAACCAACAGGATTCGTTCCCAAATCTTGCAGAGATGAAATTCAAGTAGGAACCAACCAATCCCCAAAAAATCATCTCCTGAAATTGATTCAAACTCTGAGGCTGTAAGATTTGGAGTAAGAACGGGAGAAGAAAATTGATGAACAGAGAGCTGCACAAACCAAAACGTGAAAAGCAAAATCAGACACCATTAGGCTGTTCGGTTGGCTGGTTCGTATCGTTGCTGGTTCGTGAAGAAGTACTGCTGGCTGGTTTGTGTAAGAGAAAAATACTGTTCCGACTAAAAATTTACGATCGTTTACGACAAGCCACAGCCAAACGAACAAGCTGATTTCAAATCCCGGAGGACACGATGAGGTTAGGGCCTCACTTCCCAACTCGAATTTCTCAGTTGCTTCCTCTAGACCAAACTCTAGGAAGGGGAACTAAATGAGGAAAAAAATGTTCAAGAGATGGGACTTAGTGGAGGTAGCCTCATCTTATTTATAAGCCAATTACATAATTTCACTAGAACCCCTATATATTTTAGGGTGAACCACCTAGCCTACAGGCAATATGGTCCAATCCGATGTAGTACTTATCCGACGGACACCGCGCTCTTCATGAGATAGCTTCGCCTCGACACGAACTCCTCGATGCCGCCACGTGCCGTCCGTTCCTCCTCGGAACCTCCGTCCGGGTTTTGAAGCCCAAACCCGTGAAACCGGCCACCGATGGTTTTGAGGCCCGAACCACCAAACCGCTCGCGAGTAACGTACTCCATACGCGTCCCCCGCCACTCGACACGTGTCACCGCCATCCTCGACCGGTCGCCCACCAAGTCCTCCTGAGCCCCGCTTGACTTGCACGTCCGCTGTTTTGACTTGGTCAACACGGTCACACATGTACACTTGCGCTTGTCGATGTCCCTAGATGTCAACCACCGTGGCTGGTCACTCGGCCTCCTGGTCCCTCAGTCCAAGCCTCACGACCGTCCTTCACCGCTCTCAGTCCATCGGTACGGCATGTCTCTACTTGACCTTCACCTTGCCATCGACACCGCCTCCGAGCTCCACACCTACACAACACAAGCCAAGAGACATGTCGTACAACCCAACTCACACCATGGTTATCTCACAAACTCAATCTAGGTCTTGGATCACGTTGACAACGACTCATCACAAAACAAACTACAAATGCACATATCAACCATGTGCTCGCACCCACTTCCATCTAAGACTGTCTCCAATAAGGAGACCCAAATCCAAAATGGGTAGTGAGAGACTCAAAATCAGCCTTCAACACAGTACCTATACGGGAGACCTATTTTGGGTTACCTGAGAGACACAACCAAAATATAGGTATCCTCTCTCCTGGAAACCCATTTGCAGAAATGATTCTCTTTTGAGTCTTGTTGTTGGAGAAGATGCCGAATAGGTATTGAACCTTTTGCCTGTAACGCTACCCAAAATACGAATGGGTCTTGTATTTTAGGTGGTGCTATTGGAGATAGCCTAATGGCTCAGATTATGTAGAGCCATCACCCGTCATTATTTATATAGTTGCTTCACGTTCTTGCGTCTGTCTCCACACCTGTGCATCTCTCCTTCCCAGACGTCTCCAGCAAAGAGCACCCTTTCCGACGGACGTGAATGGCCGTCGCCTTCTCCCCCAGCAGCACTGTAACGGCCGGTGCTCTGCGCGGCGGAGCTAGCCTGCTAGGCAGCTGCTTCCTCGTCCTGCGGTCGCGTGGCGCGGGGAGGCTGCAGTCGGCAGTGACAACGAGGAGTAGTAGGACGTGGTGCGCTGTCATCGTCGGGTCCACCGCGGTGCCCGAGGCCTCCGCAGAGGAAGGCCGCCACGGGCGGAGGTCGTCGGAGCAGCTGGCCTTGCCGCCTGAGCTGGTGGACGAGCTGGTGGAAGAGGCTCTCGTGTGGTGCTCGCAGCACGGCCTCATCGTCGGCGACAAGAACCACCCGGTGAAGTCACATTATTAATTTATTATATACCGCATATGCGTGCAGACATGCTATATGTTCTTGTTTATTTGATCATTCCTTTTTTTTCTATAGAAAAGATTTATTCCGGAGTCTTTACCCGAAGATGTCGCCTCTTTTATTAGGAACCAAACAAATGTCACTAATGTCTATTGCCCACCCAGATATGATAATTTCAATATCTCTTCATAATTAAAGGAGAGTTCGAGGCATCATTTGTTTTACAATAATCATATATCATAGAGTTCCCACATGACACTTTATATTTTTAGGGCAGGCGGCGTACTCATGTATTAAGGTCACGAGGCGACCTTCATCACATGAATTCATGTCATTAATGTCTATCATAAATCCAACCATCAGACTCAACTATATAAGAAGTACATTCTTCACATGATTAAGGGAAAGTTTTATGCCTCATTTTTTGGCCAAAAATCAGTCATAAAATTTGTTAGATAACTTATATTTGAAGACAAAAGGAGAATTCCCTCCGTTCCAAATTACAAGGCGCTTTGACTTTTTTTATTCATCTATTTTCCTATGTATTTAGACATATTATTTATCTAGATGTATAGCAAAATAGATGTATCCAAAAAACCAAAACGACTTATAATTGGAACGGAGAGAGTACATAACTTCTAATAAACCGATGACAATTCACACAGTTTCGAGAAGAAAATTAAGGATGCCAATTTGTGACAATTTTACTTTCGGAGACTTGTTTGGCCCTTTGCCATGAAACAAAACGTTATTAAAAGTTGAATTATTGGCTAACGCTGTGCCACATACTGAGGTAGACCAATAATTTCATATCTCTATGGTCATAATCAACTTGAGTTTGGGAGACAAAACATCGTTGTCACGAGATTTGCTTTCGCGTGTATTTTATTGTTTTAGACCCATTGAGATGATGTTTGTACGTATTTGATTGTTCTCCCCCTCCACCAACACCACCCCACCCCACCACACCACCGTAAAAAAATTGGCCGCACTTTGTTTATAAAAAAATTTAAAAAATTGGCCACAACTTTGGTTATAAAAAAATCAATTTTTTTTCTAAACTGGTGTATCGTGCTTCAATTATAAGTCATTTTGGTTTTTTGATACATCTATTTTGCTATACATCTAGATAAATAATATGTATCTACCCGACAGAACCAAAACACTAATGCGATCCATATCCGGCAGGCAAATAATCACCGCATCTCATGCGATCCATATCCGGCAGGCAAATAATCACCGTATGGAGACACTGGAAAGCAATTAAATAAAATAGAATAAAACTCACGGAATCACCGGCAGGCAAATAATCATCGCATGGAGACACTGGAAGGCAAATGAATAAAATGGAATAAAACGGAAAGAGAATTATGGGAAGAGAAAGAAATTTATTGGAATATCACCATGCAATGATCATGATCCAAATCTCGTTCGTCGTCCTTCGCGTTGTGTGTTGATAACAAATACTTTTTTCCCAAAAAATGAATTATTGTCATGCCTCGTGCGGGTTAGGATATTTTAAGTCCGAGTATACATGTTTTGGCAAGGTAGAGCATGGATAAATTCAATTCGATGCCTAGCAATAAATTTTAAGCCTTTGAGGCAAGATTCATTACGATAATGAATGTATTTCTAGACATTATCATGGTATAATACACATGAAAATTGAATTGATATATTCTTGATTTTGACTTGGCTAACAAACATATCATTCAATTTATGTTGCACCCGTTGCAACGCACGGACACTCATCTAGTTTATTTAAAAATTACCCAACAATGGGTCTTTATGTCCATCCATTTCTTGGTTCCTTTTACATTGTTTTTTCCACTTATGAACTTGTACCACATGTACGCACTGGCAAGCACGAATAATATCCCAGAGTCAATTCCAAACTATCATCAGAAAAAAGAAGTATTCACCGTGTAATCCGCAGGGTCAAGAATGAGCGTCTTTCCATCTTTAGCTCAAATCATTATATAAATCTAGTGCTTGCTGCACGAATATAATGAATACATGTGTTAATGCTAGAAGTATGTCATTTGAACTTTAATTATGCGGACAAGGTAAAGGTAGACAAACATAATATTGTACGGGACTATTATGCTTTGCATATCTTGAAATTGAATCAATGCATTTCCTATGTACGTCACCACTTCAACGTCAGAGTTGTTTTCCCATGTAGGTCACCACTTCAAGGTCGACTAGTTGTTTTTGCATGTCATTTTTAATCTCAACAGTATAGGATGCATTGATTCCTACATGCATGGATCTTTTAGACACCCATAGTCGGCTGACTGATATGCTCCTTCGCATGTGATAAGTATTAATAGGCACTTTGTTGTCCTTCGTAACCTGTTTGCTTGAACTACATCAACAGTACTTTTCAATGAATGAACAATATTTTTCTCTCACAATAAATCAGCATAAGTATCAGCATAAGCCAAATTTCAGCGAAACGAACAAGGAAAGCTAGCATCAAACCAATGTATCGTGCTTTCAACATCAACAACTAAAGAACAAATTACAATATCGTGGTATAGCCCTTAGGCTCTTCATACAAAGGCCCTTATTTGGCAACGAATATTGAGGGCTTCGAATAATACTGCAACAATGCCACGAACAATTCCACATGTTTGTTATCTTCAACATGGTAGCCATCGTCTCTTCATCACCACCTTCGTCATCAAAGAAATCATCAGCCTCATTTGGCATAACATGATCCGTTGTGGGTAAGTGTTGTCTCTCAGAAGCCATATTTGAGTTGTCCGTAGGCGTATTTGGTCCCTATGCATCCATATTTGGTCCATGGACATCAGTGGTGTCTATGTTGCCAACTGCATAAGACATGGAACTACCCTCTCAATGTTTAGTCCAAATCATGTAACCCTCAGCAAACAATATATGTGCTTCGTCATCTCTCAGCACGCATGTCTCTTCATGGCATCAATGAACCTATAAACCTCCAACCGGTATGATAGATCAAGTCTTGATAAATTGTACATCCATGACCTTTCCATCTTGAACTAAACACTTAATCTATTTTTTCTTAGAAATATGCTTGTCTGTTTGTTATTTTAATCATTCGAATAAACATTACAATCGTTAACACATAATTTATCAAATAGGTTCAAATAATTAATTAATCTATTAAAAAACAAATTTATCATATAGATCTAAATCATGAAAATCTAGATCTAGATCTAGAGATTGCTAAATCATATGTTTGAAGGAATATATTTCCTATAAATATGCGCTTGACCATCAAATATTGTATGCCGCCACGGGGCCTTCCCTGGATGAGCCTTTCTCCAGGCTTTCTTGATATGCAAGGATCTTTCGCCTGCCCTGAGGAGCTGACGTGCGGGCCCGGAGCCCCCGACTACGCGGGCTTGGGGAAGTTCGTTGTCCTAATGTATCACGCCCCAGCATGACCTGCCGAGGGAGTGGCCGACAGTGCCTCGCGGCTATGGAACGGGATGGGGTGTAGTGCTTCTGCGTCTATCAAGCTCTGAGGACTTGACAGATTCTGGAGCTGGCTTGTGGTCTTGGCTCGGGGCATTTGTTGGCCCCAAGCCAAGGCTAAGATGGTCACCAGGGCTGAGGAGAGGCCGGGGCTCTCGTTCGCTCGGGAATCCCCACATTCTGGTCGAGCCCCCGAGCCTCGAGTGATGATAGCTCTTGCCTTCTCAGGCTTGCCTCCTTGATATCGGAGGCCTCCTTGACAGAGGGACATCTACAGGCTGCCAAGCTTTCCTTTTTGCCAGACGATGCACGTAAGTGCACCCAATGGGTATAGCCCCCAAGCCCCCAGCTGATTCAAAGAGTCAGCCAAGGTGTTAGCCAGATTGTCATGTCCTCAACTAAGGAACTTAACATACCCCTACATTAAACTCTCGTCAACACCCACTCTACAATAGGGGAAACCAATGGTTTAGTGTCGGATGATACTGCCTATCTAATTGGATTACTGAGACAACTCTATAAATAGAAAGAGAAGCAAATGCCCCATACCACACAAACATTGGTGATACACACAACATTCACTATCACTAGTACGGAAATGATGTTTACTAATGGTAAAAAATAATCTGCAGGGCCGGTTCAGAAAACCACTGCTTTGCCATCGATGTAAAGATAGAGCGCTTTTAACGTTGGCCTACAGCTATTAGCTCAAGATCATAATCTGAACTATGCAAGACACAATTAATAGTGTTGATGGTGCAATCAGGACATCTAGTGACCAAAAGGAATGTTAATGTTACATTTAACAAGAAAAGAAGGATATAGGGATGAATAGTATAGAAGATATAAGAGTATCTTCAATAGTTTGGTACACCCACTCTCGTTCTTATTTTTTGGCATGATACCAAAAAACATCAATCCAATAACGTCCTAACTATCAATCTATCGGCCAAAAACAGAGGCATCATGCACGTGCAATGATAGGTAGATGATCGTGCAATAATAGGTAGATGATCGATGCTCCCTAGCTATCTGTGTTGGCGCCCTGGTGCTGTTCTTTTTTTCTTGGTGCTCCCTGTTGTTCCTGACTACTACTGTCGTTTTCATCTGGAGGTTCACTGAAATTGGATCTCTTCGGACACTATTTTCAAATATGAAAATACTGATAGATAGATCTAGCAATGGAGATATCAGTTTGGATATTGAGTGTAAGTTATGGTGCTAGATGGATGGCTACAACCTGACTATTTTCATGTATGAGGATACTGGGAGGTAGAGAGGGCAATTAAGATTCCCATTTGAAGGTTCTATATATTAGCTAAGATGGTAGAATAAAGGGGCGACTTATTTAGTACATGGTCGGCGGCTTGGTACACACTGGAGATGATGTCCTATATATTTTTTGGAATAAATAAAAGAGAATTGTTGATGGAGTGTATTTTTCTTTTTTGGTGATTACACAGTACAACTCAGACACAACGCACGTACACTCATCCCTATGAACGCACGCACGCATACCCTACCCCCTATGAATATCTTCGATGACTGGGCCGGTAAATCCTAGAGGATATCTAAAGAATTGAGTCCTAAAAATCTAGTTTGGAACATTTCAGTTGGATACAATTTTATCATTGTGATCATGGCAAATTGTATTGATTATCGACAAACCATTTGTTGCAGAGATCTGGAAAAGCACCCGGTGTTGGTCTACTACACGCTCCATTTTCTCTTTTGCCAATGTCATTTCCAAAATTTTATTGGGATCAGGCGCTTGAGTTGGCTCCACTTTTCAACGAGCTTGTTGATCGTGTGAGCTTGGATGGGGAGTTCTTGCAACAGACTTTGGCAAGGTTATTCTCTTATGGACTTAAATGATTAATCCCAACAATAGAAAATCTGCATAAAATGATTTATCTGAAACGTCAAATAATTCAGTAATGATGAATGAAACTTCCAAAAATTTTGAATTGGATATAGGTTCAGTGCCAAATCAAAACAATTGGTTACTTTTACCTGTCACTACTACATGTTTTTAGGTGTCAATGAAGTGCATTTTTTAGGAGAACAATGTAATCATAAAGTAGTCAAGATTTAATAACCTAGCATGCATGCTTTGTTTCAAGCGCTTGTAAACTCTGAAAGTTATCTAAAAGCCACCCTTCTCCAAAAAAAAAAGCCTCGAGACTGTTCTTTTGAAGATAGCAACTCTTCCAGTGCTACTCTGATTACTTGGAACTCACAATTCTTTCAGGACCAAAGAGGTCGATTTGTTCACTAAAAGGCTTTTAGATATTCACTCGGAGATGATGGAACTGAAGAAGGAAGAGGTAAACATGGCCTTTTTCAGTTGCATTCATAAATTAACAGAAATTAATAATGTCGCATTCTTGCTAACTTAACAAATGGTTAATTATGTATAAATCTTTCAGGAAATACGTTTAGGTCTTACCAGGTCAGACTACATGGTAGATGGAGAAACTGGCTTGCTTCTTCAAGTGGAGCTCAACACCATTTCTACATCTTCCAATGGGCTTGCTTGTGGTGTATCAGAGCTTCACAGGTCTAATAAGAGAAGAACATCAAATTCTATTGAATTACAGTCATGCATGTTTGGAATGACACAACATAATAAGTGCAAATTTTTCACTGATATAATGGAATGTGTCACGTCAAAGTCACAGCGATTTCCCCACTGTAAGCACATAGTACATCATGGTTTGTTTGTCATCCTGGCTACAACCTTATGAAAGTCAACATAGTTATTCATTGATTTCACATTCAGGCATACGGGAGTGAAAATATTCACTTGGATTAGAACTTTAAAAGTCTGCACATTACCATTCACCAGAGTTTTATTTGATTGTGATTTTAATTTAGTAGAAAGGTTTTGCCTTCTATTTTCTCATCATTTCCCTATTGCCAAAAGATAACTTGAATAGTAATGTGCAATGTGCAGAAACCTGGTTAGGATGCACGAGAGGGAACTTGGTTTGGATCAAGCAAGTGTCCTTGGAAACACAGCTATCACCCAGCATGCTGGAGCGTTAGCTAGAGCATGGGCTCAGTACAACAATACAAGGTTGCTATGACATGATGCAAAATTTCGTGTTCAAAACACTTTGTTATGAAGTCTTTAAGTCTTATAACTAACTAAAGTTTCTGTTATCAGTGCAGTAGTTCTGGTGGTTGTTCAACAAGAAGAGAGATATATGTATGACCAGTATTGGATCACTGTTGCCCTGAAAGAAAGATATCCTTCAAATATAACCAAACATAACTTTCTTTGAGGATCTAATTTGATATGGAAAATTTAATAGCATTCAAACCTTTATAAACCCTGTATCTGAATCTAATACATATACACCAAGCAGTTAAATAAAAATCTCTCTCTTAACTCTGTTTCACACGTATGGGGTGAGAACTATCCGCAAAACTCTTGCGGCAATAGAAGCAGAAGGGAACCTCCGTCCTGATGGAACACTAGTCATGTAAGTACGTTCCCTTTGTCTTCATGAAAATTTATATGGAATGTAAGATTGGATGTATGAAGTGACCTTCTTGATCGGCGGGCGTGCCTAGAATACGCTGGAACGTACTCTAAGTATTTTGCACATGCAAATAAAGCAGGGGAAACCTATTTTCCAAAAAAAAAAGTGACCATCTCAACTTTTTCCATGTAGAAATGGGTGCCCGGTTGCTGTTGTCTACTTTAGAGCAGGTTACTCACCGATCGATTACCCTTCAGAAGAAGTACGTTTTCTAATCATTTCGATATATGAACTATATCACCTTTACCTTCTGTTGGCTAAAATAGTTGCCTTGGAATGCTGTTATCACAATGCGAAAAATAAACTGTAATTGAGGTTATTGTGGTTCACAAAAGTATCACTCGATATGTAGGAATGGAGAGCAAGAACTTTAATTGAGCGTTCTTCTGCAATAAAGTGCCCTTCAATATCATATCATCTTGTTGGGACAAAAAAGATTCAACAGGAACTGGCAAAGGAATACGTGCTTGAGAGGTAAGTTGTTTTTCTCTTTGCAGATGAACAAAGAGATGAAACGGAATAAAAAAAATATTCCTTCAATGAGAGATAATCCTTTATATTTCTGTAATTATCAGCTATCAAAACAATATGTAGCAGCTATTCATTATGCCCGTCTAAGATTTCAGTCTTCATACAACAGTACTTCTTTTCCTCTTATCATCATGCACTTCTTACCAGGTTCTTTGACAACAAAGGTGACATAAAAAAAGTACGGCAATGCTTCGCAGGACTCTGGAACTTGGAAAATGATAGTATAGTAATGTCTGCTATTGAATCTCCAGAGTTGTTTGTCCTTAAACCCCAAAGGGAGGGTGGAGGTATGGCCTCTGTCTGAAATGTGTAGTAGTCAAATTATTTCTGCATTCATCATTGAATAGGTATGTGTAATGCCATGCACAGGGAATAATATTTATGGTGATAATCTCCATGAAACATTGGTTCGTCTGCGAAAGGATGGAGGAAATGAGCTTGCAGCATTCATCCTAATGCAAAGGATATTTCCACCAGCATCACCCTGCTATCTTGTTCGCGAGGGTACATGTGCCAAGGAAAACGCAGTTTCTGAATTTGGGGTTTTTGGAGCCTATCTGCGGTAACAAAATCATAAACAAACCACTCTAGTAGTTCATATAGTTGCATTGTCCAGTGAGAGTTTTATGGCTGAATGTAGGAACAAAGACAAGGTAATCATAAATGACCAGTGTGGTTATTTGATGAGAACAAAGGCAGCTACACTAAATGAAGGTGGTGTGGTTTCTGGATATGCTTTTTTGAACAGCATCTTCTTGACATGAGGAGGTAATAGATGGCTTCATTTAATGTTTAAGTTGTTTACTTTTAGGAAAGGAAATATGCTAACACCATACAAACTTTTTATACAAGGAAAGCCTAAAAGTTTAATTTAGTTGCCATAGCATAGAGATCTAAAACGTGAGCATTATGCATAGAAAATTAAATCCCTTTTACCTATGACATGACATGTTTAATTTTTCTTTTGTATATCATTTAAGTTCTAGATGCATAATAATGCTCAAATTTTCTAGTTCCTTATCTATTACAATTGGACTAAACAAGCATATAGAAAATGCTCACATCTATTACTATAAAGTTTTATTATTAATCTGACTCTACTTAATGCATTCTAACAGCTTTATTTAGTTATAAACTGCAGATTGACATGCAGCTCCCCTTCGTCGTTCGATAAATTGTATAGTGTTAGAATTGGTCAATTGGAGACAGATGTTACTTGAGAAAACTGCTAGTGGAAGTTCAGCTTTTGCGACTCTGCATTTGGTGAAATGCCTAAATCTGTATGGGACAGGAGATGAATACGCACCCTGTGTATTCTGACCGCAATAAAAGCATTTTTAAAAGAATGTCTGTAAAACCAATGCACTACAAAATAAATGGTTGATGATTTTTTTGAGATAAACAGATCAAGCTCTTGAAGGAAACTTTGTTAGTAGCATATGGACCAAAACTTTGTTGCATTTGCCACCAGACAGTAAACATACCTCAAAATGGTTTATGTTGAACAATTTAACAACAATCGTGTCTTCTTGTTCCTTTTCTCCGTGGCCAATCCCATTGTACCGTTACCCAAGACCGCCGCTCACAACCTGACTTTGAAACGACTTCTGAAAATAGATACTTGATTACGATAGGACTACATATAGGTCACAGGAGTTTAGAGTATCTAGTACAAGATCGCCGGACTTGCCTGTATCGAGCTGCACCTCGCAGCCAGGAGCCCAGGACCCTAAGGCCAAGTAGTTCCAGCCTATACCCTCCCACAGATGAACACGAGTTCAAGAAGGCGCATGCAGGCACTGTGTTATGCCTTCTCGCCTTCGGAGACACTTTGGGCCATGCAACTGAGCATTAGGCTTCCCAATGTGCTTGGGGGTAATTGGGCTTGGTATGTCTTGGACCACCTCTTCAATTCTAGAGCCATCAGTTGATGTTGGTGCTTCCATTGTCGCCATCTTGTCCTTGATGCCAGTAGTACTGGAGGTTGGGAGGAAGGTGTTGTAACATGGTGATGGCTCAGGGGTTTCCAATTCCATTTGCACATATGTTGGACACATATTCGAGTTGGCACATTTGAAAAAGGGGTCGAAATGGAGCTGAACACAGACTCTAGTGGGGCATCAGATTGTTTCGATGGGTCCACTCAGGGACCATCAAAATACAAGCTATGTAGTGAGGTTTCTAATAGTGCCTAGGATTAGGCATCAGATTGCTAGGAAACCATCGAAATATGTGTTAGCTGTACCAGAGAGAGAGTGCGTAGTCGTAGGTCATCGGATTGTTCTAATGCACGGCATAGGAACATTCCGATGGCGAAGTTTCATTTCTAGAACTCTCTGCATAACCATCAGATTGAGAAGGCATTCATCCTATGGTTGACTGTAGCGCGGCATCGGAGTATACTCTACCCTAGCCATTGAACGAGCCCAATGGCTAGTTTCCTTAGTGGGCGCTCGTGAAGCCATTAGATTGATCTATGAGTCCTCAAAAGGAAGCATCGGATTATAAGCTACCACACCATTTTGCCATAGCCCATAATCAGATGGCAAGCTCTAGTGGGCATCGGAACAATATAATGCCTATGCAGAGTGCCTAGTCTGCAGGCCCAATGGCGAGTTGCTTGGAGGGGCTTATAAATAGGTCTTGGCCAGCTCTTGGTGACATCTCTTGGCATTCTAAGCAAAACAACACACTTGTGTTCATCCAAAAACATCTTTCACTCACCTCTTGACTTGTGCTTCGTCCAAATTGAGATTGGGAGAGATCTAGTGCATTTGATTTGGAGTTTTGCATATGGTGGCACTAGTTCTTCTATTGGGCTGCGGATTTCTTGTTACTCTTGTGGTTGCCGCCACCTAGATGGCTTGGAGCAGCTATGGTCATTGAGGAAGAGTTTGTGATTGTTCTTCGCCTCCGACCAATGATACTGTGAGAGGTTTTGATCCCACCTTGAAGAGTGCAAAGTGATACTCTAGTGAAATGCTCGTGGCTAGTTGGAGTGGACCATTTGATTAATTCTTGTGGCACCCAAATTGTGGGTCTAGCTTGTCATGCTAGTTAGCACATGAATCATCACTTGGGGACTCACCACAACGAGGACATAGGCTGCAAATAAGCAACTGAACCTCATGGATAAATCTTGTGTCTATCACTTGCCCTCGTTGGTTTGCTCTCTACACACTTGTTCATTACTTTCCTTTACTTGATAGTGTGTGGTGATTGTTTGTGTTGCAAGCTAGAGTAGCTAGGTTGAGGTTGTAGTTTAAAAACTAACTAGTTTTTAGTTGCTCTCTTTTAGTAGCTCTCTAGTGTGGCTTGTGTGGTGTTGTGCTCTAGTTTAGAACCCAAAGCTATTAGAATTGTGTAGAGGCTTGCTTTGGTGTTAGTAGGGCTAGAGCAAGTTGTGGATTTTAGGATCTCTTGTTATAATAATCACTTTACTCTAGTGTTGTGTTTTTTTATAAAAATTTTATAGGCTATTCACCTCCCCCTATAGCCATCTAGATCCTATCAGTGGGTTATAGATTCTTAATCATAAAATTTGGAGTACCTGACATGTGTGTCGATGCAAACATGGTGTCTAGGGATGCTACATTCTTTGAGAATGAATTTCTTATGAAAGGTGATGAACTTGGCACATCGAGTCAAGAACCTGTAGGTTCCAATGTTCCATTTGTGCCAATAAAACACATTGAGTAAACATCCATGGAAAATCCTGAGGGGGATAATAATGTATCACACCCAAATTTAAAGATAAATCTGAGTACTAACTATATGTGTGCCTAGGAAGTCAAATCACACATATAGCGACAAATTACAATAGTATCAAAAGACAATGTTTTTTTATTATATAACAAACAACCATATTACATAGAGACATGATATTTATCAGAGTAGCAGAAATACACATTCTAATCTTCAAGTGAAGCCTCCAAAGCCACAGGTACAGTTGACTAGAGGTACATATGCCTAGCACTCCTCAGAAACTTAACCAAGCTCCGCCTTCTGTTACCCATTGAGGATTTTTATCCATGTAATGAAAATAAAACAAGCGTAAGTACATATTGTACTCAACAAGAATAACATGGGTTCATGAAGCTCAAAAGGCTGACACTAGTTTACTGCGATTAGCTTTTAATGAGTCATAATTTTAGCAATTGAGTAGCAACAATTTTAGCACAAGCCAATATAAACATATGATTAGGTAAACATGAATAATGAGTAGCATAAATAATTAACCATTAGTGATCATCTATTCCATAAGGGTCTAAGGCCACTCGTGACCGTGAGCACGGCTGATATACCAGTTTTACACTTTGCAGAGGTTGTACACTTTCATCGTGAGTCGTGACTTACCCTTTCGCCCGAGGTAGATAATCTCTTGACCCACTACCAAGGAAGGTCGGCAGGGTTTACTATGAAGTCTTTCAGAAGTTCATCTTACAAGTTAGGGCTGCTAGGTTTCCAATCGGCAAGCAAATGTAGGAACCCCCTTTCAAATAGAATAATTCCTTTACAACTATACTCATAAGAACAAAGGTTGTCCTATACCCGTCTCGGCAAGCCCCTTATAAGCCCTTTTGGGTAACCACTAACAAGCTAGAAAAGATCCTCATACTTGACTAAAGTCAGAGCCTTGTAGCCCTTACGGTTGTACTGTAAGTCCCGGATGATCACTTACAGATAAGTCCTTAAAGAGAGAAATCTAGAGCACCACAAAAACTATGCTCTAGCCCCCTTGTTCCTTGATGCTAAAAAGCATCTTTTAATGTTTATTGCATAATCTATTAATCAAGCTACAAGATCATGGTCTTTAATTGAGCGCTAGCATCATACTACCCAATGCATAAACCCATAGGTGACAAGGTACAAGCACAAAGCTAGAAAATCCTTAATGGTAATCAAGGTAGACACATGCAATATGAATTAAATGAAATTAATGGTGAATAGGATAACAAGGATGATCACATGCTATACTTGTGTTTTGCACTTTCTCATTACTTTCTTAAACATTAGCATATGGTCAACACCTTCGGGCCTTCAGCGCTCACAGACAGCTCTTCTTCTACTCACAGATCGTAACAACCAAGCACACCAGCAAATATATAAACAACAAATAAAAGCAACTAAGAACGGTACACCACACGAGAGAAAACAACGTACTAAAAAAGAGCTAGCTGCTACAGTCTCAAGATCACAAGAAACGCCGAGAACGGAGCTACGGTTGAAAAGAAACGACTACTGACATTTTATATTATAAAAGAAAAGAAAAGCCTACATGCTGGATTTATTTTATTTAAACAAAACCATGAGAAACTTATTAATTTAAATTAAACAAATCATATTTATACTTAAAAAACCGAGTTGAAGCTAATCATATTTTATTTATAAATATTTTGATATCATTTATGCCAATTCAATTTTAACTTGCAAATACAAACTAACATGTGAGAGCATCGAAACAAGTTTAATGTACACATTTAAACCAGCAAGTTATACATTAAAAACATATTAATGTTAGCAATTAATTAACTCTATTAGTATTTATATGTAAAACACCAAAGTCAGTAGCGGATCCAGCCAAAATTCCACTGATATCATAAGTACTACGCCATGGCTTAAGTTCACGTATGAGCATCAATTTGCAATGAAAATCTTAGGAAATCAACAGGGCTGGCTCCGCCCCTGACCAAAGTATAGCGCCTATGTTGCTTTGAATTCACAAAGCCGATTGAATATTAGTCAATTTTGTATTTCACTATATAGAAAAACATGTGGCATCATGAACTTTGATACTAGCACGTAGATTACGTCAATATGAATCTAACACAATTTGAATGAACTAAAACGGAGTGTTGATGATGAAACATTGGAAGATTTAAGATACAAAAGCTGAAACGGTATTATGTACACATGAGGTTTGCTAATTACATGCAAGATGAGAAGGTCGTGTGTACGTGATGAATATATCTGTAAAGGAAATTCTAGCTGCCAAAATATTGCACACGTATGATGAAGGGATGACATGGCAGAGTATTATATTTAGTTGATAAAGAAATATGGCAAAGGATCTAAAGAAACACCTAGCCATCTAATCATCAGGGTGCTTCGCACTGACCTCACGATTGAACACAGATGAAGACAGGTTGCCGGCAAATGACTCTTTATGCATGAATAAGGAGATATATGCCTCTACGTCGAGGATGCCCAGCGGCCAGCATTGTAACACCCCAGGTGTTAGTCATGAGTTAAGCAACAAAATTGGAAGTAAGTAGGATGTGTCAAGCAATGATTAATTGAGTCCCAACTTGAACTTGGATAACACACCTTTGCTTATATATGGACCCTTGTTAAGATTTTGCAAGAGTAATGTTAAACATGCTTGTTTCATATACATTGCATCAACATGTATCCATCTTGACCAGTGGAAAAGTTTCATGAAGTTTGGAATCAGGAAGTCACATGAAATGATAAGTTATAACCTTGATTGAATTGTTTTATTAAGTAAATGGGAATATGAGATGTCGACCAAACCTTGCTACCTTTACCAAATGACTCTAATTGAACTATACAACAAAAGTCATGAAGGGTTCATATTGAGCAAATGTCAAAAAAATGCCTCAATTGGTCAAAAACCCTCATTCTAGGGTTTAACGAGGTGTTGCTTTGACCAAGATGATGCAATAGTTTCTGTACTAGATATGAAGTTTGACCTTTAATAAGAGTTGAAGTTTGAGTGGAGTACAACAAACTTTATTTTTGTACCAAGACCTGATTCAACTCCTAAGTGGCTCAAACAGAGGACTCAAGATGGAATCAGCTGCTGTTTCTGGGCTCTAAATAAGTCCAGAATTCATCATCATTGACATTGGCGTTCTGCGTTCTCTAAAATCTGTTAACCACCACAAGTTGAGCCAAAAGTAAAAGTTGGAATATATGTTTTGGAGAAGGACATACAAAAAGTTGGAATCAATTTGACCATGTTTTGACCAAGTAATTCGAGCTCAAGCAGAGCAAGGCTTAATCCTTGATTAGTGGCTCATAGTGTCAATTTAGGCTTAATTGCCCATTAATCTGTTTCTCTAATGGCTGAGCACCCTAAATATGAGTTGGAGAGCATCAGGAAAGGAATAATTTTTCTTTTAGGCCCAAGGCCTAGATCGGATGTTAAGTAGCCCAAAATTGCGCTCGAAGCTAGTTACTTCGTCGCCCGCCACCTGTTCACTGAAATGGGCGTGTGGCCTTCATGGTCGACCGTGCGTACGAGCCAAGCGCCGCGTGGCCCTCTGGTGCACCCGCTACTCACCACCTCGCCAACGCTCATGCTATGTGGAGATGAGAAAAGCCCGAGCGCTCGCCTCCCTCTCTCCATTCTGCTCTCCATTCCTCCCTCTCGCTCTCTGGTGCTCGCATGCACTCGTGCAGATGCCGCCACCATTGATAGCTAGGCAAGCTCGCTACCACTAGCACTGTTGCCCCTCGGCCTCCCCATGCCCCTACTCTATGCTCGTTGTCGTCCACCGCCACTACCATGTCGCCTCGCTGATGCCACAGCCGGCCGAGCACAGATGCGCCACCATTGCCGGCTGAGCAGAGCTACGCCCACCACCGCTGCTCCCTTCCCTGTCCTCCACCCACCTAGCCACTATAGCACCACCGCCACAACATGCAATGCCACCATCTCCTCTCTCTCGCGTCGCCTTCCCAACAGCACCGCTGTCGCTCCAGCGTTGAAGTCACCGGGCTGCCCACCTCCTGCCGCCATGGCACAGCGGCTAGGCCACTTAGGGCCTTCTCCGCCCTAGCTGCATGCACCACCACCTCTGCCTCCTCTCCGACCGACGCTCCTTGGTCGAGCAGGAGACTGCTGGAGCAGTCCAGCCATCGGAGCCGCTCCCGTTGCCACCGCCGTTGGACGTGGCCCTGCATCTGCGAGCCACCTCTCGGCCATCCTCAGCCACCCGCGGGTGCGTGTGGGCTCCCTGGAACTCCAGCGCGCGTCGAGCCTTCCTTTGCCGCCGGCTAGCTAGACCGCCAGAGGCAGCCGCCGCTACGGTCACCTGCTTCCATGGCCCGTGGACCGCCTTGGGCCCAGCCGAGCTATCCCATGGATGCGCATGGACTCCTTGGTGCTCCGCCGCCACTCCATCACCGTCGACGAGCCTCCTCCGGCCGGCACCAGCGATCCTCCTCCGCCTCCTCTATTTTGATCGCGTGAAGGACCTCGTGCACGAATTCGACAAAAGGGGAGGGCTTAACTACAAAGTATGTGACTCAGTGGAATAGTGCCTAGAAGGACCTATTCACTGGAATCTATTTTTGTGAAAGTTCAGGGTCCTCTTTGCAAATGTATTTTTCTTTTATGGCTGAAACTTTGGAAAATCATAATAAATGGTAGAGAAATCATAAAATAGGAAATGATGACTTTTTGGAATCCTTGTGTGTAGATATATATAGTAGAGTTATAATATGATATGTGTTAGTAGAAAGTTTCTGAAGTTTTTATTTATTCTTATAAAGTGCTTTTAGAAATCCTTTTAAGTTGTTGGATGCATATCTTGAGTTATAGAAGTCCAAAAATGGTAATTCTAGTTGTGTTAATCTTGTGATGATATGATCTAGACAATAAAAATATTAAACATGCTAGTTGTGTACTGTTTTTATAATGTTTGGATTTAATCTTGTTAAATAGGCAATTTTAGCTTATTTTGCTTGTTATTTTCATATCTAAAGTTGTGGTGCTCCAATTGTTGTGAAATTTTTATGGTAGGCTAATGATGATATATGTGTGATGTGGTAGACATTTCATGTTCATTAGATGCAATATGTTTGAGTTATTGATTTAACTTGATTAATGTTTGATAAATGGTTTTAAATGGCTTATAAATAATTTATATATGAAAAAATGTGAAATGTGGTTCCCTTGACCTTGCATGGTGATATTGTGACCTAAGAAACCATAATATGGCTATATGTTTATAGAAAATGATGATTTTTAGATTTATCTTGCTTTTACATGTTTTCTTGCAATAGTAATTTATCTTTTTCATAGCAATTAAATTATAAAACCTGAGCATGTGAAATTTGTACAGTAGCCATGTTTTGATAACATATACCACTCATAAAAATCTCAGCCCCAAACTAGTTGTTCTCATACATCACTAAAATTTATATATATGTTTATTAGAAGAAAGGATTAATAAAAGCATAATTGTAGATAAAGCCTGTAATGGTATTTGGTGATGCTTTGAGTGATTGGTGTTCAATAAAGTATTGCTAAGTATGTTAGTGGTGGTTGAAGTTCTTGAATGGCTCATGTGTGTATGCTCTTTGTTAGCAAACAAGTGAAACATCAAATTGTTATATTCTGAAATGGTTGCATGTGCACTTTTGTTGTGATGATAACTTCATGATGCATATGATGTTTTATGTAGATATGTTGAATACAAAAAGTTGTATATAATTTCCTTATATCTCCTATCTTAAAATTTCATGATTTTAGGCCTGATGGTTTAGGAGTTATATATTTTAGAAGTTTGTTGTCAGGTTTTTGCATGTCCTCTAGACAGATCTAAATGATTGTATTGTTTGGCTCATTTAAACATGGAATCATGTATTGGTAATAATAGGAGAGTTATAGTTCTTTTCCTAAGCTATCTAAAATGTCCGAGGTCACTATTTTTGGTGGTCTAGAACTCCAGTTATAGCTGTTCAAAGTGGAATGTCATATTTCTGTCTAAATCTGGACAGAGATGCCTTCTTGGTGTAGTTTGACCTTGTTAGCTGTATAATCGTCTTAAAATGATAATAAGAAAGTTATATATAACTTAATAATCTTTCCATAAAGTTAAGAATTATGTTTGTTGAATGTCTAGAACTCCAGTTATGCATTTCTGAAGATAATATCAATTTTCTATTCTTAGTTGTATAAGCTCTGCTTCATGATGTATTTTGACCTTGTTATTTATTGAATCAAATTTTGGTATTAATAACAAAGTTTTAGATAATTTCATTAGCTTTCTAGAAAGTCTAGGATCACCCTTGTTCGATGCTTATAACTCTAGTTATGGTTGAAACTAGTGGCTATTGTGCTGCTATCCAGATTTCTGTACATGTGTGCTCTTATTTGGCTAAACTTGTTAGTTCATGATTGATAAATGCTTGCAATAGCTGAACTTAAGTTAATGGGTATGTCATGCTCGATATGCTTTCCATATCCACCTATTGTGCTAGAATAGTGTTTAATTAAATAACTCTAGGTGCCTATGTCTTGCATAATCTTATGCTTGTCTTGAACACTCTTATATGATGCATCTCTCATTATCATTCTTCATATTCATGCACTTGCATCTTGCATCTCATATAGGTGTGCTAGATAAACCACATGAAGGACATGATGTTGGAGCCTAACCCGAGATGGTGTATGGTGGACCTATCCTAAAAATGGAAGGACTAAGCAAGTGCTAGGACCAGAGATGTCACCAAGACGGTGTGAGCTAACTAAACTGACTTGTGTCGGATCCTAGGCAAGCCTCGGAGCATTCTAAGCCTCCTATGTTTTTACAAATATAACTTGAGTTCTTTATGTTTGATGCATTAGGTTATGAGTGTTAATTGGAATCACTTGATGAAGAGAACTACCTTATCCAGAAATACCTTGAACCCTATGTAGGTCTAGGATCGAATGTATGCTTAACATTGCTTAGATCGGTAGAAGTCAGGTGATTTCCTATAACCTATGAGATATAGGTGGATACCAAAGCACGGTTGGCTATATTTGCTATCTTGAAAATAACCATGTGTTGATAAATAAAAGGAGACCAGGTGGAATTGTGATAGAGAAGCAACAAGGCATGGAGGTCTTGGTGCCTATTTATCCCCATCTGTGTCGGTTAAGGATTGATTCGCTATACGTTCTCATGTCATGTTGAACGCATGCCTAGCACTTAGTTGGTCGTATAACTCTTTCTGACCATGAAGTCGAGTAGCTCAACTCAGGCCAGGACCCGATAAGTGAAAGTGTGTACACTAGAGGCAGTAAGGATGTGCAGGGAGCCAGTGGCATGAGTCCAAGGCTAGGCCGAGCCTGAATTTTCTGGCAGACTGGTAGAATCTCTAAGGGTGTGGCGCTGATCAGACCCGTGACTATACCTGAGTTGTATCAAAGGTGACCTAAGACTACCTTAGCGCAGGTATGTCTTGTTTTGTGTTAGGAATAACTCCCCAGCTGTGTTGAAATCGATTCGAGTCACCGTCTCTCCTGGATAGTGAGAACTTGACTGAGCAGTGACAACGTAGCATTAATTGATGGAATTTGATAGTTATGATTAATATGGAAATGTTACACTGGCTATGGTTACTATTGCATGTTACTAAATGATATTCCACATGTTTGGCATTAGTTAGTTGCTAATCTAGAGATGAATAGCTATAATTAACTTGGTTACCAAATTATAAAATATATAGCTCAACTAGTGGCTTTTATGCAAAATTTTGTCAAGCTAACTCCACCTATAAAGCCTTGCATGATCCTTGGAGTCACTTTATTTCTAGTTTATGATGGATAAGTCTAGCTGAGTACATTCGAGTATTCAAGGTTCATCCCACCATGTTGTAGGTGAAGTACTCGGCCTGCTGAAGATGGTGGCTAACCGCCGGTGGGCTCGGTGACTCTATATTTATTTCTCATCTATATGCTTTTATTAGAGGATGTCACTTATGCTAGCAATGTATTTGGGACTTATATTATTGTAATCATTTGAAAGCTATGTTGTTTTCATTAATCAGTTTTAAAACCCAAACTTGTATTATTATTTGTGAACTCATTGTAAACATTATTTCCACTATAACTTTGTGTATGTGATGTGTATTTGCTTAATCATGCGATCTTGTTTATGATGTTGATTTATCGAGGTTATTCGTGACACTCGGCGGACTACCGGGTTTATATAAGTAAAAGTATGCGCGTGTCAACGTGTTAAATAGGGATAGCCATACTTGATCTTATATAAATTGGGCGGTTCTATCACATGGCTTACTCCTTCATGGCCGATTGTTCTCATGGAGAAACTGTAGGGATGGCAACAACTAATGATCGTACATGCTTAACATAACCAGCAGGGTACAGGTTAGGGAGGGGAAACTAACAGGAGGCGCGGAGGTCCTCATCGATGTCAGACGAGGAACAACGATGTCAGCGTTGAAGCAGAGAGCGGCGAGATTGGGTTTCACAAGCGGCTTCTCCAACGATAGATCGGCGATGGTGCATGAAACAACCCCAATTTCCACGAAGGGAAATCCACAGAGTTGAAGTGTAATAAGACCGTAGTAGATCATATTACCCAAATCCCAGTCGAATATCACATCCATACAACGATAATATCAGAGTACAAATAGTGCAGAATTACATAAATTATTACATCACCGTATTGGCGGGATCAAAAGTAGCATTCATTCAGAACAGCTTGAAGATAAGATTGCCAAACTCGAGCGTAGGCACGAACCCCTCAACCGTCAAACTCCTCGGAGCTATACTCCTCAGCAGAACCTGTATGCCAAAATTTATCAGTACGATTTGTACTGGCCACTCCCGACCCTATGAGCATTGCTTTGTGGAATTTGGATGCAAGTTGGATATATGCAAAAGGAACCTATAAGGCTGGGGTTTCCTATGTATTTTAGCATATCAAGTATATAACAGTATAGTCAAGTTTTAACACCATTCCCACACCTATTCCACCCATTCCCATTCTAGAGCCAGGTTTCGATCCTGGGATCGATATACCACCATCTCCACACCATCACCATACCATCGCTCAGTCGACAGGCCAACTCCCTCTCAGCACTGTCTCAAGGCTCATAGCCCCTGGCTACGACCGACACTCTCTCACTTCCAAGGGGGAGAAAAGGACTCATCTCACTATCTAGTTTAAGCGAAACCTAGGAAAGGTCCATAGCCGACAAGTCGGCACATGTATCGATCGATCAACCATACACTCTGCAGAGGTTTTACATAACCACAAGATCCGCCTTCCTCGCTGACCATCGTCAACTAGGCTAATTCCGACCGCTTGCTAGCCTAGGATAATGCCACTCTACCATTCAGCCCTGGTTCACCCCAAGTCAAGCCTGGGGTGGCTAAAACTGTGAGTCATGAGCCGGGTCCACAAGGTCTCCATGAAGTCTCGGAAGGGTGTGGGGGATCCTCCGTGCCCCGTACCTCCTTACATTGTCCGCTATCAACCTAGCAGTAGTGGCAATATCCTACCAAGTAGTCCAGCCGTCCCGCACCATATAGGGCGAGTGGTACATAAGGCTTCCCGGTGAATCTGAGTACTAGTAAGTCCTTAGGGGTGACCAAGCCAGAATGTCTTCATCAGGGTTTCCATTTATCATGCCACCACAGTACCTCCATCTCGGGCTCCTCCCATCACAGGTTCACACCCAGGACCACCTTATATACCATTTACCCACCACAGGTATCCATTCCAAGGGTGCCTAGGTAGCACCACACAACATGACTTGCCCCAGGCTCGTCGTGTACTCCAACTTGGTCGACACAACCCTCACCCTCCACACACCCAAGTCACACACGCAGCACTCTCCCCGTAGTCCAGAATACACCACGCATTAATGTAGTATAAGCATAGTAGAAGTACAAGCAAATAAAATATAGCAGTAAGCGTGTGTCTAACCTAATAGCAGGGTATGCAGGGGTAAGGTTGCGTCAAGGTAAAGGCCATCAAGAAAGCATACTACCATGCAAGTCCTATCATAGTATGATTATAATAGTAAAGTAAAGCAATAGCAGTTCTACATTTGCCATGCGTAATAGGTGCTATGAGATTGGGTGGGATGTGGCACCTTCAGTGTAGTCATCTCTATACTCCTCACGGTACTCACGATCCTCGTCGGTCTGGTGCTCCTCCGAGTCTACAAACGATCGCATTATAGTCACGTTAGCGACGTCTATAGAATAGCACAAAGGAGCAATGAAAATTCAAAAGAGCCAAATGCACTCAAGCATGGGTTCATTGCGTAGGGCTCGATTTTAGATGAATTTTGGTCCTGGTTTCATACTTTTCTGAGGTCATATGAATTAGTTATGAATTTCTGAAGTTTAAATCTATTTCTAAAAATGGAAAAAGGCTGAATTAATCCTGGGCTGACACGTGTCATGCTGTGGTTGGTCCATGTGGCTTGCTGACGTTAGCATGACGTCAGCATCACGGTTCCGAGCTGACAGGTGGGGCCCAGCTAACGTCAGCATGACATCAGCGTGACGTCATCAACGTCGTCCACACCGACAGGTGGGGCCAAAGGCTATTGGGTCACTGATAGGTGGTTCCGGTCAAAGTCAACATCGGTCAACATCGAGTCAACGGTCAATGGTCAACAGTCAGGGTCACTGACATGTGGGGCCAGGTCAACGGTCAACGTTGACCAGTCAACGGTCAACATGGCCGGGTCTCAAACGGGCTTTGGGTTGGGCCGGTCTGGGCCGGGCCGGACACGTGGCACGCTGTGACGCTGCCACGTCATGGCCGTGGGCTCTTATTGGGCTTCGTCCACAGCGTGGCTCACACCATGTGGCTCACGGTGGACCAGCGCTCATGGTCCATGGACTTATGGCAGGGCGCATGGTGGACCAAGTCCACCGTCTCTTCTCCTTGGCTCGGCTCACGTGCACCGAGCTCACGCATGGGTGGCCGGTGAGGGGGTGTTCCCCTATTTTTCTCCCGCGGTGGTGCTCCTACCGGCGGCGAGCTGGCTGTGAGCCTTTGTGGCGGTGCTGGTGCCCAATTAGGGAGGGGAAAGGCTTCCCTAGGCTACGATGACTACAATGGTGGGGGTCTAGGTGGCGGCCGGGGCTCACCATGGCACTGGCCATGGCGAACGGTGGCTCGGCAGTGCTCGCCGGTGGCGAGGTCGCATTTGCAGGCTCTCCGATGGCTCGATTGGGTAGACAGGGGCTTTAGTGGATCCGTGGGTGCACGACGAAGGCATCTAGGGCTCAAGGCGGGGCTTTGGCTTCAAGGTGGCTATTAGAGGTGTCCCGGCAGCCACGGTGACGTAGTGACGATGGTGAGGCACGCGGGTGAACCATGGGGCTCTAGCGGGGTGGTCACGGCGTGTGCGTGAGTTACCCATGGCTTCAGCGAATGGGACGGGCAAGTCAAGGAGACGCCAGGCGCTCCCAGTAGTACAGGCCACGGTGGTCGGTGCTCTGACCGGTGGTCGGGTGCTCGGACCGGTGGTCTGGTGCTCGGCATGGGGGTTTGGTGCTCGGACCGGTGGTTGGGTGCTCGGACCGGTGGTCTGGTGCTCGGCACGGTGGTCTGGTGCTCGGAGGTGGTCTGGTGCCATGGCAGCAGCGTCATGAGCATAGCATGCATGCTCGGCTACGGCGTCCGGGGAACTTGGAGAGGTCTACAGTGTCCAAGGGCTCGAGGATGGTCACAGTCAATGTGAGTGTGCTGTGCTGGTGTGCCTAGAGGCCGGGGATGGCCTTGGCCTACGTGCTCACGGTATGGAGCGCCATGGCCGGAGTAGCAGAGTCAGGCGGCGAGCAGGGCAAAAATTGGGGGCTCACCGTAGGTGCTGTGGAAGAGAGGATGGCGGTGCAGTGTCGAGTTGCGGCCGTGTAGCTCTCGAGGTAGTGCCGTGCAGCATTGACCCACGATCGTGATGACGATGACAGCATTGCCCTTGGCTCTGGTGACTTCAGTAGCGTGCGGGGGCTCCAATCCTCCTCTCACGGTCTCCTTCTCAGCCCTCTACTCTCGGTGTGGTGCAGCTGCTGAGCCACCAAGTAGCGGCGGAGGCTAAGGGAGAGGCTAGGGCACCAGACGTGAGCGGCGTGCGGCTGGCTTTATAGCCGAGCGCCATGCCTCCCATGGTGGATGGCATCGTGCGGTGGAGGCATGTGCATCGCATCAGATGGTGGTGCGAGGTTGCGTGGGCGTAGCGCAAGGGGATAGGGTCATGCCCCAGGCGTGACCCCCTAGCCTGCCCCTGCCACAGCTGTCGGGCGTCGGTCGCGTAGGTGGTTGAAGCATGGGTGAGGAAGATGACACTGTAGATGGGGGTGGCTAACATGCGGGGTCTAGTGGGCAGTGGCTGCGAGCGAGGCAGATGGGTGCATGGGCATGGGCGACACGCTGGGCCGGCTCGTGGGCCGCATACATGCGCGCACCAGTGCAAGGTGGATGCGGTTGGGCTGGCTAGGCCGCGAAGCCGAGTAGCCTGGGCTGCGAGGCCTTCTTCCTCATTTCCTTTTTCTGTTTCCTTTTTCTTCTTCCTTGATTTGAATTCAAATTTAGTTCTAAAATTTGAATTCCAATTTGGTGCACCTAATTTATTGGAGTTGTTAAGCATATCATAACTCAAATGGAAATCCAAATCACATTTTGAATAATCAATGTATGCAACACTTTATTTGTTAGAATTTAAATAAACACAATTATCTAGTGACATGCCATGCTTATGTATTTACTTGGGTTGGGGTTAGACCTAATGCATCTCTTAGGTTGGGTTACTATACATGACACTCATCATCACATGGGTGTTTTAAGAAAAATTTTGTAGTTGGTGTTTTTAGTGTGTGGGTTTTTGGGTTGTTACAGTCCTACCCCCTTAACAGAATCTCGTCCCCGAGATTAAAGTGTAACGTACTCTTCGAAGAGGTAAGGATATCGTAGCCGGAGGTTAGACTCTTTCTCCCATGTTGCTTCTCTCTCTGTGTGATTGCTCCATTGGATCTTGCACATAGGAATAGTCTTGCTTTGGGTCTCTTTGGTATCTCTGCCCAGAATTCTGATAGGATGTTCTTTATACTCGAGTGTGTCTTGAATGTCAAGTGTATCAGTTGGAACTACTTCATCGGGCACTCTCAAACACTTGCGTAGCTGTGAGACATGGAATACTGAATGTACACCCATCAATTCCTCGGGTAGCTCGAGTTTGTAGGCGAGCTTTCCAATCTTTTTGCAAATCTTGTATGGGCCAACAAATCTAGGGGAAAGCTTTCCTTTCACATGGAATCTGACAGTTCCACGTAGCGGGGATACCTTGAGATAGACGAAATCTCCCACATTGAACTCAAGTTCTCTTCTCCTTTTGTCAGCATAGCTCTTGTATCGACTTTGAGCAATTCTTAAATTCTCTCTTACTTGAGCAACTCCTTCTTTGGCATCTTGAATCTTAGCGGAGTCAAAGAATGATCTTTCTCCTAGTTGGGACCACATCAAAGGCATCCTACAGGGTCTGCCATATAGAGCTTCAAATGGCGACATCTTGATACTGGCTTGGTAGCTGTTGTTGTAAGAAAATTCTACATAGGGTAAGCATCTCTCCCAATCAGAGCCATAATTCAGTACACTAGCGCGAAGCATGTTTTCTAAGATCTGATTTACTCGTTCAGTTTGTCCATCTATCTGTGGATGATAAGCGGTACTGAAGTCAAGTTTGGTTCCAATGGACTTGTGTAGGGCTTCCCAAAATCAGGACACAAACTAAGGACCACGATCAGATATAATGCTAGAGGGAGCTCCATGCAGTCTAAGGATATGCTCAACATATAGATCCGCTAATTTTTCGGCATTGGTCTTGGTCTTAACTGGTACAAAGTGAGCAATCTTGGTCAAACGATCAACAATCACCTAGATGGAATCATTGCCTTTCTGTGAGCGGGGCAATCCAACTATGAAATCCATGGATATGTTCTCCCATTTCCACTCGAGAACGTCAAGAGGCTTTAGCAAACCTGTAGGCCTTTGATGTTCAGCCTTGACCCTATTACAGGTGTCACATCGGGCCACATGTCCTACAATGTCTGTCTTCATGCCTTTCCACCAGAAGTGTTTCTTTAGGTCTTGATACATCTTTGAACCCCCAGGGTGAATACAGTACTTAGAGTCATGAGCTTCTGTCAGAATTTTCTCTTGTAGCACTGGGTCAGATGGAACACAGATTCTGTTCTTGAACCAGATGGTTCCTTGCTCATCTTCATGGTGGTTGGTCTTATAGCCTAGTTTCATCAGACCACGGAGATATTTGATTTCTTCACAATCTTTCTGAGCTTGACGGATGTGTTCTGTGAGATCATACTATATGCGTAGCTCATTCAACATGCCGTGCGGTAGTATCTCAAGTTGGAAATCATCAATCTCTTCCTTGAGCTCAGGTGGTACGGATTCAGTGATCAAAGTGTGACAGTAGCTCTTACGACTGAGAGTATCTACGACTACATTAGCTTTTCCCGGATGACAGTGAATTTCCAGGTCATAGTCCTTGATCAACTCTAGCCAACGGTGTTGCCTCATATTCAGATCTTCTTGAGTGAAAAAGTACTTCAAGCTTTTGTGATCAGTGTAGATATCGCACTTGTTGCCTATCAAGTAATGCCTCCAGATTTTCAAGGCATGTACAACTGCTGCTAACTCAAGATCATGAGTAGGGTAACGGTTCTCATGTTCTTTCAACTGTCGAGAAGCATAAGCTATCACTCTTCCATCTTGCATCAATACACAACCAAGTCCTTGACGTTATGCATCACAATAGACCATGAAATCTTTGCTGATATCAGGCAATGCTAGTACCAGAGTTGTGGTAAGCTTTAGTTTCAATTCCTGGAAGCTTTGTTCGCACTCGGGCGTCCATTTAAACTCCTTGGTCTTCTTCAGAAGATTGGTCATTGGACGGGCTATCTTGGAGAAGTTTTTGATGAATCGGCGATAATATCCAGCCAATCCCAAGAAACTTCTGACTTCTATCACATTACGGGGTTGATCCTACTCTTTCACAGCTTCAATCTTGGCTGGGTCAACTGCGACACCTTCAGCTGATAGTACATGGCCTAGGAAGGCAACTTCCTGTAGCCAAAACTCACATTTGCTGAACTTTGCGTAGAGCTGATGTTGGGCTAATTTCTCGAGCACAGTTCTCATATGATGTTCATGTTCTTCAGCGGTGGGTGAATAGACAAGGATGTCATCAATGAATACCACCATGAACTTATCCAGTTCATCCATGAAAACCTTATTCATCATGTTCATGAAGTATGCGGGCGCATTCGTGAGTCCGAAGGATACCACAGTGAACTCAAACTGTCCATACCTCGTCACAAAAGCTGTGTTCGGGATGTCACTCTCTCGAATCTTCATCTGATGATAGCCAGATCTAAGATCAATCTTGGAGAAATACTTGGCACCTCGAAGCTGATTAAGCAGATCATCAATTCTTGGCAGGGGGGTACTTGTTCTTAATGGTGACTGCATTCAAGTTCCGGTAATCAATGCACATTCTCATTGAGCCATCCTTCTTCTTGACAAACAGAAATAGGGGATCCCTAGGGTGGTCTGATATATCCCTTTGAGATGAGCTCATCAAGCTGTTTCTTGAGCTCAGCCAGTTCATCAACTGACATGCGATAGGGTCTCTTGGCAATGGGCCCTGTTCCCGGCAGAAGATCAATGATGAACTCTACATCACGATCTAGTGGCATACCCGGTAATTCTTCAGGGAACACATCGGGGTAGTCTCTTACCATAGGCACATCATGAACTGTCTTTTCCTCTTCTTGTGATTTTGAACTCGCTTTAAGGGCACATAGGATAGAGGTGGACTTTCTAGACTGGGGTTCACATCTAATGACTTGGCCTGATGGGTGGGTCACTTGGACGTATCTAGGTGAACATGATATGATACCTTGGTGAATGGTTAACCAATCCATACCTAGGATGACATCTAGGCTAGTGGAAGGTAACAGGGTTAGGTTGGCTTTAAAGGTAAGACCCTCAATGGTAAGACTCACTCCCTTATAGATGTGGGTGCATTTTAGGTCTCCTAAAGGTGAGCTGATGATGATAGGATCTTCACATGGGGTTACAGATAGGTCATGTTCTCGTGCAAACTTGGATGATATGTATGAACAAGTTGCTCTAGAGTCAAATAGAACTGATGCAGTATTGCCATTAACTAAAAACATACCGTACACAACGTCAGGGGTAGCTTGTGCTTCCTCGGTGTCCAGATGGTTGAGACGTCCACGAGTAGCTGATCCCTTGAACTAAGACTTCTGAGCAGCTGAGTTCTGAGGGCACTCAGTGGCTTTGTGACCTGGTTGGCCACAAGCAAAGCAGGTGAAAGGCATACTGCCTGTAGGGATTGGCGCGGTTGCCTTCTAGTTTCCAGTGCTTGGTGCGGAGCGGTTTTGTGCTGGGCGTTCATTTGCTGAGCGAGGACGGTTGAAATGGTCCTGAGTGTTGTGGTCCTAAGCATATTGGTCCCGGGTGTAATGATCCTGAGCAGGGTGGGAGTATTTGGCGGTGTAGCCTCCACTTCCCTTACTCGATCCAGGGTTGTTATCCCTGTTATGGCGAGAGCGTTCCCTGGTTGGAGCATCTCTACGGAACCTCTTGCGATCACGACCATGGAGAGACTCCTCAGGCTTACGCTTCCTCTCCCTATACTCTTCTCTAGCTTCAGCGCGATCTTTCTCGATCTGGATGCAGCGATCCACTAGAGCACGCAATGTGTTGCTCTCAATAACGCCAAACTTCAACTTGATGTGCGGGTTAAGTCCCTTGCGGTAATAGTATAGCTTCTCCTTCTCAGAGTTCACAACATAGTGAGGTGCATAGCGTAGAAGGTTGGTGAAACAAGTAGTGTACTCAGTCACCCTATCCTTTCCCATCTTGATGTTGCGGAACTCCTCAGCTTTGGCCTCCATGATACCCTTGGGAATGTGATACTCAGTGAATGCTTCAACGAACTCATCCCACAAGATGTTGGCAGGGTCCTCATGGGAATCACTGAAACTATCCCACCAGGCATGTGCTGCACCTATGAGCTAGTGTGCGGTTGCTCCAACACACTCATCGTCGGTGAAAGTAGTGAGGTCAAGCTTCTTCTCCATCTCCTTGAGCTAGTCATCGGCTACAAGCGGGTCAGGGTCGGTGCCATCATAGGTAGGTGGCCTTAGCTTCAGGAATCCCTCCAGCTTCCTTTGGAAGTCATTCTGCTGACCTCCCTAGCGATGGTTTGCTCCTTCAACAAGAGCTACAAGAAGCTGGGTCTGCTGTGCCATCACTTCTGCCAGGTTTGGTGGTGGTGGTGGTGGAGGAATGTTCTCCTCAGGCGGCGGAGTATTCTCTAGGTGGAAGGGTATCCCTCCACGTCCACGGCCATGGCCATGGCCACGGTTGTTGCCACCACATCCCCCATTAGGTTCAACTGGTTTAGGGGTGGGCGCACGTCCTCGATTCATTAGGCGATTAGAACGGTGGTTCAGCATCTGCAACACAGATCATAGAGAATTTTAGTGCTTGTGGCATTAGTGCTTATAATTTCATATGATTACATGATTTTGATGATTTAAAGAAAAACATTTATGCTATCCAACACTCATTCCAAAGAAGCAATAAGATTCATAAGATGCAATAAGATCCAAAACACTCATCACATGGGTTTTATTACATAGCATCATCTCCAGTAGCTACACTTGAAGACGTGCGAGAATCATGCTATGCATAATGTCTCATAATACATCTCATAAGGGGTACATCATGGGGTACAACTTACGGAAGCTACTGACATGACTCATGACCACGCAGGGTCATCTACTCTAACTCGTATACCGCAGCTAGGATACGACTGTTCTTGATCTCGATCTCCTCGTCAGACTTGTGAAGTTGGGACACGTACTTCAAGGCCTCAACAAGCTCCTCAGTAGGCTTGGCTCTAGGTAGGGTAGGCCAGGCGTCTAGGTTGAGGCGAGTCGGGGCTAACTCAAACTCCTCTATCCTAGGCTTCGTCTTGCTGTGAACCTCCTTGGGTAGCTGATCCCACATACCCTTCATCTCCCTAAGGCACTTCCTATCAGACTTCTGCCAAGCCTGCCATGTCCTCTCACACTTGTCCTGTAGGTACTCGGTCTACCTGAGTGCCTCGATTAGGTGACCCTGGTTGCGAACAGCCTTCTTCCTGAACTCCTCTAGCTCATGAGTCAGGGTCTTGTTCCGAGATTGGATCTTCAGCATGTCAATCCCCTTGAATCTCTCTCTGTCTCCTCTGTGGTTGAACTCGGCCTTCTTGTTGTCCAACTCTCTCTGCAACTCCAAGACCTTGCTGTCAAGGTAGCAGTTCCTATTGCCTAGGTCGGCTGCTTTGTCCTGTAAGTCAGCGACCTTGGCTCTGTGGACCTCCTCATGACGGTTGAGCTCATCCTATAGCTTGGCAATTGTCTCCAGTAGACTAGCTCGCTCCTATGCTCCCTGTGAGTCTTGCTCCTGGTACTCCCACCGGAGGGCCTAGTCCTGACGTCTCCTCTGCTCCAGCTGGGTCATGTACCTATCCTACTCCAGTAGGTGAATAGCTGAGACACGAAGGCATCTATCCTCCTCGGCAAGGATAACTCTGCCTGCTGTGAAACTCTGCTCACTAGGGGTAAGGATGAGGTCAAGGGCCTAGGGAAGTAGATGAAACTCTGTCGTCTTTAGGTGCTCGTAGTGGTCCCTCATCACTCTGCGAAGTGCCTTGTGCGAGGTAGCTCGCAGTCCCTCCTCGACGGTGTCCTCTATAGTCAACTCGGTGGAAGCTGGGACAGAAGGTAAGGTAGTGCTAGCTGGGAACTCGACTGAGGTGACAATTGGTCCTTCGATTCCTCCTTCCTGAGCTGGCTTTCTGGTGCATGTGACCTTGACAAGCTCGTCGGGGACACCTAACGTGACGAGAACTCGGCAGAGGGTCTACGCAAAACCCCCGAGCTCATGTAGGTCGAAGGTAAGCTTGGCGTGGTCTAGAGGTAGCGGTCCTAGAGGCGGCCAGTTGACGTTCGTTGCCATCTGCATGTTTTAAGTAACAGGTGTTAGCAGGTCCATCATAGATAAGCCTTGCATAAAAGTAAATGTAGGGTCGGTATATAACCGAAGGAAGGGCTATCCACGTCCTATTCTATCGTCCATTTCTGAGGGTTTCGTCCTAAGGTCAAGTATGGCTCTGATACCAACTGAAACAACCCCAATTTCCGCGAAGGGAAATCCATCGAGTTGAAGTGTAATAAGACCGTAGTAGATCATATTACCCAAATCCTAGTCGAATATCACATCCATACAACGATAATATTAGAGTACAAATAGTGCAGAATTACATAAATTATTACATCACCATATTGGCGGGATCAAAAGTAGCATTCATTCATAACAGCTTGAAGATAAGATTGCCAAACTCGAGCGTAGGCACGAACCCCTCAACCGTCAAACTCCTCGGAGCTATACTCCTCAGCAGAACCTTTATGCCAAAATTTATCAGTACGATTTGTACTGGCCACTCCCGACCCTATGAGCATTGCTTTGTGGAATTTGGATGCAAGTTGGATATATGCAAAAGGAACCTATAAGGCTGGGGTTTCCTATGTATTTTAGCATATCAAGTATATAACAGTATAGTCAAGTTTTAACACCATTCCCACACCTATTCCACCCATTCCCATTCTAGAGCCAGGTTTCGATCCTGGGATCGATATACCACCATCTCCACACCATCACCATACCATCGCTCAGTCGATAGGCCAACTCCCTCTCGACACTCTCTCACTTCCAGGGGGGAGAAAAGGACTCATCTCACTATCTAGTTTAAGCGAAACCTAGGAAAGGTCCATAGCCGATAAGTCAGCACATGTATCGATCGATCAACCATACACTCTGCAGAGGTTTTACATAACCACAAGATCTGCCTTCCTCGCTGACCATCGTCAACTAGGCTGATTCCGGCCGCTTGCTAGCCTAGGATAATGCCACTCTACCATTCAGCCCTAGTTCACCCCAAGTCAAGCCTGGGGTGGCTAAAACTGTGAGTCATGATGTAACACCCCTGGTGTTTAGCTTCCACATTTGCACTGCATTTCATGAACACAAGCATCATGCATCCATTCATGAACTTATATCACATGAAACATGATTTCGAAACATTGCAACGTGTTGTATATTTCATGTGTGTTGTTCTTTTATGAAATGTAAAGTGTGCAACACTTAAGTGCAACATGTGCCCCTCACTTAGTGAAACAAGATTAGTTAATACTATGCAACAAGATCATGAAACATGTGAAACATGACTATGAAACATTTGCAACATTTCTGGTGTTTTTCATTGTTTCAGTACATACCTTGCTTGATCCTTGTGTGACCAATGTGTGGTGTGGTTAATAATCATCCTAAGTAACTTAGTTACACCTAGAATGTCATTAGGAGCAATGTTCATGTGGATCGTTTTGCCTAATTAGGTTTCCAAGTCATGGTTGACCAATTTGGAACCCTAGAGCTCCTGTGTTTGACTGTTTAAAATGTGTGGCTTAGGATGTTTGCATGTCTGAGCAACCTAAAGCAAAGTTGTAGAGGATTATGTAAGGAACAAAAGTTATTTTATGGCCATCTCATGAAAATGTGCAAAACATGCTCAAAAATGGCCTACAAGTCAGTTTTGAGATCTAATTTGAAACTCTGAAATTTTTCTAAGTGTTGTAACTGAGTTTCAGTTTCTTGTACCCTAGTTGTGAGCTTTGTAGTCTGCAAACCAAGCCGAACCAGCTCGAGCTCCAATTGTGAAAATTGTAGACCACATGTAGATCTCCATCTTTGTTAACTAAGACATGAGCTAGATCAACACGGATTAGAAGTTAATCACCACCAAATATTGCCTGTCAGTCGACACCTATGAGCTCTGAAACGAAAAATTCAGGCATCTACAGTGTTCACCGATTCAGAAATCGCCCGACGCGTGGGTGCCGCGCGTCGCCGCTCACCTGAGCACGCTGGCCACGCGCCGTGGACGCCCTGGCACGGCCGGCCGCGTCTTGAAGCCACCCCACGCCTGCCCGATGCACTCGCCCACTCCAGTTCGCCTTTCTTTGCCTCCATCGCGCGCTGCGCCAAGCAAACCACCGCTCCTCCATTGTCGCCACGAGCTTCGGCAAGCTCCCGCGCCCTCACCACTGGGAAAACGCGCACTACACCTTCACCGAAGCTCCGCCGTGATCCCCTCTTGCTCGTCGTCATCTCCGCGCGGTCATTCGACCTCAGGTGAGGCCGCTGTCGGCGTTCCTGCACCGTCGCACCCTCGCCGGAGATGAGGCCGCCGTGGTCGGGCTAGCTAGGAGCCATTTCTTTCACGATATTTGCTTCCTTGAGTTTCCCCGCGTGCCGTGGAGCTCGTACCGAGCTCTGTGGAGCCAGCCGTGGCTTGACATCGCCGGCAGTCCACGCCGGAGCCTTGCCGTGCCGCCATCACCGGCGGCAAGCTCCTTACGCTAGGTCATAGGTCGCGCCACTAGCACCAATCGACTCCTCTAATCACGTAGAGCACGTAGGTAGCCTTGGCGTCGCCGGAGTCCTCGCCGTCGGCGAGCAAGGACCACCGCCGCGGCATCAAACGCCGCCTCCTCTGTTTCGTCGGTCACTGACCGGTGGGGTCAGCTGACGACCCAGGGTCCCACACGTCAGCTGACTGTGTAGTCATTAGGATAGTTCAAAATTTCAGTTTTGTGATACTGATTTGATATTTTTGTATCTCCTGTTTTGTAGATCCAATTTGAATGGTTCCAATTTTGTTAGACTCACTGTTAGGTCTAGTATTTAAGAAAAATATATCTTGAGCATATTATGTAGAAATTTTGGGTGAATTAAATAGGAACTTGAAATGTGTTTTTGAATGCATGCAAACTTGTTTAAATCATATCTTGAGTTTCTGTGATCCAAAAATTATGAAATTTTGTGGGTGAGCTAGTCTTGTATAGTAGAAGCTCTGGTTAAAATTTGAGAGTCATTGCATGTGTAGTTTTTGAGTTATAGATTTTCCTTTTATCATTGGTAGATACTTGGGTGAATTTTAGTAAATTAATTATGAATCCTATGGCCATGAAACTTGGTAGGTAGTATCTGGGTACCTTAAAGATGCTAGGAAAAATATGAAATCTGTTGCTTGACACTTTTCACTAAGGTTTCCTAATTATGCCATTTTAAGCCATTCTGTCTTACCATTTTTGTGTAGGCTGTTGTACTTACTAAAATGGTGTGAAATTTTTATGGTAGTCTACTTGGACCATGTAGGGTCTACTGTAATTTTTGTAGATTTAATGGTGTAGCTTTCATATATGTTTACTATTTCCCCTAATTAATTAAATAAATTAAGAAATGCATTAAAAGAAAAGTTTTGGTGATGGACACCCTACTTTCTGGTGTTCTTGTGATATGTGTGATATATTAGTAAAGTTAGTTTTGTCCAATTAAGTGTTTATATCATAAGTTAATAATTAATTGTTTGCATCATGTCCCTCTGGACAGATCTGGGGACTTTAGAAAGCTCCCCATGATAATTTGGTTTTCTGTGAATGAGTTGAATACAAGAGTTGTAGATAAATTAGGTAGCTAGCTCCTGTCAAAATTTGAGGGCATTTGGCCTAGTAGTTTAGAAACTACAGCTGTTTAGAGTTAGGTTGCAGTTTTTGCTGATTCTCTGCCTTGTGAGGATAGACTTCTGTTGATTGATGAATTCGACCTGGTAAAGGTTTGAATCATGCTTTGAGGTCTGAAAATGTATTGTAGACAATTTTATAATCTTTCCAGATTGTCTTGTTGCATATCATTTGGATTTATAAATCTTCGGTTATGACTAGTTTACTGCGCCACTACATAATATTCATTTTTGCTGAAATACAAACGCTTGAATGTATGTTGTTGTAAGGTTCTCGTTGATTGTTTAGGGGTTAGCCTAACTTAAGAATATGCTTAGGTGCAGGTGCTAGGTCATTAACGGAAGATGAGCAATTATACCTTAGGTTGTATAAACGTGGTAAGTGAAAGTGATTTGAATAGGGCTTAAGTTGGAATATGCAAACTACAGCGAACATGTGCATTCCCCGAGCATCCCCGACATTCATACATGTGCATCCATGATATTTATCTTGCGCATTCATGCAATAGGTGTGCCGGAGGGAGTGACGTTGCTGGAGTTCGAGGGAGCCAACCAGGAGGAGGAACCCGAGGTGCAGGAAGCCGACGAAGCAGTCGTCGCGGAGGAATTGCCCGAGTGCCCTGACCACCAGCCTTCCTCGTTCCTGAAAGGCAAGCCCCGGAGCATATTAAGCCTCCTATGTTTTCACAAATACATTGAGTATCTTTTATTGTTGATGATGCATTAAGTATAGGAATTGGTTGGAACCAATTGCTGCATTATATATCCTTCCTTGTCTAGATATCGCACTGGAATCCCATTTAAGTCCAGGACGGGTTAAATGCTTAGCCATGCTTAGTGCGGTAGAAGTCAGGTGATTTCCTGTCACCTGCGAGCTTTAGGATGAGGTGGATCACGGTTGGCTATATTTGCTATCGTGGAAAAGAACCATGTAAATAATGAATTAAGACCGGGCGGGGTCTTGTGTAGGTTTGAACATAGTGACTCCGTCTGAGTCGTTTAAGGACCGATACGCTGTACGTCCTCATGTCATGTTGAACGCAGCCTAACACTTAGCTGGCCAGATAAGTCGTTCCGACCGCGAAGCCTAGTAGCTCGATTCAGGCCGGGAACGCGAGCAGTGGCGGCACTCTGGAGGTAGTAAGGATGTGCGGAGAGCCATTGGCATAAGTCCAAGGCGGGTTAGAGTCTCGAACAACCTTGGCAGAGTGGTTCTCTAAGAATGCCGATCTGTTCGGACCCGCGACTCCTGAATTGTACCAAAGGTGACTTGTTGCGACCCTGACGGGGGAAGCAGGGTTTGTGTTTAGGAATACCCCTCCAGCTGGATAGGAATCGATTCGAATCGCCGTCTCTCCCGGATAGTGAGAACTTGACTGAGCAGCGGCAACGTAGATTCAATTAATTTAACGACATGGTTAAATGGATGATGATAAGGTTGCCACAATGAATACCTGATATGGTTATTAATGTTTTCCCCCCTAATAAAATGATTGCTTAGTACAGGTGCTAATATAGATGACAGGTTAATGGCTAAAAAGTTACTGCTAGTTCAGGTTAAGAGTTGATTAATATTACTTATGCTTTTCTGCAAAAAGAGAATGTCAGCCAGCTCCACTACATTAAGCTATGCATAATCCTTGGTGTCATTTGTTTGGTTTTTGACGGGTAAGTCTAGCTGAGTACATTACCGTACTCAGGGTTTATTCCCTCTTGTTGCAGATGACCTCCTATATCAGGGATTCTGCAAGTATTGTCTCCACCCGGCGGGTGATGAGGACTAGATCATGGGCATGATCTCCTTTCTCTTATCTGAATGCTTTTGGCGGTCTGTGATCAGCAAACCAGTATGTGTATTTGAACTCGGTGTGTGAGTTAAACTATTTGCTTCCACATGTTTACAAGACTTGTTTTGTAATAACAATGACTCTGTGATGATGTAATCTATTTGCGAACATCTGTGAAATGTTGTAACGTACGATATGTTATGTTGGATTACTGTGATCTTGGTTGGATGCAAGTTGGTTGGAAATCCTTCGCGATTTCGGTTGACTACCGGGTTTATATGGGCTCAAGTTCGAGAATTTGATCGTTTCGGCGATTGTTTTTGTACTTGTGCCCTTATAAATTGGTTGATTCTGTGACAGCTGGTATCAGAGCTAGATTCAACATTAAACATGTCTTACGGCTATTTAAAACAAAAAGCTTTTGTTGTTAAAATGGTTTTCAAAACTTATAGTTATATATAAGTGTTCAAAAATCAAAATTTTTATGGTATACTGGTGATCACATCCCTTATAGCCCACTTAAGGACTTCTAGGTGGCTTATATATAATTACTAACTGGGGGAATTGATTGTTTCTATTTCGTCGTCCATGCGGCGTGATATTGCATGGGTGCCATTCGTTGAATGGTAATGTATGGATCAATTGCCTCTACGCTAAGGTAAGTGTGAGTTGAGAGAGCATGACCGTCCAACCGTCGGTCTAGGGGAGAGCTAGTTGTGGTTACTGGAGTATTTACATGTTGCATACATGTATATATGAAAGTACTTAATTGTGGGTACATTTGTCGGGTAATTTGGATGCCGAAGTATATATATCGGGGGATGTATATATGGAAAGTATCTTAATACTGTTTGTGTAATTAGCATTATATCTTGTTGGGTTGGGCTGCAATGAAGTTTTTCTGCAGGTACGCTAACAACGCACCGTGTAGATCGACTAGTTATCGCTAATTGAGAGAACGTATGTATGCCACCGTATATTCCGCTAAAGCTTAAATTTTCTTAGGTTTGTGAGGACGTACGGAACGAGCATGCATCATATTCACTCATGACATTCATATTGCATTACTCCCTCCCTTATAATTGCTTATCCCAAGTTTAAATTGAAATCTCTCGGCAAGAAGTTTGAAGGAGAGGAATACCCAGAAGAAGTCCAAGGTGTCTCCAATGTGGACAGTAATCACTTCGACGAGTAGTTCGTTAGCAAGTCTCACTAGTTAAGCGTTTGCAGTCATACTTGTGAAGTACCTCAATTCGCTCCCTTCGGGATGCGTATCGTAATGGAAGTTTAAAACTTGTCATGTTAGAATGCACTGCGTATGGCGCTAGTAATCTACTTGATGATGTGGTGATTGGGGAATGAATTATTGCCTCTATTTATTGTATGAAGCTTTCATTCTCATCAGTAAATTCAGTTGGCACGATTATATTGTTCTTCTCCAATGTGCTGACATCATCAATAATTACTGGTTGCGCATTGTGCAGATGCCTCGTACTCGTTCCACCGGTGCGAGTGATGATGATGATCTTCCGCCACCACCACCCACACCAACGGAACTAATAGCAATGCTTGTGGAAGGACAGCGCACTATGGCCGAGGCCCTCCGTACGATTGCGAATCGTGATGGCCGTGGTCCACGCCAAGGACCGGATCCAAATCAGTACAGTGATTTCAAGGATTTTCTTGACACGAAACCCCCAATCTTCAAGGAGGCTGAGGAGCCTCTACAAGCGGATGAGTGGTTGAATACTCTCGAGCAGAAGTTCCGTCTGCTCCGCTTGACTGAGGTGCTAAAAACTGAGTACGCATCGCACCAACTTCATGGGCCTGCTGGCATTTGGTGGAGTCATCATCGGTCCACTATGCCTGCTAATGCCCAAATCACATGGGATCAGTTCAAGTCTGCTTTCAGGGGAAATTACATTCCTCCTGGTCTTATGGCGATCAAACATACAGAGTTCATGAAGCTGACTCAGGGAAACAAGAGCCTGAACGAATACCTGCAAGCTTTCAACAACCTTGCAAGGTATGCTACTGAGTTTGTGGACACAGATGCCAAGAAGATTGCAAGCTTCAAGCGAGGACTTAGCCCCAAACTGATGAAGACCATGGGAAATTGCAAGTGCGCTCATTTTAATGAGTTTGTGAGCGATGCTTTATCGCAAGAGAACAACAATGCTGTGTACGCTGCTTCAAAAAGTCGTAAGAGGGCCTATGAGGCGGGTGCCTCACAATCTAAGGCTCCCGTCGCACAAAGGGCTCCATTCCGTCCTCCAGCGTCAGCCGCCAAGTTTCGCCCCCCGCAGAAGAAGAATCCCGCCAAGACTGGGTTTCGCAAGGCATTTACAGTTGCTCTTCCCAAGGGCACTACCAGTCAGGGCAGTTCCAGAGCTCCACCAAGCAACATGCCGTGCTGGAATTGCAACAAGACAGGCCACTGGGCAAGGGAATGCCCTTACCCTAAGAAGAATAATTACCAGGGTGGTCGTCAAGGACAAGTGAACCACACTAATATCACTGAGATCCCTTCAGGTGAGGTAGTGACTGCCGGTAAGTTTTTGATTGACCAACACCCCGCAGTTGTACTATTTGATTCAGGTGCTTCGCATTCCTTCATTAGTCCATCATTTGCATCCAAGTTTATGCAGAAAACATATACTGTTGAGGGTGAGGGTTATTGTATTAGGGCTGCCAGTGGTATTATCCCAACCAAGCTGGTAGTTGGGGACGTACAATTTGAGATAGAGGGGCGAAGTTATCAGGTTGATTTGGTAGTTTTACCAGGGCTAGGTATCGATGTGATATTGGGAATGAACTGGATGAGCCGTCATGGAGTGCTTATTGATATGTCGACTAGAGTAGTCATGCTCAGAGATCCTGGTAATCAGGAGGGTTTTCTAGTACAGTTACCCAAGGACATCAATCTTTCTTGCACGACCAATGCGGTGCAAGCAAAGTCTCTGGCAGATATCCCTGTCGTGTGTGACTTTCCAGATGTTTTTCCCGATGATTTGCCTGGATTGCCCCCGGATCGAGAAGTAGAATTCAAAATAGAGTTGTTTCCTGGTACAGCTCCCATATCTAGAAGGCCATATAGAATGCCTCCCAATGAACTAGCTGAACTCAAGACCCAGTTGAATGAACTGCTACAGAAAGGCCTTATCCGCCCTAGTTCATCCTCGTGGGGGTGCCCAGCCATCTTTGTGAAGAAGAAGGATCAGTCTCTACGCATGTGTGTAGATTATAGACCCTTGAATGCAGTTACAATTAAGAATAAGTACCCTCTGCCTCGCATAGATATCTTGTTTGATCAGTTATCTAAAGCAAAAGTCTTTTCTAAGATTGATTTGAGATCTGGGTATCATCAAATCAAAATTCGGCCTGAGGATGTCCCAAAGACTGCATTCTCTACAAGATATGGTCTGTATGAATACCTTGTTATGTCTTTTGGATTGACCAATGCCCCCGCACATTTTTCGTATCTGATGAATTCAGTGTTTATGCCTGAGTTGGACAAATTTGTGGTGGTATTCATAGATGATATCCTGGTCTATTCTGAGAATGAAGAAGATCATGTTGAACATTTGCGGGTGGTTCTTACTAGATTGCGAGAACACCAGCTATATGCAAAGTTCAGCAAATGTGAATTTTGGCTTCGTGAGGTACCTTTTCTTGGACACGTGTTGTCCGATGGTGGAATTATGGTTGATCCCACCAAGGTGCAAGAAGTACTGAACTGGAAGGCTCGCATCTCGGTGCACGAGGTTCGGAGTTTTCTGGGGTTGGCTGGCTATTATCGTCGCTTCATCCTGGATTTCTCTAAAATAGCCAAGCCTATGACTCGATTGCTGCAAAAAGACATGAAGTTTGTCTGGACTCCTGAGTGTGACGCGGCTTTCCATACCCTGCGAACTCTTCTAACATCGGCTCCGGTTTTGGCGCAACCGGATATCGGGAAACCTTTTGATGTGTTCTGTGATGCATCAGGTATTGGGTTAGGAGGTGTTCTTATGCAAGAGGGTAGAGTCATCGCTTATACCTCTCGCCAACTTCGGAAGCATGAAGTGAATTATCCAACGCATGACTTGGAACTCGCTGCAGTTGTTCATGCTTTGAAGGCCTGAAGACATTATCTGCTTGGCAATGTGTGCAACATCTACACTGATCACAAAAGCCTCAAGTACATCTTCACTCAACCAGAGTTAAATATGCGTCAGAGAAGATGGCTCGAGTTGATCAAGGATTATAACCTTCAAGTGCACTATCACCCTGGTAAGGCGAACGTTGTCACGGATGCCTTAAGCAGAAAGTCTCATTGCCACTCGCTGATTGAGAGTGATGTCCATTTGTCAAAGCTCCTTCATCCTGCAGTCCTGCACAACATCACTGTCAGTTGTACTCTACAGAGTCGAATTATCGAGCTATAGAAGACAAATGCAGGTGTGTTTCACATCAAGCGCAAGATGAAAGAGCAAGAAACCAAACATTTTCGAGTAGATGAGGAAGGCGTGTTATGGTTCAAGGATAGGTTGGTAGTTCCGAAGGATAGAGAGCTCAGAAACCAAATCATATCCGAAGCTCATTCCTCTAAACTATCTATTCATCCTGGTAGTAGTAAAATGTATCATGATTTAAAACCGCAATATTGGTGGACCAAAATGAAGAAAGAGATAGCCGCTTATGTGGCTAGGTGTGACACTTGTTGTCGGGTTAAGGCGGTACACATGAAAGCTGGATTACTTCAGCCACTCTCTATTCCAGGTTGGAAGTGGGAAGAGATAAGTATGGATTTTATAGTTGGACTCCCTACCACTCAGAGGAATTTTAACTCAATTTGGGTAATTGTGGACCGACTGACCAAGTCGGCACACTTTATTCCTGTCCGCATAGACTTTCGTCCAACCGACTACGCGGAGTTGTACTTCAACCAGATAGTCCGACTTCATGGGATCCCTCGTACTATTGTCTCAGATAGAGGACCACAGTTCACTGCTCGCTTTTGGGAGCACTTACATGGATTATTAGGGACTAAGCTCGTACGAAGTTCTGCCTATCATCCGCAAACCAATGGGCAAACTGAACGGGTGAATCAAATCTTAGAAGATATGTTGAGAGCTTGTGTCATCTCGGCTAAGGGCTCATGGGAAAAATGGTTACCCCTAGCTGAATTCTCGTACAATAATAGTTATCAAGAGAGCATAAAGATGGCACCGTTTGAAGCTTTATATGGTCGGAAGTGTAGAACCCCGTTGAACTGGGTAGAAGCCGGTGAAAAGAGATATTATGGAATTGATTTCGTTCGAGAAGCTGAAGAACAAGTCCGTACTATCCAAACCCACATGGCCGCAGCTCAAGCTAGGCAGAAGAGTTATGCTGATCGACGTAGGAAACCTATTGAGTTCGAAGTTGGAGACTTCGTTTATCTGAAAGTCTCACCTATGAAGAGTGTCCAACGCTTTGGTGTGAAGCGAAAGCTTGCGCCGAGATATGTTGGTCCGTTTGAAATCATTGGACAAAGTGGTAAAGTGGCGTACAAGATTCAATTACCTCCTGAGATGAGTGCTATCTTCAATGTCTTTCATGTATCCCAATTGAAGAAATGTCTTCGCGTCCCTGAAGAGAGAGTTCCATTGGGGGATATCGAGTTAAAATCTGATTTGACCTTTGAAGAAAAGCTGGTTCGAGTGATTGACACTCGTGAGCGAGTGACTCGGAGTCGGGTAGTCAAGTTCTATAAAGTCATGTGGAGCAATCAGGGTAGTGAACGCGATGCAACGTGGGAAAGGGAAGACTATTTGAGGGATGGTTATAAGGAATTCTATCAACAATGGTACGCTTTTCAAATCTCGGGACGAGATTTTTATAAGGGGGGAGGGCTGTAACACCCCTGGTGTTTAGCTTCCACATTTGCACTGCATTTCATGAACACGAGCATCATGCATCCATTCATGAACTTATATCACATGAAACATGATTTCGAAACATTGCAACGTGTTGTATATTTCATGTGTGTTGTTCTTTTATGAAATGTAAAGTGTGCAACATGTGCCCCTCACTTAGTGAAACAAGATTAGTTAATACTATGCAACAAGATCATGAAACATGTGAAACATGACTATGAAACATTTGCAACATTTCTGGTGTTTTTCATTGTTTCAGTACATACCTTGCTTGATCCTTGTGTGACCAATGTGTGGTGTGGTTAATAATCATCCTAAGTAACTTAGTTACACCTAGAATGTCATTAGGAGCAATGTTCATGTGGATCGTTTTGCCTAATTAGGTTTCCAAGTCATGGTTGACCAATTTGGAACCCTAGAGCTCCTGTGTTTGACTATTTAAAATGTGTGGCTTAGGATGTTTGCATGTCTGAGCAACCTAAAGCAAAGTTGTAGAGGATTATGTAAGGAACAAAAGTTATTTTATGGCCATCTCATGAAAATGTGCAAAACATGCTCAAAAACGGCCCACAAGTCAGTTTTGAGATCTAATTTGAAACTCTGAAATTTTTCTAAGTGTTGTAACTGAGTTTCAGTTTCTTGTACCCTAGTTGTGAGCTCTGTAGTCTGCAAACCAAGCCGAACCAGCTCGAGCTCCAATTGTGAAAATTGTAGACCACATGTAGATCTCCATCTTTGTTAACTAAGACATGAGCTAGATCAACACGGATTAGAAGTTAATCACCACCAAATATCGCCGTCAGTCGACACCTTGAGCTCTAAACGAAAAATTCAGGCATCTCAGTGTTCACCTCGTTCAGAAATCGCCCGACGCGTGGGTGCCGCGCGTCGCCGCTCGCCTGAGCACGCTGGCCAGCGCCGTGGACGCCCTGGCACGGCCGGCCGCGTCTTGAAGCCACCCCGCGCCTGCCCGATGCACTCGCCCACTCCAGTTCGCCTTTCTTTGCCTCCATCGCGCGCTGCGCCAAGCAAACCACCGCTCCTCCATTGTCGCCGCGAGCTTCGGCAAGCTCCCGCGCCCTCACCACCGGGAAAACGCGCACTACACCTTCACCGAAGCTCCGCCGTGATCCCCTCTTGCTCGTCGTCATCTCCGCGCGGTCATTCGACCTCAGGTGAGGCCGCTGTCGGCGTTCCCGCACCGTCGCACCCTCGCCGAGATGAGGCCACCGTGGTCGGGCTAGCTAGGTGCCATTTCTTTCACGATATTTGCTTCCTTGAGTTTCCCCGCGTGCCGTGGAGCTCGTACCGAGCTCTGTGGAGCCAGCCGTGGCTTGACATCGCCGGCAGTCCACGCCGGAGCCTTGCCGTGCCGCCATCACCGGCGGCAAGCTCCTTACGCTAGGTCATAGGTCGCACCACTAGCACCAATCGACTCACCGAATCACGTAGAGCACGTAGGTAGCCTTGGCGTCGCCGGAGTCCTCGCCGTCGGCGAGCAGGACCACCGCCGCGCCATCAAATGCCGCCTCCTCTGTTTCGCGGTCACTGACCGGTGGGGTCAGCTGACACCCAGGTCCCACACGTCAGCGGCTGTTGTTCTTAAGGATAGTTCAAATTTTCAGTTTTGTGTGTTGATTTGATATTTTTGTATCTCCTGTTTTGTAGATCCAATTTGAATGGTTCCAATTTTGTTAGACTCACTGTTAGGTCTAGTATTTAAGAAAAATATATCTTGAGCATATTATGTAGAAATTTTGGGTGAATTAAATAGGAACTTGAAATGTGTTTTTGAATGCATGCAAACTTGTTTAAATCATATCTTGAGTTTCTGTGATCCAAAAATTATGAAATTTTGTGGGTAAGCTAGTCTTGTATAGTAGAAGCTCTGGTTAAAATTTGAGAGTCATTGCATGTGTAGTTTTTGAGTTATAGATTTTCCTTTTATCATTGGTAGATACTTGGGTGAATTTTAGTAAATTAATTATGAATCCTATGGCCATGAAACTTGGTAGGTAGTATCTGGGTACCTTAAAGATGCTAGGAAAAATATGAAATCTGTTGCTTGACACTTTTCACTAAGGTTTCCTAATTATGCCATTTTAAGCCATTCTGTCTTACCATTTTTGTGTAGGCTGTTGTACTTACTAAAATGGTGTGAAATTTTTATGGTAGTCTACTTGGACCATGTAGGGTCTACTGTAATTTTTGTAGATTTAATGGTGTAGCTTTCATATATGTTTACTATTTCCCCTAATTAATTAAATAAATTAAGAAATGCATTAAAAGAAATGTTTTGGTGATGGACACCCTACTTTCTGGTGTTCTTGTGATATGTGTGATATATCAGTAAAGTTAGTTTTGTCCAATTAAGTGTTTATATCATAAGTTAATAATTAATTGTTTGCATCATGTCCCTCTGGACAGATCTGGGGACTTTAGAAAGCTCCCCATGATAATTTGGTTTTCTGTGAATGAGTTGAATACAAGAGTTGTAGATAAATTAGGTAGCTAGCTCCTGTCAAAATTTGAGGGCATTTGGCCCAGTAGTTTAGAAACTACAGCTGTTTAGAGTTAGGTTGCAGTTTTTGCTGATTCTCTGCCTTGTGAGGATAGACTTCTGTTGATTGATGAATTTGACCTGGTAAAGGTTTGAATCATGCTTTGAGGTCTGAAAATGTATTGTAGACAATTTTATAATCTTTCCATATTGTCTTGTTGCATATCATTTGGATTTATAAATCTTCGGTTATGACTAGTTTACTGCGCCACTACATAATATTCATTTTTGCTGAAATACAAACGCTTGAATGTATGTTGTTGTAAGGTTCTCGTTGATTGTTTAGGGGTTAGCCTAACTTAAGAATATGCTTAGGTGCAGGTGCTAGGTCATTAACGGAAGATGAGCAATTATACCTTAGGTTGTATAAACGTGGTAAGTGAAAGTGATTTGAATAGGGCTTAAGTTGGAATATGCAAACTACAGCGAACATGTGCATTCCCCGAGCATCCCCGACATTCATACATGTGCATCCATGATATTTATCTTGCGCATTCATGCAATAGGTGTGCCGGAGGGAGTGACGTTGCTGGAGTTCGAGGGAGCCAACCAGGAGGAGGAACCCGAGGTGCAGGAAGCCAACGAAGCAGTCGTCGCGGAGGAATTGCCCGAGTGCCCTGACCACCAGCCTTCCTCGTTCCTGAAAGGCAAGCCCCGGAGCATATTAAGCCTCCTATGTTTTCACAAATACATTGAGTATCTTTTATTGTTGATGATGCATTAAGTATAGGAATTGGTTGGAACCAATTGCTGCATTATATATCCTTCCTTGTCCAGATATCGCACTGGAATCCCATTTAAGTCCAGGACGGGTTAAATGCTTAGCCATGCTTAGTGCGGTAGAAGTCAGGTGATTTCCTGTCACCTGCGAGCTTTAGGATGAGGTGGATCACGGTTGGCTATATTTGCTATCGTGGAAAAGAACCATGTAAATAATGAATTAAGACCGGGCGGGGTCTTGTGTAGGTTTGAACATAGTGACTCCGTCTGAGTCGTTTAAGGACCGATACGCTGTACGTCCTCATGTCATGTTGAACGCAGCCTAACACTTAGCTGGCCGGATAAGTCGTTCCGACCACGAAGCCTAGTAGCTCGATTCAGGCCGGGAACGCGAGCAGTGGCGGCACTCTGGAGGTAGTAAGGATGTGCGGAGAGCCATTGGCATAAGTCCAAGGCGGGTTAGAGTCCCGAACAACCTTGGCAGAGTGGTTCTCTGAGAATGCCGATCTGTTTGGACCCGCGACTCCTGAATTGTACCAAAGGTGACTTGTTGCGACCCTGACGGGGGAAGCAGGGTTTGTGTTTAGGAATACCCCTCTAGCTGGATAGGAATCGATTCGAATCGCCGTCTCTCCCGGATAGTGAGAACTTGACTGAGCAGCGGCAACGTAGATTCAATTAATTTAACGACATGGTTAAATGGATGATGATAAGGTTGCCACAATGAATACCTGATATGGTTATTAATGTTTGCCCCCTAATAAAATGATTGCTTAGTACAGGTGCTAATATAGATGACAGGTTAATGGCTAAAAAGTTACTGCTAGTTCAGGTTAAGAGTTGATTAATATTACTTATGCTTTTCTGCAAAAAGAGAATGTCAGCCAGCTCCACTACATTAAGCTATGCATAATCCTTGGTGTCATTTGTTTGGTTTTCGACGGGTAAGTCTAGCTGAGTACATTCCCGTACTCAGGGTTTATTCCCTCTTGTTGCAGATGACCTCCTATATCAGGGATTCTGCAAGTATTGTCTCCACCCGGCGGGTGATGAGGACTAGATCATGGGCATGATCTCCTTTCTCTTATCTGAATGCTTTTGGCGGTCTGTGATCAGCAAACCAGTATGTGTATTTGAACTCGGTGTGTGAGTTAAACTATTTGCTTCCGCATGTTTACAAGACTTGTTTTGTAATAACAATGACTCTGTGATGATGTAATCTATTTGCGAACATCTGTGAAATGTTGTAACGTACGATATGTTATGTTGGATTACTGTGATCTTGGTTGGATGCAAGTTGGTTGGAAATCCTTCGCGATTTCGGTTGACTACCGGGTTTATATGGGCTCAAGTTCGAGAATTTGATCGTTTCGGCGATTGTTTTTGTACTTGTGCTCTTATAAATTGGTCGGTTCTGTGACACATGAGCTAGGTCCACAAGGTCTCCATGAAGTCTCGGAAGGGTGTGGGGGATCCTCTATGCCCCGTACCTCCTTACATTGTCCGCTATCAACCTAGCAGTAGTGGCAATATCCTACCAAGTAGTCCAGCCGTCCCGCACCATATAGGGCGAGTGGTACATAAGGCTTCCCAGTGAATCTAAGTACTAGTAAGTCCTTATGGGTGACCAAGCTAGAATGTCTTCATCAGGGTTTCCATTTATCGTGCCACCATAGCACCTCCATCTCGGGCTCCTCCCATCACAGGTTCACACCCAGGACCACCTCATATACCATTTACCCACCACAGGTATCCATTCCAAGGGTGCCCAGGCAGCACCACACAACATGACTTGCCCTAGGCTCGTTATGTACTCCAACTTGGTCGACACAACCCTCACCCTCCACACACCCAAGTCACACACGCAGCACTCTCCCCGTAGTCCAGAATACATCACGCATTAATGTAGTATAAGCATAGTAGAAGTATAAGCAAATAAAATATAGTAGTAAGCGTGTGTCTAACCTAATAGCAGGGTATGCAGGGGTAAGGTTGCGTCAAGGTAAAGGCCATCAAGAAAGCATACTACCATGCAAGTCCTATCATAGTATGAATATAACAGTAAAGTAAAGCAATAGCAGTTCTACATTTACCATGCGTAATAGGTGCTACGAGATTGGGTGGGATGTGGCACCTTTAGTGTAGTCGTCTCTGTACTCCTCATGGTACTCACGATCCTCGTCGGTCTGGTGCTCCTCCGAGTCTGCAAACGATCGCATTATAGTCGTGTTAGCGACGTCTATAGAGTAGCACAAAGGAGCAATGAAAATTCAAAAGAGCCAAATGCACTCAAGCATGGGTTCATTATGTAGGGCTTGATTTTAGATGAATTTTGGTCCTAGTTTTGTACTTTTCTGAGGTCATATGAATTAGTTATGAATTTCCGAAGTTTACATCTATTTCTGAAAATGGAAAAAGGCTAAATTAATCCTGGGCTGACACGTGTCATGCTGTGGTTGGTCCACGTGGCTTGCTGACATCAGCATCACAGTTCCGAGCTGACAGGTGGGGCCTAGCTGATGTCAGTGTGACATCATCAACGTCGTCCACACCGACAGGTGGGGCCAAAGGCTATTGGGTCACTGATAGGTGGTTCCGGTCAAAGTCAACATCGGTCAACGTTGAGTCAATGGTCAACAGTCAGGGTCACTGACATGTGGGGCCAGGTCAATGGTCAACATTGACCAGTCAATGGTCAACATGGCCGGGTCTCAAACGGGCTTCGGGTTGGGCCGGCTTGGGCCGGGCCGGACACGTGGCACGTTGTGACGCTGCCACGTCACGGCCGTGGGCTCTTATTGGGCTTCGTCCATAGCGTGGCTCACACCGTGTGGCTCATGATGGACCAGCGCTCATGGTCCATGGACTTATGGTAGGGCGCATGGTGGACCAAGTCCACCGTCTCTTCTCCTTGGCTCGGCTCACGTGCACCGAGCTCACGCATGGGTGGCCGGTGAGGGGGTGTTCCCCTATTTTTCTCCTGCGGTGGTGCTCCTGCCAGTGGCGAGCTGGCTGTGAGCCTTCGTGGTGGTGCTGGTGCCCAATTGGGGAGGGGAAAGGCTTCCCCAGGCTATGGCGACTACGATGGTGGGATCTAGGTGGTGGCCAGGGCTCACCATGGCGTTGGCCATAGCGAACGGTGGCTCGGCAGTGCTCGCCGGTGGCAAGGTCACATTTGCAGGCTCTCTGGTGGCTCGATTGGGTAGACAGGGGCTTTAGCAGATCTATGGGTGCACGGCGAAGGCGTCCAGGGCTCAAGGCAGGGCTTTGGCTTCAAGGTGGCCGTTAGAGGTGTCCCGGCATCCATGGCGACGTAGTGACGACAGTGAGGCACGCGGGTGAACCATGGGGCTCCAGCGGGGTGGTCACGGCGTGCGCGTGAGTTACTCATGGCTTCAGCGAACGGGACGGGCGAGTCAAGGAGGCGCCAGGCGCTCCCAGCAGTACTGCCCATGGTGGTCGGTGCTCTGACCAGCGGTCAGGTGCTTGGACCGGTGGTCTGGTGCTCGGCACGGGGGTCTGGTGCTCGGACCGGTGGTCGGGTGCTCAGACCGGTGGTCTGGTGCTCAGCACGGTGGTCTAGTGCTCGGAGGTGGTCTGGTGCCATGGCGGCGGCGTCATGAGCGTAGCTTGCGTGCTCGGCTATGGCATCCGAGGAACTTGGAGAGGTCTACAGCATCCAAGGGCTCGGGGATGGTCACGGTCAACATGAGTGTGCTGTGCTAGTGTGCCTAGAGGCCGGGGATGGCCTTGGCCTACGCGCTCACGGTATGGAGCGCCATGGCCGGAGTAGCAGAGTCGGGTGGCGAGCAGGGGAAAAATCAGGGGCTCACTATAGGTGCTGTGGAAGAGAGGATGGCGGTGCAGTGTCGAGTTGTGGCCATGTAGCTCCAGAGGTAGTGCCGTGCAGCGCCGACCCACGATCATGATGATGACGATGGCGTTACCCTTGGCTCTGGCGACTTCGGCAGCGTGCGGGGGCTCCGATCCTCCTCTCACGGTCTCCTTCTCGGCCCTCTACTCTCGGTGTGGTGCGGCTGCTGAGCCACCAAGTGGTGGCGAAGGCTGAGGGAGAGGCTAGGGCACCGGGTGTGAGCGACGTGCAGCTGGCTTTATAGCCGAGCGCCATGCCTCCCATGGCAGATGGCATCGTGCGGTGGAGGCGTGTGCATCACATCAGACGGTGGTGCGAGGTTGCGTGGGCACGGCGCAAGGGGATAGGGTCATGCCCCGGGCGTGACCCCCTAGCCCGCCCCTGCCATAGCTGTCGGGCGCCGGTCGCATAGGCGGTTGAAGCATGGGTGAGGAAGACGACACTATAGACGGGGGCTGACATGCGAGGTCCAGCGGGCAATGGCTGCGAGCGAGGCAGATGGGTGCGCGGGCGTGGACGACGCACTGGGCCGGCTCGTGGGCCACGTACGTGCGTGTGCCGGTGCAAGGTGGACGCGGTTGGGCTAGCTGGGCCACGAAGCCGAGTAGCCTGGGCTGCGAGGCCTTCTTCCTCATTTCCTTTTTCTGTTTCCTTTTTCTTCTTCCTTGATTTGAATTCAAATTTAGTTCTAAAATTTGAATTCCAATTTGGTGCACCTAATTTATTGGAGTTGTTAAGCATATCATAACTCAAATGGAAATCCAAATCACATTTTGAATAATCAATGTATGCAACACTTTATTTGTTAGAATTGAAATAATCACAATTATCTAGTGACATGCCATGCTTATGTATTAACTTGGGTTGGGGTTAGACCTAATGCATCTCTTAGGTTGGGTTACTATACATGACACTCATCATCACATGGGTGTTCTAAGAAAAAAATTGTAGTTGGTGTTTTTAGTGTGTGGGTTTTTGGGTTGTTATAGTGCATCACTGGGGCAATGGCAGTCATGCAGATGGAGATTAGTAGGTTGGCATTGATAGATATTCAGCATGTAAATCACATACATGGACAGAGATGAACGGTTGGCTTTGATAGATATTCAACATGTAAATCACGTACATGGATAGAGATGAATGGCCAGGTCTGGGGTAGGCTTGACTTGAGGGGCACATATCCTAAACTCTCACATCGTGTCCCCGGTTTTGTTAGAGATGCATCGACCTTCAGACAAAGTAGGAGCAACATGCTTGCATGCTTGTTCTCCCTATTTTCATTATGAAACTGAACCTGTAGGCTTGCATGACCTAATGAGCTGTGCAGATCACATAGAAGAGAGAAGGAGCGTGTACGCTGGATTTCTCATGATGGAGGCGAGACGTCCACGGACAGCTGACCATGTTGGAGATTGATGACGGATCTAGATGAAACACGAATGGCGGCAGGAGGGGAACTTGCAGCAGATGAAACTATGGTGACCGCCATAGCTTTGACAGACAGCTGGACTCCATGCGCCCATCGGCAACAACGAGCTCCACTATAACACCCTGTGTCTAAAACTAATTATATGGCCTAGCCCCACACATGGAACAGGTCTGCATACGCGTAGCACCTCTCTTACACTTTCATCCTCGCTTCATGTAAAAGGATTAACCTGGAGGTGCTATGTTTGGAATAAAAAGGATTATAAGCTGGCCCTCACCCTCCTAAACTTCCAAGGTGGTACTAAACCCACAAACAACAACTCCACATGTACCACTTGGGCTACATGGGCCAACTTCATAACTACTATAGGCTACTAATGGGCTGGGGTGTTACATTCACCCCCTTAAGGGCTGACGCCCTTGGTAGCTCACCACAAATATGTGGCAGATGTCTTGGACCACCACTTGGTACACCCCTACACAGGCACATGCAGTAAGGGTTGATGCTCCGATACCATCTGTAACACCTGTAACACCCAAAATGCGTTTTGAATGTTAGAAAGCACGATGTGGTAAATGTTTCGATGGGAGTTTTAATGAGTGGTAAAAAAACTTTATTTGTTGTTCAGATGGACAATTAAAGACTATAGACACGTAGAGCTCATCGAATGCTTTCGTTCGACTACTCATACATGTTGTCTGGAGTTTGGAGCACGAAGTTATTGTTGCTGCAAGTTCTTATAGAAAAAAGCATCGAGCTACAGTAATGAAGTTAATTGAAAGAGTGTTCTCTATGCACAACCAAAAATTGAAAATTTTGGGATGTGACATAATGAAGTTAATCGAAAGAGTAAGAGACAAAGGACTACAAAATCCTTTGGTGATGACTACACTATATACCTTGTGGATGTCACACCAAGAACCATTATAGAGGCATACTCTTCTCCTGACGCTAACTATTGGAAGGAAGTAGTAAGGAGAGAGATAGATTCTATTATGTCTAATTGAACTTGGGAGGTCATTGATCATCCTTATGGGTGAAGCTTGTAGCATGTAAATGAATTTTCAGCAAGAAGCTAAGGCCTGATGGTACTATTGAAATGTAAAAGGCAAGACATGTGGCCAAGGGTTACACCAAGAAACAAGGCGAGGACTTCTGTGATACTTATTCACTAGTGGACCAATTGACCATAGTTCAAGTACTACTTGCCCTGGCCGCTTCTCATGGTCTTCTCATTCATCTAATGGACATTAAGACAACTTTCCTATATGGGGAGTTAGAAGAAGAGATCTACATGGATCAGCCTAACCGGTTTGTGGTAAAAGGTCAAGAATGAAAGGTGTGCAAGTTAGTGAAGTCTTTGTATGGTCTAAAACAAGCACCTAAGTAATGGCATGAAAAGTTTGACAAAGCTATGACATCCATTAGCTTGTTGCAAACTAACCTGACAAATGTGTGAACAATCGCTATGGTGGAGGAGAAGGAGTGATTCTATGTTTGTATGTCGATGACATACTGATATTTGGGATCAACCTCAATGTAATTGAGGAGGTCAAGGACTTTCTGGCCAAAAGCTTTGGCATGAAAGATTTGGGAGTGGCTGATGTGATTCTAAACACTAAGCTACTAAGAGAAGAAAATGGTGGGGTTACACTAGTGCAATCCCATTATGTGGAGAAAGCCATAGTCGCTTTGGTTATATTGACTGCAAGCCTATTTCCACTCTGTTGAAGTTTTCAACCTTAGTAATGAAGATCAACGTATCGCACATATGGAATCAAAAGGGTAACACATGAGATATAGATTTATACTGGTTCGTATGTGGTATCCTCCTTCCAGTTTGGAGTAGATCTCTTATTCTCGTGTGCTCATGGAAATGTGGTCTACCCAAAGCACAAGGTATCCTTCCTTAATATCTATCACCAAGGTTGACTTACAGAATATGGATTGTCCATGAACTAATGTTTGTTTCTATATGAAAAATGTCTGAAAACAAATATAGCCATGAGTTAGTTCAGTACCACCAGATGATAGGATCTCAGAGCTATATTGCTCAATGCTATGTCATGGTAAGATAAATCGCTGCATCTTTACAAACTTTTGTGATTTTTAGTTGATATTGGATCTTGTATGTGTATAGAATGTCCACTAGCAGCTTGTATGTGTTCAGAGTGGTAGAGTATTCAGAACTGTTGTCTAATTTTTCAAAACTGGGCTTTGGTGGTGTGGGCTAAAATCATCCATATTCAGGATCTTGTTGGCTGGGCTAGTTATCATAAATATGTTTTTTTAGTTGATACTTATCTAAAATTGTTGGATGGTAGCATGCACAATTTTTAGAGAACTTGCTTCCCTCCTTATTTAAAAATTGATGTTATGTTGGAATGCAAAAATTTTAGAGAACTTGCTGGGATGGTCCACTTAAATCTAGGACATCCTTTTAAAATTTAGAACTTGCTGCCCTCCGTATTTAATATAAACCATTTCCCCTAGAACTAAGCGAATTTTTGGTACAAGCTAAGCTGCTATCCTGCTCCCTTAGGATACAAATGAGTAAATGTTAATATTGATGCTACTGTACTGATGCTGCTGTGCTAATGCTACTGTGCTGCTGCTGGTTGCTGTTGCTGCTACTATCTTGCTAATGTTGTTGTGCTGCTATTCTGCTGTTGTCCCAGTCACAACTATCTAATTAAGTCCAAGTTTGAGCGCTAGGGAGTGCAGCTGCTTTCCTTAAATGATGTGTTCATTGTCAATAATGGTTTGTTGGGTTCATCTCTAGCCCAGGGGGATTAAAGGGGATTTTTTACTTGGCTTGATGGACCGGTTGCAAGCGTGAAGGGCAAGTTGAAGGCTTTGGAGCGATGAACCATGTGGCGGTGAAGCTTGAGCAGGACTTGGCGTCGATGGACAAAGGCAACGGTAAAAAATAAGTGAGGTCAAGATCAATAAACCAACAAGGTCACGTGATGCTATGAAGTGGATCATATCATTTGTGATATGATTGGTGCATGTGTTGCATCAACATTGGAGGAGATGGAATAGGAATGCGCAAGGCAAAGGTATAACCTATAGGACATTTAATTTCACCGGTCATAGGTGTGTAGAGAAGTTTATGATCGGGTTTAATATAGATGGTCGTACTATCAAGAGGAGTAAACTTGTTTACATATCGGTCATCTAGTGCCACTCGAGTGATCTAATTTTGCATCGTTGCTAGGATCGAGTGGCGTGGTGAATTGAGAGATGAATCCTTTTAAAAATGATTGTGAAAATGCTAACACACTTGCACAAGATGGTGAACACTTCATGGTGTTAGCATATTTGCAAAGGTGGTGAAAAAGGAGAAGAAATAGCACATAAAAGGGTGAAAATAGAGGAGGTGCAGCTCAGCCGACAATTCCCTTTGCTAAGCAAGAAATTCTTATTGAGGAATAGTGCCAAGAGGACAAGCTTGCATGCATGTCAGTGAGATGTCAGTGAGAGAGAACTTGGTCAACCTAGCAATTCTCCTTTCTCAGCAAGAAATTCTTGTTGAGGAATAGTGTATCAGAGAGAGAGGGTCATAGTGATCGGACGCATAGGTAGTGTGACCGGATGTGAGTCCTGGTCAGCTTCGTGACGCACTGGCGAGTGGCGTGGCTTGGCCTGAACATTGGCCTAGGGACGTGACCGGACACGCCCTAGTACTGTTCACCAGCCTGCACTGCACACAGCAAGCGAATGAACACGGCAGCGAGTCCGATCGTACATGACTAGACTGCATCCAATCACTAAAAATCAGCTCTGGGAGCTCTCTAGACATGATCGGATGCTAGGGTTGTGAGAGTCCGGTCGTTTTAATCGGTGAGTCCAGTCAGTTGCTGACTGTGCATGTATGTTGGGAGTCATTGGGCTACAATGTCTAAATTCAAATGGCTAGTCCACGTGGCTGACATCTAGTGATCGGACGCTAGCCCTGTGTGTCCATTCTGTAGTAGAGGTGAGTCTAGTCATCTCGATTTTTACCCAGTGAAGGGGTAACGACTGTTTTTGTTGATGGGTCTATAAATATAAGTGGTGGCCAGCCTTGGGCTGGTTGCTGAGCACCCTCACTGCCTTGGTGGCTTGTGTAGGTGTGCTTGGATGCCCTCTAACTCACTTGTCCTTGCAAGAGTGCGAATCGATTGTGAGTGAGTGATTCTAGTGCAATTGCATTGAGAGATTGCATCGAGTGGCACTAGGTCACCGAGTTGCAAACTGGTGGTGCTTGTTGCTCTTGGAGGTTGCTAGCTCCTAGATGGCTTGGTGGTGGTCTCCGTCAAAGCATGCAAGGAAGCTTGTGTGGTGCTCTAGAGAAGAGATTGTGAGGGGTGTTGTGCTTGACCCACGGGAGCCACGAAGAGCAACTCTAGTTGAGCGTGTCATTGAGCTACCCTCACTTGGTCCTGTCGGGTTCTTGCGGCACTCAACGTGTGGGCTTGGTGTGGCGCCAATTAGCCGCCATGAATGGTAGACACAACGAAGATTAACGTGCTGGCAAGCACGTGAACCTCAGGATAAAAATCACCATGTCATCCTTGTCTTCCCTTTAGTTTGCATCCCGATTACACAAGCTTCTACTTACTTTTCATATATTGTGCTTGTGTAGTTGCTCTTGTAATTAGTTAGCTTGTGTAGCTTGCTAGTTACCTTCTTGCTTGTGTAGCATAGAAGTGGCTCTCTTGAGCAACTAATTTGGCTTGAGTAGCCTTGTTAGTTGCATTGCTTAGTATGTATAGCTAGGTAATTTGCGCTCTATAATTTGGCTTTGTGTAGCCTTGTTGTTGGGCATTGCTAGTGAGCTTAGGGGCTTTGTGCGCTTTGCATCACTAGTTGTGTAGGAGCTCCCCCGGTTGCTTGAAGTACTAGTTGCATAGGTTTGTGTGACGTTGCAAGCTAGAATTGTTAGGTGAGCTCTAGCTAGCCTGACACCTTTGCTACCTATTTAGTATCTTTGTAAGGTGCTTGAAACTTAGAGGGGTGTAGTCTTGGCTAGACCAATAGTTTTTATTCCGCATTTGTTTCAGTTAGCCGGTGCATTTAATTTTAGAAAGGACTATTTACCCCCCCCCCCTTTAGTACGCCATCTCGACCCTACACGTGGTATTGGAGCTAGGTCTCTCATTTGTGGTCTTCACCAACCTAAGAGAATGGTGTCTAGTGGGCTAGATGATTGTGACTCACACATTTTTTATGGCACAAACTTTGCACGGTGGAAAAGTCACATGCTTGATCATTTTCGTGCAAAGAGACCTAAGTTTTGGTGGATTGTTACTAGTGGTCTCACCCAAGTCTTGGACCATAGAAATCTAACCAAAGCTCAAAGGGTTCTCTTTGAACTTGATGCACATGGTTATTGCTTTCTAATGGATGCTTTGAGTTTAGAGATTTATTATATGGTGGATTGCAAAAGAACTGCTCATGAGTTATGGGAGGCAATCAGCAGCCTCTATGGTGACTCCTCCACAAGTGATGATGACAAAGTCAAGGAGGATGATCTCAAGGAGGAGATGCATGAGTGTGCTAAGCATCACCGCAATTTGGTGATTGTGGAAGATTGCTCCACCTCATGGTCAAATGATGATGATGAAAGATCTACCACAAGTTCACTTGACAAGGTTGATGATGATACCTCAAGTGATGCAAATGATGATGCTACTCCATGCACACTTGATGGTGATGATGATGATGATGGTTCATGCTCGGGCCATGATTGTGATGCTACAACAAGCCCATCCACTACACCACATTGCTCCATGCCACAAGGTGACATCAAGGTATCCAATGCTAATGTGGTTGACCATGTTGATTCATATGATGAGCTTGTTAGTAGACTTGCTAGCATGACTATGTCTTTAGAAAATAAGAAAGCTAAAACATTGAAATTGGAAAATGATAACTCATTTCTAAAGAATTCATGTGAAGAACATAAGCACTTACTTGATGTTCTTAACGCTTCACATGATGAGCTAAAATTGACTCATGAGGGACTTATTAGTGTCTCATGAAGAATTATTGGAACAACATGCTACTCCCATTAAAGTGTTTTTAAAGAAACTTGAAAATAATGAGAGCTCATCACATGAGTCAAATGATCTATTGCAACGTGTGACTAACTCTTGTGATGTAGGGAAGAAGCATGTATCCACCTCTTGTGATGATTTATTAGCTATGCCATGCTCTTCATATTTAGATGCTTGTTCTACTTCTATGTCTTGTGAGGCTAACCTTTTGAAGGAGAACAATGAGCTCAAAAATGAAGTGAAGAATTTGAGCAACAAGCTAGAGAGGTGCTACAGCACCAAAATCACCTTCGAGCATATGTTGAACAATAAAAGAAGCTATGGTGATATGAGTGGCACTGGATTCAACAAGAGCATGACGAAGGGGAAAGGAAAAGAGAAAAAAAAGATGAAGAAGCAAGAACAAAAGAGGCTATCTCATTTCATGTGCTTCAAATGCCATGAAGTGGGACATCTTGCAAATGGTTGCCCCAATGTAGAGAAGCTCAAGTTGGAGCAAGAAGAAGAGAGGCTAAAGCATGTCAAGTGCTTCAAGTGCCACATGTCATCTCACCTCAATGTGCCCAACCAAGCAATTAGCGAAGCAAAAAGGAGAGCCTCAACCAAAGCCACAAGTTGAGCAAGAAAAGACACCCGAAGAGCAAATCAAGATCAACCATGAAGATGGTGGTAACTTGATGATGATGAAGAACAAGAAAACAAGAAGGGGTGGAAGAGCAAGGCATCAAAAGCTTATTCAAGATGCCAAGATGATGAGCAAGACTCAAGATGAGAAGAAGGTGTATGCTCACACCAAGTGCTTCAAGTGCGGAGATATGGGACACTTTGCCTCAAGGTGTCCTACAAAGCTTGAGAAGAAGGCTCAAGCAACTCATGAGAGGCAAGGCAATGAGAAGCAATACAAGGAAGAGATGGCTCTACCAAGAGAAATTGCTACTCATGCCGAAAAAGGGGACACATGGCAAATTCATGTCCCCTGGGTAACAATTCTAAGCCCATTTCAATTGATGATGATATCGTGCTTAGAAAGGATGGTAATGGTACCTCTATGGTTGCTATTGCAAAAAATCCCGCTACTCATACTAAGGCAATGCCTAAGTATGTTGCTCCTAACTTGAGAGGACCCAAACTAGTTTGGGTACCATCAAAAGTGGATGATTGTTTGTAGGTATCATCGACATTGGAGGCTTGATTCAATTGAATTCTTATTGTTCATCATGTGTTGAGTCAAGTATTGAAGCATAGTGCAAATCTCATCCCAATGCCAAGTCAAAACAAGTGAAGTCCAAAAGTGCTATACCATACAAGTGCTATAATTCTAGTTGTGGATGATTTATTGGATATATTAGGTGTCATGCAAATATTTGAGTTGAAGCTTGCTAGGGATGATCATGAGCTAATTAAGGTATATTTCTATTTGATCTTATTCATTTGGGTGTATATAAGATAATTGAATTGGATATATATGCATATGTTGCTTGCTATGAGATTATGGAATGGATTAAATGCTTAGAAATCAAATTTGAGTTGGTTTGAATGGATAAATTCATAAGATGACATTTAATAAGTGGATTGAAAGGATTTTTTCTTGTGAAAGTATTCATGCACGTTGATTTCAAGTTTGGTTCAGAAGAAGTATAGCTCAATTGATTGAAATATATCCTATATTTGAAAATCTGAGCTAGCTGAGATCAAATCTGAGTTTGAGGGACCAAATCTATTTAAATTGGCTTGAAATTTGGTATGCATGCTCTAGACTTATAATACTAGTTTCTGTACTAATCTCATGAGAATTGGATAAGAAATGCTTTCGTTTTGGAGTAGATCTTGTCAGCCTTAGTACAACAGTTTTCAGCATGGAGCAGTGTTGGAAGATGTGAAATCTGATAGCAATCTAGAAGTTAAATGAATCTAAAATTTTTACATCTGCTAGACTACTTAGGGAAGCACATCTCCACTAAATTTTGTGGTAATTGGATCTGTACATTGGGAGATATAGATTTTTCTTTGAAGAGTATAGAATCTGCCAGAAAAGTGACAATTATTGGATTGATCAAGAGTCACTTTGATTGAAAGGTCCTCAAGTTGGAAACATGATTATAAGTGGTTGAGGTACCTAAGTTTGGCTTTGTATTGATCTAGAAGCATGACAAGCAAAGAATACAAGGCCATTTGATTGTGGAGTGTATTTGGCACACATTTGGTACTCAAATTAGAGATCAAGATCAAACTCAAGATGAAGATGAAGTTTAAGTTTTAGTGACAATTTGGAGATCATTTGGTAGAAAGAAAAGGACTTAAATAAGTAGAAAGAAAATAACTTAAAGAAGAAGGATTCAAGGTTACATATCAAGTTAAGTCAATCACTTAGATCAATCAATCAAGTTGTTTCAAGTAAGTATCAAGAATGGTTCTTTGAAGAGAGGTCACTTCTCCCTAGTGTAGGGGTTTGCCGCCTTTTGTATGTAAACCAAGTGTGGTACTTAGAAGGCTAACATGGAAGTGGTGATCTAACGGACATTCGAGACGCTTAGTTGAAGCAATCAAAAGGGTTGATCTAGCAAGCAAGCAACACCCAAAATAGAGCTAGCCATGATAATTCAAGTGATACTCTAAGTAGTTCTCTCATGCAAGCATTGATCAAAGGATGAAGCAAGCCAACCACAATAAGTTAGTGCACTTGATCATTAGTGGTTCTCATTTCATATGGGTGAGGAATGGAATTCAAATACAAATATTGGTCTTCACCAAGCTATTGAATTGGACTTCACATTGCTATTTCAGAGCTCAATTGGAATCTAATGACTATCCTGTACTCCAAGATAGCAAAGGTATCATTGCATTGTGCATGATCATTTTTCATCCCTTACTAGTATGCGGATAGTGCATATAGTACATGCTTATATATAGGATCATGCATAACAAATGAAAGTTTAAAATTCATAGCCTACCACTATTGCTTGAATGTTTAAATTGATCTAGTGGTAGTATATGGGTTTGTTCATGAGCTAGTGAACCCAAGTACTTGATTTATTTTGGATTGCCAACAAGTGACAAGTACAACCTCGATAAGATAACCGCTTAATATGTGTGATGAAGCTTAGAGAGGGTTCAAACCGGACTTGGAAGCTTAGGCAAATCAATCTAGTTCAAGTCAAACCTAGAAGCTCATGAAGATGACAAGTGTTCAAGAAATGGTTATAAATGACAAATCCTACAAGTGGTTCCATGATTGTTCTTACACGTGCTATATCTAGATTATCACATTGTTACAAGTAGTATTCATACAAGTGGTATCTAGCACATCAAATGGTGGTTTGATCGGACGTTGGCCTAGGGACGTGACCGGATGTGCCCCTGATATTGTTCACCAGCTGGCACTACACATAGCAAGTGAATGGATGTGGCAGCAAGTCTAATCATACATGACTGGACGCATCCAGTCACTAAAAGTCAGCTCCAGGAGCTCTCTGTACATGATCGGATGCTAGCTTGTGAGAGTCTGGTCGTTTTAATCGGCGAGTCCGGTCAGTTGCTGACTGTGCACGCATGTTGGGAGTTGTTGGGCGGCAACAACTAAATTCAAATGGCTAGTCCACGTGGCTGACATCTAGTGACCAGACACTAGCCCTGTGTGTCTGATCAGTAGTATAGGCGAGTCCGATCGCCTTGATTTTTACCCACTGCAGGGGTAACAACTATTTTTTGTAGATGGGGCTATATATAGAAGTGGTGGCTGGCTGGCCTTGGGTTGGTTGCTGAGCACCCTCACACCTTGGTGGCTTGTGCAGGTGTGCTTGGATTCCTTCTAACTCACTTGTGCTTGCAAGAGTGCGAATCGATTGCAAGTGAGTGATTCTAGTGCGATTGCATTGAGAGATTGCATTGAGTGGCACTAGGTGATCGAGTTGCAAGCTAGTGGTGCTTGTTACTCTTAGAGGTTGCCACCTCCTAGATGGCTTGGTGGTGGTCTCCATCTATTACACCCTGAAAAAGTTCATTTTCTAAAATAGCCAAATTGATTTATTTAAGCTATTTTTGTGAGCATTGAACCTAGCGAAATAAAAATTTTATGGAATTAAAATTAATTATAAGGTTAGTAACCTCTTGATGCATACATGATGCTGCATATTTATTTTTGGGATGATTGGTTTGACCAAATTTGAAAACAAGAATTCAAATCCATTTGAAAAATACTTTTGAAAAACTCTAAAAATAAAAAGAAAAAGGATTTCTTTTTTTCTCTCCATCCCTTCCTCACTTTCGGCCCAATTGGCCTTTTTCATTCCTGCGGCCCACTCGCCCTCCCCCTCTTCCCTTCCTGGGCCATCCCACTTGGGTGGCAACCGTTGCCGTGTGCCCTTCCCTCTCCACAGCCGCTGACTGAACCGGGCCCACGTGTCAGCGCCTGTCTCCCTCCTCCCGCAACCGCCACGCGAGTCCAAGCCACAACCGCCGTCCGCTCCTGGCGTCGTGGGCACGTCGCCCCACTCCCCTGGCCTCATTTAAAGGGTGCTAAACCCCCGTGTGCACCCCTACTGCCTCCCCGCTCTCTTCTTCGCGTTCGCCAGGTGCCGAGGAAGCCATAGCAACCGCCGTAGCACGCGCCGGGATCCGCCGTCCGCCTCCGCATGGTCCGCCGTCTCTGAGCCACCGTCGACCCCGTTTTCCCCGCTGTGAGCTTCGCCGTTCTCCCCTCTCTCTCCCTGTGCAGTTTATTTCTTGTTTCATGGCTTCTAGAGCCCGTTTCACGTGCGGCTGTGTGCTCTCGCCGCCGGCCATGGCGACCCCCGCGCCAGCAGCGACCTTCGGCCGCTGTATCGGCCTTGCCGAGATCCCCTGCTCCCCCTCTTTCTCCCGATGTCTTCGGTTCTTCGAACCGTGGCTCGTAGGCCAAGTTCCGTGCATGCTGGTGACCACCTCACCACTGTCCATGGCAGCGCTGCCGCCGGAGCTACTGTTCCTGGCCGGCGCCCCTTTCTCTCTCCCTCCCATCTGTTCTGAGCCACCCATCCATGATCCAACGGCCCAGAACGTCCGATACCCCTTCGCGGGTTATTGTTCTAAAGAGACCCCTAGGTTTCATTTTATTGAACCTGCACTCCAAAGCACGTTTCCTAAGTACGCTTTCTCGTTTTGAAGACGTAAAGTATACGGTTTTAGTCCAAAATACGTTTTCAGTATTTACAGAAATGCCACTAGATTTGTTTTTATCATAGAAACTTCGTTTTAGCTCCGAATTGACCCGTTCAAATTGCGTTAGCTTCGTAATTTCATAATCTACATGTTAGTACCACTGTAAATCAAGTTTACAACTTTTAAATTTCATGGTTAGGTTTAATTAAATAAAGTGCTTTAGGAAACCTCATTTAATTCATAACTTTCGCATTTTAGCTCCGATTTTCGTGAACTTCGCGTTGACGTGATCGTAGCGAGACGTAGATTCTTTTCATCAACATTTTATCTTGTTTTCTATACTATTGGTGTACTGTTCTAACTATAGGATTGTTTGTTTTGCATGAATGTTCCTAGAATGTTGTATGTTGCCGTGTTGGTCGTGTTTAGACGGTGAGGAGAATGTTGGAGATCAAGAGTACATTGACGACCAGCAGGATCAGCAGGAGTTTGCTAACCAAGGTAAGTATAGCATGGGCCTACCTTGATGTCCTATTCACTTTAATCATTCACTCATGTGCATGTGTCTAACTTTGATAACCATAAGGACATCCTAGTCATTTGGTGACATGTTTCCATAACTCCTATGGGTTAATTGCATATGGGTAGATTGCTAGTCCTCTAACTGAACATGATCTATACAATGGTTAATGGTTCTATGGAACTAAAAGTAAAACATGATTTATAACAACTAATCCATAGGGTGAAGGTGCAAATGACTTTTGATCATGTTGCTCCTGGCCCTCCATAAGGACTTATCTGTCGGCAAAAGCTGGGACTGACAGTGCAACCGTGAGAGTCATATGGCTCTGACTTTAGCTCAGTAATAGGACCTTTTCTAGCTTGTTAGAGGTTACCTTTATGGCGCAAAAGGGGCTTGCCACGTTGGGTATAGGGCTACCTCTATTCCTATGTGTATAGCCACGGTGGATATGTGCCATAGGAAAGGGGGGTTCCTATATATGCCTGCCGAGGAAACCTAGCAGCCGTAACTTGTTAGAGAAACCTATGAAATGGCTTTATAGTGTACCCTGCCCGCTCACCTTGGTAGTGATATGGGAGTAATTAACCCAGGCATATGGGAATCATGACTCACGGTGAATGTGCACCACCTCTACAGAGGGTTACAAATTGTTATAACAGCCGTGCTCATGGTCACGAGTGGCCCGGAAAACTCACATAATAAATGGTTACTCATTGTGGTTCATTTATGATGGTATACAATGATAATATGATGCAAATGATTCTGATATCTGCTTATGTGGCATTAAATGGGAGCTTAAGCATAACTTGATTAAACTTGATCATAAAATCTTGATTCACTAAAAGTGCTAACTGCAGTAAACCAGTGTCATCCTTTTTGAGCTTCATAACCCCATGATATCTTGTTAAGTACGGGAAGTACTTACGCTTATTTACTTTCTATATTTGGATAAAAATCTCGGATGGGTAATAGATGACAACGGGTATAAGGAGTTTCCTGAGGATTATTAGGCTTGTGGTCAACTAGTTGACCTTCCCTATGATGGAGTTCCACGAGAGAGTTTACATTTTATCTTCCGCTGTGTTGTGTAAGACTATGTGATATTATTAATCATGATGTAAGATACACTGTGATGATACTTTTTATAATTTGTCAACTTATGTGTGTGACTGATCCCTGGGCACACATGAGCTTTATGCATTCAATTTTATCCTTAAAATTGGGTGTGACAAATTGGTATCAGAGCCGTGTTGACTGTAGGACGCAAGCCTAGTTAGAAACGGTCGTTTTAGCATCTTTGCTCCTCTGGTTTATTGCTTACTGTCTTATTCTTGTTATTTTATTAAAACATTTATGCTTTTCATACCTTAATCTATTATATAAAATTGTTGATTCTAATTCTATCTCACTTTAAATCTATAGATGTCACATAACCTGAAGACCGCCTGCCTCAGCACTGCAGGCTACCGTGCCTTGTTCACCCCCCGTGCTCCACAGGCGGAGAAGGAGATTGTGATCATCTCCGATGATGAGGAGATGGCTACCCCAACACCTGCACCTGCTCCTACTCCAGTGGATGCACCTGTCTATCTTGCTGTAGCTACACCCGAGGAGTCATCAGCTACTTCACCTACACCTATGCCATCCCCAGCTGTCCCTATGGTGGATGAGGAGATAGGCTGGAAGTGCAAGTACTACTTCAAGCCAGCCCTGGAGATGGCCTACTACCACACCCTCCTTACTCATGTGCTGGATGACTACTACCCTGATCTGCACGCCTCCATTAGCTATCATTGTGTAGAGTACCAGCATCCTTTGGAGGCAACCTTTTGAAAGGTAGAGCTGGTTGTCACTACTTGGAATGACGTAAAGAATGGACATGAGGTGGAGACTGTCCACCATGCCACTGTAAGAAGGGCCCATGCATTGGATGGCATGGAAGATGCAGCGTAGGACACCTACATCTACTACCATGGTCGTCATTTTGAGGCCATGAGGGAGGATTGTTTTAGGTTCCTTCCTCACAATGATCATGAGGGTAATTGGCAGGTCCTGGCACCACCAGAGAGTGACCCAACTCTGGAAGCAATAGTGTAGCATGTCCATGCCATGCAGGGGGTAGATGAAGAAGTCAAGGGAGAGCTGCGTGCATCACAGAGGGCTGAGAGATGCCTCCAGAAGCAAGTTGATGAACTACGTGCTCAACTTGGGCAGCCACCAATCTACAAGAAGAAGCGTCGGTTGTTCACCATGATTGACACCGCCCCATATGTGTTAGGAGCCTTGTTTAATGTTACAACGTTGTTAGTTCGTGAGTCATGTCTAGTCTTGTTGGTCTTGTGAACTTCAATGATTAGATGTCTTTAATTGTGAACTTGGATGATTTGGAGTTTGTTTGATTGCTGGAGGTTTGTGGGCATGTCCACAACTTCCTTAGGTTTGAACCTTAAGTTTAGATGATGTTCTTAATGCAGATGGTTTGCTTTATCTTATCTCTGCTGTGCTGTTTTCTGGAGCAGCCTGTGTTCTTTATCTTGTATCTCGAAATCTGAGCTGCCAAAAATTCTGAAAGTTTTGTGTACATAACTAGACTTCTGTATCTTTCAAATGTCTCTGGAATCACGTCAATAGCTGTTCAGGTTTGTGAGATCTAGCTATCACAAGTTGATGTTTCTGCGCAGACTGGAACCCAGAACAGTTTCGGTTTAGCGCTATTTTTGACCATGTGTATATCAGAATCTGTAAAAGTGATCTAAATAAAAGTTGTAGCTGATCTCCTAAGCTTTCCAACCGTTCTTGGTACACCTCTGTTGGATCTCTGAAACTCAAGTTATGATAGATTTACTGAACTGCTGTTTTTGGAATCTTGTCCAGAAAATTCTCAGCATTGTTTCTTATCTTTTGTAAGCTTTCTATAATTTGGAAATCTCTAAAAATTTTGCGCATTTGTTGGAAAACAGATGGCAGCAAGAGGAGGAAGAGGCAGAGGCCATGGCCGTGGATGTGATGCTCTCATAAATCCACCACCACCGCCACCAGTGACTATGGAACAATTGATGGGAATGCAAGCGCAATTGATGCAAGCTTTGATGCAGCGCTTGGATAACGAACCTGCAAGAGGACCACCACCTGTTCAGGTCAGAGATAAGTATGGAGAGTTTATGAAGGGTCACCCACCGGTGTTCACCCATGCCTCAGACCCTATGGAGGTAGATGATTGGTTGCGTGCTGTGGAGAAGCAACTTAATATAGCACAATGCAATGATCTTGAGAAGGTGGTGTATGCTTCTAGTCATATCATATCCCAGATGGACTGGTGGAATTGAAGCAAGAGGAATTTAGATCCCTTAAGCAAGGATCCATGACTATGGCGGAGTATCGTGACAAGTTTGCTCAACTGTCACGTTATGCTCCAAATGATGTAGCTGAGGATAAGGAGAAGCAACGTCGTTTCCTCAAGGGACTTTATGATGGCCTGCAGCTCCAGCTGATGTCCAACACCTACCCTAACTTTCAGTCCTTGGTGAACCATGCTATTGTGATCGACGATAAGCGCAAAGAGATGGAAGCCAAGAAGAGGAGGCTTCAAGGGCAACCTTCTGGAAGCAACACCTGCCCGCGTGCCTATCACCAGCAGGGTTTTCAGTAGAGGAATCAAGGACCATCTAACCTAGGGAAACCGTGGTCAGTATCCTCAGCGTAACCAGTTCCAGCAACGCCCTCAGTACCAACAACAGTATGGTAATCAGCGTCCCCCGCAACAGACCAGCAATCCGGCAACACGCCAGGGAATGACCAACAATGCTCCAGTGAAGAGTGGTGCACCCAATAACCCCAATGCATGCTACCACTATGGAGAAGTAGGTCACTATGCTCATCAGTGTCCAAAGAAGCAAAACCAGCAGGCTCCTCAGAACCAGACTGGCAATCAGAAGTACAACGCCCGACCACCTCACACTGCGAAGGTGAACTATGTATCATCTGATGCAGCTCAGGAGACGCCTTGAGGTCATGTTGGGTACGTTCAGTGTCAACTCTATCTCTGCTATAGTACTTTTTGATTCCGGTGCTTCACATTCTTTTATTTCCCAAGCTTTTGTTAGAATGCATAGCATACCTTTGTGTGCCATGAAAAACCCCATACTAGTAAATTCACTGGGAGGTAGTATGCCCGCTTCTTATTGGAGTCCCTCAACTAGCATTTCCTTAAGGGGGGTAGACTTCAAAGTGAAACCTATTGTGTTGAGAACAACAAGAATTGATCTTATTCTGGGAATGGATTGGATGAAACAACATCGGGCAGTGATTCAGTGTCAGGAGAAATCTGTGGTTGTGACATCACTCAATGGAGATAGAATCTATGTAGAAGTGGTAGTGCAAGCTCAGCCTACAGCCACAGTGAACCAGCTGGATGGTGATGCCCATAAACAAGATCATGTTGTGGAGGAATTCCTGAATGTCTTCCCCGATGACATGCCAAGGTATGCCACCTGACTGAGACATTGAATTCATTATTGAATTATTACCTAGAACTGCACCAATAGCTAAACGTCCATATAGAATGGGGGTTAATGAATTAGAAGAGCTTAAGAAACAACTAAAAGAGTTGCAAGAAAAAGGTTTCATATGCCCTAGTTCTTCCCCGTGGGGGGCACCTGTGATCTTTGTGGATAAGAAGGATGGTAGTCAATGGATGTGTGTGGATTACCGTTCACTTAATGAGGTTACAATCAAGAATAAATACCCTTTGCCTAGGATTTATGATTTGTTTGATCAGTTGAGAGGAGCCTATGTGTTCTCCAAGATTGATCTCCGCTCAGGATACCATTAGCTTAAGATTCAAAACTCGGACATACCCAAGACAGCATTCACTACACGGTATGGCTTGTATGAGTATACTGTTATGTCTTTTGGATTGGCCAATGCACCTGCATACTTTATGTATCTGAATGAATAAGGTGTTCATGGAGTTTCTTGAACAAATTTGTGGTGGTATTCATTGATGACATACTGATATTCTCCAAGACTGAAGAAGAACATGCTGAACATATAAGGTTGGTCTTGCAAAAGCTTAGAGAACATAAGTTGTACGCTAAGCTGGAGCAAGTGTGAGTTTTGGTTGAAGGAGGTCTCTTTTCTGGGTCATGTTGTCTCTAATGGTGGAATAGCAGTGGATCCAGGCAAAGTGCAAGATGTGTTGAACTGGAAGCCACCAATCAATGTAAGTGAGATTCATAGCTTTTTGGGATTGGCTAGATACTACTAGGAGATTCATTGAAGGCTTTTCCAAACTTGCTAAGCCTATGATAGCTCTGTTGGAAAAGAGTGCTAAATATGTATGGTCGGATAAATGCCAGGCAAACTTTGATGAGCTAAAGAAGAGATTGACTACAGCTCCAGTATTGATTCTGCCTTGACTTAAGCAAGAACTTCTCTATATATTGTGATGCATCCCATTTGGGCCTTGGATGTGTGCTTATGTAAGAAGGAAGAGTGGTGGCATATGCGTCTAGACAATTGAGGAAGCATGAGTTGAATTACCCTACTCATGATTTGGAATTGGCAGCTGTGGTTCATGCTTTGAAAATCTGGAGACATTATCTAATTGGGCATAAGAGTGATATTTATACATATCACAAGAGTTTGAAGTATATCTTTACCCAATCAGATCTGAATCTGAGACAACGTCATTGGTTAGAATTGATCAAAGACTATGATTTAGAAGTGCATTATCATCCGGGAAAGGCAAATGTCGTAGCTGATGCACTTAGCAGGAAGAGTTATGCCAACGGACTTGGGATGACATTTATGTCAGCAGAGTTGTGTGCTAAAATGGAGTATCTCAACTTGCATCTTGTCACTAATGCCATGGAATTGGTGATAGAGCCTACATTGGAGCAAGAGATACGCAAGGGTCAATTGGAGGATGAAAAACTAAAAGAGATAGCAGAGAATGTAGTGCATTGGAAAGGCATTAGGATTCAGGATGGATGAGAATGGTACTCTTTGGTTAGGGAAAAGGATATGTGTACCTGAAGTGAAGGCTATCCATGATGCAATTATGTAAGAGGCACATGAATCTGCTTATTCTATACATCCTGGAAGTACCAAGATGTATTTGGATCTCAAGGAGAAGTATTGGTGGTATGGTTTGAAGAGAGATGTGGCAGAGTATGTGGCTTTATGTGACACTTGTCAAAGAGTGAAAGCTAAGCATCAAAGACCTACAGGGTTGTTACAACCAATGAAGATTCCTGAATGGAAATGGGAAGAAGTTGGTATAGATTTTATCGTAGGTTTGCCTTGCACTCAAAGAGGTTATGATTCAATATGGGTAATAGTGGATCGACTCACCAAGGTTGCTCACTTTTTACCAGTCCAGACTACCTATACAGGTGCAAGGCTAGCAGAGTTGTACATGGAAAGAATAGTGTGCTTACATGGTGTTCCCAAGAAAATTGTGTCGGATAGAGGCACTTAGTTTACATCACAATTCTGGCATAAAGTACATAGATCTTTGGGGACAAAGTTGAATTTTAGTTCTGCTTACCACCCGCAAACTGATGGACAGACTGAAAGGATCAACCAGATTTTGGAAGATATGTTGAGAGCTTGTGCACTGCAGTATGGCACTAGTTGGGACAAGAGTTTACCATATGTAGAGTTCTCATACAATAACAGTTACTAGAAGAGTCTCAAGATGGCACCTTTCGAGGCGTTGTATGGACGTAAATGTAGAACGCCTTTGTTCTAGGAATCAGACTGGTGAAATTCAAGTATTTGGACCCGATGTCCTTAGAGACTATGGAAGAACAAGTGAGAATGATTAGAGACAACTTAAGAGTGGCTCAGTCCCGATAGAAGAGTTACGTTGATACTCACAGAAGAGAGCTGACTTTTAAAGTTGGTGATTATGTGTACTTGAAGGTGTCACCAATGAGAAGTGTGAAAAGATTCAATATGAAGGGAAAGTTGGCACCAAGGTATATTGGACCTTTTAAGATCCTAGAGAGATGTGGAGAAGTAGCCTATCAGTTGGAACTGCCTGAGAGTTTGTCAGGTATGCACGACGTGTTTCATGTTTCTCAGTTAAAGAAGTGTTTGCGAGTACCAGGAGAGCAAATTCCTTTAGAAGAACTTGCTATTAAGGAAGATCTTACATATGAAGAGTATCCGAATAAAGATCTTACAGATGGCAGAAAGACTTACAAGGAGCCGAGTTATAAAAATATGCAAAGTACAGTGGAATCAGTATACAGAGGAGGAAGCTACTTGGGAAAGAGAAGAGGAATTGCGAAAGTCTTATCCACAACTGTTTGAGTAAGCAATCACCCGAATCTCGAGGACGAGATTCATCTTAAGGGGGGGTAGAATTGTTACACCCTAAAAATTTTCATTTTCTAAAATAGCCAAATTGATTTATTTAAGCAATTTTTGTGAGCATTGAACCTAGGGAAATAATAGTTTTTTATGGAATTAAATTTAATTATAAGGTTAGTAACCTCTTGATGCATACATGCTGCTACATATTCATTTTTGGGATGATTGGTTTGACCAAATTTGAAAACAAGAATTCAAATCCATTTGAAAAATACTTTTGAAAAACTCTAAAAATAAAAAGAAAAAGGATTTCTTCTTTTCTCCCCATCCCTTCCTCACTTTCGGCCCAATTGGCCTTTTTCATTCTAGTGGCCCACTCACCCTCCCCCTCTTCCCTTCCTGGGTCGGCCAACTCAGGAGACAACCGTTGCCGCACGCCCTTCCCTCTCCGCAGCCGCTGACGAACCGGGCCCACGCGTCAATGCCGTCTCCCTCCTCCCGCAACTGCCGCGCTGAGTCCAAGCCGCAACCACCGTCCGCTCCTGGCGTCGTGGGCGTGTCGCCCCACTCCCTGGTCTCATTTAAAGGGTGTCGAACCCACACGCGCACCCCTGCTGCCTCCCCGCTCTCTTCTTCACATTCGCCAGGCACCGAGGAAGCCACAGCAACCGCCGCAGCGCACGCCGTGATCCGCCGTTCGCCTCCATGTGGTCCGCCGTCTCCTGAGCCGCCATCGACCCTGTTTTCCCCTGCTGTGAGCTTCCCCGTTCTCCCCTCTCTCACCCCGTGTAGTTTATTTCTTGTTTCATGGCTTCTAGAGCCCGTTTCACGTGCGGTCGTGTGCTCTCGCCGCCGGCCATGGCGACCCTCACGCCAGCAGTGACCTCCGGCCACCGTATCGGCCTGGCCGAGATCCCCTGCTCCCCCTCTTTCTCCTGGTGACTTCGGTTCTTCAAACCGTGGCCCGTAGGCCAAGTTCCACGCACGTCGGTGACCACCTCGCTGCCGTCCATGGCAGCGCCGCCGCTGGAGCTACTATTCCCGGCTGGCGCCCCTTTCTCTCTCCCTCCCATCTTTTATGAGCCACCCATCCATGATCCAACGGCCCAGAACGTTCGATACCCCTTCGTGGGTTATTTTTCTAAAGAGACCCCCAGGTTTCATTTTATTGAACCCACAGTCCAAAGCACGTTTCTAGAGTACGCTTTCTCGTTTTGAAGACGTAAAGTATATGGTTTTAGTCCAAAATACGTTTTTAGTATTTACAGAAATGCCACTAGATTTATTTTGCTCATAGAAACTTCGTTTTAGCTCCGAATTGACCCGTTCAAATTGTGTTAGCTTTGTAATTTCATAATCTATGTGTTAGTACCACTGTTAATCAAGTTTGCAACTTTTAAATTTCATGGTTAGGTTTAATTAAATAAAGTGCTATAGGAAACCTCATTTAATTCATAACTTTCGCATTTTAGCTCTGATTTTCATGAATTTCGCGTTGACATGATCGTAGCGAGACGTAGATTCTTTTCATAAACATTTTATCTTGTTTTCTATACTATTGGTGTACTGTTCTAACTATAGGATTGTTTGCTTTGCATGAATGTTCCTGGAATGTTGTATGTTGTCGTGTTGGTCGTGTTCAGACGGTGAGGAGAACGTTGGAGATCAAGAGTACTTTGACGACCAGCAGGATCAGCAGGAGTTTGGTAACCAAGGCAAGTATAGCATGGGCCTACCTTGATATCCTATTCACTTTAATCATTCACTCATGTGCATGTGTCTAACTTTGATAACCATAAGGACATCCTAGTCAATTGTGACATGTTTCTTTGACCCCTATGGGTTAATTGCATATGGGTAGATTGCTAGTGCTCTAACTGAACATGATCTATACAATGGTTAATGGTTCTATGGAACTAAAAGTAAAACATGATTTATAACAACTGATCCATAGGGTGAATGTGCAAATGACTTTTGATCATGTTGCTCCCGGCCCTCCATAAGGACTTATCTGTCGGCAAAAGCTGGGACTGATAGTGCAACCGTGAGAGTCATATGGCTCTGACTTTAGCTTAGTAATAGGACCTTTTCTAGCTTGTTAGAGGTTACCTTTACGGCGCAAAAGGGGCTTGCCACATTGGGTATAGGGCTGCCTCTGTTCCTATGTGTATAGCCACGATGGATATGTGCCATAGGAAAGGGGGGTTCCTACATCTGTCTACCGAGGAAACCTAGCAGCCCTAACTTGTTAGAGAAACCTATAAAATGGCTTCATAGTGTACCCTGTCCGCTCACCTTGGCAGTGATATGGGAGTAATTAACCCGGGCATATGGGAATCACGACTCGTGGTGAATGTGCACCACCTCTGTAGAGGGTTACAAACTGTTATAACAGCCGTGCTCACGGTCACGAGCGGCCTGGAAAACTCACAGAATAAATGGTTACTCATTGTGGTTCATTTATGATGGTATACAATGATAATATGATGCAAATGATTCTGATATCTACTTATGTGGGATTAAATGGGAACTTAAACATAACTTGATAAACTTGGTAATAAAATCTTGATTCACTAAAAGTGCTAACTGCAGTAAACCAGTGTCATCCTTTTTTAGCTTCATAACCCCATGATATCTTGTTAAGTATGGGAAGTACTTACGCTTATTTACTTTCTATATTTGGATAAAAATCCTAGATGGGTAACAGATGACAATGGGTATGAGGAGTTTCGTGAGGATTATTAGGCTTGTGGTCAACCAGTTGACCTTCCCTATGATGGAGTTCCACGAGAGAGTTTACATTTTATCTTCTGCTATGTTGTGTAAGAGTATGTGATATTATTAATCATGATGTAAGATACACTATGATGATACTTTTTATAATTTGTTGACTTATGTGTGTGACTGATCCCTAGGCACACATGAGCTTTATGCATTCAATTTTATCCTTAAAATTGGGTGTGACACCATCAAAGCACTCAAGGAAGCTTGTGTGGTGCTCCAGAGAAGAGATTCTAAGGGGTGTTGTGCTCGCCCTGTGGGAGCCACGAAGAGCAATTCTAGTTGAGCGTGTCATTGAGCTACACACACTTGGTCCATGGGGTTCTTGTAGCACCCAACATGTGGGCTTGGTGTGGTGCCAATTAGCTACCTAACCACCAAGTGAACGGTTGACACGACGGGGACTAGCGTGTTGGCAAGCACGTGAACCTCAGGATAAAAATCACCGTGTCATCCTTGTCTTCCCGTTGGTTTGCATCCCCATTACACAAGCTTGTACTTACTTTTCATATATTGTGCTTGTGTAGTTGCTCTTGTAATTAGTTTGCTTGTGTACCTTGCTAGTTTCCTTCTTGCTTGTGTAGCATAGAAGTAGCTCCCTTGAGCCACTAATTTGGCTTGAGTAGCCTTATTAGTTGCATTGCTTAGTTTGTATAGCTAAGTAATTTCTGCTCTCTAATTTGGCTTGTGTAGCCTTGTTATTGAGTATTGCTAGTGAGCTTAGGGGCTTTGTACGCTTTGCATCACTAGTTGTGTAGGAGGTCCCCTGGTTGCTTGAAGTTGCATAGGTTTGTGTGACTGTTGGTATAAATTAACGCACACAGAATAATTCGCAAGCACACGGATATTATACCGATGTAGCACTTCACCGGGAGTACCTAGTTTTATATCGAACTCGAGGAAACGTGTAGCACCCGGTTTTAAGAACAAAACCAGATACGCACCATATATGAGCCTAGGAAGTCAAATCTCACATATAGCTACAAGTAAGGGTAATATCGAAAGACAATGCTCAATATATAACGTACTTAGTATAAAGAATATAACCTTAGACAATAGACAGCGGAAAGACAACTCTGATCTTCAAGTGAAGACTCCAATTCCACAAGGACAACTGACTGGTTGATCACAAGCCTAATGTCTCCAAACTCTAGCAATCTGGTACCCATCTGGGATTTTTTCAAATATTTAAAAAGTAAAGCAAGTGTAAGTACTTGTCGTACTCAACAAATATAACATGGGGTTCATGAGGCTCAAAAGGCTGACACTGGTTTAACTATGATTAGCTTTTAATGAGTCATAATTTTAGCAATAGGGTGGCAACAAGTTTATTCACAAGCCCATATAAACACATGATCAGGTAAACATGAATAATGAATAGCATAAATGGTAATCATTAGTGAGCATCTTTATCATTAGTATCATGAGTGTTCATCATCTATTCCGTAAGGGTTCCAAGGCCGCTCATGACCGTGAGCATGGCTGATATACTAGTTTTACACTCTACAAAGGTTGTACACTTTCACTATGAGTCATGATTTACCCTTTCACCCGAGGTAGCTAATCTCTTGACCCACTGTTTACACCAAAATTTGGAGAGAAAAGCGCAGGAACTTGAAACTTCCAAAATCATGCCAATCAAGGAATCTCTTTGGATGACATCAGCAGATAGCGATGATGAGCTACGGTTGGCGATAGGAAACTACATATCGGACTCTACAAAAAGGGAAAGAGTAGGGTCCAAGTTATCTTAAATTAGGAATGTTTTCTTCTATGCCGAAGATTGTAATGAGTCGTGCTCGAGTAGGATTCATGTTTAGGCTCAGGGTATAAATATCAAGGATACACAATCAATTAAATACAAGTTACTTACTTTTTTGGCTCCGGCCACCCCTTAGGAGTAGGAGTAGAGTAGATCTCGGCGAGTTCTTCAGCAAGTCTCGCAGAATCGATCCGATCGACCTCCACTGCTTGTCTGTAAGTACCATCATGGCTTATACTTCTATTCATATAGCTGCATCGATCCAGGTCGACCTCTACTGCTCGAACTAGATTAATGTCAAGTTATCGGCTCTATCTAAGGGTGGTATTCTTTCGGATAGATTCATTAAGTTACTAATATTGCTTATTGCTTCCATTATTTATTTAATTACAGCAATATCACTTTGCCTGATTGGGATTGATCTAGATCGGCCTTATATCTTTTTTTAACCCATCGTTTGTTAAGCTAAATTTGATCTAATCTGTACTTTAAACGATGAGTTATGTTTTATCAGCTATTTTATGTCAATCTTGATCATGCATAGTGTGCGGTTAAGGCATGTCTGATCTTGAGTAGATCTATTGGCTAGTGAAAACCGTTCCATGGCCCGTTATCACGGCCTATGTGATTCTGCCTCACACCCCACTATTAGCACCATGGAGTGAGGATCATTATTTGGCAGATCTATTTCTGATAGGGCATGACCTTAACTGTACGCTATGCCTGAATCGGCTAGTTTTAGCCGATATCGAGTGCTTTCATGAATAGTTCACATCACGAGACCGTTGAAGTAAAGATAGGTTGAAAGATGTGTTAGCCCCATGATCTTATTATTGTATTACGGCCTACATGATTCTGCCTCATGCCCCACTGATATTAGTAATAAATTAGGGTCATTGAATCTATTGTTGTTTCTATGGCCAGCATGATTCTGCCTCATGCCCGTCTGGTCATAGCGATAGATGAGATCTAATATGTTCATTAGATTTATCTTTATTAAATGGTTAAATGACGATGAGCTATTTTATTTATACAAAAGGGATTCGGTTACTTATAGTCATTAGCTTAGCATAAACTAATCATTGTTGACATCCTCTTGCCATTCACTAATGTTTGTCTAAATAACAAGATATATCCTGAGCGATAACCGATTTACCTTCCATGAGCTTGAACTGATTTATCTTTATGAGTATTCTAGAATTGACTATTTAGTCGATTTCCTTCCGTATCGGCTCTCAGAGCCGCACATTCGGGACTGTCTGGCAACATCGGCATGTTCTGCCTTAAATTACTGATTAGCTTTCTCTCCTTGTCAATTGTAGGGTCAAATTGACTGGCATGTCTTGGGAGGAGTGTGCAGGATCGACAATCCCTGCGCTGAAGCTAGGCGGACCTCTAGCTCCATCGAGAGGACCCTTCTGGCTTGCTCGTGTGCCCTCAGCATGGGACAAAAATTTCGTGTCGACACCCACTTCCAAGGAAGGTTGGTAGGTGAAAGCTCTAGTTTGGTTTTGGTGAATTGATGAAACCCTAAGTGCTAACCTAGTTTATCAAGTGATCATGAGATAGGTAGCACACTTCAAGTGGAGAAGCTAATGAAGATCATAACATGACAATGGTGATGACATGTCAATGATCAAGGGCTTAAACTTGAAAAGAAGAAAGAGAAAAACAAAATGCTCAAGGCAAAGGTATAATCCATAGGAGCTATTTTGTTTTTGGTGATCAAGACACTTAGAGAGTGTGATCACATTTAGGTTTGATAGCCATACTATTAAGAGGGGTGAAACTCGTATCGGAATACGGTTATCAAAGTGCCACTAGATGCTCTAACTCATTGCATATGCATTTAGGATCTAGTGGAGTGCTAACAACCTCGAAAATGTTTGTAAAAATATGCTAACACATGTGCACAAGGTGATACACTTGGTGGTTAGCACACTTGAGCAAGGGTGAAGAGAATGGAGGAGATGCTAGTGTCGGTTGAGTGACCAGACGCTGGATCCAAATACACCGGACGCTGACTACCTGCGTCCAGTCGTGCTGACTTGGTGGTACAATGGCTAGGGTTTACCACCGGACACTAGGGGTGTGTCCGGTCAAGGTGGACCAGATGCGTCCGGTCGAGGAAAACCAGTTTCAGACCATTACTGTACTCGATCCGGACGCTGAGGCTCCAGTGTCCAGTCAGTTTTACCAGAGCATCCGGTCAGCTTCGTAGCCGTTGAAATCTGACTGAATAGCGTTTGAAGCTAGTGACATGTGGTGTCCATCAGTGGACCGGACGCTGAGTCCAGGGTCCGGTCAGAGCACAGTGTGCCCATTGAAGAGGTACAATGGCTCTATTTTATGGGGGCTTCTATTTAAGCCCCATGGCCGGCTATGGCTCATATCTTTGGCCATTTTCATTGACATAGCAACCTTGTGAGCCTAGCCAAAGTCCTCCCACTCATCTCCATCATTGATTCACCATCATAGTGAGATTGGGAGTGATCCAAGTGCATTGCTTGAGTGTTTGCATCTAGAGGCACTTGGTGTTCGTGATTTCATTGTGGATTTTGCTTGTTACTCTTGGTGGTTGCCGCCACCTAGATAGCTTGGAGCAGCGAGGATCGTTGAGCGGAGGGTGGTGATTGTCTCCGACTCCGATCGTGGTGATTGTGAGGGGTTCTTGACCTTTCCCCAGCGGAGCAGCCAAAAGGTATACTAGTGGATTGCTCGTGGCTTATGTGATCCTCATCTTGTGTTGGTTGTGCGGCACCCTATTGAGGGTTTGGCGTGTGAAGCCAATTAGCGCGTGAACCTCCAAGTGAGTGAATCGCCACAACGAGGAGTAGCTTGCCAGCAAGCAAGTGAACCTCGATAAAAATAATTGTGTTCATCCTTTGATTCTGAGGTGATTGGTCTTCATTGTTATTCATCCTTGTGATTGATTGGTTCACTCCTCGACATGGCGGTATAACTATCTTGATCGCTCTCTTCACTTTACCGCAAACTAGTTGACAAGCTCTTTAGTGTAGCTAGTTGTGAGAGCTTGCTTGCTTGGTTGGTGTGGCTCTTTAGTTAGCCTTTGAGAGCACACTAACATAGGGTAGTGTCATAGCTTTTGTGTGAATAGACACTATCTAAACTAGAATTGTGGTAGGTGGCTTGCATTTTGAGTAGGCTAGCGCAACACTTGCTTCGCCTCATAATTGTCTAACCTTTTTGTTAAGTGTTGTTGTAGAAATTTTTATTAGGCTATTCACCCCCCCCCCTCTAGCCATTAGGACCTTTCAAGTGGTATCGGAGCCGAGGTCACCGTGATTTGAGGCTTAACAACCTTCAGTGTAAAAATGGCTCAAATCAACAACACCAAGAAGCCACCCCAATTTGATGGCACAAATTATCCCTATTGGAAGGCTAAGATGACAACATATATCAAGTCAATCAATAGGAAGATTTGGAAGGTGGTAGAAACAAAAATTGAGATAGAAGATGAAGAGGCTCCCACCACCGCCGAAGAATTGCTACTTCAAAAAAATGATATTGCTCTTAGTGCCATCCATGATGCTTTGGATGAAAGAACATTTGAACAAATCAAGAACATTGAGAGAGCTCATGAGGCATGGAAGAAATTGGAAGAATCATTTGAGGGCACCAAGGCAATCAAGGGTGCAAAGGCATACATTCTCAAGGATAAATTTGTCAGTTTCAAGATGAAGGAAGATGAGAGTGTGCCAGACATGTTCCATCGGATGGAAGTAATTGTAAATGATCTCAAGGCACTTGGTGAGAAGATAGAGGACAAGGAGTTCTCAAACAAGTTCTTGAGATGCCTACCCTCAAGATTTGGTACATTGGTCACCATTCTAGTAAGGAGTGGTTTGGACACCATGACACCAAACCAAGTCTTGGGAGATATCATGACCGATGATGCCTATAGAGATGATGATGAGAAGGAAGAAAAGAGGGAGAAGAAAGATGAGAAGAAGGAAGACAAGAAGAAGAGTGTGGCATTCAAGGCCACATCATCCAAGGGCAAAGCAAAGCAAGAAACATCAAGTGAAGATGATTCATGGGATGATAGTGATGATGAGAAGATGGCTCTCTTTGTCAAGAGGTTTGGCAAGTTCATGGTGAAGAAAGGCTACCGTGCAAGAAGAAAGAAGACTTCATCCAAAAACAAAGATGAGTCAAGAAGATGCTTCAAGTGTGGAAGCAAAGATCATCTTGTTGCTCAATGCCCATATAATAGTGACAATGATGATGACAAGAAGAACAAGAAGAAGGACAAGAAAGAAATGAAGGAGAAGAAGGACAAGACATTCTTCAAAAAGAAGAAGGGTGGATCATATGTGGTCACTTGGGATAGTGATGCTTCCTCAAGTGATGATGATGATGATAGTGATGATCACAAGACCACCAAGAAGAAGGTTCTTGCAAGATAGCAATCAATGAGAAGCCTTCTCTTTTCGAGTCTCCATCATGCTTCATGGCTAAGGCCACTAAGGTACAAACTTGTGATGATGGAAGTGATAATGAACATGATAGTGATAGTGATAATGATGATGATGAACCTACTAAAGATGAATTAATTGACATGCTAGAAGATGCTAGAGAACACTTTGACATTTCAAGAAGGGAATGCAAAAGCTTGCGTAAGGAACTAAAAGCCCTTAAGCAAGCATTTGATGAGCTAAATGCATCTCATGAGAGGCAAGAGGATGCCCATGAGAAGCTTTGCAAGGCTCACAAAAAGCTTGAAAAGGCTCATTCCTCTCTACTTGATGAGCAAACTAAAAAGAAGCATGTTGAAACTTGCAATGTAGGTTTAACTTGTGATATAATTGATGGATCATTATCTATGCCTATCATTGTTCCTCCAACTAACCCTTGTAGCACTTCCACTTCTACTTCATCTAGTAGTGATGGTCTCACTTGTGATACCTCACTAGTGGTTGAGAATGAGAACCTCAAGAAGGAGGTAACTAAGCTCACTCACGCCTTGGCTAAAGCTTATGGTGGTGAGGACCACTTGCTTATGGCCTTGGGTAGCCAAAGAGCTTCTCTCTACAAAGAGGGATTGGGCTATACCCACAAGAAAGGCAAGGTGGCTTTTGCTCCTCACAAGACAAGTTTTGTGAAGAACAATGGTCGGTTTTGCACTAGTTGCAAGCAAGTTGGTCATAGAGAGCATGAATGCACCAACAAAAGCAAAAATGCTAATGTATCCTCCATTAAGCTTAATTCTTCCTATATGCTTGTTAAGGGTACAAATGGTGTGAAGGCTAAGTTCATTAGCAAACCATGGATGGGCTCAAAGAAGAAAGCCATTTGGGTGCCAAAGAGCTTGGTTACTAACCTTCAAGGACCCAAGCAAGTTTGGGTACCTAAAAAGAATTGATCTTCTTTTGTAGGTTAATTACAAAGCCAGAGGAAGGCATTGGGTTCTTGATAGTGGGTGCACTCAACACATGACCAGTGATGCAAGAATGTTCAACTCAATCAACACCAATGGCAATGATGGTTATGAATGTATCACATTTGGTGACAATGGCAAAGGCAAGGTCAAGGGACTTGGTAAGATTGCAATATCCAATGACATGAGCATATCCAATGTATTGCTAGTTGAGAGCTTGAATTTCAATTTGCTATCCGTGGCTCAATTGTGTGATCTTGGATTCAAATGCATATTTGGGATAGATGATGTAGAGATCATAAGTGTAGATGGCTCTAACTTGATCTTCAAAGGTTTTAGATATGAGAATCTATACTTGGTTGATTTCAATGCTAGTGAAGCTAAATTATCTACATGCTTGTTCACTAAGTCTAGCATGGGTTGGTTATGGCATAGAAGGCTTGGTCATGATGGAATGAAACAATTGAATAGATTGGTTAAGCATGACTTAGTTAAAGGCTTGAAAGATGTTGTGTTTGAAAAGGATAAGCTTTGTAGCTCTTGTCAAGCTGGCAAACAAGTTGGAAACACCCATCCTAAGAAAAGCATGATGAGCACTAGTAAAGCATTTGAGTTATTGCACATGGATTTGTTTGGGCCAACACAATACACTAGTATTGGTGGAAACAAATATGGATTTGTGATAGTGGATGACTACACTAGATACACATGGGTATTCTTTCTAGTGGACAAAAGTGATGTGTTTGCAACATTCAAATCATTTGTCAAAGGCATTCACAATGAATTTGAAACAACCATCAAGAGAGTTAGAAGTGACAATGGTAGTGAGTTCAAGAACACTAGAATTGATGAGTTATGTGATGAATTTGGAATTAGACATCAATTCTCGGCCAAGTACACACCTCAATCAAATGGCCTTGTTGAGAGGAAGAATAGAACACTTATTGATATGGCAAGGTCTATGCTTAGTGAGTACAATGTGAGTCAATCTTTTTGGGCCGAAGCTATCAACATGGCTTGCTATTGTAGCAACCGCCTCTATTGTCACCCATTGAAAGAGAAGACACCATATGAGCTCTTGAATGGTAGAAAGCCCAACATTGCATATTTTCGGGTCTTTGGTTGCAAATGCTATATCTTGAAGAAAGGCACAAGATTGGGCAAGTTTGATAAGAAATGTGATGAAGGATTCTTACTTGGTTATTCCACTACAAGCAAAGCATATAGAGTTTGGAATTTGGATAGTGGTACTCTTGAGGAAGTTCATGATGTTGAATTTGATGAAACCAAGGGTTCACAAGTAGAAGATGAGAACTTAGAAGATGTTAGTGGCATTCAACTTTCAAATGCCATGAAGAACATGGATATTGGTGAATTGAGGCCTAGGCAAGTGATTGATGATGAAGATGATCAAGTGCAAGTGCTCTCCAACTCAAATGTGCAAAATAATACAAATCAAGCTAGTGCAAATGACTCTCATGACATTGATCAAGATCAAGTGGCTAGTACATCATCTCAAACCAATGATCTAGCAAGTGCAAGCAATCAAGTTCCATTGCTCCAACCAACAAGTATTGCAAGAGATCATCCTTTGGATACAATCATTGGTGATATTTCAAGAGGTGTACAAACAAGATCAAGATTGGCATCATTTTGTGAACACTTCTCATTTGTGTCATCCATTGAACCAAAGAAGATAGATGAAGCATTGAAGGATGTTGATTGGGTGAATGCTATGCATGAAGAATTGAATAACTTCACAAGAAATCAAGTATGGGAGTTGGTAGAAAGACCAAAGGGACACAATGTGATTGGAACCAAATGGGTCTTTAGAAACAAGCAAGATCAAGAAGGGATAGTAGTAAGGAACAAAGCAAGATTGGTAGCACAAGGATATACACAAGTTGAAGGTCTTGACTTTGGAGAAACATATGCACCGGTTGCTAGATTGGAAGCAATAAGAATCTTGCTAGCCTATGCTTGTGCCCACAACGTCAAGCTCTATCAAATGGATGTTAATAGTGCATTTCTCAATGGTTATATCAATGAAGAAGTATATGTTGAGCAACCTCCTGGTTTTGAAGATGATAAGAAGCCCAACCATGTATACAAGTTGAAGAAGGCATTGTATGTCTTGAAGCAAGCACCTAGAGCATGGTATGAGAGATTGAGGGACTTCCTCCTCTCTAAAGGGTTCACAATGGGCAAGGTTGACACCACTCTTTTCATCAAGAAGATTGGAAAAGATCTATTTGTATTGCAAATCTATGTTGATGACATCATATTTGGATCAACCAATCAAGATTTTTGTGATGAGTTTGGAAAGATGATGGCTAATGAGTTTGAGATGTCCATGATTGGAGAGTTGAGTTACTTCCTTGGTCTTCAAATCAAGCAATTGAAGAATGGTACATTTGTAAGTCAAGGCAAGTATATCAAGGACATGATCAAGAAGTTTGGCTTGATTGATAGCAAAGTCATTAGCACACCAATGGGAACCAATGGCAACTTGGATAGTGATGCAAGTGGAAATATGGTGGATCAAAAGTTGTATCGGTCCATGATTGGAAGCCTACTCTATGTGACCGCATCAAGGCTGGATGTCATGTTTAGTGTATGCATGTGTGCAAGATTTCAAGCCTCACCAAGAGAAAGTCATTTGAAGGCTACAAAGAGAATATTGAGGTACTTGAAGCATACACCAAATGTTGGTTTGTGGTATCCCAAAGGAGCAAAGTTTGAGCTAGTTGGTTACTCCGACTCGGATTATGCGGGATGCAAGATTGAAAGAAAGAGCACCTCGGGCACATGTCAATTGTTGGGAAGATCACTTGTTTTATGGTCATCAAAGAAGCAAAATAGTGTTGCATTATCAACCACCAAAGCCGAATACATATCTACTGGTAGTTGTTGTGCACAAATACTTTGGATGAAGGCCACTTTGAGTGATTTTGGAATCAAGTTCAAGAAAGTGCCATTGCTATGTGACAATGAGAGTGCAATCAAGCTAACCAACAATCCGGTGCAACATGCAAGAACAAAGCACATTGATGTCCGCCACCATTTCATAAGAGATCACCAACAAAAAGGGGACATTTGTATTGAGAGTGTAGGCACCGAAGATCAACTTGCCGATATATTCACCAAGCCATTGGATGAGAAAAGGTTTTGCAAGCTAAGGAATGAGTTGAACATATTGGATTTCTCAAATATGTGTTGATGCACTCCCACTCATATGACATGCCTCTCCTTCGAGCAATCCAAGGTAAAAGTTGATTGGCATGACATACATCCTTGCTAAGGACATGTTTAGTGCATCTAGTCATATTTTCAATCTTATTAGGACCTTTCAAATGGTTCTATTTTATTAGGCTCATTCATGAAAATCAAATGATTTTGATGTCTATATGGTATCACTATTGCTTCTATGCTTTACTTAATCTAGTGATGGCATATGACATGTGTTATGAGCTTGTAAACCTAGTGTTTAATCTAGAAAATGAACTATAAGTGTTTAACTCAACATGGTACAAGATAACCCTTATTTGAAGGTGTGAAGAAGCTTGTCCTTGGATCAAACCGAGTTAAATATCTTTGGCAAATAATCTAGATTGGACCAAATTTGGGAAAACGATCCTCACCCCATTGATTGACATTGATAATCTTGACCCTACAAGTAATACTATCTATATTTAGAACCTTTGTGGTCATTGATGACAAAGGGGGAGAGAAACAAAGATAGTAGTAAAAATAGTGAAAAAGGGGGAGAAATATCATAAAAGGAGAGAAACATGAAGATATCTTGATATATGACATAGGGGGAGAGATATGACAAAGGAAATGGATCAACTAAAATTTTGAGCACACAAGTAGGGGGAGCAAGCTCATGAACTTGTATGATGCATTTGAATGTGCATTTCATATGCTTGCTTGCATGGCATGAGTATTAAATTTAAACATCCATGCTTGTGTGATGAATGTTAGTTGTAAGAGTGAATGATGAAATGAAATCACTAGATAACTTTCATTTCCAAGCAAGTTTTTACAAGTGGTATCTTTCAAAAGTATGTTTCCAAGTGATATTAAGCTAACCATGGTGCTAAGGAAGATATAATGGTGCACTCTGATTGGTATCATGCTTCAAAGGTCCATCTTTTATACCTTAGCATCATTTGGTAGACATTGACTCCTATATTTCCTATCTAAGCATATGTGCAAGCTACAATCCAAACTCTTAGCACATATGTAGGGGGAGCAATTGCTACCATTTGGGGTTCATGAAACTTGTCCATATCCTTTTACACATGGTAAATATGCTTGGGCAGGCAACATGGATTCAATTGAATTTCAATCCATATCTTTGTATAAGGGTTGTCATCAATTATCAAAAAGGAGGAGATTGAAAGCTCTAGTTTGGTTTTGGTGAATTGATGAAACCCTAAGTGCTAACCTAGTTTATCAAGTGATCATGAGATAGGTAGCACACTTCAAGTGGAGAAGCTAATGAAGATCATAACATGACAATGGTGATGACATGGCGATGATCAAGGGCTTAAACTTGAAAAGAAGAAAGAGAAAAACAAAATGCTCAAGGCAAAGGTATAATCCATAGGAGCTATTTTGTTTTTGGTGATCAAGACACTTAGAGAGTGTGATCACATTTAGGTTTGATAGTCATACTATTAAGAGGGGTGAAACTCGTATCGGAATACGGTTATCAAAGTGCCACTAGATGCTCTAACTCATTGCATATGCATTTAGGATCTAGTGGAGTGCTAACACCTTGAAAATGTTTGTGAAAATATGCTAACACATGTGCACAAGGTGATACACTTGGTGGTTAGCACACTTGAGCAAGGGTGAAGAGAATGGAGGAGATGCCAGCGTCGGTCGAGTGACCGGACGCTGGATCCAAATGCACCGAACGCAGACTGCCTACGTCCGATCGCGCTGACTTGGCGGTACAGTGGCTAGGGTTTACCACCGGACGCTGGGGTGTGTCCGGTCAAGGTGGACCGGACGCGTCCGGTCAAGGAAAACCAGTTTTAGACCCTTACTGTACTCGACTGAACGATGAGGCTCCAGCGTCCGGTCAGTTTTACTGGAGCGTCCGGTCAGCTTCATAGCCGTTGAAATCTGACGAACAGCATTTGAAGCTAGTGACATGTGGCATCCATTAGTGGACCAGACGCTGAGTCCAGGATCTAGTCAGTTTGGCCGGTGCGTCCGGTCAGAGCGCAGTGTGCCCAGTGAAGGGGTACAATGGCTCTATTTCATGGGGGCTTCTATTTAAGCCCCATGGCCAGCTATGGCTCATATCTTTGGCCATTTTCATTGACATAGCAACCTTGTGAGCCTAGCCAAAGTCCTCCCACTCATCTCCATCATTGATTCATCATCATAGTGAGATTGGGAGTGATCCAAGTGCATTGCTTGAGTGTTTGCATCTAGAGGCACTTGGTGTTCGTGTTTCAGCTGCGGATTTCGCTTATTACTCTTGGTGGTTGCCGCCACCTAGAGGGTTTGGAGCAGTGAGGATCATTGAGCGGAGGGTGGTGATTGTCTCCGGCTCCGATCGTGGTGATTGTGAGGGGTTCTTGACCTTTCCCCTGGTGGAGCGCCAAAAGATACTCTAGTGGATTGCTCGTGGCTTGTGTGATCCTCATCTTGTGTTGGTTGTGTGGCACCCTATTGAGGGTTTGGCGTGTGAAGCCAATTAGCGCGTGAACCTCCAAGTGAGTGAATCGCCACAACGAGGAGTAGCTTGCCGGCAAGCAAGTGAACCTCGGTAAAAATCATTGTGTTCTTCCTTTGATTCCGAGGTGATTGGTCTTCATTGTTATTCATCCTTGTGATTGATTGGTTCACTCCTCGACACTGGCGGTATAACTATCTTGATCGCTCTCTTCACTTTACCGCAAACTAGTTGACAAGCTCTTTAGTGTAGCTAGTTGTGAGAGCTTGCTTGCTTGGTTGGTGTGGCTCTTTAGATAGACTTTGAGAGCACACTAACATAGGGTAGTGTCATAGCTATTGTGTGAATAGACACTATCTAAACTAGAATTGTGGTAGGTGGCTTGCATTTTGAGTAGGCTAGCGCAACACTTGCTTCGCCTCATAATTGTCTAACCTTTTTGTTAAGTGTTCTTGTAGAAATTTTTATTAGGCTATTCACCCCCCCCCTCTAGCCATTAGGACCTTTCAGTAGGGTTAACTATGAAACCTTTCAAAGGTTCATCTAACAAGTTAGGACCATTAGATTCACTCAGCAAACAGATGTAGAGCCCCCCTTCCCGATGGCACAATGACACGCAGCCTATACACAAGGGGACAGAGGCCGCTCTATACCTGATTCAGCAAGCTAATAAAGGTAACCACTAACAAGCTAGAAAAGGTCCTCATACTGAGCTAAAGCTAGAGCCATGTAGCCCTCATAGTTGTGATGTAAGTTCCAGATGATCACTTATAGATAAGTCCTTAGGGAGAGAAATCTAGAGCACCATAAAACAACCCAATGCTCTAGACCCTTGTTCCATGTTGCTAAAAACATCTTTTAGTGTTTATTGCATATACCATTAGTCAAGTTACAAGATCAAGGTCTTTAATTGAGCGCTAGCATCATACTACCCAATGCAATACCCCATAGGTATCAAGGCACAAGGTACAAAGTACTAGGAAATCCTTAGTGGTAGTCAAGGTAGACACATGCAGTATGAATTAAATGATTAAAGGTGTATAGGACAACAAGGAAGACACCATGCTATACTTGCCTTAACTTAGATCCTTCTTCAAGTCCAAAACTTCAAAGATTTGCTTCTTGATTCACCACGTATGACTCACCGACTGGACAAGATCTTAAAGCACCACACAAGCATCCATGCAATCATACATGAAGCAAACAATAGATCTAAATTAGAACAGTACACCAAACATAAAATTAACAAGAAAAGTTTGTAAAACGAATCTACGTCTCGCTACGAACACACAGACGCGAAAAGCACACTAATCGGAGCTACGGTGAAAAGATACATCAACCGAAATATCTACTCATAAAACTATTAGCTTCATATGTTTTAATTATATAAAAACATATATAAGATATTTTATAGATAATATAAATTAAGTCAAGTTTAAGTTTGAATTATAATACTAAAATAAAACAAATCATATTTTCTTGCTTTCTCTCCTTGTTAATTACTGATTAGCTTTCTCTCCTTGTCAATTGCAGGGTCAAATTGACTGGCATGTCTTGGGAGGAGTGCATAGGATCGACCATCCCTGCGCTGAAGCTAGGTGGATCTCCAACTCCATCGAGCGGACCCTTCTGGCTTGCTCGTGTGCCCTCGGCACAGGACGAAATTTCATGTCGACACACATTCTTGGCAAGCTCGGTGGGACCCCACAATCGTCATGGCGGTTCACAACAACAACGACATCCTTATGGTACATTATGAAGATCTACCTGATGGAGATAAAGATGTCATTGGCAAAGCTATAGAAGAATTTTAGAACAAGTGTTTGTTGTCCTACACCAAAACACGTGACAACACAATTGTTCAGAAATATCCACTACCAAGAGTTCTGTTACATGGGCAGACATATACAGTTGAAGCTGAAGACAGGTGTTTCTTTATGGAAATTGTAAACAAATCTATTCGTGATGCCATATCAAGCCATAATGAAGCTTTCTTGGACACATTTCACAACGCCATGAAAGAGGCGATTCATGGGTTTCCAGTTGGTCAAGTTGGGCCGGCTTATTACAACATTCCACATCCGTCGACCCAAAGGACTAATCAAGTCGATATCAGCCATCAAGGAGCAGCACCAGCTGGTAATGATGATGTCCAGGCAGTTTAGAGTTCATCTGAACAAGCTCAAGGTACTACTATGAATCAGACACAGTATAATCCTAGATCGTTAGTGCAGCATGTGCAATAGCCGGCGGGGCAATGTCAGAACCAGGTGATTAATTTTGGCACATCAGGCCACATACCGTCGTCGACTCAAAAAATAGCACCATCAATTCAAAGGATCCATAGAGATATAGATCCTCATGTCTATAATCAGAGACTTCAAGCAGCAAACCAGCAAAGGATCCAGCAGATAGAGATTCCATAGGGGTATCATTATGGCATAGATTATAACACCCTTCACATGATTCTAAATCTAGGGTATCAGGGCACATGAGATTTCAATCCACAGATGGGTTAGCAAGTACAGAGAAATTTAAATTGACATGCTGATGAGTTGTTGCTAAAGGTGATCGAGATGATGAAGAATTAGTTCGGTCTGAAGCCAAAAGGGCTGACCTATTTGTACAAATGCCCATATCCAGAATGGTATGATTTGGTCGCTCTTCCTGCAAATTATAGGCTTCCAGAGTTTGCTAAGTTCACTGGCCAAGATAGCACAAGCATAATAGAACATGTCAGTCGGTATCTTACACAGTTGGGCGAAGCATCCGTTGAAGAGGCCCATCGAGTTCGTTTCTTCTCTCTATCACACTCAGGGCCAGCCTTCACTTAGGTTTTCATCACTACCAGTCAACTCCATTGCCAACTGGGCTGACCTCGAGAAGAAATTTTATACATATTTTTATACTGGACTGGAGAAAAGAAGATTACCGATCTGACAACTATAAGGCAGAAGACTAATGAATCAGGCACTGAGTTTCTTCAGAGGTTCCAAGAGACTAGGAACTTATGCTTCTCATTAAACTTAGCTGATGATCAGCTAGCTGCTTTAGCCGTTCAAGGAATGCTGTCAATGTGGAAAGAAAAATTGCTGGGACAAGAATTTGACAACTTGGGTCAATTGGCTCAATGAGTGGTAGCGCTCAATAGCCAATTCCAGAGTATACATAGAGATACCCAATTCTAGAAGAGTACCATAGTGGCCAAAGCTTATAATCCATACTCAGTTGATGATGGCTATGAAGATAAAGAGGAAGAGGTTGCTGCGGCTAAATGGAATTGGGGCAAAAAGACAGTAATGGTGTCAAATCCTTAGGGAATAGGAGTCAAGGAGAGCTATGACTTTGATGTCACAAAATCAGACAAGCTCTTTGATTTCTTGCTTGAAAAGGGATAGATCAAGTTGCTCGATAATCATGTTATGTTGCCCCCTAATCAGTTGAAGAATAAGAAGTTCTGCAAGTTCCATAACGCTACTTCTTATTCCACTAATGAATGTAGATTTTTTGGCAGCATATATAGAGGGCTATTCAGCAAGGAAGGCTCAAATTTGATGTCTCGGAAGATGAAAGTTGATGATAATCCTTTCCCAGGAGATCAAAACATGGTTGATGCTAGGCTACTCAAAGAAAAGACTAAGGTCCTAACATCAACCAAATCAAGAGAAGCTAGAACTATCGATCCTGAGAGGCAAATATCGGCCGACGAATATACGGGAATTAAAAGACATCGCAACAAGCAAAAGAGCCTATATGAATAGGGAGAAACATCAAAAGAAGGGGCGACAAAGCCATGAGTTACATCGTGAATTCTGTTGAATAAATGGCAGCGCTAGAAGGAAAAGGATTATCAGCGTTGGTTGGAAAAGCAAGAATACTAGCGTCAACAGGAAAAAGAGAGGTATGAAATAAAGCAAACTGAATTGCATTGGAATTGTCTTTTCTTCAGACATTGCTGGAACAAAGGTTTGAAGTTGCCTACCAGGAGTAACTATCTAGAGTGCAGCGATCAGTATTGGAAGTTTAGGCAATCTCAAGCCAACCGCCGGTCTATCCATGCTCAAGATGCATACCACCATAATAAAATGGATCGACGCTTAAAAATGGAAGTATTCATAATCGGCTAGGAAAAAGAGTTGTCGATCAAGATTGGGTTGATTATGAAGAAGAAGGCAACAAGAGAGAATATGTTTGGCAGAAAGGCCAATGGTGTCCAGGAGGTTTGACAAGAACCTAGAATAGAAGGGTGTAATGCCTAAGGAATAAAGAGTTGGAATAGGCTCAGACATTCGGTAAACCTCAAGTATGGAGTACTAAGCAAACAGCCGATAGAAAGCAACCATCGGCTAATATTCGAATGGCTTTTCTATTGCCATTAGAGTTCAGAGCTCCAGTAGATCAAGAAGTTTATTCGGATTTTGATGAATTGGAGTATGAGGAGATAGTTGCCAGGTTAACGGTTATACAGCAAGTAATATTTGATAAACCAGTCAAGCATCGGCACCTAAAGGCTTTATATGTAAAAGGTTTGGTTGATGGGAAGCCGATGAACAAGATGTTGGTGGACGGAGGTACTTCTATTAATCTCATGCCTTACACCACTTTTTGTAAGCTTGGCAAGGGACCAGGAGATCTGATTGAGACCAACATGATGCTTAAAGACTTTGAGGGTAATGCGTCTAAGACCCGGGGGGCAATGAATGTCAAACTAACATTCGGGATTAAGACTCTACTCACCACATTCTTCGTCATTGATGGAAAAGGGTCATACAGTTTGCTCCTTGGTCATGATTGGATTCATGCGAACTATTGTGTACCATCGACCATGCATTAGTGTTTGATTCAATGGCATGGAGATGACATCGAGCTGGTTCGCGCTGATGAATCTGTGAGCATTGCAACAGCTGATCCAGTCTTTTGGAAACTAGGAGATTTTGAATGCTTTTCTGGCAAGTTATGGGAAGGAGGCTTCATTAAGATCAGCAATGAAAGCCAACAGACGATGCAAGCAATCGGCTCTGAGAGTTTGTTTTAGTTAGTAGTCATGGCTTCGCGTCAGCCGTTGGACTAAGGGAAAATAAGCATTAGTTCTGAATATGGGTTTAGGCCGACGTATGAATGCTAAATGGAAGCTTAAGTGTGGGTTAGAATTGATGGATTTCTTAAATGAAGTTTTGTTGCACTTGATGAGATGCTTGCTCTGGATCGATCGATCATTTAACCTTTGGTTTGAAGAGTTCTAGTGCAACCTGTTAATAGCAATCAACAAAACATATTTGAAGGAATATTATACTAGCATTTGATCAACACTTGATAGCTGATTCATTTAGTCATCGGCTCTAATAGCCAGTACCGGAAAGGTATTGCCTCTAGTTCAAAAATGAAGAAACTTAAAAGGCATAAAAGTCGATATGATATGTATCGCTTCCAGAGCAAAAAAATAAAAAAAACAAAGACAGCCATACACAAGGGCATTGCACTAAGACACATTCATGAAAGAACAAGAGTCTTTGTTCATCAGTTTACCCTAAGTACAAACTAATCGAAGACCTTGTTCACTACATCCTGAGCAGATGTAATGTCCACAATGGCCTCCGCTATGGTGATGAATTCTTCGAGTAGGTCCTCATGTTCCTCAGGGCCATCACCCATTGGGAAGCCAGTCTTCATGGCGTGGAGCTCATATCCGATCTGGACTTGCACTACGGTTAGCGCCACTAATGCGCCATGACAAACACCATGGAGGGCAATCTCCTGAACGCGGGCCGGTATGTCTTGGAGGCGAGCGTTGATGAGGGAACCCCAAGCGTTGATGGCATTCGTGACCATGTTCACCGCCAGTTGGAGAGACTCCACGTGCACTGTCAGGGCTGGCGATCGCAGAAAACTATCAAGATAAAGATAGTGGAAATCAGAATGGAAGCATTCATGGAACTCATCTTACCTACCACCGTGGCGTCAGACTCAGCCAGCCACGCTTGAACGGCACTGACCTCCTCCTCAGCCGCATTAAGGGCCGCTTGGAAAACCCCTAGATGGATCTCAAGCTAGTCGTTTTTCTGAATTGCCTTGGAATAGCGGTCCTCAGCTGCCCTCCATTCTCGGAAGAAGTGCCAGGTGTTGTCGCATTTATATGAGTTGGAAGAATCCGACGATGAAGCCAGCGTGGAAGATGCAGTGTCAGAGGGCTTGCTCACCCTAGGAAGAGGATAGAAATTGTCATTCAAAATGAATCTATAGACAAATTAGAATAGTTCATCATCACAAGCAGAAGATGTTGACCTCACCTCATGCATCGGAAGCGCTAGTTCATCAGCATGTTCTCCTTCGAGACCTCCTCCGCCGCGCGCTTGCCATGTTTCTCCTCGCCGGCCATGAAGTTGATCAAATCTATAGGAAGAGAGAAAGGCCACTATAGAGTTCTATGAGGGCGGAGAAAAGCAAAGGAATAGGAACGGTTGCAAGTGCGGATGTGTTCAAGGTCGGAGCCCTCGGCTGGTATTTGAAGCCACGGAACAAAGGGGTGGATGCCTCGGGACATGCAAAAGGCAACCATGATTAATAGAAGGTGAAGCGCCACCTCACTAATACCGAAGAGAATACGACACTGGGTGACTAAAGATAGAAGATTGAAGGTCTCTCTTAATACAGGCCATGTTTTTAGACTTAATTGGATTAAGATTAGAAGTCTAGAATCAGTTGTTTCAAATCGGCTCTTTAAGCCAAAACAAGAAGTATAATGAGACAACAGAGGATGTGGCTGTCATTGATTCTACACAAAATATATAATACATGAATTATGAATCTAGAACATCCTGGATTGCTTTCAGTACTTCTAGCCAGATAGCATCGGCTTCTGTGATCTGTTGCTTATCTTCCTCGGCTGATCTAGGAATGCTCTCAAGGCTACTTTAGATAGCTCTACCTTCCCTGACTTTGCCCGGTAGTTCCTGTTTCTTTTACTGAATGTCATTAGGTATTTGAGCCAGGGTGGACTTGTGACAATCAATGGCGGCCTTCACGTTTCCTAGTTCCTTCTCAAGTTCTGCACACCTGACTTCTAGTTGAGACAATTCTGGATCAATACTGAGGGAGGAGCTCTTCAAGTGATCAACCGACTATGAAAGATCTTTTGCCTCTTGCCTGTTAGAGTTTCCCTTGGCCAATAAAGTTTCACGATCAAACAGATTCCTCTGAGCCTTTTTCACCTTTAGGACCTGATCTTCAAAGATAGAAAAGGGAGACAAGACTCTAGAGAGAACTGGCGATGGATTACCCTTGATGGCCAAGAAGACTCTATGCATTGGATCAAATGGGCTATATTCTTCTCAAACATTGGCAAAACATCCCTTAGCTAATTCTTGATCTCTTTTGGCAAGGTTTCCTTGGAAGAAGTGGCTGATGAACTGATTTCATCTCCATCAAGATACTCCTCAAGATTGAAAGAGTAGCTCAGGGCTAGAAGATCGAATGCCTACATTTAAAGAGAATCTTGATTAAGAGGATTGGATCAGTTTATGATGAAATGAACGGCGAGATGAATGCAATACATTTTTCATAGTAGCCTCTACCTGAGGAGAAGGGACAGCTGATGATGCACCAATAGCATCTGGTTGAATCGGCTCTAAGCTTTCAACATTGGTATCTGCAATGTCAAATTTTAGTTCATAATTATTGCAGAAGAATAAAGGGGACGTTTAACTTCCTTACCATCAGTTGCATGCTGAGCTGGGGAATCAACAGGATCACCTTTGATGCTGGCAGGATCCTTAAGTGGACTGTTAGGCTCCTGCTCTTGCGTGGGTGTTTCCTCAGGAAGTATCTGGCATGGTAAAAAGCCAGATGAAAAACAGAAGCCAAATAGATTAAAAGTTAAAGAACATGCTCTGACAAGCATCAAGGGAAACTCACATTTTCTACTATTATGGAAGCATCGGTTATTTCAATCGAAACTGGCTCCTCTTGAGGATCAACCAATGGGGGTTCAGTTGATGCTGAGTCAAACGCCTAGGATAGCAGTCCCGCACCTAGAGCAGGTTGGGACGCAATGCTCGATAGCTATGAAAGAACGGGATCAACAGTTGAATAACATTTTAAGAAGGAGATAAATTGTTTACCTGAGCAACTGATGGCCTTGTTCTATGGAGTCTCTTCCTAGTAGTAGTTTTCTGGGTTGTCCCTTGAGCTGCCTTGCGCTTTGAAGATTGATGTCACGATAGTGGAGGCAGCATGAGTTTTCATCAACTTCTTCAGTGAAGGTGCGGTCGATCCCATTCTTGAAACTGGACATGGTGGTTGGTAATCTATAGGATGCCCCTTCCTATCCAAGCTCAGAGGATCAAATTTAGCATCCTAAAAAGGGTCGGTTAGAACAGTTGGCAAAAGAATTCATCGAACAATTTGCTTAAAAGAAATGGCGGGTTACCTCACTATCAGAAGCAAATTCCTCGTCCAGAGATATGCACAAAGAATGAACCGACCCACAGAAGAGGTGGGAACACCATTCTTGACACCAGGAGTCAAAAAGAGTGGAAGAGAAGCTAACCTTGATCCAGTCATGTAAGCAAAGGGAAGGAAGATCTAATTCCAGTTTAAAGACTCTAGAGGCTTCTAGTATTTCACCAATGTCTTCTCTTGGCCTCAGAATGTCCTTAAAGAAAAGTTGAGGGGGCAATTGGCCAAGACCAAACTGACGGGCCATAAATGAAGGGATGTAAAACTCATAAGTTGGAAGGTTGCCTAGGGTGAAGGAACCTGTAACCATTTTGCCACGGCCATGATGAAATTTGACTGGAAGGACGTAGGGCTTGATAGAAGAATTGAAGATCACAACCACCATATCATCCAAGCAGCCTAATTCAAATTGAAAGTTGAATGGAAAGATCAACTCATTGTTTTCATCCTCATCGTATGGTAGCCAAGTCAAGACTTCTGCATCAAACCCTCTGTAAACTTTTTGAAGAGATGACCAACATCAAAATCAATTACTATGGCCGATGTAGCCTTGTCATAGCTCGTGCACTGGCGGGTTCTTCCTTCTTCACCCTCATATTCCTCATCAAAATTAGAGGAAGGAAAGCTTAGGTTTCTGAGATCAAGCCTTGCAATCTTGTGCATATACAAATTAAGCCACAGTTGTATCAACCACCAAGGGCCACTAATAGTATGCACTAGTTCATTCTTTAGTAATTAGGTAGCCACCTGGTACATCAGATGATAAGTAGCTCCTAGCAGATATTTTCTAAGAGGGATATCCTTACCTAATGCTAGGTGCTCCACCATGAGTTTGTGATTGTAGGTTGGACCATAAGATGACCCATAGAAAATGAACCTTTCCAGCCACATGTTCAAGAAGGCCACGTATTCCCTTTCGCTGACAACTGATCCATCTCCAACATGGTTCAGAATGTAACTGGCCCATCCTGTACAGTCTGCTATTTTGGCTAATTTCTTGGAGCCAGCACTCAAGTACTCATAAGGCTACATTGATCCAGTGATTCTAAGGCCGATCAACATATAGACATCGACCAGGGTGATGGTCATTGGGTCATGACCAAATACAAAGGCGTTTAGAGCGGTAGACCAAAATAAGATACAACAATCAGAAGTGAGTCATTCCTCTCCATCCTAGACAATGAAAGAGTGAAGCATTGATTCAGATCATAAAGTTCCCAATCTCCACCCTTCCTCTCGGACACCCTACGAAACCAGTCTCTCCATCCCTTGAGCATTTTGGGCCAATTTCTAAAGGGAGTCTTAGTGTTCTAGGAAGATAAATCTACTGTAGACTGTTTGAAGGGGATCTGGTTGGTTTCTTGGTGGATGAAATCGGATGGATCAGGATCACCCATAGGCCCAAGAAAATAGATATTAGAAGCAATAGTTGATGGAATCAAGATTTCATTCCTCATTTCCTAGGAATCGAACAAAATAAGTTTAAGAAGAAAAGAAATACAAGGTGGCGACCAATGCTTGGAGAATAAAAACTTGGAGGCATACCTTAGGGACGTGGTCGATGGTCGCCATTGTAGCCAAAATAGGTTTGAATTTGATGAAGATCGCTTGGATGGTGGCTTGATAAAACAGAGGATTTGCTAGGGTTTGAGGCATTGGCGATGATGGCATCAACTGTTAAAGTTTACTCAAGGAAAAGGAAAAAGGGAAAAAGGCCGAGTGAATTGGAAGAGGTACTATTGGGACATTATATAAGACTTGGCCTGAGAAGTTAGGACTCGCGCGTATATCTAGGAGCAAAACGGTTGCGGCGTGGTAAACAAATAAGTAGGAATTTTGGAATAAAATCACTTTTATCCCAAAATTGGGGGGCATGTGTTTACACCAAAATTTGGAGAGAAAAGCGCGGGAACTCGAAACTTCCAAAATCATGCCAATCAAAGAATCGATTGCATAAGGATCGATATCAGCTAATTCGATATGACTCTAGGAGTCGAATCTCTTTGGATGACATCTATCAGATAGCGATGATGAGCTACGGTTGGTGCCAGGAAACTACATATCGGACTCTACAAAAAGGAAAGATTAGGGTCCAAGTTATCTTAAATTAGGAATGTTTTCTTCTATGCTAAAGATTGTAATGAGTCATGCTCGAGTAGGATTCATGTTTAGGCTCTGGGTATAAATATCAAACCCCGGCTATTGTAAAGGACACACAATCAATCAAATACAAGTTACTTACTTTTTTGGCTTCCGGCCACCCCTTAGGAGTAGGAGTAGAGTAGATCTCGGTGAGTTCTTCAGCAAGTATGGCTGCATCGACTCGGTCGACCTCCACTGCTTGTCTGTAAGTACTGTCATGGCTTATACTTCTGTTCATACAGCTACATCGATCCGGTCGACCTCCACTATGACTCTGGTATAAGCTAGTTATCGACTCTTGTCTAGTTCAAGTATGGCTACATTGATCCGGTCGACCTCCACTGCTTGAACTAGATTAAGGTCAAGTTATTGGCTCTATCTAAGGGTGGTGTTCCTTTGGATAGATTCATTAAGTTACCAATATTGCATATTGCTTCCATTATTTATTTAATTACAGCAATATCACTTTGCTCGATTGGGATTGATCAAGATTGGCCTTATATCTTTTTTTAACCCATCGTTTGTTAATCTAAATTTGATCTAATCTATACTTTAAACGATGAGTTATGTTTTGTCAGCTATTTTATGTCAATCTTGATTATGCATAGTGTGCGGTTAAGGTATGTCTAATCTTGAGTAGATCTATTGGCTAGTGAAAACCATTCCATGGCCCATTATCATGGCCTATGTGATTCTGCCTCACACCCCATTATTAGCACCGTGGAATGGGGATTGTTATTTGGTAGATCTATTCCTGATAGGGCATGACCTTAACTGCGCGCTATGCCTGAATCGGCTGTTTTAGACAATATCGAGTGCTTTCACAAATAGTTCACGTCACGAGACCTTTGAAGTAAAGATAGGTTGAAATATGTGTTAGCCCCATGATCTTATTATTGTATTACGGCCTGCATGATTCTGCCTCATGCCCCACTGATATTAGTAATAAGTTAGGGTCATCGAATCTATTATTGTTTCTATGGCCTGCATGATTCTGCCTCATGCCCGTCTGGTCATAGCAATAGATGAGATCTAATATGTTCATTAGATTTATGTTTATTAAATGGTTAAATGACAATAAGTTGTTTATTTATACAAAAGGGATTTGGTTACTTGCAGTCATTGGCTTAGCATAAACTAATCATTGTCGACATCCTCTTGCCATTGACTAATGTTTGTCTAAATAACGAGATATATCCTGAGCGATAACCGATTTATCTTCCATGAGCTTGAACTGATTTGTCTTTATGAGTATTCTAGAATCGACTATTTAGTCGATTTCCGTCCATATCGGCTCTCAGAGCCGCACATTTGGGACTGTCTGGCAACACCAGCATATTCTGCCTTAAATTACTGATTAGCTTTCTCTCCTTGTCAATTGTAGGGTCAAATTGATTGGCACGTCTTAGGAGGAGTGTGCAGGATCGACCATCCCTGTGCTGAAGCAAGGCGGATCTCTAGCTCCATCGAGAGGACCCTTCTAGCTTGCTCGTGTGCCCTCGGCATGGGATGAAATTTTGTGCTGACACCCACTTCCAAGGAAGGTTGGCAGGGTTCACAATGAAGCCTTTCAAAGGTTCGTCTAACAAGTTAGGGCCATTAGATTTACTAGGCAAACAGATGTAGAGCCCCCCTTCCCGATGGAACAATGACGCGCAGCCTATACACAAGGGGACAGAGGCCGCCCTATACCCGATTCGGCAAGCCAATAAAGGTAACCACTAATAAGCTAGAAAAGGTCCTCATACTAAGCTAAAGCCAGAGCCATGTAGCCCTCATAGTTGTGCTATAAGTCTTCGATGATCACTAATAGATAAGTCCTTAGGGAGAGGAATCTAGAGCACCATAAAATAGCCCAATGCTCTAGCCCCTTGTTCCATGTTGCTAAAAAACATCTTTTAGTGTTTATTGCATATACCATTAGTCAAGTTACAAGATCAAGGTCTTTAATTGAGCGCTAGCATCATACTACCCAATGCAATACCCCATAGGTATCAAGGCACAAGGTACAAAGTACTAGGAAATCCTTAGTGGAAGTCAAGGTAGACACATGCAGTATGAATTAAATGATTAAATGTGTATAGGACAACAAGGAAGATCCCATGCTATACTTGCCTTGACTTAGATCCTTCTTCAAGTCCAAAACTTCAAAGATCTGCTTCTTGATTCACCACGTATGACTCGCCGACTGGACAAGATCATAAAGCACCACACAAGCATCCATGCAATCATACACAAAGCAAACAATATATCTAAATTAGAACAGTACACCAAACATAAAATCAACATGAAAAGTTTATAAAAATGAATCTTTGTCTCGCTACGAACACACAGACGCGAAAAGCACGCTAATCGGAGCTACGGTGAAAAAGATACATCTACTGAAAGATCTACTCATAAAACTATTAGCTTCATGTGGTTTAATTATATAAAAACATATATAAGATATTTTATAGATAATATAAATTAAGTCAAGTTTAAGTTTGAATTATAATACTAAAATAAAACAAATCATATTTTATTTATAAAACCTAGTTGCATAATTATTATTCAAATTAGAATTTAAACCATGAAATTCCAGAAATAGTGACATGGTAACCACTACTACTAACGCGTAGATCTCATCGTTATGAATTTAACGCAACTTGAATGGACTAAAACAGAGTTAAAACATAGAAGATACGATTTAAACAAGATTTCCTTAAATAAAATAATAGATTAAATCTAACCTTGAATTTTAAAAGTTGAAAACACATCTAACAGTGATATAAACACATAGACAATGTAAATATGAACCTAACGTAATTTGAACGGATCAAATCAGAGTTAAAATGGAGAAGTTATGGCTAGAACAAAATCAGTGGCAAATCTATAAATAAGTGAAAACATATTTTCAATCTAACCAAAACAAAGTACGCTGGAAAACACAGAGGCCTCGGTTCACCATGAACAAAACATAGGGAGCAAGCAGAGGAGATGGCAAATGTACCTAGGGGGATTTTGGCGACGCAGAGCAAGAGGAGGTGGCGCTGTGCTTGGCTAGGCGATGGCGGACGGCGGCGCTAGGTGGTGGCGCGGCTATGGGCGCTCGGGTGATATGGTTGGAGTGGGATAGGGAGGCGGTGGGCATGGGCATCCGATATTTATGAGATGCGGAAGACTTGGGGGCACGCCACGAAGGGAGATGGGGACAGTGCAGACTCGGACGGCAGCTGTGCGGTGGTAGAATCCGCGTCGGGTACGAGCGGGAGGAGGGGGATAGAGCCGATAGGGTGGCCCCACCTATCGGCATCGGCGAGAATGGGGCCGGGGTGATAGACAGGGCGGGGTGCTCGATAGTGTGGTCTTGCTGGGCCAGCCCGAGGGTGGACAAGCGGAGAGCAGGAAATGGGCCGCGCTGCTGCTGGGTTGCGGTGGAAGGAGCACCAGCACGGCTTGGCTGGTTCACCGGCTAGGCCTGCGTCGCGAGAGGGATGGCCAAGCTGGGCTCGCGCGAGAGAGAAAAAAATGGGGAGGAGCAGTGGGCCAAAGGAGAGGGAAGGAGAAGAATCCCTTTTCTTTTATTTCAAAACCTATTTCAAATATGAGCCAAACCAAATTTGAATAGAATTTCAAATACACTTTTCAACTTAATTAAAAATAAGAAATTTTGGTAAGTTCTCAAAAATAAATTTTACAACATTTTTAAATTCTTTTATTTTCCAATTCCCTTTTTCCCTCTTTTCTTTTACTTCAAAGCCATTTTCAAATTTATTTTTCAAAAGTTTTTTTTGAATGTTTTCAATTTGAACCAAATCCACACAATTCAGTGAAACAAATGCACCGGCATGTATGCACATCCATGTTGCTAGCTTATGATGAATTTTAATTTAATGAAAAATTTTATTTTCCTAGGTTTTTATGAGCACAAAATTCATAAATAATCATTTTAATCCTATTTTCAAAAGTGCAAATTTTAGGGTGTTACAATTCTACCCCCCTTAAGATGAATCTTGTCCCCAAGATTCAAAAGACGTCAACAAGGAGATAGGGATACTTTGTCTTTGAATTCTTCTCTACTTCCTCGTGTAATTCCATCTTCTCGATAAAGACAAAAACCACTTTACTTTGTATACCAGTCGATCCTACTCCAAGTAACTTGCCTAATTAATTCATGATTTTGACAGGCACCTTGATCAATTCTCTGGTATCTCCAATCACTAGGCCTCCTTTCCTTTTTAGTTCATAATATCAATTCTTTTTTTAATATTCACCTTCCCACAAAGCCTGACAAATCTCTTAGTCAGAAGGAGAATTTTACAACATTCTTCAAAAAAATTAATGATTCCAATCAAGTTGCTCAAACTTGGAATACCATTCCTAGTCCTTGGTGTCACCCGAACCTTCTTAGCATGATTCTCCGTTGCTAAGGGCATCGATCGTGACTTTTACTTCTCTAGGTGTTAGCACTTTTTCAAGTCGTAATCAATCTCATTCCAATGAGGATAACACAAGCTCAAGAGCAGCTTAGTGAAGATGTCCTGTAGACTCTTATGATCCTCCTATATGTCACTTTTACTTGCAAGAAGATATTACTTCCATGCTCCATAGTGGATAACTCCAGATGCATGTTAGGTAGTTCAACTCACACTTCCTTAGTTGACTTAATGAACAAGCCACTACTTTTCTTCTCATCCAAGGACACATCCCACACCATGACAAGGTGCATCATTATAGCTATAAAACTCTTGTCCGAATCTAACAAAGCTAATACATAGATTTTACTTCAACATCTTCTCGGACCCCTTCAAATATTTAGCTGAGGTCTCTTGATTCAACTAACTTAAAAACTTTTTCCAGTAGCATTATCAATATCTTGATGATCTTGGTTAAACCTTCCTTGAACCTTTAATAAAACCTCATTGAAACTCTGAGTTTCTCTCACATCTTTGGGTACCATGCTTCCGCTGCGCAAACTAGAACGTATGATACTTCATCTTACAAATTCTTCCACTTGGCTACACCCCTTAAGAACATATAAACTAGGGGACACGAAAGTACAGCTTACATCTCCTTCTAGATGAGCTAACTAATATCAAGACGTTCTGACATCCCGATGATACTCTTATGTAGGGGCAAGAACAAGAAATCTGAAATTCCTCACGAGTAGAATAAAATTGTAGTGCAGTAAAACAGATGTAACTCTCATTCCATTAATCCAATGACATTGTAGCTTATACCATTGGAAATTTTATAAAATTGTACACAACTTCCTTATAGAACACTTTTCCAAATTCTGCAGTTAACCTGGCCTAAAACAGTGCAAAAGAGAAACTATTCCTGGTTCCAAACAGCACAGATGCATCGCCTTGTGATTTTCGTATCTCTGTAACCAAAATAGCTATCAAGCTGTTTCTTGCACTCAGAGAAAGATATTGAAGTCTACTATTGTCCAGAATTTTCTCATGATTTATGATCATCCAAAATCAGAGATATAAGCCAAAGAGTGTAGGCTGCTCTGAAAAGACAGGATAGAGGAAACAGGAGACAACCAAAACCCGACTATTTATTTCGTTAATCCTTATACCTTAGGCCTATAAGCTAAATGAAATTGTGGGAACACCCAACAAGATCATTGCAATCATTACAAAGATTCAAAACAAGCAGAAGCACAATGACAATTCAACAAAGCACTAAAGGTGCACAATTCAATCATTGACTCAACTTACGATACTATCGCCCTCATTGTACTAGGGGTAACAATCCTAAGACTTATCTTCAGATTATGCAAGAAGGTGATGAAGAACCATTCTAAAAGCATATCAAATTAAGGAGTGAAGATGAGAACAAAGACTTCAAAATAAGCACCAAGGTAGAGATGAATAACAGGGATAGAGATATAGTAGAGAAGAAAATATCAAGGGTCATAGATCAAGGGTTTTTATAGCAATTTCAAAACCTTAAGATAGCCCATTTCTAACTAGGCTTGCGTCCTACAGTCAGCATTGCTCTGATACCACTTTGTAGCACCCGATTTTAAGAACAAAACCAGATACGCACCATATGTGAGCCCAGGAAGTCAAATCTCACATATAGCTACAAATAAGGGTAATATCGAAAGATGATGCTCAATATATAACATACTTAGTATAAAGAATATAACCTTAGACAATAGATAGCGGAAAGACAACTCTGATCTTCAGGTGAAGACTCCAATTCCACAGGGATAAATGACTGGCTGATCACAAGCCTAATGTCTCCAAACTCTAGCAATCTGGTACTCATCTGGAATTTTTTCAAAGATTGAAAAGGTAAAGCAAGCGTAAGTACATGTCGTACTGAACAAATATAACATGGGGTTCATGAGGCTTAAAAGGCTGACACTAGTTTAACTACGATTAGCTTTTAATGAGTCATGATTTTAGCAATAGGGTGGCAACAAGTTTATTCACAAGCCAATATAAACACATGATCAGGTAAACATGAATAATGAATAGCATAAACGGTAATCATTAGTGAGCATCTTTATCATTAGTATCATGAGTGTTCATCATCTATTCCGTAAGGGTTCCAAGGCTACTCGTGACCGTGAGCACGGCTGATATACTAGTTTTACACTCTATAGAAGTTGTACACTTTCACTATGAGTCGTGATTTACCCTTTCACCAGAGGTAGCTAATCTCTTGACCCACTTCCAAGGAAGGTCGATAGGGTTCACTATGACATCTTTCAAAGGTTCGTCTAACAAGTTAGGGCCATTAGATTCACTCGGCAAATAGATGTAGAGCCCCCTTCCTAATGGCATAATGACGTGCAACCTATACACAAGGGGACAGAGGCCGCACTATACCTGATTCAGCAAACCATTCTTATGCCAATAAAGGTAACCACTAACAAGCTAGAAAAGGTCCTCATACTAAGCTAAAGCCAGAGCCATGTAGCCCTCACAGTTGTACTGTAAGTCTCAGATGATCACTTATAGATAAGTCCTTAGGGAGAGGAATCTAGAGCACCATAAAACAGCCCCTTGCTCTATCCCCTTGTTCCATGTTGCTAAAAACATCTTTTAGTGTTTATTGCATATACCATTAGTCAAGTTACAAGATCATGGTCTTTAATTGAGCGCTAGCATCATACTACCCAATGCAATACCCCATAGGTATCAAGGTACAAGGTACAAAGTGCTAGAAAATCCTTAGTGGCAGTCAAGGTAGACACATGTAGTATGAATTAAATGATTAAAGGTGTATAGGAAAACAAGGAAGATCCCATGCTATACTTGCCTTAACTTAGATCCTTCTTCAAGTCCAAAACTTCAAAGATCTGCTTCTTGATTCACCACGTATAACTCATTGACTGGACAAGATCATAAAGCACCACACAAGCATCCATGCGATCATACACGAAGCAAACAATAGATCTAAATTAGAATAGTACACCAAACATAAAATCAACATGAAAAGTTTGTAAAACGAATCTACGTCTCGCTACGAACATACAGACGCGAAAAGCACGCTAATCGGAGCTACGGTGAAAAAGATACATCTATCGAAAGATCCACTCATATAACTATTAGCTTCATGTATTTTAATTATATAAAAACATATATAAGATATTTTATAGATAATATAAATTAAGTCATGTTTAAGTTTGAATTATAATACTAAAATAAAACAAATAAAACCCAGTTGCATAATTATTATTCAAATTAGAATTTAAACCATGAAATTCTAGAAATTGCAACATGGTAACCACTATTACTAATGTGTAGATCTCATCGTTATGAATTTAATGCAACTTGAATGGACTAAAATGAAGTTAAAACGTAGAAGATATGATTTAAACAAGATTTTCTTTAATAAAATAATAGATTAAATCTAACCTCGAATTTTAAAAGTTGAAAACACATCTAACAGTGATATAAACACGTAGACAATGTAAATACAAACCTAACGCAAATTGAACGGATCAAATTGGAGTTAAAACAGAGAAGTTATGGCTAAAACAAAATCAGTGGCAAATCTGTAAATAAGTGAAAACGTATTTTCAATCTAACCAAAACAAAGTACGCTTTCAAAAGAAGAAAACGGAATCAGGAAAGATGTTTTGGACTGCGGGTTAAGTCTCAAGTATTTATAAGGGGCTTTTTGTAAATCTAACAGCGAAGGGGTAACTTGAAATCTCGACCGTCAGATCATGATTGAACAGCGCTGATTAGATCACGGGGGAAAAGGAGAGAACCGGCCGGCGGCTACAGTGCCCGCACACGGTGGGGCACCATTGACGGCGACGAGTACCTCGCCGGTGAACTTGGAAATGGCCCTAGAGGCCTCGGTTCACCACGAGCAAAACACAAGGAGCAAGGGGAGGAGATGGTGAATGTACCTAGGGGGATTTTGGCGGTGCGGAGCAAGAGGAGGTGACACTGTGCCTGGCTAGGCGACGGTGGACGACGGCGCTAGGTGATGGTGCGGCTGCGGGCGCTCGGGCGATGTGGTTGGAGCAGGATAGGGAGGCAGTGGGCATGGGCATCCGATATTTATGAGACGTGGAAGACTTGGGGGCATGCCACAGAGGGAGACAGGGACGGAGCGAACTCGGACGGCAGCGGTGCGGTGGTAGAATCAGTGTCGGGTATGAGCGGAGGGAGGGGGATAGAGCTAACAGGGTGGCCCCACCTATCGGTGTCGGCGAGAACAGGGCCAGAGTGACAGAGGGGGCGGGGTGCTCGGCAGCGGGGTCTTACAGGGCCAGCCCAAGGGTGGACAAGCGGAGAGCAAGAAACGGGCCGCACGGCTGCTGGGCTACGGTGGAAGGAGCACCAACGTGGCTTGGGTTGGTTCACCGGCTAGGCCTGCGTCGCGAGAGGGAAGGTTGAACTGGGCTCGCGTGGGAGAGAAAAAAAAATGGGGAGGAGCAGTGGGCCAAAGGAGAGGGAAGGAGAAGAATCCTTTTCTTTTATTTCAAAACCTATTTCAAATATGAGCCAAACCAAATTTGAATAGAATTTCAAATACACTTTTCAACTTAATTAAAAATAAGAAATTTTGGTAAGTTCTCAAAAATAAATTTTACAACCTTTTTAAATTCTTTTATTTTCCAATTCCCTTTTTCCCTCTTTTCTTTTACTTCAAAGCCATTTTCAAATTTATTTTTCCAAAGTTTTTTTTGAATGTCTTCAATTTGAATCAAATCCACACAATTCAAAGAAACAAATGCACCGGCATGTATGCACATCCATGTTGCTAGCTTATTATGAATTTTAATTTAATGAAAAAATTTATTTTCCTAGGTTTTTATGAGCACAAAATTCATAAATGAATCATTTTAATCCTATTTTCAAAAGTGAAAAATTTATGGTGTTACAAAATGTGTGTGAGAATTACCAAATCTAACTTATCCTAACTTTGCAATCAAAGCAAGATAATAGGAGTGTAGAGGAGACTACTAAGGTCTTCTATTTCTAACTTCGGTATGCTTTGTCTTCAATTGTTCAATTCTAGGGATATTACAGGCAGAGTATATTTCCTATAGTAACAAGGTCATACTAGGCCTACTAACGAGAGGTGGACTACAAAGGATTCAATGAGGCTATAAGAGTCACCCTCATGAGCTACCACCGATCTAGAAAGTAGGGTATATCCATGAGTAACCGAGTCTAGGCACCACGCTTACACTACGAATAATAGTTTAACCTAGGAACTACAAGGATTAAAATACTTAAATAGAGTCACAAACTTGAAGAACAGTATGAACAAGATGCTTACTTGAATTAGAAGTCGATTACCAGAGAAATCTCAAAAAGCAAGTTCAAAGAGAACTTGATTCCGACAGGGTACAAGCCGTAGAGTGAGCACTGATAGGCTAGGACTCCTCCAAACTCTTCCCTCTCACTCTATCTCTCTATCTCTAATATAAGACTACATCCTATTGAGGACTAATCTTCTCTTGATTGCTAGCTATGATCCTAGTGGAGATATGGATTAGGTTTTCTGGCCCTCAGGCTCTCAGGATCAAATGCCAATCTATGCCCTAGAGGGGGGTGTAGGCAGTTATATATAGGCCGGAGCATCAATCGTAAGCCATTGGATCAAACCAATTTGAATAAACGATGGAGATGCAATCCTTAAGGCGGTGGAGAGCCGACGGAGAGGCTAACAGGGGGGCCATAGGCCGGTCAGCCTGTAGGTGGGGCCGGCCAGCCCCACTTGTTAGTGGCTCGGGCTCTGCTTCAGTGATTTTTCTTCTAGAGTCTTCTAGAGTCTTCCTACGCTATTTACGCGGTGGAATTCTATAATTTCCTTTGACAAATATATCCTCCTTGGTAGTTTTCTAATTAAATCCTACTGAAAACATAGGTTTACCAAAACTCATGGAATTTATCAGTTTAAACCCCTAGGTCTATGTTGGTGATCCATGTTAATTATTTATGCAAGGTAGATTGATGGTTTATGATGAATGTTAACTACCATCAACAAACTCCCCACACTTAGGCTTTTACTCGTCCTCGATAAAAGGATGGATTTACTCAAGACATAACCTTGGGACAAGACATCAACATAAAACCATTCCTAGTTATGCATGCATTGTGGGATTCAAAGTGTCTACCATGAAACTTTGGGCGGTTGAAGAATGGAACAGCTTGAAATAGATCACTTTCTTCCTTCAGTTAAGTCAATTGGAGAAACATTTTAAGATTTTTGAAAACAAAACATAGCTTACCTTCTGCTTTTGTGGTACTCTCAAATCACTCTATATATGTGGTATTTTTTTTGATCCTCGCCAAGGAATTAATGACTTTGCCTTCTTTTTGCCTACTTCTAAAAGCTTATGTGGAGTTCAGGTAGGGATGAATATAAAAACATACTTGCATTGCATATATTGTAAAGTCAAAACAAGGATCTAAGGTGAAAATGTCATACTCTTAGATCAAGATGTGCATGTGTGTGGATATGTATATGGCGGCTATCCTAATTCTACTATGCTACTTGAAATATATCTCTCTTGTTTGAAACTTGAAAAATATTTTGCAAGAAAACATGGGCTATCTTATTCATCTCTCTTTTTTTCAGGTGGGCATCTGACTACCCATTGTTTTTGATATCTCGAACACTTGTCCATTTTTCTCAATACTTTTTCTTCTCTTGTTTTTATGAATAACTTTTGCATAGCCCATGCCTCTTTTTTTGCAATTGAAACTTTTCAACACAAGAACTTGGAGCATTTATCCTAACAATCATATTTTTGTGTCTATTCCCAATGTAGGAGTAGAATTTTTTTGGGTGGATGGAAAACATTTTGTTGCCTACTCCTAGTGTAGGAGCAGCAGATATATGTGGAGTGTATGTGATCTTGATCTTGAGAACATGATAAGTTTCTCAACAAGGGTCACAAGGTTCGACCAAACTCAATACAATGACAAGTAGTAAATCTAGAAGGTTCCCTAGTCTATCATATCATGTTTTGGCTCTGGTGGGATATTTCTTACCACAAAGGAGAGGTGTAGCTATTCTTTTTATTTTTTTGAAATAAAATTCTCCAATTAACGAGACATCAAAAATCAAGTTCTCATTATTCTACTATATCTCATTCCACAACAACTTAAGTAACATGGGGTCCCTAATAATAAGTTCCCAATAGTAGCATGACTTCCAGGAAAAGTATTATATGTCTATCCTTAAGTCATGACTGAATAATATTTCCTCGGGTTTTAAAGTTGTTTTATTAAAGGATTTTCAATTCGGTTCAAAACGAAAAGCATAAGGTATTAAAATAGAGTGTATTAGGCTCAAACCTAGATGAGGACAATGCTTGGGGCGAGGCAGCACTGTGATGGGATAGCCATCCCAAACAGGAGGCCGGGTGGCCTGCTCTAGGGACTGCTCAAGGCCCGCTTCGTTGGACGTGGTCCTTAGCTCATTATTTTCTGAGCTTCACAATTTTCACGATAGAATTCCATTTTGCTTGTCATGGTGTGTCTCCTCCACACTTGTTTTCCTGTATACCTTTATACACAACATGTGGAGACAAAATACATATCCAAAAGAAATAGAGAGCAGATAATAATAATAAGACTCCATTAATATCATAAGGCACTTTATTACACAAACCAACCTAAACACAAACTTCAACCACTCTAACAATCTAAGCTAAGCGAGTAACATACTATCTTTAAACACTTGACCTAACCACTCGTGCCTTATTATCAACTACCTAATTCTCACTTCCTCATCTTAGCAACAAAATGATTCAAAACATTTAAATCTTGTTGCAGGCTCTTGCCATAAATGTGTTCTTCGTCGATCCTCTATTCTAAGGTATATACAACATCGCTTAGATCTTCAATCTTCTTCTCTAAGAGGGCAATGGTCATCTGAGGGTGTTTCTCCTTATTTTCTAGGAGAGTTGATGGCGCCTTCCTCTTCTCCTTTGGGGGAACAACCTTGATTTGATCCGGCATAGCCTAGACTCCATTGATGGTTGTACAAGGGGTGATCGACTGATATTTTGCACATGTAACATCTCCAAACTTATTGGTCTTGACTCCAGTCAGCACCGAGTTTCCCTTTGGAGGAAGGAGGTTGATCTCCTTTTGTCACCTTGATTAGCTTCTAAACGTCTAGACGAGGCTCTTGTTGGCTGGCTTGCCATCAAGAAGTGGGTGTGGCGGTGGCGGAGTGAGGACCGAACGACAGATGGCTTGGGCGAAGTAAAACAGGCTTGAGCGAATGGGGGTGATCTCTGGAGGAACGATGCTCAGTGAAAGTATGTTGGGCTTCTTGTTTCATCAAAATCATAGGGGACGATCTACTTGTTGGCCATGGGGACTAGAGAGGAGGAGAGCTTTGTTGCTGTTGGAGAGAGGAGGCTTTGATGGTTGTCCTAAAAATAGGTCAAACTCTATAATATCAAAGATATAGAAGCTCAGATGAACCTTAGTTCCTTTTACCTAGATAGGGAGGACATACAAAATTCCCAAACTTGCAAGAATGTGTCCTAAAAGACTTTTCAATAACTTTGTTGTTGGGGTTAATGGCATGTGTTTCAATAAATCATGAGCAAAAGATGCAGACATGATATTAACACCCACAACTAGACTATAAAGGGCATCGAAAGGAGCTTTGTTAATTTGGCAATGAATGAAAATAGAAGGCGAATCTAAACGAATCACATCAAAGGAAAGCTCTAATTCTTCTAACCATTCAATGGTTATAATAGACACTAGCTCTTTCATAGTCTTTTTAAGAAAAGCTTACTCAAACGGGTCTAAAGGTTCTTCATGCAATGATGATTTCCTAGACTTCTAGGGTCTCCTCATGGTATGGTAATTTGAGGTGTTTCCATATTCATCAAAAAGTTCATCCTTGAATTCAAGCATAAAGTCCAAAATTGGAGTTTCATCCTTTTCCGGTGGTTCGGGATCTGGGACAGCTAAAGTTGGTGATGGGTCTGGTAAGGATTCGGGTTTAGCTAATTGGGATTCCTCCTCTAGCGGCTTCTTTTCTACTTCTTCAGGGGTATTTTCTAAAATTTTGGTAAGAATGCTTCTCCCTAAATTGGTGGAGACATGCAAGAATGAACCCCCTGAAGCCGTATTAAGACGCTTCGAGGTTTTCCTATCAAGACCCATATAAATGTGTTGAAGAAGAATGGGGTCTTGAATGGCAAGGTCAGGGCCAGTATTAATAAGAGATTAAAGTGTTCCCATGCCATACCTAGAGATTCTTTTTCTTTTTGTTTAAAAGATAGAACCTTGAAATGAAGACTGACTACTCTAGAGATGGAAAAAAAATTGCAAGCAAAAGCTAGAACACAAGGCTTCCCAATCTCCTTGTCAATCTCCTTGTCTACTCCCTATGGTGAGATTGTACCAGCGTTTAGCTTTTCCCATCAAAGAGAAGCGAAAAAGCTTCCATCATGAGGTTTTGTCTGACATGCCTACTATGCGTAGGCATGCGCAAGTCTGCTCAAACTCATTTAGGTGGGAATAGGGGTTTTCATAATCTTCGCCCAAAAAGGGTTGATCCTGAACCATGTTAATTAAATACGGATGCAGCTCATAGCCAGGTGTTAAGATAGGCTTTGAAGACTCTTGTGGCTGTAGGAGTGCGCTCGTGGGTGCACCATATTGGTAGATAGAGGTGGATTCTAGATCCATGGTAAAAAGAAAGGAAAATATAAAAGAATAATGATACAAGGATAAGCTAGGTTCGAAGTTAACTCAGCAACCGTTTCCTCGGCAACGGCGCTAGAAATGCTTGTTGGTATAAATTAATGCACACAGAATAATCCGCAAGCGTGTGGATATTATACCGATGTAGCACTTCACTGTAAGTAGGCAGTTTTATATCGAACTCGAGGAAATGTGTGTGAGAATAACCAAATCTAACTTATCCAACTTCACAATCAAGGCTAGATAATAGGAGCGTAGAGGAGACTGCTAAGGTCTTCTAGTTCTGACTTTGGTAAGCTTTGTCTTCTATTGTTCAATTCTGGGGATATTACTAGAGAAAACACAGGTAGAGTATGTTTTCTATAGTAATAATGTCTTGCTAGGCCTACTAACGGGAGGTGTACTATAAAGGATTCAACGAGTCTATAAAAGTCACCCTCGCGAGATATCACCGATCTAGAAAGTAGGGTATATCCACGAGTAACCGAGTCTAAATACCACGCTTACACTACGAATACTATTTTAACTCAGGAGCTACAAGGATTAAAGTACTCAAAGAGAGTCGCAAACCCGAAGAACAATATGAACAAGATGCTTACTTGAATTAGAAGTCGATTACCAGAGAAATCTCATAAGTAAGCTCAAAGAGAACTTGATTCCGCTAGGGTACAAGCCGTAGAGTGAGCACCGATTGGCCGGGGCTCCTCCAAACTCTTCCCTCTCAATCTATCTCTTTATCTCTAATACAAGACTACATCCTATTGAGGACTAATCTTCTCTTGATTGCTAGCTATGATCCTGGTGGAGATATGGATTAGGGTTTCTGGCCCTCAGGCTCTTAGGATCAAATGCCAATCTATGCCCTAGAGGAGGGGTGTAGGCAGATACATATAGGCCAGAGCGTCAATCCAGAGCCATCGGATCAAATCGATTTGAATAAACGGTGGAGATGCAATCCTTAAGGTAGTGGAGAATCGACATAGCAACGTAGAGGCAGACAGGGGGGCCTACAGGCTGGCCAGCCTACAGGTGGGGCCGGCTAGCCCCACTTGTCAGTGGCTCGGGCTCCGCTTCGGTGATTTTCTTTCTAGAGTCTTCCAACGCTGTTTACGCGGCGGAATTCCGTAATTTCTTTTGACAAATAGATCCTCCTTCGTGGTTTTCTGATTAAATCCTGCTGAAAACACAGATTCACCAAAACTCATGAAATTTATCAATTTAAACCCCTAGGTCTATGTTGGTGATCCATTTTAATTATTTATGCAAGGTAGATTGACGGTTTGTGATGAATGTTAACTACCATCAACAGTGACCTTGCAAGCTAGAATTGTTTGGTGAGCTCTAGCTAGCCTGGCACTTTTGCTACCTATTCACTACACCACAACCTTTAAACAGCGACTAACTTGAAGTTGCTAGAAGGGGTGTACAGCGATGGACAGTCCGTTGCTAAAGGTTAACATCAATCAAGCTGACATACAAGCATATGTAGCTGAATACAAAAACTAGCAATTGTCATGAGGTTGTACAGCAAGCAAATATTGTTTGCCTGTTGAGCAAAAGCCATCATCCAAAAGTGATCTAACATAATGATCAAAAGATAGCACCCTCAGGTTCTTGAGTCCAAAAGCTAAAACTACCAGGTTGTAGTCCAAAAGCAATCAAAGCTAGCATGTAGTTCACCATGACATAATTCAATGGCTTTCTATCAACAAGTCACTACCAACAACCTCATGAGAAGATCCTGCGACAAATTTGCTCCCAGCAACTTCAGTGGCTTCCTGTCAACAAGATAGCACCTCCTAGCATCTCTAAGACGATCCTGCAGCACCTTGAGAAGATCCAGCAACACCTTGAGAAGATCTTATTGGTTGCTGACTGCAGACCTTCAGCTGTCACAAATATTATTAGTTAGAAACTATAGATACTCACCACACATCAAAAAAGAGAATAGAATCAAGTGGACATTACTCGATTAAATGGCCAAGCAGCCGGCATCTTTACAGCATCGCCTAGAGTCTTGATTTCAGCATAAGGGTGTGGCACTAATGCTTCACGTTTGAAGACAACATTGACAATAACTTCACAAAATTTTGTTCTAAGAGCCTCACCCGCTAGCTGATTGTTTGGATTAACCGAAATAGCAGTTGCCTTAGCCACTTTTTCATTACTCGACATGGCAAATAAGATCACCTCATTTCCAGCCTGAAGAAGAAGATGCACGTATGAGAAATGGATAAATCCTAGGTTGAGCAGCTATTAAATCACATGTACAAAATTTGCATGAGAGGTTGAGAAGATTACAAGTGCATCATGTGAAAAGCATTGGACATCATTCCTTGGTGATGTTGTAATGTTGGCAGGCGAGGCTGCAGAGGCTGCAACCTGCTGATTGGCCTCATCATCAGGTTCCTCATCACAGTTTTCATTCTCTACATAGTCATCATCTTCTTCACCCTGAACATGCTGATTGGCCTCACCAAGTTCCTCAGATCGTGGGCTCTACATCAAGCATAGGAAGCACAGTTACAACAAAGCAAGTGCTGAATGTAATATGACAATTAGGACATGTTAGATACTAAAAGTTCAGATTAGTATATGACAAAAATTTAGATTTCTATACTAGAACCATGTTGTGAAAAGGCTTTTTGAAGTACTTTACCATGTGTTGTCTTGAGTTAGAACCATGCTGTGAGATTGTTTCAACATTTGTAAATTCTCACGCCATCCTTTGCTCCTCCCTTTCTTGCATTTCCAAGATACTTTGTTGTAGCACTAGATTGTCCCTTTCAGCCTTTTGACGTGCCAAAACTTGTATTTGAAGCCTTGTCGATGAGTACTCCTTCAGTCCTAGGGTACCAATGTCTTGAGGAGTTGGTCCTAGACCCAAACAACGGACTCATCCCCTTGGCTCCTTTACTCCACAAACAGCAGCAAAAGCATCACCATGCTGAATTGTCCTATCCATCAACTCCGAACGGGCTTCAATAACTTCTTTCAACTCATTCTAAGAAGAATGAATATGTGGTTATTACTGCTACTACAGATTGCAGTTTGAAAATGAAAACTTGCTTGTGCTATGTTATTACTACCACTACAGGTTATTACTGCTACCACAGGTTATTACTACTACTATAGATTGCAGCAAACTAGTGTTGGTCCATGCTTTCTATAAAAACTTACAATTGTTGATGCTGCTGGCCTTGAAGGCACTCCATTTTTTCTTGTATGTGTTTTATATAGACTTCATCTCTTCGAGGAGGGCGCCCAAGTTGCTGACCCTACAAGTTTTTAATTTGCACAGGTCAAAATGCCCCAAAAATGATCCATTCAAATGAGATGACAATGATAAGAGAACGTACCAGTTTATGTGCAGCAGAAGCATAGCTCACACTGCCTGATGTTCGAAGAAACTTCAGCTTTGCACGATTATTTTTTCCTCTTGCCGTCACAGCCTATGATAAGAAGTGTTACATCTGCATGTATCTTCTACAACTAAAAAATTACTATTGTCTGCATGTATCTTAGGTTCATGTTGGTCAAAAGAAAATAGCATAGAAATATAGTTACGATAAGAGTTACTTTCAATTGCATCGGCACTTATAACTAACAAACATGGCTGTAGAATTCATGCAATATATATGTTCACAAGTATAGTCAACAGTACTGCAGCACGCAACTGGAAATGCTCTCCCTTTGAAGGATCATAAATTCTAACTCCATTGACAAACATATCTAACAAATCCTCAATAAGTGGTTGAAAATAAACATCCATATTAACCAGGAGCATGCTTCCCAGGAATCAAAAATGAAAGGATGAAGTTTGATTGCTTCATGCACATTGAAGGTGGAAAATTGTATGGTATACATATACCGGGCCAAATGCTATAACTAACATTCTGGCTCCTATATGGATTAAATCCATCCGTGGCAAATGCCAGACGGATATTGCGGCTATCCTTAGCAAACTCTGGATGTTTATCATCAAAGTCTTTCCAAAGAGGAGAATCTGTAGGATGCCTAAGAAAATCATCTCTTGTTCGCTCCTCATCATGCCATCTTGTAAGAGCCGCTGTTTTTGATGATAGAAACAGCCTTTGGAGACTCTTCTTTATTGGAAAGTAGCGAAGAACCTTCTTAGAAACCCTATAAACATGCTTCCCATCTAGACTGTTCCTAACTGATTTCCACCGTGAAACCTCACACTTTGGACATGAATTAGAATCCTTATGGTCCTTCCAGTAGAGAATGCAATCGTTTTCACAAGCATGGATACTAATGTACCCAAGACCTATGGATTTAATCAATTTTTTAGATTCATGGAAGTTTCTCGGTAATGTTGAACCCTCTGGTAATGCATCATTAAGAAGGTCTAGTAGTAGGTCAAAACTTCTATCAGTCCATCCTCCAAGAAGCTTGATGTGAAGCAATCTAATCAAGAAACGCAGTTTCTTATATTTCTTGCAAGTAGGGTACAGCTCTTGGCTATTGGCTTCTACCAACTTTTGGAGGGCTCGTAGGTCATCACTAGGCTGTAGATCAGAACTATTATCTTCAAAATCCCCTCCATCATCTAAACCACTAGCTAGGTCCCTAAGCAATTAAGATATTTCATCATCTTCAGCCTCTTCAATAAGGACAGCACCATCACAATTCCCAGGATTCACATTGGATGAACTACCTTCTCCATGGAAGTTCCATGTTGTGTACCCCCTTACAACCCATCACATATCTAGTGTTCACGTACATCACACGCCTCTCTCCAAAATGAGTTAGCACACTTTCTGCAAGGGCATAATATCTTGTTTCCTATTGCTGAATTTTTAAATGCATAAGCTATGAAACCATTCACACCTTGTATATATGCCTTGGTGTGCCTACATGGGATTCATTATGTTAAATTCCATGTTAATTACATTAAGTCTGAGCAGTTAAGAAATAGTTGATGTGTGTACCTAGGCTCATTCTCAATCCATGTTTTATCCATAGACCTTTGTGGGGAGATCAAGAGGCTTTCTTTATATATATTTTTACACTACAACATCACACCACGGAATAACCACAGGGCACATCAGAATCTTGGAACAAGGTAATCAGGCATTCATGAACGCGAACTGGTTAAATAAATCTTACCTTTCACAAGTTCATTCGACCAATAACTTCTTAGTTATGAACGACAACTGCTATGATTGTTTTAGATGTCTAGAAAACTTCAAATGCTTGTAGGCACCTCCTTTACCCTAAGAACAGGTGGCTAGTGAAAATGAAACAATTTACACCATGAATCAAAGTGGAGGGCAGAAGTAAACGATCAGCTTGATGCTTACCTGTTGGATGTTTCACTTAATGACGTTTGCTCGTACGGGGATGATTCAAACAAGGTCTGCAGGTGGGTAATCTGCAATAGCATATATTTTTACATGAGATACACATGTATTTTCCTGTTGTCCATGTCAAATAGAAGCTAATACTTGAGCTAATATATCTTATGCCATTAAAAATCATTACAAGACAAGCTAAACTTAAATCCATGCTAACTTAAATCCCCTGCTTGCCTGTGACACTGCTAGCTATAGATTCCACAACCTATCAGCTAACTGAGCTAAAGCCTATCACACTTGAAGCAGCAGACACTACCTATTGGAGCCATACGTGACCTATTGAGGCTAAAAAAACTTTCCCCAAAGACCTATTGACCAATAACTTGTAATGTAAAATGAAAATAGATCCTGCTAGGTGCTCCTAACCTAGAAATTAGGATGGTTTCTAGCATCGGCATGACTCGCACGTACATCGAACCCAACAACTATGAAGGTAGGAATACAAGGTTGTTAAGATACACCATCTCCTTGTTCAAATTAGACCCACGGATCGGATAACAAATATATATAAATAATAGAGCAATAACATTCAGTTCAAGATATCGATCCAGTAACCATCTCAGGAAGCTCACACGTTACAAACTTACAAGGCAAACCAAACAAGAACATATATACAACATTATTCAGTGTTTCACATATGCAGATATATCCTTTTTCATTATTAGCCTATCACAGGCGACACATATATATATGCCTTTGACTTCATGAGTGGACTATTACACCCCTACCGGAGTTGCGAGCGATAGATCAAATGTATATATAACAAATAGAAATTCCCTAGCTCATGCATTTGTTGATCTAATAAAAGCAGTCAGAATCAATAACCAGCAAAGAGTTATTGGCGACTGAGAACACTGCCAAAACTACATCTGCATGCCTTGATTCATAATTACTAACATAATGGAGTACAGCAACTTGAACTTGAACCAAATGGTAAGAATAATAATTTAAAGAATTAATTAAGCTGTCAGGTTGTACCAGGGATCCTTAGTTTTCTACTCTCTTGACCTTATAATATGATTTTGACAAGAGAAAACTAATCTAGAGTCCAATTGAAACGGCGGTGCCTGTACAAAATAAATGTGGCAAGTAAATTCAGGTGAAACAACCAATACAACGAGCAAGTTTGAGGCTGAAAACAATTCCCCCCCAAAATGGATGAACTCAAGAACCCAAAAATAGATCCTACAAACCGAATGCTAGGTGCCATCTGTTGCCTATATTTGCATCTGTTTCAGATAAAGTTACCTTCAGAAGATTTGGGGTGACGAGCTACGGAGGGACCCTGCCAGCGTGGGGCGCCCGGTGGGAGCGAGTAGGCGATGCAGAGGAAGGTGCTCGCAGGACCTTCGCCCAGCAGCCGGGCGGACGTTCGGGCATGGGCTATTGGCTAGCGGGGACGGGGGCGGGGGTGGCCGGTCGGGCAGCAGGGGCGGGCGGGCGGCGGATGGGCTCGGCCAAGGCAGCGGCGTGTGCAGTGGCGTGCAGAGGGGTGCGGCGTGGGAGCAGAGAGGCGGCGTGGGGAGGGGCGCAGCGGGTGCAGGGAGGTGCATGGATTCATTTTGGTATGCTTCCTGTGTGAAGTAGGGTTTACATCTCAGTTTTGGGCCAAAAATTTTCACGGAACCAGGCCAAAAACATCGTGCCAAAGGATACTTGTATTTAGCGACTGACAATCCGACTCGGTTAGTGGAAAATAGCGACCGATCATCCAACGCAAAAGCAAAATACTTATAGCAATGGACCATCCATTGAAGTATTCGATATTAGCGACTGGCGGTCCGAGGGAAACATTTAGCAACCGACCGTTCAACAGTAATTATTATCTTTAGCAACTGACGTCAGATGATGCTTAAGTGTTGTGGTGTAGTGATTTAGGATCTTTGTAATGTGCTTGAAACTTAGATAGAGGGGTGTAGTCTTGACTAGACTGATAGTTTTAATTCCGCATTTGTTTCGGTTAGCCGGCGCATTTAATTTTAGAAAGGATTGTTCACCCCTCTAGTCCGCCATCTCGGCCCTACACTCTTCACACTTGCTTTCAGTTATTTACTTTTCTGTTTGTATGTAATTTTAGAAGCAAACCAAAATTAAGGATGCTTCGCCAACTGCCAACTGCGATTGATATTTTCAAGGACACCCACTGCAGTAGCAAGTCAGGTTTTTATTAATGAGAACGTGAAGGATGCCATTGTGAGTTTCCTTCCCTATCTTCTTACTATGATGAACAACACAGCAGACATCATTGCATACATATGTTCTAGACACACAACTAGCATAAAAGGTTCCATTCCATATACATCATTTCATTTCTTCCACTAGGTTGCATTCTATATAGACATCATTACATATGTATTGTTCTGGACACATACATAACTAGTATAGGAATCTGAATTCTTTGTGTCATTGTTGCTAGGCTAAAATAGAGGCCTATGTTGCTCAACCAACAAAAGAAGGCAAAGATCCAAAGACTCCTATTCAAGTTATAGCTCATGTGCCCAAATCAACTTTTCTTCGCAATGTTGGCATGCAGTCCACAAAGATGAAGAGAAATGCCAAAGATGCTGCAATCAATGACCATGTACATGAGCTTGAGAGTGAATTGCAAGCTGAGAAGATGGGATTAGAAGGACTACGATCATAGGTGGCTGATCTGCAGAAGCAAGTAGAGAACCAAAAAGAGGTAGCAAGGAGGAATGAAGAAGAAACTAAGAAGCGGAAGCTGTATGGAAATGAAATCCAAGGCTTCCTTTGCTCGTTGTTTGGCAGCAAGTTTGCATCACCTGATGCTCAGCAGTAAGCTCTCATACTCAATTAGGCTCTAGTTGATATTTTGGTGACATCTATGTCTGCGAGGCTAAGGATGCTATTTTGGTGATACTAAACTTGTGGATGTTGTGTTGTTGCTGTTGTTGTGCTTGTGGCCGCTGTGCTGTTGTTGTACGTGCTGCTACTGCTGATGTGTTGCTGTTGCTCTGGATGTTGAAATTTGAGACTTAAGACTCTAGATGTGTATTGAATTGCTAGATGGATGTAATGATATTGCATTTTAAGACTTCCGGAATGTGCAATGCTTGTGATAATGCAACCATTCGTGGAGATGTTGATTAATTTGAATCGGATTTATTGTATGGGTTGTAAAAATAATATGGATGCAATTGTATGTTCTGAAATAATGTATATTGTATATGGGCTGAATTATGTGTGGCCTGAATTGCACGGGATGAAAAAATGTATGGGCTAAATTGCGTGGGCTGAAAAAATATGGGCTAAACTATGTGGGCTAAAAAAATGGGCTGAAATATGTGGGCTACAAAAAATATATGGGCTAAATTGTGCGGGCTAAAAAATTATATGGGCTGAATTGGTGTGGGCTGAAACGAGTATGGACTGCCATTATAAAAAAATATTGGAAAAAATGAAAATGAAATATTGCGTCAGCCAGCAATAGCCTAAAAAATATGTGTGGCCCATGAGCTACCTGGGCTTTAGCAGGCTAGATTTCATTTTGTGACGTTTTTCTTTTCTACCATGTGGTAAGGCCTTGGATTTTGTGACAACAAACCAATGTGATATACTTGGGACAGTAAATATACAAACGTCACATAATAAATTTGTGACAGTGGCTTTTGACGCTTGGATTTTTGTCAACTGATTGTGACAAATCTTAATTTGTTACTTAAATTTCATATATTATGACATAATAAAATGCCAAAAAGCCACACATTTCTTATAGTGGTTACAAGGGGTTGTCGTGTGCTTGCATGGTACTGATTGAGTGCTCCCTACCTCACCTTATATATTGTGAGGGGTAGGGTTACATCTATGATGATCGGTTTATAGATATGTTTCCTAGTCGGTTACATGGAAATAATAATAGAATAGCTATCGTATCTTGTAGCCTAGTTGGGCCAAACTCCTGATACCATTCCTTGATCACCAAGTCCAGTAGCGAACCCTATTTTGGGTGGGCCTCATCTTCGCCAGCCTAAGCCCATCCCGATGGTATTGGGTTGTTGACGGTAAAATATCACATTTTCATATACCCAAAATATTGTCAATAGGCTCGGAATAAAAGGAAGATAAGCATATCATGAGTATATTTTATCAAATAATAAAGTTCCACATGTATATGGAGTATTTTCTATAGGACATAGCAAAATGGAGAATAGAGTTATGGGCCCCTATGAGTCCAACTATCCCCTCAATCCTACCATGATCCAAGAAGCACACCGCCTAGCAATTTTAAACATTGGATCAACTTTGTGCTTCTCTGGATGGCTCAGGATGAAGTCATATGGATTGAAGGGCCCATAACTCTACAAACCAACATGAACAATGGCCCCACAAGGTGTAAACCCACTCAAGATAGCGCCAACAAGCACCCCACCAGAGGGGGTGGTCCTAGCTGTTAGTGGGGCGGCAGTCGACCCCCTTGTCGCCTAACGCACTGGTTTGCTCCACCGCCTTTGACCAGCTTCCTACAAAAAAGCACATTCATGGGAGATCTCTACCATTGATTTGAAATCAGTTTGATCATGTGGTTGAGGTGGAGAGCACATGGATCCATTGGTCCACCTCTAAATCACTATAAATAGAGGCTCACACCTCCCTCTCCATTCATGACTCAAAGCATCAAGTGAAGAGTAGAGAAGCTCAATTATATCATTAGTCTAGTAGAATAGTCTAGTGTGGGAGTTAGAGTGAGTAGTGATCTTTGCTCGGGTTTCTAGATCCAGTCTTTTGGAGAGTCTGGTATAGCTCTTGTACCTTTCCCTTTTCAGTAAGATTATACTTTATTTAATATATTATTCTTCTCTACTTTACTTTGTCTTTACTTTGTGCAACATTATTCTTATGATAGTGTTCTTGTGGTATATCTTAGTTGATATAGTTGTATGCTTGATAGATTGCTGATCTACAACCTAAACTTGTACATTGATCATCGCCTTTAATCGGGTGCTCTAATTGATCTATGTGTACACAACTAGAGTAGTGAGAGATATTGTAAACAAGGTGTTTATACTTGATCTTCCCTTTGGTTGATGATTGTCGCACGGATTGTTTGTGGTAGCTAGGTGGTGACAGTCCTATCTAGTCTTTGTATTTCACCACGTGTTGTTAGGCAAGTTATTAAAAAGTAAGGCACCCATAAATAGCTAGGAGGTTCGAGCAAGGGCTTTGTCCTCTTGCTGTGGTATCTTTCGTCTCGTGCACCCATTATGTGGACTCAATCTACTTGCTACATCTGTGTGATTAAGATTAAAGCAAAGAAGTAGAGTTAGATCATAGGAACCTTTACTCTCTCGTTGTCCTCTCACCTAGCCATACCTTACTAGTTATCCTTTGAGCTATCTCAATCTTTTTGTCTTGAGCTTGTTTCATCAACCCCTTCCTATCATTATTCGATTACCCCTGCTACACTATCTAACTAATTTATGTAACCCTAAGATCACTCATTTATTATCATTCCTAGCTATGGCTTTCTTTGTGGATTAAAATAAATAATGAAACCTTAGAATACTCCATGGTGAAGTGCTAAAACAGTATTCTGTGCGCTTGTAGAATTCTCTACATGAGTATAAGAAATACTAACAAGTATTTCTGGTGCCGTTGCTGTGGAAAGCATAAGCCTAGGAATTTTAATAAATTCAAATCTTAAGTTTGCCATCATGTTAGCTATCAATAGTTGTAGGGGCTTATCATGCCATTGTTTCTCTTTATTGTGAAGTAGGGCATCACATGAGAGGTTCAAATCACCAAGCAACTATGTTAAAAATCTTGTAAAACTTTTGAGGGTTGCTAGATGTTGTCTTATAACCCCTCAAAGGTTCCTCTTGGAAATTATGAGGACTTTCAAAACCACCTAAGGATGCTATGGCTCAAAAGATGATCTATGACTTTTGGCTCTATAGGCCACCAACATGGCTACGAGACCGAACACCAACTTTGGGGAAGCCCAATTTGAGCTCAAACCTATGCTAATCAATATGTTGCAACCTAATCCATTCTGGAAAGACACATGAGGATGTGAATGCACACCTGCAACACTTCATGGAGGTGTGTGGTACCTTCACCATCAAGGGAATCACACATCTGACACCATCCATCTTTGCTTCTTCCTATTCTCTTTGCTTGCGAGTGTGAAGCAATGGTTTTATGCCAACCGTGAAGCTGTCACCACCTGGGATACCTGCACCAATGACTTCCTCAAGTTCTTCCCGATGGGCAAAACCAATGTCCTTCATGGAAAGATTTCTTGCTTCCAACAATAAGCGAACAAGTCAATTCCTGAAGAATTGGAACGCCTCCAAGAGTATATCCAAGCGTGCCCTCATCATGGCATTGAAGAATGGTTCTTGATCCAAGGTTCGTACCATGGGCTCACCAACAATGCATGTAGTCACTATTGACATTTCTTAGCATCACTCTTTACTAAGTTGTTATCCCTAGCAATGATGCCAGAAATATATGGTTGGTAATTATTAAGAACACTTGTAAATTTATATATATATATATTAAGTATCTGTAAGCGCACAGATAATATACCATTGTAGCATTTCACCCGGGAGTATACCAGATAGCGTTACTTATATTTTATCCATAGGGAGGAGCGATGGGGTGGTAAGAGATATTGACAAATATGCATACTTATGACAAGATCATTAACTCTCATGCTATAGCAGGAGTAAGTCAAATGATAAATAAATGATAAGTGTAGGGCATTGATAGTATTCAGGGATAGAAATACATACTCATAAATGTAGTATGGCTAGGCAGGAGATTAGTTAAGAGCAAAAGATTCCTAAGTCATTCCTTATTTACTAAGTCTTTTGTACACCCAACTATATACACTCTCATCTATAGCATAACTAACTCTATATCTATGCATAAGGAACATTACTAAGGAAGATCAAGAACAAAGCTTGACTCCCTTCGCAACCGGGTTCTACTTGCTCTATAAACGGGGAGTGGACTACAAAGGACTCAATGGGGAGTGTCACATTTGTGATCTACCACATGATCCAGAGTGTAGAATGCATCCATAGGTAAACAATATTTAAGCACCATGCTTACATAATGTTGATCACTTAACTCACTCGAGTATTGAGCTAAGCGCTTTGCGAACATATGCATATATTCATAATCAATCATAACTATATCAAGCATATAACTAGAGTAAACTAGGAACATAATAAATAGCAACATAATATTGAAGTAGCACAAAGTTATAAATAAAGAGGGATACAATGGATATACCGGCCTCCAGACGGCAAATCCGAAATCCTGAGCAATAATCCAAACTCTACTTGAACCTTGCTAGCTAGCCTATAATAGAACTAGAAGAATTGGAGCTCTATTCTCTTCTCTCTAGAAACCCTAATTTCTAATCTACTCTTGACTTATGGCAATGCCTCAGGGAGGGGGCAGGGGCTGGTATATATAGGCCAGAGCATCAATTCTGAGCCCTAGAATCAAACCGACTTGAAACGGCGTAGATGCAATCTAGGAGGCGGTGGAGGAAACCGTCATCGAAGCGGAGGGTGCTAGGTGGGCCCCTAGGGGCCAGGCGGCCTATAGGTGGGGCCGGGTGGCCCCACATGTCATCCTCTACACGTTTGTTTCGGTGGCGTGGCTTCTGGTGTCCTCTAGAACCTTCTGGAGATGTTTTTGCTACGGATAAGCGTGATTTTATTTGACGTTTTGATCCTCCTTGATGGTTTTCTGGAAAAACCCTGCTGGAAACATAAATTCACCAAAACTCATGGAAATTGTCGGTTTAAACCCCTAAGTCTGTGTTGGTGATCATTTTCATGCATTATTTCAAGTTAGAATACATTCTGAAAATTTTCTAGACGAGTTCCAACATTAGGAGCTCGGTAAAACAGTCATATCTCAAGTTTCAGTTATCCAAAAGAGACATGCTGTACATGATTGGAAAGCTTAAGAAATTATCTACAACTTTTATTAAGAACCAATCCCCAGATTCTATCGTTAGGTTACTCAAAAATAGAACACAACATAAACTATTCCAGATTCCAGACTGCGCCGAAACTTCAAGTTAAAACTGTTATATCTCTCAAACGAGATCAGATATAGGGGTGATTCCAGAGGATTTGCGAAGATACTTAAGTCTAGTTGTTCTCATAAAAATTTCATAATTTTGGGTCAAGTAGATTTAGATTGGCATTGAGATAAGGGCAGACTGTTCCAAAAAACTGACCCGAGAGAACAAGATGTACCAAACCCAATTATTTATTTATTGACTCAAACTTTAATATTCTTAACTATGGAACTTGTGGACATGCCCACAAAGTTCCAGCACTCATTAAAAAAATTCAACTCACACATACACATAATAATAAATCAACTAGACACACCAAAGTTCACACCACACTATTCGACTCGACTTGACTCAACTTGACCCGTGCTACTAATGTCGTATTACATAGAAGGGACTCCAACACCTATGGGCGAAATTTATGGGGAAGCTCCTCGTACATCCTTGGTAGATTGAGGCACACCCTTTGCTCATCTATCACTTGTTCGGTGTCTCTTAAGAGTCGCCTCTTGTGCCTTCAGCTGATCTTCTAGCCGTCGATTCTTGTCTACTAATTCATAGGCATAGTTTACCATCACTTGAGTAATGGGATCCGTGCCTTCAGGGTCCATTATTGCCCATCCCAAGTCAGGGTGTTGGTGAGGGAGGAAACGATATTGATCTTCCTTCATGTCATCAAAGCGACGACCATGGAGACCCAAGTAAGCTATAGCGGCTGCATCTTCAATGCTATCTTCCATGGTGGCACAGTGAGCGTGATGCGCATAGTTCGAGTCCAGCTGATAAGCAGTCCTTTTGTTCAGTCCCTAATGGAGATGCACACCCTAGTCTTCTAAAAAGTATGCTCATTGCAGACGTACTCCACAGCTGCATCCCAATCAGCGTAGTAAGTCTGAAGAATCCCCATAAGTCGGTGGTGCGAGGCCAAGGATTCACACCCTGGCTTGTACTAGACCTTTGTAGTCCATCCTAGGGGAGGGATCAGCTCATCCTCTTGAACGGCGTCTTCCTCATCATCATCATCATCATCAGACAATAAGACGACCTCCACTTCTTCGGGTTCTTCTTCTTTAGGCTCTTCCTAGAATGGCTTAGGCATAGGTATAGGTGTTGGCGAATCAACTTCTTGTTCCTGGGGTTCCTCCTCCTCATGTGGCTCCATGGACAAAACACGAGGCAGGTAGTAGCCTCCGATGCTGATGCGAGTGGTCTTATTGGCATGAGGCATCTATAGAATTAGATTTAGTTAGATTAGAAGTAATACTTTTCATAACAGAGTCAGGCAAAAGGAGCATAAAACTTTAGCAAATAACAAGGGTGAGATAGGAAGCATGAAATGAGTGAAGCAAAAGAAACTAACACGACCATTGCTAACTAGGCTTACGTCCTACAGTCAACATGGCTCTGATACCAATCTATCACACCCGATTTTAAGGATAAAATAAGATGTAAAATCTTATGTGCGCCCAGAGATCAGTCACACACATAAGCCAACAAATTATGAATAGTATCATCACAAGTGTTTATTACATCACGAATAATAGAACATAGTCTTCACATATATGTAGTGGAAGTATAAAGTATAATCTCTCATGGACGCTCCATATCACAGGGACATCAACTGGTTGACCACAAGTCTTGTAATCCTCAAGAAAGTCATCATTACCATAGCCATCTGTTACCCATCTGAGATTTTTATCCAAATAATGAAAATAAATAAGAGTAAGTACGTGTCGTACTCAATAAGTGTAACATGGGGTTCATGAGGCTCAAAAAGCTTGACATAGGTTTGACAGCATTTAGCTTTTAGTTGTCATAATTTTAGCATAAGAGTAGCAACAAGTTGTTTTAGTCCCAAAGTAAAACACATAATCAATGTAGACATGAATAATGAATAGCATAAATGGATATTTCTTAGTGATCATCTATTCCATAAGGGTTCCAAGGCCACTCGTGACCATGAGCACGGCTGATATACCAGTTTTACACTCTATAGAGGTTGTATACTTTCACTGTGAGTCGTGATTTACCCTTTCACCTGATGTGGCCAACCTCTTGACCCACTACCAAGGAAGGTCAGCAGGGTTCACTATGAAGCCTTTCAAAGGTTCATCGAACAAGTTAGGGCCATTAGATTCACTCAGCAAATAGATGTAGAGCCCCCCTTCCCGATGGCACATTGACGCGCAGCCTATACTCATGGGGACAAAGGCCGCACTATACCTGATTCGTTAAGCCATTCTTACACCAATAAAGGTAACCACTACAAAGCAAGAAAAGGTCCTCATACTAAGCTAAAGCCAGAGCCATATAGCCCTCACAGCTGTACTGTAAGTCCTAAATGATCACTTACAGATAAGTCTTTAGGGATTTAGGGAGGGGAATCTTGAGCACCATAAAAATAGCCCAATGCTCTAGCCCCCTTGTTCCATGTTCCTAAAAAGCATCTTTTAATGTTTATTGCATATACCATTAGTCAAGTTACAAGATCATGGCTTTAGTTGAGCACTAGCATCATACTACCCAATGTAATAACCCGTAGGTGACAAGGTATAAGTTCAATTCTAGGGGATCCTTATCAAGGTGACACATGCAACATGAATTTCATGTATTAAAGTTGGTAGGAAACAAGGATAATCCCATGCTATACTTGCCATGAACAAAGTGCTCATGTTGTTCCTGCTCGTCAAAGTAATACTCTTGGTCACCTGCAAATTGCTCACTGTCTATACTCGATAATCACAACAACATACAAGCATCCAAAAGCAATCATGCATAACAAACAAAAGCTATATATTAGAACAGTACACCAATCAAGATGAAAAGTTTGTAAAACAAATCTACATCTCACTACGAACACACAGACGCGAAGATCACAAAAATCGGAGCTAAAACAAAGAAGTTATGATTTAAACAAGATTTCCTTTAGTAAAATAATATATTAAATCTAACATCATATTTTAAAAATTGAAAACATACTTAACAGTACTATGAACATGTAGATTATGGAATTATGAACCTAACGTAAGTTGAACGGATCAAATCGGAGTTAAAACAAATATTTTATGGGCTACAGAAGGTAGTGGCAGTTCTGTAAATAATGGAAACTTGATTTTTTGAATTAAAATAAATAAAACCTGATTCTTAAATCTGGTCGAGGACTATGGGCATTATTAAAAGAAAAGACAGGGGTCCTTTTGAAAGAAATCAAGGACGGCGGGTTGAGATCTAAATAGTTATAAGGGCCTTTTTGCAAATACTCTGGACGAACCGGTATCATCAAATGTAGGCCGTTGGATTAGACTTCGGCGGTCGGGATTGGTTCGGGATGGAAAAGTGACTAGCGGCGAGCTGGTCTATGGCAGTGCCATGGCTGGAGCAGGCGGCGCAGTTGGATCTAAGCCTACAGGCCACAAACTGACGAGCCGGAGACACCAAAGGATAGAGGAAAGCAAGTTGAACTCACCAAGGTAGCTAGCAACGGCGGTGGAGGCATGGAAGAAGCACGGCGCTTGGCTCGGTGGATGGTGATGGTGGCAGTGCTAGGGTTGGCATGATGTGGCACGATGCAAGCTCGAGGCAAAGCAGGCTTCAGCAATTTGAGGGGAGGCGGCACGGTGGGGAAGCTATTTAAGGCCAGTAGCATCGTGGGGCGCAAGGCAAGGAAGGGAAACGGCGTAGGCGTGGACTCATCGACTGATGGCAGTGTCCGATGCGGACAAGCTTGTGAGGTACATGATGACAAATGGGGCTGAGTTGTCAGAGATACAGGGCACGGGCCGGTTAGCCAGTGAGAGAGAGAGGGAGAAGAGGCGCGGCGCAATGCTGGGCCGACCAGCTAGGCCATGGGAGAGGGCAAAGGAAGGCGCAGGCCACGGGCGGAGCAAGCCTACGTGAGAGAGAGAGGCCGGGATGGGCCACCGGGAGTAGAAGTGGCCGAGTGGGCCAAATACAGGGAAGGGAAGAATAAAGCCCTTTTCTATTTTCTAAACTAATTTCCAAACAAATTTTGAATGCAAAATCAAATCAATTTGAAATCTGATTTCAAACCACTCAGTACAAAAATAATATGCAGCAACATGAATACATAGACATGTATGTGAACCTATATTTGATTTTAAATTTTAACAAAATTATTATTCCTCTAGATTTCAATGCTCACAAAATACATAATTAAATCTTTTTCTCCTATTTTAAAACCACGAAAATTTTAGGGTGTTACAATTCTACCCCACTTAAAATGAATCTCGTCCTTGAGATTCGGACGATGCTTACTCAAAAAGCTGCGGGTATATTTTCCTTAGATCCTCTTCTCTTTCCCAAGTAGTCCTCATCTTCTGTATACCGATTCCACTGAACCTTACACATCTGTTTACACAAAAATTTGAGAGAAGAACACGGGAACTCGAAGGCTTCCATGATTGTGTCAATCAAGGAATCGATTGCATGAAGACCGATATCAGCTGATTCAGATACGACACTAGAATCAGCTCTCTTTGAATGATGTTAGTAGATGACGATGATGAGCTACGGTTGGCATCGGGAAGCTACATATCGAACTATACAAAATGGGAAAGATTAGGGTCCAAGTTATCTTAAGTTAGGAATATTTTCTGATTGTAATGAGTCGTACTCGAATAGGATTTTTGCTTAGGCTCCGGGTATAAATATTGGACCCCAGCTATTATAAGGGACACACAATCAATAAAATATAAGTCATTTACTTTTTCAGCTCTGGCCAACCCTTAGGACTAGGAGTAGAGTAGATCTCGGCGAGTTCTTCAGCGAGCAGGGCTGCATCGGTTCGGCCGATCTCCGACTTGTCTATGAGTACCATCATAGCTTATACTTCTGTTTGTACGGCTAGTATCAATCTGGTCGACCTCCACTGTGACTCTAGAGTAAGCTAGTTATCGACTCTTGTCTAGTTCAAGTACGGCTGCATTGATTTGGTCAACCTCCACTACTCGAAATAGATTAAGGTCAAGTTATCGGCTCTATCAAAGGGTGGCGTCCTTTGGGTAGATTCATTAAGTTACCGATCTTGTTGATTTTTTTCATCAGTTATTAGTTTACAGCAACATCAATCTGCCCGGTCGAGATTGAATTAAATCGGCCTTATATCCTTTCAGTTCAGTCGTTCGCTTTACTACAACATGATGTTTCTTACTCTAAGCGACGGATTATGATTCATCGGTTGTTTTTACTTCGATCTTGATCATGCATAGTATGTGGTTAAGGCATGAATAATCTTGAAGAGGTTTGTTGGCTAGTTGAATCTGGTTCATAGTTCACCATTATGGCTGTAATGATCCGGTCGATCCCCACTGATGGCACTGTAGATTGGAGGATGCTAGTTAGTAGATTTGTTCCTAGTTAGGCGTGACCTTAGCTGTTTGCTATGCTTGCATCGGCTAAATCGCTGATCACCTATGCGTTAACGCCTACGGTGTGCGTCCATGATTCTATTAATCATGAATAGATCTTTATACTTTAAGGGTTTGATTCGTTGTCTTTTTCACGGCTGCATCGATCCGATCGATCCCCATAGTTAGATATAGTAGGTTGAGTCTAAGGAGTCCTATAGTTTTTGCATGTGAAATAGTCGATTGTTCATACGTTGTAGTCCTTTTCACCAGAATCAGTCTATTTTAGCCAATTCATCCGAGCCTTCACGTATAGCATGTCTTTTGGAAATTCTATCGAAGTATGGATGTTTTTTGTGGATTCTTCGGTTTTAGTTTGTTACTATCATCATAGCTGCCATTGATCTAGTCGAACCTCACTATTGGTGGTAACAGATTAGATTCAGAGCGTTTGTAGATCCGTTAATATGAGATAGTCAGTTCGTTCATGTACTATATCTTTTCCTGATTAGATTCATCGGCTCAATGCTTTACACTGGCAATATCTATCTAGCTGATGATCTTATTTACATCTACGAGTATTGTACCTGTCGATATGAAATTAATCGCTACCCACGAGCTTTACAATCTATAATAGCTAATTTCTGTGCAGGATCGGCTATTCAGTCGCTCTTCCCGTATGGCTGCTCCCGAAGTAGCACACTTGGAATTGTCTAGGCATAGACTGGCATGTTTCACCTTAAATTACTGATAAACTTTCTCTCCTTATCAATTGTAGGGTCAAATTGACTTCCACAGTCTTAGGAGGAGTACGTAGGATCGATCATCCCTATGTTGAAGCCATGCAGATCTCAAGCTCTATCGAGCAGACCCTTCTAGCTTGCTCGTGTGCCCGGCACTTTTTCATGCCGACACATATTCTGGCATGCCTGGTCGGACACCACAATCATCATGGCAGGCTTACAACAACAATGACATCCTTATGGTACCTTATGAAGGCCTACCTGATCAAGATAAATATGTCATCAGCAAAGCTATAGAAGAATTTCAGAATAAGTGTTTATTGTCCTACACCAAGACACATGACAATACAATTGTTTAGAAATATCCACTACCAAGAGTTCTGTTGCATGGGCAGACAGATGCAGATGAAGCTAAAGACAGATGTTTCTTTGTAGAAACTGTGAACAAATCTATTCATGGTACCATATTGAACCATAATGAAGTTTTCTTGAACACATTCCACAACACCATGAAAGAGGTGTTTTATTGGTTTCCAGTTGATCAGGCTAGGCCAGCTTATTACAACATTCCACATCCATTGATTTAGGCGACTAATCAAGCCGATACTAGCCATCAAGAAGCAGCACCAGCCAGTAATGATGATGTCCAGGTAGTTCAAAGTTCATCTGAGCAAGTTCAAGGTGCTACTATGAATCAAATATAGTATAATCTTGGATCAGTTAGTGCAGCATAGTGCAAAAGCCAGTGGGGCAAGGTCAGAACCAGATGATTAATTTTGGCACATCAAGCCACATACCGTCGTTAGCTCAAAAAATAGCACCATCAATTCAAAGGATCCGTAGAGATATAGATCCTAATGTCTATAACCAGAGACTTCAAGCAGCAAACTAGCAAAGGACCCAGCATATAGAGATTCCACAAGGATATCATTATGGCACATATTACAACACCCTTCACATGATTCCAAATTTAGGGTATCAAGGTACACAAGATTTCAATCCATAGATGGGTCAGCAGGTGCGGAGTAATCCTAATTCAAATACTGATGAGTTGTTGCTGAGAGTGACCGAGATGATGAAGAATCAGTTCGGTTTGAAGCTAAAAGGGTAGACCTTCTCATACAAACGCGCATATAAACAATGGTATGATTTGGTCGCTCTTCCTACAAATTACAGGCTCCTAGAGATTGCTAAGTTCACTAGCCAAGATAGCACAAGCACAATAGAACATGTCAGTCGGTATCTTACACAATTGGGCGAAGCATCCATTGAAGAGACCCATCGAGTTTGTTTCTTCTCCTTGTCACTGTCAGTTAATTCTATTGCCAATTGGACTGACCTAGAGAAGAAGTCTCATACATATATTTTTACACTGGGATAGGAGAAAAGAAGATTACCGATTTGACAACTATAAGGCAGAGAACTAATGAATCAGGCACTGATTTTCTTTAGAGGTTCTGAGAGACTAGAAATCTATGCTTCTCACTAAACTTGACTAATGATCAACTAGCTGCTTTGGCCATTCAAGGAATGTTGCCAACATGGAGAGAGAAGTTGTTGGGACAAGAGTTTGATAACTTAGGTCAATTGGCTCAACGAGTGGCAGCGCTCAATAGCTAATTCTAGAGTATGTGCAGAGATACCCGATTTCAGAAAAGTACCACAATGGTCAAAGCCTATAATCCATATTCAGTCGATGACAGCTATGAAGACGATGAAGAAGAAGAGGTTGCCGTAGCTGAATGGAATTGGGGTAAAAAGACAGTAATGGTGCTAAATCCTTGGGGAAGAGGAGTCGAAGAGAGCTATAACTTTGACGTCATGAAATCGGACAAGCTCTTCAATTTCTTGCTTGAGAAGAGGCAGATCAAGTTGCCCGATAATCATGTTATGTTGCCTCCTAACCAGTTGAAGAATAAGAAGTTCTATAATTTCATAATGTTACATCTCATTCTACTAATGAATGCAGAGTTTTCCTAGCAACATATATAGAGGGCTATACAGCAAGGAAGGCTCAAATTCGATACACCTCGGAAAATGAAAGTTGATGATAATCCTTTCCCAAGAGATCAGAACATGGTTGATGCTAGGCTACTCAAAGGAAAGACTAAGGTCCTAACATCAACTAGATCAAGAGAAACTAGAACAGTTGATCCCAAGATGCAAATATCAGCTGATGAATACCGAGAAATTAGAAGACGCCACGACAAGCAAAAGAGCCAATATGAGCAGGGAGAAACATCAAAAGATGGGGCCATAAAGTCGCGTGTTACATCTCAAATTTTGTTGGATAAAGGATTATCAGCATTGGTTAGAAGAGCAAGAATACCAGCATCAATAGGAAAAGGAGAGGTATGAAAGAAAATAAGCCAAATCATATTAGAATTGTCCTTTCTTCAGACATTGCTGGAACGAAGGTTTGAAATTGCCTACTAGAAATAACTATCCAGAGTGCAGCGAACAATATTGGGAGTTTAGGCAATCTCAAGCCAATAGCCGGTCTATCCATGCTTGAGATGAGTATCACCATGATAACATGGATTGACACTTAAAAAATAGAAGTGTTCATGATCGTCTTGAAAAGCGGGTTATTGATCAAAATTGGGCTGATTATGAAGAAAAAAGTGATGAGGAAGAATATGTTTGGCAGGAAGGCTAATGGTGTCCAGGAGGTCTTACAAGAAGCTAGAAAAGAAGAGTGCAATGCCTAAAGAATAAAGAACTAGAAAAGACTCAAGCATTTGGTAGACCTCAAGTGTGGCGTGCTAAGCAAGCAGCCGATAAAAGGCAACCATTGGCTAATATTCAAATGGCTTTTTTGTTGCCATCAGAGTTCAGAGCTCCAGCAGACCAAGAAGTTTACTTAGATTTTGATGAATCAGAGTATGAGGAGATAGTTGCCAAGTTGATAGTTATATAGTAGGCTATATTTGATAAACTAGTCAAGCATCGGCACTTAAACGCTTTATATGTAAAATGTTTTGTTGATGGGAAGCCGATGAACAAGATGTTGGTGGATGGAGATGCTTTTGTCAATCTTATGCCCTACACCACTTTTCATAAACTTGGCAAGGGACCAATAGATCTGATTGAGACCGACATGATACTTACAGACTTTAGGGGTAATGCGTCTAAGACCCGGGGGGCAATGAATGTCGAACTGACAATCGGGAGTAAGACTCTGCTCACCATGTTCTTTGTCATCGATGGAAAAGGGTCATACAGTTTACTCCTTGGTCGAGATTGGATTCATGCAACTATTGTGTGCCCTCAACCATGCATCAGTGTTTGATTCAATGGCATGGAGATGATGTAGAGCTAGTTCATGCTGATGAGTCCGTGAGTATCACAACAGCCGATCCAGTGTATTGGGAACTAGAAGAATTCGAGTGTTTTTCTAGCAAGCTGTGGGAAGGAGGCTTCATTAAGATCAGTAATGATGGACAACAACCGATCTAAGAAATTGGCTCTAAGACTTTGTTTTAATGAATAGTCATGGCTTCGCATCGACCGTTGGATTAATGAAAATAAGCATTGATCCTAGGCTTAGGCCGACGTATGTGAGCGCTAAGTCAAATCCTAAGTGCAAGTCAGAGTTGATAGATCTATTAAAGGAAGTTTTGTTTCACTTAATGAGATGCTTGGCCTAGATCGATCGATCGTTTAACCTTTGGTCTGAAAAGTTTTGGTGCAACCTATCAATAGCAATCGACGAAAAATATTCAAAGGGATATTATCCTAGCGTTTGATCAACACTTGATAGCCGATTCGTTTAGTCATCGGCTCTAATAGCCGGTACTGGAAAGGTATTGCCTTTAGTTCAAAACAAAACCGAAGATGTAAAAGCCGATACGATATGTATCGCCTATAGAGCAAAAGCAAAAACGAAGATAATTGTGACACATATAAGGGCATTGCATTGAAACACAGTCATGGAAAAGTAGAAGATTTCATTCATTAGTTTGCCCTAAATACAAACTAATCGAAGACCTTGTTCACCACATCCTGAGTAGATGTGATGTCCATAATGGCCTCCACCGTGACAATGAATTCTTCGATCAGATCTTCATGCTCCTCGGGGCCATTGCCCATTAGGAAGCCAGTCTCCATGGTGTGGAGCTCATACCTAGTCTGAACTTGCGCTGCGGCCAGCGCCACCGATGCGCCAGGACGAACGCCGTGGAGAGCGATCTCCTAGATGTGGGTCGAGATGTCATGGAGGCAGACATTGATGAGGGGGCCCGAGCATTGATGGCATCCGTGGCCATGTTCGCCGCTAGTTGGAGGGACTCCAACTACACTATCAAGGCTGGCTATCACAGAAATAGAAGAACTATCAAGATAAAGACTGTGGAAATCAGAATGGAGGCATTCCTAGAATTCATCTTACCCACCACCGTGGCATCAGACTCAGCCTGAATGGCACTGGTCTCCTCTTCAGTAGCATAAAGGGCAGCTTGGGAGACCCTGAGATGGATCTCAAGTTGGTCATTTTCCTGAGTTGCCTCGGAATAATGGTCTTGGGCCGCCCTCCACTCTCAGAGGAAACATTGGGCGACGGCGCCGTCATAGGAGTTGGAAGAATCCGACGACGAGGCCAGTGCAGACGATGCTGCATCAGAGGGCTCACCAACCCTAGGGAGAGGACGAAGACTATCATTCACAATGAACCTATAGATGAGTTAGAACAGTCCATCATCATACATAAGATGTCAATTTCACCTCATGTGTCGGAGGCACTGGTTCACTGGCATATTCTCCGCTAGAATCTCCTTCATCGCACGCTTGCCACGGTTGTCCTCGCTGGCCATGAAGTTTATTGGATCTATAAGAAGGGAGAAGGCCGCTATAGAGTTTTGCGAGGGCGGAGAGGTGCAAAGGAACAGGAGCGATTGCAAGTATAGATGTGTTCGAGGCCGGAGCCCTTGGCTGGTATTTGAAGCCACGGAGCGAAGAGGTGGATGCCTCGGGACGTGCAAAAGGCAACCGCAATCAATAGAAGGTGAAGCGCCCCCTCACTAATACCGAAGAGAATACGGCGCTTGGTGGCTAAGGATAGAAGATCAAGGGGTTCTCTTAATAAAGGCCATGTTTTCAGACTTAATTGGATCAAGGTTGGAAGTTTGGAATCGACTATTTTCAAATCGGCACTTTAGTCAAAAACAAGAAGTACAATTAGGCAATAGAAAGTATGGTTACCATTGATTCTACACAAGATATTTGATACATGAATTACAAGTCTAGAACATCCTGGATTGCTTTCAACACTTCTAGCCGGATGGCATCAACTTCTGTGATTTGTTGCTTATCTTCTTCGGTTGATCTAGGAATTTCTCAAGGCTACTTCGGATGGCTCTGCCTTCTCTGACTTTGGCTAGCAGTTCATGTTTTTTTGTTTAATGGCATCGGGTATTTGAGCCAGGGTGGACTTATGACGATCAATGGTAGCCTTCTTGTTTTCTAGCTCCTTCTCAAGTTCTGCACGCTTGACTTCTAGTTGAGAAAACTCTGGGTCGATCCTGAGGGAGGAGTTCTTCAAATGATCAATCAGCTGTGTCAGCTCTTTGGCCCCTTGCCTGTTGGAGTTCCCCTTGGCCAATAAAGTTTCACGGTCGGACAGATTCCTCTGAGCCATTTTCACCTTTAGGGCTTGATCTTCAAAAATAGATAAAGGTGACAAGATTCTAGAGAGAACCGGGGATGGATTACCCTTAATAGCCAAGAAGACTCTCTGCATTGAATCAGTGTCTTGGACCAAATCAGCTATATTCTTCTCAAACATTGGCAATATGTCTCTTAGCTGATTTCTAGTCTCTTCTGACAAAGCTTCCTTAGAGGAGGTGGTTGATGAGCTGATTTCATCTTCATCAAGATACTCCTCAAGATTGAAAGAGTAGCTTAGGGCTAGAAGATTGAGTGCCTGTGTATAAGAAAATCTTGGGTAGGAGGTTTCAATTAGTTTATAACAAAATGGATGTTGAAGAGGATATAGTACCTTTTTTGTAGTAGCCTCTATCTGAAGAGGAGGAATAGCTAATGATGCACCAGTAATATCTAGTTGAATTAGCTCTGTACTCTCAACATTGACATCTGCAAATATCAGAGAAAATTTTTAGTTCATGTTTGTTGCAGAGAAATAAATTGATCATGTGACTTTCCTACCATTAGTTGTGTGCTGGGTTGGGGAATCGACAGTTTGAATATCAGCGACAGCAGGATTATTTCTAATGAGGAGACTGTCAGATTCCTGCTCTTGCATCGGTGTTTCCTTAGGAAGTATCTGGCATGGTGAGAAGTCAGATGAAGAATAAAAGTTGAATAGAATCAAGAATTTTTTAGAAAACACTTCAGCAGCATCAAGGATAAGATAGAAGGACTCACATCTTCTGCCATTTTGGAAGCATCTGTTGTTTCAACCAAAATTGGCTTTTCTCGAGGATTGGCTAATGAAGGTTTAGTTGATGCCAAATCAAATGCTTGGGACAACAGCTCTGCACCTAGAACAGATTGGGATGCAATGGTTGATAACTGTGAAAAAGGGGATCAGAAGTTGAACATCAGTTTGAGAAAAATATGGATTGTTTACCTGAGCAGCTGTTGGTCTCGTTCTACAAAGTCTTTTCCCAGTAATGGCTTTCTGGGTCACCCCTTGGACTGCCTTACACTTTGAAGATTGATACATCACAATCATGGGGGCAGCATGGGTTTTCATCAATTTCTTCAAAGAAGGTGCGGTTGATCCTATTCTTGAAACTAGGCATGGTGGCTGATAATCTATAGGATGCCCTTTCCTATCCAAGCTTGGAGGATCGAATTTAGTGTCCTAAAAGGGTCGGTTAGAACAGTTGGAAAGGGAATTCATCAAGTAATGTCTCTAAAAAGGAAATGAAAGTTACCTCACTATCAGAAGTGAATTCACCGTCCAACGCTATGCACCAAGGGTTGACCAACCCATAGAAAAGATGGGAGTGCCATTCTTGCCACCAGGAGTCAAAGAAATTGGAAGAGAAGACAACTCTGATCCAGTCGTGCATGCAAAGGGAAGGAAGATCTAATCCCAATTGAAAGACTCTAGAGGCTTCCATCACCTCACTGATATCTTCTCTTGGCTTCAATGTGTTTTTGAAGAACAATTGAGGGGGAGTTGACCAAAACTAAACTGACAGGCTACGAAAGATGGATTGTAAAACTCATAAGTTGGAAGGTTACCTAGGAGAAAGGAGCCTATAGCTATTTTGCCACGACCATGACGAAATTGGGTCGAAAGAATGCAGGGTTTGATGAAGGAATTAAAGATTGCAGTCGTCGTCTCGTCCAAACAACATAATTCAAATTGAAATTTGAATGGAAAGATCAGCTCATTGTTCTCATCCTCATCGTATTGTAGCCAAGTTAGGATGTCTACATCAAACCCTCTATAAAACTTTTTGAACAGATGGCCAATATTGACATCAATTGTTATGGCCGATGCAGCCTCACCATAGCTCATGCACTGACGGGTTCTTCCTTCTTCGCCCCTATATTCCTCATCAAAGTTGGAGGAAGGAAAACTTAGGCTTCTGAGATCAGGCCATACAATCTTGTACATGTACAGGTTGAGCCACAGTTGTATCAACCACAAAGGGCCACTGATAGTGTGCACTGGTTTATTCTTTAGTAATTGGGCAGCTACCTAATACATCAGATGATAAGCAGCTCCTAGCAAATACTTTCCAAGAGGGATATCCTTGCCTATTGCTAGATGCTCTACCATGAGTTTACGATTGTATGTCGGACCACAAGATGACCCATAGAAGATGAACCTTTCTAACCACATGTTCAAAAAGGTCACGTATTCCTTTTCACTAATGGTTGATTCGTCTGCAATATGGTTTAGAATGTAACTTACCCATCCTATGTAGTCTGACATCTTGGCTAATTTCTTGGAACTAGCACTCAAGTACTCATAAGGCTACATTCATCTAGTAATTCTAAGGCCAGACAGCATGTAAACATCGGCTAGAGTGATGGTCATTGGACCATGACCAAAAACAAAGGCATTCAGGGCATTGGACCAGAAATAAGATGCCGAAATCAAGAGTGAATCATCCCTCTCCATTCCAGACAATGAGAGTGTCAAACATTGATTCAAATCATAAACCGCCCAATCTTCGGCCTTTTTCTTGGATACCCTACGAAACCAATCTCTCCATCCCTTAGCCATTTTAGGCCAGCTTTTGAAAGGGGTTTTGATATTCTAGGAGGATAAATCCACTATAGACAGTTTGAAGGGGATTTGATTGGTTTCTTAATGGATGAAATCAGATGGATCAGGGTCACCCATAGGCCCAAGAAAACAGACATTAGAAGCAACAAATGATGGAATCAACATTTCGTTCCTCATTTCCTAGAAATCGGATGAAATAAATTTAAGAAGAAAAGATGTGCAGGGTAGCGGCCGGTACTTGGAGAATGGAAACTTAGAAGCATATCTTAGGGACATGGTCGCTGGTCGCCATTGAAGCCAAAGTAGATTTGAGTCTAACGAAGATTGCTTGAATGATGGCTTGATAGAACAGAGGATTTGCTAGGGTTTGAGGCCTTAGCGATGACGGCATCAGATGTTAAGATTTGCTCGAGGAAGAAGGGAAAAGCAAACAGGCCAAGTGAGTTGGAAGAGATAATATTGGGATATTATATAAAACTTGGGCCGAGAAGTCAGGAGTCATGCGTATATCTCGAAATAGAACGGTTGCGGCGTGATAAATAGATAAATAGGAATTTTGGGATAAAATCACTTTTATCCCAAAATTTGGGGCATGTGTTTACACAAAAATTTAGGAGAAGAACACAGGAACTTGAAGGCTTCCAAGATTGTGTCAATCAAGGAATCAATTGCATGAAGATCGATATCAGCTGATTCACATGCGACACTGGAATTGACTCTCTTTGAATGATGTCAGCAGATGACGATGATGAGCTACGATTGGCATCGGGAAGCTACATATTGGACTCTACAAAAAGGGAAAGATTAGGGTCCAAGTTATCTTAAGTTAGGAATGTTTTCTGATTGTAATGAGTCATACTCGAGTAGGATTTATGCTTAGGCTCCGGGTATAAATATTGGACCACGGCTATTGTAAGGGACACACAATCAATCAAATACAAGTCATTTACTTTTTTGGCTCTAGCCAACCCTTAGGAGGAGGAGTAGAGTAGATCTTGGTGAGTTCTTCAGTGAGCAAGGCTACATCGGTCCGGCCGACCTCTGGCTTATCTGTGAGTACTGTCATGGCTTATACTTCTGTTCGTATGGCTGTATCAATCCGATCGACCTCCACTGTGACTCTAGTATAAGCTAGTTATCGACTTTTGTCTAGTTCAAGTATGGCTGCATCGATCCGGTGACCTTCACTACTCAAACTAGATTAAGGTCAAGTTATCAGCTCTATCTAAGGGTGGCGTCCTTCGGGTAGATTCATTAAGTTACCGATCTTGCTGATGTTTTTTCATCGTTATTAGTTTACAGCAACATCAATCCGCCTGGTTGAGATCGAATTAGATCGGCCTTATATCCTTTCAGTCCATCGTTCGCTTTACTACAACATGATGTTTCTAACTCTGAGTGACGGATTATGCTTCATCGGCTGTTTTTACTTTGATCTTGATTATGCATAGTATGCAGTTAAGACATGAATAATCTTGAAGAGGTTTGCTGGCTAGTTGAATCTGGTTCATAGTTCACCATTATGGCTGTAACAATCTGGTCGATCCCCACTGATGGCACTTTAGATTGGAGGATGCTAGTTAGTAGATTTGTTCCTAGTTAGGCATGACCTTAGTTGTTTGTTATGCTTGCATCGGCTAAATATCTGATCATCTATGTGTTAACGCCTATGGTGTGTGTCCATGATTCTGTTAATCAGTGAATAGATCTGTGTACTTTAAGGGTTTGACTTGTTGTCTTTTTCATGGCTACATCGATCTGATCGAACCCCACTGTTAGAGATAGTAGGTTGAGTCTAAGGAGTCCATAGGTTTGTTCATGTGAAATAGTCGATTGTTCACACATTGTAGTCCTTTTCACCTAATCAGTTATTTTAGCTGATTCATCCGAGCCTTCACGTATAGCATGTCTTTCGTAAAGCCTATCAAAGTATGGATGTTTGTTGTGGATTCTTTGGTTTTAGTTTGTTGCTATCATCATAGCTGCCATCGATCCGGTCGAACCTCACTATTGGTGGTAACAGATTAGATTTAGAGCGTTTGTAGATCCGTTCGTATCAGATAGTCGATTTGTTCATGTGCTATATCTTTTCTTGATTGGATTCATTGGCTCAATGCTTTACACTAGCAATATCTATCTAGCTGATGATCTTATTTACATCTACGACTAATGTACCTATCGATATGAAATTAAATGCTACCCACAAGCTTTACAGTCCGTAACAGCTGATTTCTGTGCGGATCGGCTATTTAGTCGCTCTTCCCGTATGGCTGCTCTTGAAGCGGCACACTTGGAACTATCTGGCCACAGACTGGCATGTTCCACCTTAAATTACTAATAAACTTTCTCTCCTTGTCAATTACAGGGTTAAATTGACTGGCACATCTCGGGAGGAGTACGTAGGATCGATCATCCCTATGTTGAAGTCGGGCAGATCTCCAGCTCCATCGAGCAGACCCTTTCGGCTTGCTCATGTGCCCGGCACTTTTTTGTGTCGACAACATCTTTATAACTCGGCTCCTTGTAACTCATTCCATTGTCTCCAAAATCCTTACCGAAAACTCCTCATAAGTGAGATCTTCCTTAACTGTAAGCTCTTCTAACGGTATCTGCTCCTTTGGTACATGCAAACACTTCTTTAACTAGGACACATGGAACACATCATGTACACCTGACAAACTCTCAGGCAATTCCAACTGATAAGCCACTTCACCACGTCTCTCTAAAATCTTGAAAGGCCCATTAAACGTTGGTGCTAACTTCCCTTTCATATTAAACCTTTTCACACTTCTCATAGGTGACACCTTCAAGTAAACATAGTCTCCTACTTTGAAAACCAATTCCCTTCTCCAAGTGTCAGCATAACTCTTCTACCAAGACTGAGCCACTCTCAAGTTATCTCTAATCATCCTTACTTGCTCTTCTGTGTCCCTTAAAACATCTGGTCCGAACACTTGAGTTTCTCTTGTTTGATTCCAAAACAACGGGGTTCTACACTTTCGTCCATATAAAGCTTCGAAAGGTGCCATATTGAGACTCTTCTGATAACTGTTGTTATACGAGAACTCTATATAAGGGAAACTCTTGTCCCAACTTGTACCATACTGCAATGCACAAGCTCTCAACATGTCCTCTAATATCTGATTAATCCTCTTAGTTTGTTCATCTATCTGAGGATGATATGTTGTACTAAAATTCAGCTTTGTTCCCAACAAACTACGTACTTGCTGCCAAAAATGAGATGTAAATTGAGTACCCCGATTAGACACAATTTTCTTGGGAACTCCGTGCAGACATACTATTCTTTCCATATATAATTGGGCTAACCTCGGTCCATTATAAGTAGTCTTGACTGGTATAAAGTGAGCAACTTTAGTTAATTGATCAACTATCACCCATATTGAATCATAACCTCTCTGAGTGTGTGGTAACCCAACAATAAAATCCATACCAACTTCCTCTCACTTCCACTCAGGTATCTTCATTGGTTGTAATAATCCTACAGGCCTTTGATGTTCAGCTTTTACTCTGACATGTATCACATAAAGCAACATATTCAGCGACATCTCTTTTCAGTCCATACCACCAATACTTCTCTTTTAGATCTAAGTACATCTTGGTACTCTCAGGATGAATTGAGTAAGCAGACTCATGTGCCTCACAAAGAATTGCATCTTGTATAGCCTTATTCTCCAACACACATAGCCTTTTTCCAAACCATAGAGTCCCATTATCATCCATATGGAATCCTGGTGCCTTACCAATCACTATGTTCTCTGCTATCTCTTTCAACTTTGCATCATGTAACTGACCCTTACGTATTTCTTGCTCCAATATAGGCTCTAACACCAACTCCACTACATTAGTGACAAAGCCCAAGTTCAGTTGCTCAAATTCAGCACACAACTCACTGGACATAGGTGCCACTTGCACCTCATTAGCATAACTCTTCCTGCTAAGAGCATCAACAACAACATTTGCTTTTCTAGGATGATAGTGTACCTCTAGATCATAATCTTTTATCAACTCTAACCATCGATGTTGTCTCATATTTAGATCTATCTGAGTGAAAATGTACTTCAAACTCTTATGATCAGTATAAATATCACTCTTATGTCCGATTAGATAGTGCCTCCATATCTTCAGAGCATGAACCACTACTGCTAACTCCAAATCATGAGTAGGATAGTTTAGCTCATGCTTTCTCAATAGTTGGGATGCATAAGTTACTACTCTGCCTTCTTGCATAAGAACAAATCCAAGACCTTGACGAGATACATCACAATAGATGGAAAAGCTCTTGTTCAAATCTGGCAAAACCAACACTGGGGTGGTAGTCAATCTTTTCTTCAATTCTTCAAAGTTAGCCTGGCACTTCTTAGGCCACACAAACTTAGCATTTTTCTCCAACAAACCTGTTATAGGCTTGGCAAGTTTAGAAAAATCTTCTATAAACCTTCTGTAATATCCAGCCAATCCCAAGAAACTTCGAATCTCTCCCACATCGGTTGGTGGTTTCCAATTCAATACATCTTTCATCTTGCTTGGATCTACTACTATTCCACCATTAGAGACAACATAACCTAGGAAAGAAACATCCTTCAACCAAAACTTACACTTGCTTCGCTTAGCATACAACTTGTGTTCTCTGAGCTTTTGCAATACCAACCTTAGATGTTCAGCGTGCTCTTCTTCCGTTTTGGAGAATACTAGTATATCATCGATAAATACCACCACAAACTTATCCAAAAACTCCATGAACACATTATTCATCAAATACATAAAGTAGGTGGTGCATTGGTCAAACCAAAGGACATAACGGTGTACTCATACAAACCATACCTCGTAGTAAAAGCTATCTTGGGTATGTTGTTGCATGAATCTTCAACTAATTATAACCAGAATGAAGATCAATCTTAGAAAAAACACAAGCACCTCTCAACTGATCAAACAAGTCATCAATTCTAGGTAGCGGGTACTTGTTCTTAATAGTAACCTCATTTAGTGACTAATAATCCACACACATTCTCTGGGTACCATCCTTCTTGTCAACAAATGTACCCGATGCTCCCCAAGGTGATGAATTAGGATGAATGAAACCTTTCTCCTGTAACTCCTTTATTTGTTTCTTAAGTTCCTCTAGTTTATTAACCCCCATTATGTATGGCCACTTAGCTATAGGTGCAGTTCTAGGTAATAATTCAATAATAAACTCAATGTCATGGTCAGGTGGCATACCTAGCAAGTCATCAGGAAACACATCCACTACTAGGTCCTCCTTGTTGATGCGATCATCAAGCTGGTTCACTGTGGTTGTCGGCTGCTTCTGCACTACAACATCAACACTGATTCTTTCCCCATTTGGTGTGGTCACAACAACTACCTTCTCCTTACACTAAATCACTGCTTGTTGTTGCATCATCCAATCCATACCCAGAATCACATCAATGTCAGATGTTCTCAACACAATGGGGCTCACTTTAAACTCTACCCCCCTTAAGGATAGACTAGTCGGAAGACAACGATAAGAAGCTTGCATACTACCTCCTAGTGATTTTACTAATATAGGATCTTTCATGGCACATAAGGGTATGCTATGCGTTCTAACAAATGCTTGTGATATGAATGAATGCAAAGCTCTAGAATCAAAAGGAACAGTAGCAGGAGTTGAGTTGACATCGAACGTATCAAGCATGACTTCTAGTTCCACAAGTGCCGTCTCTATAGACACATGATTCACCTTGCCTATGTTGGGCGCTGGCTTCTGGTAACTATTTTGCCACTGTGGGGTCTCCTAGTTTGGCTTCTCAGGATAATTATAAGATAGGTGACCCTCTTTACCATAGCGAAAAACACTTGTTGGGAGTGCTAGGGGCCCTAGTCTTCATGGGAGTGTTGTTAGGCACTCCCTATCGTGGTGTCTATTAGCCACTCTACTGCTAGGGACGTTGATTGCTATTCTACTGCTGGTATGGTGGATGTTGCTAGTTTAGGTTGTGCTGAGGGTACTGACCATGATTCCCCTGATTGGGTGGTCTCTGGTACCTCTACTGGAAGCCTTGTTGAGGGTTGGTGTGCAGATGACTATTGCTTCTAGAGGCCTGTCCCTGAAGCCTCCTCTTCTTGGCCTCCATCTCTTTGTGCTTATTGTCAATAACAATAGTGTGGTTCACCAACGTCTAGAAATTGGGGTATGTATTGGACATAAGCTGGAGTTGTAGACCATCATACAAACCCTTGAGGAAGCGGCGTTGCTTATCAGCATCATCAGCCACCTCATTTGGAGCATAAAGTGACAACTGAGCAAACTTGTCACGATACTCAGCTACGAACATAGATCCCTATTTCAGAGCCCTAAATTCCTCCTGCTTGAGCTCTACCAATCCTTTAGATATGTGATAGGATCTGAAATTCTCTCTGAACTTCTACCAGGTGATAGGAGAAGCATTAGCGGGATGTCCATACTCGAATGCCTCCCACCAGTCTTGGGCATCTCCCTAAAGTTGTCCTGACACATACAACACCTTCTACTTGTCATCGCACTGTGCTATGTTAAGTTGCTTTTCCACTGCACCAAGTCAATCATCAGCCTCTAATGGATTAGTGGCATGAGAAAACACTGGGGGATGGCCCTTCAAGAATTCACCACACTTGTCACGTAGTGCTCCACCAATCAGGTTGATTCTACACCAGAGCTTGCATAAGTTGTGTCTGCACTGCCAGAAGTTGCTCAATTGTCGGTGGCGGTGGTGGTGGTGGATGTGGGGGAACACCTCCACGATCTCGGCCTCTTCCTCTTCTAGACATCTGAAATCCAACACAATTATTCAAAATTTAGAGATTTCCAAGTTAGAATACATGCTGAAAAAAATTTGGACGAGTTCCAACATTAGCAGCTCGGTAAAACAGTCATATCTCGAGTTCCAATTATCCAAAAGAGACGTCCTATACATGGTTCGAAAGCTTGAGAAATTATCTACAACTTTTTATTCAGAACACATGCCCAGATTCTATCGTTAGGTTACTAAAAACAGAACACAACCAAAACTGTTCCAGATTCCACACTGTGCAGAAACTTCAACTTAAAACTGTTATATCTCTCAAACCAGATCAGATATAGGGGTGATTCTAGAGGCTTTGGAAAGATACTTAAGTCTAGTTGTTCCCACAAAAATTTCATAATTTTGGGTCAAGGAGATTTAGATTGGCATTGAGATAAGGGCAGACTGTTCCGAAAAAGAGATCTGAGAGAACAAGATGTATCATACCCAACTATTTATTTATTGACTCAAACTTTAATATTCTTAACTATGGAACTTGCGGATATGCCCACAAAGTTCTAGCACTCATTACAAAATTCCAACTCACACATACACATAATAATAAATCAACTAGGCACACCAAAGTTCACACCGCACTATTTGACTCAACTTGACCCATGTTACTAATGTCTTATTACATAGAAAGGACTCCAACACGTATGGGAGAAATTTGTGGGGAAGCTCCTCGTACATCCTTGGTAGATTGAGGCATACCCTTTGCTCATCTATCACTTGTCGGTATCTCTTAAGAGTCACCTCTTGTGCCCTCAACTGATCTTCCAGCCATCGATTCTTGTCTACTAATTCATAGGCATAGTTTATCATCAGTTGAATAGTGCGATTTGTGCCTTCAGGGTCCATTATTGCCCATCCCAAGTTAGGGTGTTGGCGAGGGAGGAAACGATATTGATCTTCCTTCATGTCATCAAAGCGACGGCCACGAAGACCCATGCAAGCTACAGCGACTGCATCTTCAATGCTATCTTCCATGGTGGCATAGTGAGCGTGATGCGCATAGTTCGAGTCCAGCTAATAAGTGTCCTTCTATTTGTCCCTAATGGAGATCCACACCCTAGTCTTCCAATAAGTGTCCTCCAGGGGGTGCGTATGCTCATTGCAGACATACTCCACAGCTACATCCCAATCAGCGTAGTAAGTCTGAAGAATCCCCATAAGTCGGTGGTGCGAGGTGGAGGACTCACACCACGGCTTGTACCAGACCTTCATAGTCCATCCCAGGGGAGGGCATCGGCTCATCCTCTTGAACGGCGTCTTCCTCCTCAACATCATCATCAGACAATAAGATGACCTCCACTTCTTCGGGTTCTTCTTATTCAGGCTCTTCCTAGAATGGCTCAGGCATAGGTACAGGTGTTGGCGAATCAACTTCTTATTCCTAGGGGATTCTCCTCCGCATGTGGCTCCATGGACTAAGCCATGAGGTGGATAGTAGCCTCTAGTGCTGATGCGAGTAGTCTTATTGGCACGAGGCATCTATAGAATTAGATTTAGTTAGATTAGAAGCAATAGTTTTCATAACAGAGTGAGGCAAAAGGAGCATAAAACTTTAGCAAATAACAAGAGTGAGATAGGAAGCATGAAATGAGTGAAGCCAAAGAAGCTAACACGACCATTGCTAACTAGGCATGTGTCCTATAGTCAACACGGCTCTGATACCAATCTATCACACCTGATTTTAAGGAAAAATAGGATGCAAAATCTTATGTCTACCCAGAGATCAGTCACACACATAAGTCAATAAATTATGAATAGTATCATCACAAGTATTTATTACATCACGAATAATAGAACATAGTCTTCACATATATATAGCGGAAGTATAAAGTATAATCTCTCGCGAATGCTCCATATCACAGGGACGTCAACTGGTTGACCACAAGTCTAGTAATCCTCAGGAAAGTCGTCATTACCATAGCCATATGTTACCCATCTAGGATTTTTATCCAAATAATGAAAATAAACAAGCGTAAGTACGTGTCGTACTCAACAAGTGTAACATGGGGTTCATGAGGCTCAAAAAGCTTGACATAGGTTTGACAACATTTAGCTTTTAGTTGTCACAATTTTAGTATAAGAGTAGCAATAAGTTGTTTTAGTCCCAAAGTAAAACACATGATCAATGTAAACATGAATAATGAATAGCATAAACGGATATTTCGTAGTGATCATCTATTCCATAAGGGTTCCAAGGCTGCTCATGACTATGAGCATGGCTGATATACCAGTTTTACACTCTGCAGAGGTTGTACACTTTCACTATGAGTCATGATTTACCCTTTCACCCGAGGCGGCCAACCTCTTGACCCACTACCAAGGAAGGTCGGCAAGGTTCACTATGAAGCCTTTTAATGGTTCGTCTAACAAGTTAGGGCCATTAGATTCACTTGGACAAACTAATGTAGAGGCCCCCTTCCCGATGGCACATTGACATGCAACCCATACTCATGGGGACAGAGGTCGCACTATACCCGATTCATCAAGCCATTCTTATGCCAATAAAGGTAACCACTAACAAGCTAGAAAAGGTCCTTCATACTAAGCTAATGTCAAAGCCATATAGCCCTCATAGTTGTACTATAAGTCTCGAATGATCACTTACAGATAAGTCCTTAGGGAGAGGAATCTAGAGCACCATAAAAATAGCCTAATGCTCTTGACCCCTTGTTTCATGTTGCTAAAAAGCATCTTTTAATGTTTATTGCATATACCATTAGTCAAGTTATAAGATCATGGCTTTAGTTGAGCACTAGCATCATACTACCCAATGCAATAACCCATAGCTGACAAGGTATAAGTTTAATTCTAGGGAATCCTTATCAAGGTGACACATGCAACATGAATTTAATGTATTAAAGTTGGTAGGAAACAAGGATAATCCCATGCTATACTTGCCTTGAACAAAGTGCTCCTGTTGTTCTTGCTCGTCAAAGTAATACTCTTGGTCACCCGCGAATTTGTAACACCCCGATGTTACGCAAGCATTTAGGCACTGCAAATCATGAACATAATACATCATCAAGCATCATAATCATACATGCATAATCATGTTAAATAATAACTGAAATAATGCTTTGAAACATATGAAACATGCTCGTGAAACATGTATGTTGCATTACTGTTTAAATGAACCTAGGTCGTGTTTGTGCTTGTAATAATGTTCAACATGATTGTTTGAGAGTACAAATGACTTAGAAATGTTTCACATGCATTTTGGAGCAAGGTTCGTATTCAAATTTTCCCAAATTTTGCTTTTAAAAATAATCTTCTAAAATAGGGTTTTTGATTTAAATTAACTTTAAATCTATAGTTCAAAATCTAATTGGATTTTGGCCTTACTCTTTTTGGCAAAGTTGTAGAGTACATTTTTCTCAGCAACTTTTATTTTGGGTCCAACTTTTGAAATTACTTTGAAAAGGTTTAAAAATTCATTTGAATGAATTTGGGGAACAAAATAAAAACGAAAATCACATTTTTCACCTTAATGGGCCGCGCCGTCGCTTCTCGGCCCATGGCCGAAGTTGGCCCGGCCTGCCTCCGCGCCCGTCCGTCCGCTCGCCCGCACCCGTGCTCCGACCGCGCTAGGGCACACAAGCCACTGTGGCGGCCATGCATCGGCGAGCTCGCCGCGTGGCACCAACGGCCTGCCCCGTCCCTACCGGCCGCGCTACCTTCAAGGCCCAACTAGCCGCACCCTGGCGCCGCACTCCAACCCTCCTGTCTTCCTTGCTGTCTCTCACGCGCCTTCAACGCAGCAACAGCCGTAGCCCGCATAGCTCCGCCGCGCTCCCTCGCCGGAGTTGGCTCGCTCGGCCACCCCTAGCTCGCCGTCGATCGCTCCATCTCGCACTGAGCACCGCCTCCACCTCACGCACCACGTGCTCGCCTCGGTAAGCCATGGGAAGCTCCCCTTCCTCGGGAATCCCTCGCTGGAGTGAGCTCCTCCTCGCCGGGGCTTGGCTCCGCGTGGACAGCCCCGCTCCGCTTCCTCTCCCTCCTCCCTTTCTCGTGCTTTAGGTCCGCCGTGACCTCGTCTTGCTCACGCGCGCCTCACCGGGCCTCGTCGTGGCCGAAGTCGGTGTACCGCCAATGAGCCACGCCATCGCACCGCCATGGCCGCCGATGAGCTCGATTTCGAGCTTCTCTGGCCCCGCCGCTTACACTGCCATGTCTGCCTTGGCACGGTGGTCACGATGGTGGTGACCTCATCGCCGGCAACCTCACCGACAGCGAGATCTCGCCGGTCAACCGCAAGCCCTGCTCGGGTTTGATTGACCGGTGGGGTCAATTGACCCACTGGGTCCCACCTGTTTGTCTCTCTGGAGTGGTTTTGGGTGTAGATCCGGGTGCATCTAGCCAATAGGGTCGGCTGGATTTTCGTTTTAAAAGAAAAAGATTTCTAGAAAATGCTTTTAAAGGCTTCAAAAATCCATAGTTTGCTCATTTTAGCTCCAAATCAAGTGAGACCAATTTTGTTGTGTTTCTTAGAAGTAGATCTACAATATAAAAATGTTGCATGTCAGTTTTGTGATACTTTTGTATAGGGTTTTATTTAATTCTTGTATTTGTTGTTTTCTGGGAAAATGCATAATAAATAGAATATACATCAGAAAAATATGATTCCAATTTGGTTGATCTATTCTTGAGATGTACTTTGTAGGAAAAATATATGTCATGCATGTTCTGTAGAGAAATATTGATGTGTAGTTCAAGTGCCTTTAATTGATGATTTTTGTTATTTTAATAAGAGAGCAAAAATTGTATAAAACATGTGTATGATAAGTTTTGTGCAGTGATTGTTTACTGTGTAGAACATAGGAAAAATATTAAATCTATTGTTTGATACTTTTCATAATACAAAGTATTTTCATGCTCATATTTATGCCATAGCTTGTCATTTTTGTGTAGGCTATTTTACTTATCCAAATGCCATGAAAATTTTATGGTAGTCTACTTAGAGTAGTACTATGCTACTATAATGTTCTTAGATTTTTATGAGCACCAGAAATATATGTTGCTGTTGTAGCCCTAGTTTAAAATGAAATAAAATAATCTTCTTTAATGCATGTTTAGTTAATGATGTTTGCTTTGGTGTATCTTTGAAGCATCTTAGCTTGCTGTGGTGACTTGGAGTGTTAGTACAGTGGTTGTAGTAGTAGTATAGTAGTACATGTTCTTGGATGATGTTGGCTACCTTGTAGAAGAGCTTTACTTCTACTATGTCCAATAAAGTTAAACATGTTCATCTACATTCCATGCATCATGATCATTACATGTCATCTCTTCTGATGCACCTATACATGAGCACTTATACATCTGCATCATACAGGATCACAGGAGGAGTTGCTAGTAGCAGTTCAGGAAGAGCAGACCGGGATAGATCCATAAGAAATCTAGGCACAGGAGGTGCTAGAGGAAGAGGAGCAAGGAGAGGACTTGCCCGAGTGCGTGGATCATCAACCTAGTTCGTTCGAACGAGGCAAGCCTCGGAGCATTCTAAGTCTCCTACTTTATAAAAGCAATTCTTTCTATATATGAGTTTATATATTGTTGCATTAAGTTGTAGGATTTGATTGAAACCGTTGATGCATTTATTACTATCCTTGCCTACCCTATTACCTTTTTACCCTGTTAGGTCAGGATCAAATAACTGCTTAGCCTTGCTTAGACCGATAGCGATCGGTGATTTCCGGTCACCTACATTTATAGGTGGTTACTGGAAGAATTCAGCTATGAAAAGAATGATATTCTGGAATTAACCATGTGTGATGGATAATTGGAGACCGAACGGAAAAGTTGGAGGCAACCAAACAGGGTTCTGGGGTGATGTTAGTCTTTCGTCTGTGTCGATTAAGGACAGATCGTTGCTCGTCCCTCTTGTCATGTTGAACGCATGCCTCACATTTAGCTGGCCAAATAAAGTACCTTTCGACCGCGAAGCTAGTGACACTATTTGAGCTAGGATAAACTCGGATTGGTAGACTAGTGCTGAAGGGGGTATGACAGGGACGCGAAGAGTGAGCCCAAGGTGCGTCCTGGCTATCGGGCGGTCCCTGGGTAGTGCGGTCCATGACTAGTTATCCCACGGCTACTTGGAAAGTGTCATTAGTGATCTGTAGCTCACTTGATCGGTGAGTGTGGTTTGTGTGAGGAATAAATCACCAGCTGGTTAGGAATCGATTTGAATCGCCATCGCTCCTGGATAGTGAGCACTTGACTCGAGCTACAGCATCGTAGTAATTATGATGGAACACTGATGGTTATCTGGATGGTATGGGATATGCTAAATCTAAGTTGGTAACTGGATGTTATTGGTTAATCAAGTGATTGCTATAGTATAGGTGCTTACCTAGATGGATAGATCATAATAAAGATAATGCAAAGTACTTAAAATGGTTTCTCCATGATAGCTTATGCTTTTCACAAATGAGTCAGCTAGTCCCACTACAGAAAGCCTTGCATAATCCTTGGCGTCGCTTTATTTTGGTTTAAGACAGGTAAGTTTAGCTGAGTACCTTCTCGTACTCAGGGCGTTGTTCTCATTGTTGTTGCAGATGGTCAAATGTACTACGGCTATTGCATTCACTGCCTGTACCCGGCGATGGGTGACAACTAGGACCAAGGGCAATGGTCACTCCGTACCTCTCATCTGATGCTTTTGTTGGAGATGACTACCTACTAGCACTGTATCTGAACCAAAAGTGTGTGTGTGGCTTTAAAACTAATTGCTTCCGCTATTTCAGTTTGAACTTGGTTTGTAATAACTTTATGTTCTAAACCCTGATGGATCCAACTGTCATTGCAAACTTTATGTAACATGTGACAGTAATTGCTAAACTCATACGATCTTGGTTTGTATGTCGATTGGTTTGAAATCCTTCGTGGTTTCACGGACTACCGGGTTATACGGGCTTAAGTTTGCTAAATTATCTGCTTCGGCAGAAGATTTCCTTACTTAATCTCGTATAATTGGTCGGTTCTGTTACAGAATTGCTCACTGTCTATACTCGATAATCACAGCAACATACAAGCATCTAGAAGCAATCATGCATAGCAAACAAAAGCTATAGATTAGAATAGTACACCAACCAAGATAAAAAGTTTGTAAAACGAATCTATGTCTCATTACGAACACACAGACGCGAAGATCACAAAAATCGGAGCTAAAACGAAGAAGTTATGATTTAAACAAGATTTCCTTTAGTAAAATAATAGGTTAAATCTAACCTCATATTTTCATAATTGAAAACATACTTAACAGTACTACGAACATATAGATTATGGAATTACGAACCTAACATAAGTTGAACGGATCAAATCAGAGTTAAAACGGAGATTTTATGGCCTACAGAAGGTAGTGGCAGTTCTATAAATAATGGAAACTTTATTTTTGAATTAAAATAAATAAAACCTGATTTTTAAATCTGTCGAGGACTGCGGGCATTATTAAAATAAAAGATAGGGGTCCTTTTGAAAGAAACCAGGGACGGCGGGTTGAGATCTAAATAGTTATAAGTCCCTTTTTGCAAATACTCCGGCCGAACTGGTGTCATCAAATTTAGGCCGTTGGATTAGACTTGGGCGGCTGGGATTGGTTCGGGATGGAAAAGTGACTGGCGGTGAGCTAGTCTGTGGCGACGCGATGGCCGGAGCGGGCGACGCAGTCAGATCTAAGCCTACGGGCCATGAACTCACGAGCCGGAGACACCAAAGGATAGAGGAAAGCAAGTTGAACTCACCAAGGTAGCTAGTGACGGCGGTGGAGGCATGGAAGAAGAACGGTGCTTGGCTCGGTGGATGGTGATGGCAGCGGCGCTAGGGTTGGCGTGACGCGGCATGATGCAAGCTCGAGGCGAAGCAGCTTAGGCAATTTGAGGGGAGGCGGCACGGTGGGGCTGCTATTTAAGGCTGGTAGCATCGTGGGGCGCAAGGCAAGGAAGGGAAACAGCGTGGCGTGGAATCACCGGCGCAGTGTCCGATGCGGACACGCTCATGAGGTAGGCAATGACAAATGGGGCCAGGTTGTCAGCGATACAGGGCGCGGGGCCGGTCAGCCAATGAGAGAGAGGGAGAAGAGGCGCGGCGCGATGCTGGGCCGACCAGCTAGGCCGTGGGAGAGGGGAAAGGAAGGCGTGGGTCGCGGGCGGAGCAGGCCTACGCGAGAGAGAGAGGCCGGGATGGGCCGCCGGGAGCAGAAGTGGCCAAGCGGGCCAAATACAGGGAAGGGAAGAATAAAGCCCTTTTCTATTTTCTAAACTAATTTCCAAATAAATTTGGAATGCAAAATCAAATCAATTTGAAATCTGATTTCAAACCACTCAATACAAATATAATATGCAGCAACATGAATGCATAAACATGTATGTGAACCTATATTTGATTTTAAATTTTAACAAAATTATTATTCCTCTAGATTTCAATGCTCACAAAATACATAATTAATTTTTTTCTCCTATTTTAAAACCATGAAAATTTTAGGGTGTTACAATAACTATCGTCAACCATCACCTTGATGTTGCCTCTGGGGGAGCATTATTCTCACTCAATATGAGGGAAGCAATGAAACTCACCGAAAAGATGGTTTCTAATCAAGGGTGGAACAATGAACGTCTCCAACCCAAGAAGCGAGGGATGCACACCATAAGCGAGGTGGACATGCCCTCCGCCAAAATGGACCGCTTGATGAAGAAAATTGAAGAAAGATCCAACTTCAAGAAGGACCATGAAACAATCCAACACTATGCTACTGCACAAGCCATTGAAACTGATCCTTGGTGCGGCACTTTGAGATTCTAAAACTTTTGTTTTTGTTGTTTTTCCATTAGAGGTCGTTTGAAAATTTTGAATTTCAACATAGGAGGACTTCAAATTGAATTTTGGGGCCATGGATTATTTTCCAATAAAAAGGTACTTAGCTACAATGCTTTAGACCTTTTTTAGATCTATAACTTTGGTTTTAGTCATTTTTCCATCTGAGATCATTTGAAACATTCAAAAAAATGAATTAAAAATCCAAAAAATTCAATCAAAATATGTGGGATTTAAATGACTTCAAATGAAAACGTTGTGAACTACAAAGTTGCAGATATCTTCGAGATATACAACTTTGATATAAAGTTTGTCTTTATTCAACTTTATTTGAAAAAGTTATAAATTTTACTATAGAACCACCTACCTCTAAAAATCTATTTATAGAAATGGCTCTAGATCCATCTGCCTCTAAACATAGGGGCATTTTTAGAGATGGTTATGAATCATATCCATCTCTAAAAATCGTTTCTAGAGGCGGGCTAGCTCGGAAACCAATTTGAAAGTCATATTTTGATAGAGCCGCCTCTGTTAAAGAATGTCTCCGTTGCCTAAAAATCATTTGTATAGCAGTGCTAAGAGGCACTGTATATATTGTCCACCACGTGATGGGAGCACACAAAGCTTTTGAGGTTTTCAACACTGAGTGTCCATCCAAATCGTTATGCCAACAGGTGTTTACCTAACCTGTCGCTCAAGAAATTTTCTTCACATGCCCAAAAGTCAGGTCGGTGAGTTCTTCGACCCTCAATATTGTTCAACTACGTCAGGGATTGCGTACTCATGTCGTCATTAACTATTTGTACCATCAGCATCAAGTCAGCAATGTTATATGTTCGTCATGGCTAAATCAATCCAGTCAGGTTTATTGTTTCCTTAGGGCTTGACCCTCAGCGACAATAGGATGAACGATTAGTTAATTCACAAAAAGGAAAACTTATACATGTTATCCATGATCCTATAAATCTATCCTCCCTAATATTATATTAAAGAGGAAAAAGTTTTTTCATCCTTCATATCGGACAGACTCAGTAATCTCTCTCGTGCATGTACAAGTTAAAGTAGTAGCGCGTGTCTACCAATAGTGCAGAGTCTGATAAAAAACAAATTGGAATACAAAGTATTTCCATGACTCTCCCGTACTCGTATGAATAAAGTGTTTGGACGTAGTGCGGAGTCTAATCCTAAAATAAATTGGAACACATAAACAACCAACTACTCCATAAAGAACGTAAGGATAGGTCTGAAACATGGCTAGAAATGCGGAAAGCAATCGATTGAATCCGATGTGAGTCAAGAGCGGGGTCTATTAGTGTGTTAGGTGGTATCAAAGGCATAGAAGGGTTTGAAAGTCATAACCCACAGCACTAACACGCATCCATTTTCTTGCTAGATGCTGACCATGATCATTAGTAAATCTTTAAGCCTCCCATACCTATACGAATTAGGGCGGCGCATGTCCAGACAAACTACAGAGTTCAATTCCCTTCCTAATTAAAATGCATGACGTGATCGCTAAATATCTAGGGTAACCTCGAAACAAGCCGAATGTTCTGTTACAACATACTGATATATTTGATAGTATGATATATTAAATAAAGTAATTAAACATACGATCAGATTAGGAATAGTTAAATATCAGATAGTTCTGAAATGGAGCCCACAACGTTCTACTGTGCTTTGTGCGACTATATGAAATATGGCCAGGCCCAGGCGAATAATAAGTAAATAAATAGGAGTTTAATCAAATGTGATTACTGAAACATACAGAGACTGTTCGTTTCGGCTGATTATTACTGCTGACTGATTTGGTGTAAAAGAAAAATATTATTATGTCTTATGATCCACGATCGTTTACGACCAAGCGAACAAACCGTCCATTTGTCCAAGAGCTTCTCACTCACTGACATAGCCATTTATTTATGCGCCAAACATAAACAATCATATCTATGCAAGTATGCAACTACCAGTAGCACAACATATATAACAGACAACAATGTTAAAATCCCACCGTATAGCACGCCAAGCTCCTGATTTTTTTCTGTTGACAAATCCATCTATCTCCGCACGCAATTGGTCAATTCAAACAATCACGGTTGGTTGTCGACGATGGTTAGCACATAGCACTGTGGTAGGTCTGCTGGAGGTGGCGGCACCGACGTTTCCGCCGTCGGCCCGTCCTGTACCTCAAACACCATCCCCAGCCCCAGATCAAGATGGGCTTCGAAGTGGCAGTGCATCAACCACATCCCTGCAAATAAAACAGTACAAAATTTGAGTCCTAATTACACTAACTCCAATAGATGCAAAACAATGACATCTGATATCATTTGAAAAAAAAAGAAAAAAAAAGCTGCGGTGGATATAACAGTATACGTGGGTAATTGGGTATATATATATATATATATATATATATATATATATATATATATATATATATATATATATATATATATATATATATAGAGAGAGAGAGAGAGAGAGAGAGAGAGAGAGAGAGAGAGAGAGAGAGAGAGAGAGAGAGAGAGAGAGAGAGAGAGAGAGAGAGAGACACACACCACACACACACACACACCCGCGCGCGCGGGTTGTTTGGCAGGAAGCGGATGACAGCCCATCCGCCCGTGGGGACAGCAACGGTGTTGCGCTCCTGCGGGTTGACGAGGTTGAACTGAGGCGTCGCCGTCGCCTCGTCGTAGTTACCGAAACCCTGCGCGAGCACGAAGAAGTTGAAGCCGTGGAGGTGCATGGGGTGGCTCTCCTTGGCGATCAGGCGCGTGTTCTGCAGCACCATCTCCACCGTCTCGCTGTACCTGAGAGTCTTCACCTTGGTCGACTTGGGCGTGTACTGCAGCGTGGCGGTGTAGTCGAAGACGACCGGCGGCAGGTCGGGGAAGTCGCGGGTGTAGACGCCCGCCGTCGCGTTGCTGTAGTGGGCCAGGAGCATGGAGACCGCGCCTGGGGCAGGCAGCACGAAGGAGTTGTTGTTCATGCTCGAGGAGAACACGGTGGTGCTCCGGTTGCACAGCAGCTGCCTCGGCTGGCAGTCGGAGACGCCGAGCCCCACGGTGACGAACATGCGGGTGTCCACCGACAGCGGCACCGTCGGCTTGCCCGGGAGCACCAGAGCAGTCAGGTTGGAGAGGAACCGGAAGGCTGTGGCCGGGTAGTTGTACTCCGGCCGCGACGGCAGCACGGGCGTCTCCTCGCCTTCAGAGCCGACGTACTCGACTATGGCAGTCGCGGTGGTCTCACTGAAAGGCGGCCCCTGTGGGATGGCGCTGTCATAGGGGCCGACGGCGGCGCCGGCGACCATGAGCGCGTCCACCGTCTGCCCGGGCGCGATCATCACCACGTCGGTCTCGTACGGCGTGGTGTAGGCCGCGTCCGCGCCCACCACGGTGAAGCTGTGGTTGGCCACCTTGAAGAAGAGCGGCGTGTTGAGCGCGGCGTTGATGATCCGGAGCAGGTACGTCTCGTTGCTCTGCACCTGGAACTTGTACGTCTCTGCACGTCCGTACGCATGCAAATTAGCGTCACCAAGCACGTTGATTTACTGAAGGAAAGAAAATATATGAGCTAGCTAGCTTGGTAGCCGTACGGTTCACGCTGGAGCAGTTGTACAAGTCTCCCGGCTTGCCGTTGATGGTGTAGGCGTCCGCGTTGCGTGCCGTGAACCCGGTGAGGAACGGCGTCTGCTCGAGGTCGTAGACGTTGTCTGTAACACATCAAAAAAAAAAAAAGAATAATCTAGAAAGGGCAAGGCCCAGCCAGCCCACCCCTCCCTTGGCCCAGGTCGCCCCCCAACCCTCACCTTCTCCTGCCCGTGAGGCTGGCCCCCAGCGCCGCCTCTCCTGCCTCCTCTCCCCAGCACGCTTTTTTTCCCTCTCCACAACACCTCTCACTCCATAGATCTCCTCCATCTCAGCGAGAATCAAGAAAAGAAGCAGAAGATGGATTGAGGAGGAAGAGAGGATCATGGAGATGTGCTAGATCGGTGTTCTCTCCAACTTCCCCTTGCGGATTTTCATGGAGAAATCTTGGGTAAGAGTGGAATCCATCTTTATACCCTGTAATTAGGTGTTTTTGAAGGTTCTGGGCGTGGAGGATTAAAGGACTAAGGGTTGGATTGGAGTTTAACTACGTTTTGGCTGCTGCTTCTTGGCAGATATAGCAGTTCACCTAGGTCATGAGTTTTGGATCTGTTAAGGACCAAATTGGTTTCTACAATATTTTAGAATGTTGTAGAGATTTTATTCAGCTTTCCAAATTGTATTTTATTGCAATTTTTGGTGGAGTATAACTCGAGGTATGGCCAGTTTATGTTGACTGTTCAAGTTTTCCTGGCAGATTTAGTGAGGCCTGTTCATTGGTGTTTTTCTTATGGTAAATGGTCGAATTAGATCTTCTAACTAAGGAGACATTTGTAGAGGGATAAAAGTTCTTTCAGCCTGCAAAAATTCATAATTTTTGGATGCATATTTTAGGAGATATATATTTTTATATGTTGATGCTCGAGCTGTTAGGCAGATGAGGAAGAGCTGTTTTGGATTACATTTTAGGCAACCTTAGAGGCCTCATAAAATTTTAGTTTTGCTACCAAAATTGTAGCATATTCTCTGTAGTTTGTAAATATCTATTTATTTGGCACCTAATCTGTTGTATAAAAATAAATATGAAAAAGAGAAGCACTACTGCTCTTCATCGAGGAGGACAAGAAGGAATATTGTTTGTCGGTTGACTTTGGTGTTGGGGATTTTGGACTTATAAATACTTTATGTTCTATATGTGAATGTCTTTTGGAGTGGTTATGCTAATATACAAGTGGTTTTAGCAGGTGTTGTTGCCGCAAGGCGTGTATGCCATGTCTACATGGTCGGTAAAGGCAAGTGAACGTAGCTGTTGCGTTGCTACAACTTTAACATGCTATTTTACTGCCTCCACTTATATAATGTAGCACACATACTTATATGTGATAATCGGAACAGTTAGACATGACTTTCATAATTAATGGAAGAGGGATGAATATGATATTGCTAACTAATGTAGCTATGTGGTCGGTATTTTCCTTTCTACTTTAACATGGATTCATAGATAAATAAAGTGTTCTATAGATGATGGTTTGAGATTATGCTTGAGGTTGATAGATTATTGCACATGTGGCATATGCTTGGTTACCTAACCTATGACATGTTCTTTTACTCTAATTGAGGTCCATAGAATCCTTAGTGGCATAATAACTAATGGGTTTGTTACAGAGGTATGTTAATCTTGGTGTATGAAAGCCTCTGTAGCATTTACGCTGCTTTATGACTCTTGGTTGCTATCATGTTTAAGTAAAAGGATGTTGGGTTTGTGAGTAATGATAGGATTAATCTTCTATAAGTCTTTGGGGTGTTGTGTTAAAACATAAGAACTGAATTTTGGGTGCCTCTTTATTTGTAAAAGGTCCGTTGTGATTTGATACACATGTGAGAGGTTTAGATTATTGAATTGGTGTCTTTCCTTATATCAAGATTTGTTAATGGTTGTATGCTACCCTAATTTATTAAAAGGAAGGAGGTCTATATATATCACGGTATTAATAATTAGCTTACTAATGGTTGGCATATATGAGGTTCTATCATTTCATCCTGGTTGATACTACTCAGGTTGAAGGAGCTCTATATGTATCTCTTTATATTGAATATCATGTCTTATTCTCTTATTCATCAGGAGGTATGTGGTATTTGGATCTTTTGGAGATGGTATTTACCTTGTGGCATTGCATCACATTGCATTGCATGGCATTTGGAGTTATGTCGCGAACCTATGGTTGCGACCGTACCGGTACAGCATCGTCATAACGATGTGGCTTCATACCTTGTTGGGTATGAAGGCAAGAGACATGGCATTTGTATTGCATATGCATTATGAATTTGGATTATGGTATATTGGCATTTGGAGTTATGTCACCGCTTGATAGCCGCGACCGTACCGGTACAGCATCGTCATAACGATGCAGCTTCATACCTTGTTGGGTATGAAGGCAGGTGTTCATATGCATGCATATGCATATAGCATCGTTTATTGGGCATAACGATGCAAGCTTCATACAAATGATGGGTATGAAGGCAGGAGTTCGTGTGCATTTATATGCATTTCTGTATGGTTTGAAGGTTGAATGTGATGAAGTATATTGTGATATACTATGAATAATTATGTCTTACATTGTACTATGGCTTATCGGACTTTGGATATACTACATGTGGTCTGTATGGATATTTAGATATTGGTTTGAATGAGTTGCATCGTAACTAATATGACAAGTGATCCTTCTTTCTAGTGAGTCGAGTTATGGTACGGCTAATGGGTTCGTGGAGATATTATATACAGTTTCTTCCTCACATTCGTAAGCACTTCAATTGCTTTAAATGCTATTTCATTTTGTTATGGGATATGATATACATTTATGCTATTTTATTTCCCCGGTTATGGTAACCTATGTATTATGGCTTTTGCGGGTGACTTTCTATTGTTCTATATGGGTCATACATTATTCATCAGGGGTGTGAACCTATATTTGATTTTAAATTTTAACAAAATTATTATTCCTCTAGATTTCAATGCTCACAAAATACATAATTAATTTTTTTCTCCTATTTTAAAACCATGAAAATTTTAGGGTGTTACAATAACTATCGTCAACCATCACCTTGATGTTGCCTCTGGGGGAGCATTATTCTCACTCAATATGAGGGAAGCAATGAAACTCACCGAAAAGATGGTTTCTAATCAAGGGTGGAACAACGAACGTCTCCAACCCAAGAAGCGAGGGATGCACACCATAAGCGAGGTGGACATGCCCTCCGCCAAAATGGACCGCTTGATGAAGAAAATTGAAGAAAGATCCAACTTCAAGAAGGACCATGAAACAATCCAACACTATGCTACTGCACAAGCCATTGAAACTGATCCTTGGTGCGGCACTTTGAGATTCTAAAACTTTTGTTTTTGTTGTTTTTCCATTATAGGTCGTTTGAAAATTTTGAATTTCAACATAGGAGGACTTCAAATTGAATTTTGGGGCCATGGATTATTTTCCAATAAAAAGGTACTTAGCTACAATGCTTTAGACCTTTTTTAATCTATAACTTTGGTTTTAGTCATTTTTCCATCTGAGATCATTTGAAACATTCAAAAAAATGAATTAAAAATCCAAAAAATTCAATCAAAATATGTGGGATTTAAATGACTTCAAATGAAAACGTTGTGAACTACAAAGTTGCAGATATCTTCGAGATATACAACTTTGATATAAAGTTTGTCTTTATTCAACTTTATTTGAAAAAATTATAAATTTTACTATAGAACCACCTACCTCTAAAAATCTATTTCTAGAAATGGCTCTAGATCCATCTGCCTCTAAACATAGGGGCATTTTTAGAGATGGTTATGAATCATATCCATCTCTAAAAATCGTTTCTAGAGGCGGGCTAGCTCGGAAACCAATTTGAAAGTCATATTTTGATAGAGCCGCCTCTATTAAAGAATGTCTCCGTTGCCTAAAAATCATTTGTATAGCAGTGCTAAGAGGCACTGTATATATTGTCCACCACGTGATGGGAGCACACAAAGCTTTTGAGGTTTTCAACACTGAGTGTCCATCCAAATCGTTATGCCAACAGGTGTTTACCTAACCTGTCGCTCAAGAAATTTTCTTCACATGCCCAAAAGTCAGGTCGGTGAGTTCTTCGACCCTCAATATTGTTCAACTACGTCAGGGATTGCGTACTCATGTCGTCATTAACTATTTGTACCATCAGCATCAAGTCAGCAATGTTATATGTTCGTCATGGCTAAATCAATCCAGTCAGGTTTATTGTTTCCTTAGGGCTTGACCCTCAGCGACAATAGGATGAACGATTAGTTAATTCACAAAAAGGAAAACTTATACATGTTATCCATGATCCTATAAATCTATCCTCCCTAATATTATATTAAAGAGGAAAAAGTTTTTTCATCCTTCATATCGGACAGACTCAGTAATCTCTCTCGTGCATGTACAAGTTAAAGTAGTAGCGCGTGTCTACCAATAGTGCAGAGTCTGATAAAAAACAAATTGGAATACAAAGTATTTCCATGACTCTCCCGTACTCGTATGAATAAAGTGTTTGGACGTAGTGCGGAGTCTAATCCTAAAATAAATTGGAACACATAAACAACCAACTACTCCATAAAGAACGTAAGGATAGGTCTGAAACATGGCTAGAAATGCGGAAAGCAATCGATTGAATCCGATGTGAGTCAAGAGCGGGGTCTATTAGTGTGTTAGGTGGTATCAAAGGCATAGAAGGGTTTGAAAGTCATAACCCACAGCACTAACACGCATCCATTTTCTTGCTAGATGCTGACCATGATCATTAGTAAATCTTTAAGCCTCCCATACCTATACGAATTAGGGCGGCGCATGTCCAGACAAACTACAGAGTTCAATTCCCTTCCTAATTAAAATGCATGACGTGATCGCTAAATATCTAGGGTAACCTCGAAACAAGCCGAATGTTCTGTTACAACATACTGATATATTTGATAGTATGATATATTAAATAAAGTAATTAAACATACGATCAGATTAGGAATAGTTATGAAATGGAGCCCACAACGCTCTACTGTGCTTTGTGCGACTATATGAAATATGGCCAGGCCCAGGCGAATAATAAGTAAATAAATAGGAGTTTAATCAAATGTGATTACTGAAACATACGGAGACTGTTCATTTCGGCTGATTATTACTGCTGACTGATTTGGTGTAAAAGAAAAATATTATTATGTCTTATGATCCACGATCGTTTACGACCAAGCGAACAAACCGTCCATTTGTCCAAGAGCTTCTCACTCACTGACATAGCCATTTATTTATGCGCCAAACATAAACAATCATATCTATGCAAGTATGCAACTACCAGTAGCACAACATATATAACAGACAACAATGTTAAAATCCCACCGTATAGCACGCCAAGCTCCTGATTTTTTTCTGTTGACAAATCCATCTATCTCCGCACGCAATTGGTCAATTCAAACAATCACGGTTGGTTGTCGACGATGGTTAGCACATAGCACTGTGGTAGGTCTGCTGGAGGTGGCGGCACCGACGTTTCCGCCGTCGGCCCGTCCTGTACCTCAAACACCATCCCCAGCCCCAGATCAAGATGGGCTTCGAAGTGGCAGTGCATCAACCACATCCCTGCAAATAAAACAGTACAAAATTTGAGTCCTAATTACACTAACTCCAATAGATGCAAAACAATGACATCTGATATCATTTGAAAAAAAAAGAAAAAAAAAAGCTGCGGTGGATATAACAGTATACGTGGGTAATTGGGTATATATATATATATATATATATATATATATATATATATATATATATATATATATATATATATATATATATATATATACACACACGGTAAGGCTATTCTACAGCTAGCCATAGAATAACTTATTCTATGACCACCTTAATTTACGATAATATTTATACCAATTTATGATAATGGCAATACACATTTACGATACATAGGTTACTATAATTCAAGATGATACTTACCAAAATGCTATAGTAAATCACTTATGAGGAAGTTATCATAATCTCGTAAATTAGTATAGTAATTATTATAACTCAAAGTAGCAGCAGAATAACTTATTCTACGGCAAGCTATAGAACAGTACGTGTGTATATATATATATATATATATATATATATATATATATATATATATATATATATATATATATATATATATATATATAGAGAGAGAGAGAGAGAGAGAGAGAGAGAGAGAGAGAGAGAGAGAGAGAGAGAGAGAGAGAGAGAGGACGACAGCCCATCCGCCCGTGGGGACAGCAACGGTGTTGCGCTCCTGCGGGTTGACGAGGTTGAACTGAGGCGTCGCCGTCGCCTCGTCGTAGTTGCCGAAACCCTGCGCGAGCACGAAGAAGTTGAAGCCGTGGAGGTGCATGGGGTGGCTCTCCTTGGCGATCAGGCGCGTGTTCTGCAGCACCATCTCCACCGTCTCGCTGTACCTGAGAGTCTTCACCTTGGTCGACTTGGGCGTGTACTGCAGCGTGGCGGTGTAGTCGAAGACGACCGGCGGCAGGTCGGGGAAGTCGCGGGTGTAGACGCCCGCCGTCGCGTTGCTGTAGTGGGCCAGGAGCATGGAGACCGCGCCTGGGGCAGGCAGCACGAAGGAGTTGTTGTTCATGCTCGAGGAGAACACGGTGGTGCTCCGGTTGCACAGCAGCTGCCTCGGCTGGCAGTCGGAGACGCCGAGCCCCACGGTGACGAACATGCGGGTGTCCACCGACAGCGGCACCGTCGGCTTGCCCGGGAGCACCAGAGCAGTCAGGTTGGAGAGGAACCGGAAGGCTGTGGCCGGGTAGTTGTACTCCGGCCGCGACGGCAGCACGGGCGTCTCCTCGCCTTCAGAGCCGACGTACTCGACTATGGCAGTCGCGGTGGTCTCACTGAAAGGCGGCCCCTGTGGGATGGCGCTGTCATAGGGGCCGACGGCGGCGCCGGCGACCATGAGCGCGTCCACCGTCTGCCCGGGCGCGATCATCACCACGTCGGTCTCGTACGGCGTGGTGTAGGCCGCGTCCGCGCCCACCACGGTGAAGCTGTGGTTGGCCACCTTGAAGAAGAGCGGCGTGTTGAGCGCGGCGTTGATGATCCGGAGCAGGTACGTCTCGTTGCTCTGCACCTGGAACTTGTACGTCTCTGCACGTCCGTACGCATGCAAATTAGCGTCACCAAGCACGTTGATTTACTGAAGGAAAGAAAATATATGAGCTAGCTAGCTTGGTAGCCGTACGGTTCACGCTGGAGCAGTTGTACAAGTCTCCCGGCTTGCCGTTGATGGTGTAGGCGTCCGCGTTGCGTGCCGTGAACCCGGTGAGGAACGCCGTCTGCTCGAGGTCGTAGACGTTGTCTGTAACACATCAAAAAAAAAAAAAGAATAATCTAGAAAGGGCAAGGCCCAGCCAGCCCACCCCTCCCTTGGCCCAGGTCGCCCCCCAACCCTCACCTTCTCCTGCCCGTGAGGCTGGCCCCCAGCGCCGCCTCTCCTGCCTCCTCTCCCCAGCACGCTTTTTTCCCTCTCCACAACACCTCTCCCTCCATAGATCTCCTCCATCTCAGCGAGAATCAAGAAAAGAAGCAGAAGATGGATTGAGGAGGAAGAGAGGATCATGGAGATGTGCTAGATCGGTGTTCTCTCCAACTTCCCCTTGCGGATTTTCATGGAGAAATCTTGGGTAAGAGTGGAATCCATCTTTATACCCTGTAATTAGGTGTTTTTGAAGGTTCTGGGCGTGGAGGATTAAAGGACTAAGGGTTGGATTGGAGTTTAACTACGTTTTGGCTGCTGCTTCTTGGCAGATATAGCAGTTCACCTAGGTCATGAGTTTTGGATCTGTTAAGGACCAAATTGGTTTCTACAATATTTTAGAATGTTGTAGAGATTTTATTCAGCTTTCCAAATTGTATTTTATTGCAATTTTTGGTGGAGTATAACTCGAGGTATGGCCAGTTTATGTTGACTGTTCAAGTTTTCCTGGCAGATTTAGTGAGGCCTGTTCATTGGTGTTTTTCTTATGGTAAATGGTCGAATTAGATCTTCTAACTAAGGAGACATTTGTAGAGGGATAAAAGTTCTTTCAGCCTGCAAAAATTCATAATTTTTGGATGCATATTTTAGGAGATATATATTTTTATATGTTGATGCTCGAGCTGTTAGGCAGATGAGGAAGAGCTGTTTTGGATTACATTTTAGGCAACCTTAGAGGCCTCATAAAATTTTAGTTTTGCTACCAAAATTGTAGCATATTCTCTGTAGTTTGTAAATATCTATTTATTTGGCACCTAATCTGTTGTATAAAAATAAATATGAAAAAGAGAAGCACTACTGCTCTTCATCGAGGAGGACAAGAAGGAATATTGTTTGTCGGTTGACTTTGGTGTTGGGGATTTTGGACTTATAAATACTTTATGTTCTATATGTGAATGTCTTTTGGAGTGGTTATGCTAATATACAAGTGGTTTTAGCAGGTGTTGTTGCCGCAAGGCGTGTATGCCATGTCTACATGGTCGGTAAAGGCAAGTGAACGTAGCTGTTGCGTTGCTACAACTTTAACATGCTATTTTACTGCCTCCACTTATATAATGTAGCACACATACTTATATGTGATAATCGGAACAGTTAGACATGACTTTCATAATTAATGGAAGAGGGATGAATATGATATTGCTAACTAATGTAGCTATGTGGTCGGTATTTTCCTTTCTACTTTAACATGGATTCATAGATAAATAAAGTGTTCTATAGATGATGGTTTGAGATTATGCTTGAGGTTGATAGATTATTGCACATGTGGCATATGCTTGGTTACCTAACCTATGACATGTTCTTTTACTCTAATTGAGGTCCATAGAATCCTTAGTGGCATAATAACTAATGGGTTTGTTACAGAGGTATGTTAATCTTGGTGTATGAAAGCCTCTGTAGCATTTACGCTGCTTTATGACTCTTGGTTGCTATCATGTTTAAGTAAAAGGATGTTGGGTTTGTGAGTAATGATAGGATTAATCTTCTATAAGTCTTTGGGGTGTTGTGTTAAAACATAAGAACTGAATTTTGGGTGCCTCTTTATTTGTAAAAGGTCCGTTGTGATTTGATACACATGTGAGAGGTTTAGATTATTGAATTGGTGTCTTTCCTTATATCAAGATTTGTTAATGGTTGTATGCTACCCTAATTTATTAAAAGGAAGGAGGTCTATATATATCACGGTATTAATAATTAGCTTACTAATGGTTGGCATATATGAGGTTCTATCATTTCATCCTGGTTGATACTACTCAGGTTGAAGGAGCTCTATATGTATCTCTTTATATTGAATATCATATCTTATTCTCTTATTCATCAGGAGGTATGTGGTATTTGGATCTTTTGGAGATGGTATTTACCTTGTGGCATTGCATCACATTGCATTGCATGGCATTTGGAGTTATGTCGCGAACCTATGGTTGCGACCGTACCGGTACAGCATCGTCATAACGATGTGGCTTCATACCTTGTTGGGTATGAAGGCAAGAGACATGGCATTTGTATTGCATATGCATTATGAATTTGGATTATGGTATATTGGCATTTGGAGTTATGTCGCCGCTTGATAGCCGCGACCGTACCGGTACAGCATCGGCATAACGATGCAGCTTCATACCTTGTTGGGTATGAAGGCAGGTGTTCATATGCATGCATATGCATATAGCATCGTTTATTGGGCATAACGATGCAAGCTTCATACAAATGATGGGTATGAAGGCAGGAGTTCGTGTGCATTTATATGCATTTCTGTATGGTTTGAAGGTTGAATGTGATGAAGTATATTGTGATATACTATGAATAATTATGTCTTACATTGTACTATGGCTTATCGGACTTTGGATATACTACATGTGGTCTGTATGGATATTTAGATATTGGTTTGAATGAGTTGCATCGTAACTAATATGACAAGTGATCCTTCTTTCTAGTGAGTCGAGTTATGGTACGGCTAATGGGTTCGTGGAGATATTATATACAGTTTCTTCCTCACATTCGTAAGCACTTCAATTGCTTTAAATGCTATTTCATTTTGTTATGGGATATAATATACATTTATGCTATTTTATTTCCCCGGTTATGGTAACCTATGTATTATGGCTTTTGCGGGTGACTTTCTATTGTTCTATATGGGTCATACATTATTCATCAGGGGTAACTCATTACAAACTAATGCTATGTTTCTTAGGCCATGATCACTTAATTCTTAGAGGTGGAAGTGGATATGCGGGGCTGTCCTTTAATACTTGTTGCAATACTAAATGATTAATTAATCTAATGTGGTTTAAATAGCTTGTTAAAGTAGTTCGCTTGCTGAGATTATTCAATTTCACCCTTGTTCCCCCCCCCCCCCCCCCCCCCCCCACAGGTTGTCCTTTGAAGATAGCATGGAGGGAAAAGGGTTAGTTGCACACCTTGCACCTTTACATGATCTCATAATGCTAAGATGTTTTCTCCTAAGTCTGAGAGATGGTAGAGTACTCTTGCTCATGTTTGATAAAGATAGAGTTGTTATGTGGAGTATCACGCTTTATTTATCTATCTATCTGTCGTTGCTTCCGCGTTGTGCTCGTTTCTTGGCTTATATTGTCGAATTTTTTTCTACTTCGACATTCTATGGTGTAGATGTGTGGCATCCCAGGGTTGCGTGGTACCTGGGGTGTTACATTGTTGTTCCACCACACGCCGAGGATGACGGTCTCCTCCCTGTCGGGATTGGTGGGGAACGGGTAGGCCTCGGCGCCGTCGCAGGGGCGGAGGACCAGGGCGCCGTACACGGTGGTGCGGAGGAAGGAGATGTGAGCGTGCCACCATAGCGTCCCCTCCTGCTCCGTCATGTTGAAGCGGTACGTGTAGTTGCCGCCCGGCTGGACGGGGCATTGTGTCACCATCGTCGGCCCGTCCGCCCACGGCCTGCCGCGCTGGAATATGCCGTGCCTGCAGCCACATGAGACACATTTAGTATTGCAGTGGTTTCCACGAATCTCTATCTTCCTATAAAGAGAAGTGGTGGTTTCTTCCTGGTATCATACTATTGCCGATAGTGAAAAAGTCGAAAGAGATGGTGGTGTTGATAGATGCGAGAAAAGTCGGTAGCCTAGCTTGACAGTGTACCTACCAATGAATGGTCATATTGTAGGGTGACTGGTTCACGAGGTGAACAACCAGTGTCTCCCTCGCGGGCATGGATGGCCAGGCCGGGGAGCTGCCCGTTCGCCGCTGTGATGATCCTTGGCGGCTGGCAAAGCTGGCTTATAGAAAGGTTTCCGACCTGACACAAGTCGTAGCACAACCAAAAAAAAAAAACAGAATTAGTTAGTGATTAATCATCCTAACCGGATTGGATTGGCGATGCTACATATATAATGACTATTTATTAGTGTATATAACCAAATCAAGAGAGAGGTTACTGTAAATAAAAAAAGTTTTTGTTCTGATTAGTATACTACACAGACTATACATGCATGAATGAACCTAACAAATAATGAAGTTCTTCCTAATCTCGTACAAGCATGGTATGTTATACTCGTCAATTACATTGAAGGTGTGCTCCACGATCGAAGCTTGAGCAACACAAGCAAACACCAAGGCGATGAGACCAAAAAGCAAAACTAGTGATGACCAAGGCCGAGCCATGCCCCTGAGCAATGACCAAAGACACGGAGAATATCTAACGACGATTGCAGAGATCTGATTGATCTCTCAGAAAAGTAACTCTTATATGTACTAGTGATTGGGTGAGAGGGTTCATGAACAAGAGGTTTTATATATATATATATATATATATATATATATATATATATATATATATATATATATATATATATAGGACGCCACCGGTTATTCAAACTCAAGATTTAAATTTTAAAATTCTCGAGTTACTATTCACAGCACTATTTAGATTTCACTATTTAAATTCGTGTTTACTATTAAATTCGGGATATGAACAGTGCCCGAGCACTCATCGGGAGTGGCTCAACCACTTCACTATTCCAGGCAAGCGTCACTTTCACGAGCAAATATTTTATGCACGCTGGATGAGCGAGTGCGCGATTAGTGAATATAAAAATTGATATGTCGCTTTCGCGATTAGCTAATCTGGTGCTTAGTGAATATGCTTATGCGGAATATTTCTAAGGATCTTCTGCAGGCTGGTGAGACCAAAAATTCAGTCGGTCGTGCGTACTATGCTTGTGACAGTCCTACTTGTTACTCACCGTATGCATCACTAATTTGCTTCAGAACTAGACTAACCCGGTCTACTCCCTTACTATCCCTAGCCATGAACACACAGGACTCAGGCTCTATCGTCTCTCCAGGTAGTTCCACCCAAGGGGAACACTTCTCTGCGCACACAGGGTTCTCTACAAACGTCGCTATCAGGGCTAACACAAGAACAACACACGCAGAGGTTTCTTCTCTAGGGTCCCTAGCATAGAGACGTCGCCCTATATGAACGAGCTTAAAAGAAGGCAGGGATTCAAACGGAAAAGCTTAATTCATTTCCACAGAGCAAGCTTACATACAGCTTTCCCTTTCGAGAAACCCCAAGCACTTAGCACAAACCTTAGGGATTACCTTACAAGCGCAGGATGATCACGGGGACCTCCTTTATTCTCTAATTTACAAAGGTGGAGTAATACAAAGGTAGTGGAGTATTACTATTCGGGTGGATGATTCTCAGAGAGCTTCTGAGATCATGTCTTCATGTGTATGTGTGTGGGTGGAGAGTTGGTGGAGTGGGTGGTGGATGAGAGTGTGTCTTCGGTGTCTGAGCTTTCTTCGAAGGTGGTCTGGTGTTTCGATGATGAATGAATGCGCCCGGCGTCCCACTTTATAGCATGGAGGGAGCGTCCTTCATGCTTATCGTCTGAATGAGCGAGCCTTATCATCTGAAGAAGCCTTCGAGGCGAAGTCATCGTCTGAGGCACCTTCGTGATTAAGGAAGCGATCGACGTCTTCAATTATCATCCTTTACTGTTGTCTGGACAGCTGGGCAGAGAATAATTGTCCTGGCTACAGTAGAGTGACTATATATTCCTTTTGCGCTGTCCTCCATCGCGCACAGATAGTACTTCTGGATATTCTTTGGTATGGTCTTCCACGCCCGAATGATTGATGTTGCAAACATCAAATCAAGGATAGGCATGCGGTATTAACTCCATGGCACGTATTATTATCTCTTCCCCGGACAAATTGTTGATAACACTTATCAACATAAGGAGTATATTTCTTGTATGAATATGTTGATATTGAACTGAGTCTATATTGACTCTTCGTTGTCCACTTCTTCAGGTTGCCATATTTCATATCAGGACAATAATTCACTATATTATTTTCATCATATTGAAATCTAATATTCTGGTCTTTGTCCATGACCACGGATATCCAACATCTCATCATCATTATCATCGTCATCAGATATCTGTATATTCATTTTTGAGTCATAGTCTTTCTTAATATTTTCTTCATAGTATTTCCTTATATTTTCAAAATTTTCATTTATTTCATGTCTTACTTCTTGTAAGACTTCTTTTATATCTTTCTTCAATAAAGAAATTCTTGCTTCAAGTCTTTCTTTTATTTTTTTCTCAAGAACTTCTTCATTCAATGATTCTGTGTCTCTTTTCACAACATCTTTATATGTGGATACCCTTGAAGATCCTTCTTCTCTTATATTAACACCTGGCAAATTTATCTTCACATCTTTTGCCCTTTTATATTTTTGAATATAATTTTTTGCTGCTGGTTCTATGAAATAATTTACTCCCAAAATGCTTCTTGCATATGAGAGAGCTTGATTAATATCTGAATATTTTTTCCATGATACACCTCCATCATTTCCTCTTTCTACCTGTTGAGCTATAATTGATTCGAATGTTACATATATTCCTGGTGTCTTTCCCCTATATATATAACATATATGGGTCTTTTCTCTATATTGACAGATGATTCTTTCGGTTGTATCTTTCCATTGATCATATGAAAATATTCAGCCAAACTATTTAATATTGCTAGCATATATCCTTTATCTTCTCTTTTATTATTATATTGGAACCAGAAATTGTCTAGAATGCATTCTTGTATATCATCTAGAACAATATGGTCTCTAGGTTTGAATTTATAAGTATTAGGCGGAAATATTCTTAACTTATTTTCAGTTCTGAAATTGAAACATTCACCCCCAATAGGGCTTGTTCCTTTCTTCATTCCTGCAAAATAGAAGATCGTGAAAATATATCAGGCAATGTATTATCTTTGCCTTTTATATGCTCAAATATTACTTTATATCCATTTCCAGTAATAATATCTTCAAATAGAACCCATCTCCTAGTTGAACTTTTCTTACTATTAACTTCATTGTAGTATCTGCATATAGCTTCACGTCCTAACTGTGAACTCTTTATAGGATTTTGAGAATACTAATAAATCATCAATATAAACCAATATGAATTCTTGATTTTCATTAAAAATATTTTGCATTTTTCTTTGAAATAAAGCAGGGGCATTTTTTAATCCTAAGGGCATTACTAGCCATTCAAAATGACCTTGGGGACAGGTGAAAGCAGTCCATTCTATTGATTCTTCTGCCATTCTTACTTGCCAAAACCCAGCTTTTAAATCAAATTTTGAAAAATATTTACTACCTTGTATTCTATTTATCCATTCTTGCTTATTTGGAACATTATAAGCATCATCTATGGTATTATCATTTAGTCTTTTATAATTTATAACCATTCTTGACTTTCCTCTGGCTATTTTAGCATGATTTCTAACTATAAATGAAGCTGATCTATGAGGACTTTGGCTATCTCTTATAGCTCCTAATTTTAGTAATTCTTCAATATGCATCTTAAATTCTTCTATATCTTTAGGTGTTGCTTCTATAGGACTTGTCTTAATCATATGGTCGGAATTTATTATGTTAATTTTAGATAATATACCATTCTTGTCCCAATGCTTCATTGGTATTTCTCCTATTATCTGAATATCTTCTAATCTTGTTACAATTTTATCTATATCCTTTTTAGATTTTATATCTCTATACCAATTTGGGACTAATGATTGAAGGTTGATGCATTCTATGCATGAATTTGCTATATGAAATTCCTCTATATTTTCACCTAGCTCTTCATCTATATAATTATCCATGACATTTTCATTGGATCCTTGGAGTTCTAAATTAGTCTTTCCTGAAGTAGAATTTATAGTCTTTCGCACTTCTGTTATATATGGAACATTGTCTTGGTAAGGAATAAAGGTTATTCCTTGCTCATGTATGATAGTTGTTTGTAAAGAGAACTGTAGAAATCTTAATCCTAATATCATATCATCATGTATCATAGATAGATCTCTTATTGTAATTTCATCCATTATATATTTTGTGTTATTTATTTGTACTTCAACATCATAAGCTAGTTGATTATGAACCTTTTTTATCCTAGACATATCAGTAGATATTTCTGCTTTATCTGGATCTAGTGTATGAACTATTTCTGGACACTTTACAAAATATTTGTCATGTATAATATTTTTTGTACAACCAGTGTCTACTAGCGCTAATATTTTATAAGAGATATTAGGCGTTAATTTTACTTTTACAGGTATTCTTATTCCTATAATTTCTTTAAATGGTAATTTAACTATGTATTTGCTACCAAAGTTTATTATAGCTTCTTTTAATTGTAACGCTTTATTATTATTTTTATTTACCATTGCTTGATCTTTTAACTCAGTAAGACCTTTATAATCATCTTCTATCTTATTAGCTTCGTTGAGTTCTATTTTACTCTTTAGCTCTTCTAATTCTGCTTCTAAGCTATTTATTCTATTCTCTAAATTTCTGACTCTATTTGTTAATAATTTATCATCTGATTCTAATTCTACTTCTTGTCTCCATTTTTGGTTATTGGTTCTTAGACATGAAGCACATGCTTGCTTTAAACATTTAATACATGTAAGTCTATTTTCTTGACTGGGGTAAAATATACAAAAAGTACATTTTATATTATAATCACCTCTTCCTTTTATCCAATCATGTTCACAGTCTTCTTGATTCATTAATTCTATTTTTGTTTTTTTTGGACTATTAATATCTTCAGATATTATATCTAACCCTTCCATAGCATTATCAAGATTGAGTAACTCTTCATCATCTAAAGAGTCTATAAAATCTTGGTAACTTTCTGCATTATTTTCTTCTTCTTCTTCATAACTTTCTAATAGAAACTTATTATTAATCTCCCATTGTTCTTCTTCACTAGTAATGTATTCAATATTATTTGTCTGCACAACTTCTTTAACTTCATGAGTCTCTTTGTCTTTAGTTTTTAACTCATCTTCCTGTTTCTTTATCACAACAGGTGTTGTAAAATATTTATTCTTTAGTTCTATATCTTTCTTGATATTATCAAGTCTACATATTTCTCGTCTAAAGAATAATTCTTTTTCTCTTATGGCAGACCATTTGCATATCATAGAGGTTTTATATTCATCATGAATCATGCTTAATTTTTTTTCATAATATTGAATCTGACTATCTAAATCTTCCATTATTAGTAAAGTATTTGACTAAGGTTGTACTGACAAACTTGACAATATAAGTAAATCCCTTTAATTCAAATTATAATAACCAGACTCTGATACCAATATAGGACGCTACTGGTTATTCAAACTCAAGATTCAAATTTTAAAATTCTCGAGTTACTATTTATAGCACTATTCAGATTTCACTATTCAAATTCGCGTTTACTATTTAAATTCGGGATATGAACAGTGCCCGAGCACTCACCGGGAGTGGCTCAACCACTTCACTATTCAAGGCAAGCGTCGCTTTCACGAGCAAATATTTTATGCACGCTGGATGAGCGAGCGCGTGATTAGTGAATATAAAAATTGATATGTCGCTTTCGCGATTAGCTAATCTGGTGCTTAGTGAATATGCTTATGCAGAATATTTCTAAGGATCTTCTGCAGGCTAGCGAGACCAAAAATTCAGCCGGTCGTGCGTACTATGCTTGTGACAGTCCTACTCGGTACTTACCGTATGCATCACTAACTTGCTTCAGAACTAGACTAACCCGGTCTACTCCCTTGCTATCCCTAGCCACGAACACACAGGACTCAGGCTCTATCGTCTCCTCAGGCAGTTCCACCCAAGGGGAACACTTCTCTGCGCACATAGGGTTCTCTACAAACGCCGCTATCTAGGCTAACACGAGAACAACACACGCAGAGGTTTCTCCTCTAGGGTCCCTAGCATAGAGACGTCGTCCCATATGAACGAGCTTGAAGGAAGGCAGGGATTCAAACAGGAAAGCTTAATTTATTTCCACAGAGCAAGCTTACATATGGCTTTCCCTTTCGGGAAACCCCAAGCACTTAGCACAAACCTTAGGGATTACCTTACAAGCACAGGATGATCACGAGGACCTCCTTTATTCTCTAATTTACAAAGGTGGAGTAATACAACGGTAGTGAAGTATTACTATTCGGGTGGATGATTCTCAGAGAGCTTCTGAGATCATGTCTTCATGTGTATGTGTGTGGGTGGAGAGTTGGTGGAGTGGGTGATGGATGAGAGTGTGTGTCTTCGGTGTCTGAGCTTTCTTCGATGGTGGTCTGGTGTTTCGATGATCCTTGAATGCGCCCGGCGTCCCGCTTTATAGCATGGAGGGAGCGTCCTTCATGCTTATCGTCTGAATGAGCGAGCCTTATCATCTGAAGAAGCCTTCGAGGCGAAGTCATCGTCTGAGGCACCTTCGTGATTAAGGAAGCGGCCGACGTCTTCAATTATCATCCTTTCCTGTTACCTGGACAGCTGGGCAGAGAATAATTGTCCTGGCTACAGTAGAGTGACTGTATATTCCTTTTGCGCTGTCCTCCATCGCGCACAGATAGTACTTCTGGATATTCATATATATATATATATATATGTGTGTGTGTGTGTGTGTGTGTGTGTGTGTGTGTGTGTGTGTGTGTGTGTGTGTGGAAGATGTTCAAGCTGCTTACTCTGCTGGTACATTAGTCAGTGGAATACGTAAGGTAGCCTACTAGCTAGCCTTTGAGTGTTCTAACATGTGCATCTTGTACTCAAAGGTAAGAATTCCCTAATGAGCTCTGACAGTATACATGTACCAACAGCCAAAAAGATGGTGACGCAACATAATGATAGATCTTTTATGCCCACTTACTTTGACAAATCTCATTGACTTTCTAAGGGTCTGATTGCTGGCTTGCATTAGCATACTTGTGCAATCACTACCGGAAACAGGATCTTTGCCGTGTGTCCAAGGCACACGGCGAAGCCCAAAAATCACTCGACAAAGGCTTTGTCGAGTGTTACACTCGTCAAACAGCTCACGGCGTACACAGTGACGGAAAAAGTTTATTTGCCGAGTATTTTTTGATCGGGTGCTGAGTGCTAAAACCAACGCTCGGCAAAAAAAAGTAACGTGACTGCGCGGAGACGGTCACAACGTGTTTGCCGAGTGTCTAGGCCCTAACACTCGGCAGATATTTTTGTGAAAATAAAAAAAACTCGGCCCGACGCGTCGCCCGATGTTGCCCCACGACACCCGGCCGCCCGTCGCCCACGTTGCCCCGCCAGCCACGGCCGCCGGAGTGCTGCGCCGCCTGCGCTGCTCCGCCCACCACGGCCGCTGGAGTGCCGCGTCGCCCGCGTGTCGTGCCACCCCGCTTGCCATGGCCGTCGGAGTGCCGCGCCGCCCACCGCCCGTCTCCCACGTGCCCCGGCCGCCCACGCCAAGGAGCCGGCCGCCCTCCTAAGTCCTGTCGCAGGTTGGAAGATGGTGGGAGGAATGGATAAGGAGAGAGAGAGGGGGAGAGGGAGGGGATAAGAGAGGAGGGATCCAAAGAGAGGAGTTTGGACCAATGGGAGAGCTCCATTTTGGAGACACGGATCGCTGACATGGCGAAACGTGGCGAAAAGCAAAATTGTGGAGGCGGGTTAGGGGTTTACCGAGTGTCCTAGGTCTGACACTCGTCAAACCGTAGATTTACCAAGTGCCAGATAAGGGGCACTCAGCAATTTTTTATTTTCATTCTTCTCCTTCTTTTTCATAACGTATTTTTTCTAGATTTGTTCAGATGTACTTTGAAAATACCTTGTCAAATTCACTCTACAATATATATTTAATTTTTCTAGGAATATTATTCCATTATTTTATGCAGTTACAGCTCAAATTCAATTTATATCAATTAAAATTCTATAATTGCACTTAATAAATTAAAATTATCAAATAGATCCAAAAAATTACCAAAATTACACATGAATCAATCTTTGTTCTATATTGCCTATACAAAAAGTTTTGAAGTCAAAACCCAACTCGACCGTCACTTTAACTCTAAATCTTACCGAATCTTTTTCAATGCTACGATTTTTCTTCTGAGATACTTCAATTTGTAAACATTGTATATGATAGATTATGTGAAACCTTCTCAATATTTTACCACAGCCTTCACTTATGATATCATGAGATCTTGACAAATCTCATAATTTTCAGACTTCGTTTGCTTTTTTTAGAATTTAAAAACCATTCGGCCACACGTTCGTGGTCTTGTTTCCTGAACAAGATGTTCGAAATTTCTTTTTATTTCCCAGGTAAGGCCTCACACTAGACTCAATAACATGAATATTATTTTTCTACTCATTTTATTCTATTATTTGAATCACTTGCACTTCAAATTTGACTTATACCAAAAAAATTTCTTGAAATGTAATAAATTAATTAAATATAGCAAACAGATCCAGAAATATATCAAATCTTAATATGGAGTATCACATGTTGTATGTAGAGAGTAAAAAAAGTTTTAAGGTCAGAAGAGAAAAAAACTTATTTATTTGTTGAGTGCCAAAAAAACACTCGGTAAACTTATTTCTTTGTCGAGTGCAAAAAAAAAACACTCGGCAAACTTATTTTTTTGCCGAGTACCACTAACGGACACTCGGCAAACTCCTAACGGCCGGCACACTAACTGACGGATGTCCATGTGGTGGTTTGTTGCTGAGTGTTTCTGTTTGCCGAGTGTTTTTTTTCAGCACTCGGCAAAGAGTTTGTTTGCTGAGTGCCATTATTTTGCCGAGTGTGTTTTTTGCAGCACTCGGCAAAGGGCTTGTTTGTCGAGTGCCCGATAGAATACACTCGGCAAATATTTTTGCACTCAGCAAATCTTCTGTTTCTGATAGTGAATGTAGTTTTGCCATGTTTCATGTTTGGTTGCCTGCATAGGCTTTTATGAAGATCGAACACCTCATTCCCATCAGATATAAAACCCTTCATGGTCGGACAACTAGGTTGCTGGTGGCATGTGAACAGTGTGATTAGTGTAACAACCCAAAAATCCACACACTAAAAATACTAACCACAAAATTTTTCTTAGAAACTCCCATGTGATGATGAGTGTCATGTATAGTAACCCAACCTAAGAGATGTATTAGGACTAACCCCCAACCCAAGTTAACACATAAGCATGGCATGTCATTAGTTAATTGTGTTCATATAAAATTCTAACAGATAAAGTGTTGCATACATTGATTATTCAAAATGTGATTTGGAATTTCCATTTGAGTTATGATATGCTTAACAACTCCAATAAATTAGGTGCACCAATTTGGAATTCAAATTCTAGAACCAAATTTGAATTCAAATCAAGGAAGAAGAAAAAGAAAATAGAAAAAGGAAATGAGTAAGAGGGCCTCTCAGCCGGCTCGGCTGCTCGGCTTCGTGGGCCAACCAGCCCAAGCAACCGACCGGCCCCAACTTGCGCGCGGCCCACGAACCGGCCCAGCGCGTCACCCACGCCCGCGCACCCGTCTGCTTCGCACGCAGCCACTGCTCGCTGGACCCCACATGTCAGCCACCCCCGTCTACAGTGTCGTCTTCCTCACCCACGCCTCAACCGCCTACGCGACCGACGCCCGACAGCAGTGGCAGGGGCGGGACAGGGGGTCACGCCTAGGGCATGACCCTGTCCCCTTGCGCCGCGCCCATGCAACCCTGCACCACCGTCTGATGTGATGCACACGCCTCCACTGCACGATGCCATCTGCGATGGGAGGCATGGCGCTCGGCTATAAAGCCAGCCCGCACGCCGCTCACGCCCGGCGCCTTAGCCTCTCCCTCAGCCTCCGCCGCCGCTTGGTGGCCCAGCAGCCGCACCACACTGAGAGTAGAGAGCCGAGAAGGAGATCATGAGAGGAGGATCAGAGCCCCGCGCACTGCCGAAGTCGCCGGAGCCGAGGGCGGCGCCGTCGTCGTCATCACGGTCGCGGGTCGACACTGCACGGCACTGCTTCCGGAGCTACACAGCCGCAACTCGACACTGCACCGCCATCCTCTCTTCCACAGCACCCACGGTGAGCCCCCGATTTTTCCCCTGCTCGCCGTCGGACCTTGCTACTCCGGCCATGGCGCTCCATACCGTGAGCGCGTAGGCCAAGACCATACCTATCCTCTAAGCACACCAGCACAGCACACTCACGTGGACCGTGACCACCCCCGAGCCCTTAGACGCTGTAGACCTCTCCAAGTTCCCCGGACGCCGTAGCCGAGCACGCATGCCACGCTCACGACGCCGCCGCCATGGCGCAGCCACCACCGGAGCACCAGACCACCTCCGAGCACCAGACCACCGTGCCGAGCACTAGACCACCGGTCCGAGCACCAGGCCACTAGTCCGAGCACCCGACCACCGGTCTGAGCACCCGACCTCCAATCAGAGCACCGACCACCGTGGGCAGTACTGCTGGGAGCGCCTGGCGCCTCCTTGACTCGCCCGTCCTGTTCGCTGAAGCCACGGGTAACTCACGCGCACACCATGACCACCCCACTGGAACCCCATAGTGACCCGCGTGCCTCGCCGTCGTCACTATGTCGCCATGGCCGCCGGGAAGCCCCTACCGGCCACATGAGAATCCGAGCCCCGCCTTTGAGCCTGAACGTCCTCGCCGTGGCCCCACGAACCCATAGAAACTTACACGCCCCCACCGCGACACTTCTCCGGGGTCGTAGCCGCCTCATCGACGCCGCCGTCGTGCTCGAGAAGCCACCGCCGTGGCCAAAGCCACCGGAGGCCCTAGAGGACCCCTCGACATGCCCAACATGCCCGTTGGAGCGTTGTGTCGCCCACGCGCACCACAGAATCAGCCTATGCCGCAGCACCGCGCCATTCCTGCACGCCGGTGGAGCTTGAGCCGCCGTTCGCCATGGCCAGCGCCTCGGTGAGCCCCGGCCGCCACCTAGACCCCACCGTCGCAGTCGCCGTAGCCTGGGGAAGCCTTTCCCCTTCCCAATTGGACACCAACACCGCCACGGAGGCTCACCAGCGAGCTCGCCACTGGCAGGAGCATCGCCGCGGGAGAAACAGGGGGGACACCCCCTCACGCTGGGCACCCGTGCATGAACCCGGTGCACGTGAACCACAGACAGAGAAGAGGGGTGGACGCGACTCACTGGAAGAAGACGCGGTCCACCATAGACCGGTGCATCTGTCCACCATGGACCGTGAGCTGTGGACCATGGCCTAGTGGAGGCCCATGGCCGTGACATGGCTGCGTCACAGCATGCCACGTGTCCGGCCCGGCCCAGCCCAGACCGGCCTAATCCGAGCCCACCAGAGCCCGTTTGAGACCTAGTTCATGTTGACCTGGCCCCACATGTCAGTGGCACAGCCACTCTAGACCCACCTGTCAGTGACCCGAAAGCCCTGGTCCCACCTGCCGGACTGATGACGTCATGCTGACGTCATGAGGATGGCAGCTGGACCCCACCTGTCAGCTCGGAACCGAGACGATGACATCATGATGACGTCATGCTGACGTCATCATGCCATGTGGACCAGTCACACCGTGACACGTGTCAGCCCAAGATTAATTCAGCCTTTATCCAATTTCAGAAATGATTTAAACTTCGGAAATTCATAACTAATTCATACGACCTCGGAAAAATACGAGACCAGGACCAAAATTCATCTAAAATCAAGCTCTATGCAATGAACCCATGTTTGAGTGCATTTGGCTCTTTTGAATTTCCATTGCTTCTTTGTGCTACTCTATAGACGTCGCTAACGTGACTATAATACGAACGTTGCAGACTCGGAGGAGAACCTGACGGATGAGGACCGTGAGTACCGTGAGGAGAATGGAGACGACTACATTGAAGGTGCCACATCCCACCTAATCTCGTAGCACCTATTACGCATGGCTAACATAGAACTGCTATTGCTTTACTTTACTGCTACAGTCATATTATGATAGGACTTGCATGGTTGAATGCTTACTTGATAGCCTTTACCTTGACACAACCTTACCCCTACATACCCCTCTATTAGGCTAGACACACGCTTGCTGCTATATTTCATTACTTATACTTCTACTATACTTATACTACTTTAATGCGTGGTGGAAACTGGTGTTATCTGGACTATGGGGAGAGTGCTGCGTGTGTGACTTGGGTGTGTGGAGGGTGAGGGTTGTGTTGACCAAGTTGGGGTATACGACGAGCCCGGGGCAAGTCTTGCTATGGGATGCTACCTGGGCACCCCTGGAATGGATACCTGTGGTGGGTAAATGGTATATGAGGTGGACCTAGGTGTGAACCTGTGATGGGAGGAGCCCGGGATGGAGGTGCTGTGGTGGCACGATAAATGGAAACCCTGATGAAGACATTCTAGCTTGGTCATCCCTAAGGACTTACTAGTACTCAGATTCACCGGGAAGCCTTACGTACCACTCGCCCTATATGGTGCGGGACGGCTGGACTACTTGGTAGGATATTGCCACTACTGCTAGGTTGATAGCGGATAGTGTAAGGAGGTATGGGGCGTGGAGGATTTCCCCCCACACCCTTCCAAGACTTCATGGAGACCTTGTGGACCTGGCTCATGACTCACAGTTTCAGCCACCCTAGACTTGACTTGGGGTGAACCAGGGCTGAATGGTAGAGTGGCATTATCCTAGGCTAGCAAGTGGTCGGAATTAGCCTAGTTGATGACGGTCAGCAAGGAAAGCGGATCTTGTGGTTATGTAAAACCTCTACAGAGTGTATGGTTGATCGATCGATACATGTGTCGACTTGTCGGCTATGGACCTTTCCTGGGTTTCACTTAAACTAGATAGTGAGATGAGTCCTTCTCTTCTTCCCCCGTGAGAGAGAGTCGGTCGTAGCCAGGGCTACGGGCCTTGAGACAGTGCTGAGAGGGAGTTGGCCTGTCGACTAAGCGATGGTATGGTTATAGTGATGGTGTGGACATGGTGGTATATCGGTCCCAGGATTGAAACCTGGCTCAGAAAAGGGAATGGAGTGGAATGTGTGTGGGAATGGTGTTAAAACTTGACAAACTATTATTATTTACTTGATATGCTAAATGCATAGGAAACCCCAGCTTTATAGGTTCCCTTGGTTATATCCAACTTACATCCAATTTCCATAAAGCAATGCTTATAGGGTTGGGAGTGGCCAGTACAAATCATACTGATAAATTTTGGCACACAGATTCTGCTGAGGAGTATAGCTCCGAGGAGTTTGACGGATGAGGGATTCATGCCTATGCTCGAGTTGGCGATCTTATCTTCAAGCTGTTCTAAATGAATGCTACTTTTGATTCCGTCAATGCGGCGATGTAATAAATTATGTAATTCTGCACTATTTGTACTCTGATATTATCGTTGTATGGATGTGATATTCGACTGGAAATTGGGTAATATGATCTTCAACGGTCTTATTACACTTCGACGCTGTGGATTTCCCTTCGTGGAAATCGGGGTCATTTCAGTTGGTATCAGAGCCATACTTGACCTTAGGACGAAACCCTCAGAAATGGACGATAGAATAGGATGTGAACAACCCTTCTTTCGGTTATATACCGACCCTACATTTACTTTTATGCAAGGCTTATCTATTATTGACCTGCTAACACCTGTTCCTTAAAACATGCAGATGGCAATGAACGTCGACTGGCCGCCTCTAGGACCGCTACCTCTGGACCACGCTAAGCTTACCTTTGATCTACGTGAGCTCAGGGGTTTTGCACAGACCCTCTGCCAAGTTCTCGTCACGTTAGGTGTCCCTGACAAGCTTGTCAAGGTCACCTGCACCGGGAAGCCAGCTCAGGAAGGAGGAATCGAAGGACCGATTGTCACCTCAGTCAAGTTCCCAGCTAGCACTACCTTACCTTCTGTCCTAGCTTCCACCAAGTTGACTATAGAGGACACAGTCGAGGAGGGACTACGAGCTATCTCACACAAGGCACTTCGCAGAGTGATGAGGGACCACTACGAGCACCTGAAGATGACAGAGTTCCGTCTACTTCTCTAGGCCCTCGACCTCAGCCTTACCCCTAGTGAGCAGAGTTTTGTAGCCGATAGAGTTATCCTTGCTGAGGAGGATAGATGCCTTCGTGTCTCAGCTATCCACCTACTGGAGCAGGATAGGTACATGACCCAGTTGGAGCAGAGGAGACGTCAGGACTAGGCCCTTCAGTGGGAGTACCAGGAGCGAGACTCGCAGAGAGCACAGGAGCGAGCTAGTCTACTTGAGATAGTTGCCAAGCTGTAGGACGAGCTCAACCGCCGTGAAGAAATCCATAGAACCGAGGTCGACGACTTATAGGACAAAGTTGCCGACCTAGGCAACAGGAACTGCTACCTCGATAGTAAGGTCTTGGAGTTGTAGAGAGAGTTGGACAACAAGAAGGCCGAGTTCAACTGTAGAGGAGGCAGAGAAAGATCCAAGGGGATTGACATGCTGAGGATCCAGTCTCGAAACAAGACCATGACTCAAGATCTAGAAGGGTTCAGAAAGAAGGCCATTCACAACCAGGGGCACCTGATCGAGGCACTCAAGCAGAACGAGTACCTACAGGACAAGTGTGAGAGGACTCGACAGGCCTGGCAGAAGTTTGATAGGAAGCGCCTCAGGGAGATGAAGGGTATGTGGGATCAGCTGCCTAAGGAGATTCACAGCAAGACGAAGCCTAAGATAGAGGAGTTTGAGTTAGCCCCGACTCACCTCAACCTAGACGCCTGCCCTACCTTACCTAGAGCCAAGCCTACTGAGGAGCTCGCCGAGGCCTTGAAGTACGTGTCCCGACTTCACAAGTCTGATGAGGAGATCGAGATCGAGAACAGTCATATCCTAGCTGCGGTATATGAGTTAGAGTAGAATGACCCTGCGTGGTCATGAGTTATGTCAGTAGCTTCTGTAAGTTGTACCCTATGATGTACCCCTTATGAGATGTATCATGAGACATTATGCGTAGTACGATTCTCGCACGTCTTCTAGTGTAGCTATGGGAGATGATGCTATGTAATAAAACCCATGTAATGAGTGTTTTGGATCTTATTGGATCTTATGAATCTTATTGCTTCTTTGTAATGAGTGTTGGATAGTACTAATGATTTTTTTTTAAAAATCATCAAAATCACGTAACCATATTGAATTATAAGCACTTACGGCACAAGCACTAAATTCTCTATGATCCGTGTTGTAGATGCTGAACCGCCGATCCAATCGCCTGATGAACTGTGGACGTGCGCCCACCCCTGAACCAGTTGAACCAAATGGGGGACATGGTGGCAACAACCATGGTCGTGGCCGTGGCCGTGGACGTGGAGGGATACCCTTCCACCTGGAGAATACTCCGCCGCCTGAGGAGAACATTCCACCACCACCGCCACCGAACCTGGCAGAAGTGATGGTACAACAGACCTAGCTTCTTGTAGCTCTTGTTGAAGGAGCAAACCGTCACCAGGGAGGTCAGCAATATGACTTCTAAAGGAAGTTAGAAGGATTCCTGAAGCTAAGGCCACCTACCTATAATGGCACCGACCCTGACCCGCTGGTAGCCGATGACTGGCTCAAGGAGATGGAGAAGAAGCTTGACCTCACTACCTTTACCGACGGTGAGTGTGTTGGAGCAGCCGCACACCAGCTCACAGGTGTAGCACGCGCCTGGTGGGACAGCTTCAGTGATTCCCATGAGGACCCTACCAACATCTCATGGGATGAGTTCGCCGAAGCCTTCACTGAGTATCACATTCCCAAGGGTATCATGGAGGCCAAAGCTGAGGAGTTCCACAACATCAAGATGGGAAAGGATAGGGTGACTGAGTACACTACTCGTTTCACCAACCTTCTGAGATATGCACCTTCCTATGTTGTGAACTCTGAGAAGGAGAAGCTGTACTATTATCGCAAGGGACTTAACCCGCACATCAAGCTAAAGTTTGGTGGTATTGAGAGTAACACGTTGCGTGCTCTAGTGGATCGCTGCATCCAGATTGAGAAGGACCAGTGCTGAAGCTAGAGAAGAGTATAGGGAGAGGAAGCATAAGCCTGAGGAGTCTCTCCGCGGTCGTGATCGCAAGAGGTTCCGCAGAGATGCACCATCCAGGGAACGCTCTCGCCACAATAGGGATGACACCCCTAGATCGAGTAGGGGAAGTGGAGGCTACACCACCAAATACTCCTGCCCTGCTCAGGATCATTACACCCGGGACCGTTATGCTTAGGATCGCAACACTCAGGACCGTTTCAACTGTCCCCGCTCAGCGAATGAACGCCCAGCATAGAACCACTCCGCACCAGGCACTGGAAACTGGAAGGCACCCGCGCCAACCCCTACAGGTGGTACGCCTTTCACCTATTTTGCTTGTGGCCAACCAGGTCACAAGGCCGCTGAGTGCCCACAGAACTTAGCTACTCAGAAGTCTTAGTTCAAGGGATCTGCTATCCGTGGTCGTCTCAACCATCTGGACGCCGAGGAAGCACAAGCTGCCCCTAACGTGGTGTACGGTATGTTTTTAGTTAATGGCAACACTATATCAGTTCTATTCGACTCTGGAGCAACTTGTTCATACATATCATCTAAGTTTACACGAGAGCATGACCTGCCTGTAACCCCACGTGAAAAGCCTATCATCACCAGTTCACCGTTAGGAGACCTAAAATGCACCCACATCTGTAAGGGAGTGAGTCTTACCATTGAGGGTCTTACCTTTAAAGCTGGCCTAACCTTGTTACCTTCCACTAACCTAGATGTCATCTTAGGCATGGATTGGTTAACCATTCACCGAGGTATCATATCATGTTCACCTAGATATGTCCAAGTGACCCACCCATCAGGCCAAGTCATTAGATGTGAACCCCAGTCTGGAAAGTCCACCTCTATCTTGTGTGCCCTTAAAGTGAGTTTAGAATCACAGAAAGAGGAGAAGACAATTCATGATGTGCCTATGGTCAGAGACTATCCTGATGTATTCCCTGAAGAATTATCGAGTATGCCACCAGATCGTGATGTAGAGTTCATCATTGATCTTTTGCCGGGAACAGGACCGATTGCCAAGAGACCCTATCGCATGTCAGTTGATGAACTGGCTGAGCTCAAGAAACAGCTTGATGAGCTCATCTCGAAGGGATATATCAGACCCAGTGCTTCACCTTGGGGATCCCCTGTTCTGTTTCTTAAGAAGAAGGATGGCTCAATGAGAATGTGCATTGATTACCGGAACTTGAATGCAGTCACCATCAAGAACAAGTACCCCCTGCCAAGAATTGATGATCTGCTTGATCAGCTTCAAGGTGCCAAGTATTTCTCCAAGATTGATCTCAGATCTGGCTATCATCAGATGAAGATTCGAGAGTGACATCCCGAAGACAGCTTTCGTGACTAGGTATGGGCAGTTTGAGTTCACCGTGGTGTCCTTTGGACTCACGAATGCTCCCGCATACTTCATGAACATGATGAATAAGGTTTTCATGGATGAACTGGATAAGTTCATGGTGGTATTCATTGATGACATCCTTGTCTATTCACCCACCACTGAAGAACATGAACATCATATGAGAACTATGCTCGAGAAATTAGCCCAACATCAGCTCTACGCAAAGTTCAGCAAATGTGAGTTTTGGCTACAGGAAGTTGCCTTCCTAGGCCATGTACTATCAGCTGAAGGTGTCGCAGTTGACCCAGCCAAGATTGAAGCTGTGAAAGAGTGGGATCAACCCCGTAATGTGACAGAAGTCAGAAGTTTCTTGGGATTGGCTGGATATTATCGCCGATTCATTGAGAATTTCTCCAAGATAGCCCATCCAATGACCAACCTTCTGAAGAAGACCAAGGAGTTTGAATGGATGCCTGAGTGTGAACAAAGCTTCTAGGAATTGAAACAGAAGCTTACCACAACTCCTGTGCTAGCATTGCCTGATATCGGCAAAGGTTTCGTGGTCTATTGTGATGCATCCCGTCAAGGACTTGGGTGTGTACTGATGTAAGATGGAAAAGTAATAGCATATGCATCCCGACAGTTGAAAGAACATGAGAACCGTTATCCTACTCATGATCTTGAGTTAGCAGCAATTGTGCATGCCTTGAAGATCTGGAGGCACTACTTGATAGGCAACAAGTGTGATATCTACATGGATCACAAGAGCTTGAAGTACTTTTTCACTTAAGAAGATTTGAATATGAGGCAACGCCGTTGGCTAGAGTTGATCAAGGACTATGACCTGGAAATTCACTATCATCTAGGAAAAGCTAATGTAGTCACAGATGCTCTCAGTCGCAAGAGCTACTGTCACACTCTGATCACTGAATCCATACCACCTAAGCTCAAAGAAGAGATTGATGATTTCCAACTTGAGATACTACCGCACGGCTTGTTGAATGAGCTCTGCATATAGTATGATCTCACAGAACACATCCGTCAAGCTTAGAAAGATTGTGAAGAAATTGAATATCTCCGAGGTCTGATGAAACTAGGCTATAAGACCAACCACCATGAAGATGAACAAGGAACCATCTGGTTCAAGAACATAATCTGTGTTCCATTTGACCCAGTGCTATGAGAGGAAATTCTATCAGAAGCTCATGACTCTAAGTACTGTATCCACCCTGGAGGTTCAAAAATGTATCAAGACTTGAAGAAACACTTTTGGTGGAAAGGCATGAAGACAGACATTGCAGGACATGTGGCACATTGTGACACCTGCAATAGAGTCAAGGCTGAACATCAAAGGCCTGTAGGATTGCTAAAGCCTCTTGACGTTCCTGAGTGGAAATGGGAGAACATATCTATGGATTTCATAGTTGGATTGCCCCGCTCACAGAAAGGCAATGATTCCATCTGGGTGATTATTGATCGTTTGACCAAGATTGCTCACTTTGTACTAGTTAAGACCAAGACCAATGCCGAAAAATTAGCGGATCTATATGTTGAGCATATTCTCAGACTGCATGGAGCTCCCTCTAGCATTGTATCTGATCGTGGTCCTCAGTTTGTGTCCTGATTCTGGGAAGGTTTGCATAAATCCATTGGAACCAAACTTGATTTCAGTACCGCTTATCACCCACAGACAGATGGACAGACATAACGAGTAAATCAGATCTTAGAAGACATGCTTCGCGCTAGTGTACTGAATTATGGCTCTGATTGGGAGAAATGCCTACCTTATGCAGAGTTCTCTTACAACAACAGCTACCAAGCTAGTATCAAGATGTCGCCCTTTGAAGCTCTATATGGCAGACCTTGCAAGACACCTTTGATGTGGTCCCAACCAGGAGAAAGAACGGTCTTTGACTCCACTAAGATTCAAGATGCAGAAGGAGTTGCGCAAGTGAAGGAGAATTTGAGAATTGCTCAAAGTCGATACAAGAGCTATGCTGACAAAAGGAGAAGAGAACTCGAGTTCAATGTGGGAGACTTCGTCTATCTCAAAGTATCCCCGCTATGTGGAACTGTCAGATTCCATGTGAAAGGAAAGCTTGCCCCTAGATTTGTTGGCCCATACAAGATTTGCAAAAGGATTGGAAAGCTCGCCTACAAACTTAAGCTACCCGAGGAATTGATGGGTGTACATTCTGTATTCCATGTCTCACAGCTACGCAAGTGTTTGAGGGTGCCTGATGAAGCAATTCCAACTAATACACTTGACATTCAAGATACACTTGAGTATAAAGAACATCCTATCAGAATTCTGGGCAGAGATACCAAAGAGACCCGAAGCAAAACTATTCCTATGTGTAAGATCCAATGGAGTAATCACACAGAGAGAGAAGCAACATGGGAGAAAGAGTCTGACCTCCGGCTACGATATCCTTACCTCTTCGAAGAGTACGTTACGCTTTAATCTCGGGGACGAGATTCTGTTAAGGGGGTAGGACTGTAACAACCCAAAAATCCACACACTAAAAATACCAACCACAAAATTTTTCTTAGAAACTCCCATGTGATGATAAGTGTCATGTATAGTAACCCAACCTAAGAGATGCATTAGTACTAACCCCCAACCCAAGTTAACACATAAGCATGGCATGTCATTAGTTAATTGTGTTCATATAAAATTCTAACATATAAAGTGTTGCATACATTGATTATTCAAAATGTGATTTGGAATTTCCATTTGAGTTATGATATGCTTAACAACTCCAATAAATTAGGTGCACCAATTTGGAATTCAAATTCTAGAACCAAATTCGAATTCAAATCAAGGAAGAAGAAAAAGAAAACAGAAAAAGGAAATGAGTAAGAGGGCCTCTCAGCCGGCTCGGCTGCTCGGCTTTGTGGCCCAACCAGCCCAGGCAACCGGCCAGTCCCAACTCACGCGCGGCCCACGAACTGGCCCAGCGCGTCACCCACGCCCGTGCACCCGTCTGCCTCGCATGCAGCCACTGCCCACTGGACCCCGCATGTCAGCCACCCCCATCTACAGTGTCGTCTTCCTCACCCACGCCTCAACCGCCTACGTGACCGGCGCCTGACAGCAGTGGTAGGGGCGGGACAGGGGGTCACGCCCGGGGCATGACACTGTCCCCTTGCGCCGCGCCCACACAACCCCGCACCACCGTCTAATGCGAAGCACATGCCTCCACCGCACGATGCCATCCGCGATGGGAGGCATGGCGCTCGGCTATAAAGCCAGCCCACACGCTACTCACGCCCGACGCCTTAGCCTCTCCCTCAGCCTCCGCCGCCGCTTGGTGGCCTAGCAGCCACACCACACCGAGAGTAGAGAGCCAAGAAGGAGATCGTGAGAGGAGGATCGGAGCCCCGTGCACTGCCGAAGTCACCAGAGCCGAGGGCGACGCCATCGTCGTCATCACGGTCGCGGGTCGGCACTGCACGGCACTGCTTCTGGAGCTACATGGCCACAACTCGACACTGCACCGCCATCCTCTCTTCCATAGCACCCACGGTGAGCCCCCGATTTTCCCCTGCTCACCGCTGGACCTTGCTACTCTGGCCATGGCGCTCCATACCGTGAGTGCGTAGGCTAAGACCATCCCTGGCCTCTAGGCACACCAGCACAGCATACACATGTGGACCGTGACCACCCCCGAGCCCTTGGACGCTGTAGACCTCTCCAAGTTCCTCGGACACCATAGCCGAGCACGCATGCCACACTCATGACGCCGCCGCCATGGCGCAGCCACGACCGGAGCACCAGACCACCTCTGAGCACCAGACCACCGGTCCGAGCACTAGGCCACCAGTCCGAGCACCAGGCCACCAGTCCGAGCACCTGACCACCGGTCCGAGCACCCGACCTCCGGTCAGAGCACCGACCACCGTGGCCAGTACTGCTGGGAGTGCCTGGCGCCTCCTTGACTCGCCCATCCCGTTCGCTGAAGCCATGGGTAACTCACGCACACGCCATGACCACCCCACTAGAACCCCGTAGTGACCCGCGCGCCTTGCCGTCGTCACCATGTCGCCGTGGCCGCCGGGAAGCCCCTACCGGCCACATGAGAATCCAAGCCCCGCCTTTGAGCCTGAATGTCCTCGCCGTGGCCCCATGAACCCATAGAAACTTACACGCCCCCACCGCGACACTTCTCGGGGGTCATAGCCGCCTCATCGACGCCGCCGTCATGCTCGGGAAGCCGCCGCTGTGGCCAAAGCCATCGGAGGCCCTGGAGGACCCCTCGACATGCCAAACATGCCCGTTGGAGCGTTGTGTCGCCCACACGCACCACAGAATCGGCCTATGCCGCAGCACCATGCCATTCTCGCACGCCGGTGGAGCTTGAGCCGCCGTTCACCATGGCCAGCGCCTTGGTGAGCCCCGGCCGCCACCTAGACCCCACCGTCGTAGTCGCCGTATCCTGGGGAAGCCTTTCCCCTTCCCAATTGGACACCAACACCGCCATGGAGGCTCACCAGCGAGCTTGCCGCTGGTAGGAGCACCGCTGCGGGAGAAACAGGGGGGACACCCCCCTCGCTGGCCACCCGTGCATGAACCCGGTGCACGTGAACCACAGACAGAGAAGAGAGGGGTGGACGCGGCTCACCGGAAGAAGACACGGTCCACCGTAGACCGGTGCATCTGTCCACCGTGGACCGTGAGCCATGGACCATGGCCCAGTGGAGACCCATGGCCGTGACGTGACTGCGTCACAGCATGCCACGTGTCCGGCCCGGCCCGGCCTAGACCGACCCAACCCGAGCCCACCAGAGCCCGTTTGAGACCCAGTTCGTGTTGACCGTTGACTGGTCAATGTTGACCATTGACCTGGCCCCACATGTCAGTGGCACAGCCACTCTGGACCCACCTATCAGTGACCCGAAAGCCCTGGTCCCACCTACCAGACTAATGACGTCATGCTGACGTCATGAGGATGGCAGCTGGACCCCACCTGTCAGCTTGGAACCGAGACGATGGACGTCATGCTGATGTCATCATGCCATGTGGACCAGTCACACCATGACACGTGTCAGCCCAGGATTAATTCAGCCCTTATCTAATTTTAGAAATGATTTAAACTTCGGAAATTCATAACTAATTCATACGACCTCGGAAAAATACGAGACTAGGACCAAAATTCATCTAAAATCAAGCTCTACGCAATGAACCCATGTTTGAGTGCATTTGGCTCTTTTGAATTTCCATTGCTTCTTTGTGCTACTCTATAGACGTCGCTAACGCGACTATAATGCGAACGTTGCAGACTCGGAGGAGAACCTGACGGACGAGGACCATGAGTACCGTGAGGAGAACGGAGACGACTACACTGAAGGTGCCACATCCCACCCAATCTCGTAGCACCTATTACGCATGGCTAACATAGAACTGCTATTGCTTTACTTTACTGCTACAGTCATATTATGATAGGATTTGCATGGTAGAATGCTTACTTGATAGCCTTTACCTTGATGTGTCACACCTAATTTTAAGGATAAAATTGAATGCACAAAACTCGTGTGTACCCAGGAATCAGTCACACACACAAGCTGACAAATTACATAAAGTATCATCACAGTGTCTCATACATCAGAGTTATAATAAAATTTAGTCTTATACATCACAGCGGAAAAATAAAAAGATAATAAAACTCTCATGGACATCATCACAGGGAAGGTCAACTAGTTGACCACAAGCCTAATAATCCTTCGGGAAATCCTAATACCCGTGGTCATCTGTTACCCATCTAGGATTTTTATCCAAGTAAAGAAAATAAACAAGTGTAAGTACATTCCGTACTTAACAAGCTAACATGGGGTTATGAAGCTCAAAAAGGATAGACTCTGGTTTACTGTAGTTAGCATTTTTAATAGGTCAAGCTTTTATTCTCAAGTATTATCAAGTTATGCTTAAGCTCCCATTTAATTCCCATAAGAACATATATCGGGGTCAAGTGTACCATATATCATCATTGAACAACTTTAAATGATCATCAACAAGTAACCAGTTATTCTGTGAGTTTTCCGGGCTGCTCGTAACCGTGAGCACGGTTGTTATAACAGTTTGTTACCCTCTGCAGAGGTGGTGCACATTCACCGCGAGTCGTGATCCCCATATACCCGGGTTAATTACTCCCATGTCACTACCAAGGTGAGCAGGCAGGATACACTATGAAGCCATTTCATAGGTTTCCCTAACAAGTTAGGGCCGCTAGGTTTCCTTGGCAGGCAGATATAGGGACCCCCTTTCCTATGGCACATATCCATCGCGGCTATACTCATAGGAACAGAGGCAGCCCTATACCCAACGTGGCAAGCCCCATTTGCGCCAAAAAGGTAACCTCTAACTAGCTAGGAAAGATCCTATTACTGAGCTAAAGTCAGAGCCATATGACTCTCCCGGTTGCACTGTCAGTCCCAGCTTTTGCCGACAGATAAGTCCTTATGGAGGGCCGGGAGCAACATGAACAAAGGTCATTTGCACTTTTGCCCTATGGAACAGTTGTTATAAATCTTGTTACTCACTTTGTTCCATAGTATCATTCATCAACATGTATATCAAGTTCAGTTAGAGCACTAGCAATCTACCCATATGCATTTAACCCATAGGAGACAAGGAACAGGATAAACAATCACTAGGTTGTCCTTATGGGTATCAAAGTTAGACACATGCAAATGAGTAATTGATTAAAGTAAATAGGACATCAAGGTAGGCCCATGCTATACTTGCCTTGGTTCACAAACTCGTGCTGGTCCTGCTGGTCGACGAAGAGTTCTTGGTCTCCAACGTTTTCCTCACTGTCTGAACGCGACCAACACAGCAACATACAACATTCCAAAAGCATTCATGCAAAGCAAATATTCCTATCATTAGAACAGTACACCAACAGTATTGAAATCAAGATAAAATGTTTGTAAACATAATCTACGTCTCGCTACGATCACGTCAACGCGAAGTTCACGAAAAACGGAGCTAAAATGCGAAAGTTATAATTTAAACGAGTTTTCCTATAGCCATATATTTAATTAAATCTAATCATGAAATTAAAAAGTTCCAAACTTGACTAACAGTAGTTCCAACATGTAGCTTATGAAATTACAAAGCTAACACGATTTGAATGGATCAATTCGGAGCTAAAACGACAATTTTATAAGCGAAACAGTTCAAATGGCATTTCTGTAAATACTGAAAACATATTTTTGACTTAAGCCGTGGAGTTTACGCTTTCCAAACGGGATTGCGCATTCGGGGAAATACGCCTTGGACTGCGGGTTAGGACTTAGAAAAGTCCAGGGACTCTTTTGAAAAATAGCCACACGAAGGGGTATCGGCTGATCACGACCGTCGGATCAGAAACGAGCGGTTCGGATTAGACCTGGGGAGGGAGAGAGGGGAAATCTAGCTGGCCACAGTGACGCCGGCGGTGAGGCGCCATTGCCGGCGGCGTGAAGGTCTCGGTCGCGCGCGGTTAGGGGCTAGGGTTCACCAAACGGACATCCGAGAGCACCGGTGAGCGCGGGGGAGGAAGGGGGTCTCGGCCATGCCGTTACGGCGGCTGGGAACGGCGGCTAGCGCGGTGGCCGCCATGGCCGACGACCACGGCTCGCGGAGCTCGCGGCCAGGGCTCGAGAAGCCAAGAAACGAGAAACGAAAAGCATGGGAGGAGAGGGGAGAGTACGGAGATGCTCACCATGGTGAAAATCAGAGCGGAGGCGGCTCGGTGACGGTGGTTCGCATGGAGGTTCCGAGCTCGGCGATGGCGGATCCCGGTGACCACGGCTGCGGCGGTTGCGGGCTTCCTCGGTGCTTGGCAAGCGCGAAGACGAGAGCGGGGGGGGGGGGGCAGTCGGGTGCGCACGGGGGGTCTGGCTGCTATTTGAAGCGGCCGAGGCACGAGGGGGGGGGGGCGCTCCCACGACGCCGTGCGTGGGCGGCAGTTGCGGCTTCGCGATTGATTGGCGCGGGGCGAGCGGGAGGTTGGGGGCGGCGCCGATAGGTGGGGCCAGGCGGTCAGCGGCTAGGCACGGGGCGCAGGCGCGCGGCAATGGTTGGCGCCCGAGTGGGCCGGCGGGGCTTGCTGGGCCGAGTGACCGAGGCGCGCGGCTGGGCTGCGGTTGCGGTCCTGCGGTGCTGGGCCGAGTGGGGGAAAGGGGAAGGCTGGGCTGCGGTGCCGCGCTGAAATCATGAAAGGGAAAGAAAAAGGATTCTTTTCTTTTCTATTTCTTCTATTTTCCAAAACTCTTTTTAAATTCAAATTTCAATTCTTTTTGAAATCTTTAACAAATCCCAAGCATTCACAAAATGATATGCAGCAGCATGTATGCATCAAAAAGTTTCTAAACTTATTTTTAAATTTTAATTTCACAAAATTTATTATTTCCCTGACTTTTAATGCACACACATTTGCTTAAATAAATCATATTTACTAATTTTAAAAGAATGCAAATTTTAGGATGTTACATGACGCAACCTTACCCCTGCATACCCCGCTATTAGGCTAGACACACGCTTGCTGCTATATTTCATTACTTATACTTCTACTACGCTTATACTACTTTAATGCGTGGTGGAAACTGGTGTTATCTGGACTATGGGGAGAGTGCTGCATATGTGACTTGGGTGTGTGGAGGGTGAGGGTTGTGTCGACCAAGTTGGGGTATACGACGAGCCTGGGACAAGTCTTGCTATGGGATGCTACCTGGGCACCCCTAGAATGGATACCTGTGGTGGGTAAATGGTATATGAGATGGACCTGGGTGTGAACCTGTGATGGGAGGAGCCCGGGATGGAGGTGCTGTGGTGGCACGATAAATGGAAACCCTGATGAAGACATTCTAGCTTGGTCATCCCTAAGGACTTACTAGTACTCAGATTCACCGGGAAGCCTTACGTACCACTCGCCCTATATGGTGCGGGACGGCTGGACTACTTGGTAGGATATTGCCACTACTGCTAGGTTGATAGCGGATAGTGTAAGGAGGTACGGGGCGCGGAGGATTTCCCCCCATACCCTTCCGAGACTTCATGGAGACCTTGTGGACCCGGCTCATGACTCACAGTTTCAGCCACCCCAGACTTGACTTGGGGTGAACCAGGGCTGAATGGTAGAGTGGCATTATCCTAGGCTAGCAAGCGGCCGGAATCAGCCCAGTTGACGACGGTCAGCAAGGAAGGCGGATCTTGTGGTTATGTAAAACCTCTGCAGAGTGTATGGTTGATCAATCGATACATGTGCCGACTTGTCGGCTATGAACCTTTCCTGGGTTTCGCTTAAACTAGATAGTGAGATGAGTCCTTCTCTTCTTCCCTCGTGAGAGAGAGTCGGTCGTAGCCAGGGCTACGGGCCTTAAGACAGTGCCGAGAGGGAGTTGGCCTGTCGACTGAGCGATGGTATGGTTATAGTGATGGTGTGGAAATGGTGGTATATCGGTCCCAGGATTGAAATCTGGCTCGGAAAAGGGAATGGAGTGGAGTGTGTGTGGGAATGGTGTTAAAACTTGACAAACTATTATTATTTACTTGATATGCTAAATGCATAGGAAACCCCAGCTTTATAGGTTCCTTTGGTTATATCCAACTTGCATACAATTTCCACAAAGCAATGCTCATAGGGTTGGGAGTGGCCAGTATAAATTGTACTGATAAATTTTGGCACATAGGTTCTGCTGAGGAGTATAGCTCCGAGGAGTTTGACGGATGAGGGATTCGTGCCTACGCTTCGAGTTGGCGATCTTATCTTCAAGCTGTTCTAAATGAATGCTACTTTTGATTCCGCCAATGCGGCGATGTAATAAATTATGTAATTTCACACTATTTGTACTCTGATATTATCGTTGTATGGATGTGATATTCGACTGGAAATTGGGTAATATGATCTTCAACGGTCTTATTACACTTCGACGCTGTGGATTTCCCTTCGCGGAAATCGGGGTCGTTTCAATTAGTATGACAAAATCATGTGGACAATCCATCCATAGTTTTATGGAGGCACTTGCGTGCATTTCTCAAATGCTTCCCTGATTTAAACTCTTTACAATTGCATATATGTACATAAAGTGCATATGTTGAAATTTTGTATAAAGCAATTATTCAAAATGCTTGAATTTTTGTTCAATCAGTCAAAAATATATTGGTATCCATGGTCAAAATTGCATCATTTTTTTTTACAAAGTGTGCCACCTCTCAGTTTTTTGACTCAGTGTATAAATGAATGGACGCCTGTTTCTACGTGTCATTTATCATGAAATTTGCATTGAATTATACACCTAATTGTTACTATATTATATTGAGTGTGTGAGAAAATAAGCATGCCCAAGATGAGCAATTACCTGTCACGGTACGTGTTTTTTTAGGGGAATCAGGAGGGATCGCTCCCTACTGAGCTTTTACTAAAACTGAGCAAAAGTTTCTACAACTCCCTTTAGGAGACAAAGAACGAGACAGAAAATCAAGGCAATTACACATAAGGTTCTAGCTATTGTTTAATCTGCGGTTAATAAGCACATTTTGCCCCAAGAATAACTCGATCAAGGTCGGACCTGAAGTGTCTCTTGCCAGATTGGAGAGAGGGAGTAATTTATCTAAAGAGATTGCATCATTCAGAACTGACCAAATAGACCAACACATTGAAATAATCACCTCCATAAAGAATGGGACGTTTAGTTGATTCCTAAAGGAGACAATTGCTTTGAAAGGATTAGCTGACAAGCAAATGATTAACCCCAGGGAGTTCCATAGGGCCATAGCAAAAGGACATTCCAGGAAAAGATGGTGCAGGCTCTCCTCGGTTGAGTTGTTTGCATAGAACAATTATAGTCTTCTAAGGAAATATTTTTGCGCTTCAATAAGTTTCTTGTGTTTAACCAGTCTTTAAGAAGAAGAAAAAAGAAAACTTTCCTATTGTTTTGACTGCAATCTTTCAAAAGCCAAGAGGCGCTCAATGGACCTGCTGTCAACCAATCTACTGAGCATAGGCTTTCTAAGAAGAAAAGACATTGGAGTTCCAGATATACACCCAAATGTCTGGGGCCTCCACCAACTGCAATGCATCTAGTTATATTCCCAGGGTCTGAAATTGTTGGAAAGCTTCTATCAACAGAGGCAAATGGAAAAGATCATGTAGGGACTGAGCCTGGCAAGCTTGCTTTAGCAAAATAGTTTGTTTTTGGTGTAGGAGTAAAGCACTGGCAAAGTGGATTCCAAAACTTGACCACTCCATAGATCTACCCAAAGGAAATAGGAAGAGCCATCGCCTACTGACACAGTGGACAACCCCTTAAAGGAACCAAGGAGCTTCAGAATATTGCGCCACTAAAAGGATCCTGGATCCATACCTGGGTAAAGAGAGTAGGCCTCTGTCTATGGCTGAATTTAAGCGGGCCTGCAGAAAATCAGCTGGAAGAATAAAAAGCAAGGGTGAAAGAGGATCCCCTTGTCTAACACCCCTCTTACACTGAAAAGTCTTCCCTGGGACGCCATTCAACAGAACAGTTGAAGTACCAGAATTAAATATTAACTTCATCCACTGTAACTATTTTGCAGGAAAACTTTGTCAAAAGCTTTTTCAAAATCAAGCTTAAGAATTATACTTTCTTTCCTGGAGTGATGACATTGATGGGCATATTCCAATGACCAAGCCAAATAATCTTGTATGGATCTTGCTTTTATGAAACCATACTGGTTTTTATGTATAAGATATGGTATGCATAACTAAAGTCTGTTAGCCAAATTTTTTGTTAAAATCTTCACTGAGGTATTTAACAGAGACATAGTCCTGGATTCTGAAACCTTGACAGCATTATCATGTTTTGGGACCAAGGTGATATGCATGAGATCCATTGACACTCTGCAAACACCCACTGCGATCGTAAAAAAAACGTTACAAAGATTATAGAAATCTTGACAAAAAATAATAGGCCAGCATTCTTCATAAAATCTAGCCATCAGGCCCAGGAGCTTTATATGAAGTCAGAGACCTAACAACTTGATCAATCTCTTGCTTAGAAAAAGGAGCAGAGTAGCAGACAGACCAGAGAGATCAATAGAGTGGTTCAGGAGGTCATCCAGGTTGAACAGGACTCCCGTGAAGCCAGAAACCCCAAGCCTGTCTTTAAAAGATTGCCAAATCAAACTTTCCTTGTGCTGATGATCAGTAACTGAGATGCCATTGTCACGGTACGAGTTGTTTCCTTATGGGACTCGTTTTACTTATCCTTTGTTACCTCTTATTTACTTATCATCTTAGTCCAGGGTTAAACAGTTGACAGAAAGCAACGATATGATCTCCTTCTTTGAGATGAGGTTTGATGTCTACTTGTCTAAGCTTGAGAAAGAAACTCAGTGACAAAAAGTGACACAACTAATTAAAAAGAAGAACTTTCGTGGAAAAAAGCACTGTCAACTTCGTATCTTATCTTGTAAAACTTGTCATTTTGTTCCGCGTTATTCTGCATATAGACTAAGGTTTACTTATAAGCTTTTGCAAGTAAAACATTTTTTTAGCAACAGTCATTTTGCAAAGTGCTAGAACAAAGCATGTGGGGGAATGCTTAATTTGTTTTTGGCAAAAATTAACGTGCATTTTTTGCCGTAAAAAAAATTGACGTACATTTTTTGCCTTCAAAAAAAATTAACGTGCATTCTGAGCTGGATAAAGCCTGTCAGGTTTACTTGTCGCATCATTTCTGAACATCAAATCTGATGTAAAGTAAATGTTTGAATATATGTCCTGTCGCAATGCAATGGAAAAAAAATGCAGAAATCATAAGGTATCATTATGTGCATGATTCACAAGGATATGTTTTGATAGTATTTTTAAAATAAAAAATATATTAAAATTATCGAATAAATGTAACTCAGCCTTAGCCGGAAAATTCCAAGTAAAAAGTTCTGAAAGTTATTTTTCTGTTCCAGTTTTTTATTAATTTATCATTTAAATAAGAAAGTATTAAAATCTTATACTTACTTTTAAAGATGGTTATGGGAATAATCTTTGTGAAATGGTGGAGTAGAATTCAGTCTATTGGAAAAATCTTTGTGAATGGTGCACTTGATCGAGGCACTCAAGCAGAACGAGTACCTACAGGACAAGTGTGAGAGGACTCGACAGGCCTGGCAGAAGTTTGATAGGAAGCGCCTCAGGGAGATGAAGGGTATGTGGGATCAGCTGCCTAAGGAGATTCACAGCAAGACGAAGCCTAAGATAGAGGAGTTTGAGTTAGCCCCGACTCACCTCAACCTAGACGCCTGCCCTACCTTACCTAGAGCCAAGCCTACTGAGGAGCTCGCCGAGGCCTTGAAGTACGTGTCCCGACTTCACAAGTCTGATGAGGAGATCGAGATCGAGAACAGTCATATCCTAGCTGCGGTATATGAGTTAGAGTAGAATGACCCTGCGTGGTCATGAGTTATGTCAGTAGCTTCTGTAAGTTGTACCCTATGATGTACCCCTTATGAGATGTATCATGAGACATTATGCGTAGTACGATTCTCGCACGTCTTCTAGTGTAGCTATGGGAGATGATGCTATGTAATAAAACCCATGTAATGAGTGTTTTGGATCTTATTGGATCTTATGAATCTTATTGCTTCTTTGTAATGAGTGTTGGATAGTACTAATGATTTTTTTTTTAAAAATCATCAAAATCACGTAACCATATTGAATTATAAGCACTTACGGCACAAGCACTAAATTCTCTATGATCCGTGTTGTAGATGCTGAACCGCCGATCCAATCGCCTGATGAACTGTGGACGTGCGCCCACCCCTGAACCAGTTGAACCAAATGGGGGACATGGTGGCAACAACCATGGTCGTGGCCGTGGCCGTGGACGTGGAGGGATACCCTTCCACCTGGAGAATACTCCGCCGCCTGAGGAGAACATTCCACCACCACCGCCACCGAACCTGGCAGAAGTGATGGTACAACAGACCTAGCTTCTTGTAGCTCTTGTTGAAGGAGCAAACCGTCACCAGGGAGGTCAGCAATATGACTTCTAAAGGAAGTTAGAAGGATTCCTGAAGCTAAGGCCACCTACCTATAATGGCACCGACCCTGACCCGCTGGTAGCCGATGACTGGCTCAAGGAGATGGAGAAGAAGCTTGACCTCACTACCTTTACCGACGGTGAGTGTGTTGGAGCAGCCGCACACCAGCTCACAGGTGTAGCACGCGCCTGGTGGGACAGCTTCAGTGATTCCCATGAGGACCCTACCAACATCTCATGGGATGAGTTCGCCGAAGCCTTCACTGAGTATCACATTCCCAAGGGTATCATGGAGGCCAAAGCTGAGGAGTTCCACAACATCAAGATGGGAAAGGATAGGGTGACTGAGTACACTACTCGTTTCACCAACCTTCTGAGATATGCACCTTCCTATGTTGTGAACTCTGAGAAGGAGAAGCTGTACTATTATCGCAAGGGACTTAACCCGCACATCAAGCTAAAGTTTGGTGGTATTGAGAGTAACACGTTGCGTGCTCTAGTGGATCGCTGCATCCAGATTGAGAAGGACCGTGCTGAAGCTAGAGAAGAGTATAGGGAGAGGAAGCATAAGCCTGAGGAGTCTCTCCGCGGTCGTGATCGCAAGAGGTTCCGCAGAGATGCACCATCCAGGGAACGCTCTCGCCACAATAGGGATGACACCCCTAGATCGAGTAGGGGAAGTGGAGGCTACACCACCAAATACTCCTGCCCTGCTCAGGATCATTACACCCGGGACCGTTATGCTTAGGATCGCAACACTCAGGACCGTTTCAACTGTCCCCGCTCAGCGAATGAACGCCCAGCATAGAACCACTCCGCACCAGGCACTGGAAACTGGAAGGCACCCGCGCCAACCCCTACAGGTGGTACGCCTTTCACCTATTTTGCTTGTGGCCAACCAGGTCACAAGGCCGCTGAGTGCCCACAGAACTTAGCTACTCAGAAGTCTTAGTTCAAGGGATCTGCTATCCGTGGTCGTCTCAACCATCTGGACGCCGAGGAAGCACAAGCTGCCCCTAACGTGGTGTACGGTATGTTTTTAGTTAATGGCAACACTATATCAGTTCTATTCGACTCTGGAGCAACTTGTTCATACATATCATCTAAGTTTACACGAGAGCATGACCTGCCTGTAACCCCACGTGAAAAGCCTATCATCACCAGTTCACCGTTAGGAGACCTAAAATGCACCCACATCTGTAAGGGAGTGAGTCTTACCATTGAGGGTCTTACCTTTAAAGCTGGCCTAACCTTGTTACCTTCCACTAACCTAGATGTCATCTTAGGCATGGATTGGTTAACCATTCACCGAGGTATCATATCATGTTCACCTAGATATGTCCAAGTGACCCACCCATCAGGCCAAGTCATTAGATGTGAACCCCAGTCTGGAAAGTCCACCTCTATCTTGTGTGCCCTTAAAGTGAGTTTAGAATCACAGAAAGAGGAGAAGACAATTCATGATGTGCCTATGGTCAGAGACTATCCTGATGTATTCCCTGAAGAATTATCGAGTATGCCACCAGATCGTGATGTAGAGTTCATCATTGATCTTTTGCCGGGAACAGGACCGATTGCCAAGAGACCCTATCGCATGTCAGTTGATGAACTGGCTGAGCTCAAGAAACAGCTTGATGAGCTCATCTCGAAGGGATATATCAGACCCAGTGCTTCACCTTGGGGATCCCCTGTTCTGTTTCTTAAGAAGAAGGATGGCTCAATGAGAATGTGCATTGATTACCGGAACTTGAATGCAGTCACCATCAAGAACAAGTACCCCCTGCCAAGAATTGATGATCTGCTTGATCAGCTTCAAGGTGCCAAGTATTTCTCCAAGATTGATCTCAGATCTGGCTATCATCAGATGAAGATTCGAGAGTGACATCCCGAAGACAGCTTTCGTGACTAGGTATGGGCAGTTTGAGTTCACCGTGGTGTCCTTTGGACTCACGAATGCTCCCGCATACTTCATGAACATGATGAATAAGGTTTTCATGGATGAACTGGATAAGTTCATGGTGGTATTCATTGATGACATCCTTGTCTATTCACCCACCACTGAAGAACATGAACATCATATGAGAACTATGCTCGAGAAATTAGCCCAACATCAGCTCTACGCAAAGTTCAGCAAATGTGAGTTTTGGCTACAGGAAGTTGCCTTCCTAGGCCATGTACTATCAGCTGAAGGTGTCGCAGTTGACCCAGCCAAGATTGAAGCTGTGAAAGAGTGGGATCAACCCCGTAATGTGACAGAAGTCAGAAGTTTCTTGGGATTGGCTGGATATTATCGCCGATTCATTGAGAATTTCTCCAAGATAGCCCATCCAATGACCAACCTTCTGAAGAAGACCAAGGAGTTTGAATGGATGCCTGAGTGTGAACAAAGCTTCTAGGAATTGAAACAGAAGCTTACCACAACTCCTGTGCTAGCATTGCCTGATATCGGCAAAGGTTTCGTGGTCTATTGTGATGCATCCCGTCAAGGACTTGGGTGTGTACTGATGTAAGATGGAAAAGTAATAGCATATGCATCCCGACAGTTGAAAGAACATGAGAACCGTTATCCTACTCATGATCTTGAGTTAGCAGCAATTGTGCATGCCTTGAAGATCTGGAGGCACTACTTGATAGGCAACAAGTGTGATATCTACATGGATCACAAGAGCTTGAAGTACTTTTTCACTTAAGAAGATTTGAATATGAGGCAACGCCGTTGGCTAGAGTTGATCAAGGACTATGACCTGGAAATTCACTATCATCTAGGAAAAGCTAATGTAGTCACAGATGCTCTCAGTCGCAAGAGCTACTGTCACACTCTGATCACTGAATCCATACCACCTAAGCTCAAAGAAGAGATTGATGATTTCCAACTTGAGATACTACCGCACGGCTTGTTGAATGAGCTCTGCATATAGTATGATCTCACAGAACACATCCGTCAAGCTTAGAAAGATTGTGAAGAAATTGAATATCTCCGAGGTCTGATGAAACTAGGCTATAAGACCAACCACCATGAAGATGAACAAGGAACCATCTGGTTCAAGAACATAATCTGTGTTCCATTTGACCCAGTGCTATGAGAGGAAATTCTATCAGAAGCTCATGACTCTAAGTACTGTATCCACCCTGGAGGTTCAAAAATGTATCAAGACTTGAAGAAACACTTTTGGTGGAAAGGCATGAAGACAGACATTGCAGGACATGTGGCACATTGTGACACCTGCAATAGAGTCAAGGCTGAACATCAAAGGCCTGTAGGATTGCTAAAGCCTCTTGACGTTCCTGAGTGGAAATGGGAGAACATATCTATGGATTTCATAGTTGGATTGCCCCGCTCACAGAAAGGCAATGATTCCATCTGGGTGATTATTGATCGTTTGACCAAGATTGCTCACTTTGTACTAGTTAAGACCAAGACCAATGCCGAAAAATTAGCGGATCTATATGTTGAGCATATTCTCAGACTGCATGGAGCTCCCTCTAGCATTGTATCTGATCGTGGTCCTCAGTTTGTGTCCTGATTCTGGGAAGGTTTGCATAAATCCATTGGAACCAAACTTGATTTCAGTACCGCTTATCACCCACAGACAGATGGACAGACATAACGAGTAAATCAGATCTTAGAAGACATGCTTCGCGCTAGTGTACTGAATTATGGCTCTGATTGGGAGAAATGCCTACCTTATGCAGAGTTCTCTTACAACAACAGCTACCAAGCTAGTATCAAGATGTCGCCCTTTGAAGCTCTATATGGCAGACCTTGCAAGACACCTTTGATGTGGTCCCAACCAGGAGAAAGAACGGTCTTTGACTCCACTAAGATTCAAGATGCAGAAGGAGTTGCGCAAGTGAAGGAGAATTTGAGAATTGCTCAAAGTCGATACAAGAGCTATGCTGACAAAAGGAGAAGAGAACTCGAGTTCAATGTGGGAGACTTCGTCTATCTCAAAGTATCCCCGCTATGTGGAACTGTCAGATTCCATGTGAAAGGAAAGCTTGCCCCTAGATTTGTTGGCCCATACAAGATTTGCAAAAGGATTGGAAAGCTCGCCTACAAACTTAAGCTACCCGAGGAATTGATGGGTGTACATTCTGTATTCCATGTCTCACAGCTACGCAAGTGTTTGAGGGTGCCTGATGAAGCAATTCCAACTAATACACTTGACATTCAAGATACACTTGAGTATAAAGAACATCCTATCAGAATTCTGGGCAGAGATACCAAAGAGACCCGAAGCAAAACTATTCCTATGTGTAAGATCCAATGGAGTAATCACACAGAGAGAGAAGCAACATGGGAGAAAGAGTCTGACCTCCGGCTACGATATCCTTACCTCTTCGAAGAGTACGTTACGCTTTAATCTCGGGGACGAGATTCTGTTAAGGGGGTAGGACTGTAACAACCCAAAAATCCACACACTAAAAATACCAACCACAAAATTTTTCTTAGAAACTCCCATGTGATGATAAGTGTCATGTATAGTAACCCAACCTAAGAGATGCATTAGTACTAACCCCCAACCCAAGTTAACACATAAGCATGGCATGTCATTAGTTAATTGTGTTCATATAAAATTCTAACATATAAAGTGTTGCATACATTGATTATTCAAAATGTGATTTGGAATTTCCATTTGAGTTATGATATGCTTAACAACTCCAATAAATTAGGTGCACCAATTTGGAATTCAAATTCTAGAACCAAATTCGAATTCAAATCAAGGAAGAAGAAAAAGAAAACAGAAAAAGGAAATGAGTAAGAGGGCCTCTCAGCCGGCTCGGCTGCTCGGCTTTGTGGCCCAACCAGCCCAGGCAACCGGCCAGTCCCAACTCACGCGCGGCCCACGAACTGGCCCAGCGCGTCACCCACGCCCGTGCACCCGTCTGCCTCGCATGCAGCCACTGCCCACTGGACCCCGCATGTCAGCCACCCCCATCTACAGTGTCGTCTTCCTCACCCACGCCTCAACCGCCTACGTGACCGGCGCCTGACAGCAGTGGTAGGGGCGGGACAGGGGGTCACGCCCGGGGCATGACACTGTCCCCTTGCGCCGCGCCCACACAACCCCGCACCACCGTCTAATGCGAAGCACATGCCTCCACCGCACGATGCCATCCGCGATGGGAGGCATGGCGCTCGGCTATAAAGCCAGCCCACACGCTACTCACGCCCGACGCCTTAGCCTCTCCCTCAGCCTCCGCCGCCGCTTGGTGGCCTAGCAGCCACACCACACCGAGAGTAGAGAGCCAAGAAGGAGATCGTGAGAGGAGGATCGGAGCCCCGTGCACTGCCGAAGTCACCAGAGCCGAGGGCGACGCCATCGTCGTCATCACGGTCGCGGGTCGGCACTGCACGGCACTGCTTCTGGAGCTACATGGCCACAACTCGACACTGCACCGCCATCCTCTCTTCCATAGCACCCACGGTGAGCCCCCGATTTTCCCCTGCTCACCGCTGGACCTTGCTACTCTGGCCATGGCGCTCCATACCGTGAGTGCGTAGGCTAAGACCATCCCTGGCCTCTAGGCACACCAGCACAGCATACACATGTGGACCGTGACCACCCCCGAGCCCTTGGACGCTGTAGACCTCTCCAAGTTCCTCGGACACCATAGCCGAGCACGCATGCCACACTCATGACGCCGCCGCCATGGCGCAGCCACGACCGGAGCACCAGACCACCTCTGAGCACCAGACCACCGGTCCGAGCACTAGGCCACCAGTCCGAGCACCAGGCCACCAGTCCGAGCACCTGACCACCGGTCCGAGCACCCGACCTCCGGTCAGAGCACCGACCACCGTGGCCAGTACTGCTGGGAGTGCCTGGCGCCTCCTTGACTCGCCCATCCCGTTCGCTGAAGCCATGGGTAACTCACGCACACGCCATGACCACCCCACTAGAACCCCGTAGTGACCCGCGCGCCTTGCCGTCGTCACCATGTCGCCGTGGCCGCCGGGAAGCCCCTACCGGCCACATGAGAATCCAAGCCCCGCCTTTGAGCCTGAATGTCCTCGCCGTGGCCCCATGAACCCATAGAAACTTACACGCCCCCACCGCGACACTTCTCGGGGGTCATAGCCGCCTCATCGACGCCGCCGTCATGCTCGGGAAGCCGCCGCTGTGGCCAAAGCCATCGGAGGCCCTGGAGGACCCCTCGACATGCCAAACATGCCCGTTGGAGCGTTGTGTCGCCCACACGCACCACAGAATCGGCCTATGCCGCAGCACCATGCCATTCTCGCACGCCGGTGGAGCTTGAGCCGCCGTTCACCATGGCCAGCGCCTTGGTGAGCCCCGGCCGCCACCTAGACCCCACCGTCGTAGTCGCCGTATCCTGGGGAAGCCTTTCCCCTTCCCAATTGGACACCAACACCGCCATGGAGGCTCACCAGCGAGCTTGCCGCTGGTAGGAGCACCGCTGCGGGAGAAACAGGGGGGACACCCCCCTCGCTGGCCACCCGTGCATGAACCCGGTGCACGTGAACCACAGACAGAGAAGAGAGGGGTGGACGCGGCTCACCGGAAGAAGACACGGTCCACCGTAGACCGGTGCATCTGTCCACCGTGGACCGTGAGCCATGGACCATGGCCCAGTGGAGACCCATGGCCGTGACGTGACTGCGTCACAGCATGCCACGTGTCCGGCCCGGCCCGGCCTAGACCGACCCAACCCGAGCCCACCAGAGCCCGTTTGAGACCCAGTTCGTGTTGACCGTTGACTGGTCAATGTTGACCATTGACCTGGCCCCACATGTCAGTGGCACAGCCACTCTGGACCCACCTATCAGTGACCCGAAAGCCCTGGTCCCACCTACCAGACTAATGACGTCATGCTGACGTCATGAGGATGGCAGCTGGACCCCACCTGTCAGCTTGGAACCGAGACGATGGACGTCATGCTGATGTCATCATGCCATGTGGACCAGTCACACCATGACACGTGTCAGCCCAGGATTAATTCAGCCCTTATCTAATTTTAGAAATGATTTAAACTTCGGAAATTCATAACTAATTCATACGACCTCGGAAAAATACGAGACTAGGACCAAAATTCATCTAAAATCAAGCTCTACGCAATGAACCCATGTTTGAGTGCATTTGGCTCTTTTGAATTTCCATTGCTTCTTTGTGCTACTCTATAGACGTCGCTAACGCGACTATAATGCGAACGTTGCAGACTCGGAGGAGAACCTGACGGACGAGGACCATGAGTACCGTGAGGAGAACGGAGACGACTACACTGAAGGTGCCACATCCCACCCAATCTCGTAGCACCTATTACGCATGGCTAACATAGAACTGCTATTGCTTTACTTTACTGCTACAGTCATATTATGATAGGATTTGCATGGTAGAATGCTTACTTGATAGCCTTTACCTTGATGTGTCACACCTAATTTTAAGGATAAAATTGAATGCACAAAACTCGTGTGTACCCAGGAATCAGTCACACACACAAGCTGACAAATTACATAAAGTATCATCACAGTGTCTCATACATCAGAGTTATAATAAAATTTAGTCTTATACATCACAGCGGAAAAATAAAAAGATAATAAAACTCTCATGGACATCATCACAGGGAAGGTCAACTAGTTGACCACAAGCCTAATAATCCTTCGGGAAATCCTAATACCCGTGGTCATCTGTTACCCATCTAGGATTTTTATCCAAGTAAAGAAAATAAACAAGTGTAAGTACATTCCGTACTTAACAAGCTAACATGGGGTTATGAAGCTCAAAAAGGATAGACTCTGGTTTACTGTAGTTAGCATTTTTAATAGGTCAAGCTTTTATTCTCAAGTATTATCAAGTTATGCTTAAGCTCCCATTTAATTCCCATAAGAACATATATCGGGGTCAAGTGTACCATATATCATCATTGAACAACTTTAAATGATCATCAACAAGTAACCAGTTATTCTGTGAGTTTTCCGGGCTGCTCGTAACCGTGAGCACGGTTGTTATAACAGTTTGTTACCCTCTGCAGAGGTGGTGCACATTCACCGCGAGTCGTGATCCCCATATACCCGGGTTAATTACTCCCATGTCACTACCAAGGTGAGCAGGCAGGATACACTATGAAGCCATTTCATAGGTTTCCCTAACAAGTTAGGGCCGCTAGGTTTCCTTGGCAGGCAGATATAGGGACCCCCTTTCCTATGGCACATATCCATCGCGGCTATACTCATAGGAACAGAGGCAGCCCTATACCCAACGTGGCAAGCCCCATTTGCGCCAAAAAGGTAACCTCTAACTAGCTAGGAAAGATCCTATTACTGAGCTAAAGTCAGAGCCATATGACTCTCCCGGTTGCACTGTCAGTCCCAGCTTTTGCCGACAGATAAGTCCTTATGGAGGGCCGGGAGCAACATGAACAAAGGTCATTTGCACTTTTGCCCTATGGAACAGTTGTTATAAATCTTGTTACTCACTTTGTTCCATAGTATCATTCATCAACATGTATATCAAGTTCAGTTAGAGCACTAGCAATCTACCCATATGCATTTAACCCATAGGAGACAAGGAACAGGATAAACAATCACTAGGTTGTCCTTATGGGTATCAAAGTTAGACACATGCAAATGAGTAATTGATTAAAGTAAAATAGGACATCAAGGTAGGCCCATGCTATACTTGCCTTGGTTCACAAACTCGTGCTGGTCCTGCTGGTCGACGAAGAGTTCTTGGTCTCCAACGTTTTCCTCACTGTCTGAACGCGACCAACACAGCAACATACAACATTCCAAAAGCATTCATGCAAAGCAAATATTCCTATCATTAGAACAGTACACCAACAGTATTGAAATCAAGATAAAATGTTTGTAAACATAATCTACGTCTCGCTACGATCACGTCAACGCGAAGTTCACGAAAAACGGAGCTAAAATGCGAAAGTTATAATTTAAACGAGTTTTCCTATAGCCATATATTTAATTAAATCTAATCATGAAATTAAAAAGTTCCAAACTTGACTAACAGTAGTTCCAACATGTAGCTTATGAAATTACAAAGCTAACACGATTTGAATGGATCAATTCGGAGCTAAAACGACAATTTTATAAGCGAAACAGTTCAAATGGCATTTCTGTAAATACTGAAAACATATTTTTGACTTAAGCCGTGGAGTTTACGCTTTCCAAACGGGATTGCGCATTCGGGGAAATACGCCTTGGACTGCGGGTTAGGACTTAGAAAAGTCCAGGGACTCTTTTGAAAAATAGCCACACGAAGGGGTATCGGCTGATCACGACCGTCGGATCAGAAACGAGCGGTTCGGATTAGACCTGGGGAGGGAGAGAGGGGAAATCTAGCTGGCCACAGTGACGCCGGCGGTGAGGCGCCATTGCCGGCGGCGTGAAGGTCTCGGTCGCGCGCGGTTAGGGGCTAGGGTTCACCAAACGGACATCCGAGAGCACCGGTGAGCGCGGGGGAGGAAGGGGGTCTCGGCCATGCCGTTACGGCGGCTGGGAACGGCGGCTAGCGCGGTGGCCGCCATGGCCGACGACCACGGCTCGCGGAGCTCGCGGCCAGGGCTCGAGAAGCCAAGAAACGAGAAACGAAAAGCATGGGAGGAGAGGGGAGAGTACGGAGATGCTCACCATGGTGAAAATCAGAGCGGAGGCGGCTCGGTGACGGTGGTTCGCATGGAGGTTCCGAGCTCGGCGATGGCGGATCCCGGTGACCACGGCTGCGGCGGTTGCGGGCTTCCTCGGTGCTTGGCAAGCGCGAAGACGAGAGCGGGGGGGGGGGGGGCAGTCGGGTGCGCACGGGGGGTCTGGCTGCTATTTGAAGCGGCCGAGGCACGAGGGGGGGGGGGCGCTCCCACGACGCCGTGCGTGGGCGGCAGTTGCGGCTTCGCGATTGATTGGCGCGGGGCGAGCGGGAGGTTGGGGGCGGCGCCGATAGGTGGGGCCAGGCGGTCAGCGGCTAGGCACGGGGCGCAGGCGCGCGGCAATGGTTGGCGCCCGAGTGGGCCGGCGGGGCTTGCTGGGCCGAGTGACCGAGGCGCGCGGCTGGGCTGCGGTTGCGGTCCTGCGGTGCTGGGCCGAGTGGGGGAAAGGGGAAGGCTGGGCTGCGGTGCCGCGCTGAAATCATGAAAGGGAAAGAAAAAGGATTCTTTTCTTTTCTATTTCTTCTATTTTCCAAAACTCTTTTTAAATTCAAATTTCAATTCTTTTTGAAATCTTTAACAAATCCCAAGCATTCACAAAATGATATGCAGCAGCATGTATGCATCAAAAAGTTTCTAAACTTATTTTTAAATTTTAATTTCACAAAATTTATTATTTCCCTGACTTTTAATGCACACACATTTGCTTAAATAAATCATATTTACTAATTTTAAAAGAATGCAAATTTTAGGATGTTACATGACGCAACCTTACCCCTGCATACCCCGCTATTAGGCTAGACACACGCTTGCTGCTATATTTCATTACTTATACTTCTACTACGCTTATACTACTTTAATGCGTGGTGGAAACTGGTGTTATCTGGACTATGGGGAGAGTGCTGCATATGTGACTTGGGTGTGTGGAGGGTGAGGGTTGTGTCGACCAAGTTGGGGTATACGACGAGCCTGGGACAAGTCTTGCTATGGGATGCTACCTGGGCACCCCTAGAATGGATACCTGTGGTGGGTAAATGGTATATGAGATGGACCTGGGTGTGAACCTGTGATGGGAGGAGCCCGGGATGGAGGTGCTGTGGTGGCACGATAAATGGAAACCCTGATGAAGACATTCTAGCTTGGTCATCCCTAAGGACTTACTAGTACTCAGATTCACCGGGAAGCCTTACGTACCACTCGCCCTATATGGTGCGGGACGGCTGGACTACTTGGTAGGATATTGCCACTACTGCTAGGTTGATAGCGGATAGTGTAAGGAGGTACGGGGCGCGGAGGATTTCCCCCCATACCCTTCCGAGACTTCATGGAGACCTTGTGGACCCGGCTCATGACTCACAGTTTCAGCCACCCCAGACTTGACTTGGGGTGAACCAGGGCTGAATGGTAGAGTGGCATTATCCTAGGCTAGCAAGCGGCCGGAATCAGCCCAGTTGACGACGGTCAGCAAGGAAGGCGGATCTTGTGGTTATGTAAAACCTCTGCAGAGTGTATGGTTGATCAATCGATACATGTGCCGACTTGTCGGCTATGAACCTTTCCTGGGTTTCGCTTAAACTAGATAGTGAGATGAGTCCTTCTCTTCTTCCCTCGTGAGAGAGAGTCGGTCGTAGCCAGGGCTACGGGCCTTAAGACAGTGCCGAGAGGGAGTTGGCCTGTCGACTGAGCGATGGTATGGTTATAGTGATGGTGTGGAAATGGTGGTATATCGGTCCCAGGATTGAAATCTGGCTCGGAAAAGGGAATGGAGTGGAGTGTGTGTGGGAATGGTGTTAAAACTTGACAAACTATTATTATTTACTTGATATGCTAAATGCATAGGAAACCCCAGCTTTATAGGTTCCTTTGGTTATATCCAACTTGCATACAATTTCCACAAAGCAATGCTCATAGGGTTGGGAGTGGCCAGTATAAATTGTACTGATAAATTTTGGCACATAGGTTCTGCTGAGGAGTATAGCTCCGAGGAGTTTGACGGATGAGGGATTCGTGCCTACGTTCGAGTTGGCGATCTTATCTTCAAGCTGTTCTAAATGAATGCTACTTTTGATTCCGCCAATGCGGCGATGTAATAAATTATGTAATTTCACACTATTTGTACTCTGATATTATCGTTGTATGGATGTGATATTCGACTGGAAATTGGGTAATATGATCTTCAACGGTCTTATTACACTTCGACGCTGTGGATTTCCCTTCGCGGAAATCGGGGTCGTTTCAATTAGTATGACAAAATCATGTGGACAATCCATCCATAGTTTTATGGAGGCACTTGCGTGCATTTCTCAAATGCTTCCCTGATTTAAACTCTTTACAATTGCATATATGTACATAAAGTGCATATGTTGAAATTTTGTATAAAGCAATTATTCAAAATGCTTGAATTTTTGTTCAATCAGTCAAAAATATATTGGTATCCATGGTCAAAATTGCATCATTTTTTTTTACAAAGTGTGCCACCTCTCAGTTTTTTGACTCAGTGTATAAATGAATGGACGCCTGTTTCTACGTGTCATTTATCATGAAATTTGCATTGAATTATACACCTAATTGTTACTATATTATATTGAGTGTGTGAGAAAATAAGCATGCCCAAGATGAGCAATTACCTGTCACGGTACGTGTTTTTTTTAGGGGAATCAGGAGGGATCGCTCCCTACTGAGCTTTTACTAAAACTGAGCAAAAGTTTCTACAACTCCCTTTAGGAGACAAAGAACGAGACAGAAAATCAAGGCAATTACACATAAGGTTCTAGCTATTGTTTAATCTGCGGTTAATAAGCACATTTTGCCCCAAGAATAACTCGATCAAGGTCGGACCTGAAGTGTCTCTTGCCAGATTGGAGAGAGGGAGTAATTTATCTAAAGAGATTGCATCATTCAGAACTGACCAAATAGACCAACACATTGAAATAATCACCTCCATAAAGAATGGGACGTTTAGTTGATTCCTAAAGGAGACAATTGCTTTGAAAGGATTAGCTGACAAGCAAATGATTAACCCCAGGGAGTTCCATAGGGCCATAGCAAAAGGACATTCCAGGAAAAGATGGTGCAGGCTCTCCTCGGTTGAGTTGTTGCATAGAACAATTATAGTCTTCTAAGGAAATATTTTTGCGCTTCAATAAGTTTCTTGTGTTTAACCAGTCTTTAAGAAGAAGAAAAAAGAAAACTTTCCTATTGTTTTGACTGCAATCTTTCAAAAGCCAAGAGGCGCTCAATGGACCTGCTGTCAACCAATCTACTGAGCATAGGCTTTCTAAGAAGAAAAGACATTGGAGTTCCAGATATACACCCAAATGTCTGGGGCCTCCACCAACTGCAATGCATCTAGTTATATTCCCAGGGTCTGAAATTGTTGGAAAGCTTCTATCAACAGAGGCAAATGGAAAAGATCATGTAGGGACTGAGCCTGGCAAGCTTGCTTTAGCAAAATAGTTTGTTTTTGGTGTAGGAGTAAAGCACTGGCAAAGTGGATTCCAAAACTTGACCACTCCATAGATCTACCCAAAGGAAATAGGAAGAGCCATCGCCTACTGACACAGTGGACAACCCCTTAAAGGAACCAAGGAGCTTCAGAATATTGCGCCACTAAAAGGATCCTGGATCCATACCTGGGTAAAGAGAGTAGGCCTCTGTCTATGGCTGAATTTAAGCGGGCCTGCAGAAAATCAGCTGGAAGAATAAAAAGCAAGGGTGAAAGAGGATCCCCTTGTCTAACACCCCTCTTACACTGAAAAGTCTTCCCTGGGACGCCATTCAACAGAACAGTTGAAGTACCAGAATTAAATATTAACTTCATCCACTGTAACTATTTTGCAGGAAAACTTTGTCAAAAGCTTTTTCAAAATCAAGCTTAAGAATTATACTTTCTTTCCTGGAGTGATGACATTGATGGGCATATTCCAATGACCAAGCCAAATAATCTTGTATGGATCTTGCTTTTATGAAACCATACTGGTTTTTATGTATAAGATATGGTATGCATAACTAAAGTCTGTTAGCCAAATTTTTTGTTAAAATCTTCACTGAGGTATTTAACAGAGACATAGTCCTGGATTCTGAAACCTTGACAGCATTATCATGTTTTGGGACCAAGGTGATATGCATGAGATCCATTGACACTCTGCAAACACCCACTGCGATCGTAAAAAAAACGTTACAAAGATTATAGAAATCTTGACAAAAAATAATAGGCCAGCATTCTTCATAAAATCTAGCCATCAGGCCCAGGAGCTTTATATGAAGTCAGAGACCTAACAACTTGATCAATCTCTTGCTTAGAAAAAGGAGCAGAGTAGCAGACAGACCAGAGAGATCAATAGAGTGGTTCAGGAGGTCATCCAGGTTGAACAGGACTCCCGTGAAGCCAGAAACCCCAAGCCTGTCTTTAAAAGATTGCCAAATCAAACTTTCCTTGTGCTGATGATCAGTAACTGAGATGCCATTGTCACGGTACGAGTTGTTTCCTTATGGGACTCGTTTTACTTATCCTTTGTTACCTCTTATTTACTTATCATCTTAGTCCAGGGTTAAACAGTTGACAGAAAGCAACGATATGATCTCCTTCTTTGAGATGAGGTTTGATGTCTACTTGTCTAAGCTTGAGAAAGAAACTCAGTGACAAAAAGTGACACAACTAATTAAAAAGAAGAACTTTCGTGGAAAAAAGCACTGTCAACTTCGTATCTTATCTTGTAAAACTTGTCATTTTGTTCCGCGTTATTCTGCATATAGACTAAGGTTTACTTATAAGCTTTTGCAAGTAAAACATTTTTTTAGCAACAGTCATTTTGCAAAGTGCTAGAACAAAGCATGTGGGGGAATGCTTAATTTGTTTTTGGCAAAAATTAACGTGCATTTTTTGCCGTAAAAAAAATTGACGTACATTTTTTGCCTTCAAAAAAAATTAACGTGCATTCTGAGCTGGATAAAGCCTGTCAGGTTTACTTGTCGCATCATTTCTGAACATCAAATCTGATGTAAAGTAAATGTTTGAATATATGTCCTGTCGCAATGCAATGGAAAAAAAATGCAGAAATCATAAGGTATCATTATGTGCATGATTCACAAGGATATGTTTTGATAGTATTTTTAAAATAAAAAATATATTAAAATTATCGAATAAATGTAACTCAGCCTTAGCCGGAAAATTCCAAGTAAAAAGTTCTGAAAGTTATTTTTCTGTTCCAGTTTTTTATTAATTTATCATTTAAATAAGAAAGTATTAAAATCTTATACTTACTTTTAAAGATGGTTATGGGAATAATCTTTGTGAAATGGTGGAGTAGAATTCAGTCTATTGGAAAAATCTTTGTGAAATGGTGCACTTAGCAGTGGTATGGCTTGACGTTTTTGTAACCTGATAATACAAATGGTCACCATCAAATATAGAAGTTATTACCACAGAACTCAAGTCTTTCCATAAATAGCCATAGTTGTAATATCTCACGTAATGTCTACCAACAAAGTACTCCAATTGCCAACGTGAGATACTCCTATATATACTAGCCTGTAGGGTAGGATACAGCGCCGGATGTTCCGTTGGCATCTGGTTGACACGGCTTGTTACGGGCGCCGTCCGTCGAAATCGACGCATGCATATGCGTGGGAGCACTTCCTTCATGCTTACTCAAAAGTCAAAAGTCACCTAGGAACCTGTCCATTATCTAAAAACCTGGGAAGCTGTCGCAAAAACAACTTGCCACGTTTTGCTTATTATGCTTTGTTGCACGTGCACGCGTAACCATATATAATTAAATAACAACAGCTAGCTAACGTTCTTTCAATTGTTTAATTTTGAGGGAAACAGGAGAGATTGTCCCATAAAACAAAAAATAGTGTTTATAGAAGATCACCAAACAAAAAAAAAAGAAATAAGTAAAGCAAAAGAATTACACATAAACTTCTAGCCATTCACTAATAAGGGGTTCATATTTCTTCTTTGTTCTAAGGATAACTCGAGCAAATTCTAGCTTGAAGATGCCATGGTTTAGAGAAGGCTTATTCCTAAAGATGGCATCTTGTTTTGCTGACCAGATGGCCTAACATATAGTGATAATTATTTCCATGAAGAAAGGAAGACGTAACTGATTTCTGAATGAAACAAGGGTGTCAAAAGAATCACTTTGTTGAGGATAGATGAGTTCAAGGCTGCCCCAACAAGCCACTGCAAGGTAGTGTTTGGTTGGAGGGACCAGGTGGGACGTCATGGGACGGACCCAGTTATAGTGGTGTTTGGTTCAGAGTCTAAGCCAGAGTAAGGACATCCCACTAGGAAATATTCGCATAAATGTGTGATGACTCCGTCACCATAAAAATGAGGGACATAGTCATCCTAGGTGGGACGAGAGTGTGGGCATTGTCTCATGTTGGGTCCCTATGTCATTGTCTCATCTCACGTTTTTGGTGTCCCTCCAAAAAAACAGAAAAAGGATCAGTCTAGTCCCTCAATCAAACAAAAAATGAATTTGTCCTGTCCTATAAACCAAAGACAAGACCATTCCACTCCATCTTTTCTTCCAACCAAACACTACTCAAAAGGACAGTCTAGAAAAAGATGAACCGAACTTTCCTCTATTGCCATACTGTAGAGAACACAGTTGTAGTCATCCAAGACTATATTATTTTGATGCAATAAACTCCTTGTGTGCTGAGTCAATCTTTAAGAAGTAGCCAGAAGAAGACCTTGTGTTTAATCTAGCAAAAACACCAAAGCCTATGATAAGAACGGTGAACTTGAATGGAGCCAATCAAGTGTGCATACGCCTTTTGATAAGTAGTGTGGAGAGTTCCATATGTAAGTCCAAAGGTCAGCATCCTCAAGCAACTGTAGATTATCAACAATAGAGGACAGGGCACATACTGTTTGAAAAGCCTCCACTGATAGAGGCAAGTGAAAAAGGTCATGAATGTGTTAAAGCGATCCTTGATCGGTACTGTGCCAATTTGGGACAGATGCTGAGCTAGGCGAAATCCAGCATCTTCTTTTTAGATAATTTTAGATAATACAAACGTGGAGATGAAGGCTGAAGTTTGTGAAATCCTGAACATAATGACTGGGTCCCTGAATGGTAAATATTTGGGACTTCCAGCCTTAATTGGTGTAGGCAGAAGTGACTGCTTTCGTCACTTGATTGATCGGGTGAGTGAGAATTTCTGGGTGGAATGAGAAGCTTCTAAGTTTGGGAAGGAAGGAAGTATTAATCAAATCCATTGCTCAGGCTATACCAGTATATGCAATGATGGTCAGGCAGAACTAATCTTGACTGGAGGCTAGTAGGTATGGTGGGAAAGGAGAAATTTTGTCCATGGAACCCCTGTCCAGAACTCCAACCGTTCAACAATGTCTATTGCTGTCCTGACTTGCAATTATATGAGATCCCATAGCCGGAAGTTCAAGGTCCGCGAAGGATGGAAGAAACCTGCCGAAGGAAGAAAGCTGATGGTGAATATAGATGCAGGGTTTGCTGCTAGATGTGGAAGTTCGGGAGTGATTATAAGAGACTTGAGGGGGGACTTTGTTGCCGCGTCAATGAACTTCTTGCCTTTGGTGCTGGACGCACAGATGGCAGAGGCTTATGCTCTGAAGGAAGGTCTGCGTTTGGTACAACACATTGGCTGTACAAATTTCATTGTGCGATCAGATTGTCTGGAGGTGGTGGAGACGATGAAGGATGGCGGTTTCTCGGCATCGGCGGCAGCCCCAATCTTTGAAGAATGCTGTGGCATTTGAATGGACTTCCCGACGACTATGTTAGAGCATTTTTGTGATAGAGAAGCGAACCAAGTTGCTCATGAATTAGCTCGGCAAGCTTTTATTTCTAATAAATCTTTTTGTATTTGGGTTGATTCACCCCTTAGTTTTATTTTTCCGATTTTATCAACTGATGTAACTTTGTTATCAGTTGAATGAAAGCTTCCTGAAGCCATTTTCAAAAAAAAAAAGAAGAAGAAGAATCATGGCATACTTGCTTGACTGAGATGTGCTTATCCCCCGCAAAATAAAAAAGCTCTAGCAGAGAGGAGCAATTGAGCATAGCGCCATCGGCGGTTTGCGGTTTCTGGTTGACTTCGTGCACCTCTTGAGGGCTTGGCAGTCCAGCCCACGAATTAATTGCAGCTGCTCCACATGAGCCATAAAGTTAACAGTAATTATCAGACCACCTGCAATCCTATTCAGAGCAAGTATAATAGCAGGTTGTAAGTCGACTAAATACTAAGGTGGAGGAGAGAGGAGAGGAGAGAGAAGAGAAGCGGGTTGTAAGCTTACAGCTGTGTAAGCTTACAGCTGTGTAACACCCTAAAATTTGCCTCTTTTGAAAATATGATTAAAATGATTTGATTCTGTATTTTTGTGCTAATGAAATATAGAAAAATATTTTTTTTATTAAATTAAAATTTATCATAAGGTTTAGCAACATATTTGAGCATACATGCCTTTGCATTTGATTTATTTGGTTGAGTGGTTTTGATTGAAAATTTCAAATGGGTTAAATTGCTTTTGCAAATAAAATTAAAAATGGCTTTGAAGTAAAAGAAAAGAAGGAAAAAGATAATTAGAAAATAAGAGGATTTAAAAGTGGTAAAATTTATTTTTGAGAGCTTACCAAAATTTCTTATTAAGTTGAAAAGTGTATTTTAAGAAAAGAAAAGGGATTTGAAAAAAAATAAAGAAAACTCTCCTCTCTGCGGGCCAGCAAGCACATGCCCGCTCTGCCTCCCCTCTCCCTCGTGATGGCTCACTGACAGCCCAACCCGCGCCCTGTGTCGCTGATGTTGCGGCCCCGCCTGTTAGCTCTGCCCCTCTCCTTCCGCCTGTACATGAGACGGACTCCGCCATCGCCATCGCCTGGGAGTCCGCGCACGCCCCGCCCCACGTCATTGTCGTGCACGCCAAGTAGCCTGGGCCCATATAAGCCGAGCTGCACCCCGTCGTGTCGCCCTCGCCTCACCCGATTGAAGCCCACCGCAACGCCCGAGCTACCCTAGCGCCGCCATAGCCGCCGCCCGCCAAGCCGCACGCTGCCGTCCTCGCCACGCCGCCATGGACCCGCAACCCTCCGCGGGAAGTAGCTAGGTGAGCTCGTCTCAACCTCCTCTTTCACCCCATGCTGTTCCCGTTGAAAACAGTGAACTGTAGGCCTTGAATCACACGCGCCGTCGAGTTCCTCGCCGCCGGCCATGTCTTCCGCCGTGTATGGCACTGTTCTGGCCGCCTCTTCTCACTCCCTTCCCCTCAGATCTAATTTGAGCCGGTCAGTGGAGATCCAACGGCCTCCAGTTGTTGATACCCCTTCGCGTGGCCATCTTGCTAAAGAGTCCCTGCGTTTTTCAAAAATAGAATCCGCGGTTCTTTGCATGTTTCACAGTTTATGCTTTCTTCTTTTAAAAGCGTATTTTCTTCGGTTGACTTCAAAAATACGTTTTCACTTATTTACATATTTGCCACTGATTTTGGTTTTGCCATAACTTCTCTATTTTAACTCCGATTTGGCCCGTTCAAATTGCGTTAGGTTCGTAATTTCATAATCTACATGTTCATACTACTATTAAATATGTTTTCAGCTTTTAAAATTTGAGGTTAGATTTAATTTATTATTTTATTAAAGGAAATCTTGTTTAATTCATATCTTTTACGTTTTAACTTCGTTTTAGCCCATTCAAGTTGCGTTAGATTCATAGCGACGAGATCTATGAGTTGGTAACAGTGTTTATCATGTCACTATTTTCTGTAATTTCATGGTTTAAACTTTAATTTGAATAATAATTATGCAACTGGATTTTATAAATAAAATGTGATTTGTTTTACTTTAGTATTATAATTCAAACTTAAATTTGACTTAAATTATATTATCTATACAATATCTTATATATGTTTTTATATAATTAAAACACATGAAGCTAATAGTTTTATGAGTAGATCTCTCGGTAGTTGTATCTTTTTAATCGTAGCTCCGATTAGTGTGCCTCTCGCGTTTGTGTGTTCGTAGCGATGCGTAGAATCGTATTTCAAACTCTTTCACTTATTTTTTTATGATTGGTGTACTGATCTAATTTAGATCTATTATTTGCTTCGTGTATGATTGTATGGATGCTTGTGTGGTGCTTTATGATTACGTCCGGTCGATGAGATATACGTGGTGACGAAGAAGAAGAACGTTAAAGATTAAAGCTTACCGAAGGATTGGTGTTTTAAGACAAGTATAGCATGGGATCTTCCTTGTTGTCCTATACACTTTTAATCTCTTAATTCATATTGCATGTGTCTATCTTGACTGTCACTAAGGATTTTCTAGTATTTTGTTATCCTGTACCTTGATACCTTCGGGGTAATGCATTGGGTAGTATGATACTAGTGCTCAACTACAACCATGATCTTGTAACTTGACTAATGGTATATGCAATAAACACTAAAAGATGTTTTTTAGCAACATGGAACAAGGGGGCTAAAGCATTGGGTTGTTTTTAAGGTGCTCTAGATTCCTCTCCCTAAGGACTTATCTGTAAGTGATTATTCAGGACTTACAGTACAACTGTGAGGGCTACATGGCTCTGGCTTTAGCTCAGTATGAGGACCTTTTCTAGCTTGTTAGAGGTTACCCTTATTGGCGTAAGAATGGCTTGACGAATCGGGTATAGGACAGCCTCTACTCTTATGTGTATAGCCGTGATGGAATTGTGCCATTCGACAGGGGGTTCCTATATCTGTTTGCCGAGTGAATCTAATGGTCCTAACTTGTTAGACGAACCTTTGAAAGGCTTCATAGTGAACCATGCCGACCTTTCTTGGTAGTGGGTCAAGAGGTTGGCCGCCTCGGGCGAAAGGGTAAATCACGACTCACAGTAAAAGTGTACAACCTCTGCAAAGTGTAAAACTAGTATATCAGTCATGCTCACGGTCATGAGCGGCCTTGGAACATTTACGGAATAGATGATCACTAATGGTTAATGATGATGAACACTAATGATATGGATGATGAAGATGCTCAATAATTATTACTGTTTATGCTATTCATTAATCATGTTTACCTAATCATGTGTTTATATGGGCTTGTGATAAACTTGTTGCTACTCAATTGCTAAAAGATGACTCATTAAAAGGTAATCGCAGTTAAACCAGTGTCAGCCTTTTGAGCCTCATGAACCACATGTTATATTTGTTGAGTACGACATGTACTTACGCTTGCTCTATATTTTTTTTAAATATTTGGATGAAAATCCCGGATGGGTACCAGATTGCTAGAGTTTGAAGAAGTTAGGCTTGTGATCAACCAGTTAGTTGTCCCTGTGGATTTGGAGTCTTCACCGGAGGATCGAAGTTGTCTTTCCTTTGTTTGCTATCTAAGGTTGTATTCTTTATACTAAGTACGTTATATATTGAGCATTGTCTATTGATATTACCCTTATTTGTAGCTATATGTGAGATTTGACTTTCTGGGCTCACATATGGTGTGTATCTGGTTTTGTTCTTTAAACTGGGTGCTACAAGCCGGCTTAGACACAAGAACCGACAAACTTTGTAAGAAAGACAAGTGGACCATGTATTAATAGTAAAGTGCTAACTACCATATGGGCGGGCTGAGAGAAGGCTGCAAGGATCCTTACAGTCGGCTTGTCGGTTGTATTATTATCCTTGCTCTTATCTGCTGTACTGAGCTGGAAGGTCAAACTGGAAATTTGCTCATTGCTGAGCAGGCAGTTGAATATATATTCACCTGATAGTTCATCAATCTTGCACGGAATGAGCAGTAAATCACCTTTGGGCAATTTATTGGCACATGGAAAGCTGCCTAAAATACTGTCTCCAGAATCCAGATGCAACACTAGGCTGTTTGAATTTCAGTTTGAACTTTTGTATTTCAATATGAAAATTATTTATTTCAATTATGTGCATTAGACATAAAATTTGAATTATTGTGATTGCAAATGAAGATGTGGTAGTGTTTGTATAGGGGGTGTATAGAGAAATAAAAGAGAATGGATTATTGGGGATAGCATATTTGTGACCTGTAAAAGCATCTTCCCTAAATAATCTACCAAGGGGCACTGGGCCATCCTGTTACCACCTTATCCAGGGAGTTTTATTGGGGAACTACCTGTTGTGTTCTCACACCATATTGGTTGCCCTCGCAACTATTACTTCCCTCCGTTCCCAATTTCCAAGTTGTAAGACCTTTATCCTAAGTCAAACTTATTTAACTTCAACCAAGTTTATAGAAAAAAAAATGTTAATGTCCATAATATCAAATAAATGTGTCATCAAAATATATTCTACGATGTATCTAATGAGTCTTGTTTGATGTCGAAGATGTTTGCACATTTTTCTATAAACTTAGTCAAAACTGAAATGACATACAATTTAAAACAGACATAGCATTTTACTTTTACATAATGCTAAGGATAATAATGGCCATGTCTCGAGAAGATAAAGTCTGCTATGAAGAATAGCATCAAGCAGAGCAGATGAAACAAATTTTCTGGAAATAAATGTTCTAAGGTACAGTTATGCCTTCATGTTACATTTTTTCTTTGAACGAAATACCTTCATGTTACATATCAAAAAGGTAAATAATACAGTAGAATCTGAAGTACTAGCAAATACACATTGTAAATTTTATAGAAACAAACTAGATCCAATTGGTTGCTCGGCATGTATGTATATCTAATTATACAAACTAGACTCATTTGGTGGCTCTGGCTCCATGACTACTAAGAACATTCTTTCCCAACATTTTATGATTGAACAGGGCAGTTTAATACAGGAGACAAATATTCTCTAGATATTTCAGAAAACACAATGATATCTACATGGCCGATGGGCAATGGCACAAGTAATCTTACAACACCGCTGTTATGTTTATCTACCGTTATGTGTTCATAGCGACAGTCTAACTTGGACATATCATTCGATTTCCAGTACAAAAGAATTGATTTCTAGTTTCTGAAAAAAAATGTCAGTTTGCTAAGTACATTATATCCAAACTCCAAAGATACAGTGATCAGGTATAAATAATGGTGCCTATTCTGCTATTTGTTCTCTGGTTGCTACAGGCAAAAGGCAACTTATGTTTCAAAAGCATCCTCCAACACAGAGCAGCTGTCATATCTGTGGTAGGGATGAAACCGGATCGAATACTGACAGATATATCCTGCATTCTATCCTATAATTTTTTTGATCTCGCCCTCGCAACAGGATAGGGATTCATGTCGGATATTGATATCTAATATACATATCAGATATTTTGAGTATTCGGATGTACGAATATTAAATGTTCGGATTTAGATATGGACTACACATATAAGGTTTTGACCTTTTAGGGACGGATGGATATCAGGAAATATCCGTCCCGTTTTCACCCCTAATCTTTGTTCAGCACCAAGACTTTTGTGATGCCTCTGCTCAAGATAGTTGCCTTGTCTAGGTCTCTGTACGCAAAAGAAAAGATAGTAAAACAATTAGAAACACAACAGTGTTTTCAAGCCTATCAAATGCCCACAAAGGTAGATAAAACTGCAAAAGAATCCCAGAAAAGAGGAAAGAATCATCTTCCATCCAAATCATCATTCGTAACTTCGATATGATACGATGAGATACACACTAAGACCAATCTTTCAATTTTTAGACCATCGAAATCATTCAAATCCATATATATCTCACAGCATTTGCATTATATAAATAGAAGAGACATATTTAGCTGGCACTAAGACTGTATTTATGATGCAATTGTTTTAGTTCTTTAATAATGCTAAAAATAGGAGCAGGCACGTTGTCTCCAAGGGAAGAAAACCAGCAATAAGGATCGAAAGTAGGAACAGCAGATCGAACATATCCTCTTTAAAAAATGTGTCTATTGCTGGATAGTAATACGGAATATGGTAGGTCAGTAATTATCAATGACATTTAGTTCCAACAACTAAAACACTAGTGACATTTAGTTTTGGTGAGGGAGCCAGCTTAATTTTGTCAATGGTTTAAACATGCAAATTTAAAAAGTATTGCACTCCAAGTCCAATGTCGTTCCAAATACTGAGTACTAAGAGAACATATCATTATCTCATTACCAAAAAAATAATTCACCACATGCAGCTTTCATGTTTCTTGGAGAAAATACTAACCATGACAACAAACACCATTAGTTTATTCCATTTGCCAGTTCATTTTTTGTTCCCTGTTAGTGTACCAATTGTACTATTCATGAAAAAATATTATGTAATGCACAGAAGAATGAAGTTGCAAACTTGTTATCTACAGGATGAATTTTCAAATGACTAACAGTGATTCTTTATGCCCAATTTCCAAAGATAAGTGATTGAACAAAACTAATGAAGCTTCTTGTCCGTTTTGTTCTATTTTTTTGTGAAGGACAATTATGTTGATCTATAGTATCCTCAAACTCAGCAGATATTACAGAGTGTAATAAACATTTTATTCAAACACTACCAGAAAATGGATATTTCATGAGAGGGGCAATTTTTCGTGAGAGTGAAAAACAAACTCTCATGAAAATATTATTTTCATGAGAGTGATGTAAATCCCGCCACGAAAACGTATTTTCATGAGAGTTATTCGACACCGCCCTGAAAATTATAATTTTCGTGATGATAGACTCTCACGAAAATTGCTCTGCAGGCACATCTCCTCGTTTTGGTGGAATAAAACTGCGTTCGCGCCATAGCCCGCCCATCGATTGGCATTCGCGCCTAAGGGGAAAAGAGCCTGCGCGCGGCCAGGCTTTTCTTTTTGGCCTAAGATACACCTAGGGATGAAAACGGATCGGATACGGACGGATATCACCGATATTACATTTGTTTTCATATTTCTGTCCGGATTCGGATTCGAATACGGATAGTGTCAACTATGTCAGATAGGATACGATTGGATATCGACATCATAAATATGCGATTTGAGTATTCGGATACGAATACGGTATCAGATGTTGGATATCCGGACTCGGATACGGATAGATCTCAACCCCTCTAAACGGATTTGATTTCGAATACGGTCGGAAAATATCCGTACCGTTTTCATCATAAATACACCCGACGACACCACCCCTGCAACCCTATCCTCCACTTCAGTCGCTCCTCAGCTGTAGTCGCGCCGTCATCCTCAGACCTCAGCCTCTATCGTGAGAAAAAAAACCGACGCTGCCCTCTCCCGCATGGCCGTGGTGCCTCCGCCGCCGCCGTCCTAGCCGGCAGCCACGCCGCCCTCTCCGGCCGCCGGCGCCCTAGGTCCAACCCATCGTCCCTCAGGCCGCCTCCACTCTTGATCTCTGTCGAAGCTTTGAGGAGGAGAAGGCAGCAGCAATGTCGAGCTAGGTTTGGAGGAGAACGCAGCAGCGACGCCGAACCGAGCTTGGAGGAGACAGGGTCCTGCCTTGCGCTGATCTAGGCTTCCTGCTTCAATCGGAGTGAGGTAATAAAGCTTCATCTGTCCCCCCAATTTTCTGTGCTGTGCTCTACCCATATGAGGATGTTTGATGCATTTCACATACTGTTTTGCTTAGTGTTGCACTGAACTCAATTGGGATTATATAAATTGTGTTGTGTCTAGTATCAATTTTGCAAGATCTGGTAGACTGGTACTAAATCCAACATTTGCCTCACATCTGAACTTAAGTGATGCTATGCTGTGTTCATTATTAATTTGCATTGGTCCATATATACTGAGAATCAAGTTTTTTGTTCAATGTATATTAGAATATCAAGCCCTGATATTCGATTGTATGCTGTAGAAAAATAATGTTGTTTATGGCTGGCTGTTCGCTGCTGTATATATGCAAACATCATGATTTGATTGTATTGGATTGTTTGTTAAATCTGTAGAAAATATTGTTCTTCTTTGTTTGATAGCCGTGTGAATTTGTTCTATATCTAAAATCAGAATTTTTTAATAAAACCAGAACAAAAGGAATGGCTAGGGAGCGGAACGTGATTGGATGTACACTGGTTGGTCTCCTACACAGCCCCCCTCTAATGATTGGATAGACAATACCAACCAGTTTTTGGATCGTGCCTTCTCTATGCCTAATCTAGTTGAAGACGGCACCATTAAGTGTCCTTGCGCGGTATGTTGCAATTGTGTTAGGCACAATAGGTTAACAGTAGAGATGCTGTGTAGAGTTGGCTTTAAGGAAGACTACAGAATATGGACAGCACATGGTGAGGGACTTGCCGGTACCTATGTTGAAGGTGGACATGATGAGAGTTTACCTAAAACTGACCACATGGATGAAATGTTGGCCAGCCTAGTTGGTGAGCATCCACCACCAATTGATGAGAAGCCACCTGCCTATGCTCGAGCTTTTTATAGGATGGTACAAAACATTGATCAATTAGTACATGAGAATACATCACACTCATCCCTATCTGCTATGGCACGCCTGCTAGCATTGAAAGCACAGTATAACATGTCAATTAGACACTTTGAGGCAAACTTAGAATTAATCCATGAACTATTGCCTCCAGAATCTAAGTTGCCCAAGGACTTCTATCAGTCAAAGAAGCTATTTGAGGGTCTTGGTATGGCATATGTCAAAATTGATGTTTGTTATAATAACTGCATGCTTTACTACAAAGATAATAAAAACAAAGACAAGTGTGATGTTTGTGGTTTGTCTCGCTATGAAGAAGGTAATGGCTGAGTGCCACGTAATGTGTTGCGGTACCTTCCCATCACAGATAGGATGCAGAGGTTATATTTGCATAAGAACACGGCAGAGCTATTGCGGTCTCACAAGCCATGCATTTCTGGCAAAATGGTGCACCCTTGTGATGGAGAAGCGTGGCAAAAGTTTGAAAAAGACTTTCCAGACTTTGCTAGTGAACCTAGAAATGTGCGTCTTGCTTTTGCAACAGATGGTTTTACCCCCTTTGGTTTCATGGCAGCACTTTACTCTTGTTGGCCAGCGTTTGTTACCCCCTTTGAATTTTCCACCATGCACAATCATGAAATCAGAATACATATTTCTTTCCCTTGTGATCCCAGGTCCTAAACATCCTGGAAAGAAACTAGGCATTCTAATGCAACCTTTAGTTGATGAATTAGTGAGTTTGTGGGAAGGGGTAGACACTTGGGATGCTTCAATCAAGAAAACTTTTAAAATGCGAGCAGCGTATTTATGGTCAGTCCATGATTTCCCTGCTTATGGCAGCTTTGCTGGATGGAGCACACATGGTAGGCTTGCATGTCCAGTGTGCTTAAGTTATATTAAGGCATTTACACTTCGTCATGGTCACAAGGCTTGCTGGTTTGATTACCATGGACATTTCTTACCTATAGAACATGAATTCAGATTCCAAAGTAATGCATTTCGTAAGGACACAGTGGTTCTTGATGAGGCTCCAAGGCTTTTAACAGGGGAGGAAATCTTTGCCCAAATGAGCAAATTCGTAGATGACAAGAAAAACTATGGTAAATTGCACAATTGGACCCATGTTTCTGGGCTTTGGCAACTTCCATATTTTAAAAAATTGTTGCTGCCACACAATATTGATGTGAATGAGAGAAATGTAGCTGAAGCTATTTGGTATACTTGCTTCGATGTACCAGACAAGACTAAGGATAATGCCAAGGCAAGGAAAGATTTAGCTGATATTTGCAATCGTCCAACACAACATTTGAAGATGACCAAGATGATCTGCCTGAATATGCACCTAATGACCCAAATGATTTTTAGATTACAATTTTCTTAAAATAAAATTGGTTGTACTACTATGTAATGTACTGCTAGAAGTAATGTAATGCTCAATGTTTACTACCTCTTTTAGAAGTTGTATGTGTTGTTGTATATTTACTACCTCTGCTAGAAGTTGTATGTGTTGCTGGATGTATTTTCATCTAACATTCAGTTTTCGCTTATTGTATTTGTGTTGTCCCTCTAAAATATGTGCTCTTTTCATCTAACATTCAGGTTTCATTTATTGTATTTGTGTTGTGCCTCTAAAATATGTGCTCTCTAATCTACATTTTGTAATAATGCAGGACATGTACGGGCTTCGACACAGGGGGCTTGCAAAAAAAGGCCATGCTGTGCCACCAGTGGGAACTCCAAAGGGATCAATGCTGATGGTGGCATTGCCAGCTCTCAAAGACCCACTAGCGGGAACTCTCAAAGGACCATTGATGATGGTGGCGCTGCCAACCCTCAAAGACCCACAGAGACCATTGTAGATGGTGGCACTGCCAACTCTCAAAGACCACCAGTGGGAACTCTCATGGAACAAATGCTAATGTTGGCACTGTCAACTCACAAAGAGTCGCTGATGATCAAATCGACACACAAATAAGCATTGGTGGTTGTCTTGGCTCTAATGATGGTGCAAGTGGCTCTTTATTGGTTAGGAATGAACCTCCAAAAAAGGTAAGAGGGCGAGGGAAAAGAAATTTGATAGAATTCAGAGTGCCTCCACCTAATGAGAAGGTTATGCTAAAGCCTGTGGGTGATCGTTGCGTATATGCTAAAATATTTTTGCTACTATTTCTGCTACCCTCCAGTGTGTTACTAGTACTAGGATGTGCACTGTTGGTTCAATATTTATCATTTTTTCCGCCGAAACCCTTTTGTAACTAGTCTACAACCTGTAGATGTTTGTGGTACTAGGATATGCACATGATATCTAGATAATATAACCAATTAGACTACTACCTCATAAATTTGCAACCTGAGATGCTATATTCTTTGTTACAGTCAATTCACCTATGTGAACTACAACCCTAGAGACTACAAGTATGGTTCACAAGTTGGAGTTCTTATCAGACGGCTGTACCCTGGAATGGTCGATATCCGTGATGAGGGAGGCAGATTTGTTGAAAGACGGGCAGCAATGTCATGGCATGACTATTACTGCAAAAAGGATAACACTGGAATAACATATGCCAAACTAGTCAAGTGTGAATTCAAGTTAAGTCGAGCTGATGCGAGAAAAGCTGACCGTAATTTGGATAAGTATCTACATAAAAGAGTTTCTGATTTGATATATCAAGCTCATTTGGATACTGTTAAGTTTCATGCAAAATGCAATGACAATCAAGCACGCACCATACATTTTACAGAAGAAGAATACATAAACAGCAAGCTAGCGTGGTGTGCTCAAGATGCTTGGTGCTATCTGTCAAAGTATTGGGCAAGTGAGAGGTACATGGAAAAGAGGAAGATAGCTCAAGCTTCATGCCTAAAGTCTAAAGATGCTGCTCAGAACAGGGGAGGTTCGAGGCCATTTGCAGAGACAACAATTGCTGATATGAAATCCTTATTCTTTCGTGGTCTTGTATGAAATCACAGTTTTCAAAGATTAGGAAATTTACTTGGGTGGTCATGTAGGAATATAAATTTGGCCCTAATAAGGCTAGCACTATGAACACATGCTGTAATGAAGTATGGATTCAAAAAAGTGGACAGCACTGGAAAAAAACGCTCACATTCCCAGTCGGAAAGCACAAAAGCATTCGGTATGTATTTCACCCAATATATTTATGCAAAATTAACTTGAAACATGTATGTGAGCAAGAAAAATTGAACAATCTTTAGAAGTGAGACAGTCTGTAGACAAATATTAAAAAAATTTAATAATCTCTAGAAAAGAGACTATCTGTTTATTAACCTGAGACACATGCTGTAATGATGTGTATTGTTGTGTTTTAACCTAAGACAAATACTCACATGTGTATTAACCTATATGAATCTGACCTGAACATGTGGCTATAGGCTGTATGGAGAGTCAACAAAAAAAACTGCGGAAAATACATTGTCTGATTTTTACTATAGTTTTCATTTAGCCATAAACAGCCTAAAAGGTCGAGGGAGGCAAGAATCTGCTTTCTTACTATATATCAATGCTGAGTATTTTGTTTCAGGCTAACTACAGTACAAGAACACAGCTACCTGAGAATTCAAAAAAATCTAGATGTACAAGCATTGTATGTTATGGAACGTGGAATGGCCCATGGCAAAGTGCCAATAGGTGATGGTTGTGTGGATAAGAAAGCACTTAGCAACAGCTAAATCCCATCGTTCTTCAGCAAGCACTGCTGCTTATCAAAACATGGTAGATGAATATGAGCAGTTGAAGGAGAGGAATGATGCCTTTGAACGAACAAATAAGAAATTGAATGAGAATAATGAGATTCTCATTGAGGAAAATGGTGTTAACCGTGAACTTATGCTGGTAATAAACAACACCTTTTCATTCAACAACTTATTGATCATATGCAATGATTTCATGTGCCTACACATCAAAATTTTTAGAGAATTTTTGAAGATCTTAATAAGCAAACACCTGCTGATCTAATGGACCGTCTAGCAAATCTTGAAGCCTATCGTCATCAGGTAAATGTGGTTCTATTCACCAAACCTGAACCTAGTTTACCACAAAAATTAGTTAGTACTCTACAGAAAAACGGGATGAACGTAATCTGAAATTGCAAATAAATATGAGGCTTATGATAACAAGGAGTTTAAGTCTTTATTTGAAAGGGCTAATCGCCACAGGCGAACAAGATCAAGAACTGACGGTCCTGGTTCACAGCAAGCAGCTTTGGCGGCACAATTGCAGCAAAACGATGTCTGTTTCACGAGGAAATCAAGAACTAAACAAAACACAAACCCTAAGGAGAGCGACAACTTCTATTTATAGAGTCTTGGGCGTCACACCCCTAGACGCGCCCTCTAATGGACCCAAACACGATACACGGTCCAACGGACCAAAAGACGGTGTCGTAGCACCCTAGTAGATTCTAGATGCTGACTTGTTTCGATGATTCCCGTTGATTCCGAAGGTATTTTGACATGATACCACTTGGATTGGCTTCCTTATCAAATGAGCTTTCCAACCATATGTTGATCATCGAAAACGGAGTCCGGATGCGTCCTGGGTGACCAGTTTAAGGCAGACTGGTCCTAGAGGCCGAGACTGACTTGAACTTGAGTTGCTTTGGGCCTCCACCTCGGGGACTCGAACCAAATTAGCCTCGGGTCTCCTTCTTGACTTGGACACCCTTACTGGCCTCCTACCCCTCCATACCATGCACCAAACATGGTCATATGCATGGGTGTCATGTCCTCATCATCCTCCCCTTCTTGATGAAAAGCCATCCTCGGTGTCGATTGTGCTTGAAACTGATCCTGCACAACACAAAGGAGAACGGGGTTGCGAAGATAAAGGGAACTGAAATAATTGTGAGAAAGAATGTGACCATGTTTTCAAGTTTCTAGCATGTCATCTCGCATAAAAATTTTGGCAAGCATGTAGACTCCATGATCCGAATGCACACGATGTATGTCAACACTATCCTGCAAAAGATTAGAACTAACCAAAGACAATGCAAGAATAGATGGTCTAATAGACATAGGTAGCAACCAACAATGCTCCCCTTCTTGGAAATGAACTTGTTTCTTTGAGGAACATGAGAAAATATTTGTATTATTATGGCTGCCCTCTAAACGATCATAATCTTGTATAGCAAAAGGAGAATTCATATTACTATGAATGTATACTCGATGTATCATATATTGTCCCTTGTTATTATATTTGCCAATAACATGATATGTGTGTTTAGAAAACCAATGTAAATCAGCATATTTAAAAAGGCTCTCCTCCAAACAATCTAGGTTACAAAAAACATCAAATTCAATGTAACCCAAAGTATGTAAAGAAGACAACTGTTTGAGCTCATCAGTTATAGTAGCAATATGAATAACATGTTTATTTTCAGTGCAAGTGGTTGGTTCCAAAATATGTAAAACTGAAGCATTATCAACCAATTCATCTTTATCACAAGGAACATCAAGCAAATTATCATGGGACAAAGATAAATTAAAAGAGGGTTCCACTAACAATTGCTCTATGATAGCATGGTGTGTGGAAGAATTTAGTATATTAAAACAATTCTCACCTTCTGTGAGTGTAGCACCATGGACATTACCTGTGTTCTCAGCAGGAGTAATAGGTGCATTGTGAAGTGATTGTTCTGAATTTGCATATGAGGTTGTGAGCTCCTCATTTTTTTTATGTCATCCTCTCGCTTATGTACATTATCCTACAGAAGGTTAGTCATAGCAAGAGGAATAATAACAGACTCATCCTCTAAATGGTGCACCTCAGCATATGAAGTCAAAACAGGAGGTGGATTAACAAAGGTTTTCGCATAAAGAGTTTCATATCATTCCAAGTTTGAGGTTTATCAGAAGGATCTAAAGACTCCCATTAAGATAAAGCAGAATGTCATAAAACACTAGCTGCATTTGTTACCTTCCTCCTTGGACATATAAAACGAGTAGCAAATATGTTATCTATGGCAATTTCCCACTCCATGTACTCATCAGCACCTATACCATCATAAGTCGGTGGATATGAATAACCTGTCATTGTTATAAGACAACAAAAGACAACATAAAAGTATTGTCCCTATCAACTACTTAGGTTGTGGACAAGTAAAAACAAGGCACTCAACTCTCAAGCGTCTTACCACGGTTTTACAAGTGTTCTTACCAAAGCACCAGGCGGTGCAATCGGTCGGTGACTGTGATACTATTGTAACTTGAGTGTAACAGTTACAAGGCAAACCTGTACTTAGTTAGAATAAAGTGGAGCTTGGACAGGCACAATATAGTAGCAAGGAATAGCAAAATTCACAACTAAATAGCAAAGCTGAATAAGTATCCCAAGTACTTGTCTTAGTTGCTGGCCTACTCAAGTTCCAAGTACCAGATGTATTAAGTGATGTGAATAGCAGGAATATGATTAGGAACAAGGCAGAAATCAGCACACGCAAACACAGCTCAAATGATGCTCTCTACGTGCTCCTCTAGATATTGTTCCACTTTTGCCCCTATCTTTTTTTCTCTATTTTTAGGCTGTTGTTGTTTTTTAGGATTCTTTGACTTTTTCTTTTTATTTTTTTGATATTTTTTCTTCACTTAGGAGCACAAAAGAAGTAACCACAGAAAATATGAGCTTAAACAAGTGAAAGACGTGGCCTGTGGAAATTTCAGAAGATGTGCTTAAAATCGACAAAAAGCTTGTGACCACGAAAAGAGGATCTTGTGACCAGTTTTTTACCAAAATAAAAATTTCCAACCCCGACAAGTCGGGGGATGAATGGATCCAAAAAATTTTTTGATCGATTTTGATATATGGAATGTCGAAATCCGAGTTCGTATATGAAAACTAGACTAGTTTTACGAACTGACTCCGAATTAGAGGACAAAACGGGAACAATGCGCGCAAAATTGGTCACGGCAGCAAGGATTTGATGGAAACAGTGAAGACAAGTATAACAAATTAGATGGCGTGGACTAGGGTTTGATGGATATAAAGGAATCACAACAAGACTTGAAGGTGTTCACGGATTATGATGAAAAACAAAGGGAAAAACACAAACTGGACTCAAAATCGATCTAAAACCAGCAACCAGAGCTTGACCTAGGGCACAAACTCAACCATGCGACACAGAGACGAAATTGCACGGCACAACAAGGCTATAGGATAGGAAATATGTGGCGGTGTATATTTTTTTTGGCTTTTTCTAGACTAGATAATACAAAAACAGTAACAATCTAAAGGGAAAAATAAAGTTATACCTAATGGGCAACAAGGTCCCTGATACCACTTGATGTAGACTAGGCCTGATCTTCCGAAAGGTATGATAGCGTCGATTGGTGGAGACTCGACGTTCACAATCTAGGCTTCAAACCAAGATTGATTCAGACCCCCACAACCGTTACACCACTGCTCTGTTGGTTATCAACCACGCGAACGCGATTGACCTCGCCGAAAAGGCTTTCCTGCAAGCGAATCGAGAACACAAGCAAGAACGGGATGAACGCAATCTAAAATTGCAAATAAATATGAGGCTTATGATAACAAGGAGTTCAAGTCTTTATTCGAAAGGACTAATCGCCACAAGCGAACAAGATCAAGAACTGGGGTCCTGGTTCATAGCAAGCAGCCTTGACGGCACAATTGCAGCAAAACGATATCTGTTTCACGAGGAAATCAAGAACTAAACAAAACCTAAATCCTAAGGAGAGAGACGGCTGCTATTTATAGAGTCTTGGGCGTCACCCCCCTGGACGCGCCCCCTAATGGGCCCAAACACGATACATGGTCCAACGGACCAAAAGACGGTGTCATAGCACCCTAGCAGATTTTGGACGCTGACTTGTTTTGTCGATTCCTGTTGATTCCGAAGGTATTTTAATGTGAGACCACTTGGATTGACTTCCTTATCAAATTAGCTTTCCAACCATGTGGATCATCGAAAATGGAGTCCGGATACGTCCTGGGTGACCAGTTTAAGGCAGACTAGTCCTAGGGGCCGAGGCAGACTCGAACTTGAGTTGCTTTGGGCCTCCACCTCGGGGACTCGAACCGAATTAGCCTCGGGCCTCCTTCTTGACTTGGACACCCTTGCTGGCCTCCTACCCCTCCATACCATGCGCCAAACATAGTCATATGCATGGGTGTCATGTCCTCATCATGTTGCAACACCATGTAGTGTTGCAAACCATAATATAACCAACCATAGTGGGTGTTGCAATAGTAACTATTGCAACACAGCCGATGTTGCCAGAGGTACCTATTGCTACATATGTAAATAGTGGAAATAGATGCACTAGCAACGAAAATGGTTTTTTTGCAAAAGGCCTTATTGCCACGCTTCAATAACATTGCATTAGATGGACCCTCTGTTGCCATGCTATCTCTGTGATTGCTATATGCCACACCCCAAAATTTTTGATTTTGGGTTGTGCATAGAAAACACTAATTAAAATAAATGTTTTGATATTTGGATAAAATTTCCTAAGCCCCATTCATATAGGAGCCTCCGGCACTGGGTCTTTCCTTTTTTAGTTTAGGATAGCGTCAATTAGTTATAGGAAAAATGTGAATGTTCATACTTTTCTGAACTAATTTGATGGGCTATTGCTTGATGTGATATTTGCTTGTTGTTTCTTTGTGTGTTGAGAGTGAGCAAAGTCTTTATAATGCGTTTAGTAGGTCAATTTTCGTTCTCCGGCATGTCTTTATCTTTTTCTATAATCAAATTCTTTGTTTATCGGCTCAGGTTTTCATTGGGAGCTTCCTAAAATCTTTTATTTGTAACACAAATCACTCCTTTCAGTTCCTCGTTCGTCAATCAATCTCTACAAACTTCTTGGAAAATTTTCTAGTTTTTTCTAGAACTTGTTCCTACTTGTCTGTGAGCATAAATTAATTTTTAGATTCTCTAAAATATCTTATCATGAGCTCTAAATACTTTATTTGGGTTCCTCATGTTCCATAATTTCTATGGAAATTTTCCTCGAATTTTTAGAGCATTCGGAGTATTTTTCATGGCTTAAATAATAATTCTAGACTTTTCTAGAATTATTTTATCCATGAAATTAATTAATTCCGAAAATAATAAATCTCTCATTTTTTCCAACGCTCAAAGCTCATGTGCAATAATCCTAATAAATCCTAAAGGCACATGTCTTTATTTACTAATGGGCTTTAATGTTTATTTAGACCTATTAGTAAACATGGAGGGTGCAACATCAATTAGTACTATATTGCTAATTGATGTAGATGTGGGGAGTTCTCCTCCTTATATATATGTACCAATCTCTTGGGGCCCTAGTTTGGAAAATCCCTCGTGTAGTAAATTAGATTTTTCTCCTCCATCTCTTGTCGCCATCCACCGGTCCACCGTCATCTCGGCCTGTTCCCCACCCACCGGCCAGAGCCCTACCCTGCTGATTGACCATGTCATGGAGGCCTTCACATTCTGTACATGCACAAGGTTGAAGACAAAGTAATTACGAGTTTGCCACTGGTTTGTATTATCTCCGCCGTTTCTTCGTTTTAATTCCGATTCGGTTCGTTCAAGTTGCGCTCCGCCGTTTCTTCGTTTTAATTCCGATTCGGTTCGTTCAAGTTGCGTTAGATTCGTGTTGATGCGCTCTACGCATAAATGCTAATTTTTTTGTGTCACTTGTTTTTCCATATATAGTTAAATATTAAAATGATTTAATGTTAATGCAACTAGTTTTATAATTAAAATCAATATAGGTTTTCTACTGCATTGATTTATATACAAATATTAATATGATTATGAATTGCTAATATAAATATGATTTTCAATTATAAATTTTCTTTGCTTAAACAGGCATCATGTATAGCTTGTTTAGATGTTCCCATATATTTATTTATTTTGCAAAGTTAAAGTTTAACTTGCTTAATAAATTACGTGATAATATTTATAAGATAAAATATGGTCGGCTTCAACTCGATTTTATGTATAAATATGATTTGTTTAAACTGAATTAATGACTCTTCCATGTTTTTGTTTAACTAAAATAAATCAAGCTTATAGTTGTAGGCTTTTTCTTTTAATAATATAAACTCCTGGTAGTCGTTTGTTTTTACGATAGTTTTGGTTCCGATGTTTCTTGTGATCTCGTAGCACTAGCTCTCTTTTAGTATGTTGTTTTATCTCGTGTGGCATACCGCTCTTAGTTGTCTTCTTGTATGTGTGCTTGGTGTGCTACGATCTGCGAGTAGAAGGAGAGCTGTCCGAAAGCGTTGGAGACTGAAAGAACAGAAGATTGAAGGTTCTATGAGGAGTTGATCATTAGATGTAAAGCAAGTGAAAGGCAAGTATAGCATGGGATCTTCCTTATTGTCCTATTCACATTAATCACATTTTAATCATACTGCATGTGTCTACCTTGACTACCACTAAGGATTTCCTAGTACTTTGTTATCTTGTACCTTGATTTCTATGGGTTTATGCATTTGGGTAGTATGATGCTAGCGTTCAATTAAATAACCATGATCTTGTAACTTAACTAATGGTATATGCAATAAACACTAAAAGATACTTTTTAGTAACATGGCTCAAAAGAGCTAGAGCATTAGGCTGTTATTATGGTTCTCTAGATTCCTCTCCTTAAGGATTTATCTGTAAGTGGCCAACCGAGACTTACAGTACAACCATGAGTGCCACATGGCTCTGGCTTTAGTCAAGTATGAGGAACTTTTCTAGCTTGTTAGTGGTTACCTTCATGGCGCAAAAGGGGCTTATTGAATCGGATATAGTGCGGCCTCTATCTTTATGTGTATAGCCTGTGCGGAATGTGCCATTTGAAAGGGGAGCTCTACATCTGTTTGCCAATTGGAAACCTAGCGGTCCTAACTTGTTAGACGAACCTTTGAAAGACTTCATAGTGATCCCTGCCTGGTCACCTTAGAAGTGTTTTGAGACTAATTAACCTGGGCATATGAGTATCACGGCTCATGGTGAAAGTGTACAACCTCTGTAGAGTGTAAAACTAGTATATCAGTCATGCTCACGGTCATGAGCGGCCTTAGAACTCTTACGGAATAGATGATTATTAATGGATAATTAATTGTTTGTGCTATTCATTATTCATATTTACCTGATCATGTGTTTATATGGGCTTATGATAAATTTGATGCTACTCAATTGCTTACAATTATGACTCACTAAAAGCTAATCGTAGTAAACCAGTGTCAACCTTTTAAGCCTCATAAACCCCATATTATATTTGTTGAGTACGACGTGTGCTCACCCTTGCTATTTGCCCCACACCTCAGTCTGTAGTAAAGTTGCTCAGAAGATTGATGAGGACACAAAGGAGTTCCTACAAGATTGATAGGAGTGCTAGGCGTATGTTACCCTAGTCAGCCATCCCTGTGAAGAATAGAGTTTGAAGATTAGTTACCGTTCCGCGATACTCTAATGTAAGTGTTAATATAGCTATGTATACATTATTTAATAACATTGTTTCTGATACTATTCATTCTATTGTTGTATGTGTGGACTTCCTAGGCACACATATGGTGAACCTAATTTTGTCTTTAAAACTGGGTGTGACACTATAGGTGGAACCCTCTATTGCCACGATAAATATTTGGTTGCTATAGTTACCCTCTCTATTGCCAGACTATCTATGTGATTGCCATAGGTGGAACCCTTTATTGCCATGACAAATATTTGGTTGCTAGAGGTAGCCTCTCTATTGCCACACTAAATATTGCGGTTGCTATAAGTGGAACTCTCTATTGCCATGATAAATGTTTGGTTACTAGAGGTTTTCTCTCTATTGCCACGATCAATACTTGGTTACTATACTTGAACCCTCTATTGCCATACTTACTATTGTGTTGCACTACAGTTTGTAGACTCTATTGCCACGCCACTGTTTCGTTGGTATGAGGTTTTTTGCCACACCATTTGTTTGCTGCTATAGCATATATTGCAATGCCAAATTATTATGCCGATGGTCCATATTGCAACACGTTGTTTGGTAGCTTCAAACAATAATTGGACACTAAAAAATATATGATGAATGAAGCATTTAGATATCCATTAAACCAAAATATGCTTTGTTCGTACAAATCATTAATAAAACCATCCAATGTCAAAATTAGTCGATAACACAAGCAAAACTTTAACACATGGTATCTGACACACACTAGCTAGTTTGAACATATCAAAATGTAATGAGCTATGTCTAGCACTGTAACAATGGTTGGCTTGACGTTGACCGTCCCATCACTTGTGCGCTCCACTCAAACTCTATCTTGCTCCTGGAAAAAATCATTAACATTAGTATATGCAATAGGTAAACTGAAATTGTTTTATTTTGGCAACAGTGGGATGGACTGAACCATTTTGAAGGTAAGCAATTTGGAATTATAAATTAAAGAGTAATGGGATTGCAAATTTGTTGATTCATTCAAAGTAAAATTATCCATCGAAAGACCATATGATCAATTCCTTTTTATTTCTCAAATGACCAACTTTCAATTAATGAATGATCTTCGACAATAAAAAATTCCTTCTGTGACTAACATGAGCAATAGCAAGGCAACTTCAGAACAAGCTAATAAAATGTCAAGAGATAGTCACGACAGGAGGCACTAAGTGATCTTGGCTAGCACGATTGTTCATAGGCTTAGCAGTAGGTGTTCATGCCAATTAAAGAAAGGAACAACTAATATCCACTCACAGCAAGCCAAAAGTCTAGACTAATTTAATCAGAGAACCAAACGCAAGCAGCAACAAGTACATAATATTTTTATACCACAACAGAATAGCTGCCTAACCAATTCCGTTGATAAATATGGCACAAGTAGTAGTAGGAACAAAGATGATAAAGAGATTGGCTTACAAAACTTACAATCCAAACCCTAGATAATTTTCTTGCATTCTCAATCATATTGATGAGGAAAACAAAAATAGAAAAAAGCTCCTAAAGACTAATAGATTTTGCTTGCATTCTTAGTCATATTGATGAGGAAAACAAAAACAAAAAAAAACTCCTAAAGACTAGCAGGTTTGCAAAAAAATGTAGAATTATTCAAAAGTAAAATTACCCATGAAAACGTTACATGATCAAGCCTACAAGTCAATCAAGTATATACAAAATCACCTGTGCAGCTTGTTGATTCCTTTTGGACCATAATGCTCGTTTCTTAGCAGCATAATACTTCAGTGCTTTTGTAGTAATAAAAGTAACTATCGTATTCCCTCCTTTGCTTTGGGTTGTTTGTGACTTATTCGCAGCACTAATTCTAGTTGTGCGAGTAGTACTTGTACCTGCCGCTGCGGTAGCTACAAGTTGTGTTAGCGGCGGGCTTCTACCTGGGTTATCCTATGAATCAATAGTTGGAGGAAAAATTAGGCCCCATATTGGACATGACAACATTAAACACTCTTCAGTTCTCAAACTACCTGCTGATGTGATATTTCTTTACTTTTTGTAGTTGTTACATTTCCTTCCACCATGATTGTTGCAGCAACAGCCTCTGCAATTTCCCCCCATGTTTATTAGCCTACATTTACATTTTGGTCAGAAAAATCATGAGTGTAGTTTGAAAGTACAAAAATGATGTTTACGCATTCAAATTTCAGCAGATATGCATAATGTCTACACCAAATCAACGCCTTTGCAATATATGAGAACTAAACTACTACCAGCATGGTTTGTAGCCAACTAACTCAGGCATTGATTTCAGTTCAACAAACTATCAAAAGATTAAACCAGCGGCAGGTATAGAACCTAGAGACACATAAACACATTAACTAAATCTATTGGGCAAGTTAAGATTTTACATTACTATTACCTGTTGTAATGATGCTTGTCCTTGTGCTGCTTGCAACATTGACATAAACTCTTGCCTAAGTGCTTCTCTATCGACCTCTCTTGCCTTCATCATTTCTTCCATCTGACGCCTATGTTCTTCCCTTTCGGCTTCCCTTTCAGCCTCTTGAGATTCAATTCTTTCTTGTAGCTTTGAAAACATGTCCACAAGTGCCGTATCCTGACGGACGCAGTACTGGTATTCCTCAGACAATAGCTGCCTTCTAGTTGGATACCTTGCCAAGTATCCATTAGCAAGGATCTTGGTTGATTTGCATTTTCTTGTTTCCTTGTAGGCTGACTGAAAAATCTGGTTTTGCTCCACGTGTGAGATGATGTTCGCATCTCCATTTGTTTCCCTCTCCAAAATTTTGCTGCTTGCATTATCCTAACAAAGAGATTACAATAAAAGTAGTTAATTGAAAATGTAATTTTAGGCGTTCACTTTGCATCACTTAATAAGGTTTGTACAAACTGTATACTCACATAGACATCCCTAGATTCTTGGCTTGTCCATCATCCATTCTTACTGTGTGTCAACATAAAAAGCTCCAAATCATTTGGCTCATCACCAGTTACTGGGTCCCTCTAATTTGGCAAGAATGTAACAAATTAGCTATATTTCATCATGTAAGGAAGCATGGACATGTGCTTTTAAAGTTATTACCTGCTCATAGCTACACCGAGAAAAAGACTTTAATCCTGTCAGATGGTGTATCTTTACATTCTGCCAATTCTGAGAATTCTTGCTGCTAATCCTCTGCACAAGGAGTTGATTCTAAAAAAATAGTGCAGTGCTCGAAACATAGCCTTTATTTCATCAAGTGCAATTGGCAAGAATAAAATAAATGTCATCAAACCTGAAATTCTTCACTACCAAAATACAACACAAGATAGTGCCATTCAACAATGTCCAACTCTTCTAGCTTGTGTCTCATTCTCTCCCCATAGGTGGTGTACGCCCTATACATAGCACTAAATGTTGAGCGCCATCCTTTGTAACGCTCATTTGCGATGGTCCATATCTTTTTCCTATTTTCCTCGTTATCCTCAATGTCCCACTTATGTTGTTCAACATAAAACATAAATACTAGGTCACTTCTTAAATAATTTGATAACAAAAAATGTGTACACAACCAAAAACAAATCAGAAGTTTACCATCATATCAGATGCTATTGATTTTTTTACATCTTCGTGGATATCTCTCCATGTTCTCACTCCAATGAGTGGTGCTTTTTTCCTTATAAACACTACTATTTCATCAGTAAATATGCGTGTGTTCTCACCTGCAGCTCCTCCAAGTCTAGAGAATTGGAGTTTAAGCTTCTGACTGCCCTGCCTGGATCTCTTGTGGGTGGCTGCCAATCCTTTCATGGTACCTCGTGCCTTCCTCTTTTGGGAGTCTTGTCAATCGAAACAATATACAATGCAAGAGATTAATTAAAATCATTTACATAGAGACAACTGAATTGAACCTCAAAATAAAATCACAATAAGCATTACTTACTATTTCCCTGTGTTTTCTCACACCGAGCATGAGATGGTAGGTTCAGAGGTGGTGTTGGATTGCTATCTTGACTTGAATTTAGTAAATCTATCTGATTCCTACGGTTGTCATGCACATGCAGACAATAGGTCACATGTGTAAGCTATAAATGGTTTGCGAAGGACTGATAATAATTTTGGGAAAAGTTGTTATATTACTAATATCATCAAGTTGTCCTTGCACCCTAAACCATTCTTTGTAAGTCTTGACTGTGTCTTCCCTGTATATATCTTTAAAATCTACGAAAACCATGCTGATATCAGTGATGTGGCCATTGCAATATAATATAATATAACCATTTAGAATAGGGCTGCAACATTACTTACCCATTCATTGGCCCTCTTCCTGCATATTGTTAAGCCACACCTTGTAATCATCAATTGACTCATCTGTGGAGTCTTCACTAATTGATGCCATTCTTGGCAATTTAATGGGTGTTATCTCTACATTTCGCTTTGTTATTTGATTCCTTGACAATACTAATCTGACCTCCCTCTCCTCCGCATTACTTGATAACATTGCATTTGTATCAACATCATATTCGATCTCGTTTAGTGTTGCTACAGCATTACCACATCTCTTATAGTATAAGTAGTCCCTGGCACCATACCCCAAATTTGATTTCATTGTTATTAAGTTACCAAATGTGATCGAATCCTTGTCTATTGTATACTGAGCAAATTCTTGTCCCCCCAGTGCCCCCTTGCAAGTGAAAGACATAGTCCATGTTTGTTCCGAGCTGTCACATAATATAATGAGAAACATAAGCACAGGTGATAAAACAATATTTAAAGAAGGAACAACTTGAGAATGGCTTCGGGGAGGATTAACATCTTTTTGGGACAGGTGATGAAATAATGGAACACATCAGATGCAAAGGAAAAGGCATTTCTTGATTCAGATAATAGCATATAGTAGTCTTCATCAAACTGATTGCTGAAAACCAGTGCATACACAAGCTGGAAGCCACAACCAGAATCTAAACATACTTGGAATAACAACTGTGCTGTAACTGAAATTATTTTATGAACTTTAGCTAATACGAAAAGGCATTGCATAAACCAGCCAAAGCATGTCAGCAAAAAAATATAGTCTCAGCTTGCGTTTCACCTTTCCAATTTCCAGCAACATGGTTACAATAAACTGTAAAATCTTTTAACAATAAACTGCAAAACCATTTAACTTAGAGCGGAAGGAATTGATTGGGCTGTTGCAGAAGCCTTGGCCTTTGCAACACTTATAGTGCTAAGCAAACATATTAGGCTATGTGGATTGTACTTTTGAGAAAAAAAATCAGAAAGAGCCTCTAGGGCAGGATATGATGTGCATTGTTTGGCGAATTCATGGTTCGTGTAGCTACCTGAAAACATCAAAAGTCTGTACTCTAATAGACTTTTTTTTTAAAAAAAAGTGTAACCTGAAACTTTTATTCAGATGACAGATGTATTATAGTTATACATATGAATATTAGACACTTCTTTCTACTCTGTTAGGCTCCAAAGGAATGCATCAAGCATCCAAACATAGATGGCAAAATTAATCTCACAAGTACTACATGAGAAGAATAAAATCAAGGAGCTCTGTCAGTCAGTTAAAAAGAGAGCATGAATCTAATACAACTAATCCTATTTTTAGGTTACAGTTCAGACACTTGCATACCAAGTAGACATAATCTGAACCATTTCTAAGCTGGAGTATGGTTACAAATATATGAGAAAAACTGCATAGCCAGGTGCGCTTGGGGAAGGGAGGGGATATTTTGTGCCCTTACCTACCATCTGTCTGAGAGGAACGCCGGCGACTTTCTCGTCCTTGGCTGGCGTCACCTCCATCTTCATCGGCAAGAGTTGTCGCCGTCCTGGACAAAGGTGTCCGAAAAAGCGACATCGTCGCCTTGGGTCTCGACATCATGGAAGCAGTTGCGCGTGCTGATGCATGTGTTGCCGTGTTGCACACAGGTACCATCGCCACTGCAGGTGTGGGCATCGACAACGACGCAGGTGTCCCCGTTGCCGCTGTCGCCGGTCCCTCCGGAGGGGTTGCCATCTTCTTCCCTTGGCTGAAGCCCAAAACCCTAACTAGTGCCTGGCGTGTGCGGCTTGTTAGAATAAACTATTGCTTTTCCTTGTGTGAACACAGCAAGGGAAGGCGGCGCCGAAAAGGCCCCGTACTGTGATACTGTAGCCGCTGCAGGTGCAGGCACCGCACGGCTCACCTGCAGCACTGTAGCCACATGCAGAGGCCGGCACAGAGTCAGCCCTGTATGTTATCTAGTCACTATTGCAGCAGGGCAGCTGTCCTGGGACTAGATGGATAGAGTTGTATAAATAAACTACCACGACAACTCAGTAAAGAGAGTTCAGATTTGCCATCTCCCATACAGGGCTTCAGCCAAAGCTGGTGTCTTGTATAGTGTGTATGCTCTGATACCACTTGTTGGCCCATAGGATCATAGCTGAGCACTCCTGGGGCAGTGCCGAGCACTTCGGCAGGGATGCCGAGCACTCCGGGAGGAGTGCCAAGCACGCTAGGAGTGGTGCCGAGAGGTTCTGCTGTGGTGGTAACCACTAAAGGACGGGTGCTGAGCACTCTCATGGGGGAGCTAAGACGTCTTGCAGTGGTGCCAACCACTCCAAGACTAAGGCGGGGCACTCCTACAGTGTGGCCAAACACTACAGGAGTTATGACGAGAAGTCCAGAAGTAGTGCCGAGCACTGCATAGGTGTTGTGCCGAGCACTCCGGTGGAACAGGCAACTCCATCAACGCTGATCGAGTTTGTCCCACCTCCAAGTGACATCACTGAGTTCGTGGACGCGTACCACGAAGGTGAGGAGGTGCGGTTCCGCAGGCTAGACGACATCGTCGACGACACAGGACCCTCAAGACTGGCTGGTCTGCTGCTCAATGACGTAGAGCTGCTGCTCATCAGTGCAGAGGAACCACCCATGTTCGCGCTAGCCGAGCGGGACGAAAATAGGTGACGGGCGATGCTAGAGGAGATGAAGGCGATCAAAGAAAACGAGACTTGGCAGCTCGTCGATCCACCACTAGGATGTCGTTCAATCAGCCTGAAGTGGGTGTACAAGGTCAAGCGAGACAAGCTCGATGTCTTTGTCAAGCACTAGGCGTGCCTCATTACCCGAGGCTTTGTTCCGAGCGAGGGCATAGACTTCGAGGAGGTCTTTGCGCCAGTAGCGTGCATGGAGTCGGTCCGTTTGCTACTAGCCTTGGCAGCAGCAAAGGACTGGCGTGTCCATCGCTTGGATGTTAAATCGGCCTTCCTCAATGGCAAGCTGGCGGAGATGGTCTTCATCAGGCAACCTCTAGGTTTCGCCATCAAGGGAGAGGAGCACAGGGTGCTCCGACTGCGTAAGGCACTCTATGGGCTACGACAGGCCCCACGAGCATGGAACGCCAAGCTTGATGCCACACTGGGAGAGCTTGGGTTTCAGCGATGCGCAACTGAGCATGTGCTCTACACGCGGCGATGGGGGGAGGAGGAGCTCGTCGTCGGCGTGTATGTGGATGACTTAATCGTCACCGGCGCGCGCACAGAGGACGTCAATAGCTTCAAGCGTGATATTGCGGCTCATTTTTGAATGAGCGATCTCGGCACACTCTCCTACTACCTCGGCATCGAGGTGAGACAGGGAAAGGAGGAACTCGTGCTCGGTCAGAGCGCGTATGCCTCCAAGCTGTTGGAGAGGAGCGGCATGGCTGAGTGCAAGCCATGCGTGACTCCGATGGAGGAGCGACTGAAGCTGACGAAGGCCAGCACCACAGCGAAAGTGGATGCAACACTCTACCGGAGCATCATCGGCAGTCTGCGCTATCTAGTCCACACGAGGCCGGACATTGCGTTCACCGTGAGCTACGTCAGTCGCTTCATGGAGGATCCTAGAGAGGATCACTGGGCTACGGTGAAGCGGCTACTGCGCTACGTCAAAGGGACGGTAGATCATGGGATCATCTTCCCAAAGACCGATGGGAGTAGACTGTAGCTCACTGTGTTCAGCGATACAAACATGGTGGGGGACATCGACAGACGACGGAGCACCTCTGGCGTGCTCGTCTTCCTCGGGCCGGCCCCAATTTCATGGTTGTTGCTGAAACAGAAGGTGGTGGCGCTATCTACGTGTGAGGCAGAGTACGTAGCAGACTAGCGGCGGCCACAGCGGCGTGCAAAGTTGTGTGGCTACGCCAGCTGCTAGGTGAGCTGACCGGCGTGGAAGCTCACCCACCAGCACTAATAGTGGACAACCAGTCCGCCATCGCCCCCGCGAAGAATCCAGTTCTGCACGACCGGAGCAAACACATCGACATGAAGTTCCACTTCCTCAGGGACTGTGTCGATGGAGGGCAGATCGTTATCGAGTTCGTCGAAACTGGTCGGCAACTCGTAGACGTCCTCACCAAGCCGCTCGGACGTCTTCGACTCACGGAGCTGAAGGAGATGATCGGCATGGAGGGGTACAAGGGATAGCAGTAGCTTTAGGGGAAGATTTGTTAGAATAAACTACTGCTTTCCTTGTGTGAACACAGCAAGGGAAGGCGGCGCCGAAAAGGCCCCCTACTGTGATCTTGTAGCCGCTGCAGGTGCAGACACCGCATGGCTCACCTGTAGCACTGTAGCCACATGTAGAGGCCGGCGTAGAGTCAGCCCTGTATGTTATGTAGTCACTGTTGCAGCAGGACAACTGTACTGGGACTAGATGGATAGAGTTGTATAAATAGACTACCACGGCAACTCGGTAAAGAGAGTTCAGATTTGCCATCTCCCATATAGGGCTTCGGGCAATGCTGGTGTCTTGTATTGTGTGTGTATGCTCTGTTCTCTCTTCTTCTTCTAGCCCTAGCCATAGTGCGTGGGACGGACAACACTTGTTCGTAGTCGGCACGGCTAGTGGGTGCTCGGCAACACTAGCGGGTGCTCGGCAAGATTGATGAGTGATTCACTCACCTGAGCTGGTGATCCTGTGGGCCAACACGGCTATCTACTCTCCCACCCGATTAGATTAGCGAATATTAGGAAGGGAGATGAATAGTCACGTAATGTGGGGAGGGAAAAACGTGGGACCAGTCCGGGGCGCGGGGGTTTTTGCGCTAGAAATTTCGCTGCAATTAAAGAATGGTGCCACTGAGTTTCATTTGGAAAATTTGGTGGGATGTGTGACAGGCGGTCCAGGTTTCCCAAATTTTCAAACTTATAAGCTGGTTGTCGTCTCATCACGTTGATGGTCCAGGTCCACTAACGATTTGATGATATTTGAACAAGTTTTACTAAGATTCCAATAAACAAAGAGCTAGCTCGATTCAAAAAAAAGTGCACGAAGAGCCTTACGACATATCTATTTTTTTATGCTGCTACCGGACAACAGATGAATTTTAAATAAAACTTGGTAATTTCAAAAAACTTGGTAATTTTTAAAAAACTTGGTAATTTTTTTAAAAAAACTTGGTCCACATTTTAAATTCAGAAAACTTATACTAGCACCTTTAAAACTTTATACTTTATAAGATTTAGAACTTTGTAATTTCAAACTTTTTTCAAAATTCATGAACTTTGTACTAGGACAATTTAAAATTTCTATTTCAAGATTTTAGTAGCAGTAGCAGCAGCAGCAGCAGAGTAGTAGTAGTAGCATGGCGCCGCCGCACAAGAAGGTAGCCCCTGCTTGTCTCGTCCTGGCATGGCGACGCTCTCCCACGCGGCTTCCTCCGCGGCACGGCGCCTCATTGCTGCTGAGGGTCGACCAGGGCTGAGACTGGTTTGTGCACCTCAACGCCGATGAGTACCCGCTCGTGACACTCGATGGTGATTGCTCTTCTCTACACCTATCGCCAAGCTCGCCGTCGTCCTCGACGTCGTCCCCACCGACTCGCTCCGCCTTTCGTGGGACACGACCTAGTACCCGCCTCGCTCCGCCTCTCGTGGGACGCCACCTAGTACCTCGACTTCAGTGATTCCTCTTCTCTACACCTATTGCTGAGCTCGCCATCATCCTCGACGCCCTCCGCGCCGCCTCACTCCGCCTGTCGTGAGGCATGCCCTAGCGCCGGTCTTGCAGAAACAATTAGGGGATTTCAACTAATCCTTTCCGGAGAATTAGACGGCCTACCCGAACAGGCTTTTTATTTAGTGGGGAACATCGATGAAGCTAGCACGAAAGCTATAAACTTAGAAGAGGAGAGCAAATTGAAGAAATGAAATTAAATCTTTATGTACTGACTCCTAAACGAATTATTTGGGATTGTGAAGTGAAAGAAATCATTTTATCTACTACTAGTGGCCAAATTGAATCGGTGCCGACCACCGACCAGCGAATCGCGGCCGCTCCAGCGAGAAGGACAGCGAGGGCGAGAGGAGGGCACGCGCCTTTGCAATCGCAGCGGCTCTAGTAGTATTAGTGGTGGTGGTGGTAGTAGTACATGTTCAGTGTGAGCGGAGATAGTTCCATGGTAAATAAATTCTACAGGTAGTAGTAGTAGTGAAAGGTTTGTTAACATAAGTTTCATAGGGAGGAAAAAAACAGTAAGAAAACAGCAAAAAAAATATTTTTCACACAAAGGATCATCTACAGTTGGGTGGTTTGTTCGATGCTAGCTGCGGCCTTTATTTTTCTTGTACAGATGCGGAGCAAATTTCTTAAGTGGATCGGCTGCGGAGCAAATTTCTTAAGTGGATCGGCTGAATAGTGCATTGTATTTTATTTTAATTCTGGGGTATGGACATATCAATAATCAGCAAGAATGAGAATCAACTAAAGTACGCATCACAGTTGAACAAAAAATAAGTATTTAAACAAAGAAATCATCTTCTAGGCTTTCTACCACAACTAGTGCAACAACTCCATCATCAATGTAGGTGTCATCTTCGTCATTGTCTTGGATTCCCACGTCAAGTAGATGGACTTCCATGTCACCCTCATTTTTTTGCTTCTGGCATGGCAAACAAATTTCTTGGTCTCACCGCAACAACACTGGACCATCCCGGCTTGTTCACGAGGTTGACAAAAAACACTAGTTCAGCCTGTGTTGCTAGAATGCAAGGTTCATTTGAATATCGGAACCTGGAAGTATCGATATCAATAGCACCATATTTATCCCTACTGTATCCTCTACTTCTGCTGGTATTGGCAGCCGGCACATCATACCAATCACACTGAAATAATACAACTTCTTTTTGTGTAGAATTCGAGTGAGATAATTCTTCTAATCACTCCATACCAGGTCATGTTGCCAGTAGTACCATCACCCCTCACAAGCACACCACTGTTTTGTGTGACGAGGTTTCTCTCAATGGCAGTCGTTCGAAATAGCCAGGTATTGATGTAGCATCTATTGAACACACGAGCTCGATGGTCTGGTCCTTGAGAAAGGGCATACATCAGTTCACTTGCTTCCCCTTTCTCATATTGTATGGTGATCTACAAACCAGTTTGAAAACAAATGTCTCTGTTAATTAGTACATCGTTCTAACCATCACATGGAATAAAAAAATAGAACTAACCTTGTCCTCGAACCACCTTACAAAGTGCTCATCGTGTCGTTTATTAAGATTCCTTATACTATTTTTTTGAGTTCTACCATATGCTCCCTACATCGAAATAGCCAATTAATTAGTTGATCCCACAAACAAATTATACATTAATTAATGTTGGTATATTGCAACATACTCGACCTATGGTCTGGCTTCATCACAGTTACTAATTATGTAGTGCCTCATCTTTCGAACCTCGTCTCCACCAAATATCTCGATAGTCTGTCCTCTCCTCTTGTAATCCATTTCACCAAATATGCTCAGATCAGACGGCGGCTTATTCACGGCTGTACTTTCATGACGATCAGTGCGATTCAACTTGGTGTCGACATCCAAGAATCTAGAGCAAAATGTAAGGCACTCCTCGGCTATGTATGCCTCGGCTATTGAACCTTCTAGGTGCGCCTTGTTCCTCACATAGCCTTTAACAGTATGTAGATACCTCTCAATTGGATACATCCATCTATAACACACGGGCCCTCAAGTTTAGCCTCTTCAGCTAGATGAACCGACAAATGAATCATGATATTAAAAAACGTAGGTGGGAATACCATCTCAAGCCGGCAAAAAGTCTCTTTAATTGAACTACTATGTTTGTCAAGATCTTCCACCAGCTCCTTCGAACAAAGTGCAGTGAAGAACCTATTAAGCTGAATCAATGGCGCCACAACATCTTCTAGAAAAATCTTTCTGATGACTAAGGGTAACAGTTTCTGTAGAATAATATGGTAGTCATGAGTTTTGAGTCCAGATACCTTGCATGCATTTACGTCAACACATCTCCTTATATTGGAGCTAAACCCATCAGGCATCTTCGCTCCCTGTAGAAATTGGCATAAACTTTTCTTATCATCCTTATCTAAAAAGTACAAGGCTGGTGGTAAGGTATAATTATCTTCGTCAATCACATGGTGCTGATCTTGCCTTATCCCTAGATGTTCTATGTCAAGCCGGGTCTTCTCGTTGTCCTTACATTTACCTTCAATTTCAAGCAAATTACCCAATTTACTCTCGCATATGTTTTTCTCAATGTGCATCATTTCCAAATTATGCCTTATGAGCAAACAAGACCAGTAAGGGAGCTCAAAGAAAATACTCTTCCTCCAATTGTGCCATCTTTTATCTCCATCATGCTTCCTCTTTTTTGATGTCGCCTTTCCAAAACTCACTTGATCAAAAGTTTCATACTGCTCCAATACCTGTTGACCAGACATTGGTACTGGTGCCTCCCTGGTTTCCACCTCATTGTTAAAGCCAATCTTGTTCATGCGCCATGGATGGTCTGAGGGCAAAAAATGACGGTGTCCCATGTAGCAGTTCTTGTTCCCAAATTTCAACCACAAATAATCTGTATCCTTGTGATAGTATGAACATGCAAATTTGCCTTTTGTGCTCCAACCAGAAAGCATCACATATGCAGAAAAGTCATTAATTGTCCAAAGCAGAATAACATGTAGTTTAAAATTCTTCTTTACCTTATCATCCCATGTATCAATACCCTTTTCCTAAAGCTCCTTCAGCTCATCAATGAGGGGCCTCAAATATACATCAATATTCATTCCAGGAGATTTTTTACCGGGTCTCAACATCGACATCATCCAATAAGGCTGTTTCTCAAACAACCAAGGAGGCAAATTGTAAGGGATTAGGATAATAGGGCATGTGGTGTATGTAACATTTTGCATGCCAAAGGGGTTGAAGCTATGGCAGAACCGCTCGAAATAACGTACTTATGGAGGCGCTCGTCTTTCACCAGACACTAAGCACCCCGAAAGCAAGCTACAACGGATGGTATCCGTCGGACACACCCCGAGGGAGAGCCCGAAAGATCCACATTTTTTCCCAAGGATCCAATAACGAGAACGAGTTGTAATACTTATCCATTTCATACATCTGAAGTTCTTAAAAATTACATTATTATATTACCAAATGTCAGAGTGTGGAATAATAAATAGCGGAATGAAGATAAACATCGAGAAAACAGATATCGATAGTACGCAAGGATTCCGTCTGTGCCTACCAGAAGAATCATTCACACAATGGTACTCCTCATGCATTACCTACAATAGGGGTAAATAAACCCTGAGTACACAATGTACTTGCAAGACTTATCCGACTAGTGGGAATAATTTCCTGACTCCAAAGGATATGATGAGCTTTATGGTTTGCTGGTTTTCTTTTTGCAAAAAGCAGTACTAATAGTGAGTCCTTATGTATGTTATTATTAATAGCCGTATTAATTCATTAGCTAGCCAGTCTATGTAAGCACATGTTCTACTTTTAAGCAAGAGTTAAGCAACCAGTTCTATTTCATCACCTTCCATCTTTTAGTTCTTACTACAAAGCTAAACCATAGACAAGCTATACCAGAACGCCGGCGATTCGTGAATCAATGCCCCCAGCTGGGTACCCCAAAAATACACGCCCCGCATGTCTCCCAGACACAAGTAGGCCTAACCCATCACCCTCCTATCCTAGGTGTCTAGGTCCCCATCCAAACTTAGACTCCAAGCCCCCACTCCTGAGTCTCGGACTTAGTGCGGTGCAATGACCTCCACCATCCTCACCTCTAATTAGTCTGTCCGAAAAGCACAGGATTCACGACAAGAGAGCAACGAGTCTTCCCTACGCCCATACCCAAGTATGTGCTCGGGATAGTAAGTCTGTGACTTGCCTAGAGCCTTATGGAATGACTGGTCCTTAATTGACATAGACAGAGAAAAAGTGTAACCAAGCTATGCCCTCCTTCGGGCGAGCCTATATGCATGATCTTGAAATAAGATATCAAGGATGCATAGATAATGATATGGATGATATGATATGATGAAATGCATATTTCCTAAATGTCCATGGCAGCAATTTATTAAGGTGATAACAAAATTAACTTTCTTTTACTGAGTGGGTGCATATCACCTCTCTAGTAATTAAACAAACACCTATTTAAACATTTTCTTGGCTACAAGACAGCAACCACTTGTTTTGACCATAACTGGAGTTATACACATCCAAACAATATGGTTGTGGACTTTCTGGAAAGATTATGAAATTTCCTACAACTATCTTTTAATCATCTTAAGGTTATTCAGTAGCTATCTAGGTCAAACAATTCAATCTTCTAGATCTATCTAGAGGACAAGCAAATCTGATAGCAGACTTTTAATAGCGATAACTCTTAAATCGTTAGGCCTATGACTATGAAATTTTAGGACAAGCTAGATCAGCAAGTTATCTACAACTTTGTTATTAACAAGTTTCACAGAAGAGGTCATTATCATCATAAATTTGTCAACACAACAAAAACTACTCATACAGCCATTTAGTTGAATTATAAAGCAATAATTAACTAGCTGCATATAACCAATTACTTCTAAGCACAACTATTTATCTCAAAAAATCACATGCATCACAAGCACTATAGGAAACATCATGGTTAAGCCCAAATAATTTACTTATGTGCATTTATTAATATCCTTATATAATAAGTTGATTTAAAGGATAAATATTTCCATTGCTCAATAAATTTTGAGAAAATTACAGTAGCTTACATATAACCTCAATAGTCTACTGTATAAATTTCATGCCATTTGGATAAGTATAGGAACCTCTACAAAAATGACAAGTTACATAGACTTATTTTAGCAAAAATAGTTTAGCCTAGTGAAAAGTGTCAAACAATAGATTTCATATTTTTCTTACTTTCATCCTAGCATAAGAACACTGTATCAAAATTTGCATGATCATAAGTTATGTATTTTTACCCCAATTATTTTACTAGAAACTAGCAATTATTCAAGGTTAAATAGAAATACCATATTCCAATTATGCCTACTATAGGTTTAGTATTTTTTCTAACTAGAGCATGTCAACACAAGACTAACAAAATTGGAATCGCAATTTTAGCACCTCTCTAGCTCAAGTTATGCATTTTACAAGATATAAACTATTTTAAAAGCACTTTACTAGCTTAATTTAATTGTCCTAGAAAAATATCAAAATAGTAGGTTACATATTTTTATCAAATACTACACTTCATGATGAATCCAGCAAAATTTGGATCACCTCATTTGGACACTCCTAACTCTAGATATGATTTTTGCAAGTTTGCTACAAAATTTGGAAAAACAAATAAAGAAAAATCAAATTCACCCTGGGAGCTGTAGCTATGTGCACCCAGTCTATACACCCACTGCGGCTGACAGCAGGGGCTCGCGGTCAACAGAACCCTACTTCATAGGCACACAGAGTAGGGCACGGCTTGACCGGCGACAAACTCGTCGATGGCAAGGTCACCAGTGGCGAGGTCACCGGCATTGTGTTCCCCACAATATTGCGCATCGACTAATACCCTTGGTTAGCCCGATGGATCACCGGAGCTATCTAGCCGGCGAGCATGGCAGCTCGATGGTGGCGCACGGTGGCGGACTTGTTGTCTCCGGCAAAGATGTGACCAAGCAAGTATGGCTACGACTTCTATGAACCCTAGCGGAGCTCAACGGTATGGATCAAGCCACAGTAAGCAGCAGTGAGCTCTGGCCACGTGCATGGCGGCACGGCGGCACACAGCGCATGTGGCGGCGCTTGCCATTCCGACAAGATTATGGTTGGTGATGGGTCTCCATCTTTGGTGATGGTGCTAGGGTTCAAGGCCATGCGAAAACACACTCTAGAGGGGGACGACAAGGTCTAGTCGGTGCCAGACGCGACGAGCTTGAGGTCGTGGCCATGGCGGGCGCGCACGGTGCGGTCGCACGTTCCTGTGCGACGGCGGTGGTAGCGGTTAAACCGACTACGACATGAGCTATTAGGACCTAAGACAACGACAGACCAGGGGAGAAAGAGGTAGGAGGAGCGGTGGATAAGGCTGGCCATGGTGAGCTCGGAGCTCCGTGGCGCTCCGTGGCCATGGCGGCAATGACGACGTGAAATGTCGCGTTACCTAGGCTCGAACGGTGGCAATGGCGGGTCGGGGAGGTAGAGCGGCTCACGACGAAGCTATGCACATGATGGATTAGATGGAGGTGCGGCGGTGGTGGCGTGCGAGTGCAGCGGAGGTGTGCGGCAGTGACGACGAGCTAGCGAGAGGGAGAGAGCATAGCGAGATAGTGAGAATGAGCGAGCGCAGCGGCTTCGTCTCCCTTTTCTTCCCCTGCTGGCTTGACCGATCGAGCCGATGTTGGCTAGCGGCCGCCACACAACGCACGCGGCCTAGCGCCGGTCGGCCACTTCTGCGCTGCTGCTGCTCTATTTCAGGCCGGCGATGGCCGACTGATGGAGCAACTTCAAGCACATGTAACTCCCAAACGAGCTCGAGTTAGTGAAAAACCTCTTAATAGCAAATGTAGAGCTACATGTACTCTCCAACTTTGCTTTAGAAAGATTCCTCTAATTTTCCATGGTTTTTAAACTACAATGCTCCAAAGTAAGCTACTTTGAAATGGAAAACCAGCTTTAGACTTAGCAAAATTTCTAAGTCCCTAAACAACATTTGATTGCTACTTTGGAGCTATTTTTGACTATATTAGGCACTGAATTAGCTCATGACCCTTAAATAAAGTTGGTTACCCATAAGATAAGCTACAACTTTTATTAAGGGTGCACTGTCATGCAAATACTCTAAGCTACTGTTCAACTTTGGTCAAACTAGCATCATGAAAAATAATATTTTGAATAAACTAGGACTTAGAAGCAAAATTGACCCATGTCATGAATACAAATATTGTTCCATTTACCATCCTAGATATGTCTAAGGTGTTTTTGTGAACCCACAACCATCTCTTGCATTGGTCACACATAATCACAAGCATATGCATGTATATAATCAACATTACATGTGATAATATGTAAAGAATAAGATAAAATTCCATATGCTCATGCTCATGAATGCTTGGATGATGCTTATGCTCATGAAATGCAAGTGCCAAATGCAATACTTAACACTAGGGTGTTACACCCTGCTCCAACCCTGCCAACCCAGATCCGCCTCTGCTGAGGAGGCTGGGGCTGGGGCCGGAGCCGCGACTAGCGCAGTGGTGGCCAGGGTTGGGATCACTGTTGGGTGTGAGCCCTCTACGGCTGCCGCCACCTCCTGCTGCAGGGAGAAGACGTCGTGATAAAGAACACGCTGAGGAATGAAAGGAAAGAAGAAAAAAGTAAATTCTAGTTACTAGCAATACTATCTTATTGGAGATGAAATATTGGTGAGGTGTTGAAGATGCTCTAATTAATAATTAATTCAAAAATATAAAAAAATTAACAAATCAAATTTGTTTGAGGTATTACCTCCTAGTAAGTAAAGGAAGTACCGTAACATTGTCCAAAACATTTTATGAGCACTATTGCACTAAGCAGCGGTAACACCTAAGTCTAAACAGCTCATATCCACTCTACATCCTGAGTAAACCACACACTTGCACTAGCCCACTCACGTGAAAAGGTTAACCGTAGATAGTGGTATGGACTTAAAAACCTATATGTTAGTCTAGCCTACCCTCAACAATCATCAATCAAGGCAGAACTAAACATCTATAACCACACATTAATATACAGAAGACCACCATGAGTCAAGTTCAAATTGTGTCGGATGCCACAGCAGCAAACATCAAATCTGAAGCTCACCCTCAAGCCTCAATCAAGGTCATCACCGTGCATTCAACGAGATCTGTGTACCACAAAACTGGGGAACTGGATACATGAAATTTTCAAATGGCATTTGACGTGTGAAAATGTGGAATCTCAGAATGCCCGTGGACTACACCACGATTACCATGGGCAGTTTGAATTTCCATGAAACATTCACCCAACAACACTGATCAGTAACTCTGCGTCATTCTCTCTATGCTATATTACATTGAGCCGATGAACTCTACTTCCACCATAAAAACGATTACCAAAGCACAACTGGATGTATGTTGGCCTCCCAGGTTAAAACTTCATTCAGGTGGATCAATAAGACAATTCATGGCCACGCAGTGATATGTACTTCTTAACCCAGATTGCAATATCTTCAGCACAAGCCTGAGCCTGTGGCGTCTTCAGCAGGACGTCTAACGTGGCAAACTCATGGACTGCATCCTTGTACTCAAGAACAGGGGCGTCCACATTTACCTTGCGGAGCTCCTCCGAGTACGCAATTGCGCAATCCTTCATCCAGTCGAGCTCTGCAACAACTGTTAGGGTTGGAGGCATAAGCTTCAACGGAGGGCTTCGTCCAGGTGCAAGAGGGTTCACAGCTGGATGGTCCAAGCTGAATTCGCCTTCAGGCAAGAAGAGTTTCCAGGCCAGTAAGCATGATGACTTGTCATAGAAATAGGAGTTCGCCAACTTCAGTTCTGAATGAGTGGGTGCACTTCCCATGAAAAATGGATACATCAGAACTTGTGCAACAACTCTCACAGGGTCCAGAAGTTTCCCAGACTCAACAGCTTTTTGGGCCACATAGTCAGCAATATTAGCTCCACAACTAACCCCAAGAAGAACACACCTGCTACCATAATAGGAGATAAATGAGCACTAATAGCATAGTAGCATCAGCTACTGAAGTAGTAGTGAAAAAGAAGAAGACACACAAGGACACCTGATTACAGCTGAATCTATTAGCGAGGACGTATAAAACAGTATCTAACTGCAACAGGCAAGCTATGCATGTAGATCATTGGATAACAAAGGATCCATTATGCAGTGAGGGAAAAGAAAAAGAAAACCGAATCTAATGCATATAACTTGTCTTGTGCAACTAAATTGGTTGCCAAATAAATATAGAGTATAATTTGTGGAAGCTTTTCTTTTGGTAAACCATTTGGGTAAAAATTAAATTTGGTGTTCAGCTTGTGTGAGTAAATTTTCCCTTCTGACAAAGTTATGTTTTATCCTTCATGAACACCTTTGTCAAAGTCATGGGCAGAATAAAACATACAATAGAATAATGCGATTAAATCGTCAATGCTAACAAGTTTGGTTGGCAACAATAATGAACTACTTCAATTCTTTATCAGGAAAGGGTATTTGTTTCAAGAGTACCGTTTATGGCATTTTATCATAAAACATGCTGACGTAATGGCCTACCATGTGGGTTTGGAGTGACTATAGTGGTTTGGCATCATCAGATTCATGCTTAACTGGAACGTTAAGAAAATTGTGATATCAACAGCACAATTGGATGAATTAACTGAGAACCAACTGAACTAACAATGCCTATGTCCCCAAAAGCAAAGGGTACCATCGATGATCGATCAAATAAAAACTGATTATATATAGGAATTTGTTTCAAAAAATTATACATAGGAGTTAACTGTATATAATTTAACCAACTGACCGAAGTTTGCTAGTCTATTTATGCATGGTTCTAGCTGGAGAGTGCAGACAAAACCATGACACAGAAATAACATGTGTCCAACAGCCTTGTGCTTGCCCCTGCACTGTATATATTTTGCCACCATGTCCTACAATGTAGCACATCAGTTGTTTTCCCTGGATCTACCATTTATGCAATTATTTTTGGATATCAGAAAGAAAAACTTTACACCACGGAGTGATGCTTCTGAGTGAAAGAAAGAAAGTCAAGCATAGAAAGATCAGGAATGCAACATGGTAGACACAGAAGATACATAACACAGTTCAGAAGGAAGTCACAAATTTAGAAAGGGGTCAAATATATCTTATGTCACAGTGCACCTCGCATTCTAGCTTTCTCATGCTTCTCAATGGTGATATTCCGTGTCCTACATCCCCTTTCTTCTCCCTCTGTTTTGTCTAGCTCCAATGTACTACTTTCCTCTTACAAATGCAACTCCTATATGTCTATATCTCCTTCCTCTCATGTCAAATCCCATGTCCACTGGTAACTAGTAAGGGCCCATTCCCTTCCTCCCACTCCTGATCTCTAGAAGAGCAGGATCATTTTGAAACGTGATGGCTCACCAACAACCTTATTGCACCCATTTTCTTCTGGCTAACACTCACATTGGCGATCTTTCACGAACAGCAACTAGGTTATAATGTCAAGATAAAATCACATTATCCCAAATGAATCTGCAGTTTGCAATGATCCTGAGACCCAGCGGCATTAATGTGGGAAAAACATTTGAACTTGTGCATCGGAGTGATTGATCTACTGTGTTATTAGCTACAACGATTTCACGTGCATAGATCTAGAACAACGAAGTTTTCACATTGGAAGAAAATTTAAAATCCAAAGGTTTACAAAGACCAACTGGTTGTCTGGTTCTGAACTGGAAATAAATCATTACTAGTGTAAAGAATAATTTAATTCGGTCATGATCATTACTTTTGTATCATTAAATTCAATCATAGATGAGGCAATCATGTTACAGCTGTCAATTGTCTAAACCCTGGAACCTAGCATGAATAGAAGATTATACAGTTGAGTTAGTCATGTTCAACTAATTCAGACAAAATGAGCAAGGCTGGCTGAGAGAATGCTGTATCAACTTCAAGTATCATAACAGAAGGAAACATATTCGTCAGAACAAGCAGATTCATGCACTCATTACTCCACCAAAACACAAGGCATTTCCTGAAATTGATTACACCCCGTTGAAGGCTATCAAATGCAACTCCCTACACAAGGAGGTAGTTGCATCCACACATTTGTTGGACATAGTCAAGGTCATCACCAACCAGACTACCAAAAGCATCAATCAATGTACCAAACGGATGTGACACGACTAAATTTTAGCCCCTGAATCCAGACACAGCCGCGAATGCTCGATTCTCACCAATCAATTAATGCATTTCTATACAGCTGACAAAAATCATGGAAAAAATGTTAACAGATGAGAAACCCATGTAGGACGAAACCGCACCTGGACGGATCAGCGTGCGCGGCGAGCCACGGTTCGACCATCGCGGCACCGAATGAATCAGCTCCGGTCCCCTTGCCCATCATCGTCCGCCTGCACGCGGCAAGGTTGGCCTGCTTGGCGATCCATCGCAGCACGGCGACCCCATCCTCGAAAGCCGCGGGGTACCTGCTCTCGGGCGCGAGGCGGTACCCGACCGCCACCACGATGGCGTCGCAGAGGCGCGCGACGCGGCGGCAGAAGGCGTCGTTGGCAGCGCTTTCCGCCGCGCCAGTCACGAAGGCGCCACCGTGGAACTGCACGATCACTGGCAGCTTCCTCCTCGAGGCGGACCGCGTGGCGCCGGCGGTCGGGAGGTACCCGCCGTAATCGCGCGGCGCCGCCTGGGCGGGCGGCGCGGGCGAGACGCCGACGCCGTGGAAGCTGGCGCTGGCGCGGCGGGAGCGGGAGAGGAGCTCCTGGCCCGGGGCGGCGTCGCGGTGCTGGGGCTGGGGGAATGAGTTCCGGCGGAGAGGCTGAGGAACAGTGCCGCCGGTGGCGTGGTGGTTGGGGTTGGGGAGGAAGAGGCGGAGGTGGAGGGAGGAGAGGGGGTCTGGGTGGAGGTCCTTGGTGGCGACGCCGTCGGGGGAGGCGGGGGAGAAGGACGGGTTGGAGGGCGGCGAGGGGCGCTGGTCGGCGGGGCGGGAGGAGACGCCGAACGGCGCCGAGGCTGGGGCGGAGGCGGAGGCGGAGAGTGAGGAGAGGCGGCGGCGGAGGAGCAGCTTGAAGAGGAGGCTGTGGAGCTGGACGGCGACGGGGGGCATGGCCGTTGCCGACTCGTCGGGCCAGATCAGTGATGAGTGTCGCGGGTAGGGGGAGGAGGGGGATGGTGCCATTTGGTATTTGATTCGGGTGGTGGTAGCTTGGCTTTCTTTTCTCTTTTTTGCTTTTTCTTTCTTTGTCCTTTGGGAGTTGGTGTGTGTGCTTAGTGTGTTGATACTTGATGGTGATGATTAGCTAGGCATGATAGATAATACAGCCTGTGTACTAGTAATAATAGTACGTGGCCTTTTTTAATGATTATTTCTTGTTATAGTTGTTATATACCTAGGCGTTGTTCGGATCACATGGTCTAAAGTTTAATTAGCTATTATTATAGTACTAAATTTAGACCACCTTGTACTTGTGTGGTTTAAGAACAAGTCCAAGAGACTCTTCATATGCTTTCAAAATTGCTAAAAATAAAGGTTTTAGTTAAAGAAAAGTCTCACCTAATAGTTTTTTCAATTAGATCTTTAAATATTGATATTTTTTATTCATGATTTCTCGCTAGCCATATCGATAAATATTGAAGGATGAAAATATATAAAAAGTGATTTTTTTTATTTAAATAGCTCTCCAAACGAGGATTTATAAAGTGAGTTTGCGAAAGATTTTTAGACATCCTCTAATAAACTATTAGCCTTTTTTATGACGTTGACTAAAATCAGGAAGCAAGTAACAGCGAGGTTAACTCCACTAAAATGATAGTACTATTAAGCTAAAGATGCAAAGCATTTAGTTAAGGAATTAATTATAGCATTTTTATAGAAAGCAATTCAATTTCCACATATATTAACAAAAGAAAAGAGTATGATATCGGGCTATCAGCTCCATTCACCCTAAATGGTGTATTTGCCACCGGAACATGGCATCAAATTAAAGAAAGCAGTTAGATCAAAATTTAGATTAAAAATCGCATTAGTGTTGTTCTTGACAATAAACATAGTTTCTGTAAAAAAATCATTCATGTGTGGTTGGTTCTGTAAAAAAAAAAAAGCATTCATGTGTGGTTGTTTGTTTGAGATTTACATCTTGTAGTTTTACTTGCTCGGATTAAAGCTATCTACTCCTCGAAGAAGATTTCAACAACCCGTTTTCCTTGATTTCTCTTTCAACACCGTAACTAAGAGATAAGGTTGCAATCCTGCGAAGAAAACCTGAATCCCAGGACTGGCTCTTCACCACTCAAGAAAGGGACCTTGCACAGGCACCCGACATTGATACATACCTCTTGGTAGCTTTCCGTTGTGTGCTTTGCGGTGGTTCCTTTTTTTTTTTTTTTTTTTGCCTCTTTGCGGTGGTTCCTTGGTCACGGGACATCACGTTAGTCCTCGTTACTTCGTCTATCCCTCTTTATCCATCGCTATAGTATTTATGCTGATTTTTTTTTTTTAAGTTTGACTAGGTTTATAAAAAATATTAGCAACCTAAATAGATTTATTATAAAAATAGATTCAACGATCTCTAATGATACTAATTATGTACTATAAATATTAATATTTACTTATATATATTAGGTCAGAGTTAAGTCCGTTAGATTTTTCAAAAAGTAAGAAAAAAAGATAAAAAGGAACGAAGGGGAGTACGCTTTGGGCGTTCGAAAGATAGTATAATTATACAACACCGTATGACCAAATGTGGGTATTGGTTAGAGCATGTCTGGATCTAATAGACCTTAACAAACTAACTTAATGTTGATGAACGTGTTCGGTTTCTCATTTTCAACCTGTAATTGGTTTACAAAGTTAACGGGGTCACGTTGCTTTTGAGTTTGGTTGGCCCGATTTGCAACCGATAATAACGTTATTACATATCTCCCCATACAATCCTATTACCGCTCCTCTGCAGGTGTTATCTGATCCCATACGAGACGTGACGACCGATGCTTTTCTCGTGAACCCGCTGCTGCCTGCCCTCGTCGCCAAGGAGCGACACCGCTCGCCGACCCCTGCCGCAAGAAGAGACTCGCTGGTGAGGACCGCCCTCTTCCTTCTTCATCTCTCTGAATCTCTGTCAAGATCAACACCCTCTTAAGTGAGTACTTAAAATGATAATCTAAAAGGGATCATTAAGTTGGACACATCTCTTAACAGGTCATCCTGATACATTCCACATGAGATGTACTCGGGCCGGCTTCATCCAGGATCAGTTCGAGAGAGAGAATACATCACAACCATGCTTAAGTTACATCACAAGTTCAAAGCATTAAAGTTTACAAGTCTTGATTCACACAATTAGTTCATAACACGATCACACTACACAGTCTACATCTAAGTCTAGCGGAAGTCTTTCAACATAACATAGTTCATGATAACTGATACACGGGTGTGCCACATCCATGTATCTATGGGGCATGAAATCATTCACCACTCCTGATCCGGTGAGAGGTCTGGAGCGTAGAAGAATCCATGGATAGGAGCTATGGTACCTGCAAAACTTAAGATCAAACAGGGTGAGTACTTGAATGTACTCCGGAGGACTCACCCAATATAGTAAACAAGGATTATGCAATTGGGCTAGTAGCAAGGAATGCAAACATTTGCATAAAAACATTTATACCAGAAAGTAAAGGCGATCTATGACATAGCAGTAGTAAACCGTAGCACAGGCAATCAGTTGTAAACGATTAGCCAAGTGGAGCTCGATCTTCCACCTATCCTGATTTCCAAACCCAACTCTAGTCCGCATCTAGAAGTTAAAACTTATTGCTTTCAAAAGTAAACTCTGCAGAGGGGTACAAGTTAACCCCACTCGAAACAAGGGATATCGCCCATAAGACCCGTCGGTACATAATGGATACCTCGATGTTTCAACTTTTCCCTAGCCCGGTCAAGATGTTCAACGAAAGGTTCGATTGATCCCCGGTCAATGTCTCGGACTCGGACATTCCCAACTAGCGCAACCCTCTTGCCAGTTTCACGAACAAAACGGTCGCGATTAGTTACTTGGCTTGTCACCTCCATTGGCGACAAGTGGTATGTACAATTTTATGTTCTTACTCACTGCCACGGATGCACGACCCTTAATCGGTAAGCAAGCTATGTCATTCAAGAATCCCCCTTCTTGCCACGACCATACCCCTTGCCGACCATTATCCATTCTCTACCCAAGTAGAACAAGTGTTGATCTCTTCCCAAAGGTATTGCTTGGTGGGTGAACAACCTATCATCGCGTCAGTAATGAGAAACCCATCATTAGCTCGACTCTAAGATCTAAGCATACTAGGCAGGGTGATTAATAAGGACACACGTGGATGCTTCGTGTGGCGATATATGGATATGACTAGGAATAGGTGAATCCCTACCGGTTCACTAGTCATAAGGTAACATAGCAATGCAATAAATAACCATTGTTCATTATGCATTTAAAAACATAGGGATGCATAGGGGCCTACCTTGGACGTCGTTGCTAGGCTCGATGGCTTCTTCCTCCTGAGGCTCCTCCTCAAGCACGGGGTCTTAAGGAATCGCGTCACCTATACATGCATGATGCGTGATGAGTGGATAGCATAAAGTATAATGCTCTTGCCTTGAGATGTCATGCAATGATATTTAGTTAGTTAAGCTTTAGTATTACATGAGTGAGTGTGCAGGTATACACCAAAGGTCTACTGCCTGGTGACTATCGGATAGTCCGGCGAGGATGTCGAACGCTCCGGTGATTCTGGGCCTTAGTGGGAAATAGACACTCTGAGATCATCGGACTCTCCGATATTGGATTGGACGCTCTGATATTAGGCCAGTGCTCTTGGGAATCTCTCGGTGTTCGGTTTATAATTCAACGGATCATTCCGTTGTGGTTAGGGATGGCAACAGGTACTCGCAACCCGTTTACCCGCGGGTAAAAACCCTATTAGGGTACGGGTTTGGGGGATTTTGCCCCCCACGGGTATGTTACTGGGTGATTACCTCACCCATCGGGTGAAGCGGGTATGGGTGCGTTCTTGTATACCCCAAACCCGTTACCCGATGGGTCCCCCGTTTGAGTATGACACATAGGTCCATCCAGTCATTAAACAGTATATAGAGAAGAAAACCCTAGCGTTCCTGTGGGGGTATTAACCCCTATACCCTTACGGCTAAGCTTGGGCCGGCCCGGACTAGGGGGTCTGGCCCACTAGAAGACGACGTGCGGCCCGGCCAATCTGTTCAGAGTCCTGCGCAAGGAATCGAGGCAGATTTGGAGATCAAGCAAGATCCTAGTCGGTTAGAATAGGAATCCTTATCCGGCCACCTATGGCAATTGTAACTGGTTAGGATTAGTTTTCAGATCTATAACCCTGCCCCCCAGACTATATAAGGCGGGCAGAGGACCCCTCTCAAGGACATCTCTCATTGACATACAACAATACAATCAGACACAGGACGTAGGTATTACGCCTTCATGGTGGCCGAACCTAGATAAAACCTCGTGTCTGCCTTGCGTCACCATCTTGTTTGTAGCTTGCGCATCTGTCTACCGATAATCTACTACCTTGGGCATAACCTTAGGTAGACTACTGACCATATTTCGTCGATAGTGGCGCGCCAGGTAGGGGGTGTGCGTACTACTCTCCAGGCGAATAAGATGGTCATCATCCCCGCTTCCATGGCTACGCCGAACGGCCTCACGTTCACCATCGACCAGATCACCTAGACTACTGGCTCCGACGACTTCATTGCCATGACCACGGAGGAGGCGCGGATTCAATCTGTGTCGACCACTGCTTCACCTATATCGGCTACGGCTCCGACCATGGTGGATCTGGCTCCGGCCACGCCAGCATCGTCTTCAGCCACGCTGACAACCCGTCGTCCGCTTCCTCGCTACAAAGGGAGGTAGATCGACAACACCGACCTGCTCGACTCCATCGATCGGGTCGGCACCAAACTTGCTGAAACCCTAGCTCTGGTAAGTTCAATTCAAAGTCAACCTAATGAGCAGGTAACCACTACCCACAATAGATCTACCCGACCAGCTCGGGCCAGTCGTCCTGCACGACTCGGTACGGATCTTGTGGTCACATCTACTCCTGAAGGGCGCTCCGTTCATCACCGGCCAGCCCCCGTGATGGGTCTCTGGCTCTCTGAGTACGAAGCCTCGATGGAGAACTACCAGGCCCAGCCCTACAGCCTGCGCAACTTCGTCAACATGGTCTGGATTGAGGAGTATCAAGAAGGATCGGTCCACACAGTTCAAGAGGGTGGCTCAAGCTCCCCGTTCGTCATCGCATCTAATGGCTCCATCCACACCGAGCTCCAGCATCATGACAATGAAGGCATTGAATACGATCTGGATATCCCAGACCACGTCCCAGGGTTCCCACGATTCCCATCCTTCCCACCAAGGCGAGGAGACTTGATCAATGTTGTTAGTAATGACGAACCACCGATGGTTGGTGAAACAGAATAAGAAAGGCTAGCACGTGAAGCACGCAATATTGATCGGTTTAATCGCCGACAAGTCGAAGCTGAGGCAGAAGAGGAGGCATGACGCATAAGGGTCCAGCCATGCGACCTTAACAATGCCTTTGACAGGGTGGGGGACAAGCAGGTCTTTAGGACTCCAAGCGCCAACGTAGCTGTTGCTATGGCGACAATGCAATGACTACCCAATACCCCAGAAATCTAGGCAGTTCATGATGATATACAAGCTTACCTGACGGCTGCTATGGCCTAGACCGCAGAGATTGTAAATCAAGCCCGGGCTCCATCCATCTCAGTCGAATCAAGCCACAGCCGCCAGTACTCAAGTCGCTCATAGCCACCCAACCAACATGGCTCGCGCAACAACGACCCATCAGACAACCGTCAAGGCAGAAACGGTGGTCATGATGGTGGTCAGGACGATAACCACCACTAGGATGACAACCACCGTGACTACTAGGATGACAATAGCCGAGACAACTGCGACAATCGCCGTGATAATCGTGGTCGCAGGGTTAACCAGGGTGGCAATCGAGATCGCCGTGATGGCAATAACGATCTCCGCCATTCCCTCAGAGAACGCAATCTGCACGATCGCATTAACCAAAGAGCCAACGATCGTGCATCCCACGAAAGCTATCGCCATATGGAATATAATACTACCCACGGCCCTCTAGGTTTGAAGCAATTTACTCCACATCTTAGCCAAGTCATATGCCCCAAGAACTTCAAGCTCGAAAAACTTCAGAAGTACGACGGCAAGGAAAACCCTGAATTATGGGTCATGCTCTACGAAACCGCGTGCAGATCAGCCATGGCCGACGAGCACGTCATGTCTAATTACTTCCCAGTCGCTGTCAGTCATGCAAGCCACCAATGGCTGGTCAGCTTGTCGGCAAACTACTTTGATTCTTGACAAGAGCTCAAGCAAGCATTCATCGACAACTTCATTGCTACTTGCGAGCAACCCGACAACAAATATGATCTGCAGCGGATTCGTGATCACAAAGATGAGCCACTGCGCGAGTACATCCGACACTTCTCGGAGTTGCGCATCAAGGTCCCATCAATCTCCGACAATGAGGCAATCGAGGCTTTCATCACTAGTCTCCGCTTCCACGATGCCCTAAGGGACAAGCTCCTCCACAAGAGACCTAAATCAGTCACAGCGCTCCTAGCCACTGCTAAAAAATATGCGGATGTCGATGATGCTAAAAAGATAATCATCGAAGAAGCAGCAAGGGTTCCACGCTCCGACCACCCCCCCCCACTGCGATGACTACCGCAGCAACCGTGGTCGGAACGACAATTTTGATCGCCGTAACCAGCGCAACGATTCCCACGACCACCGTGACCAGCGTAATCAGCGGCGTAATCACCTTGATGATTACAGGGGCAAGCGTGCTCGGGAAGATGACGGCGAGGTCAACACCGTTAAAAAAGGTGGTGGACGTCGCAACTACGAAGAAGACTACACCAAAGCATTGAAAGGACCCTACCAACTCCATCCCAAGTCAAACCATACCATGGAGAATTGCTGTGTTCTCAAATCTATCTACACGCGCCAATAGGCTCTGGATACATCCGACAAGCCTAATGACGTAGGGGAGCAACGTAACGAAGACAACGACGATGAAGACGCAGATCCCCATCACAAGTACGTCAAGCCAACCGATCGCGTCCACACCATCATTGGGGGCAAAGTGTCCATCGAGACCAGACAAGAACGCAAGCTGCTCGCCCATGCTTGCTTGAACGTGGCCAACGCCGACAACCTCATCGCCGATCCATGGCTCCCTCCTTGGTCTCACCATGAGATCTCCTTCAGCAGAAAGGACCAATGGGCTGTAATACCTGAGCCAGGGCATTTTCCTCTAGTTCTCGATCCTTGTATCAACAAGGTTCAATTCGATAGAGGGCTGATTAACGGCGGCAGTTCCATTGATATACTATTCAAGAACAGTTTGCTAGCCCTGAAGATAACCCAAGCTGATCTCAAGCCATACGAGGCACAGTTCTAGGGTGTTCTCCCCGGACAGAGCTCCACACCTCTTGGGTAGATCACGCTACCTGTGCAATTTGGTACCCCAGACTACTTCCGCAGCGACTACGTCAACTTTGTGGTCGCTGACTTCGATGGCACCTACCATGCTATCCTTGGCAGACCAGCGCTCACCAAGTTCATGGCCATACCTCACTACATGTATTTGGTGCTCAAGATGCCTACCGAGAAGAGGGTTCTAACTCTCAGGGGCAACGTATACGCAGCTTACACCTACGAGGATGACAGCTTCAAAATAGCAGAGGCTCACGACCTCTCTATTCGCATGGCCGAGACCACGCTCGACGCCAAGAAGACCTTGATCGACCACCTAGAGATCCTAGAGCTCGAGGCCCCACGTAAGAACATCAAGTCCAAAGAGCACAAAGCGATCCAGCTGGTCGACGGTGATCCCAGCAAAACGACCCTTATTGGGGCCAACCTGGATCCTAAATAGGAAGACGCGCTCGTCAGGTTCTTGAGGAGCAACGTGAGTGTGTTCGCATGGAAACCCGCTGACATGCCTGGTGTACCTCAAAACTTGATCGAGCACTCCTTAAATGTCGATGGCAAGGCCAAACCTATCAAGCAGAAGCTACGATGGTTCGCTTGCGACAAAAAGGAGGCTATTAGGGTAGAAGTTACATGGCTTTTGGCAGCCAGATTTATCAAAGAAGTGTATCATCTGAAGTGGTTAGCCAACCTAGTTCTTGTACGCAAAAAGAATAATGAATGGAGAATGTGCATTGATTACACTAATCTCAACAAACACTGCCCTAAAGACCCTTTCGGCTTACCTCACATAGACGAGGTCGTAGATTCAACTGTCGGTTGTGAGTTGCTTTCCTTCCTCGATTGCTACTCTGGTTATCACCAGATCGCTCTCAAAAAGGACGACCAGATCAAGACATCCTTCATCATGCCCTTTGGCGCTTAGTGGTACATGACTATGTCGTTCGGGCTCAAGAACGCCGAGGCTACCTACCAACGCGCCATATAGGCCTGCCTCAAAGACAAGATCAAAGATGACCTCATCGAGGCTTATGTTGACAATGTAGTTGTTAAAACCAAGGAAGCATACACCCTTATTGACAACCTCAAACGTACCTTTGCAGCTCTTAACACATTCCAGTGGAAATTAAACCCAAAGAAGTGTATCTTTGGTGTTCCATCTGGTATATTGCTCGGCAACGTCGTCAGTCACGATGGCATACGCCCTAACCCAGAGAAGATAAAAGCTGTCTTGGACATGAAGCCGCCCAAAAAGGTGAAGGATGTTCAGAAGCTTACCGGATGCATGGCTGCCCTAAGTCATTTCATATCAAGATTAGGTGAAAAAGGACTACCGTTTTTCAAGATGCTCAAAGCATCCGAGAAGTTTGAGTGGTCGAAGGAAGCAGATGCTGCCTTTACATAGCTGAAACAATTCCTTACATCACCTCCGGTCCTCACTGCTCCTAGAGAAGATGAAACCCTCCTACTTTACATTGCGGTAAATAATCGAGTGGTCTCCACTGCCATGGTGGTCGAGCGCGACGAGTCCGGCCATGTCTACAAGGTACAATGACCAATTTATTTCGTCAGTGAGGTGCTCAATGAATCCAAGACCAGGTACCCATAGATTCAGAAACTGATCTATGCCATACTAATCACATTCTAAAAGTTGAAACACCACTTCGACGGATATCGCATGGTGGTCATGACTGAGTACCCTCTGGGAGACATCATTCGCAACAAGGATGCAAATGAGTGCATCGTCAAATGGGTAATGGAGCTATGCCCTTTCTCCTTGAAATTTGCAAGCTGTACTACAATCAAGTCTCAGGCACTTGTCGATTTCATCGTCGAGTGGACAGACTTAAGCACACCTGCCTCTCAGGGGCTCACTGAGTATTAGAAGATGTACTTCGATGGCTCCCTCAACATCGACAGTGCAGGAGCAGGAGTCCTTTTCATATCACCATCCAAGGAGCAGCTCCGATACGTCCTCAGGATTTATTTCCCGACGTCTAATAACGCCGCCGAGTACGAAGCATGCCTACATGGTCTATGCATTGTGGTCAAGCTCGGTGTCAAATGTCTCTATGTCTACAGAGACTTGGCTCTGGTCATCAATCAACTCAACAAGGACTGGGATACGACCAGCAAAAAGATGGATGCATACTGCAAATCGATCAGAAAGCTGGAAGGCAAGTTCTATGGCATCGAGTACACACATGTGGTCTGGGACAAAAATCAAGCAGTAGATGCACTGTCAAAGTTAGGATCATCCCGAGCCAAAGTCCCACATGGCGTATTTGTTCAAGACCTGCTCACGCCTTCCATCGAAGAAGAAGATCCCGCGGTCGACAAGCCTCCAGACCAGCTATTGGTGGCTACGGTTCTGGCGTCAAACACCACCGAACCACCTCTAACCACTAAGGAGCCTGACTGGAGAGTACCTTTCATCAAGTACCTGATAGATGGTAGCGGTTACATCGATCGAACAGAAAACGAACGCCTGATGTGTCGCAGTAAGCAGTATCTGCTTGTCGATGGCAAATTATGGTGCAAGAACGCGAAGGAGGAAATCTTGATGAAGTGTATAACCTAGGAGGATGGTGAACATCTCCTGGACCAAATCCACTCTGGCTCCTGTGGCAACCATGCGGCCTCAAGAACGCTGGTTGGCAAGGCTTTCCAAGCAGGGTTCTATTGGCCATCAGCCGTAGCTAATGCAGAGAAGTTGGTCCGTCATTGTGAAGGTTATCAGTTCTTCACCAAGAGAATCCACGTACCTGCACACAAGATTTAGAAAATACCAGCCTCTTAGCCCTTCACATGCTATGGATTGGATATGATCGGGCCTTTCAAACCAGCTCTTGGGAAATTTACATGCGTCTTTGTGCTGATCGACAAATTTTCCAAGTGGATAGAGTACATGCCCCTGGTCAAGGCATCTTCAAAAAAGGCTATTACGTTCATCGACCAGGTCATCCACCACTTCGACATACCCAACAGCATCATCACTGATCTGGGTACTCAGTTCACCGGGAACACTTTTTGGGACTTCTACAATGAAAGGAGCATAGTAGTAAAATACGTCTCGGTGGCGCACCCTAGAGCTAATGGACAGGTCGAGCGGGCAAATGGTATGATCTTGGACGCACTTAAGAAGAGGATGTACAGAGAAAATGACAAAGCTCCTAGAAGATGGCTCAAAGAGTTACTAGCTGTGGTCTAGGGCCTCAGAACCCAGCCCAGTCGCAATACCGGCGTATCACCATACTTTATGGTTTATGGCTATGAGGTAGTGCTCCTAGTAGATATAGCCTTCAGATCAGCACAGGTAGAGAACTTCAACGAAGACAAGGCCAATGAAGTACGGGAGCTAGAAGTGAATAGTGCAGAAGAGAAGCGGCTCGATTCTTGCTTACGTATAGCCAAATACCTTACTGTTTTGCGCAGGTACTACAACAAGAACGTCAAGGAGCAGTTCTTCATGGTTGGGGACCTGGTCCTAAAGTGGAAGATGAATCAGGCTGGCATCCACAAACTCGCAACCCCATGGGAAGGGCCCTTCATGATCAAGGAGGTTACACGACCAACATCTTATAGGTTAGCTCACCTAGACGGTACAGACGTACCCAATTCATGGCACATCGACAAGCTTAGGCATTTCTATGCTTAACTACTAAGATATGTATCCCTCTTGTATTTTTGATTTAATTCAATAAAGCTATTATGAATTCTCCGACCACTCTAATGTGTCACTTCGAAGTCTATTGTTATTCTAACTCAACCAGTTAAAACTGACCACCATTCCTTCTCAGGTTTTTGGAGCAGGCCCTGTCTCTGGTTCCTCCCAACGCGTGCATGGGATCCGCTCTCTACGCTACGGGTGATCAGCAGGTGCTCTCTGGTTTGACTTGTGTGTTTCTACATGTGCACAAGCTACGCACCTCACACTCCGACCACAAGACAAACCAGGGCCATACAAACCTTTTAGGATGACATGTCGACTAAACTGGTATAACTGAACAGAATGCTAACACGTTCTAACTCAGTTACACCAACACGATATCCGAGCTTAAACATGTTTTCCATAAAACAAACAAGCTTATGCTGATATACAGTTACGTTATTACAAGCTTGCCTAAAAATGTCTAAGTTTACAATAACACGACTACATCTTCTTCTATAGCTATAGCCTATACTATTGGCTGGTCGGGGCACGCGGCACCTACTGCTCACTGGGCCTGACATCGTGCAAGGGTCTCGGGGACTCTAGTACTGATCGAGCTAAAGAAGATGGCCCCACCGATGCCTGGCTGGTCAAGATCACAGGCTTCGCCGGTTGGCTTAAAAATGACGGTGCTTCCAGCTGACTTGTTGATGGCGTTCCCTGTACAGGTGGCGTCGCACCTCCACATAGGTTAATGTCACCAATTATTTTCACTAACAAGTCCAGTTGGGTCATCCGTAGCTCCTCAGCCTTGTCTAGATCTACCTCCTTCGGGTATCCAGCCTCCAGGCGCTTGAGATCGATCAAGGGGTAGTGAGCATGTACCATGCTTAGCACATGTGCGCATGTGTACTCACCCGCCTCCTTCATGAACTCCTAGAACCATCCCCATGCCTTTCGGCATTTCTCGATCAATCCCAGCTACGGCGTCCTTGGCATGTCCTCTGCTAGTGCCGGATCGATGAGGTTAAGGACCGACAAAATGCCCGTTGCCACCTCCTGGCACTAGTTTTTCCAGGTGTCACGATCCTTGGCGATCTCTTGGCATTGCACCTTCCAGCTGTCATGGTCTTTTATCATAGCCTCCAGATTCCTCTTCGCATTGAATTTTATAACTACAAACCACACATGCTGTTAAGATGCTACATTACGCCAAACTACGGTAGGCAACAAAAATGAGCAAAGGGGTTTGGAAAACTTACCTTTCAGCTCCTCTATCATCTTGGTCGTGTGGTCCTAGAGCTGCGACTAGTCTTGCGCCAGTTTTCTATTGTCCTCTTTCAGGCGATCACACTCCATGACTGCATGACTATTCTCCTCTCATAGACGGACCACTTTAGCTTCTAAGCCTGCACTACAGCTGTTACTACCAACAACGCAACAGCACTTGTCAGTAGTCATTGTGATAAAGTGGCTACTTACTTGTTCTTTCCCGCTCTTTATTACTTAGTTGGACGACTAGGTTCTGGTTTTGGGACTCTTGCTCCGTGTTTTCATGGTTGGCAGCTTCAAGTCGCTGGCGCAAGCGTTCCACCTCCACCGTCAGCTCCTTGTTGCTTGCAGCGATCCCCTCGATCTGGTCAAAGTATTTCTTGCAGTACCTTGCGGTCTTCATTAAGTTCTGTGTGCAGATCACTAAGTAAGATAGCTGTGACTGGACAACAAGATAAGGGGGTGAATCGAAGCTTACCTGCACCTCCATCACCAGCCATTTCGCGGCCCGTTCAACTTTCTTGGTTTCTTCAACCTCCTGGGATTTCCTCATGGACAACCCTTTGGTCATTCCACCAATGCAACTCATACACATGTTGTCGCTTGTCCTGCGGATGGCCCAGGACCTCCTCCATTTCGTCCTCTTTGGGCTCTTCTTCGGGTCTCGGTGCTGGTCCGACGTCAGCAGTTTCTGCGATCACCATGGCCTTCCCATGGGCTATAGCGTCGACAAACGTGATCTGTGCTCTCACCTCTGGCCGCTGCTCCTCGGTCTGTTCTATTACCCTTGACGCTGAGGTGTTGCCCTCAGCAGGTTTAGCGCTCAGAGCACTCGTGCTTAGCTTGGCTCTTTCCTCGACCGTCTACTCGGGGACTATTGCCTGACTATTTGTTTCCTGAGGCCCCGATGGATCTTCTACTATGGGTTCCTCGATGGTTGGCCGCTGGGCAGTCTGCTCTACACTTATTGGTGGCACCACGCCACTTTTGGCTAGCTGGTCTGGACTTTCGGTGGACGTCGAGCTAGAACATTCGCAATAAGTTCAGAAAGCAATCATATTAAATGCAAATTGCTAACTTATAATAAGGTTACAAATACTTACATGTTAGAAGCATGGAATAATGTGGCGAAGGCATGTCTCTTTGGCCGTACTTGCTCCATGTGCTGTGTGGGTGAGTCCTGGTCTCCCTCTATATCCAGCACTGTCGCTAGGCCTTGGTGCTCGACCCCTCTGCCGCTTGTCCTTTGCGCTGCAGTGGTCGGTGGTGTACTTGGTCGGGTTGTCGCTTCTATCGCCGGTCGCGTTCCTTGACCAGGTACTCCCAAGGTCGACCCGGCTGCATCCTTCACCGACGTCGACGATGTGGGTCCCATAGGTGCGGAGGAGACACCTTACCCCATCGACTCCAGTTGTTTCCTCCTCTTTCGAGGGACAAGTTGAAAGGTGTCTACATCATCTCCCTCCTCTGCATCATCATCCGACCAGGTAAAAATCACATGTCGACGCTTGCTGGATGGTCTCTCCTCTAGGCCTCCCTTGGGCTCGTTAATATTTAGCACCCCCCAGTGAGCAGGGACGTTGCTGATCTCTTCTTCGACTATTTGGGGGCAGCCGACTGCTTACCAGCGGCTAGGGCCACTTCCTCCTCTCTAGTCCGAGCACCACCCAATCGATGTCCTCGTCCTCGATATCGATGCTGGTCTAGGTGGTGGGACTAGCTCCTTATGGCCACTCCACTCCAGGGGGTGTCGACACAAACACTGTCGCTCTATCCCGACCATTAACCTAGGTAATAAAAATGGGTGAACATAGTAAGTTTCCACTTATCCTACCACAATATAAAACTATGGGTACCAGGCAAGATGAGTTACCTTTGGGGGAGGTCGGGCAAGCTTGAAAGCGTGCTCGATGTCGCTCAATCTAGCATAATTTGGATCAGCTAAGTTAAATAGCTCTCTAATTCTGGCTTTGACTTTGATTTTGTCAAGCGCCCCCTGCCTCTTCCTCGTCGGGTCTGCGCTACCTTGGTATTCATAGCCAGGATGTACTCTCCTCTAGCAGGGCTAGATCTGTCGGCTGATGAAGTTCCTGACCACGCTCGGACCATCCAGTTGTTTTCCATGGGATCATTCCAAATATTTCTGGAATCTGTTCTAGGTGCTCGGGCTTCTCCGACCAGCTTGTCCTTTTCTCCAGAATGTACCCCACGTCGCACAGTGTAATCATGTTTGGCTCTTCGTGGATGTAGAACCATTTCTTGTACCAGTCGTCTAGCGACGTGTTCCATGGGCAGTGTAGGTACTAGGCTTTCATGCCATCATAGAGGTTGAGGTACACACCCCCGGCTATCTTCGAACCACCGCTTCCTTTCTTCCATAGACAGAAAAGATGGCAGAAAAAATCGAAATGGGGCTGGAAGCCGCCGTATGCTTCACAAAGATGTATGAAAGTGGCGACAAGGAGGATTGAGTTGGGATGCAGATTACAAATCCCAATCTCATAGTAAAGACAGAGCCCCTGAAGAAAAGGATATACCGGGACCCCGAAATCCTCGCTTAAAGAAGTCTTCGAACACCACGATCTCATCCTGGTTGTGGATCGGGGTACCCCTCGCCCTCCGGTGCACGCCATCCTATGAGCTCCTTGTTGTGGAGTACCCCCATGGTGATGATGTCTTCAATGGTCTGCTCGTTGCTTCTCGATTTCCACCATTCCTTCGCCATGACTCCTGCTTTCTTCTACACATCACTTTTTGCCATGAATCTAGCCTTGCTGATGAATGAGGAAATGGCGGAGGATTGATTGGTGGTGATTTCAGAGGTATTAGGGTTGGCGAGAGGAAGACAAAGGCTACGGCTACGAATGGCAATGGGGTTCAGTAAAAAGTAACTTACCTATCCTATACTATATTTAACCCAAGAGTTATGCCATTTCATCTGCCCGAGATTCTTGGGAGACGTGCGCACATGCCGCAGATGGTTGTTTTCACAACCTCAAGATCTATGCCAATATATGCGACTCTTCATTGCAAGTGTGGGAGGGCCCACGCTGACGCACCTACTGATAGGTGCCACACAACTGTTTGCTTGACAAGACAAAAAGGCAGTATGACGTGCTATATCCGTCTACTTTTTTGACCTAGACATGTCAGATTGGACTTGATAGAGCAAGTAAATAAATAAATACATAAAATAATAGTACAAGTGGCATATGGTTTTTTGCCACACTTCTCGTGCTCGGGGACTGTCGCGACTATCCCTATGCTCAGGGACTATCCAGATCACCATCGTGCTCAGGGACTGTTCAGACCACCATTGTGCTCAGGGACCGTTCCGACCACTCTCGTGCTCGGGGGCTGCCCTGACCACTCTCCGAACATTGCTCGGAGATCGCTCTCCTTGGCTACATGTGATCAGTACTCGCATACAGTTGAGAGGCTTTTATTTTTTCTCACTTAGACCTTGCTACAAGGCTCATACCTCGCCTTCCAGCAAGCCCAGGGACTACATTGGTACGATGCATCTGCTGGTGCATCTCGTATCGCCTGTACGATGATTGGATTCTCAACTTAACTGGGAATTCTTTTTAGACCCTGGCGCCACGTGCCTACGTCACCTACTACCAGGCTCGGGGACTAAGTGGGCACACTTCACCTTGCGGTGAATGTGCTTGTTTTTCGACCACTATGCCTTGACTATTGTCTATAACTACTACTATACAAGGGTTACTTACATTTCTTTTCAGAAATACAAGTGGGCACACTTCATCAGGAAAGAAATCTTTTTCTTTTTTCTTTAGAGCACCATGCATTCTTCGGACAACTAGAATCTTCAGTTATAATCATGGTCTACTGCTATCTATTCTGACTAGAATACTAGCACATTCGCTTGGTCAATGTTTCATCCAGTTGGAGATGACATGAAGACGGATCGCATTAGCCGAAGGAGATCGAACGGCGTGTCGCAGCATAATACATGGTGCTCGGGGACTAGCTGTGGGGGTATTAACCCCTATACCCTTACGGCTAGGCTTGGGCCGGCCCGGACCAAGGGGTCTAGCCCACTAGAAGATGACGCGTGGCCCGATCAATCTGTTCGGAGTCCCACGCAAGGAATCGAGGTAGATTTGGAGATCAAGCAAGATCCTGGTTGGTTAGAATAGGAATCCTTATCTGGCCACCTATGACAATTGTAACTGGTTAGGATTAGTTTCTAGATCTGTAACCCTACCCCCAGACTATATAAGGCAGGCAGGGGACCCCTCTCAAGGACATCTCTCATTGACATACAACAATACAATCAGACATAGGACGTAGGTATTACGCCTTCATGGTGGCTGAACCTAGATAAAACCTCATGTCTGCCTTGCGTCACCATCTTGTTTGTAGCTTGCACATCTGTCTGCCGATAATCTACTACCTTGGGCATACCCCTAGGTAGACTGCCGACCATATTTCATCGACAGTTCCAATTAATCCTCCTCATTCAGTAGAGCCGCAACCCAGGCGTCTCCGTGTCTGTTTGCATCTGCTTCCTGCGCCGCATACTTGCATGATCATTCTGAATTTTGATGATGTTAGCTTTGTGAATTGTGATCTTGTGTTATTGTTAAATGGGGATGGGTCACCCAATGGGTACCCGTTACCCACGCGGGTGATGGGTCTAGGTAAATTTGAGACCCATCACGGGTGACGGGTATGGGTGATGGGGTGTTTGAACCCTGGTGGGGGCGGGTGTGTTCTTCTACCCCCCCATTGGGTTTCTCACCCATTGCCATCCCTAGTTGTGGTGATGGACCATCCATTAGATTAGGTCTATAGGATTCTGCTGGCTGCTAGTGCTCATGCTCTATCAGATACTCCGTATGTGTGATGGATCATCCGGTGTGAACTAGGTATTCTTGGGTTCAGGCTTTATAATTCAGCAAACACTCTGGAACATCGATAGATTCTCCGCTATACCAAAAGCTGTGGACTAGGCTCTCTAGAACTCCTATGTCTCTGGTTTATAACTCTACAGACACTCTGGTGAAGTGGTGGAGACTCTAGTGAATTTTAGTGCATCTTGTGCAAGTGATTAGAGAGTTATTTAGTACTGATGGACACTCCACTGGTGATGTCGGACCCTCCATCATTACTGATAGTGAACACTTCTTAGCAACTTGAAATCCAAATCTTCATCTATGGTGCTTGCATGTGTAAACCATCACTAGGGTAGGTTACTAGGGTTCTATGGAGCATATCTAGCTAGTTGGTTCTAGCTACATTGGGTGCAAACTAAACCTAGGGCACAAATTGACATTTCCTAGGTTATGGCTCCTAAAAGTGAAATCCTACGTTTGGCTTGGTTAGATCCTTACCAAGGGCTGCAATGAGAAGATGCAAAGCTCTCCAAGATGATAGAGCAGTTGGATCTCCCCCTTAGCAACTCGAAATCTTCTCCTTCTTGCTTCCTTCTCCTCCTAGCTCCTTATGGCAAGGGTGAGAGGGCTCCTCCCTCTTCCAACCCTTAACTCTTGTGGATGAGGGATCCTAGGTGATCTCCATGGCCATCTCTTGCTGCATCCAAGCTTCAATCCCTTCTCCTTTCTCTTCCTTTCCTTCTCCTCTTCTTGCTTGAGTGTGAGAGAGTGTAGAGAGAGAGTGCGAGTGCAAGAATGAGTGAGTGAGCTAGTGGGTACTCTACCTTGGCCATCTCATGAGCTAGACAGGTGTGCTATTAGGGTGGGGCTAGGTGATCTCTTAAAGTGACACTTCACATTTCGGCATGGGTTGACTCTATCAGACGCTCCTTCGTGATGACTGGACTATCCAGTGGTGTCGGTGTACTGACTGATAGGGACTGAACTCTGTCAGGTCATGTAGATGAATTGGTGGATGGTTCGGTGGTGCTAATGGACCATCCATCAAGTCAATAGTGAGCAGTCTGAATGCAGAATTAGTGCAGTTTAGTTTCTAGTAATTAGATTTCAAATGCAAATATGCTTATGATGCTAATACTCACAAGGGTGTCAATAATGGGTCATGACAACTCTCCCCCTTAGAAGAATCGAGCCCCGAGATTCTTCAAAAGTAGGTTTTATGCAATCAAGGGAGAAAATTCAAGGAAAATAGGTTTTAATTTCCCTTCTACAACACTACAAACTCAGAACCTAACCCAAACTAAAAATTCTCCTAAACTAGTACCTTGGCTCGAATAGGTGAGGGTATTCCATTCTCATCTTGTCCTCAACCTCCCAAGCTATTTCTTCAGTCGAATGGTAGCTCCATTGCACTTTTCACCATCTTGATGGTCTTCGTTCTAGTTTTTCTTTTCGAAAAGTCAAGGATAGCAATTGGATGCTCCTTGTAGCTCAAATTCTTATTGATTTCAATGTCTTGCAAATTGATCTCTTCTTCGGGTGCTCTCAAACATCTCTTTAGTTGAGATACATGGAAGACATTGTACACTCCTAGAAGTGAATTAGGCAAGGCTAGTGCATAAGCAACCTTCCCTCTCTTATCATATATTCGAAATGGACCAATATATCTTGGAGCAAGTTTTCCTTTCTCTTGAAACATTTGGGTGCCCTTGAATGGTGTAACCTTCAAATACACATATTTTCCAATCTTGTACTCCACATTCCTCCTATGGTCATCAGCATAAGCCTTATATCTATCTTGTGTAGCTTCCAAAGCAATCTTTACTTGTTTAACTTTCTCCTCGGCCTCATTGACCTTCTTATTGCCATATAATCTTCTTTATCTGACTTTGAACCAATTGAGTGGAGTCCTACAATCTTTGCCATACAGGGCCTCAGTAAGGACTCATATTGATACTAGCTTGATAACTATTGTTGTAGGCAAATTGAGCAAATGGCAAATAAGTGTCCCAACTAGAACTATATATTAGAGCACAAGCTTTCAACATATCTTCCAAAATCCAATTAACTCTTTCGGTTTGACCTCCCATCTATGGGTGACAGGCGGTGCTAAATAATAACGTCATTCCCATTGCTTTGTGCAACTGCATTCCAAAATTTAGACGTGAATTGTGGACCTCTATCCGAAACTATTGTCTTGGGAACTCCATGCAAACAAACAATCTGAGCAAGATATATTTCTACATACTTGGAAACTAGATAGGTGATCTTGACTAGTAAAAAGTGTGCAGACTTTGTAAGTCGATCAATAATCAACCAAATGGGATCATATCCACTAGATATCTTTGGTAAACCTGTTATGAAATCCATAGTGATATCTTCCCATTTCCAAGCTGGTATGGGTAATGGTTGAAGAGTTTCGGCCTAGCTTAAGATGTTCAGCCTTTACTCTACAACAAACATCACATTCCACTACAAACCTTGCAATATCCTATTTTAGACCATTCCACCAGAATCTTTTCCTCATATCCCTAAACATCTTGTTGCTTCTAGGGTGGATAGAAAAAAGTGATTCATGGGCCTCATTTAGGATTTGCTTCTTTGGATTCTCTTGGTTAGGTACTACAAGCCTTTTCCCAAACCACAAACTATCCGAGTGATCCAAATGGAAACTCTTATACTTTGGATCCTTTATTCTTTCCTTGATGGTAACAAGATCCTCATATAGGTGTTGTCCTACCTTAATGTCCCGTAACAAGTGAGAAGTCACTTACAACATAAACAAGGAACCTTCAGCTATCTAGGATACATTCAACCTTTGCATATCCTAACATAACGAATCCATATTTCTTTCTACCAAGGTGCAGCCATAGCTGGCCTTTCTACTCAAGGCATCAGCTACATCAGTTTGCCTTTCCTAGGTGGTATTGGATGTTCAAATTATAATCCTTAATTAATTCCAACCACCTTCTTTGCCTCATATTGATCTCTAATTGCATAAAGAAATACCTTAAGCTCTTATGGTCAGTGAAAATTGTGCAAGGCTAACCAAACAAATAGTGTCTCCAAATTTTTAGGGCATGAACTACCGCTGCCAACTCAAGATCATGAGTATGATAGTTCACTTCGAAATTCTTCAATTGTCTAGAGGCATAAGCTATGACATGTTTGTCTTGCATAAGTATACAACCCAATCCAACATTGGATGCATCACAATAAACTTCAAAGGGCTTAGTGATGTCGGGTTGGACTAGCACAAGAGCTGTAACTAGCCTTTGCTTTAAAGTTTGGAAAGCTTCTTTCCTTGCCTCTATCCAAACATACAACTCATCCTTCTTAGTGAGCTCAGTCAATGGCTTTGCAATTTTGGAGAAGTCGGGTACAAATCGACAGTAATAACCCGCCAATCTGAGAAAGCCTCGAACTTCTTTCACCATAGTGGGGGTAACCCATTCCACTACATCCTTGATCTTGCTTGGATCCACTGAGATTCCATTATGGGATAAGATATGTCCCCAAAAGGAAACCTTGGTAAGCCAAAACTCATATTTGCTAAACTTGGCATATAACTTGTGGTCTCTTAGCTTCTGTAACACAACTCTCAAGTGTTTCGTGTGACCTTCTTTAGTCTTTAAACATACCAAGATATCATCGATGAAGATAATCACAAACACATCTAACTCTTCAAAGAAGATTGAATTCATAAGATACATGAAGTAGGCTGAAGCATTAGTCAGTCCAAAGGACATGACTGTATACTCATATGAACCATACCGCATATAAAATGCAGTCTTCGTTATATTCCCTTCTCAGATTCAAATTTGATGATACCCCAATCTCAAATCGATCTTATAGAAGAATTTGGCACTATTGAGTTGATCAAACAAAATATCAATCATCGGGAGCAGATACTTATTCTTGATGATTCTTGCATTGAGTGGCAGGTAATCTATTTCCATCCTTAGGCTGTTGTCCTTCTTGGTCATAAATAAAGCTGGACATCCCCAAGGAGAAGAACTAAGTCTAATGTAACCCTTCTCTAACAAACTCGTTAGTTGTTTCTTCATCTCTTCCAACTCAGGTGGTGCCATCTTATACAGAGGTTTTCGATACAGGCACATTTCTAGGTTCTAATTGGATTAGGAACGCTATGTCTCTTTCTGGGGGCATTCTAGTTAACTCTTTTGGAAATACATTAGGAAATTCACACACAACTGGAACTACCTCGACACCCTCTAATATGTTGGACTTGGTTCTCAAACTATTCAAGGCAATTTGTTGACTTTGGGAAGCATAAAGAGTAACCGACTTTCCTGATGGGTGCTGAATCTCTACTAATCTAGGTACACATCTAATAACACATTGATGCTTAACCATCCACTTCATTCCCAAAATAACATCCACATCATTCCCCAACTTGAGAATGATCAGGTTGGCTAAAAATTCCAAACCCGCTATCTCCATCCTGAGCTTGGCTAGCTATTTGGTTAGACTCAGTGTGCAACCCTAGGGGCAATAATCCAAAATCCCCTCCCTAACTCCATAGTTGGAAACTATGAATAAATAAATAAGATGCTCCGAAATCAAACAACATTCTTGCTGAAATGGAGTTGATGGGTAACTTACCAATTATCACACCATCATCCACTTGAGCTTCTTCAGCGGTCACATAGTGTAGCTGCGCGTTCTTCTTAGGCACATTGTTAGTGTGCTTGGGAGCTGCTACTCGTTGTGCGGTGGCTTGTTGCTTCTGTAGCTTGACTAGGCATTCACAAGCGAAGTGGCCAAAACCACGACACTCAAAACACGCCCTGATAGCTGTCGCTGCCTGCTTGTCTTTCTCTTTCTGCGTTTGCTGGCACTTTGGAGGTGTGGGTGGCTGGATCCACATTGGGCGAGGTGCTGCGTAGCCTAGAATCCTTGGCGAGACTTATGTGGTTTTCTACCTAGAGGACAAACCCTGTCCATATCGGGGGTTATAGGGTCCCCTCTTGTAGCTGTAATTGTCCACCACATTCTTCTTGGTTTTAGCCTTGATAGTGGTGCTCACATTTCATTGAAAGTGGGGGTTGGCACATTGCATAATTTCTCTTGCATGACAGGAGTGAGACCGTGCTCATACCTCACTTTCTTAGCCTCGTTGGTAGCAACTTCATTTGGAGCATATTGGGCAAGCTCATTAAACTTGTCGGTGTACTCTACCACCGACATCCTTACTTGGACCAAGTTGTGAAACTCTATAGCCTTGATAAACATAGACCCTACGTGTATAAAGAATCCAGCGAAAGGCATCTCTAAACTGCTGCCATGTGAGTTGCACATTAGGGTTGCAAGCGGGCATGATAGTCATGCCACCAATTATAATGCCCTAGTGTTAAGCATTGCATTTAGCACTTGCATTTCATGAGCACAAGCATCATCCAAGCATTCATGAGCATGAACATATGGAATTTCATCTTATTCTTACATATTATCACATGTGATGTTGATTATATACATGCATATGCTTGTGACAATGTGTGACCATTGCAAGAGATGGTTGTGAGGTCACAAAAACACCTTATACACATCTAGGATGGTAAATGGAACAATGTTTGTATTCATGACGTGGGCCAATTTTGCTTCCAAGTGTTGGTTTACTTTGAAATGCCTTTATATGATGCTAGTTTGACCAAAGTTGAATAGTAGCTTAGATTGTTTGCATGGTATTGCACCCTTGATAAAAGTTGTAGTTCTTGACATGGGTAACATACTTTATTTAAGGGTCATGAGCTAATTCAGTGCCTAGCATGGTCAAATAGAGCCCACAAGTAGCAATGAAATGCTATTTTCAAACTTAGAAATTTTGCTGAGTCTAAAGCTGGTTTTCAGTTTTAAAGTAGCCCACTTTAGAGCATTGTAGTTTGAAAACCATGACGAATTAGACAAAGCTCCTTTAAGCATTCTTGTAGTACTCATGTAGCTCTACACTTTGTATTACTGAAGTTTTCACAAATTGGCCACAGATTAGGAGATAGAGGAGAGGGATGATGGCGGTTTCAGTCAACTGAATCGGCTTCACCGATTCAAATTGGCAGGGCTCAGTGGCCGACCGTGCCTAGGCTGTGGCTGCCACCCGGTGGCTGTATGCCGACACTGGGCCTACCGGTCAAGCTGAAGGGGAGTGAAGAGGGAGGCGACGCCACTGCTCCCTCCCATTCTCGCTCTCTCGCCCTTGCCAAAGTGAAGCAGAGCACCGCACCATCACCGACGTGCCACCACCATGCTTGCTCGCCATCCACACAGCACCGCCACCCAATCCACCTCGCCCACAGCTCCACCGTGAGCTGCTCCACCTTCTCGACTCGCTAGTGCCACCATCCGAGCCGAGGTAAAGCCACATTTCATGTCACCGTCATCGCCTTGGCCGCAGAGCATCGTCGAGCTCCAAGCTCGCTCGTGGCCAGCCACCACTGTAGCATCTTTAACCTCTCTCTCCCTTGTCTGGTCATCACCGTAGGGACTAGTTGCTAAGACCGTAGCCGGCTTAATTGCTACCGCCGCCATCGCGTGGGATCGTGCCGCCGCACCGAGCGTGCCTGTCATGGCCGCTGAGCTCAATCTTGCTGCGGCCAGCCCTCGCTAGATCCCATCTTCCCCTTCCTGTGTTTGTTTCCGCACCGCCATGACCCATAGCTCCTTCTTCTATGACTAGAGACCCATCACCAATCACCATCTCGTCGAAACAGCAAGCGTCGCCGTGCCACCATGCACGTGGCCGGAGCTCACCGTCGCTTCACCTTGGCTCGATCCGCACCGTAGAGCTCCGCTAGGGTCTATAGAAGTTATAGCCGTGCTCGTCTGGCCATGCCATCGCTGGAGATGGTGAATCTACCACCACACGCCGCTGCCAATCCGCCATGCTCATTAGTAAGGTTGCTCCAGTGATGCGCCGAGCCAACTAAGGGTACCCCTCGATGTGGCTTGATGAGGCGAGTATAGTGGTGAAGACCTCACCGCCGGTGACCTCACCATCGATGAGTTATCACCGGTCAAACGCCATGCTCTACTCCTATGTCACTGACGTGTGAGACCGGTTGACCTGTGGGCCCCCGCTGTCACTCACTGTGGGTGCATGGACCGGGTGTACCTAGCTGCTGAGCCTGATTTGAAATTGATTTTCTTTATTTATTTTCACATATTTGAATGCAAACTTCAAAAATTTATATCTTGAGTTAGGAGTGTCCAAATGAGGTGATCCAAATTTTATTAGATTCATCATGAAGTGTACTATTTGATAAAAATATGAAACCTACTGTTTGGGGTATTTTTTTGAGGGAATTAAATTGAGCTAGATAAGTGCTTTTAAATTTGTTTCTATCTTGTTAAATGCATAACTTGAGCTAGGGAAGTGCTAAAATTGCGATTTCAATTTTGTGGGTCTTGTGATGGCATGCTCTAGCTAGGAAAATACTAAACCTATAGAAGACATACTTGAAATATGGTATTTCTATTTAACCTTGATTATTTGCTAGTTTCTAGTGAAAATAAATGGGGTAAAAATATATAACATATGATCATGCAAATTTTTACATAGTTTTCTTATGCTAGGATGAAAGTAATAAAAATATTAAATTTGTTGTTTAACACTTTTCACTAGGCTAAACTATTTTTTGCTAAAATAAGCCTATGCAACTTGTCATTTTTGTAGAGGTTGCTATACTCATCCAAATGACATGAAATTTATACAGTAGACTATTGGGGTTATATGTAACCTACTGTAATTGTCTCAGAATTTATTGAGCACTAGAAATGTTTATCCTCTAAATCACACTATTATATAAGGAAAATTAATAAATGAATATAAATAAATTATTTGGGCTTAACCATGATGTTTTTTAGGGTGCTTGTGATGCATATGATCTTTTGATATTAGTAGTGGCACTCAAAAATAATTGGTTATAGGCAACTAGTTAATTATGGCTCTATAATTTAATTGGATGACTGCATGTATAGTTTCTGTTGTCATGGTGTTTTCATAATGAAGATGAAATTTGCTGTGAATCTTGTTAATAACAAAGTTGTAGATAACTTACTAATCTTGCCTATCCTAAAATTTCATGGTCATAGGACTAATGGTTTAAGAGTTATAGCTATTAGAAGTCTGCTATCAGATTTGCTTATCCTCTGGACAGATATGGAAGATTGAATTGTTTGACCTAGATAGCTACTGAATCACCTTAATATGATTAAAAGAGAGTTGTAGGAAATTTCATAATTTTTCCATAAAGTCCACAACCATAATGTTTGGATGTGTATAACTCTAGTTATGGTCAAAACAAGTAGCTGCTATCTTGCAGCCTAGAAAATGCTAAATAGGTGTTTGTTTAATTATTAGAGAGGAGGTATGCACCTACTTCACTAAAAGAAAGTTAATCTTGTTATCACCCAAATACCTTGTTGTTAAGGACATTTATGTTTATGCATCATATGATATCATCCATATCATTACCGTGCATTCTTGTATCTTATTTTGCGCTCATGCATATAGAATCATCAGAAGGAATCACACTCTTGGAGTTTGAGGCAGAGGAGGAGAATCAGGAGGCACCATAGCAAGTAGCCCCCGAAAGCGAGGAGTAGGCTCCTGAGGAATTACTAGAGTGCCCCAATCATAGGCCTACCTCCTTTCTGAAAGGCAAGCCCTAGAGCATTATAAGCCTTCTATGTTTTTACAAATATCACTTGAGTTCCTTTATGTTTGATGCATTAGGTTATAAGAGTTGATTGAAAACACTTGATGCATAGAACTATCTTGTCAAGAAATATACCTTGAACACTATGTAGGTCTAGGATCGAACATATGCTTAGCCATAGCTTAGACCGGTAGAAGTCAGCTGATTTCCTGTCACCTACGAGATATAGGTGGATACCGGAGCATGATTGGATATATTTGCTATCATGGAAAATAACCATGAGATATTATCTAAGTGGAGACCAAGTGAGATCTTATATGCACATGTTGTGGGTTGGCTATGTTGATCTTGTCTATGTTGATTAAGGACCGTATCAGTTGTTGGCGCTTCTATCAAGATTGAACGCATGCCTCTCACTTAGCTGGCCGGATAACTCATTTCGACCAGTGAAGCCGAGTAGCTCAACTCAGGCCGGGCCTCGTTCTATTAGAAGTGCACACTCTGGATGGTAGTAAGGGTGTGCAGGGGAGCTAGACATGAGCCCAAGGGCATGCTGGGCCTGAACATCCTGGCAGCTGGTTGTCCCTGGTTGTGCGGCAGCTAATCGAACCCTTGAAATGTGCACCTGAGTTGTACCAAAGGTGACCTGACTGTGACCCCGATGGGGGAAGTGTAGGTTTGTGTTAGGAATAACTACTTAGATGGTTGCAACCAATTCGAATCACTATCTCTCCCAGATAGTGAGAAACTCGACTAGTCCCAGCATCAGTAGTAACTGGACTATGGAATTTGATGGTTATATTGGACATGGGAATGCTACATCGGCTATGGTTATTATTGTGATGCTACATAATGATATATCACATGTTTGGCATAGGTTAGTTGTTAGTCTAGAGGTGAATAGCTATAATTAACTTGATACCCAAATTATAAAATGTATAGTTGAACTAGTGGCTTTTTATGCAAAATATTATCAAGCTAGCCCCACTTATAAAGCCTTGCATGATCCTTGGAGTCACATTATTTTTGGTTTATGATGGGTAAGTCTAGCTGAGTACCTTCTTGTACTTAGGGTTTTATTTTCTCCACTTCTTGCAGATAATATAGTCTATCATGGGTATTGTAAGAACTGCTTCTGTCCCGCCATGGACGAGGAGTAGGCCAGGGGTATGGCACTTCTATATATCTAATCTATGATGCTTTTGTGGGATGTGATCACAAACTGGCAAGTATTTGAACAATAGTGTGAGATGTTAGTTTCAAAAGTACCTTTGCTTCTGCTACTACTACTTTATTTCAACTTGGGTTATAATAACTTTTAATTGTACTCCAATGGATGGTATTGTAATTGTGAACTCTATTAATATGGGGCATGTATGTTGAATCATGTACGATCTTGGTTGTATGTTGGCGATGAATCAAGACCCTTGTGGTACTCGACGGAATACCAGGTTTATATGGGCTCAAGTATGACAGTGCGATCATTTCGGTGGTTGCCATTGTACTTGTGCTCTTATAAATTGGTCAGGTTCTGTCACAGCTGGCATCGGAGCAAGATTTAACATTATTTGCCACATGTGTATTTAAAACAAAGTTTTTGTTTTCCAAAACTAGTTTTTAGCAACTTATAGTTATATATATAGGTGTTCAAATTTGAAATTTTAATCTAAAGTGTGCCTGTGATTATTTCCTTTATGCGCAGTTAAGGATTTCAGGTGGCTAAATAAGTACTAACATGGGGGTTTTATTTTCATCGTCCATACTGGCGTGCTATTGTATGGGTGCCATTCACTTGAGTGGTAATGTATGGATCAAATGCCACTATGCCTAAGGTAAGATGATGAGTAGCATGACCACAAGATGTCAGCATGCGGTCTAAGAGGAGAGGTAGCTTTGATACTAAAGTATATATATGTTGCATATATATATGGAGGTATTTAATTGTGGGTTAGCTTTGATATGGCTATATATGCATAATTATATGTATATATAGGATGCATTTACTTTTGGGTAGCTTTGATATGGAAGTATATATATGGGTGTATATATATGGAAGTATTTAGCTTGCAACCTAGAGCCTAGATGTTCATTTCTACAAATATAATTGTGGGGTTGGGCTAAAATGAAATTCTTATGCAGGTACACTAACAGCGAAACGTGTAGCCTGACAAGTTACGTTATTTATGAGAGAACATATGTATGCCATCATGTATTTCTCTAGAAGTTTTAATTTTTCCTAAGTTTGTGAGGATGTATGGAACGTGCATGCATCATGATAAATCATTCATTACATACTTGCATTGTTCCTCCCCTTATAAGTTCTTATTCGGTTAAGTAACTCTATGTAATATGTGGCATGTATGTTGAATCATGTACGATCTTGGTTGTATGTTGGCGATGAATCGAGACCCTTCGTGGTACTCGATGGACTATTGGGTTTATATAGGCTTAAGTATGACAGTGCGATCATTTCGGTGGTTGCCATTGTACATGTGCTCTTATAAATTAGTCGGTTCTATCACACCAATGGTTGGCTACCTCCTACAGCCGATGCATGGCAAAATTCACTTTCTCTACTTCTGTGCGTTGCACTAGGGTAAACTTCTGCTCTATGGCTCTTAACCAATGATCGGCTGCCATCGGATCCTTTCCTCCGGTGAAGATAGGTGGGTTGGTTCTCACAAAACCATGGCATCCTCGGGGCTAAGGCGGATGTGCTCTATGTGGGTTAGCTTGCATGGTCTCCATTACTTGCACCATGTGACCTATCATGTCATTCTGAGCCTTGCGGTGAGTTTCACTACTACACTCGCACCTTTCATAGCCACGTCGTAACCCACATCATAGTCCAATTTTGGCCTCAGGTAGTAAGCTGTCAGTAGTGATAGTTGTAGTCATCGCCGGTGCTATCTGAGACCGTCTATGGTGTACACTCACACTGCCATCTTGTCTTATGATTCGTCTGTAATAAGGTCCTTACTTCCATCGCATTGGACCACGACTCAGCTGTGTTGGTATACACTAACAACGCCATGTTAGTTTATGATCTGTCCATGACTAGGTCATTGTTTTCATTGCATCGGAGCATGATCCGATTGTGTGGGTGTACACTCACACCGCCAGTGTTGGCTTTTGATCCATCCATGATCAGTTCATTGTTTCTGTCACTGTTGTACCATGACCTATCTGTGTGGAGGACATCATCACTGCCTCTCTGATGTATTACCCATCTGTTTGAATGGCATTACCACCATCGCCTTGTAGTACGATCCAACCTTGATGAGGATGTACTCGATGTCGGTTTACTAATCAAGATGGCGGTGATGATTTTGTGATCCCACCTCATCATAGGTTGGACCAGCGTTGTTGCTGATGGCTTCCGCCATCGGGTAATGGTATAGTGTGACGGTGACGAGGCCTTCCTCATAGTCGCATAGTCGTATGATGCAGTGGTGTTGACAACACAAGAATGACGGTTCAATACAAAACAGAGGCCATTACGGAATGGTACTGTATCTGGTATTGACAACAATTATTAATTAAGATGGACCATACAGGACATGACATGTAGATATAATTGTCAAATCCAAACAATATGTTCACATACAAGAGTACTTTTGACAATAGATGATAAGCGGATAGTAGTAGCTAGGATACAAAGATCACTACTAGAAATATCCACTTCTATGACGAAAATGCTAAAGATGAACCCAAAATCATCATAGAAGATCAGTTTTATGATGAATATTTTCATTTTGTCATAGATCAGTGGTGATGATCCTACAGCCCTCCCTTTCTATGATGAAATTAGGCATCGTCACAAAAAACAGCATAGAAGAGCATAGGGTTTTGTCACAAATCACTCGCACGACTCATCTGTGATGATCTCGTTTAAACCTATGATGAATAGGGCTTTGTCATTGAACTAATTACACATCTGTGATGGACAATATTTGATCTGTAACAAATGAGTTCGTCATAGATCTCCACACTTTACTTTCTCCATTCGACATGTACCTATGGGACCTGCAGTTACTCATCCGTGACACTTGCAATTCATCATAAAAGTCTCGGCTTCGATCCTTTCTCCATGCTGACGTGTACCTATGGGACCCTTCTCCATCCGACATGTACCTATGGGACCTACAGTTACTCATCCGTGATGCTTGCAATTCGTCATAGAAGTCTTCGCTCGGTCCTTTCTCCATCCGACGAGAACCTATGGGACCCTTCAGCATCTGACCTATAGGACCCGATGGTTTACAGTGTCATGTGTACCTGTGGAACCGTTCTCCATCTCCATCTGACCTGTGGGACCTGATGGGTTGCGTGTCATGTGTACCTATGGGACCATTCAACCTTTGGGACCCAACGGCCAATGGGACCTTTCTCTATTGTTGACGGTTGTTAACACCAATTATAAACCAACATATCCTGCATATGTACTTAATTCCATCATCAAACTTAGGTATATGGGTTTAAACTAATGAATTCCATGAGCTTTGATAAATATTTGTATGCAGGAGGATTTATCCAGAAAACAGCTCCAGGGACCACTGTCATACACTCCAAACAAGCAAACCGATGACAACAAGTGATTCAACCCATGAAAACTATGAAAGACAACTCTAGAAGGTTCTAGAAGACACCACACCGAAGCTTGGGCCAAACGGCCATGAAAGTGGGCCAGCCGGCCTAGCCCATGGTTCGGTCAGCCTACCACAGAGCCCGCTCGCCCTCTGCCACTTCATACTCCTTCCTATGATCTATACCATTGATTTTAAGGTGGTTTTAGGTCAGGTTTATCCAATGGTGGTTGAGGGAGTTGACGCGGATCGATGATATGGCGATTCCTTGCCCCCTACTCCACCTCGATTCCTTGCCCCCTACTCCACCTTGATTCCTTGCCCCCTACTCTACCTTGACCTATATATAGCTGTCCCTACCCCCTCCCTAGAGCCATCTAGAAAACCCTAATTCATATCTCTCATTCAGATCAAGACACACCAGGAGGATTAGATCTAGAGCTCTCCAATGTAGTAGATTAGTAGCTCGGGAGTGAGGGTCAAGTTGGGCTCATGCTCAAGTTCTAGATCTAGTCTTGGAGGCTCAACAAAGCCTTGTATCTTCACTTCTATATCTTGTAACACTTATTATCAATTTTTCATATTCTTATCTACATGGCTATGTTTAATTTGAATATATATCTTGCTTAGTTAAAGGTTATCAATACTTTTGTGCGCGGGTTCATGGAGCGCTTAGCTTGCTAGTTTACCGATTAGGCTAAGTAGCCAAGTCTCATGTAAGCATGGTAATTATATGATGCTCTGCCTATGAGTGCACCCTATTCTCTGGTTGGGTGGTAGCAGAGGGAGGTGACAGCCCCATCTATCCTTTGTAGTCCACTTCGAATTGAGTAAGTTCTTAAATTGTAGGACCATAGTCGCGTTAGTAGAGTTATCTATTGTGGGTGCTCTACCGTCTAAGCGGCGTCCCGAAGTGCACAAGAGTAGAGTTAGTCTTAGCTATAGTTGGGTATATATATACTTTGATCCTATAATAAAAATATCATTATCTTTATAGATCTACCTCACCTGTTGTTCTCCCGAGTTGACTAGTTTACATTATCTTTATAGATCTATCCCTTGAGTTTAATTCCTATCTATATATTTACCCTCTACTTAAGCTATGCTGGTATATTGATAGATATTCCTCTATTACTCAATAAGTCTTACTCCATTATTTCCCTATGGTAAAATATAAATAACGATACATGGAATACTCCCGATAAAATGCTACAATGGTATTCTATGCGCTTGTGGAATCCTTCATATTCTTTTTGCGTTAGTAAATACCAACATCCATCTCCATCCGACCTATGGGACCCAACGGCTTGCATGTCACTTGTTGTCGCTAGGGTTTAATAAATTCAAACTTGAAAAAAAACCATGAGACCTAGGAGTCGAACCTAGGATCCAGATCAAGGAATAGATCGTCTTCACCACTGCACTAGACGCCTGGTTGTGTTGACATGTCTTTAGAGTCCTAATAGTAGTATATGTTCTCTATGTGGATAGGTTGACTTATATATTGGATGTATCCCCTACGAGTGGAAACAAATCTGTGCCCGTTGGACTTGCGGCGGCAGCGGCGGTAATAGAGGATCCCCAGTGTGCTATGGTGGCTCAGGCGTCCTTTTGGAGGCTAGGCGGTAGGTCTTCTTGGTGGAGCATGGCATCATTGGCATCCATGTCTATCAGTGTGCCGTGGCAGAGGCGACAGATCTGATTCGTAGGTCTCCTTTCTCGCCTTTTCCTGCCTTCACTATTTTGGTCCTTTCTTGAACATGAGGTATACAAGAAACATTTTAGCATTGCAGATCTGGTTAGGCTAATGCTGATGAAAAGAACTAGGAGGTGGCACTGATTGGTTTTCTGCTAGTGTCTTGGTTTGCTGCATAAGTTCAATGTTCTTACTATAAATGCCTGTGTGCAACTAGGCCTATAAATTGTCAAGTGCTTGCTTGATTATACCTATCTGTCTTGGCAAACATATAGACCCTTCGCTTCTACCTTAAACTATTTTTTCTATCTAGTGCTTACTTGATTCTATATTTCTATTTCATATGCTCCAGTGCCACCGGTGAGTCCTTATGGTATTTTGAACTTGTAACATATCTAAGGCCACATTTCTATGCCAATGGTGTCTACATGGCTGTTGGATGTATTAGGATGCAGCTCATATGTTTTCTTTCTATGTCTTCTCCTTGTTGACAACCAAGTTATCCATTTGGTTCCAAACAAGAGGAAGGCATCGAAAGCAAATCAATGCTTTGTGTCCATCATTCACATCATTGAAGGCCAATAATATTGCTACTGATGCCAAATATGATCACTACCACTTGTTCACTGACATTCTACTTGTGAAAACTGAGGAAGCTTAATTAACTGCTAAAATTGTAATGGTTACAACTCCATTAACTGCTATTCTAGTTTGAGTTATATATATATCTACGTGGTGCTACTCTAAATTTACATGAGGTCGTACCATGAAAATTGTTAATGGTTGTTCAAGTTGCACTTTGGTATGAGTTGTGGACTTCACTGATGGATCTTTGTTGGATTATTTTACTCTTCAATGATCTCATTACTGAGGAAGCTCTCATCGTCCTGCACACTAACAAAATAGAGGAGGCCTCCAACAAGAGGAATGCACTGGCTAGCCTCATGGAGGATCTCGTTTTTGAGATCCTCCACCACCTCCCTACTCATTCCTTGTTCTGCTGCATATGTGTCTATCACTCCTAGAAAAACATCATCTCAGACCCCAACAACCATAAGAAGCTACCCCAGACTGTGGCTAGCTTCTTCTACGATAGTGATAATGGCAATCAAAACTTCACCAGCGTCGTCCGTGGTGTATGCTCCCGCTCCTTGAAATTCTTACCCTTCAACATTGACAATGTAGCTCTCTTAGATTGCTACAACAACCTCATCCTATGCTGGTGCCTTGGGGCTAATGGACACTGCTATGTTGTCTGCAATCCAATGACCTAGAAGTTTAAAATTCTACCACCTAGCACCCATGATGTTGGCCATGCTATTGGTGAGGCTCGCTTGGTGTTCGATCCAACAACCTCCTCACACTTCCATGTGATTGAATATGTGAATGTCAATGCTATGTGTGCAGGTGTGGAGATCTACTCATCTCAAACTACATTATGGATCTATAAGGAATCTAAATGGGGTGAGCGTACTGATGTGACATTTTACAAACAACCAAGTGTGTTTCTTAATGGTTGTCTGCACATTATGGGGCACTCTAGGAGGTACTCTATGATATTTGCTGTGGATATGTAGGGAAACACATGGAGGAAAATTGATAGGCCAGATGGTCTTCACCACTCCATGCATCAAGCTTAGGGTCACTTGTGTTTATGTACTGTTGATGGTCCCAATGATTCCAAGCTTTCAATCTAGATCCTTGAAGACTATGGTACTGATAATTGGACATTGAAGCATATGGTCACCATGCGGATCCTGTTTGGAAGGTGTTGATGATCGTTAACATCATTCATAAACCATTAACATAACCTGCATATTTACTTAATTCCATCACCAAACATAGGTCTAGGGTGTTAAACTAATAAATTTCACAAGTTTTGGTGAATTTGTGTTTGCAGGAGGATTTAATCAGAAAACCAACAAGGTGGACCTATTCGTCAGAGCAAATCACGTTTATTCGTGACTGAAACCAACATTGGAAGACTCTAGAACCTTCCAAAAGGCAACCCACCGAAGATCGAGCCAAGGCGCTGATAGGGGGCCATTCCGGCCTCACCCCTAGGTCAGCCAGCCTATGGTCCCACCTATTAGGCTCTCTTTCATATGTCGGTTCTCCACCGCCTCCTAGATTGCATCTACGCCCCCTACACTACCCCCTATATATAGCAGCCCCTACCCCCCTCCATGAGGCCATCTTGGAAACCCTAATTCATATCTCTCATTTAGATCAACACAAACTAGGAGGATTAGGTCTAGAACTCTCCAATGTAGTAGATTAGTAGCTCGGGAGTGAGGGTCAAGTTGGGCTCATGCTCAAGTTTCGGATCTAGTCTTGGAGGCTTGGCTAAGCCTTGTATCTTTACTTCTACATCTTATAAGACATACTATCAATTCATCATATTCTTATCTACATGGCTATACTTACTTTGAATATGAATCTTGCTTAGTTAAGCTTATCTTTACTTTTGTGTGCGGGTTCATAGAGCGCTTAGCCTACTATAGTTTATCGATTGAGGTAAGTAACTGAGCCTCGTGTAAGCATGGTGCTTATACGATGCTCTGCCTATGAGTACACCCTGTTCTCTGGTTGTGTGGTAGCAGCGGGTGGTGACAGTCTCATCCATGCTTTGTAGTCCACGCCAAATTGAACAGGTTCTTAAATTATTGGACCATAGTCGCGTCAGTAGAGTTATCTATTGTAGATGCTCTATCGTCTAAGTGACATTCCAAAGTGCATAAGAGTAGAGGTTTTCCCCGACGGTGGTCACTTGTACCTCCACTAGGGATGGAAGCACTTGGCCCGCTCCCTCGACCTCCAAGATGGGTTCTCTCTTGTATTGTGGTATGACGGCCAGGTGACAGATTAACATCAAGGTCTTTGACCTTACCACCTGCCGCAAGTAGTACTCGCATGACTTTGAGGCCGGTGGTAGTCAGCTCTCCCTACCCATCATGGAGCTGAGGAGTTTTGTAGTGATCCTAAAGAAGTACCACCTTAAAGTGAAGTATCTGGTGAGCACTCGTGTGAGACGCAGAACATACCACTGATGTCGCAAGTTACCATTGTCCTCTTTGTTATCAGTCTTTTTTGTGCGAGGTGAAGAACGTGCCAGTGGACTTTGAGCGAGCGCATGACTACAAGCAGTGGCGTATGGTAGAGGTACAAATGGCTGGGTAGTCCTAGTTCATGGGCTTGGAGGGGACCCGCACGAACAAAGTCTTGTGAGTGTCATTCAAGTATGGGTGGGGCACCTTCTATGCTGACAACAACCTCAAGGTCAGCAACACCTGCTTCTTCAGCATGATCCACGAGGCCACCTACAACATTGACGATGATGAGGAACATGAGGAGGAGCTGGAGGATGATGTAACTAAGCTCAAGGTGGAGGTGCACAAGACAAATGGAGGATGGAGGCGGTGAACTCGACGCAAGAGTTGACACAACCTATATTTTGTTGTTTCATCAATACTATTATCCGACCTATCAAGATTTCTAAGTACCGGACTGTCTTAGGCCCTATTTGGATGAACTGCGACTAGTTAGCCATGGCTAAAAATTAGCCAATTAGTTGTTTTATTAGTCCATACCTGTTTGTATCATGAACTAATTATTGGGTTCTATGGACTAGTGGTATGGCCCCTGATAGTTGCCATCACTATATTTCATTGTTCATCGACTCATAGTGATCTAGATCATCTATATTTCCTAGGGTCTAACTATCTTGGGCTCCAGAAAATTTCAACATCTATACGCCCACATCCTCTGATCAGAAAGGGCGAACACCGTTAGCATACTATAGATCAGAAGAGAACCAGAAGAGAACTACATGCAAAAGTAGCCAACAAGGGCTAGATAGAGTTTAACCCACCTAATAGAAAATTCAAGAAAAGTTAACACAGACATAGCGATTGCGTGGGTTAAACTCTATTGAGTGTGGTGTAGATCAGGTCCTTTGGTAATTTGGTAGCCGTTTTCTAGCCCTTGTTGATTTGGTTTTGCCTGCTGGTTTCTTTCTGATCTATAGTATGGTAAATATGCATAAGAGAATTCATCGAATCAAGTCTCCTATCAATCTAATGCCTAATGGAGGAGCCACATAGCTATTTGAAGTTTACTGTACACATAAGAAAGTTTGAGCATTATGAATCTAACCGGGCCAGACACGTCTCATGTTATATAGGGACACCTGTTTTGTACTAGTACTTTCATTGAATCCCTAAGGCCTTGTTTGGATGCGCATGTATTCATCTCAATCCACTATATTTGAGGACAAATTTCAAATGCCAGAATACACTACATTCAGAAAGAGTGAATTACTAGTTTCTTATTCCAATTTTCCATTCGAAAAAATAGATTTCTTGGCAAAGCCTATAGTCCTCGCTGCAATACAGAGGCCTTCTTTCCCATCCGTCTGCATAGCCATAGACGCCACCTACGCATGGAAGATCACTGCTCACCTATGCCAACGGCGGCAGTGATAACTTGCCCCACATTGTTCGGAGGACCACCTTGGCAGTTAGGAAGTGGCACAACACACCCCTTGTTGCTTAGCCACCTAATCATTGGTCCACCGCCACTGCCACCCATGATACTTCCTCGCCCTCGACCCGTCTTATGTACTGCCTCATAGTGTCACCATTGCTAGCATCGCCATTGTGCCTATAGAGCAATAGGGTGACCAGATAGGCAACCATATTGTGCCCACCATCAATCACGCGAGCAAGATCATCGAGGCATAGCTAGGGGCAGTGTTTTACCATGAATACAGTTTGTATCTCAGTGAGGAAGCAAGCCTCTAGGTTGCTGACTTGGGTCAGGCTATCAAGGAGGGCTTCATAGTCAATGGGGTCATCCCACATCCTCCTACGTATGAACTAATCTAGTGCCAAATGTCAACCAATGGCGGTGTCACCTGCAAATGCGGCACATGGATGACCAGGTTGCCTGTAGGCTATGGAGGTCATCCATGGGCAACTCCGAGGTCGTAGCGAGGTGGCCCGCTATCATAATTTTCACCTCGGTATGGAACACCAGTCGGTGACATGATTGCCATGTGGATTAAGCTATGGCGTGTGGATGGCAGCGAGCTGGAGGGCTGGAGAGGTGGTGTGGCACGACGTATGTTGATTGAGGAGGAAGCGGGGGAGGCTACCAAGCGGGGGCAATAGTTGGAGTCAAATAATGGGAGTGAGGCTAGGCTTTGTACACACAGGGACGCTAGGGCTAGAACATGCTTCTGACATGAGTGCACCACGTTCATCATTACTAGTATCTGAGTAATGAATATTTTAGTCGGGTCAGACCTTTTGTCATTTGGTGAACTATACAGTGCAGTCCTATCCAAGCAGTCGCAGGCTTGCAGCAGCTTGCTAGAGATGGCCACATTACATGGTTTCATAGGTTCTGAATGTCTACACTCCCTCGGGTGTGTTTGAAGCTACCACTTCAGGAGTCATGCTTGCAGCCACAGATGGTGTAACTCTTGTTTATAGCACAACCGATCATAGCTGTACAAGAGTTACATGTCTGGCTCGTTCAAATTTACGTTGCTCAGACTATTAGGCAAAAGTTCTACTCATAGCTGTACAAGAGTTACATGTGTGGTTGTGATAGGTCTTTTTTGTACTTATTTCACTACAATCTAAGCAGTCACAATAGTCGAGGGGTAGACTGATTGCTATGATAGTTTATACTATCCTATGAGATCAAATACACAGCGGGTGGACTTTCTTGCGTTCATAGTAAAAGTCAACAGCTATGGCTCATCCGTTCTGCATTAGATCAAGGCGAGACTTGTTCAGATGAACTCCTCACTGCATGGTTCTTTTAGGTTCAACAAATTTTATCAAAGAAAATTTCAACATGTATACACCCACGTCCTCCGATCAGAAAGGGTGAACACCTTTAGTATATTTATAGATCTGAAAGAGAACCCAAAAAAATCTGTAGGCAAAAGCAACCAACAGGGGCTAGAAACAAGTTACCAAATAACCAAAGGAATTGAGCTACACCATGCTCAATAGGGTTTAATAGACCTAATACTGAAGTTCAGCAAAAGTTAATACAGTCATGCATGCTGAATAATTAAGACTTCACATACGGTCGTCCCACAGACCAAACCTAGTCATGACTTGTACTATTATTACATCCAACAGATCAACGGTCGAGGCGGTCGAGTAGGATCTCATCCATGTTCACCTTTGCTAAGACAGTGTTGGTGGCCGGCTCGATGTGCTTGAACAAATCATCAATATAATCTTCGTCTTCTGGTGCCTGGTGGAAAAGCCTACTGTACCATCCGGACTTTTACCACTGCGCCAAACTCAAGCTGGGCAGCGACCAACACCATGGCAACCCCTTGATGGATGGCTTTGGATGCCATGGCCTGAATGCAGGCCAACAGGGCTCGGAGGTTCTCCTCTGTTACAGTAGCGTTGACAAGCAGGTTTTGGACCTTTGCCTCGGCGGTCGCCTTCTCGTCCTGCGCCTAGGCGACTTCTTGTTCGATGACGCCAAGTGCGGTGCGCATGGCCTTTAGCTCATTGCGTAGCTTGTCACCATCTAGACTAGCCCCTGAGTACAAGTCTATGACCTTGAGGTAAGCCTCCTTTAACTTAAAGTATTCTTCATGGTCTGATGAAGCATCCCCAGAAGACTGTCCGGGGTCAGATGGGACTTCATGGTCTAATGATGCATCACCAGAAGACTATTTGGGGTCAGACGGGATCGGCGATGGTGTGCAGCGATAGGATGTCTCTCTGCACAATGCAAGCCAAGTTCAAGCCCATAGGATAAGGGGGAGAGCGATCTAATTGAGAAGGCAAGTGACTCACCAGACTCTAGTTGGTGGCTGCCCCCATCGGGGAATGGTTCTCGAGGCCGCTTTTTGAGCATGACCGTGGACAAAGAAACTGGCTACAGGGCCAATGATCCTCGGGATGCCTTCACACCCACGTCCACCTATTGAGAAAGTAGGCAATTTCCAAATACTAGTTGAATTAAGCAGCATGAACACAAATAATAGCGTGAGTATTGCTTGTAGACTCTAGTTAATTTAATGAAGAGAAACAACATGAATAGTGGTACATGAAAAAAATCACCTTGTCAGGAGGAACTAGCAGCGGGTGTGAGACCATGTCGATGAGAGGTCCGTCTATCGGTGGAGGATGGCCGAAGCTGAAGGCCACCGATGACTCCCCCTGCCACGGTCCATCGTATACTCTCCCATAACCTTCATCACCCATTGGTCTACATCATCCTCATGGATGGTGATCCTTGACTCAATTGTAGGGTCTATTGGGCCTTGGAACTCCCACTAGGGGTGGTGCCTCATCTTCAAAGGGAGGACCTGACGGCCAATGAATGTATGGAGCACCCTCATTCCTGTCTGGCCCTGATCCTTTAGGTCCTTGATGGCATCCAACAAGTTGGGCACATGGTGCATGTAGGCCTCTAGGGGTGGTAGTTCCTCCCATGACTCTAGGAGGTCACCACATAGCCGGTCAGGAGAATAAGACGATAGCGGCGGGCCCTCATTGGGGATGTAGAGCCATGACTTTTGCCACCACGCTAAGTCCATGGAAGGGTAGCTGTCAAGGCTGAGGTACTTGTCCTCTAATCTAGGATAAAGTTGGATCAAGGCGCCCCCATCCGAGGAAGATGGACCTCCGGGCACTGAGCAAACCACCCATAATAAAGACCGCCATAGCTCATAGTGGGCAGGTAATGCTAGGAAGCCCTCACATAGCATGATGTAGACAAAGAGGTGGAGGGTCCCCTCTAGGGTCAAGTTGTGGAGGTGGAGCTCGTAGTAGTACAACAACCACCGAAGTAAGGGGTGCGCCGGCACCCTGAACCCAAAAGAGTGGAAACAAGCAAAAGAGACAACCTCATTCTCCTCTGGCCTCGGCTCCACTTTGGTTCTCGGTGGGAATCTACCCGATGGCGTCGGCGGCCTCTGAGATCACCTTGTTCAGTCATAGCTCGTTGAACACCTTGCAGTCAATGGATGACTTCATCCACTGTGTGGTCATGGTCCTCGTAGGAGGCGTCGGTGGCGCAAAGGGCACAGTAGGGTGGAGGGCAAAAGCTTTGGGATAGAAGGAGGAGATCTAGGGAGGGAAGGTAGATGATTGCAGAAGGCAGCAGATAACCTTCCCTTTGGTGCTCTTGTGTCTTCTATAGTTTGGGGCCATGGAACCACCCTACGCCCCACGACCACTAACACGTTTGCGTGGGCGGGCAGTTTGGCTTTGCCCCATCACATCAATGCGATGGGCCACAAGGCGATGTCCCTGCTGGATTGCCTACTGACACCACCCAAGTGTGCGCCTACGCGGGAATCTAGGAGCCTACAAGATAAAAACTGGACATCGCATGTCGTTCATCAATACTATCTGAGTAGTCATGATTTCAAACCTGCCGGACCTTCTATGATAAACCTTATCACTCCACTAGTGTCCGGCTAGTGAAAATTTTAAAGGATCGTTCTGTCTATAGGGTGCAGAAACATTTCAATAGCTGTGCATCCATCCTTTGATTGTTGTGATCAGCCTCAATCTAAATTCAACTACTCCCTCCATCCCAAATCGATGAGTCATATTGTCAAATTTGACAAAATAAAAAAAACTCAATGTAACAAGAATCAACCAAAGTATATGAAGTATGAAAGAAATAAAGGAAGATAAATATAGTTGGACCAACATAAAAACTTCATTCCATTATAGAGAAAAGTACATTACAGTAGTTTTTCTCTAATCTCTAATGTCTAAAATAACTCATCTTACCAAGGGGACTCATGTCAGATGGTTGACAAATTTCATTCAGTCAATCAACATGAGTGAAGATGACAGAGTCTCCTCCCATAAACACAGTAACACTACCAAGTCTTTTTATTTGCTTGAAATTCCTAACATGGACAAAAATCTCACCACTATCATAGTCTTCGACAATTGTAACAAAGCAATCTTTACCAAGCATATAACGAATGATAGCTTGAACAACGATCCGTCAGGGCTATTGATGAACGTGACATCCCCAAGCAACAAGTACCCCATGTACAATACCTAGCGACACTCCTAGCTGCGAAAGCGCAAGCTTGCTGATGGAGTAAACATGGTGGTTGTGGTATGACGACATCTCTCTATATACATATAGAACAAAAAACATAAGGAAAAAATCATTAGAAAATACCATATATGAAACACTACACCTTGAAAAAGCAAGAACCAGCACAAAGCAACAGACCTAGGCCATATCTTAGCCTCGATTGAGATACTGACTAGAATAAATGACAAAGAAACTAAAACTCACCTCAACAAGGATGATCACTGTTGTTCTATGGGCAACATCTACTAACGAAGTTGTAACGCTGCCTTATTTCCTTGGCTAGCAACTTGCAAGTGAGAAGTAAAAGAGACTAGGAAGGATATTTATACTCAACGCAAATGCTAATAAACGTTAGAAGTCATGAGTCCCCATAGCGTTACTAATTACTAATAAAATAGATTTAGAATACAAGCAGTCAGAGTAGTAGTCGAGGGGTTGGCGCGTTTTCCTGCTCTGATTACGAGAAAGTCCTAGCGTGTTAAATACACAAAGTCATGGACTTTCTCGTTATTAGAGCAGGAAAATGCAGTCAACCCCTCGACTACTACACTGATGATTCAAGTAGTAACGATGACAAGTAATGGGAACGTACTCGAGCGATGGCATGTACAGCACCGACTATGACTCCAGCGAGGAGGAGGATGATCCAGAGTACTGTGACTCGTCCAGCGACGAGTCTAGCGAGTCGGCGAATCGCCAAAGCACTAGCAAGGAGGAGGATGCTTTTTGCTCTTTCTCTGGAAACTCAAATCCCCTTAGAATCCATGACTTTTTCCTGGTTGGGAAATCCAATAGCCCATTTAGTTATTTGTGGAGGGTTTTCCATCCCTGGGCCTGCCTTCCCCTTGCTTCCAAATTATAGGCCTTAGTTCAAATAGTCGCAGATGCAGTCACACACATAAAAAAATAATCGACAGATGTAGCGCAACAAGCTATAGCGAGTAGGTTTTTTGGGTAATTTTTAGGTGTCAAATTCATACATCTTTTAATTATTTATTTATTATCATCCTCTTTTAGTTTTATGTTTATTTATATTAATATGAAAAAACCAAAAAGGCAACAACTAACTCATCGGATATATAAACAGGTGCACAGGAGAAAAAAATGAAAAGATGGATATTAGGTAAGTAATATTTTGTTGTAATCATTTCTTATTATAACACTAGAATAAATTCCGGTCTCTGCTGAGCACCGCGCCGAGTAGTCCCGCCAATACGCCCTGAAAATTTGATTTCGCACCACGCCGAGCAATCCCGCCAACACGCACCAAAAATTAGATGTCTCTCTTTTGCCCTCCATGGGGAAAATAGGTTTACCACGCCATCGATTTCAGACAAGGGCATTTGTGGTAATGTGATGGCCACATAAAAGCACAAAGAGTCACCATCTCCGCCTCCATCTCCATTCTCCACCCGCACCATCTCTCCTCTAGCTCCAAATCCTAGTCCCATGGCCTCCCTCTCCATTCTCCAGCCACCCCCTCTACCCCCCTACTCTAGACCTGAGGCGCCATTGGCATAGTAGCTTGACTCCCTCTCAACTCTCTAGCCGCACCCTCTCTCATATATTTTCAAACCCTAGGCCTCGATGATGGTACAAGCCAGATCTAGATCCCCTACCTCAGCACCTGCCATGATTGACCGGATCTGAACCCTGGCCAGAGCCATATCTGTTAACCCTACGTCAACGTAGGCCGCACCTAGCTCCACAACCATGATGACAAGATCAGATCTGAACATGGACATGGAGGAAGAGGTACACAAATTCCCTTTATGATGTGTCATCTACTATAGAGGCTGAACCAAGGATATGTAGATAGCAATGGGGTTACATATTTCCTATAGTTGAGTGTAGCTGACATGTGCTTTATTGGATTAATGACTTTCGTATAAGCTATAGTTATGTACTAGTTAGGCGCTTATTTGTATACTCTTGCTCTATTGTGTTGACATTCCAAAGATGCTTTAGTTAATAAATGCCTTTGTAATCTAGAAAGATGGAAGAACTTGGAATACGTGTGGGCCCAAAACATGTGTCTCCAAAGGCAAAAACGTAAAGCACAAAGGGTAGACATGGTGGAGATTTAGAATATATCCCTGAACCAAGGGAGGTAGTTGAGGGATTTGATGTTACAGATGAAACAGATTCAGATTTAGAAGATGAGCCAGTACCCCTAGCAATTGAGATTCTTATTCTATCTTGTATTTAGTTTAGAGGGGGGTACGTAGCAATGCAATGCTTTACTATTTGGATAGCAATGCAATTTGTTCATGCTTGCTGCTTAAGTTTGTATCTCCAATTTCAGTGTCTAGGTCAAAGGAGACATAGAGGAGGCTCTACCAGCAGGACAAAAGGTAGTGCTGCCATGAGTTCTGGGCGAAGTCATTCCAAGCGAGTGAATTCAACACGACCAAGAGAGTTTGCTCATGGAGTTCATACTTAGAGGGCTACCGCTGGCAAAACAGGTGGAGATATCAGCAGTAGGTGAACATAATTCTCCATCACCATGGACACCTATACCTAGGGTTCAACTCAAACTTCATGAATTGACTAGAGACATTTATTAGAATGGCTCCCTACCTAGCTCTATGAGAGAGTGCCCATGGCTAGATGATGATAGCCATGCCGAATAGGAGCCCTCTGAGCTACCTAGCCCTATGAGAGACTGCCCACGGCCAGATGATGATAGCCATGCCAAAGAGGAGCCCTCTAAGCTACATAGCCCAATGAGAGATTGCCCATGGCTAGATGATGATAGCCATGCCGAAGAGGAGCCCTCTCAGCAAACTCTCATTTCCATCCACCCATAGAACAATGAAAGTTGCCTAGGTTGGTATTACCTTATAGATGTCTATCAATAAATTCACACTAGCTATTTGATATCCATGTTACTTTTCTAACAATCTGAATGTATGAAAACTTTGTAGAACCATGGCTGAGAAGTGCGAGGAAGCCAAGGACTCGAACTCATGGAATTTTGCTTGACAAAATGAGCAAATCAATGGGAGGATTGACAATGCCCATCTCTATTGACGAGGGGAACAGAAGGCCACATGATCTAGTATAAGCTACCAAGTTTTCCTCAGAGGCAGGTGTAGTAGTTAGGCATCAAATACCAATGTATTGTAGTGTGGAGTACGATAGGCACACTATAGGTTGAAGCTAACTTACTTCAATGGCGTCCCTGCTAATCAGATCCATATGACCTCTCTAGTCCCATGCATGAGCGATGCACACTACTGTGTGCAGTCAAGGCTGGACATTGATAAGGCTCACCCACCAACACAAGAAGCTTGCTAGAATGTATTGTAGTGTGGGGTATGATAGGCACACTACAGGTTGAAGCTAACTTACTTCAATGGCGTCCATGCTAATCAGATCCATATGACCTCTCCAGTCCCGTGCATGAGCGATGCATAGTGGTGTGAACTTGTCGAGACTGTCTAGTGCTAAGAACAAGGTGTGTGTGAACCCATCAATTTCCTGTCTAGTCTTGTTATGGTCTACTTATGTCGTAGTCTAACACAAATGTAGCTATAGGAAACATCTGAGATGAACAAGCAAAAACAGTGCAAAAGTGAAGTACCACCAGTCTATAGGATCTCGCTCCTATGTTGTCCAGCTGCAAACATTTGTAAGTGATGGTTGTGTTTTATTGTTACTCTTGCCTTTGTATATATATAAATAGAACTCATGTGCAATATGAATAGAAGGAGAACAAGAGTAAGGCTGCAGAACATGATCAAGGACTTGATGAACAACATGATGATCTAGGACATGAACAACATGGTCCAATGAAGAAGTGACATGTGACCGCAACACAACACATGGTCTAGTAAGAATCTAAAATGTGCAAGAACCAGAGATGGCCACGTTGTGCAATAAGAAGGTGACACGTACCCAAACCATCTCCAATGTAACTAGCTATAGCATGTACACATGGAAAGCATCTCCAACGGAAGCACCCACCAGCGTGGCAGCCCTCCTACCACACATACAAAAATAGTTCTATGGCGTTCTATTTTTGTCACAGATCAAGCCACTTCTATGATGTTTTGCGAAAATCGCTATAGAATTTCAAGTGCGATGTGACTTCTATGACAAACCGGTTTTTGTCATAAATTCATCATAAAACTAAAATTATTATGAATTTGGCTCATTTAGTGATAAAAGTTGATCGTCATAGAAGTGGATATTCCTACTAGTGAGGTGCAGGATTTAAACTATTGTTGATAATTAACACACCGCGTGGTCTCCATGTATGGCCTCATCGAGGATAAAAGTAGCCAGGCATTCTTGAAGCGCAAACATGTCTCGAGTGGTCAGCTCCCTTGTAACCAATAGTAGCACAAACTACAAGAAGACAGCGTTATAGTAATGTAACATGGAGCAGATTATTCAATTTAATCAGTAGAGATTTGTGTGTTGGTATAATAAGAACCTATTTGTGTTTCGTGGCTTTGATGATCCCGTTCATGTAATGCATTACATAGAACACACTAAAATCTCTACCACCAGGATGTTGCTTTGCGATCGTATCGACCTCCGTTACTTTGAACCCATCATTCAAGGAAAGAACATTGAATTTGCTCTTCTTTTTGTACTTGTCGTAAGCCCTGTCATCATCTAGCAAAAAGATCATTGTGATGAACAAATAATTTGTTACATATATAAATGATGAGATCTATGAAACCACATTGTAAAATGCATGGAATGAGAGATGTACTTATTCATCATTTTTTTGAAGGGTTTGATATGGTTCATTCCCCTCCTGCTTATATCATACACGAAGAGCTTGGAATTGAGCAGGTCTACAGCAACAAGGCAAGTATGTTCGCTGCAATAAAGAAAATTAGATGTAGATTAGAGTTCCACCTAGTACATGTAATTATGTAAATGAATTACTCGCTTACCCATCATTGTATGGCAGGAGAATTAGTGATTTATCATCCTGGGCCAGAATGGAGGCGCACATAGCGTCTGCCGTCGTTGTGAAGCCCACTGTGCAGGAGTTAAAGGTCACTAAGTTGAAGAAGCCTATTGCAATGTTTTTGTCCTTGCTTGTATTTGCCTCCATCCTACACATAAAAGAAAAAAGTTAAATTTGATAGATACAATGATCCAATAATTAAATGTACACACATGGGGCAGAAGCTCACATACATGGTCCACAAGGACAAGATTTGGACATCTAGGGGAAAGATAGTAAAAGTTAAACAATGCCTTGAACTTCACCCATAGTACTGCGTCCTCGCCATCATAGAAATGTTTGTCCTGGTATCTTGCACCAATCTAGAACCCCTTTTGGTTTAAGTACCACTCATTCAGAGCTTTCATTTTTGTCGACAACTTGTGGACCTGATTCGAATGCACTAGAGGTTGACCTACTTAAACTACCACTACTGGTTTTGTTTTGTGCCTGTCTGCTCGCTCTTTGTTGTTTTCTTGGATTGGTTTTATTTTGTGCCTACTTGCTCCATCTCTGTTGTTTTCTTGGAGGGACAAAGCGAGTTTTTTGATTGCTATCTGTGGTAGTTTCCTTGTCCGATGCACTAATCTTTTGAATCTTATGGGGTCGCTATCGAGTTTCAAAATTGGTGGTAGTGCAGGTGTAGGCATTAGATTGGTAAGATCAACATCTTCGTCAGAACTGCCATCCGACATTGTGGTAACAAGGACTATGTTACGCTTCCGCCATGGTGTAATGACCCAAACTCGCTACAACCACCCTAGATGGTCAATCTTGGATAATCGGCTAGAGTCCTTGCACAAACTGGACGAGCATGAAGTTAACAATAGTCAGTGCACTCACTAGGAAGCACATTATCATAACCAAAGTTGTCATTGGTCTGGTTGTTAACTCTTGGAACAATGGAAGTAACCCTAATCGTCAAATCTTGAGTGCTTGGATCAAGTCCATGAGTTCAGAGACCATCGGACAACCCAATGTGATATCTGGATCATCTGCCAGTAACTAAACTACATGCAGTGAGTGGGGAATGAGCTATCCTCCACTCAACACTTGGCCCCACCTATCATATGCATGAAAAGGAAATATCAAGTCTCAGCTGAAGTAGAACCAACCCATTCCACTCCTATTTCTCGACATCTCTCTCTCTAGAAGAACAAGAGTGAGGAAGAACTAGAGGGAAGGTGAAGGTGGTAGTGGAGATGAAGGTGGAAGATGAAGTGAAGGAATGCAACCCAAGGCCATCAACTCATCAAGGTCAAGCCATCCTTATCTCATGATCATGGTTACCTCATGAGCTCTCATCTCTTTAGTTGAAGATTTCTCTCAAACCCTAATCTCAATCTCACATGCATGTATGGATCATGGAGTGTGGTGACCTCTCATTCACCACAAAGGCAAGATGTGTTCAAGCCCTTATCATGGAGTCTAGCATCTTAGGAATCCCAATCTTGGAGTAAGGTTTCTTACTCAATCTCATGTATTGGTCACAAGTGGATCATGGGAAGAGATGTAGCCAAGCCACTAGATGCACTAGTTAGCCAAGAACTTAGTTAGCCTTACCCTAGCATATACTTAGGATCATCCTAGAAGTCTAGCACACATGCATGGATGTTCACCACCCCAAAATAGCAACTAACCAACCCTAAGACATAGAGCATAGGTTCTGACACCCAGTTGGTGGAGTGTCTGCTGATGCGGCGGAGTGTTCAATAAACCTCCCCAATCTAGTAAATCTCCTAGAAGAGGCACCTAGACTACTATAAGTGTGAACAACAGAAGGTCTGACTATCGATCAGAGTATCCATTGAATTATAAAGACTCATAGCCAGAGAACCCAAGAGTACTTAGTTCCTACCGGATCATCCATCACATACTTTGGGGCATCCGAGGAATTATATACATGGAGTAACCCAGTAACCTGAGGGTGCCCAAAACCTATCAGAGTATCTGTAAAACCCATGGGGCATCCGCTAAAGCTAAATGGAGTCACCAAAAGACAACCCACCTTGGTACCCAGTAGAGCAGAATGTCCGTCAGTCATAACGGAGTATCTGATAGGCACAGAGAGTGAGTTTAACCAACAAGTTACCCAATAGTCAACCATACTAGTTAGTAACCCAAGCCAGCAACACAATAGTGAGATCACTGTTAGAGGTCTCATCCTAGGATCCAACAATGATCTATTCATGTTCCTTAGCATCGTTCTGAATCATCGGTGAATCTCTCCAATCGGATCTCTCTTGTCTTTTTTGTGACAAAACCGACCAATTTACATAAGATCAAGTACGACTATCCACGTTTAGCACATTGATGCGCACATACTTTTACTTATATAAACCCGGTAGTCCGCCGAGTATCATGAAGGACCTCGGTAAATCAACATCACAACCAAGATCGCATGATTAAGCAAATACCCATCACATACACAGAGTTGCAGCAAAACTAATATTACAAATGGGTTAACAAATAATAGTACAAGTTTGGGTTTCAAAACCGGTTAAAGGAAAACAACATAGCTTTCAAATGATTACATTAATATAAGTTCCAAATACATTGCTAGCATAAGTGACCTCCTCTGATAAAAGCATATAGATGAGAAATAAATATAGAGTCACCGAGCCCACCGGTGGTTAGCCACCATCTTCCTTAGGTTGAGAATTTCACCTGCAACATGGTGGGATAAACCCTGTGTACTCGAATATACTCAGCTAGACTTACCCATCATAAACTAAAAATAAAATGACACCAAGGATCATGCAAGGCTTTATAAGTGGAGCTAGCTTGACAATATTTTGCATAAAAAGCCACTAATTCAACTATACCATTTATAATTCGGTCATCAAGTTAACTATAGCTATTCATCTCTAGATTAGAAAATAACCTATGCCAAACATGTGATATATCATTTAATAGCATAACAATAGTAACCATATCCGGTGTAACAATTCCATGTTCATCATAACCATCATTCCATAATTCAGTTACTATGATGTTGGGACTAGCTAAGTTTCTCACTGTCCGGGAGAGACGACGATTCAAATCGATTTCAACCAGCTGGGAATTTATTCCTAACACAAACCCAGGTCTACCAGCCATGGTAGCCTTAGGTCACCTTTAGTACAACTCAGGTCCACATTTCGTGGTTTCACCTAGTGCCGCACAATCAAGGACAACTAGCTACCAGGACGTTCAGGCCCAACCTACCCTTGGGCTCATGTTTGTCTCCCCACACATCCTTACTACCATCCAGAGTGCGCAGTCAAACAGAACAGGGCCTGGCCTGAGTTGAGCTACTCGGCTTCACGGTCAAAACGAGTTATCTAACCAGCTAAGTGAGAAGCATGCATTCAATCTTGTCAAAAGCGCCAACAATGGTACGGTCCTTAATCAGCATAGACGGAATCACATGAGTCAACCTACACATAGACTTCCGCCCGGCCTCTAGTTACATTACCCCATGGTTCTGTTCCACGATAGCAAATATAGACAACCGTGCTTCGATATCCACCTATATCTCGCAAGTGACTGGAAATCACCCGACTTCTACCGGTCTAAGCATGGCTAAGCATACATTCGATCCTAGACCTACATAGGGTTAAAGGTATATTTTTGGACAAGGAAATTATATGCATCAAACATAAAGGACTCAAGTGATATTTATAAAAATATAAGAGGCTTAGAATGCTCCGAGGCTTGCCTGGGATCCAACACTAGGTTAGTGTTTGTTAGATGACACTCGCTTGGCGAGCATCTCCCATCTTGACACTTGCTTAGTCATTCCTGTCTTCTGGATGGATTCACCAAACTCCATCTTCGGGTTTGGCTCCAACATCACATCCTTTATGTGGTGCATCTAGCATGCCTAGATGAGATGAAAAGTGCAGATGCATGAATGCATGGAAAAGAACTCATGATGCACTGCAACAGGCATACAAAGGCAAGAACAAGGTAACATCATATTGACTTAAGCACTAGAGAGCAAGCCATTTAACTAATTATTGCATAGGCTTATCATAGTAAGGTAGCAAGAAAATAACACCAAGCATTCACTTATAAGGCACTCAAATTAAGATACTTTAAGGAATCATCTAGCACAAGCTAATCCTAGTAATCATATAATCAAGATCAAGCATAAGCAATCAACCTCAAGTATATGCACAAAATCTAGACAACAACATAACAACCATTCAATTTAACCATAACTGGAGTTATAAGCCTCCAAAAAGGGTGATCCTAGACTTTATGGAAAGCTAATAAAATTATCTAAAACTTTGTTATTAACAAAAAAAAGCTGATTCAACAAATATCTAGGTCAAAATCCATCATGAAGCAGAGCTTATACAACTAAGGACAGAAAACTGATATCAACTTCAAAAATGCATATCTCAAGTTATATGCATCCAACAAGCATGATCCTTAACTTTATAGAAATATTATTAAATTATATATAACTTTATTATTATCATATTAATATGATTCTATAGCTAACAAGGTTAAACAACACCAAGAAGGCATCTTTGTCCAGATTTGGACAGAACCTGTCATTCCACTTTGAACAGCTATAACTGGAGTTCTAGACCACCAAAATCAGTGATCTTAGACATTTTGGAAATATTAACAAATCACTACAACTCTACTATTATCACCAGCACATGATTCTATGTCCAAATAAGCCAAACAATACAATAATTTAGATCTATTCAGAGCACATGCAAAAGCTGATACCAAACTTGTAAAATCTATAACTCCTAAACCAGTAGGCTTAAAATCATGAAATTTTAGGACAACCAGTATAAGGAAATAATCTACAACTTTTTTATTCATCATATTTACATAAAACATTATTTGATCCACAAAGTTATCATCACAACAGAAAATGCATATGCAGCCATTTCAGAATGTAACAATTTGATGTTTCACTTGTTTTGCTAACAAAGAGCATGCACACATGAGCCATTCAAGAACTTCAACCACCACTAACATACCTAGCAACACTTTATTGAACCCCAATCAGTCAAAGCATCACCAAATACAATTACAAGCTTTATCTACAACTATGCTTTTATTAATCCTTTTTCCCAATAAACATATATATAATTTTAGTGATATATGAGAACAACTAGTTTGGGGCTGAGACTTTTATGAGTGGTAGATGTTATCAAAACATGGCTACTGCACAAATTTCACATGCTCAGGTTTTATAGATTAATTATTACAAAAAAAACAAATTGCTAATGCAAGAAAACATGTGAGAGAAAGATAAATATAAAACACACCACTTTCTGCAAACACATGGCCATATTATGTATCAACTTGACACAAAAACATCATACCAAGGTAATGGAACCACATTTTCTATTTTTGCATCTTCATAAAAATTATAACTTATTTAAAACCATTTATCAAGCAATAAAAAGTTAAATAAATAAATCAATCATGCTGCATCCAATGAACCTAAAATTTTTACCAAAGCACAAATATATCATCAATAGCCTACCATAAAATTTTCACAACCATTGGAGCACCACAACTTTAGATATGAATTTATCCCTATAAACCCTAATTAACATAGATAAATAAAAATAGCAAAAACCTTCTACTAACACATGTCATTAGATGACTCTATTGTGTATATCTACTCATAAGGATTCCAAAAAGTCCTCATTTGCTATTTTATGATTTTTCTACAATTTATTATGATTTTCCAAAGTTTTAGCCATAAAAGAAAAACATATTTGCACCGAGGCCCCTAAACTTTCATGAAAATAGACTTCAGCGAATAGGTCCTTCTAGGCACTGTTCAACTAAGTCACAGCTTCTTCACTTAATCCCCTGCACTTGCTTCTATTTCGGCTGCGACGTCCTTCTTCTTCAACTCAAACAAAGACGGAGGGGGCGGTCGGGCTCGGGGCGACGCTGGCCGGGAGCGACCGGTTGTGGGCGACGTTGGTTGGAGGGCGGTGGCCTAGCCCATAGGCGGCCATGGGGCTGGCCTAGGCCAATAGCTGCCTATGGCAACCCATCCACAGAATCAGCAGCGACACAGTGACAGGATGACACCGGTGATGGTGTTGTAGGGATGGGAAAGGAGAGGTCCGACGTGGCTAGGGTTATGGCAGGCGCGTGCATGACATGGCTAGGCACTGCAGTAGAGGAGGAGCAGGAGCAATGCTTATAGCAACAGCAGGCAGGTCAAGCTTCGGCTCTACCATGGTGATGATGAGCGCTCGAGGGAGGGAGAGAGAGGCAGAGCGCGAGGGAGAGAAGGGAGGGTAGAGGGAGTGAGGGCAAGTGAGCTAGGGCTCGGTGCCCACTCCAAGGTTATGCAGAGGCACGATAGGGAGGGAGGCGCACTGCATCGGCCATGGTGGGGGTGCGGCCAGTGCATGGGCGACATGTCGGCATTTTAGCGAGCAGGTGGTGGGTGATAGAGTGCCCGAGTTGGGATGCCGTTTTTGGCATATTCCATGTAGATTCGGATCTGGCGCCTTGAAGCAAAGTTGCTCTCCTCTGGATGCTCTTCAACTTGTATTTAGGGTGGAAGGCCATTAGAGCAACATATTAGTGGCTAATTAGCACCCAACATGATAATGTTAGTGCATTGACAGCGATGAGCAAAAATCCGAATTGATGGTCAAAACCAAGTCAAACTGGTGCTATCTTTTTGCATGCTCTTCTCCAAAACATATAGTCCAACTTTAATATTTGGTTCAACTTGAGTTGCTTAATAAAAATTCAAGAACATGAAATGCCATTCATCATCAACATTGTAATCTCAGACTTAGCCAAAATTTTGAGATCCAAAACAACACTGGGTTTAGTTTTGAGGCCTCAGCTTGACTAAGTTAGGGACCAAACTAGCTCTTGACCCTTGAACAATGTTTGTTGTGCACATCTTGCTCTACAACTTTGGTTAAAGGATCATGGACTAGTTCCTCTTGGTTAGGAAGATACAATTCTCCAAAGTGGGGTACATGAAACTGAAACCGAGATTCAGTTAACTCCTGGAAACAGTTAGTCTTTGCTAATTTTGAAACTAACTTCGAAGATCTAGATGAACTCCAAACTTAAAGAGACTTGCTTCATTGTTTCCAGCATAAAGTGTAATTCAACTCATATTATTAAATCTAGTTGAGTCATCATATGAATTTGGAAGATAAAAATGTGACAATGTCAACTCGCTGTTGTCAATCAAGAACTTAGAAATATTTCTGAGAGGCCAAAATAGCACTGCATCCAAACTTGAGGCCACTAGTTTGAGCCACAGTAGAAGTTGAATCAGGGCTTGGTCCAAAAATAAAGTTTGTTCTACTCCACTCAAGCTTCAACTTTTATATAAGGTCCAACTCCATGCAAGCACTTCAAATAGTTGGTCCACACAGGTCAAAACCATATCATGAAAAAAGACAATTTTAGCTATTCCCACACTTAGAAGCATTTTCTTGACATTTGCTCAACACGAACCCTTCATGACTTTTGTTCATGAGTTGAATTAGAGTTGTTTGAGCAAGTGTGCAAGGTTTGGTCGACTATCCCATGTTCCCATTCACCTGATGAAGCAATTCAAGAAAGATTATAACTCATCATTTCATGTGACTTCTTGATTCTAAACTTCATGAAACTTTTCCACTGGTCAAGATGGATGCATGTTGATGTAATGTACATGAAACAAGCATGTTTAACATTACTCTTGCATAATGTTAACAAGGGTCCACATGTAAGCAAAGTGTATTGTCCGAGTCCAAGCTAGGGCTCATTTTCATAGGTTTGACCTCAATACCTTCATCATTACTTCCAGATTATGAACTAGAGATCATAATCATTGCTTGACATATCCTACTTAAGTCCAACTTCACTACTTAACTTGTGACTAACACCCAGGTTGTTACACTTTTCAGGAATCATCTCAGTGTGAAGCGTGTGTAAGGATGTCATCATCAGCCCCTAGCTGTCCGAACGGTAGCACTATCAAGCAGGCACTCCACTATTATAAACCCTACTTTGGATACTTAACAAGTTGCATTATGAGTTATGCATTACATGTAGTCTTGGATAATGATCACTCTTATACTACACCTAGAGTAGTCTAGTATCTGTAGAAGCCTCTCATCTAAATAATGGGAATGGGAATGCTTAATGCTTATTGCTTAGTTGCTTGGGCAGCGGTAGAAGTCGAGCATGAGAAGGGAACTCATACTCACGCGTGTAGGATGCTACACCTAGATGATTAACTACTAAAACAAATGAGGGTACAACTTGACTTACCTAACTAATCTGGCTAATGACTAATATCCCTAGTATCATAATCTTGATGATAACTTGGATATCATGCTCATGTGAGGGGTAGGTCATCGTGAGTGTGGGATCCTAGGTGACATAGCTCATGGAGCAGTAAGGATTGTGTATTGGGATATGTATGTCTGAGTAACCACCCATATAGACCACATGTCGCGGATGGGGTCAACAAGCCAAGTAACTAGTTGTGACCTATCTATCCATGAAACCAGCAAGCTGGGGTGGTGTTAGTCGGGAATGTTCGGGTCATTGACCAGGAACCCAGCTAACCCTTTCATGCGACACTCGGGCCTAGATTAGGGAAAGGTTGGAGAATATGAGGCAACCCTTACTACCAGACCCAGTGTATGGTGGTTAGTCCCATTTCCTATGTGGGTACAGTTGTACACCTCTGAAGAGTCTTGAAATCCTAGAGCCCTTCGGGATAGGAACTATTTGGTTGTTCTTTCTTTCTATACTCATGGTAGCATGAATAATGGATTATGAGCACCTTTGTTATAATGATAAATACCTTTACTTCTAAGTTGAGCATGGCATGACATATCCTTAATGAACATCATTGCTTTCCGCACTTATACAAATGTCTAAAAACTACCCTATGCATCCACCAAACACTATATGTTGGAATTAAGCCATACGAGTATGGAATGTACTCACGATGTAGCCATTAAGTTGTTTTGCAGGTAGTTAGAGCATTTTCCCTAGATCTAGCTTCGGTGAAGACGACAGTTAGCAGACCTTGGAGCAGGCATTCTCCAAGATGAGCTGCTTGTAACTTGACAAGTATAAGGGCATAAATATGATCATCAACCAAGGTCTAGGGGTCTAAACTAATAAATTCCATGAATTTTAGTGAATCTATGATTTCTGCAGGGTTTATCTAGAAAACTGTCAAGCGAAACGGACACTAGAAGGCTCTAAAAGACTTGAGAGGTGTCCACACTAAAGCTAGAGCGGAGACACCACCAGTTGGGGCAGGCCAAACCCATCTAGAGGTTGCCCGACCCTAGGGTCCCACCTATCAGCCTCGTCACAATGTCGGTTCTCCACCACCTCCTAGGTTGCATCTATGCCATCCTTTAAGTCGGTTTGATCCAATAGGCTCACATTGGATGCTCTAGGCCTATATATACTAGCCCCTGCCACCCCCCTGAGACATCAAGTCATTTGAGAAGATAGAAACCCTAATCATCCTCAGAGCTCCACCATATTCTAGGGCATAGCTAGTTAGGCTAGGTCTAGAGGGAGGTAAGCTAGCTTTGCTTGGATTCCTGATCATGTCAAGAGCGTGGTTTGGTATAATCTTTGTACCCTCTCTCTTTTGTATCTCCATTACTTTTATATGCTAGCTACAATTGTTATGACAATAGCAGTATTCATCTCATTTATGTTCTTCATTATAATGTTCATCGTCTACTTTGATTATATGCTTAGTATAGTTAGATTATCATCATGTTCATGCATAAGTTCAGTATAGCGCTCACACTAAGGTACCATGGGTGGGTGGTCAACATTGTATAAGCGTGGTGCTTAAATGTTGTTTACCTACGAATACACCCTATATTCTGGGTCATGTGGTAGATCACGCACAGTGACACTTCCGTTGAGTCCTTTGTAGTCCACTCCCCGATGTAGGTAGCACGTAGGATCTCATTACAAAGAAAGATAAGCTCTGTTCTTACTCTTCCCTAGTAATATCCCTTATGTGTAGATATGAAGATGATGTTAGCCATGATTACTAGGTGTAATTGCACTAATCAATGTATGCTTTGACTTATAACTAAGAATGACTTAGGAATTATTCCTCTAATATTCTACTTGACCATGCTATTGCTAAAGAAAGGAGTACTCTAAGTGATTTATCATCGATCAATACTTATTATATATATATATATATATCTTATCCTATGACTTACCCCTGTTATGAGTAGACCATTTGTTATGGTTTACTTCTCCATCAATAGTATAAGTTATCAATACATGTCGATGCTAGACCTTCCCTGTGGTAAAAATATAAATAACGATACCTAGAATACTCTCGAGGTGAAGTGCTACAATGGTATATTATCTGTGCGCTTGCAGATCCCTTTTTAGTCATATCTATATATTCTTTCTAGTCACATAAGATGATAAAGAACTACTTAGTATCATTCTAGTAGTGATGCTAGGCAGCACCAACAAGCATCTCTAGCACCATCACTAGGGATGACAACCTAGTAAAGTAATGTTAGGAGATGTATGTAATTAATAGGTGGCTATTAAAACAAGTGACAAGTTAATAAATACCAACAGGAGCACAGTTCAAGACGATCAAGAGCTATTACAACTTTGTCTTAGGTTGGGGATCATAGGCACCTAAAATTTTGCTTCACTAACCAAGAAATTTTTGGAACAAAACCTGAACTTGAGTGCTAAGGTTGCCACTTATTATAGTTATTTAGTCCTTGTCTATCTTAGAGCTAAACCTATCCTTTCCTGCATGAGTTGAGTTTTACAATCAAAATGTTCTAACTTGCCTTATCTTACATCGCTAGATGGAATTGGGACATTTGGTGATGGCTACCCATGGGGAGAACGTTGAAGGTTTTTCATCCTTGTTCAATGAGGTGATGTGGAGGGCCAACTACTCGTATCGCCTGGAGTATGTAGTATATGCCCTAGGAGTTGGCCATGGAATGATTGACTACACTTGCAAGGTCTGCATACCAAGTCACCTTTGTGACCTAGGAGAAGAGTCTGATTGCCTTGCTTGGGGAAAGGGTACTTCAATTGATATGGCAATTCAAGTTGCCGCCTATCATGCCATTGCCATGTTGAAGGAGTGTTGATGGTAGTTAACAACTATTATAAATCATCAATAAAACATGTATAAGGGCACAATTGTGATCACCAACAAAGGTCTCGGGGTTTAAACTAATAAATTCCATGAGTTTTGGTGAATCTATATTTTCTACAAGGTTTATCTAGAAAACCATCAAGGTGGACCTACATGTCAGAATTAATCATGCTTATCTACCATGAAATGGGCACCAGAAGGTTCTAGAGGACACCACACTGAAGCGGGAGCCAAGGGCCTACCATGTGGGGTCGGCCGCCCCCCCCCCTACAAGCCACCCGGCCCCTAGGCCCACCTATTAGCCTCTGCGTCACAATGTCGGTTCTCCACCGCCTCCTAGGTTGCCTCTACGCCGTTCTTTAAGTCAGTTTGATTCAAGGGCTCACGATGGATGCTTTGGCCTATATATATCAGCCCTTGCCCCCCTCCCTCAGCAGATCCCTGAAACCCTAATTCATATCTTTAGGATTAGAGACAGCAATCAAGAGAAGATTAGTCCTCCATAGGATCTAGTCTTATAAATAGAATAGTGAGATAGAGAGTGAGGGAAGAGTTTGGAGGTACCGGCCTATCGGTGCTCACTCTACGGCTTGTTCCTTGGTAGATCCAAGTTCTACTTGAGCTTGCCTTCGAGATCTCTCTGGTAATTAACTTCTGATTCAAGTAAGTAATTATTTATATTGTTCATCAGGATCATGACTCTCTTTTGAGTGCTTTAATCTATAGATGCTCTAGGTTAAAGTATTAATCGTAAGTGTAAGCGTGGTGCTTTGACTTGGGTTAATCGTAGAGGCCCCCTGCATTCTAGAAGGTGGTAGATCACGTGTATGACATAAGTTCTATATAGCATGTACTATATAGCTTCGTTGATCCTTTATAGTCCACCTTCTGTCTGTAGGCGCACATAGGACGTGATTGTAAAGGAAAGCATCATCTGCTGGTGTCTTTCCCTAGTAATGTCCCCAGTTGAACAATAGAAGACATAGCTTACCCGAGGTCAGAATTAGAGAACCTTATTTATCCTCTCTACGCTCCTATTTATCCTAACCTTGTTGCTACCCCTAGTTAAGTTAGACCGTAGTTAGTCTCACATGTTTCCCTATGGATATGATACTTGGAATACCTTCAGGTGAAAGCTATAGTGGTATCCATGCTGCTTGCGGATTTATCTATATGCATTAAAATATACCAACAAGCTTTCTGGCACTATTGTTAGGGAAATAGTTGCTGAATTAACTTTGAGCCTAGCTTAACATTTTATCTTTTGTTCTTTCTTTTGTTTTACTTTTTTGTTTAGCATGGATTCAACTCCTATCTATCAATATGCTAAACCCACGAGCGCAAGCCTAAAGCTACCAGAATCCTCAGACCCTATCATAACATCTCGGTTATGAGCTGCGCCTGTATTTAATAAAACTGATTTGGGATAAATCCTTCTCAAGAGAAGGTGATGAAAACCCATACTCACACCTATGAGAGTTTGAATAGACCTGTGCATGCTTACGTATCACTGGCTTGTCTGACAAAACCTTAAGATGGAAGCTATTCCTATTCTCTTTGATAGGAAGAGCTAAACAATGGTACTGTCTAACCGTAGGAAGTATGCGAGGAGATTAGAAAACATTATGCTCTAAATTTTGTTTATATTTCTTTCCCATCTCTAAAGTAGTTAGCCTTCAGAAAGAGGTTCTAAATTTTAGACAACTAGAAGAAGAATCTCTTGGCACATCATGGGAGTGTTTTAATGAACTCATCATCACTGGTTCGGACCTTGCCATTCAAGACCCTATACTTCTTCAACATTTTTACATGGGTCTTAGCAAAGATTCTAGGGAATTCCTTAATGCAACCTCTAGAGGAGCTTTCCTTCATTTGTCTACTAGTGAAGCAAGGGCTATGCTTGATAGAATTAGTGGAAATACTCCCTGCACTAACATTCATAATGAACTCCTCGAGAAGAGGAAGTTCTGATAGCCAAATCACAACCACTCCTATCCCAAGATTTAGCTATCAATCTCGAAGCACCAATACCCAAAAATCCCCCAAAAGAAGAAGGAATTCCACCTTTGGAAATCTCTGCTGAGATTAAGGATGACCTCTTTGGTGCTGATTTTGGGAGAGCATTAATTCTCATAAAGCGACCTTCAAGCGAATATAATTGAAATCCTCTCAAGAAGGGATCTCTTAGAAAGTGTCCTTATTCCCATGTGGGACATTGGGAAGAATTCAAGCATGGCATGTCTACTGATGCCATAGAAGGAGAGCTGAGCTATTTAGAAGCCATTTCTATCCTCTCTCCTTCTATGCCCACATTAGATGTCTTATTTGAACCCATCTCTCAACCCATCCTTGACCTCGATGATCCCTCTTATGCTCTTTCTCCTAAGTCTCATGATGACCTTAGAAATCCATTAAGACAATCAGAGCATAGGAGTCATGAAGACCATAAGGATGACCAAGAAGAGCAATGACAATGGCTGGAATGTATTAAGAATTCATATGCCATTGCTAAAGATTGGATGGACAAGGACGAAGCCTTATGGGTAGAATCCAAACTTGGCTTAGATCCAAACGCTGAGCTTAAATCAACCTTTTTAATAAACATGACTCATCCAAGTTTGGAGGAAGCCTTAGACGAGATCAACCCGAGAGCTACCAATCCAAGGAAAATATTGCACATTCAGGAAGAAACATCCTTGGAGCTTGAAAAGGAAGATGACATCGATGAACATGGGAGTTATTTCATGAACACCTCATCAAATCCATGCTCACATGAGAAATCTCCTAAATCAATTAGTCTCTCCAACATTGCCACACATGAGATTTTCATCCTCCCATGCTTCCTATTCATAAAATTGTTGAAAGGGTGGTCGTAGATGCATATGTTTATCACAAATATTGCAAATCTCGTTGGCATGAATCTTGAGATAGGCACACAAGGGTTGGTGTTGGAGGGGAAACCACTTCACCAATTTGAAACACAATTCGAAGGTTTCCCAAGGATGAGCTTCTGTCCTAAAACAAGCACTTTCGAGAGATAGTATGAGTTTTCACCTTCTACTGTGATACCCTTATAAAATAAGTATAGAAACATAGTTGTGAAAATATTTCTTTAGGTATTTCTATCACTAACCATTTTAGGTTTGAAGCAAAAAGAATGAACGATGACGACTTATGGTATGTCCAACCAATTATCATGCAACATTGAATCACATCCATCCAAACTTGACTTTGCCTTGCAAAATTCAAGCCTTAGGGATGGGCTTCTCTGAAAAATCTTATACCATGTTGCTAATTCATCTTTGTTGTCTCTACCTTTAAATCATGCTCAATAACAATCATGCTTTTTCATCTCCAATTGAATAAATCTCTATAATGCTTTCATGCTACCTTTGTTGGCCATAGTATACTTAAGGTTTGGAGTATTTTCATACACCTTTTAAATTAGGCATGGTGCTTAGTCTAAACCAAAAGGTGTGCTAATTTTACTTCCAAAGGGTTTTAAATTAAGCTAGGTGTTAGGTTAAAATGCCTTCCTAAATCAAATTAGACGTGGTGTCTAGGTTGATTTTTGAGCCGAAAAGTATGCTTTAGTAGATACTGGTTATTTTGTTGGACTAACCCCTATAGGAAACTATCAAATCAATTTGGGTAAGTCACGAGATGAATTTAAATCAGAGATGAAGCAAGGAACATGATGAACTCCAATAGCGTTGTGCAAAGAAGACACAACTCATTGATGGCCATTTGCTTTGTCTTTAGTTGCAAGCTACCTTTGCCTTGAGCCATGCCTGTACCGAACATGATAAACAAAAACTATGCTAAAATAATTCTAACACCATCTTTTCATTAGCATAGAGGGAAATTACAAAATCTTGGACAAACAACCCATGTTTCAAAATTATATATTCCTTCGGGTATGTATTGTCCACTAATCCTTTGTAGGCATAAAGCAATGAGTGAGGAAAAAGGTCTAACAAGGTGTTAAAAAATCAAAGAGCAGAAAGATGGCATGACAAAAGGATGAGAAAGAAAGGGTGCAATCTAGGAGACAAGAAGCTCATGAATAGCTCAAGATGCGAGGCTAGCCAAAAAAGGAAAACTTCAAGCAAAAGGGAAGGACCATCACGAGTAATCTACCCTTTGTCATATGGTGACATCACGCTTTAATGACAAAGATAACCTCCTAAGGTAAATGGTCATCATTTAAGAAGTTTTTCCTTGATTCTGGTAGGCACATAAATAAGAAACAAACATGTTTGAGTTATAGTTCTACTTGATCCATCCTGATTAACTCAACATGTTTAGTTCTTCAAGCTTGTTCCTAGCACCACTCTCTTGTGACCATAGTCTTAACCAAATAAACTAAAAAAATGCACATCCTATCTCTAGAAGTTGATAGTCATAATCATGGCTATTATAGACTTTGTTGTATGTGGACTTATTATTAGACTTTGCATTAAACATATTATATATATATATATAATATGAGCATATGCTACTAGTAGTTGTTCGTAGCCAAAACTAACCATGATTGTGTCATAGCCATGACTCATCATCGCATGTTACCCCATTGCCGAAGAACAGACTAGCAACAAGAAGCGGCTGATATCACTGGGATAGGAGAGCCCCATGATCTGACAAACGGTGACGATGTCAATTAGGACATTGAGAACAAGCAGCCATGGACCCCGTTTGGCCTGCTCGAGCTAGGTCAAAATGACCAAGATGGCTAGGTAACTTTGGTATCATGTGACTATGTAGCCACACACGCTAATCAATTAAGAGGGTCATAGCTTACTTGGTGTCTCCAGCAGGAGCCTCCGCCGGCCGAGGAGCTAGATGGTTCGGGTAGTAGGAAGGCCAGATCAAAGCGAAGCGTGTCAAAGATTTCTATTGGTAGGAATGCACACTAGGCACATCATTAAATTCGATGAATTTGGGGATCCACTCTCACCGCCTATAGTTTTGACCAAATACAAGACTATTCTTGGGTTACTTGTATGGGACTTCATCCCGATTAGGTACAGGAAGTGGAGTGGGAAAGATAATGACTCATGGAGGGTTCTCGAAAGTGAGAAGGATTACATATGGGATATCAAGATCCTAGAGTATTTCACTTTCCCAACGGAGTATGACAAGGAGGTAGTCAAGAAAAAAGCAAAATAAATCATGGGGACATGCTTCAAGAATTTCAAGAGGACATTATACAAGCATTTTGTCCTCCAAAATAAAGAGCCAGATTTCGATGGTGGACAGTTTAGCAAGTAGAAGGACTTCTGGCAGGATTTCAAGGAATACATGTTATCTGAGGAGTACTTAGAACTGAGCAGGAAGAATAAGAAGAACTCACAGAAAGCAACAAATCCTCATCATCTCAGCTCTTGTGGCTACGCCAAAAAGATGCTAGAATTTGAAGTAGAACTTGAAAAGATGGATCGCCTTGCTGAGGAAGGCGTTTAGGTTAAGACCGCCCATTGGAAGCCAAGATCAGTAATGTACTGTACTGGGGAGGAATATACGCCACGCCGAGGAAGGGAGCTTTAGCTCCACAAATCCACCCATGAGCAAACTCATCTAGAGGATCTCCTAGGTAACTGAGGAGGTGAGGCAAGGGACTCACACTTCTAATAGGGAGAAAGGCATGCTCACCCAAGCACTCAAAACCAAGGAGCACCCTGGCCACACTAGACGAACTAGTGTTGTTCCTTGGAAACTAGCATTCCCCGAAGAATCTCACACTTACCGGAGCCGTTTGAGGGGTAGAGCGGAACAGGAGGTAGAGTGTTTGAGGTGACTGTCGACGAAATATGGTCGGCAGTCTACCTAGGGGTATGCCCAAGGTAGTAGATTATCGGTAGATAGATGCGCAAGCCCCAAACAAGACGGTGATGCAAGACAGACACGAGGTTTTATCCAGGTTCGGCCGTCGAGAAGGCGTAATACCTACGTCCTGCGTTTGATTTATATTGTGGTATGTCATTGAGAGATGTTTTTAGAGGGGTCCCCTGCCCGCCTTATATAGTCCGGGGAGCAGGGTTACAGATCTGGATACTAATCCTAGTCAGTTACAATTGCCATATGTGGCCGGATAAGGATTCCTATTCTAACCGACCAGGATCCTGCTTGGTCACCAAATCCATCTTGATTCCTTGTGCAGGACTCTGATTAGGTTAACTAGGCCGCACGTCGCCTTTCGGGTGGACCGAACTCATCGATCCGGGCCAGCCCAAGCTTAGCCGTAAGGGTACAGGGGTTAATACCCCCACAGCTAGTCCCCGAGCATCATGTATTATGCTGTGACACGCCATTTTAACCTTCTCCGACAAGTGAGGCTTGAGCCCTTGATGCCTCCGACCACCGTCATCACCGGAGAAGTAGGTTGTCCAAAGAATGTATGGTGCTCTTCCGAAAAAAGAAAAAGATTTCTTGTCCTGAGAAGTGTGCCCACTTGTATTTCTGAAAAGAAATGTAAGTGGTCTTGAAGTATAACGTCCTTGAACATCAGAAGCGTAGGGGTCAAAAAACAAACACATTCACCGCAAGGTGAAGTGTGCCCACTTAGTCCCCGAGCCTGGTAGTAGGTGACGTAGGCACATGGTGCTAGGGTCTAAAAAGAAATTCCGCTGACGTTAAAAATCCAATTGCCGTACAGGCAAAACAAGATGCATCGGCAGGTGCATCATACCGACGTAGTCCCCGAGCTTGCTGGAAGGCGAAGTATGAGCCTTGTAGCAAGGTCTAAAGAAATGTCTCTTAACTGTATGTGAGTACGAATCACATGTAGCCAAGGAGAGTGAACTCCGAATAGTGGTCGGGAAAGTCCCCGAGTATAGCAGTGGTCATAGCATTTACTGAATACGGTAATGGTCGAAAAAATCACCGTGGTCGGAGTAGTCCGCGAGCACGGGAGTGGTCTGGTCAGTCCCCGAGCACAGTAGTGGTCTGGGCAATCCATTATCGCGCGCGCCGCTTGTACTATTATTTGATGTATTTATTTGTCGCTGTACTATGCCAAGTCCAAACTGACATGTCTGGTCAAAAAAGCAAACAGGTAGAGCACGGCATTCTGCCCTCTTACTCTTTCTGGCAAACTGTCGCGTGGCACCTATATGGAGGTGCGTCAGTGTGGGCCCTCTCACTTTATCATCTAAGAGGCGCGTACACTGTAAATGAAGGGGCGCGTTTATTGGCGTAGATCTTGAGGTGGTGTGAACAACCGTCCACTGCGCGTGCGCACGTCTCCCAAGAATCTCGGGCGGATGAAACGATGGAACTCTTTGTTATTTATAATGTAGATCTGGCAAGTTACTAACACCGTTCCCCATTGTCATTCACCGCCGCCACCTTCGTCTTCCTCTTGCCAAACCCTCTTCCTCTGATAATCATCGCCAAACCCCCTCGCCACCGCATCCATCCCCTTAGAAAGGACAGACTAATGGCGAAGAGAGACGCCCAGAAGAAAGGCGGAATCATGGCGAAGGAGTGGTGGAAATCATGGAGCAACGAGCAGACCATTGAAGACCTCGTCGCCATGGGAGTGCTCCACAACAAGGCACTCGCTGGATGGCGCGCATCGGAAGGAGAAAGCTTCCCCGATCCACAACCAGGTGAGATTGTGGTTTTCGAAGACTTCTTCAAATGGGGTTTTGGGATTCCAGTGCACCCTTTCCTTCAGGGTCTCTGTTTGTATTACGAGATTGGGATTTGCAATCTGCATCCCAACTCGATTCTTCTTGTCTCCACCTTCATCCATCTCTGCGAGGCTTATGGTGGCTTCCAGCCCCATTTCGACCTCTTTCGCCACCTGTTCTGTCTTCGAAAGAAAGGGAGTGGTGGCTCGAAGATAGCCGGAGGCGTCTACCTAAACCTGCGCGATGGCATGAAGGCTCAATACTTGCACTGCCCCTAGAACACCTCACTGGACGAGTGGTATAAGAAGTGGTTCTACATCCGTGAAGAGCTGAATACCATCACCCTGTGCGATGTGGGGCTGATTCCAGAGAAGAAGAATAGCTAGTCGGAGAAGCCCGAGAACTTAGAGCAGATCACCGAACTGCTCGGGATGATCCCGTGGGGAAGGCTTGATGGCCCAAGCGTGGTTGGCAACTTCATCAGCTGAAGAATCTAGCCCTGCCAGAAGAGGATTCATCTAGGCTTTGAGTACCAAGGAGGCGCTGATCCAACGAGGACCAGGAAGGAGCCGTTCGACAAGATGGAAATCAAGGCCAGGATTGGAGAACTGTTCAATCTGGCCGATCCCAATTATGTCGGGCTGAACGCCATCGAGCACGCCTTCAAGCTGGCTCGACTCCCCCAAAGGTAAAATGATGCCTACTTTTAACTATAAAGTCATGTTATAGCAAGAAAATAATTGTTTGTCTCCGTTTTGTGTCTCAGTTTAATGGTCATGACCGGGCAACGGTGTTCGTGTTGCCTCCCCCTAGTGTAGAATGGCCGCAAGCTACCGGCCCAGCCGCCCAGACCAGTGCCAGGACCGACGACGTCCACTGGGCGGTACTCGAGACTGTGGACGACGCATCGACTAGGGCTGCTGGCAAGCGTCCGGCTGCCAGCAAACGACGCCAAGCCATCTTCCCCCTATCGGACGATGAAGCAGAGGATGCAGACATCATCCGGCTCATCCCTCGAAAGAGGAGAAGGCAAATGGGGTTGACGGAGCAGGGTGGCTCCTCTGTGCCAGTAGTGGTCACATCACCGACCACTGCGACACAGAGGATAAACAAGGGAAACATCAAGCATCATACCCCAACGCCTGTACCGGAGGTTGAAAGAGTCCCGGTGGAAACTGTCGAGCAAGCGGAGCAGGGGCGGTCGAGGAGACGTTCCTTCGCCACATCATTCCGCAAATCAAAGTTGTAAGTATCTATATTTTTTATGTAAGCTTGCAATTTGCATTGAATACTATTATCGTCTGAACTTGTCTCTGATGCATTAGATCGGCATCCACCGAAAGCCCCGACTAGCTAGCCGGGTGCGGCACAACTTCGCCAGCCACGGTGGGACAAGCTGCCCGGCAGCCAGCCATGGAGGGGCCTATAGTAGGAACTCCGCCTAGACCTCAGCAGGCGGTCAACCAGACGCCAGTCCCTGAGCAGCTGGTCGAGAAGACAGCCGAGTAGAGTACAAGTGCTCCAAGCACGAACCCTGCTGAGGCGGATACCATGGTGCCAAGGGAGCCGGATCTAGCCGAGGAGCAGCAGCTAGAAGTGGCCCAAAACATTCTTGCCAATGCGATGGCTCGTGGAAAAGCCCTGGTGGTCGTGGAGTCTGCAAACTCCAGACCAGCGCCGCCTCCCGAACAGGAGGCTGAAGAGGAAGAAGTGGAAGAGGTCCTAGGCCGCCCCCAAGATAGGCGACAACATGTATATGTGTCGCGCTATCGGAACGACGAATGGGTCATGCACGAGGAAATCCCAGAGGTCGAAGAGACCTTAAGAGTTGAACGGGCGGCCAAGCGTCTGGTGACAGAAGTCTAGGTATATTTGGCTTGAGTCCTTGACCCTGTTGTGTAGTCGAACTATCTGACGTAGCTTGTCTGTATGCAGGACTTGATGAAAACTGCAAGATACCGAAAAAGGTGCTTCGACCAGATTGAAGGAATCACGGCGACCAATAAGAAGCTGACGGTTGAAGTGGAACGCCTACGGCGCCAACTTGAAGCCACCGACCAGGAGAGGACAGACCGAGAAGCACAGAACCAAAACCTGGTCGGCCAACTCAATAACAAAGAGCAGGAGAGAACAAGTAAGTTTTCACCGTATCATAGCAAGTGCAGGACTTGTGTTATTGTGTTCTTGGCAGTAACAGCTGTAATGCAGGCTTAAAAGCTGAAGTGACCCACCTCCAGGGGGAAATAGCCGTGTGACCGCAGAATGTGGTCGCCTGAAGGAGGACAACGAGAAACTAGCATGCAGCCAGTCTGAACTCCAAGACCACACTACCAAAATGAAGGATGACCTAAAAAGTAAACATTCCAGATCACCTTTCTCATTCTATCGCCCACCTTGCCTTGTTGTGTCATCACGTTTGATGGCTTGTACTGTGTTCAGTTTTGAAAGTCAATGCCAAGAGGCACCTAGAGGCCATGATCAAGGAGCGTGATGACTGGAAAGCATGATGCCTCAAGGCTACCGAGGAGCGAGACACGTGGAACAAGCGGTGCCAAGAAATGGCAACTGGCATTGTGCCCGTCCTCGACCTTATCAACCCGGCGCTCACGGAGGAAGAGCTAAGGACGCCCCAGCTCGGACTAGTCGAGAGATGCAAACAAGCATGGGGATGGTTCCAAGAATTCGTGAAGGAGGCGGGTGAGTACATGGGTGCCCATGTGCTAAGCATGGTGCGTGCTCACTACCCCCTGATCGATCTCAAATGCCTGGAGGCTGGGTACCCAAAGGAGATAGACCCAGACAAGGCAGAAGAGCTTCGGATGGCCCAGCTGGACTTGTCGTCAAAGATAATTGGCGATATTAACCTGTGTGGAGGTGGGACAGCACCTGTACAGGGTATGCCATCGACAAGCCAGCTGGAAATGCCATTAGCTGCAAGCCAACCAACGAAGCCTGCGGTCTTGACCAGCCAGGCACCGGTGGGGCCATCCCCTTCAGCTCGACTAGCGCAAGAGTCCTCGAGACTCGAGTAGGGTATCGAAGGCGGTGAGCAGTAAATGCCATGCGCCCTGACCAGCCAATGTAATAGGCTTAGAGCTGTAGAAGGAGGACATAGTTGTGTTATTGTAAACTTGAGCCTCTTCAGGCAAGCTTGTAATAACGTAACTATATATCATTATAAGCTTGTTTGCTTTATACAAAACGTATTTAAGCTTGAAATTTTTTGTTGGTGTAACTAAGTGGGGACGTGTTAACGTTCTGTTTAGTTGTACCGTTTTGCTCGACACATCATCCCGAAGAGTTTGTGCGGCCCTAGTTGTCATGTGGTCGGAGTGCGAGGTAATATGACCTGTGCACATGTGGACGTGGACAAGTCAAACCAGGGGGGACCTGCCGATCACCCGCAACGTAGCGAGCGGATCCCGTGCACGCGTTGGGAGGAACCGGAGATAGGACCTGCTCCGAAAACCATAGAAGGAGTGGTGGTCGGCTTGTGCTGGCTAAGTCAGAATAACCATAAAATTCGGAGTGACACATTAGAGTGGTCGGAGAAATCATAATTGCTTTATTAAAGTAAATCGAATATATAAGTGGAGTACATATCTCAGTAGTTAAGCATAGAAACATCTAAGCTTGTCGATGTGCCACGAGTTTGGTACGTCCATGCCGTTCAGGTGAGCTAACCTGTAAGACGTTGGACGTGTGACTTCCTTGATCATGAAGGGTCCCTCCCATGGGGTTGCGAGTTTGTGGACACCAGCCTGGTTCGTCTTCCACTTCAGGACTAAGTCCCTGACCACGAAGAAACGCTCTTTAACGTTCTTGTTGTAGTACCTGCGCAAAACAGCAAGGTATTTGGCCGTGCGTACACAAGAATCAAGCCTTTTCTCCTCTGCGCTGTTGACTTCTAGCTCCCGTACTTCATTGACCTTGCCCTCATCGAAGTTCTCTACCCATGCTAATCTAAAAGCTATATCTGGTGGGAGGACTGCCTCAGTGCCATAAACCATAAAGTATGGTGAGACGCCAGTGTTACGACTGGGCTGAGTCCGGAGGCCCTAGACCACGGCTGGTAACTCCTTAAGCCATCTTCCAGGAGCTGTATCGTTTTCTCTGTACATCCTCTTCTTCAATGCGTCCAAGATCATGCCATTTGCCCGCTCGACTTGTCCATTAGCTCTATGGTGCACCACCGAGACGTATTTTACAACTATGCTCCTTTCATCGCAGAAGTCCCAAAAAGCGTTCCCGATGAACTGAGTACCCAGATCAGTAATGATGCTGTTGGGCACGCCGAAACGGTGGATGACCTGGTCGAGGAACATGATAGCTTTCTCCGAGGATGCCTATACCAGAGGCATGTATTCTATCCACTTAGAAAATTTATCAATTAGCACGAAGACGCATATAAATTTCCCAGGAGCCAGTTTGAAAGGTCCGATCATGTCCAGTCCCCAGCATGCGAAGGGCCAAGAGGCTGGAATCGTCTGGATCTCATGTGCTGGTACATGGATTCTCTTGGAGAAGAACTAACAACCCTCACAGCGGCGGACTAGCTTCTCTGCGTCGGCTACTGCTGACGGCCAATAGAACCCTGCTCGGAAAGCCTTACCGACTAGTGTTCTTGAGGCCGCGTGGTTGCCGCAGGAGCCAGAGTGGATTTGGTCCAGGAGATGCTCGCCTTCCTCCTGGGTTATACACTTCATCAAGATTTCCTCCTTAGCGTTTTTACGCCATAACTTGCCATCGACGAGCAGATACTGCTTACTGCGACGCATCAGGCGCTCATTTTCTGTTCGATCGATATAACCGCTACCATCTGTTAAGTACTTGATGAAAGGTGTTCTCTAGTCCGGCTCATGAGTGGTCGGAAGTGGCTCGGTTGTGCTCGGCACTGGAACTGTTGCCACTAATTGCTGATCTAGAGTTTTGTCGACCGTAGAATCTTCACCTTCGATGGAAGGCGAGAGCAGGTCTTAGACGAATACACCATGTGGTATTTTGGCTCGGGATGATCCTAACTTTGACAACGCATCCACTGCCTGGTTCTTGTCCCGGACCACATGTATGTACTCGATGCCATAGAACCTACCTTCCAGCTTTCTTATCGATTTGCAGTATGCGTCCATCTTTTCGCTGGTCGTGTCCCAGTCCTTGTTGAGTTGGTTGATGACCAGGGACGAGTCTCCGTAGACATAGAGACGTTTAACACCAAGCTCAACCGCAATACGTAAACCATGTAGGCACGCTTCATACTCGACGGCGTTATTAGATGTTGGGAAATAAATCCTGAGGACGTACCGTAGCTGCTCCTTGGATGGTGACATGAAAAGAACCCTTGCTCCTGCACCGTCAATGTTGAGAGAACCATCAAAGTACATCGTCCAATATTCGTCGGATCCCGGAGAGGCAGGCGTGCTTAAGTCTGTCCACTCGACGATGAAATCGACGAGTGCCTGAGACTTGATTGTAGTACGGCTTGCAAATTCCAAGGAAAAGGGGCATAGCTCCATTGCCCATTTGACGATGCGTCCGTTCGCATCCTTATTGCGAATGATATCCCCCAAAGGATACTCGGTCATGACCACCACACGATATCCGTCAAAGTAATGTCTCAACTTTTGGGATGTTATCAGTATGGCGTAGAGCAGTTTCTGAATCTGTGGGTACCTGGTCTTGGATTCGTTGAGTACCTCACTAATGAAATAAATTGGCCGCTGTACCTTGTAGGCGTGGCCCGGCTCGTCGCGCTCGACCACCATCGTAGTGGAAACCACCCGATCGGTTGCCGCAATGTAAAGTAGGAGATTTTCGTCTTCTCTGGGAGCAGTAAGCACTGGGGGTGATGTGAGGTATTCTTTTAGCTGCATGAAAGCAGCGTCTGCTTCCTCCGACCACTCAAACTTCTCGGATGCTTTGAGTAGTTTGAAGAACAGAAGCCCTTTTTCTCCTAATCTTGATATGAAACGGCTTAGAGCGGCCATGCATTCGGTAAGCTTCTGGACATCTTTCACCTTTTTTTGGGGCTTCATGTCTAAGACACCTTTGACTTTCTCCGGGTTAGGGCGTATGCCGTCATAGCTGACGACGTTGCCTGAGCAGTATGCCAGAAGGAACGCCAAAGATACACTTCTTTGGGTTTAATTTCCATTGGAACGTATTGAGGGCTGCAAAGGTGCGTTCTAGATTGTCAACAAGGGTACGTACTTCCTTGGTTTTGACAACTACATCGTCAACATAAGCCTCGACGAGGCCATCTCTTATCTCGTCATTGAGGCAGGCCTGTATAGCGCGTTGGTAGGTAGCTCCGGCGTTTTTGAGCCCGAACGACATAGTCATGTAGCAGTAGGCGCCGAAAGGCGTGATGAAAGATGTCTTGATCTGATCATCCTTTTTGAGAGCGATCTGGTGATAACTAGAGTAGCAATCGAGAAAGGAGAGCAGCTCGCAACCGGCGGTTGAATCTACGACCTCGTCTATGCGAGGTAAGCCGAAGGGGTCCTTAGGGTAGTGTTTGTTGAGATCAGTGTAATCAACGCACATTCTCCATTCATTATTCTTTTTGCATACAAGAACCGGGTTGGCTAACCATTCCAGATGATACACTTCTTTGATAAATCTGGCTGCCAAAAGCCATGTAACTTCTACCCTAATCGCCTCCTTCTTGTCGCGAGCGAACCGTCGTAGCTTCTGCTTGATTGGTTTGGCCTTGCTGTTGACATTTAAGGAGTGCTCAATCAAGTTCCAAGGTACACCGGGCATGTCGGAAGGTTTCCATGCAAACACCTCCACGTTGCTCCTCAAGAACCTGACGAGCGCGTCTTCCTATTTGGGATCCAGGTTGGCCCCGATGAGGGCCGTTTTGCTGGGATCGCCATCGACCAGCTGGATCGTCTTGTGCTCCTTGGACCTGATGTTCTTGCACGGAGCCTCGAGCTCTGGGATCTCCAGGTGGTCGGCCGAGGTCTTCTTAGCGTCGAGCATGGTCTCGGCCATACGAATAGAGAGGTCATGGGCCTCTGCTATTTTGAAGCTGTCGTCCTCGTAGGTATAAGCTGCGTATACGTTGCCCCTGAGGGTTAAAACTCCTTTCTCGGTAGGCATCTTGAGCACCAAATACCTGTAATGAGGTATGGCCATGAACTTGGTGAGCGACGGTCGACCAAGAATAGCATGGTAGGTGCTGTCGAAGTCGGCGACCACGAAGTTGACATAGTCAGTGCGGAAGTGGTCCGGGGTCCTGAATTGCACAGGTAGCGTGATCTGCCCGAGAGGTGTAGAGCTCTATCCAGGGGAGAACTGCCCCAGAACTGTGCCTCGTACGGCTTCAGGTCTGCCTTGGATATTTTCAGGGCGGGCAGGCTGTTCTTGAATAGTATATCAATGGAGCTGCCGCCGTCGATCAGTACCCTGTCGAATTGAACCTTGTTGATACAAGAATCGAGGACCAGGGGAAAACGCCCTGGCTTCAGGTATGGCGGCCCATTGGTCCTTCCTGCTAAAGTAGATTTCACAGGTGAGACCACGGAGGAAGCCGCGGATCGGTGAGAAGGTTGTCGGTGTTTGCCACGTTCAAGCAAGCGCGGGTGAGGAGCTTGCGTTCTCGTTTGGTCTCAATGGACACCTTGCCGCCGATGATGGTGTGCACGCGATCAGTCAGGCTTGACGTATTTATGACGAGGGTCTACATCGTCGTCGTCGTTGTCCTCGTTGCGCCGTTCCCCCACGTCGTTAGGCTTGTCAGATGTATCCGGAGCCTATTGACGCATGTAGATAGTCTTGAGGACATGGCAATTCTCCATGGTGTGGTTTGACTTTGGATGGAGCTGGCAGGGCCCCTTCAATGCTTTGGCGTAGTCGTCCTCATAGTTACGACGTCTGCCGCCCTTTTTCACGGTATTGACTTCGCCGTCGTCTTCCCGAGCACGCTTGCTCCTGTAATCGTCACGGCGGTTGCGCCGCTGATTACGTTGGTCACGGTGGTCGCGGGAGTCGTTGCGCTGGTTGTGGCGGTCAAAATTGTCGTTCCGACCACTGATTGCCTGCGGTAATCATCGTGGTGTGGAGGGTGGTCGGAGCGTGGAACCCTTGCTGCTTCTTCAACGATTATCTTTTTAGCGTCATCGGCGTCTGCGTATTTCTTAGCGGTGGCCAAGAGCGCTGTGACTGATTTAGGTCTCTTCTAGAGGAGCTTGTCTCTTAGGGCGTCGTGGAAGCGAAGGTCGGTGACGAAAGCCTCGATTGCTTCGTTGTCGGAGATTGATGGGACCTCGATGCGCATCTCCGAGAAACGCCAAACATACTCGTGTAGTGGTTCATCTTTCCGATCTTGGATCCGTTGCAGATCGTACTTGTTGCTGGGTTGTTCACAAGTAGCGATGAAATTGTCGATGAAGGCCTGCTTGAGCTCCTGCCAAGAGTCAAAATAGTTTGCCGGCAAGCTAACCAGCCATTGGTGACCTGCATGACCAACGGCGACTGGGAAGTAGTTAGACATGACGTGCTCGTTAGCCATGGCTGATCGGCACGTAGTTTCATAGAGCATGACCCATAATTCGGGGTTTTCCTTGATGTCGTACTTCTGAAGTTTCTCGAGCTTGAAATTCTTGGGCCATATGACTTGGCGAAGGTGTGGAGTGAATTGCTTCAGACCCAGCGGGCCATGGGCGGTGTCATACTCCATACGGCGATAGCTTTCATGGGATGCATGATCGTTGGCTCTCTGGTTGCTGTGAGCACGCAGATCATGTCCACCGAGGTAATGGCAGAGATTGTTATTGCCATCGCGGCGATCTCGATTGCCATCCGGATTAGCCCTGTGGCCATGGTTATCACGGCGATTATCGCGGTTATCTCGGCGGTTGTTGCCTCGAACATCGTGGCGGTTATCCTCCCGGCGGCGGTTTTCGTCCCGACCACCATCATGACCACCGTTTCCGCCTTGGCGGTTGTCCGACAGGTCATTGTTGTGCGAGCCATGTTGGTTGAGCGGCTGTGAGCGACTTGGGTATTGGCGGCTGTGGCTTGATTCAACTGAAACGGATGGTGCCCGGGCTTGATTCATCTCTACGGTCTGAGCCATAGCAGCCGTCAGATAAGCTTGTATGTCATCACGGATCGCTTGGGTCTCGGGAGTGTTGGGCAGCCGCTGTATTGTCGCCATAGCGACGGCTACATTGGCGCTTGGGGTCTTGAAGACTTGTTTGTCCCCCACCCTATCGAAAGCATCGTTGAGGTCACGTGGTTGGACCCTTATGCGTCGTGCCTCCTGGTCTGCTTCAGCTTCGATTTGCCGGCGATTAAACCGGTCAATATTGCGTGCTTCGCGTACAGTCTTTTCTTGTTCTATTTCACCAACTGCCGGTGGCTCGTCATTGCTGACAACATGGATCAAATCCCCTCGTCTTGGCGGGAAGGACAGAAATTGGGGGAAACCAGGGGCGTGGTCTGGTAGATCCAGATCATATTTGACGCCTTCATCTTCATGACGCTGAAGCTCGGTGTGGACAGATGCGTTGGATGCGATGCCGGATGAGGAGCTGGAGTCACCCTCTCAGACCGTGTGGACGGATCCTTCTTGATAATCTTCAATCCAGACCATGTTGACAATGTTGCATGGCTTCGGCTGGGATCGGTGTATAGGACGTAGATCCGAGCGGCGTCGTAGATTGTACGCGTAGCTGGAGGCAGCGTCTTGCAGGCCATAGGGCTGGACCTGGTGGTTCTCCGTCAGGACTTTGTACTCGCAGAGTCGGAGACTCGTCACGAAGGCTGGCTAGCGATGAGCGAAGCGCCCCTCAGGAGTAGATACGATCACAAGATCTATTCCAAGTCACGTAGGATGACTGGTCCGAGCTGGTCGGGTAGATCTGTTGTGGGGAGCTGTTACCTGCTCATCGGGTTGGCTTTGAATCGTACTTACCAGAGCTAGGGTTTTAGCAAGTTTGATGCTGACCCGATCGATGGAGTCGAGCAGGTCGGTGTTATCGATCTGCCTTCCTCTGTAGTGGGGAAGCGGATGACGGGTTGTCGGCATGGCTGTAGGCATGGTCGGAGCCAGATGTACCATGGTCGGAGCCAGATCCATCGTGGTCGGAGCCGTATTCGTCGTGGTCAGAGCCGCGTTCACCGTGGTCGGAGCCATGTTCACCGTGGTCGGAGCCGTAGCCGATGCCGGTGAAGTAGTCATCGGCGCAGGTTGAATCCACGCCTCCTCCGTGGTCATGGCGATGGAGTCGTCGGAGCCGGTGGTCCAGGTGATCTAGCCAACGGTGAACGTGAGGCGGTTGGGCGTAGCCATGGAGCCAGAGATGATGACCATCTTGTTTGCTTGGAGAGCAGTACGCACACCCCCTACCTGGCGCGCCACTGTCGATGAAATATGGTCGGCAGTCTACCTAGGGGTATGCCCAAGGTAGTAGATTATCGGCAGATAGATGCGCAAGCCCCAAACAAGACGGTGATGCAAGACAGACACGAGGTTTTATCTAGGTTCGACCACTGAGAAGGCGTAATACCTACGTCCTGTGTCTGATTTGTATTGCGGTATGTCAATGAGAGATGTTTTTTAGAGGGGTCCCCTGCCCGCCTTATATAGTCCGGGGAGCAGGGTTACAGATCTGGATACTAATCCTAGTCAGTTATAATTGCCATATGTGGCCGGATAAGGATTCCTATTCTAACCCACCAGGATCCTGCTTGGTCACCAAATCCGTCTTGATTCCTTGTGCGGGACTCCGATCAGGTTAACTGGGCCACACGTCGCCTTTTGGGTGGACCGAACTCATCGATCCGGGCCAGCCCAAGCTTAGCCGTAAGGGTATAGGGGTTAATACCCCCACAGTGACTAAAAGAGATGGAAGACAGAATGGACGCACGGATTGAGGCGGCTGTTGAAGCATGAGTCTAGCAAATTTTGCTATCCAAGGGGTTAGGAGTACCACAAAACCCTACTCCTACTGCCTTTAGCCCACAGTTGAGGGGTCACAGTAGCTGTGGATCGACCCTGCTCGACGAAGAAGATGCGAATGTGCCTCGTCCGGTGGACGGCATCACTAAACCCATCAATGTTAAGTTGTACATCCAGTCAGGAATGGACAAAGGACAAGGTGGCACTCGGCCAGGCCTAGCCTACAGGAGACGGGACCATTAATGGCCTCCCAATTCCACAGGGGTACGCTCGTGTTACCATTGACAGAATACTTGATAAGAAGTATAACAAGATACACATTCGGTACCCTGCAGCAGAAGATAGGCCAAAACTTGGTCATAACAAGGGCTCTCAAGTGGCCTGGTGCAAGCGCTTCATTAAGCTTGACCACCAATTGTCCTCTAATGATGAGGATGATTGTGAGTCTTCACCCACCCACGATGATCACTCACCATCTCCCAATAGAGACCACTCACCTCCTCATCCCTTGCCATCACCCCTGAGAAGACATAGGTCTCCTATTCCTCCTCATCCGACTCCATCTTCATCAGCCCCGAGAAAAGAGAAGACTCCTCCTCCTTCTCCATCTTCATCAGCGCTGGGAAAACAGAATTCTCATCGTCATCCTCCTCCTCCTCTACCTCAGCCCAAAACAAGATCAAAGGCATCCTTGCAGTCGTAGAAAAGGTCTTGGATTTGGTCGCTAATGCTCCCAAAGTGGACCAACAAAAAAACAAAAGGCCATTCAGTGGCAGCGTTACAAACTTGATGAAAGAAAAAATTACAGCACACATCTCGAAGGAAGATTGTATTAGTTCCTTCAATCTCTATGCATCACTGCCTTAGTGTTTGTTGAAGTCCAAATTCGAAAGGCAATCACAAAAAAAGTATGCTACAATAAGAGCCGAAGAAATACACAACGACGAAGATTTAAGGAAGATACAGAAGTACATCGAAGACAACCCTGAATTAACCATAGAAGAGGCCACGAACATCTATTATGATGTACAAGGGATGGGAACACCAGCAATGAAGTATGAAAGGGGCAATCTTTTGGTTCCCGATGACGAGTATAAAAATTTGACAATATGTATGCGCCATTTGCATGAATATTATATGGCTCAAGCGACAGAGACGGAGAACTTTGGTTTTGAGGTTATTATCCAGTTCGCCACATGTTTTTCATTATCGTGAAGAAGAGGAGTTCGATGTCGAGTGGGGGTGCTTATTCCAGCTATACTAGAAATGCTATCTCGATTCACAAATGTTGATGTTGTGGACTATGTAAGTACCTACACGCATGATGTTCCAATTAACTACTCTCTCGAGACACAAATTGTAAACTTTTGAGCACTTCCCATGATTTTATGTAGGTGTATAGCAAAATTTTGCATACTAAAAAGCAAATGGGATAACATAGGCTTCTTGGACCCCTTGCGGAACAATGAGAAGACATGTTTTGGCCTCCATGGATGTGACATGGAAGACCTGAAAGAGAGATTGATTGTTGTTTTTGATTAATTCAAGATGAAGAACAAAATCCACATACTTCTAGCCTACAACTACGAGTATGTGTTCTCGACTTTTAATTTTATGCTTCTTTTTTTGTTAAGATTATTCGATAATTAGGATTCTGTGATTACAGCAACCATTTCATCTCCATTTGTGTCAATCTTGCTAAAAATCTGATTGAGGTGTGGGACTCAAAGAAAAAACCATTTCATCATCTAGATGCACTAGGTGGCAGTGCTGAATTAGTAAGAGATCCTAATAACATATTATTTTCTAATCACACATACCGCTTTCTAATGTTTCTCCTTTTAATGTTGCACAGTGTCCGAAGAAGACATATCGGTGGGACAGTAGGTCCCATTCAAGGTTGTCGAAATGAAGGGAAGTACCTAAAACAGCCGGCGGGAAATAATGAATGCGGGTTTTATAGTAATGTGGACAATGCTTCGCTACATCGGTGGGAAATCGGAAGAAGCAGATAAGTTGGTGTGTATAATCCCCAATTCAATTTATGTCTGTTAATAATTCAACACAATGATTTACTGATTCCTCTTTGGATATCATCTTTTTTGAACAACAGCGCAAGAAATATAACCACGAAAGGCTGTTGGACATGGAGATCGTCGCACTGCAATCGGAGCTGGCAAAATTCATCTTAGCCGAGGTATTAGAAAAAGGAGTATTTTCCATTGCATAATCCGTGATGTTCAAGGACCAGTATGGCCTAGAGCGGCTCACTAGATTATTGTAAGAAGTCCGAAAAGCATGCTTCATCTTATCGAATAATTTCTTTTTTATTTTGAGGGATCGAGATCTTGATAAGAACATTTGAACTGTAACCGTAACATTTGTAATGTTTAATATTGATGGACCTGTCGTCTGCGTAGCATATATAAAGCGAAAACCTAATTCCACGAAAAAATATAAAATAAAATAAAATATAAAACAATAAAATGCGAACGGGCCATCACTGCCGGTTAGCAACAAACCAGCAGTATGGCACTGTCGGCTTGAGCCACAAACCGGCAGCGTTGGCTTAGACATCACTGCCGGGTCTTGTCCTAAACCGGCAGTGCTGGTTACAACAACACTGCCGGCTAAAGACACAAACCGACAGTGATGTTCGAGGTTACACTGCCAGGGTGGTCTCATGAACCGGTAGTGTTGGTGGAACAGAACTCTGTTGGGTTGTGTAAAGGACCGACAGTGAAATTGTAGAACACTGCCGGTTTGTAGGAACCGACAGTGATAGCTAACCCTCATCACTGCCGGTATGGTTGTGTCGGTTTAAAATCCGGCAGTGATGGAGTGTTTTGAACCAGGCAGTATTGTTCTGATCTGGGATAGTGACAGCAACCTGTTGTCACTAAAATTTTTATGCATGCACTATAAAAGTGTGGAATACCATAAGTAATAGACCATAGTGAACATGTCTTAGCTTAGAACTTACAATATGTATTGAGGTTTCACTAAGAGAAAACTGAACAAGCACCAAATAGCTGTCCCATCAAGGTTTCTCTGGTGTTAAAATTTGCACTCAGTTAATTTTGTTGTTGTTATTTCCACCACTTGCACGATTTTCATCTGCTTTGCACATATATAGATAGAACTTTTTGCCACGAGTTGATATATATTCCCCTAATAGATTATTTGCCCTTAACAGACAAATGATTGTTAATGACGAACGTGTACCACAGTATGTTGTACGTGCTTGCATACAATGGCACATTCATAGGCTAAAACGTGTCTACTTTTAAGGTTATGATATACTTGTTAGCAATGCTCAACATGTATGTAGATGGTACAAAATTAAGCTTTTGAAATACCAAGCATTTCCATGGACTCAAAAGCCTCTTTCTGTTATATGTTCCAATAAATCATTTTAACTTGAATAGATAACATGTGAGGTTTTGATATACTGCCAGGATTCCTAAAAGATTATTAAGCTAGTTAACAGGTATTAAGTAGACCCCTACACTCGGGTTATATGTTGTTAACGGATTTGTTTTTGTAATTGGCTACAGTCTATTCGTCCTATATACATCTTGTAAGCTGCACGGTAAGAGCAAGACGACTCATTGCATTCCCTGCGTTGTGTAAACTCTCCTCATATAGCGAAGATTGCCTGTTGGCGTCCATGGTTTTTTTTCGCAAGGGTTTAACATGTAAAATTTGTGTCTCATGTATCTTTATTTGCTAACACTCACTGTCACAAAAGACTGCAATTCTATGTTTGGATGACCATGTCAAATTTTCCTAACTTTGATTTAGTTTATAGAAAATAGTATCTATATCTATGTATCCAAATAGGTTTAAAATAAAAAAAAATCATGATTAAGATAGTGATACTTCGTTTGGTTTCATAACTGTTAATGCTTTTTTTATATAGATTTGTTCAAACTTGAGATTGATTAACTTAAAAAAGTTAGAATTTCATTCTTTTTTTCTAGAATGGACGAGAGTATGAATTATGTTGACTTATACTATGTAGCATGGTATCAATCTCCTAGGTGGGCCAGGTGGTAGATTTTGTTCACCATCGTCAAGTCTTCCATTAATTTACAAAGTATTTCACACAAGCTACGTTTAAAAAATGTTGTTGAGTTCTTCGCTTAGCGATTTTCTGAGACCTAGCAAGCGATTGGATTAGAAGTGTCTTAAGCAAGCAAACTAAGATAGTGGCCAATTTGCAAGACTAGGAGACGTATGCACTACTGTATGTGGGCTGTGGGATGGAAACTACTTCAGCTAGCTAGGTCAGACAAAAGGAGATACTGCGGAGTGGATCAATCGCGTGTAGTCCATCGAGTGGGCTAGGTTCCGGCACAGGGTATAGCTACCTCGTGAAGATTGTTGTGAAAGCAACGGATCCATGCCACAGACATCAACTATGTTCGGGCAAATGCTTCTGTGAGATCTTTTACATATGTTGCTATGTGATTACAGCACTGTACTTTATTATTTTTTTTATGGAACAGGAGTGGTTAAGACCCCTACTGGAATTTATTAAAACAATAAAAGTTTACAAAGAGGAATGAAGATACTTTATTATTCATGGCTGGCTTTCTGACGAGTCTACTTAGTACTAACAACTGTATTTAGCCCCTTTTTCTCTTTTCCCCATGGTAAATTGTGGATGATTTGAAGGGTGTAATATGCAACAAAGTTTTTTTTTTTTGAAGTGTCAGCGGGGGTAAATTCCCCGTGGTAGCATGGCCTTTAAAGCCTGAACTTTAAATAGAAAATATTGGCACCATTTGACGCATTGGTTGGAACTTTTTCTCTATGTAAAATAATTTTCTGCTAAAAGGGGCTCATATTAGATGGTTTCTTTGTCATATTGTTTGGCATCAGTCTTGAGAGTCAAACGTCCTTTGATAGTCATAACATCTGAAGCCATACGAGATAAATTATTTCTCATGTTTTTTATTTAGATATTTCGTCATTTTAGATAACCTCTGTTGCAAGCAAGACATTACTTATTAACATGGTTTCGTTTAGCGTTATACCATAAAAGATAATGGTTGGCCAGGAAAATAACTAGGATGGGGTTGTGCAAACCCTATTGAGCATGGCAAATACATGGTCCTCTTATCCTCCTACAACACTCAACCCTTGTCTCCCTTGCAAACTAGTATCATCAAGGATACCTCCATTCATGCCATCTCCACCATCACATTGCCCTCGGAACACACAAGAACTCCTGCAGGATATCATCAATGATGTACAGATGCAACGCCTATCACTTGAGGACAATCCATAGTTCTTCGCTAGTTTATCAGGTTTTTCTTTCTTTACTATTTTCATCACCGTGTAAATATTCAGACTTTGCTTTCTACTGAATGAAAAGGCAGAGCACCTGCCAGTTCTGTTAAAAAAAAAACATTGCCCTCGGACACCACTTCACTCTCACTCTAATTTGATCTTCTCCTCCTCCCCTGTGGAGTTCTTTCCTATGCATACTCGCTCTAACACTGCCGCTAGCGATATAAAAAACACTAGCAGTTAAGCCAAATCAGCATGAGGTCCATCATGTCTGCTAATTGATATAGATAGAGGGAAAAATCACAGGTCCAAATAATCAGCCAAACTAGAGATAGAAAGGAAAACTAGCAGGCAGACAAATACCGAATTGAGAGACTGCTAATTGTTAGGGTTTATATCTAATTCTGATATGGTGTCATGAAGAGTTGGTGGGTGAACTTATACAGTATTATGCATGAAAAGACGGTTTAATGCATTCTAGTAAGCATAAGCACAGTACTGTGCAACCCATTGGAAAATCTACAAACCTTGTAGGTGTATTATATAAAAAAACATTTTGCATTGATCTCTGATCAGTTTAGACCTAACAAATATGAAAATCGCTGTGATATCTTCACAAAAGACTAGAGCTGTGCAGGGGGTTTATATGGAACTGAACTAATTAACAAGCAAATATATATATGTTCATCCGATAGAAACTAAGGACATTTTGTGTATGATATCAAGGTCCAACTCCTAGGATTAGTTTTTATTTTCAACTTAAAATAGAAGTACTCCATGTGTAGATATCCCTATTAAGAGTGTCCATTGAAGCTTAGAGGGACAACTTGCAAAAATATATAATAATTAATTGATGAAAATTTTAATCTTACACAATGAGGAAAAGGAAAACAAACACAACATAATAAGTACCAACAAATCAAATTATTCTCAGAACCAATTGACATATAGTTCTATGCATGCAGAGGATTATAATGTGAAGCATTATATTGCACTGAACAGGACTTAGCTTAGACCAGTCTGCATCAAAGTGACCAGCAGGCCTGATAGCAGGCTCAACAAACTCCTAGGAGAGTGGTCGACCATCCGATTGCAGCATAATCATGTGGTAGAGCTGTTCACCAGATGCAGTCATCAGAAGCAAAGGTTCAAAGGAGCAGCTATGATTGAAATTATTACAAAAAAGAAAGATTATAGATTGGTATAAAGCCAACAAAAAACATGCATTACAAGTTCTTTATCTAAGTTAAGTTTTACCCGCTAGATCTGCACCTAGGTCCTATCAGTTCTAACAATGGTATCAGAGCAAGAGGTTAGGGTGTAGATCTAGAGTTTGGGGTAGTAAATCAAGAAGAATTTAGAATGAGATGACTTTTTTAGTTTCAAGTTTCAACCCTAACCCTAGAGGGAAAGCATCCGGGGCCTACCTTGTTTCTCGCCGGATGAACCAGCCGCAACTCGTCGGCCTGACCCACCGCCGTCGCGCAGGAAGGAGACGCCGAGTCGCTGGCGTCGAGCGCGTGGGCTTAGGGCGCCGATGCGAGGCCACTCGACGGCAGCGCGCTTCTCCCAATGGGGAGCGCGCGCCAGCGAAGGGGCCCGCAGCGGCGCCGCACTTCTCCGATCACCACGAGCGGCCGTTGCTGCTGGTGCTGGTGCTCGGTGCGGCGCGGTGGGAGGAGGAGGAAGCAAATGATCTAGGGTTAAGGGGGGCGGACGGCCGGTGCTTTTTGATCCACCGAAGATGCCACTCGACTGTCAGATGGAGATCGACGGCTGAGGGTGACCGGGCTCGTTTCGACCCAGGTGGGGGAGTGTTTTCCCGACGCAGGCCCAGGTTAGCCTGGAGTGCGGGTGCGCGCAGCGCGCGCTGATGGGCCGTGGGCCGATTCCTCAGGCAGGGCCACATTGCACAGTAGGAAAGTTTTAAGTTTTCCTTTTTCAGAAGCATTTGTTTGAATGGTTTTTTAGTGAAATTTGGATGTTTAAATCGCCGCTCAATTTTCCACCCACGTGATAAAATTTACGAAGAGTAGGTGAGTACAATAAATGCTTCTGAACAAGAAGAATGTATTTTATTTTAACGTTTCCGCTGCTATGTCAATGTTTAATCCTCTAATGAAATTAGATCCAACGAGAAAATCTAATTAGAGGAGTAGTCATATTTGTTTAAGTTAAATTATGGTATTGTTATTTTTCTGACCAACGTTGATGATAACAATATTATAATTTTATTTACGAGTTTAAGTTTGAAGTTTAAATCTCTGATAAATTTTGCACCAACGTGATCAATTTTTATGAGAGTAGATAAGAACTAAGAAATGCTCATAAACTAGTAGAATGTATTTTATTCTCATGTTTCCGCTACAATGATATTGATTATCTTCTAATTAAATTTGAATCAATGAGAGAATCTAATTTTGAAAAGTAGTTATATGTTTTTCAAGTTAATTATGATATTGTTATTTTTCTATCCAACGTTGATGATAACAATATTATAAGTTTATTCATGAGTTTTTTCATGCATTAATTCCATTTCTACCCAACAGTGATGTGGAATTAATATAGAAGAATATTGTATTTATGATATTGCTTTTTTTAGGAATTCTCTCACTAAAGATTCTGCTGCTGATTAGTTTATTAATTTTCTGATTAAATTAGAACCAACGGGGAGATTTACTTAGAAAATAAAGTATAAGTGAATGTTTTAATTATCATAACTAAGTTTTCGTTACTGTAAATAGTATATTTATTTTACATCATTATGATAAGAGTTGCAAGATTAAACATGTGTGTTACAAAGTATTCGGATTTATTTCTGAATTTAATGTCTTGAATGTTCAAACACTTCTTGTGTCCTGAGAGCTAATTCCGGCATTTACGTCCCATTTAGGGAATTATCGCTCATGGGGAGAAGTTTGGCATAGTACCTATGCTAGTCAATCCTGCATGGTGGGAGAAGTTTTGTGATGACTCATGTGTTTTTGTGTATCCCGCATAGCGAGAGAAGTTTGGGGTAGCTCTTATGATATCCTATTATTGACCATGGCACAATAAAAATGCACCGTTATAGTCAATACTAACCAAAAGATAAGAAAAACATGCGAGCGTAACTTGCAGAAGTACTGCTAATAAAAGACCTTGTTGAGTTCTTGAAGTGGAATGAGGAAAGTGTACTCCTATATGAATTAAGAAATAACTTTGTTTGCGTGACATAATCATGTGAATGAAGTAAGTCATAAGTGTCTCCTCATTCACAGGAGTTCTAAATAGTTCTCGAACTTATGGCAGTAAAGTTTATACCACATTTTGAGGGGGAGAATTATAAGATCAATTAAGAAAGATATAATTAAGAAAGATAAGATACAGATCAATTAAGAAAATACTCTTTATTAAGAGTGAGATAAAGATAAATTAAGATGAATGTGACCGTCGGAGGAGTACAACGGTCATAATAACGATACCTGTCAGGTTCATAAACACAGGGTCCCCGATGGGCCCACTTCCCAGCAAAAGCTCGACCCAGCTGACGGCATTACAAACAACGCGTGACTCCTAGGCCAGCCTAGATACCTAACGACAGGCCGGAAGAGCGATCCAATCTCCAACCGGAAGGCCTGGCCAAGGAGGGGACGATGCTCGCTTCCGACTTTGACCCGCTTCTCTAACCAGAAGTACACAGAACCTCTACTTATAGCTCTTTCTCGAACCGGCGTGGTCAGAGCCAACTGGGAACGACCGAACGGGGACGCCCGCTCGGTAAGGACCCAAGAATCAGGCAGAGCAGATAAGGTAAGGCACTTAAGTCAACCGCAATACCGAGGACCGTACCCTGCACACCTGCTGGATAGTACTGTCAGGCCATGTCAGAAGGGTGCTTTGCAACCTTCTAGACATGTCAAAACACGAACAATGTTGTGGGACGCCGACATTTGTCCTACAGTATGGTAGGCGCCGACATTTTTCATGCCAAAAGAAGACGATGGAGCCTATCACATGCATCTAGGCATTAATAGTATTGTGGGCGCCCATAAACTGTCTTATACCCGACGGTGTGGGCAACAAGACTAGATAGCACACATGCTCTCTTTCTCTCACACACACTCTCTCTCTCCCTTGTAAGGCCATCCTCTTCACTTATAAAAGGAGATGCGCTCTCTCCTAAAAAGGACTGGTCATTCTGACTCCCTCTCTGCTAGCTTTAGATATTCTGAGCACTCGAATAGCTTCATAGCTCTAGAACTCTAAAGCTACACAGAGCATACGTTCCGATACTTAGCGCACGTAGGAGCTCCCGTCACTCTTGGTCCTTTGGTCCAGAGTCCGACTAGGACCTCTAACACCCCCATCTTATTCCCACTCAGTTTGTAACCCTATAGCAAACTTCAAGCACCTAGGCTCAGGAATAAAGTCACCGACCACTCAAACTGGATGTAGGGCACTGTTGCCTGAACTAGTATAAACCCTATGTCATTGAGTGCTAGGCCACATCTGATCACAACGTACGACAAAACGACAAATATTTACTTGTTGGTCACTTTTCGCACCGACAATACCCCTAAGCAGAGAAATAGCTAAATTCCTAGACCTTTTACAGTTTAGATAGGAAGATAGTGTAGTCAGCCAAAATTCATACTAGAAGAGCCTCAGAGATATTAAGGCAGTGCTTAAAGCACCATATGAGGTTTTAACAGATTAAACCCAAATAAGAAATTTGAAGATACACTATCTTTATAGAAGATGGGATAATCTAGGGGAGCATGGTATGTAGAGACCTAAGACTCGAAGAGAAGCAAGACTACGTGCCCACTCTAGTGATTCAAAAACAACAAATTTCTCAATACCTATTGATGTTGTATGACATACACAACAACTGTTGTTAGCTCTTCGAAGAAGATGAATAATGTAAACAAGGATCCTGTAATATAGGTGCCTGTAGAATCAATTGTCTCTTGCCAATGAAGAGCAACAATAGCCCCATGTGAAAGTGTCAGTAGCTGAGGCCCTAGAAGGTCTCAAAGAATTAGAAACCCAACTTTTTCTAAGGACTATAAAGTCTATGTTAGTGAAGAAATTCAAATAGAGGGTGATCCCACCTCATTTGAAGAAGTCATGAGAAGCGCTCACTCACCTAAATGGCAGGAAGCTATGGAAGCTAAAATGAATTCGATGAATACCAATGATGTTTGGGACTTAGAAGAAATTCCTAATGAAGCCAAAATAGTAGGTTGTAAATGGATCTACAAGACAAAATGTGACTCCAAAGAGAATGTGGAAAGATATAAAGCACGACTTGTAGCCAAAGGCTTTACGCAAAGAGAATGAATAGATTACAATGAGAGTTTTTTCTCTAGTCTCATGCAAGGATTCTTTTAGAATCATAATGGCTGTTAGTGGCACATTATGATTTAGAGTTACATCAGATGGATATAAAGACGACATTCCTCAATGGGGATTTGTATGAAAACGTTTACATGGCACAACCCAAACGTTTTGTCATGGAAGCAAAAGAATGTATGGGATGCCGCCTGCATAAATCCATTTATGGGTTAAAACAAGCCTCTAGACAGTAGTATTTGAAGTTGATGAAACAATAAGAAAGTTTGGGTTTAAAGAGAATGAGAAGGACAATAGCGTTTATACAAAGTTCAAGAATAGAAAACTCATTTTCCACATCCTGTGTATAGATGACATCCTACTCACTAGTAGTGATGTTAATCTGCCATTGGAGAAGAAGTTCTTGTCCTCAAGTTTCAATATGAATGATCTTGGTGAAGCGTCATTGGTTTTAGGAATTGAAATTCGTCGAGATAGAAGAAAAGGGGTATTAGGACTATCGCAAAGGCGTACTTAGAAAAGATTCTAAAGAAATAAAGTATGCATGTGAGTAAACCTATGCCTGCTCCTATAGTCAAGGTTAATAGATTTGGGAACCTTCAGTGTTCTAGGAACCAATATGAGATCGATCAAATGAACATGGTTCCATATGCTTCAGCTATTAGAAGCTTAATGAGTGTACAAGTAAGAACTTACCTTGATGTAGCTCATGTATTCAGGATGTTTTGGCAGAAGTCCAGTCCAGATATAGATCACTGAATGGAGTTAAGAATGTCTTGCAATTTTGTGAAGTATTATAGGCCTCATGCTAAGTAAGACAGAACAAGTACTCTCAAATAGTTGTGGATACAAATGTTAAACTTCGGCGAGATGTGTAGTGAAATCCACAGTAGTTGCTAACACTCGTAGTTAGAATTTTTTGTGAAAAAGCTCCAAAGAAACTGTTGTGGTATCATCAATGATGCATACCCATAGTATAGCTTGTTATGAGGTTTTAGGGATAGGCAAAAGTGGTTAAGGAAATTTGTACCTGAAATTAACAATGGTAGACAACAACAATAACCATTTAAAGTAGTTCACTCCTATGACAATAGGTCAAGTGTGCTGCCAAACACATTGACATTAAGTTATATGTTGTAAAGGAGAAAATCTAGAATCATTTTGAAAGCATTGAGCATATAAGTACCGAGCAAGTACTTGCAAATCCGCTTACCAAAGGCTTACCACCCAGTGTGTTCATAGAACACACAGTCGACATAGGTTTACTGGGAAAGCCTATGATTTCTGGATACTAAGGGCCTCGAATAAGTTAAAGATCTATTTCAAAATAGAAAGGTGTATTGTAGCTATTAATTTGACTGGTACTAACTGTCATGATGAGACACACTCTATACACTGATATATAACGAAATGGGTACCAAGTTAGGTGTTAAGTTTAAATCTAAAGTTCAAGAAATAAGGTGAGAGACTGTTAGGATTGATCACAGCCAGCCTAGTCCAACGACCGGGGCTAGGCCGTGATCTTGCGCTCTGATTAGGGGCGCACAAACCAACCCATAGTTGGTGGGCCCCCGTCGCACAGCATTATAAAAGGAAGGTGGGGGCCGGGGCTTAGGACACGAGGTTCAAGATAGCTGCCACATCACCACCATGGTCCTAACCCTACTGATCAAGGGAACACTGACAACGATGGGAAGTGCTACCACCTTCGAGACCCTCACGGGCGCGTTAGCTACCCCTACTCAGACATTTGAAGCCACGTCAGTGGCTACCTCATTGGCGGCGCCATGGTCGCGACTACGCTTGACAAGGTACATTGACAAGTTCTTTATCTAAGTTGAGTTTTACCTACTAGATCTGCACCTAGAGGTCCTATCAGTTCTAACAGCGTCCATTAGCAGCCCATGTCAAGCTTGCGCAGGTGTGGGCACTTGTGGAGCAAAGATGCTAGGGTCGACGTAGCAGAGCGTAAGAGTCAACCTCTCTAGGCTGGAGAACTCATCAACTGGTGGTAGGGTGAAGCAGCGGTTCTAGATCTACAGGTCGATGGAGGTGGCCGTCGTGAAAAAGGGCAGCTCAAAGGGGACATCTTGGTCAGTTATGCTGCCCACATCGAAGATGAGCTCGGTCGGCCTTCGCTCCATGGCAGCACGGAGCAGCGAGGAGACCTCCACAATGGTGAGCCCACTGGCGTATCTTGGGACATGGATCTCGAGGCGCTTGAGCTTGGCGGAATGGGGCTTTGCGAGAAGCTTGTGGAGCTGATCTGGTTCGATGCCATGGAAGATCATCACAGGAAGTCTAGGCCTAGAGGCAAGACCACCTTTGGCGACGATGCTTGTGCACACAACTTTCATGGTAGATCTGAGATAGGTAGGCACCTCGGCGAGCATCTTGTCAGGGAGGTTGCTGATTGGGCCGTCCTGAGCCTCCCCACCGCCGTCCTTCTCCGGCAAGCAGCGCTGAGGACCACCATAGCGCTCGCCTTCCTACTGGGAGAAGGTTTTGTTGCCTAACCCGAGCTCCATGGCGATTGAGAGAGAGAGAGAGGAGTGGGAGAGGGGGTAGCCAGGCAGGGGTCTAGGTCACGCCGAAGGAGACCTCGCTCTATGCTTCTGTGGGCTGGGGGATGCGCAAATGGCACCCCTCCCTGTCCTGCCCTCCCCCTAACGAGTCATGCATGATGGTCAAATTGGCCCTAGTAGATAGAGACGCGAGAGGCCAGGGCTACGGATGGAAACGTCAGCAGCCAGTAGGTTCCACGTGACGATGATTCTCTGGCATGTTCGACTTGTGGGACCACTTCCTCTAGATGCCGCAAGGCCACTGAAAGCTCTAGTTTGGTTTTGGTGAATTGATGAAACCCTAAGTGCTAACCTAGTTTATCAAGTGATCATGAGATAGGTAGCACACTCCAAGTTGCGAAGCAAACAAAGATCATAGCATGATGATGATGATCAAGTGCGTGGACTTGGAAAGAAGAAATAGAAAAACAAAAAGCTCAAGGCAAAGGTATAAAACATAGGAGCTATTTTGTTTTAGTGATCAAGATACTTAGAGAGTGTGATCACATTTAGGTTTGATAACTGTACTATTAAGAGGGGTGAAACTCGTATCGGAATACGGTTATCAAAGTGCCACTAGATGCTCTAACTCATTGCATATGCATTTAGGATCTAGTGGAGTGCTAACACCCTTGAAAATGTTTGTGAAAATATTCTAACACATATGCACAAGGTGATACACTTGGTGGTTGGCACATTTGAGCAAGGGTGAAGAAGTTAGAGGTGAAATGGAGTTAGTCGCAATGATGCTGGCGTCGGTCAACTGACCGGACGCTGGGTCGCTCAGCGACCAGACGCTGAAGGGCTGCATCGGGTTGTGTTGTCGGTCAGCACAGTAAAAAGTCACAGTGTGATCGGACGCTGGCAGGGTCCGGTCAAGCATGATCGGACGCGTCCGGTTGGCAAAAACATGTTTTGGACCCTTACTGTAAATGACCGAACACTGAGGGTCCAGCATCCGGTCAGCTCTATCAGGAGCGTCCGGTCAACATTTCGACTATTGAGATCAAACGATCACCATTGAACGTAGGAGACACATGGCCGCCATCGAGCGACCGGACGCTGAGGAGTAGCGTCTAGTCAGTAGGACCAGAGCATCCGATCACTTGGCATTATGCCCAGTGAAGGGGTATAACGGCTCTATTTCATGGGGGCTTCTATTTAAGCCCCATGGTCGGTTGAAGCTCACACTCTTGGCCATTTGCATTGACATAGCAACCTTGTGAGCTTAGCCAAAGCCCTCCCACTCATCTCCATCGTTGATTCATCATTTTTGTAAGATTGGGAGAGAATCCAAGTGCATTGCTTGAGTGTTTGCATCTAGAGGCACTTGGTGTTCATGTTTTGCTGTGGATTTCACTTGTTACTCTTGGTGGTTGCCGCCACCTAGATGGCTTGGAGCAGTGAGGATCGTTGAGCGGAGGGTGGTGATTGTCTCCGGCTCCGATCGTGGTGATTGTGAGGGGTTCTTGACCTTTCCCCGGCGGAGAGCCAAAAGGTACTCTAGTGGATTGCTCATGGCTTGTGTGATCCTCATCTTGTGTTGGTTGTGCGGCACCCTATTGAGGGTTTGGTGTGTGAAGCCAATTAGCGCGTGAACCTCCAAGTGAGTGAATCGCCACAACGAGGACTAGCTTACCGGCAAGCAAGTGAACCTTGGTAAAAATCATTGTGTTCATCATTGATTCCGAGGTGATTGGTCTTCATTATTATTCATCCTTGTGATTGATTGGTTCTTTCATCTATACGGCGGTATAACCCTCTTGATCACTCTCTTTACTTTACCGCAAACTAGTTAACAAGCTCTTTAGTGTAGCTAGTTGTGAGAGCTTGCTTGCTTGGTTGGTGTGGCTCTTTAGTTAGCCTTTGAGAGCACACTAATATAGGATAGTGTCATAGCTCTTGTGTGATTCGACACTACCTAAACTAGAATTGTGGTAGGTGGCTTGCATTTTGAGTAGGCTAGCGCAACACTTGCTTCGCCTCATAATTGTCTAACTATTTTGTTAAAGTGTTGTTGTAGAAATTTTATTAGGCTATTCATCCCCCCTCTAGCCATTAGGACCTTTCAAGTGGTATCAGGAGCCGAGGTCACCGTTATTTGAGGCTTAACAACCTTCGGTGTTAAAATGGCTTAAATCAACAACACCAAGAAGCCACCCCAATTTGATGGCTCCAACTATCCCTATTGGAAGGCCAAGATGACAACTTATATCAAGTCAATCAATAGTAAGGTTTGGAAGGTGGTAGAAATAAAAATTGAGATTGAAGATCCAAAGAATCCCACCACGGCCGAAGAAGTACTTCTCCAAAATAATGACATTGCTCTAAGTGCTATTCATGATGCAATTGATGAAAGAACATTTGAGCAAGTCAAAAATATTGAGATGGCTCATGAGGCATGGAAGAAGTTGGAAGAGTCATTTGAGGGCACTCAAGCCATGAAGGGTGCAAAGGCTTACATTCTCAAAGAAAAGTTTGCAAGCTTCAAGATGAAGGATGATGAGAGTGTGTCGGAGATGTTCCATAGGCTTCAAGTGCTTATCAATGATCTCAAAGCACTTGGAGAAGAAGTGAAGGATAAGGACTTCTCCCACAAGTTCTTGAGATGCTTACCTTCAAGATTTGGTACATTGGTCACCATTCTAGTAAGAAGCTGGTTTGGACACCTATGACACCAAACCAAGTATTGGGAGATATAATGACCGATGATACTTATAGAGATGATGATGAGAAGGAAGAAAAGAAGGAGAAGAAAGATGAGAAGAAGAAGAGCATGGCATTCAAAGCCACATCATCTAAGGGCAAAGCAAAGCAAGAAACATCAAGTGAAGAAGATGAATCATGGGATGATGATGATGATGAGAAGATGGCTCTCTTTGTCAAGAGATTTGGCAAGTTCATGATGAAGAAGGGCTACCAGTGCTAGAAGGAAGAAGTCTTCATCCAAGAACAAAGAAGAGTCAAGAAGGTGCTTCAAGTGTGGAAGCAAAGATCATCTTGTTGCTCAATGCCCATACAATAGCGACAATGATGATGACAACAAGAACAAGAAGAAGGACAAGAAGGAAAAGAAAGAGAAGAAGGACAAGATGGCATTCAAGAAGAAGAAGGGTGGTTCATATGTAGTCACTTGGGATAGTGATGCTTCCTCAAGTGATGATGATGATGATGATAGTGATGATAACAAGACCACCAAGAAGAAGGTTCTTACAAGCATTGCTATCAATGAGAAGCCTTCTCTCTTCGAATCTTCATCATGCTTCATGGCTAAGGCCACTAAGGTACAATCTTGTGATGATGAAAGTGATGAAGAACATGTTGATGATAATGAACATGAAAATGAAAATGAAAATGAAAATTAAAATGATAGTGATAGTGATGATGATGAACCTACTAAGGATGAATTATTTGACATGCTAGAAGATGCTAAAGAACACTTTGACATTAAGAGAAGGGAAAGCAAGAGCTTGAATAAGGAGGTAAAAGCCCTTAAGCAAGCCCTTGATGAGCTCAAAGCAACTCATGAGAAGCTAGAGGAAGCCCATGAGAAGCTTGGCAAAGCTCACAAAAAAGCTTGAAAAAGCTCATTCTTCTTCGCTTAATGAGCAAAATAAAAAGAAGCATGTGGAAACTTGCAATGTAGGTTTAACTTGTGATATAATTGATGAATCGCTATCTATGCCTATCATTGTTGCTCCTACTAACCCTTCTTGTAGCACATCTACTTCCACCTCATCTAGTAGTGATGGTCTCACTTGTGATGCCTCACTAGTGGTTGAGAATGAGAACCTCAAGAAGGAGGTCACTAAGCTCACTCACACCTTAGCTAAGGCTTATGGTGGTGAGGACCGCTTGCTTATGTGCTTGGGTAGCCAAAGAGCTTCTCTCTACAAAGAGGGATTGGGCTATACCCCCAAGAAAGGCAAAGCAGGCCTTTGCTCCTCACAAGACTAGTTTTGTGAAGAACAATGGTCGGTTTTGCACTAGTTGCAAGCAAGTGGGTCACAAAGAGCAAGAATGCAAAAACAAGAGCAAAAATGCTAATGTATCCTCCATTAAGCTTGATTCATGCTATATGCTTACTATGGGTACAAATGGTGTGAAGGCTAAGTTCATTGGTAAACCATGGATGGGCTCAAAGAAGAAAGCCATTTGGGTATCAAAGAGCTTAGTGACTAACCTTCAAGGACCCAAGCAAGTTTAGGTACCTAAAAAGAATTGATCTTCTTTTATAGGTCAATTACAAAGCTAGAGAAAGGTATTGGGTTCTTGATAGTAGGTGCACTCAACACATGACCGGTGATGCAAGAATGTTCAACTCAATCAACACCAATGGCAATGATGGCTATGATAGTATCACATTTGGTGACAATGGCAAAGGCAAGGTCAAAGGGCTTGGTAAGATTGCAATATCCAATGACATGAGCATATCCAATGTGTTGCTAGTAGAGAGCTTGAATTTCAATTTGCTATCCGTGGCTCAATTGTGTGATCTTGGATTCAAATGCATATTTGGAGTAGATGATGTAGAGATCATAAGTGTAGATGGCTCTAACTTGATCTTCAAAGATTTTAGATATGAAAATCTATACTTGGTTGATTTCAATGCTAGTGAAGCTAAATTATCTACATGCTTGTTCACTAAGTCTAGCATGGGTTGGTTATGGCATAGAAGGCTTGGTCATGTTGGAATGAAACAATTGAATAGATTGGTTAAGCATGACTTGGTTAGAGGCTTGAAAGATGTTGTGTTTGAAAAGGATAAGCTTTGTAGCTCTTGTCAAGACGGCAAACAAGTTGGAAACACCCATCCTAAGAAAAGCATGATGAGCACTAGTAAAGCATTTGAGTTATTGCACATGGATTTATTTGGGCCAACACAATACACTAGTATTGGTGGAAATAAATATGGCTTTGTGATAGTGGATGATTACACTAGATACACATGGGTATTCTTTCTAGTGGACAAAAGTGATGTATTTGCAACATTCAAATCATTTGTCAAAGGCATTCACAATGAATTTGAAACAACCATCAGGAGAGTTAGAAGTGACAATGGTAGTGAGTTTAAGAACACTAGAATTGATGAGTTATGTGATGAATTTGGAATTAGACATCAATTCTCGGCCAAGTACACTCCTCAATCAAATGGCCTTGTTGAGAGGAAAAATAGAACACTCATTGATATGGCAAGGTCTATGCTTAGTGAGTACAATGTGAGTCAATCCTTTTGGGCCGAAGCTATCAACACGGCTTGCTATTGTAGCAACCACCTCTATTGTCACCGATTGAAAGAAAAGACACCATATGAGCTCTTGAATGGTAGAAAGCCCAATATTGCATATTTTTGAGTCTTTGGTTGCAAATGCTATATCTTGAAGAAAGGCACAAGATTGGGCAAGTTTGACAAGAAATGTGATGAAGGATTCCTACTTGGCTATCCACCACAAGCAAAGCATATAGAGTTTGGAATTTGGATAGTGGCACTCCTGAGGAAGTTCATGATGTTGAATTTGATGAAACCAAGGGTTCACAAGTAGAGAATGAAAACTTAGAAGATGTTAGAGGCATTCAACTTTCAAATGCCATGAAGAACATGGATGTTGGTGAATTGAGGCCTAGGCAAGTGAATGATGATGAAGATGATCAAGTGCAAGTGCTCTCTAACTCAAATGTGCAAGATGATACAAATCAAGTTAGTACAAGTGGCTCTCATGAAAATGAACAAGATCAAGTGGCTAGTACATCATCTCAACCAAATGATCAAGCAAGTGTAAGCAATCAAGTACCAATCCTCCAACCAACCAATGTTGCAAGAGATCATCCATTGGACACTATCATTGGTGATATTTCTAGAGGTGTACAAACAAGATCAAGATTGACATCATTTTGTGAGCATTTCTCATTTGTATCATCCATTGAACCAAAGAAGATAGATGAAGCATTGAAGGATGTTGATTGGGTAAATGCTATGCATGAAGAGTTGAATAACTTCACAAGAAATCAAGTATGGGAGATGGTAGAAAGACCAAAGGGACACAATATGATTAGAACCAAATGGGTCTTTAGAAACAAGCAAGATCAAGATGGGATAGTAGTAAGGAACAAAGCAAGATTGGTAGCACAAGGCTATACTCAAATTGAATGTCTTGACTTTGGAGAAATATATGCCCCGGTTGCTAGATTGGAAGCAATTAGAATCTTACTAGCCTATGCTTGTTCCCACAACATCAAGCTCTATCAAATGGATGTTAAGAGTGCATTTCTAAATGGCTACATCAATGAAGAAGTATATGTAGAGCAACCTCCCGGTTTTGAAGATGATAAGAAGCCCAACCATGTGTACAAGTTGAAGAAGGCATTGTATGGCTTGAAGCAAGCACCTAGAGCATGGTATGAGAGATTGAGGGATTTCCTACTCTCTAAAGGGTTCACCATGGGCAAAGTTGACACCACTCTTTTCATCAAGAAGATTGGAAAAGATCTATTTGTATTGCAAATCTATGTTGATGACATCATATTTGGATCAACAAATCAAGAATTTTGTGATGAGTTTGGAAAGATGATGGCTAATGAGTTTGAGATCTCCATGATTGGAGAATTGAGTTACTTCCTTGGTCTTCAAATCAAGCAATTAAAGAATGGTACATTTGTGAGTCAAGGCAAGTATATCAAGGACATGATCAAGAAGTTTGGAATGATTGATAGCAAAGTCATTAGCACACCAATGGGAATAAATGGCAACTTGGATAGTGATGCAAGTAGTAATATGGTGGATCAAAAATTGTATCGGTCTATGATTGGAAGCCTACTCTATGTGACCGCATCAAGGCCGGATGTCATGTTTAGTGTATGCATGTGTGCAAGGTTTCAAGCCTCACCAAGAGAAAGTCATTTGAAGGATATAAAGAGAATATTGAGGTACTTGAAGCATACACCAAATGTTGGTTTGTGGTATCCCAAAGGAGCAAAGTTTGAGCTAGTTGGTTACTCCGACTCGGATTATGCGGGATGCAAGGTTGAAAGGAAGAGCACCTTAGGCACATGTCAATTGTTGGGAAGATCACTTGTTTCATGGTCATCAAAGAAGCAAAATAGTGTTGCATTATCAACCGCCGAAGCCGAATACATATCCACCGATAGTTGTTGTGCACAAATACTTTGGATGAAGGCCACTTTGAGTGACTATGGAATCAATTTCAAGAAAGTGCCATTGCTATGTGACAATGAGAGTGCAATCAAGCTAACCAACAATCTGGTTCAACATGCAAGAACAAAGCACATTGATGTCCGCCACCATTTCATAAGAGATCACCAACAAAAAGGGGACATTTGCATTGAGAGTGTAGGCACCGAAGATCAACTTGCCGATATATTCACCAAGCCATTGGATGAGAAAAGGTCTTGCAAGCTAAGGAATGAGTTGAACATATTGGATTTCTCAAATATGTGTTGATGCACCCCCCCCCACTCATATGACATGCCTCTCCTTCGAGCAATCCAAGGTAAAAGTTGATTGGCATGACATACATCTTTGCTAAGGACATGATTAGTGCATCTAGTCACATTTTTAATTTTATTAGGACCTTTCAAGTGGTTCTATTTTATTAGGCTCATTCATGAAAATCAAATAATTTTGATGTCTATATGGTATCACTATTGCTTCTATGCTTGACATGATCTAGTGATAGCATATGACATGCTTATGGGCTTGTAAACCTAGTGTTTGATCTAGAAAATGAGCTCTAAGTCTTTAACTCAACATGGTACAAGATAACCCTTATTTGGAGGTGTGAAGAAGCTTGTCCTTGGATCAAACCGAGTTAAATATCTTTGGCAAATGATCTAGATTGGACCAAATTTGTGAAAATGATCCTCACCCCATTGATTGACATTGATAATCTCGACCCTACAAGTTATACTATCTATATTTTGAACCTTTGTGGTCATTGATGACAAAGGGGGAGAGAAACAAAGATAGTAGTAAAAATAGTGAAAAAGGGGGAGAACTATCATAAAGGGAGAGAAACAAAAAGATATACTTGATATATGACATAGGGGGAGAAAAGTGAAAAAGGAAAGGGATCAATTAAAATTTTGAGCACACAAGTAGGGGGATCAAGCTCATAAACTTGTATGGTGCATTTGAATGTGCATTTCATATGTTTGCTTGCATGGCACAAGTCTTAAAATTCAATATCTATGCTTGTGTGGTGTATGCTAGTTGTCGATTTGAATGGTGAAATGAAAACTAGCATGCATAGGATAACTAGATAAATTTCATTTCTAAATATTTCCAAGTGGTATTGAGCTAACCATGGTGCTAAGGATGGTATATTGGTGCACTCAGATTGGTATCACACTTCAAAGGTCCATCTTTTATACCTTAGCATCATTTGGTAGACATTGTCTCCTATATTTCCTATCTAAGCATATGTGCGAGCTACAATCCAAACTCTTAGCACATATGTACGGGGAGCAATTGCTACCATTTGGAGTTCATGAAACTTGTCCATATCCTTTTACACATGGTAAATATGCTTGGGCAAGCAACATGGATTCAATTGAATTTCAATTCATATCTTTGTATAAGGTTTGTCATCAATTACCAAAAAGGGGGAGACTGAAAGCTCTAGTTTGGTTTTGGTGAATTGATGAAACCCTAAGTGCTAACCTAGTTTATCAAGTGATCATGAGATAGGTAGCACACTCCAAGTTGCGAAGCAAACAAAGATCATAGCATGATGATGATGACACCATGATGATGATCAAGTGCTTGGACTTGGAAAGAAGAAAGAGAAAAACAAAAAGCTCAAGGCAAAGGTATAAACCATAGGAGCTATTTTATTTTAGTGATCAAGACACTTAGAGAGTGTGATCACATTTAGGTTTGATAGCTATACTATTAAGAGGGGTGAAACTCGTATCGGAATACGGTTATCAAAGTGCCACTAGATGCTCTAACTCATTGCATATGCATTTAGGATCTAGTGGAGTGCTAACACCCTTGAAAATGTTTGTGAAAATATGCTAACACATGTGCACAAGGTGATACACTTGGTGGTTGGCACATTTGATCAAGGGTGAAGAAGTTAGAGGTGAAATGGAGTTGGTCACAATGATGCTGGCATCAGTCAACTGACCAGACGATGGGTCGCTCAGCGACCGGACGCTGAAGGGTTGCGTCCGGTCGTGTTGTCGATCAGCACAGTAAAAAGTCATAGTGTGACCGGACGCTGGCAGGGTCCGGTCAAGCATGACCGGACGTGTCCGGTCGGTAAAAACATGTTTTGGACCCTTACTGTAAATGACCAGACGCTGAGGGTCCAGCATCCGATCAGCTCTATCGGAGCGTCCGGTCAACATTTTGACCATTGAGATCAAACAATCACCATTGAACACAGGAGACACGTGGCCGCCATCGGGCGACCGGACGCTGAGGAGCAGCATCCGGTCAGTAGAACCAGAGCGTCCGGTCACCCCGCATTATGCCCAGTGAAGGGGTATAACAGCTCTATTTCGTGGGGGCTTCTATTTAAGCCCCATGGCCGGTTGAAGGTCACACTCTTGGCCATTTGCATTGACATAGCAACCTTGTGAGCTTAGCCAAAGCCCTCCCATTCATCTCCATCATTGATTCATCATCTTTGTGAGATTGGGAGAGAATCCAAGTGCATTGCTTGAGTGTTTGCATCTAGAGGCACTTGGTGTTCGTGTTTTGCTATGGATTTCGCTTGTTACTCTTGGTGGTTGCCGCCACCTAGATGGCTTGGAGCAGCGAGGATCGTTGAGCGAAGGGTCATGATTGTCTCTGGCTCCGATCATGGTGATTGTGATGGGTTCTTGACCTTTCCCTAGTGGAGAGCCAAAAGGTACTCTAGTGGATTGCTTGTGGCTTGTGTGATCCTCATCTTGTGTTGGTTGTGCGGCACCCTATTGAGGGTTTGGTGTGTGAAACCAATTAGTGCGTGAACCTCCAAGTGAGTGAATCACCACAACGAGGACTAGCTTGCTAGCAAGCAAGTGAACCTCGGTAAAAATCATTGTGTTCATCATGGATTCCGAGGTGATTGATCTTCATTGTTATTCATCCTTGTGATTGATTGGTTCTTTCATCTACACGGCGGTATAACCCTCTTGATCACTCTCTTTACTTTATCGCAAACTAGTTAACAAGCTCTTTAGTGTAGCTAGTTGTGAGAGCTTGCTTGCTTGGTTGGTGTGGCTCTTTAGTTAGCCTTTGAGAGCACACTAATATAGGGTAGTGTCATAGCTCTTGTGTGATTCGACAGTACCTAAACTAGAATTGTGGTAGGTGGCTTCCATTTTGAGTAGGCTAGCGCAACACTTGCTTCGCCTCATAATTGTCTAACTATTTTGTTAAAGTGTTGTTGTAGAAATTTTATTAGGCTATTCACCCCCTCTCTAGCCATTAGGACCTTTCAGCTGCACGGCCATGCAAAGTAAACTAGCCCTAGAATGTCTCTCTATCATTCCTTTCTGATGACTAATGACGCTGCTCCACAGCCTAGGGCATGGAAGTCCATAGCCTTCATCTGCGAGATCACCAGTCACTACTGGATTCAGGTTCTTTGCCGAGTACTGGCCAAATTGCACTCAGCAAAGGCTTTGCCGAGTGCGGCACTCGACAAAGAACACATGACAAAAAATTGATCGGCAAAGCCCTCTTTGCCGAGTGTCTTTTATCGGGCACTCGGCAAAGGCTTTGTCGAGAGCCCCGGGAGCACTCGGCAAAAAAAAGCGACCGTCACGGCGGCGGCCCCGTTGACGGTCTCTTTGCCGAGTGCCAACCCTGTAGGCACTCGGCAAAGATTTTTTATTTTTTTAAAAAAATTCTTTGTCGAGTGCCCCCTGGCCGACGCTCGGCAAAGTTTGAAATTTTTTTAAAAAAATTCTTTGCCGAGTGGCCTCCGGCTGGCACTTGGCAAAGTTTGAATATTTTTTTTAAAAAAAATATTCTTTGCCGAGTGTCCTCTGGCTGGCACTCGGCAAAGTTTGAATTTTTTTTAAAAAAAATTCTTTGCCGAGTGCCATGGTCATGGCACTCGGTAGAGCTAGAAAAACAGTTTTCCGAGCGCCCATTTTTCTAGCTTTGCCGAGTGTTGTGACCATGGCACTCGGCAACGGGGTCCTTTGCCGAGTGCAACACTCGGCAAAGTGACCCAAAACGGTAATTTTTGATTTTTTTACATTCCATCATGACAAATAAATTCATACAAACATATATCACATATATATCTCATCCATCACATATATATCTCATTCATCACATATATATCTCATCCATCCACACATCCATCCGTACATATCACATCCATCATAATATATATCACATATATAATAATAAGTGCTCAAGTCCATCCAAATAAATCCACAAGTCCATCAAAGTCCACAAGTGCATCACAAGTATATCACAAGTCCATCACCAAGTGAACAACAAATGAAAAAAATACAACATGCACTCATCTTGGCCACTGCGACTGTGGTGAAGGCCCAGCTCCATCATTCGGAGGTGCATGAGGTGGATTATTCGAACCACCGTCAGATAGAGACTGCACAAAGGAGAAAAGATTGCATGTGATACAAGATTATTTGGATAGCTAATCTAGGAAGGTAGAGGCCATACAAGCAAAGCACAAGCGAAAGTAAAAAACTTTCATACTCACAGGAGTAGCTGGAGCTGCAGGACGCGGAGGCAGAGGTGGAACCAACAGCCCAGCTGGCAAGAGAGAAGCCAGCACATTGCCTAAGCCCTTGTAGGAACTCCGTAATGTCCATCAGCCTCTACGCCTGGGCCTACCGCTCAGGCCTCCTGCTCGGCCCGCTCGGCCTCTAGCTAGGCCACCATCCTCTGGTGCCCAGCCTCTAGCTCCTGACATTGCCTCATTTTTTGTTCTAGCTGGGCCTGCAATATTTCACTCCAATGTTTCAATAATACAAAGCTAATTAAGGTGTGTAAAGATCAATGTATGATGAGTAAAATAGGAATAACCTTGAGTGCATCAACCCGGTGTTGTGCAGCAGTCAGCCATGTGCGAATGGCCAGGCTCTCGCTCGTGCTCCATTCTCGGATCTAGGAGAGAGAGGGAGTAGAGGCCGTGTCGATGATGCCGTCGCCAAGCCAGAACCGCCCATGCTTCTTACCTTGCCCCGCCCATATGACGGCCTCTCCATCAAAGTCCTAGGTGCTCGGATCATGGTCTAGCCCATGGAGCGACCTCGCCACCTCAGTGTACTCACTAATGTGGGAGTGGATGCTCGGGTTCATTTATGCCTCGGGCGGGTCCTCCTGGTTGAAGGAAACGTCGGACGTCGCCTTGCCCTTGTGGGCCATACACCATGCCTGGAAGTCCGAGCAAGCCTGGCCACTATGTTGTTTGCTGAATTTCACCATGGTCATGGCAAAATGGCTACTGGTACTTGTCTCCCAGATATTCTTCCAACTTATGAATTCAATAACCCCTCTTTTGTGGCCCGTCAATTCGGTCTTGGTCAACTACCCCCTCGGCTATTCTTTAGGAATAATCTGAAGCCAAGAGAAGGTATCAGTGAAATAATGGAAGCTTCCTAGAGTCTTTCAATTAGGGTCAGATCTTCCTTCTCTTTATCTGCATGAATGGACAATAGCCACCTTCTCTTCAAACCTATTTGACTCCTTGTGGCAAGAATGGCACTCTCACCTCTTCTACAACTCAATTCATCCTATCTGTTTAGCCCTAGACAATGACTTTGCTTCTGATTGTTATGTAACTCACCACTTTCTTTTTAGAAAGATTATCAAGTTCTCATGTTAGTTCATCTAACAAAAAACATTTTGTAGGATACCAAATTTGATCCCCCAAGGGTGGACAGGAAAGGACATCCCATAGAATATTATCCACATGTCCAGCTTCAAGAATGGGATCAACTGCACCCACTCTGAAAAAGTTGATGAAAACCCCAACTGTCCCAACAATACTCACATATTAGTCTTCAAAACGCAAGGCAACCCAAGGTGTAACTCAGAAAACCACCACTGGAAAGAGACTTCGTAGAGAAAAATCATTAATTGCTCAGGTAAATTAACTTATCTTCCCTCTTAAGATGATATTTAACTTCTAATTCAATTCCTTTCTTGAAGTCATCGACTATTACATCTCAATCTGCTTTGGGTGCCAAACTACTATCCTAGGCACTTAAATCAGCATCTGCTAATCTCTCATCGGCTAATACTCCTAAGGAGCCAATTAGAATTGAAGCAACTGATGTCCCTGACAGATCCCAGATGATAGAAGATGAGAACCTTTCTACTTCACCACCTGATACTACCAAGGTATCACCTCAAGCCTTCAATCTTATGCAATCCTCACTCTTCTCTGATCCTTTTCTTTTATCAGACACCACCTAGGAAAATGTCTCCACAAGAGCAAAGATCTGACAACTCACAAGTTGAAGAGAACCCTGTTGACACTAATACTCAAACTATCGATTCTCTAGCTCCTCAAAACAATCGATGGTAAGAAATTCATATGCTCATTTTATCCTTCTATAGCAATTATAAACTGAAAAGCCTCTTGATGCCTGCAGACACTAGCATCGAAAACCCAGAGCCGATTCAACCAGATGTTGAAAAGGATGTTGACACATCATCGGTTGTTCCTTCTCCTCAGTCAGGATCTCTTTCAGAAAAGGTATTGTCTCCCTCTCACCATCCATCTCATTGTCAGCTCATTTACTACTTCTAATAAGACTCCTTTTGTTCACATATAGGCACTTAACTCTCCATCTTTAAGCTATTCTTTCAACTTTGAGGAATATATAGATGAAAGCAAGATAAGCTCATCAGTCATTTCTTCTCAAGAAATCTTATCATACGAGACCAAAAATTAGCTAAAAGACATGCTGCCAATGCTCAAGAGGGACATAGCCTGATTTGGTCTAGGATGCAGATCCAATGAGAAGAATCTTCTTAGCCATTAAGGATGATCTGCCCCCAAATCTTGATGAAGCCTTGATACCTCTATCCAACATCGAAGATCAAGCTCCCAAGGTGAAAAGACTCAAAGAAACCTGACTGGCCATGAAGCTTTCATAGGTAAGAAGAACTCTAGCAAGCAGGAAGCCAAAGAATTAGCATAATTGATCGGCAATCTGAAGAATTCTTCTTCCAAAATTGAACCAGAATTGACTCAGCTAAGAATTAGGCGTGCTAAGCTCGAACAGGAACTAGAAAGTGTGAAAGCCGCCATCGATCGTCATGAGTCTAACTTGACTCAGATCCCCAATGCCATCATATAGAAGAAACAAGAGATGATGACCAAGGTTAAGGAAGGCAAAGCTATTTGTAGCAGTCTTGAGAGCATTCTCGGATCAGCCGAAGAAGACAAACAATAAATTGCAGAAGTTGATGCTATTCGGCTGAAAGCACTAAAAGCAATTCATGATGCTCTCAACTTGTAATTTATGTTCTAGCATCTGTAGTATATATTCTGTGTAAACCTGATGATAACTATACTCTTCCTGTTGGTCTACTTTACTTCTTGGTTCAGCTAGAATAGCTGATTTAAATTAGTCGATTCCCGATTCTGACTTTACTCTAACTTAACTAAATCTGAAAATGGCCCTTATTGCAAAAACCCTTCAAATTCCATCTTAGTTATCAACGCCTCATTCCCCTCATTATTAGCAAAGCGGTGCTTCCCCTTCTACTAATTATGGTTGCTTTCACACATTCCAAGATATCTACCATCTCGCCTTCGTGGCTATAAATACCAGCCAAGGGCCTCAGGCCTCAAACACATCTATATCTAAAACTGTTTCTCATTCTCTCACGTCTTTCTACCTTCAAGAACCCTATACCTAGTTTCTTCTTCTTCCCCTCTCAAGATCCAAACTGAAACCCATGGCTGGCGAAGACAATTGCGGCAAGCACGCAGTGAAGCAGGTACTAGAGGAGAACATGCCGATGAGCCAGCGTCTCCGCCGCATAAGGTAAGATCAAACATCTTCTATTCATGACAATGAATTGTCTTCTAACTTGTTTATAGGTTTGTCCTAAATGATAGACTCCAACCTCTTCCTCCCTAGGGACGATGGGTCCTCCAATGCTGCACCTGCCGCCACCCCCATGCCGGACTCGTCGTCGGACTCCTCCAACTCAGTACACCGGCGATGACGCCCGGTGCTTCCTTCAGGAGTGGAGGGCTACCAGGGACCATTATTCTGAGGTAACTCAGGAAAACAGTTAGCTTGATGTACATCTCGGGGCCTCCTAGGCCACCCTCCTCACCGCAGAGGAGGAAACCAACGCCGCTCGAGCGACGTTGGCCGAGTCTGATGCCATGGTGGCGGGTAAGCCTAGTTCCAAGAAAACCCTCATTCTTATCTTCACTTGCCCCTTTCTTGACAATCTTCTTGCCTCTTTGATTGCTAGCCCTGATGGTACAGTTAGAAAACCTCCAACTGGCGGCGAATGCAACTACGGCGGCCATCAACGTCTGGGGCCCCTGCTCATCAACCGTCTGCACAACATCCCAGTGCGCGCCTAGGAGATTGCCCTCCATCACGTTCGTCATGGCATAGCGGTGGCTCTGGTCGTGGTGCAAGTCTAGACCGGGCACTGACCTCCGCACCATGGAGCCAGGCTTCCCAATGGCCAAAGATCCCAACATGCACAAGGAGCTGATTGAGGACTTCGATGATGATGCGGTGGCCATTATGGATATCACACCAGCCGAAGATGTTGTGAACAAGGTGTTTGATTAGTCTGTACTAGGAGCAAACGATGAATGAATAAAGTTTTTGCCTTTTCCTTATGAATTCACCTATGAAACTGTCATAATATGAATCATGGTTGTCCTTGTGTGTGTTTTTGCTCTATAGGCGATACATATCGTATCAGCTTTTACCCCTTCAGTTTAATTTTTATTTTTTTTTAACTAAAGGCGATACCCTCCTGGTACCGGCTATTAGAGCCGATGACTAAACAAATCGGCTATCAAGTATTAACCCAAATGCTAGGATAATACTTCTTTAAAAACTTTCATTGATTGCTCTATCAAACTCCTCTTCCCCTTCTAGCGTTTCCAAAATATAAGCATTGCTAGGCGCACAACATTTAATCCAATAAGGACCTTCCCAATTAGGCAACCATTTGCCAAACCTGCTGTCTTTAGACCCAATCGGTAATCTTACTTTCCAAACTAACTCTCCTTCGCAAAACTATATGTTCTTGACCTTTTTATTATAATGCCTTGCAACCCTTAATTTATTGGCCTCAATATTTTCAAGAGCGCGCAGCCAATGATAACTTAAGTCCTCCAAATCATCCATCATAAGGTTTTTATAGACTTCGGCTGTCAAATTATTTTGCAATGTAACACGTCTTGATCCAGTCTGAATCTCCTAAGGAAGACTGCATTATGCCCATATACTAACTCATAAGGTGATGATTTAATCACTCAATGGCAAGCCATCCTATATGCCTACAATGCTTCATTAAGTGTTAGGTACCACTTCCTTGGTTGCTCTTCAATTTTCTTCTTAATCAACTTAATCAAAATTTAATTGGATGCCTCTACATAGCCATTAGCTTGAGCATAATAAGGAGAAGAAATTAGTAATTTAATTCCCATACTAGCAGCAAAATCTTTGAATTCTTCTGATGTGAACATTGTCCCTTGATCAGTAGTAATGGTTTGAGGAATCCCAAAATGATAAACCATATTCTTTGAAGTTACTGTTTTCAAAGGAATCGCCTCAACACACTTGGTAAAATAATCTATTGCTACCAATATAAACTTGTGCCCTCTACTTGAAGGTGGAAAAATCTAGCCAATTAAATCAATTCCCTAGCCTCAGAATGTCCATGGCTTAATTATTGGGTTCATAGCCGATCCAGGCGATTTCTGAACATTACCAAAACGCTGACAATCCTGACACCCCTTGTTATATTCAAAACAATCTTCCAATATTGTTGGCCAGAAATATTCAGACCTACAAATAACCCATTTCATTTTATAAGTCGATTGATGAGCTCCGCATATTCCTTCATGTACTTCTCCCATCAATACTCTTGCTTCTTCTTGACTTAAACATTTAAGCAAAACTCCATCGACTGTTTTGTAATATAACTGATCATCTAAGAAAACATACTTAGTTGATTTATATCTCAATTTTCTGGTAACATTCTGTGATGGATTCTTGAGGTAATCGGCTATTTCAACTCTCCAATCATTAGCCAAGGTCTCACTACTTAAGATTTCTTGGAACACTCGATAGCCTGACACATTCTGAGCTAACCGGTTGGCCTCTTGATTTTGTGCTCTTGGAATATGCTGAAGAAAAGTAAGGGGAAACTCCTCAAGTAACTTTCAACATTCATCATGGTATCCCTTCAGAATATCATCTTTACATTCATACAGGCCAATCAACTGATTAATAACTAGCTGGGAATCTCCAAATATTTCAATTGACTCGGCTTTTACTTCCTGAAGAAGTTGAAGTCCCTTAAGAATAGCTTCATATTCTGCTTGATTATTGGTGGTCATTGGTTTGGTTTGAAAGGCAAACTCAAAACTTGCCCCCCCCCGAGGTAAAATAATAACAATACCAATGCCACCACCTTGCTTGCACGATGATCCATCAAAGAACAATGTCCAAGGCAAAGGTTCCACATAGCCGATGCTTGGTTTATGGTGTTGAGTAATAAAATCGGCCATCACTTGCCCTTTGACTGATTTAGCCGATTCATGCCTCAAGTCAAATTCTGATAATGCAAGAATCCACTTTCCCATTCTCCCATTTAATATCGGCATTGACAACATGTGTTTGATCACATCGGCTTTAGACACAACTGTACACTCAGCCGATAATAAATAATGTCATAATTTAATGCAGGAGAAATATAAGCATAAGCATAACTTTTCAATAGGAGAATATCTTGTTTCTGGATCTAAAAGTCTTCTACTTAAATAGAAAACAACACATTCCTTTTTTTCAAACTCTTGCATCAAGGCCAATCCAATCGTTTGGCTATCGGCTGACACGTACAACTTAAAAGGCCTACCTTGCTGAGGAGGAACCAGCACAGGTGGAGATTTCATATACCCATTTATCTCCTCAAACGCTTTTGTTGTATGTCACCCTATTTAAATTCTTGATCATTTTTCAACTTCAACAAAGGAGAAAATGGCATAATCCTTTCTGACATATTTGAAATAAACCTTCTAATAAAACTAATCTTACCTAGCAGAGATTGTAATTCTATTTTATTAGTTAGAGGTACTACCTCATCAATTGCTTTCATACTTTTCTGACTAATCTCAATTCCTCTCTCGTGGACTATAAAACATAAAAATTGTCCAGCTAACACTCCAAAGGCACACTTATTAGGATTCATCTTTCAACCATGTTTTCTTGTGCACTCCAAAGTCTCCCGCAGATCGGCCAGATGTTCTTTGTACCCTTTGGATTTCACCACCACATCATCAATATAGATTTCAACAATCTTGTCGATCAACTTATGAAAAATATAATTCATTGCCCTCTGATAAGTTACACCAGCATTCTTCAATCCAAAAGTCATCACAACCCATTCAAATAAGCCGATTGTGTCGGGGCTCCTAAAGGCTATTTTTGCTATGTCTTCTTCAGCCATAAAATTTGATTATAACCTGCATTATCATCCATAAAACTAATTACCTTGTGCCCGGCTGCTGCATCTACCAACATATCGACTATTGGCATTGGATAACCATCCATCGGTGTAGGCTTGTTCAAATCTCTGAAATCAATACAGACTCTCAACTTCCTATTTTTCTTATACACAGGAACTACACTCGATATCCACTCTACATATCAGCAAGGTTGGATAAATTTTGCTTCTAGCAGTCTTTCAATCTCCTTAATATCATCAAGAACATTTGGATTAAATCTCCTTGGAGCTTGTTTAAATGGCCGATATCCAGGTTTGATTGGTAATCGATGTTCAACAATTGATCGATCTAAGCCAGGCATTTCATAATATTCCCAAGCAAAACAATCTTTAAATTCCTTTAATAAATCTATCAATTGTTGTTTATACTCAGGATCCAATTTAGCACTTACATACGTCGGCCTAAGCCTATCTCTAGCACCAATATCTATTTCTTCTAACTCATCGGCCGACATAAAGCCATGTCCTAGTTTACCATCTGTACCATCTATTAGATTATCCATTAAAACAAACTTTTAGAGCCGACTGCTTGAATTGGTTGTTGGCCTTCATCATTGATTCAAATGAAGCCTCCTTCCCATCGCTTGCCAGAAAAACACTCAAAATCTTCTAGTTCCCAATACATTGGATCAGCTGTTGCTATACTCATAGAATCATCAGCATGAACTAGCTCAACATTGTCTCCATACCACTGAATCAAGCATTGATGCATAGTCGATGGTACACAACAATTGGCATGAATCCAATCATGACCAAGGAGTAAACCGTATGAACCCTTTCCATCAATGACAAAAAATGTAGTGATCAAAGTCTTGCTTCCAATTGTTAATTCAACATTTATTGCCCCTAGTCTTGGACGCATGGCCCCCAAAATCCTTAAGCATCATGTCAGTCTCAATCAAATCTTTTGGTTCTTTACCAAGCTTACAAAAAGTAGTATAAGGCATCAGATTAACAGAGGCACCTCCATCAACCAACATTTTACTCATCGGCTTTCCATCGACAAAACATTTCACATATAAAGCCTTCAAATGTCGATGCTTAACTGATTTATCAAATATAGCTTGTTGTATCAATGTCAACTGGGTTGTCATCTCTTCATACTCTGATTCATCAAAATCTGAATAGACTTCTTGATCTAGCTGGAGCTTTAAATTTAGATGGTAAAAGAAAAGCCATTTGAATATTAGCCGATAGTTGACCCTTATCGGCGGTTTGTTTAGCACGCCATACTTGCGGTTTACCAGATTTCTAAGCCTGTTCTAATTCTCTACTCCTTAGGCGTTGTACTCTTCTCTTCTGACTTCTTGTTAAACCTCCTAGGACACCACTGTCCTTCCTGCCAAACATACTCTCCATCATCTTCTTCTTCATAATCGGCCTAGTTCTGATCAACAACTCGCTTTCCAAGCCGATCATGAATGCTTCTATTTTTTTAAGCACCGATCCACATCATTATGCTGATATTCAATTTGATCATGGATAGACCGACGGTTGACTTGAGATTGCCTAAGCTCTCAATATTGTTTGCTACATTCTAGGCAATTATTTCTAGTAGACAATCTCAAACCTTCATTCTAACAATGTCTAAAGAAAAGGCAATTCCAATGTGACTCAGCTTATTCTCTTTCATATCTCTCTTCTTCTTGTTGACAGTTGATATTCCTTTTCTTCTAACCAGTGCTGATAATCTTTCTTCTTCTGTTGTTGCCATTTATTCAACAGAATTCGAGATGTAACACGTGGTCTCATCCACACCATCTCTCGATGTTTCTCCCTACTCATATCGGCTCTTTTGTTGGTCATGATGCCTTTTAATTTCTCTATATTCATCAGCCGATATTTGCATCTCCGGATCAACTATTCCAGTTTCTCTTGCCCTAGCTAATGTCAAAACTTTAGTTTTCCCTATGAACAACTTAGCATCAACCATGTTCTGATCCTTTGGAAAAGGATTATCATCAACTTTCATTTTCTGAGTTGTATCAAATTAAGCTTCCCTTGTTGAATAGCCCTCTGAATATACTATCGAAAAATCCTACAATCATTAGTAGTATGAGAAGTAGTATTATGGTACTTGCAGAACTTCTTATTCTTTAACTGATTCGGGAGGTAATATAACATGATTGGCAGGCAGTTTAATATGTCCCTTCTCAAGCAAGAAATCAAAAAATTTGTCTGCTTTTGTAACATCAAAATCATAACTTTCTTCAACTTCTTTTCCCCAAGGATTTGGAACCATTACTATCTTTTTACCTCAATTCCATTAGCTACGGCAATCTCTTCTTCAACATCATCATCATCAACTAAATATAGATTATAAGCTTCAGCGATTGCAGCATTCTTCTGGAATAAGGTATCTCTGCGCATATTCTAGAATTAGCTATTAAGTGCTGCCACCCGTTGAGCTAATTGACCCAAATTGTCAAATTCTTGCCCAAATAGCTTTTCTCTCCATGTTGGCAATATTCCATGAATGGCCAACGCAGCTAGCTGATCATCAATCAAATTCAACGAAAAGCATAAGTTTCTTGTTTCTCAGAACCTCTGAAGGAACTCAGCACCTGATTTATTAGACTTTGCTTTATAGTTGTCAAATCTATGATCTTTCTTTTCCCTGTCCTAGTGTAGAAATATGTATGAAATTTCTTTTCAAGATCACTCCAATTGGCAATAGAATTAACCACTAGTGATGAAAACCAAGTGAAAGCTGGTCCTAACAGGGACAAGGAGAAGAAACGAACTCGATGCGCTTCTTCAACAGAGGCTTCACCCAACTGAGTAAGATACCGACTGACATGTTCTATTATACTTGTGCTATCTTGACAAGTGAACTTAGCAAATTCTGTAAGCCTGTAGTTTGTAGGAAGGGCCATCAAATCATACCACTCTAGGATATGGACATTTGTACGAAAAGGTCTGCCCTTTTGGTTTTAAACCAAACTGATTTTTCATCATTTCGGTTACTCTAAGCAACAATTCATCAGCCTTTGAGTTTGGGTTTCTTGGCAATTGCTGACCCATGTGCAGATTGAAATTCTGAGTGTCTTGATATCCTAGATTTGTAATCATATTGAGGGTATTATAACCTAAACCATAATGATATCCTTATGGAATATCTATCTGTTGAGCCCCTTGTTGATTTACTATTTGAAATCTCTGATTGAAAACATTAGGATCTGTATCTCTACGAATTCTTTGAACCAATGGTGCTATTTTTTGAGCCGACGGTGGTATTTGACCTGATTGTACCAAAATTAACCATCTGATTCTGAACTTGCCCTGTCGGCTGTTGCACATGCTGCACTGATGATCCAGGATTATATTATATTTGATTAGTAGTAGCACCCTGAATTTGCTCAGATGAATTCTAAATTGCCTGGGCATCATCACACTTAGCTAGTGTTGCTTCTTGATGGTTAGTGCTGGCTTGATTAGTCCCCTGAGTCGACGGATGCAGAATACTGTAATAAGTCAGTCCAACCTGATCAAGTAGAAATTCATGAAACACCTCCTTTATGGTATCGTGGAATGTATTCAAGAAAGTTGTATTATGATTCAGCATTGCATCATGAACCGATTTGTTGATAGCTTCTACAAAGAAATGCATATCATCAGCTTCGTTTGTATTTGACTGTCCATGCATCAAAACTCTCAGCAGTGGATATTTCTGAACAACTTTATTGCCATGTGTCTTGGTGTATGACAACAAGCACTTATTCTGAAACTCCTCTATAGCCTTACCAATAACATATTTATCCTCATCAAGTAAGTCTTCATAAGGTACCATAAGAATGTCCTTGTTGTTGTGAACCGCCATGACGATTGTGGTCCCACCGAGCATGCCAAAAGGTGTGTTAACATAAAAATGTGGCGATGTGATCAACACACAGCAAGCTGGATGATCTAAGTAGAACGAGACCAGAGATTTGCTTGGCTTCAACACAGAACCAGCCGATTCTGAAAACCCAACGACGTGCCAGTCAATTTGACCTGCAATTGACAAAGAGAGAAAATCTTATCAGTAATTTAAAGTAGAACATGACGGTGTTGCACCAGACAACTCCAAATGTACAGGCTGGATAGCCGATTCAATAAGGCTATCGACTAAATAGTCGATATCCGGCATATCCATGAAATGAAGACCTTTAAATCAAGGATTATTGGCTAATATTAAATGATAATGATATGACTCAAAATAACCGATGCTCATGAAACATCAGAAAGCATCATCGGCTAAATGGAACATGATCGATATAAAGCGTCGAGCCGATAAGTTTGATGAAAAGAGTATAACACGCGAACAAATCGACTGTCTAATATAAATGAATTTATAAATAGTTTGAATCCAATCTATTATCATCAACAGTGAGATTCGATCGGATCGATGCAGCTGTGATAATGATAACAAGCTAAAGCCAAAGAATCTATAAAACCATCTATATGTTGACAGATTCATGAAAACATGCTATATGCGTGAGAGTATAGGCAAATCTGCTAAAATAGTCGATGCAGTCATAGCAAATAAATAGAGTACATATCTTGATCATGAACAAGACCACTAATCGATAATTTCTAATCTAAAATCTTACTAGTGAGGTTCGACCTAGATCGATGCAGCTATGGTAGTGTCATTAGATTAGATCTCATTAACTAGTGAATTTATTCAAGATTGAAACATATCTTTGGATACATACTATGTTTGATTGGAATAGAAATAAAACAGCCGATCTAGCGGAATTAAGCCATCAATTACAAGATTTAAAGCGTGACTTGATCAAAAGACGACCAATTAAGATAATATGATGTCGATCTATCTCTATCTCAATCGGATGATTTTATTATAACTAATAAAACATTAATTATAACAAAATCGATAACCGGTGAATCAACCAAAAAACAGCAAGGAAAATCTTACTAATCTTAACAGATTCGATAATTGGTGATATTGTATTAAACAACAAGTTATTTAACACAAGATCGATAACTTTGATCTATATTATGATTCGTAAGAGATCAATCAGCTGATGCAGCCTTACAAACTACGATACAGATCGATAACTAACTTATATTATGGCTCATAAAAGATCAATTAGCTGATGCAGCTTTATAAGCACAATACAAATCGTGACAGTACTCACAAGCAAGCTGGAGGTCGATCAGTCGATGCAGCCCGGTTTGCTGAAGAACTCGCCGAGATCTACAGTACTCCTACTCCTAATGCGATGGCGAAAGCCGGAAAAATTGTATTGATTGAGTGTTTCGTTTTTTTTACAATAACCAGGGTCTAATATTTATACACGGAACCTAAATATGAATCCTACTCAAATACGACTCATTACAATTCTTGGAATAAAAGAAAACTTCCTAACTTAATAATAACTTGGACCCTAATTTTTCTTATTTGTAGAGTCCGACACATCTTCCTAATGCCATTCAAGCATAGCCTATTGACGCCATCTGCTGATGTCATCTGTAAAATAGCCAATTCTGACATCGCATCTAAATCAGCTGATACCGATTTACATCTAATCGATTCCTTGATGACACAATCCTAGAAGCTTTGAGTTCCTCGCATTCTTCTTCCTAAATTTTGGTGTAAACACTTTGTATCATATTGCATTTTGTATTTCATTTCATCATGTATTATAGTGCATTTTGAGCTTCATGACTATAGTGATTAGATTGAAATTATGCTCTATTTGGGATGTTTTGTTTGTACATAATGGTGCTTATGGCATAGGCTTTTTTGATCAATTGATGCATGTTATGAGCTAAGCTATTTTTAAATTGTGAACATGATTAAACACTATTGAAACTTGAAATGTGTTCACCGCTAGGATTGGCACTAGCATGTGTAGGACTTGTTGAGATCCCCGATGCTATCACTTATATGCTAGGTTGCTACATCTCATGCTTTGAGTTACTCACTTGCTTGGACAACTTGGAGATTTTTGTGCTAAAACTTGAAAAACAAGCTAAGTGATGAGAAAAGATCAAGATGAGTCTATACTGTCCTACGTCAAGGTATCAAGACGGCTTCCAATTGCACATTTGGATGAACTTGAGCCTTGTAGTGGATGCCGAAACCATTGTCTTAAGCTTTTGATTGTCTATGACATAGGCTTGGCATGGTTGCTAAGTTAGGTCTGACAGGTACAGATAACCTCTTGCACACACATGTTTTGACTAAAGTCTTGTGTTAAGCTGCATACTCCGATAAAATTAAAATTTGATGAAAACACAAGTCTTAGGTTCATCTTTGACATGATGTGTGATCGCTGCTTGGGGTAGTTCACCTTGTATACACTTGTTAGCACTAGGTTGATTTCCTGCTTATACCAGCTATGTGCTACTTTCAGTGGTGAACCCCTTCTTGAATTGCTTAAACTTGATCAAAATTGCTTAAGTGTCATATTTCGTCTCACTTGATTAGTTTGAGCATTTGCTAGCACTTGTATTTGTTGCTACACACACATAACAACACCAGTTAGAGCATCTTTTCAATCTGATTGCTATACTCCTAAAGCTTCTGCATTTCTGCATTCCTTGCATTCATAGCATATTTTGAGGGGGGTGACAGCTTTTTAGGGCTTGACATGTGCATGTGTCAATAAGGGGGAGAGATAGATCACACAACTCCGAGGAGAGAGTTTATACACTAATCCTATTGAGTGCATGCATTCATCTGTGGGATTGCATCAATTCAGGGGGAGTTGCATTCGAATTGCTTTTGCTAGATGTGTTGAGCCTTTGACTCTTCTGGAGGGTCTAGCCGTTTTTCAGGCGTTTTGAGCTTTGCTAGTGGTGTTGAGCCTTTTGCCTCTTCTTGAGGGCTAGCTATGTTTTGCTTGGTTGCGTCGAGCCGTTGCCCATATCTTTGGAGACCAAGCTATGCTCTTTGCTCATTTCAAATGACCCGTTTTTTTCTTTTCTTTGGCTTTTGGTCATTTGGGTGAGTTCTTTGTTTTTCTCTTCTTTTTCTTTTGCGTTTTCTCTCTGTTGTCATTTGTTGGTGTTAACAATGCACTCATCAAGGGGGAGATTGCGAACATAAGGTTGATATGTGCCCTTGTGGTTCGGATTTGTGATGAGTGATTGTCAACGTGATTCACGTCTTGGGTTGAGTTTGTGAACTAACCATGCCGTGAGTTGGGTTGCGCAATATGTCTCTTGGCTTATGGTTCGTAGGTGTGGAGCTCAGAGGCGGTGGTCGACGGCGAGGTGAAGGTCAAGTAGGGACATGCCGTGCCGATGGACTGGGAGCGGTGAAGGACGGACATGAGGCTTGGACTGAGGGACAAGGAGGCCGGGTGACCAGCCACGGTGGCTGACATCTGGGGATATCAACAAGCGCAAGTGTACATGTGAGTGACCGTGTTGACCGAGTCAAGACGGCGGACGTGCAAGTCGAGCGGAGGCTCTGGAAGACTTGGCAGTTGGGCGGTCGATGACGAAGGTGACATGCGTCAAGTTGCGGGGGACGTGTATGGAGTACGCTACTCGCGGGTGGTTTGGTGGGTTGAGCCTCAAAACCACTGGGTGGATGGTTTTCGGGTTTGGGCCTCAAAACCCGGGCGGAGGTTCCGAAGAGGAACGCACAGCACGTGGCGGCATCGAGGAGTTCGCGTCGAGGCGAAGCTATCTCATGAAGGGCGCGATGGCCGTCGGATGAAGACTATCTCGAGTTGGACCATAATGCCCTCAAGTTAAGTGGTTCGACTCAAAATATCTAGAGGCATGTTTGAGATTGTGTAATAGCCCTGATAAATAAGGATGAGGGATCCCCAATCTCCCTCACCTCTTGCCATTTCATTTCATCTCCTTAGGTTTTCCCCCTCTCTAGGTTCTTCTCAAGAGGTCCACCGATGAACTAGTGTCCCGGTGTAATTGAACCTGTGATTTTGGTTGGGAATGGAGGCCCTAACCTCCTCGTGTCCTTCGGGATTCGATTTGTGAGGTGCTTTTGCCATTCACGTTCGTGTTCTTCGCGTTCTTGTTTTTTCCCCCTTTCTTTCTGGGCTCAATTCATCATTTTGAGAGCATTTTGACTCGTTCTTTTTTATCTAAGATGAACTAGGACGTGAGTTGATCCCCTCCACTGAAGGATTTCATCTAATTCCTCACGAGTTCATAGATCAGGGCGAATCAAGTTCTAGGGGTGAAAAACTAGGGTTCGTCGCATTTTCTTGTTTTTCCGTTGATTGGCGTTGTCTTGGGCGATGGCCTTCTAGAAGTAGCCTATCAACTCTGTGGTGATCCTCTCTGCAAAGTTTCAAGTCATTTCGAGTTGATTTGATCGAGTTTTGGATGTTGAATCGATTTTTCCCGAGAACTGCTCGAAAATACCAAACACGTCTGGTATGAATGACAGACGTGTCCGGTAGGTCAAACTTTCAAGTTTGCAGCTGAAATTTGGTGGAAACCTACCACAAGGTGTCTAGAAGCTGTGGTTAAAATTTCATAATTTTTGGACACCATTTCCTAGGGATTTTCGATTTTTCTCCCAAAGTCGCTCTGTGCTGTTCAGCATACCGGATGTGTCCGGTATTTGCTGACTGTGCTTAGTTCATCAGGTTTTCTAAGGTTGTGCTTACCGGACGTATCCAATGCAGTTCCCGGACAGGTCCAGTGTGAGTTGCTAGCGTGCTATTTCTTCCACGGTTTGTCCGTTTGAGCTCCGATTCGTTTTTCATCTGTTGTGTTGGCTTTGTGGTGTCCCGCTGTGTTCTAGGAAGCATCCACCCAATCATTTGGGTCGTGGGCATCACGGTGTTTGGTTTACGTGTTTCGCGATGAGTTTGGGACCGTGGTTGAAAAGTTTCGAAAGAAATTTGCGGCTCCCATTCAACCCAGATTGGGAACTTTCAAAACGCAAACATAAAATCAGTGAACTCTGCAAAATCCAGGTTATATGCCAAAACAATCTAGCTGTTAAAAGGAGGGTGCTTCTCAAAGTCCACCAGCAAAAGGCCACAATTTTGTACAATGTTTGGTAAATAAAAGTTGGCAAGCTATTACAACAGGATTCCTTTATTCAATGCGGTGTTCAGTAATATTTTGTTCACACGCATGTTCCCCTGTAGTTACAAAAATTCAGGTTGTCCCATTATGCCAATATTCAGTTAATGCCTACTAAAAATTATTTGACAACTGTTATTTATTAGTCTACATATTATATGCATTGATGTAGTACCATGAGCACCAGTTTTTCCAAGAGTCCTGAACTAGCATTCATGTAAATGGATGTCATTTTAGAACAAAATTATAGACACATCATTCACTGATGTGTATCTCCAATTGAAATGTGGTAACCCGTCATTGTATAAATAAAAGGGAAAATGGTGTTCTTGCCCTTGTCCAGGACTTCAATTGTGATTTTACCCCTGTTTTTTCAACTTTGTGTTTTTGCCCTTGTTATTTTGAACTGAACTCTCCGTCTACCCCTACTTTGAATGTCCGCCTGATCCCCAGTGAATAAATGAATTAAAAAAATTCTAAACCTGAAAAGAAAAGACCAAATGCCTACGCTGCCCCTTATCCCTTCCAGGCTGTTCCTCGACTCCTCCAAAACACATCGGAGGGAGCGGGCGGCGCGGTGCTTGTCGGCGGTGCGAGCGTGCGGCGGCGCGGAGCGGGCATGCGGCGCACGACTGCTGCTCCGGGGTTCGGGGCCGGGAGCAGGCGGTGGCGGCTCGCGGCGGCGGGTCTCCGGCGACAGCGCCTTGACGCCCGGTTGGGCTGCAGGGTAGGCGGGCGCACGGCCGGGCTGCAAGGCGGCAGGCCGCGGCATTCGTGTGTAGTGCGAGCGCGCGGCCTCCTCGCCGGCCACGGCTTTCGGAAGCGGTCGTGGGGCCGGTACGCGACGGAGATCCGGGACCCCGTGCGGAAGGCTCGCTTGTGGCTGGGCACCTTTGACACGCCCGAGCAGGTGGCGTGGGCGTACGACGCCGCCGCGCGCAGGCTCCGCAGGCCCGGCGATACCACCAACTACCCCGCCGCCCCGGAGCCGATGGCGCTAGCGGAGGCTCCAGCGGCGAGCGCGAGCGCCGTGGTGTACGAGTCATCGTTGTCGTCGTCGTCGTCCTCGTGCCCCCTGCTGCCGCCGCAGGAGTCGCTGGCCGCGGTGACGGTGGCGGTTGCGGCGCCGTCGGCCCCGTCGCTGGACCTCAGCCTCGCGCTGCCGGCTTTGGTGGCTGCCGCAAACACGTACCAGCTGTTCATGGACCCGACGGCGGCCGTGACGCCGGCGCTGCTGCAGTTGCTGCCGCCGAAGAGCGAGGAGCGAGGCTGCTCTGGTTTGTCGTCGTCGTCTGTGGTACAAAACAAGGGTACAAATACAGAGCCCCTAAATAAAATGACATTTCAAATTAAACCAAAACTTTTGCCTATTATGGCAAGACAAATGGAAAGGCTTTATCAATCCATTCATTCCTGAGCAACTGAAATGGAAAACATAAAAAGCTGGATGAACAGAATTACAGCCGCGTGAAAAATTTCAATATTCCACTGCCTCCATTTACCTTTTTGTTTGTCTTGTCATTGGACTTGTTTAGAATTTTTTGCCTCGTGGAAGCTATCTTCTTTGGCATTGATTTGGCACTATGCCGTGTCAATGATGAGCAAATTGCAACCGGCACTTCATTCATCAACAGATTTTGTCCATTGTTGTAATCATGGCCTATACTCAATAATTTTGTACTATTGATTGTGTGGCTACTCTCTTGTGACAATGATGAGCAAGGCAAGTATGATTCTTCATTCTGTAGATCAATTAGTAACTCAGTTGGATCCATTTCTTGAACTTGATTGGTGGGCAATTTCCTCTTTTTGAATGGGTTGTTTTCAGGGATGTTTCCTGGCCCTACTTCGTTATCTTCCACTCGACGGGGCTGCTTCTGCACAAGAATCCAGCTGGGAACTCTCCATGCTTCAGCCGTGTATCTGGCATCCAAGACCATGGGCTCCCCGTGCAATTTCTCTAGCTTCATTTGGAGAAACCGAGCGCCCCCCAGGGTACGTTTTTTCGGCTGGTTATTGGTAAACAACCGCATACAGTGCCGTTACAACCTCCACCTCAAGCATGTCCTCGACGACGACATTTGCCAACTTTGTGGTAATGCGGCAGAGACTGCCGATCACCTCATCTTTCGCTGTCTGGTTCCTTCGGCTTTCTGGAATCATATTGGCTGGACTGGGGTCAACCTTCCGGAGCCAACTCACCTATGGGAGATGCCACGGCCACCACATATCCCAGCTAAGCACTTCCCGATGATGATACTACTGTGTTGCTGGCAGATTTGGAACCATCGCCACGACGTCGTCTTTCGCCATTAGCAACCCTGTCTAAGCCGCCTCCTGTACAGCTGCAAGGAAACATGTCGCCTATGGAGCAGCCGCCTTCGTTTCCAAGACCGTTCCATTGCTGATCACTGGTGTAATTTATTTGTCATGAATTAATGCCCTGTACGATTAAGACCATGTAAACTCTAGGCGCCTGGCACCCTCCATTTACCGGCTTGCCGGAATCTATGGAAAATCATTCAGGTGGGGCTCTCCCCCCTCCGGTGAAGTCTTCAAAAAAAAAAAAAAAAAAATTGCCTAGGGCCAGAACACCTTTCTTGCACTTCTTTCCACTAGAAATCTCATTAACTGCAAAAGTTATATGGTAAAATAAAAAATAGTATGATATTTGCTGAGTTTTGTAGAACAGAGGGATAATCATCAATTTTTACCTTCCAAAGAAATCAGATTACATTATTGTGCAATAAAGAAAGCATTACAATAGGTTAAACGTGTAAAATAATGTTGAGCTGGTCCAAGAGCACTCACCTATCATATTTTCTTTGCATTCCTGGGATGAAACAATTGTAATACAACTTTGTGTCAAAACTTCCTGAGAACCACACTCATTAGCAGCGTCAAATGCCGAGGTATCAATAAACTCAATAGGATTAATGGTTCTGGAGTACTGATCAAATGCTTCCATGGTAACAGGATTCAAACGGCCCTCTGCAATCCCTCTTGCAATTGATGGTGATAATGATCTTTAGATGATTAAGGGATTCGCACTGGTGACTTCAGAAAATAAATAAACCTATGGAAGACTGATTAACATAATTGCTATGTAGGCAGCAAGCAATATCAAGTCACTATATATATTTGCTATTATGACAGGTGCCTATTTGACCACTGCTTAATATAATGCAAAATCAGGAACAGGGTAAGTGCAATTTAGAGAGAGAGAGAGAGAGAGAGAGCAGCAGCAGCAGCAGCAACCGTGTGAACTCAGTAAGTGGCAACTTGTGTCCTATCTTATTAGAAGTTATGATTTACTCCTAGTTTTTCTATATAGTTGAGCCATGTACTGAAGGAACCATCAATGGATGTATGAAAACTGGTAGCACAGAAACTTTGCCCCTGTATTTTTTATTTTTTTTTTGGAACGAAAAGAACAGCAAGGGAAGCCCCCACTGTAGGATTTTATTCAATAAAAGCATAAAGCTGTACAAAAGACTTCGCTCCTGTATTGATGCTAATGGATGCAGATGTGTAGTCAGCAACAAACATTTTATACAGATGCCCCCATGCTCATGAAAATAAATGAAAACTTTAGGATACGGTCCTAGAATATCCAAATCACCATCCAAGTAAGAAATACACTGATCATTCAAAGGTTTCAAATGTTTCAGTGACTTGCTTTTGACATCATATCTGGGACATTGAAAGAAAGTGGCTTATCAGTTTCTTTTCACAATGCACAAAGTAACATAAACTCAATCTTACATTCTAGCATGATCAAACACCGCAAGAGTTTTCCACAAGGAATCAGCATAATCATCTGGAACAGAGTACCGCTTGTCAAGCTTTAAGTTTGATATGACCTGGCAATGCTTAGATTAGTGAGGCAGATTGTACCAGAGAACAACATTCATCACTGGAGAGTGCAGATTACTCAGCATAAAAGAGACTGGTTTAATTATGGAGTGAACCTGTGTAACATATGTAACTGGTGCCAAACTGAAAATCTCAACAGCTATGTTAAAATAAGTATATATATATATTATGAAAATGCAACTGCTGCATATTATTTGTCATTTTTCCACTGAAAATTGGACTCAGATGCTCAAGGTCAAGCAGTATATTGCGACAGTTACAGAAAATATGACTAACACAGTTAAAAGAGTTAAAGTTATTTTATGCAGTAACTTTATGTTAGTGTCAATCCAAAGCATTGAAATACAAAATTACAAAATAGTTCCACAAACACTCTATTGAAATAGATGTATATTTTTTCATGGTGTACTAGTGTCATTTCTAGCAAACTAGATGTCTGCTTCAAAATGTTAGTATCTTACTCTGCAAAGTGTTTAGACACTCATAAAAATGGAATATTTGAGTTACTAATGAAGTTTATGCCAAAATATCAACAGAATAAAAATTAGGTTTCACTTTCTCAATAGCACAACAAGAGAGTAATCATTCTTACACGATTTATGTCTTTGTATTTTGAGATGAGAGAATATGCTCTTTTTGTACCAATGCCCGAAATTGAGGGAAGAAAGTCACATCCAGCAAGAACACACATGCCTGTCCAAATGGAATGCAAAATGTCAGCAGTGTTAAGAAAGTACATGTGCAACACAGTTACACAGCCTTTTATGGCATTCTCTGCAGTTTCCCTCTCTTTGAACATGTTTATATTGCAATTTGGGCGCCCTTGCCGGTTCAGGCATGCTTGTTTGGCTCTCTTTCCTTGTATATAAAACTCCCCCTCTTAATTGATAGGAAGAGCTCCTGCCATTTGCATTCAATTATATTGCAATTTGGGTAATGATAATAGATTAAGAATTCTTTTCTAGCAATAGAATTTTCGTGATACATATAAAGCAAATACTAGTATTTTGGTAGCATAGATCCTGTAGGGGGGAAACTGAAAAGATATTGAAAATGGTCAGCCAAACTGCACAGAAAAAACAATACAACAAAAGATGCAACAACTTATCTAGCAAAACAAGTTGGTATCACTCAGTAACAGAACTAACAATAGTGTAGTGTAACACATCAATAAACCTGTGGTGAAAGAATGCCGACACCTTTGACATAATGACATGCCAAACCGTGAGAAGAAATGCATCTTTAACAGTAGAAAACATTGAAAACATACAAGTCCATGCTTAGTTCAAGTCTACAAGATATAACCATGAGCATGACTTTACCTGTAAAAAGTTTTTTATCAAAATCCTGGAAGGAAAGACCATCTTTCTCTGTCTTCAGAGTTCTCTCCATTGTGAATTCTTCACCATTCCCAAACCGATCCATTTTAAATATAATCTAAAATTTGGTATCTGTTACATATTAAATAAAAAGAAAATGAAGAGGATGTGAAGAGAAAGTGATTATCTCACAGCTGGGCAACAATAGGCTATCAAGTCGCTATCTTCTGTAACTACGGCAGATATGGCCCCTTGATCAGCATCAATAGTAGTTAGATATGCCAACTGTGCATCAGCTTCATATGGAGCAACCACAAATTCTACATTTTCTGACTGTAAAATCTGGAGAATAAACATTAGATTTTGCTATACAAGGTAGAAAAATGCCTATATGGAATTACTTTCAATGAAGTACCTGAACTAGACGATAAGCCATCAATGGAGTAATGTGCACAGCTTTCTGCAAATGAACATAGATCAGTGTCACAGATAGTCATATTCACATCCTTCTCCTACTCATCATAATCAAGGATTGCAGCAATCCTCTTTATTCGGACTACGACTTGCATGTTGCTTGCCAAGTGCCCTACTAAGTTAGTACTAACTCTATATCATGAGACCAAAGAAAACCATCAAGCCATGAGATTCTAGCAGCATCGCAAGAATTACACTTTAGTTAGGAAATATCAAACAATAATTATTTCGAATAATAGAAAATCAAGTGACAAATTTTTGGCGCCACATCCATATAGTACAAAAATAGTTTTTTTTTTACAAAGGAAGATTTTATTAATTTTCAAGAGCATCACATCGAGGTGATAAAAAGTCTTGAATTGGAAGTGGAACACACGTGGAGAATCCTCTGCAAAATCTGTATATGAGATCCAGTTTGCAGGTTCTGTTGCTCCCTTCTGTCAGTACAATCCAGAAATCAACATCTGAAACTACTGCAGGTTCTTGCTCAGGTAATGATGTAACACAATATGATATCAGCCAACCATGGACACAGTTCTTATTGTGTGGAGATGCCCTTTTTTGTACTGTATTTCAGTATTAAAGGTTTGTATGCAGTTCCCAGTTACAGGCAGTGGCGAACCCAGGATCTTAAAGTTGTGTAAGCAAAGACCAAAGAGGATTTGAGATTTTACCTCTGAATTTGATTAACAAACAAACTGAATCGAGAATTCGAGAAAACCAGGCGTGTTATTAGAGAGCATGGTGCATGGCAATGCCCAAATAAAAATTAGAAGTGAATGTAGGAACAACTTTTTAGCACCTAATGTATGTCTTTATCAAAATGACAGCAAACATCTTAATAAGTGAAAAGATTGCAGAGATTTTCTGCTGTGGCAAAAACTGCAAGAAAGAAAAGTAGATGGATACCCGGAAAAAGTCAATGGCAGCAGCTGTATTTCTTTGCTCAAGCTTTTCTTTCGCCATGTTTAAACTGAGTTCCCTCTTCCTGAATGAAAATAACCATAAGACTTTAATGTAGGTGCTTAAAGCTTAGGTATTACGAATTGCATATTATCCTTGTTATCGTTGCATCTTAAGAAACTGCCAAAAAATTATAACAGCAGTGCAATCTTGTACAACTATCCAATTGCTGATGAACTATGACCATATGCATAGCAATAATTGGTAGTGAAGAAATATTAGCTTCAGTATGGCCTTAAAACAAGAGTGAAAATCCAATACCTCATACATACTGACAAATAGAAATGCCTTATGTATGCTAAAAAAATTAAATAATCCCAAAATCATGACAAATCAGTACCAATCGTGGGCATCGAACATAAATAATGATTCAAATCACAGATCTACAAACACAAACGAAGCTTTAAACTGTGATTTTAGTACAAATGTCATCAATCACTGTACCTCTGCCGCTCGTTATCAGTGGCCGCCTTGCAAGGCATGCTGCCCCCGTCAAAGACGACGACGGGAATAACCTTGTAATGCCGTAGGAGGTTGATGTGGTGCATGAAGTAGCTGATGTATCGCCTGGCTGCGGCGCTTTTAGGGTCCATACATAACTCCATACTGCAAGAATAGGCTGCAATGCCATAAACAGAACAGAAGAAAAAAAATGTTAAGAAATCTGCCCAGGAATCCCTATCAATCATACTCAATACATTGCGGCACTACAATGGAATCGAACCTCCTTTGTGAAGCCAGGAGTACGCATCGATGCCGACCTGCCGACACAACACAAAGTGACAAGAAATCAAGAAAGATGAAAAGGTAAGGGGAACTGCAGGGTGAAAAACGAAATGGGGATCTATTTACCCGTTTGCCGGCGTACTTCTTGATGTGCACAGGCTCGATGAACGGCTTCAGGAAGCGGAGAAGGTTGGGGATCCCCATCAGTTTGCGCAAACAATCACAAGCCAACTGTTTTTTATTGGTTTCTGACTTCCAGGAAGGAATGGATTGGGATTTCGAAGGACTGGGGAGAAGCGGCGAAGTGGCGGGGAGGAAGAAATGGGGGGTGTTGAAGGAGACGAGGACTTTCTAGTCACTGCCAAGTATAGCGGTGTGTGGGTGCCACATGCGCGAAGTGGCGGGGAGGAAGAAATGGGGATCGAACATCGATTTGTTTCGCGCGCACCGAATTAGTTTCCCGCGCTTTCTCGCACGAACAAACAAGGGAAACTAAACTAGTTTCGCACGTACAAACTAGTTATTGTTTTTTATTATTAGCTAAACACAATTATTAGTAGCTTTCAGTCTCGGCGGAATTTCATCAGAATTCATTTGTATTTAATAAGATACCACATAAGTATTTTTAATGATGTGGCAATATTTTTAATTACAAAGAGAAAAAGTGATGAAAATCTCTTAGACACGGTTACCAACTCTCTGTAAGTCATGAAATTAAATGTCTAAGAAATCATAAAACAAAACTTTTCATTGGAAGTGATTGTTTCATCCTTGTTTCATTTTATTCTATATGACATGACATTTTGAAAACGACATCACGAAACTCTTCACTAAGACTGACCTAAAGTTATAGTTTATTTTAAAAAAATATATGCAACTATTAACCGGGAATTTAAGAATGCATGTGTTGAGAAATCGTTTTATCAATCAGTACATGCGCACACACATATAGAGCACAATATCAAGACAAAAATAAGAAAGAACAGACTCTTTATTTCTTTCTCATATCTGGAGTACAAAGCACAAAAACGTTATATCTGATCAATCCCTAATCTTTGATGCTAAGCTAAAAAAAATATTCATTATCTAAAAAAACCCATGTCAACTAATTGAGGCCTAAGATGAGTTTTAGCCTTAGAAGATAATTGAGGTAGCGTTCATTATTTTTATCATAAAGTATTATACGGCTGAATAAAGCTACTTCCTTCAAAATTGCGAGTTGTTTTAGCTTTGTTCTAAATAAAACTTCTCTATTTTTACCATATTTATGAAAAAAAATATAAACATCTACAACATCGTACAAGATTTATTGGATATATACACCATGAAATATATTTTGATAGTGTATTTTATTCGATGATTTAGATGCTAATATATATTATTATAAATTTGGTCAAGTTAGACAATTTAATTTAGGACAAAACTAAAATGATTTACAATTTAAAAATAGAGAGTAGTATATAATCTAACTTCACTGAATTTTTCAAATTAAATAAAGAATGAAGTTTTTTATTGGGAAAGTGAAGATTTAAGAGAAAGTTTAAGAGGGTTTGATGAATATTTAACAAAAAGTTTAAAATTTATGAAAACTTGACAAAAGATTTGAAATCAAGTGTTTTTTTCAATTTTACACTCATTCATGGACTTTTTTTTGTCTTTGAATGAGTAATTTTTTATCCACCTTCATCGACTTTTTCTCTAGAGTTTTAGAGGTGAATTTGGTGCTGCGTCAACGTTGATCATGTTGCAAGGTCCTGTTTGCTTGTGTACCTGGCCATGGAAACAGAGGCCACATGTAGAGTAAAATGGACCGCTTAGAGCAACTCCAAGAGCTAATAGAAATTTAGCTCTCTAAACTAGCTCTCTAAAATAATATAGACTCTTAAAATAGATACGATCCGCAACAAACTCTCTAAATCAAACCCTTTATTATTTTTTAAAGTCACCACGTCATCACTAATTCAATCAATTTTGGTTGGATCTGTCACTTTTTGTAGGCTTCAAATTGTGTGTCGGGCCTGAAAGCAACACAAGTCATTTGTGTTGTGTTTTTCATCACCAGATGTCTAGACGTGGATGATACGAGCAAGGAGCGATCACCTGTGCCGCACTTGATTGCTTTTGATTGGCACATGAATGATGAACGGTGCAGCAAAATTTAATTGTGTCCCTTGTCAACCGAGTGGAGGTAGGGAAAAAGGAGGGCACGAGGGCATGAGAAATGAACGGGATAGCCAGCTCGCTATTTTACCGAAGCTGTTACTGAGTCTGTTGGAGTATCTTTTTTCTCAATTTTGATGATACCTGGGTGGGATACAATGTTTCTTGAAGTTGCTCTACATCTGTTTCCTGGGCAAGACAAATTAATTCTCACCACGAAGCAATTAAACAGACCCCAAGTCGCTGTCCAACTTGTGCAGCCCAACATTTCAACGACAAAACAGGTAACGGTAGCTATCTCGGCCCCTGAGACCTCACAAGTCCACAAGACGAGAGTTGGATACTGAAAACATCTGTAAATATTTAAAACTTGTGACAGGTCACATCTGTCTGAGAATTTTCAGTATCCAGAATTTTCAGTATTCAACTCTCGTCTTCTAGAATATACTGGGATCGTCTGTTCGCTGGTCGGTGCTGATGCTGGTTTGGGCTGGCTGGTGCTGATTTTTTTTAGAGGAAAACACTGTTGGCTGGTTGGTTTGGGCTGACTGAAACCAAGCGAACAACCTGCTTGTTATTAACACTCAAAAATATCCAAGTATTTATAGTCACTGGGCTTGGATGATTCTGCTCAACTTGGTCCGAGTCCATCGCCGATCGATATCTGACTGTTGAGCCTATCGCCGACCGACTCATGCCACTGGTCTGACTAACCTTTGTCACCGATTGATCCGAGTCTCCAACAGCTCAGTGCTCAGGTAGCCGACTAGTTCGACTTGCTGATTAGCTCTAGTGCATTCTTGAATAACCAGAAGTTAACAGCAAGCTGATAGATGTGCACGATGCTCTTATGGCAGAGACAATTGCCTGTTGGAGGGAGGGCGATCAAAGCAGTGGTGGCGCGCGGGATTCTTAGAGTCGGTGATGTTTAAATTCAGGGGCTAAAGTTTAGGGATGTCATATGAGAGTATCATATGAGAGTGTTCGGATAGTAATAATAAAACAAATTACAGAAGTCCTCAGGATTCGCGAGACGAATCTATCAAGCCTAATTAATCCACCATTAAGCCCATGTGTACTGTAGCTCTACTGTATCACCACATTTTCAAATCATGGACTAATTAGGCTTAAAAAATTTGTCTCGTAAAAGTAGTCACAATCTGTACAATTAGTTATTTTTTAGTATATATTTAATACTCCATGCATGTGTCAAATATACGATAGTGATAGGAACTAAACTTTAGGAAGGAACTAAACAAGGCTAAGGCTAGGATCCTGTTTCAGGATATTCGTTCACTGATTCGGGGAAATTTTCTACATTTTGACTGTTTTCATATTTTCAGAGTCTGTAACTTTTTTTTTAGAACACCAGAGTCTGTAACTCATCTACGTACCAGATAGCTAGTTTAGTCTTGAGTTGGAGTATAGAGACGTCGGAGGTCTGGAAGTGTCCGGTCCCTGTCTTTGTACAAATTTTGTTGGCTCACACTTCTGTTGAGCCTTCAATCAATTAAGAGGCCCTTGAGCCCAGTTTCAGAAAAAAGCTGACTCATCCCCTATTTCGTACATTATGAATTGCTCCGCCGTTGACGTAAATTTAGCATTACCGAAAGCTAAATTAGTAGACGCCGTGTTCTTTTCTTTGTTCCAAACTATATATTAAAATTCACTTTAACTATTCCCTCTGTTCCCCTACGTGTGTCGTTCTAGGAGCAAGGTAAATATCTAGATTCACTCAATCTTCAATGCTTCTGCACATAGAGTATGTCCAGGTGCAGATAATTATTGCTACACATGGTTAAGAGCCAAAACGACTTATATATAGGGACGGAGGGTGTAAGTTTTAAGAAAAAAACATATTAACATCTACAAATCTAGATAAATGCACCTGTCAAAAACATATATTTTGTAAAAAAAAAATTAATAAATGTTGGTGTAACTTTTATAAAATTTGTCAAAAATTAAAGAACCTTAGTGTATGACAAAAACTAAACGGTCCTGTAATTTATAACCGGGAATACATGTGTTAGGGGGAAGCTAAAGATTTTTTTTTTGCGAGTATAGGAAAGCTAAAGAATAATCAAGTGATTTCGAAGGGGATAAACACTGTTTTCCTTTGAACTATATAGGGCCTGATTAGTTGGCTACCAATTTTTGCCCAACCAAAATCATGGCAAGCCAAAACTTAGGCGTGCCAAAATCAAGGCTTGCCAAAGTTAAGGCAAAAAACATAGGTGTGTATTTGGTTGCTTGCCAAAATCAATGCTTGTCAATTTCTCTTTTATACATCTTAAGAACTTTTTAGAGATTTGTCAAAACTTTATCCATAAACATTGGTGTGCCAATTCTTTGGCAATGAACCAACTGATCACTACAAATTTTGGCAATGCCATGGTTTTGGTTGGGCAAGAATTAGAAGCCAACCAAGCAGATCCATAGATGGCATTAGCTTCTTCTTTTTTTTTTAAAAAAGGTCCTTCAAGGATTATTACGGTTTGGAGTTTAGGGATCTGGGATTAGGACGAGCCCATCAAGTTTTCTCACGGTTAGAGGGAAGGTCTCCGGTAGGACGGGTGGAGGAGGTCGAGTGATCCTCTAGTCACAAACTGTTGGCACCGTTTTTTACACGTGTCAAAATAATCGGAGTGGACTAATCGGCAAGGGGAAAGTTATTGAATAATTTAATAGCCGATGAAAGATGGTTTGTAAAGATGGTTGCCGATAGCTGGTGATGGTCGATGGAAAGGTTGATTTGGACTCGGGCGTTGCCGATGAGGTTGGAGGTGTTATTGTCGATGCCGATGAAGGGAGGCTTGAGGACTGCTGCCGATGAAACATGGAGTATGCCGATGAAGGGAGGCTTGAAGACTACTGCCGATGAAACAGGGAGTATGCCGATGAAGGAAGACTTAAAGACTACTGCCGATGAAATAGGGAGTATGCCGATGGGAAGGAGGACGGTGAGATTTCCATCGTAATTGAGGCGGACAGGGAAATAGATAGGAGTTGATTTCCTTTTCTGTATTTGTTAGGTTATGATTCATGTAAGAGTCACGTGTTTCCTTAGATATGGGATTGGTGTCCTAGTTGTGTTTGGTTGTGTCTCTTTAGATCAGGGTATAAATATGGAGTAAGGGGCAATGTAATAGAAATATCAATCAACATCAAAACCAATTTTTACTCCTATTTGCATCTACTTACTTTTCGGCGACTTCGTCAATTTGCATATTTTTCCTTTTTTACGAGTTCTCATTGATTCGGCGAGCTGCATCGTTTCAGTGCGACCTTCGGCGATTCTCGAGTTCCGCGTGAGCACCTCTTGGCCGTGACTTCCGGGCGTATCGCTGTTGTCAGGACCAAAGTGTTCGTATCTTCATCCTTGTCGATTAGCAGGTCAAATCGACTGGCACGCTTTGGATATCGATTCGGGTATTAGCCCTTTGTGTTTGCAGATCACTTTTGCATCAACACATCTTTTGGCACGCCCAGTGGGACCAATCAATCAATATGTTCAATCCCGAGATCGATTCAGGGAACATTATCGCAGTATCAGAAGAAGATCTCAAGGAAGAACAGAGGCAGGCTATGGAAAAGGCTGTAGAAGAATACAAGCAGCTTTGTCTGAGGTCGTTTAGCTTGAACAAGAGTGGACAAGTCATCCAGAAGCAAGATTTGCCGTTGCCTCGGCAGGTTACCTTTGACTTCAATCCTGGTAAACTTCAAGAGATGGTTAATTCTGCAGTAAATCATGCTTTGATTAATCATTCCAATGTGCTGTCCAATACTGTTCATAATGCTGTGGTTCGAACTCTCAAAGAAGGACAAGCGGCACCACATTACGTTGGGCCTGCCTATCATCAACCAGAGCCGGCATCTGTCAAAACTCCATCGGCTCCTTCGGCCGTTGTGGGTACAGAAGTTACTTCCCCTCCAGTATTGGCAGGCTCACCTAATATTCAATCTACACCGATACAATCAGATCAGGTACTACCAGGAGGGCGAGTTCAGCTTAATACAGACCTATTGGCATCAGCTATGTCAGGCCCTGTGTCTCAGAATAGCCAGATTCCTACTAATTGGTGGGGATATGGCATGCCTCCAGAGTCATCTGCTTTCAATCCTAGATTGCCTCAAGTGTTTGATGCAGTAGGAAGAGTGCCTATACCATCGGCCGTTTCGCCGATGGCTCAAGTGCCTCAATATGCCGCAACTACTTCTATGCAACCAACTCCAGGAGGTTTCCAGATGCCTATGGTTCAAACATTCAATTCAAGTCCATCGGCGAGCTTACTGCCGATGCAGCAGAAAGCCCCTGCTATGAGTCAAACTGGGGTTCAGTTCATGCCTCAAACCAGTTATAATTATCCAACAATATCAGCAAATTACCAGCCATCGGTAAGTTTTGTACCGATGAGTTCTAATAATGATTGGTCAGGACAGTTACCTGTTCAACATACAGTTCAGCGAAATCAGCAGGTTGCAGGGATTCAACAAGGTCATATGCAAGCTGGTTTCCAGAATCAAGCATCGGCAACCCAGCCGATGAATCCTTTCCAACAGGCTAATGGACCACAAGTAACGGCAAATATGCCGATTGCTGGAGATCGTGGGCTACAAAGATATGTGGAGGGATGTCAGCAGGCACCTCCTGTAGAAATTCAACCAGTTCGTCAGCAGGAGGCTGATGCTTTTTGGGCCGATAAGATAGCAGAAATTGTGAAGGATCAGTTTGGGATAAAACCCAAGGTCAATACTTATTCTTATCGAACTCCATACCCTCCTGCATACGATTTAATTCCTCTCCCAAATCGGTACAAGGTACCGGATTTCACTAAATTCTCTGGGCAAGATGATACATCAACAATGGAACATGTCAATCGCTTCATTATTCAATGTGGAGAGGCAGCTAACAGAGATGAATTAAGAGTTCGATTATTTTCATCATCTTTGTCTGGATCAGCATTTACATGGTTCATTTCATTACCACCAAATTCTATTATTACTTGGGTTGATCTAGAAAAACAATTCCATAAGTATTTCTTTGCTGGAATCCATGAAAAGAAGCTTACCGATTTAGTAAAATTGAGACAGCGTAATGATGAATCGGTAGAGAGCTTTGTACAAAGGCTACGAGATGTAAAAAATAAGTGCTACAGCCTGGTGCTGGATGATCGGCAGCTTGCCGATCTGGCTTTCCAAGGGTTATTGCCATATCTTAAGGACAGATATGCTTCTCAGGAGTTTGAAAGCCTCAGTCATCTTGTGCAAAGGATCTCTGATCAAGATACTAGGGTTTTTGAACCAAAAAAGAACTGGAGTAAAAAGGTATCATTTGTTGAAGAAGTAGGAGATTCTGACTCTGATGAAGAACCAGTTATCGGCTTAGCTGAGTGGGTTAAGAATAAAAAGCCGATATCATGTCCCTTTAGTCAAAAAGAGCCAGAAAAGTTTACCTTTGATATCACCAAGGCCGATAAAATATTTGATCTTCTGCTTCAAGAGGGCCAAATTAAGCTGTCACCTAATCATGTGATCCCATCGGCAGAAGAGTTGAAGAAGATTTTGTACTGCAAATGGCACAATGCAACTTCACACAGTACAAATGAGTGCAAGGTATTCAGGCAACAGTTACAATCGGCTATTGAATCTGGGAGAATTAAGTTTGGTACTTCCAAGACCCAGAAGCCGATGAAAATTGATCAACACCCTTTTCCAGCAAATATGTTGGATGCCAAAGGAAAGACCAAGGTATTGACGTCAGAGGCTGCTGAGAAAAACGCGCCAGTGGACCCCCAACATCGGATAACTACCGATGATGCAAAGAGTAAGGGTTTGCTAGGAGAAAGCAGTAGTTCCAAAAATCCTCCTTGACCTGGCATTGTGATTACTCATCGAAGGCAGCAGGAGGGTTGGCGTCAACGTAATGACCGATATCGACAACAGCAAGAAATGAGACGTCAGGAAGAATGGAATCGACATAAAGATCATTGGAGATGTCCGTTTTTCATCCATTGCTGGGAAGAAGGTATTAAATTGCCAACTGTTGAAAATTGCCCTGAGTGTAATGGTTATTACGGAGTCAATCGTTCAGAAAGGAGGTTTCAACGTGGTAATCAGGGTTTGTCTATCAACGAGCCGATCAGAGGCAGAGCATCAGTGCATGATCGGCTGGGGGGCAGACTTAGTGTACATGAGAGGCTTGGTAAACGCGCTGGATATTTTCCAAGGAATCAAGAGGAGCTTGAGGAGATGGCAAACGCAAGAGTTCCCGATGAGGAAATATTCTACAGGGACCCTAATATACGTCGTGTAGAACCAACTAGGACTTGTTATCAGCCGGTTTGGAAAACCAAGTTTCCTCGATGGTGCCCAGAGGGTCTGACAAAGACGTAGAGAAGGAGGATGCAACGTGAGCGTCAGGAGGATTTATACCAAGAGGAAAATTCCTCCAATGAAAGGCCTGGTCATCAGCAGTGGCAGGTAAAACACAAAAATAAGGGTCCATCGGCAGATGTTAATATGGTATTCATGTTGCCGATGGAGTTTCTGGCACTATCTGATAATGAGGAAGAAGTTGTTCTCTCTGATCAAGTAGCTCAGCTAACACTAGATCCAATGATGGCTGTTTTTGAGAAACCTACCGATGATGAGAGACAACATCTTAAGGCTTTATTTGTGAAGGGCAGAGTTGATGGGCAGCCTGTGTCTAAGGTACTTATTGATGGAGGGGCTGCGATTAATATTATGCCTTACGTGATGTATCGGAAACTTGGTAAAGGAGATCAAGACTTGACCAAAACCGATATGATGTTGAAAGATTTTGAAGGCAATGTGTCACCGGCTAAAGGGGCAGTGTGCGTTGAATTAACCATCGGTAGCAAAACCTTGCCAACGACGTTCTTTGTTATCAACGGTAAGGGTGCATATAATCTGCTTCTAGGGAGGGATTGGATTCATGCTAATTGTTGTGTTCCTTCTACAATGCATCAATGCCTCGTACAGTGGATTGGGGATAAGATTGAGGTCGTCCCTGGTGATTCTTCTTATATCATCGCATCGGCAGAATCAGATACTTATGAGCGAACTAAATGCATATCAGGAGAAGCTTGGGAAAAAGAGTTCCTTAGAGTTGCTGATTATGAAATTCCACCGATCCAAGCAGTCGGTTCTGAAGAGGAGTTTTAATGGATAGGTTTGCCGATGATGGAAAATTAGGTCAAGGGTTCACATCGGCAGATGATTTAGTAGAAGTAGATATCGGTGATGGTGATAGGTCGAGACCTACTTTTATTAGTGCTAAGTTAGATTCCAAGTGTAAGCAGCGAATAACAGATTTGTTAAAAGAATATAAAGATTGTTTTGCTTGGGATTATACTGAGATGCCTGGATTAGACCGATCGATAGTTGAACATCGGTTACCTATCAAATCTGGATTTTGGCCACATCAGCAGCCAGCGCGCCGATGCAACCCTAATGTACTTCCTGACATTAAGGCCGAAATAACTAAATTAATTGAAGCAAAGTTTATTCGGCAATGTCGATACGCAGAGTGGATCTCTAATGTGGTTCCTATTTATAAGAAAAATGGAAAACTTCGTGTTTGTATTGATTTCAGGAATCTCAACAAAGCCACACCGATGGATGGCTATCCAATGCCGATTGCTGATTTGTTGATTGATGCTGCGGCTGGACATCAAATTATCAGCTTCATGGATGGTAATGCAGGTTACAATCAAATATTCATGGCTGAGGAAGATATTCCCAAGACTGCTTTCAGATGTCCAGGACATGTGGGGTTGTTCGAGTGGATAGTCATGACGTTTGGTTTGAAAAATGCCGGTGCTACTTATCAAAGGGCTATGAACTTTATTTTTCATGAGTACATCGGCACATTAGTGGAGATCTACATTGATGATGTAGTGATTAAATCTGGAGATATCATAGCACATTTAGCCGATCTGCGAAAGATACTGGAGTGCACAAGGAAGCATGGATTGAAGATGAATCCTAATAAATGTGCATTCGTTGTATCGGTAGGACAATTCTTGGGTTTTATGGTGCATCAGCGGGGCATTGAAATCAGTAGGAAGTCTATTGATGCAATTAACAAGGTGATTGCTCCTGCCAATAAGACTGAATTGCAATCTTTGATCGGTAAGATTAATTTCATTAGAAGATTCATATCTAATCTGTCGGGTAAGATCAAGGCTTTCAGCCCACTACTTAAATTGAAAGCTGATCAGGAATTTGTATGGGGAGTTGAACAGCAATTAGCCCTTGATGAAATTAAGAAATATTTATCAAATCCTCCAGTGCTAGTTCCACCTCAACATGGGAAGCCTTTCAGGTTGTATTTGTCAGCTGATGATACAGTTATCGGTTCAGCTCTTATTCAAGAATTTGAAGGGAAAGAACGTGTTATTTATTATTTGAGCAGAAGATTAGTGGATGCTGAGACGAGGTATTCGGCCATCGAAAAATTATGTCTGTGTTTATACTTTTCTTGTGTCAAATTAAGGCATTATTTGTTATCTGCCGAATGTACGGTCATATGCAAAGACGATGTGGTCAAGTATATGCTGTCGATGCCGATATTAAGTGGTAGAATCGGCAAATGGATTTTAGCATTATCAGAATTTGAACTACGCTACAAATCAACTAAGGCAGTTAAAGGGCAAGTGATGGCTGATTTTGTCACTCAGCATTGTAATACGGTGGACTCTCTGGGGATTGCTCCCTGGACACTTTTCTTCGATGGGTCCACATGTGGTGAAGGAGCAGGTATCGGCATTGTGTTAATTTCACCTCAAGGAAAGAAGTATGAGTTTTCATTGCCGATTGTTGCTACAGCGACAAACAATCAAGCTGAATACCAAGCCTTGATAAAAGGGTTAGAATTGCTAAAGGAGATACGTGCCGATGTTGTTGAAATCTTTGGTGATTCTATGCTAGTTATAAATCAATTGGCTGGAATTTATGAATGCCGAAGTGAAGCTTTGATTTCGTATTATGAAAGGTGTTTGCAATTATTGAAAGGATTTAGAGATTTTCGTCTTGAACATATCTCTTGATTGCATAATGAGGAAGCTAATCGACTAGCTCAGCATGCTTCAGGGTATCAGCCTATTCAGGAAGTGCTAACATCGGCAGTTGATACCGATGACTGGAGGAAGGAGATTGTCGATTATTTAAAGGATCCATATAGAAAGGTTGAGAGACGTATAAGGTTCCAAGCTACCAAATATGTGCTCCTCGATGGTGAATTATATTATCGAACTATAGATGGAGTTTTACTCAGATGTGTTAGCAATGATGAATCGAAAAGCTTGATGGGTGAAATTCATGAAGGAGTATGTGGGGCACATCAATCGGCTTTCAAGATGAAATGGATGATCAGAAGGAATGGGTACTATTGGTCGACTATTCTTGAAGATTGTTTTAAATATTTTAAGGGATGCCAGGGGTGTCAAAAGTTTGGTAATATTCAAAGAGCGCCTGCATCGGCTATGAATCCTATAATCAAACCATGGCCGTTCCGGGGATGGGCTATTGATCTCATTGGTCAGATTTATCCGTCATCGAGTAAAGGACATAAATTTATTCTGGTTGCTACCGATTATTTCACAAAGTGGGTTGAGGCAATTCCTTTAAAAAAGGTGACATCGGTCAATATGATTGATTTTGTGAAAGAGCATATTGTTTACCGATTTGGTATTCCTCAGACTATCACTACCGATCAGGGTACTATGTTTACATCAGGAGAATTTGATGAGTTTGCTGTAGGTATGGGAATTAAAATTTTAAATTCTTCTCCATATTATGCTCAAGCTAATGGTCAAGCTGAGGCTTCTAACAAAGGGATCATCAAACTCATTAAGCGCAAAATTGAAGAAAATCCTAGGAGGTGGCATACAGTATTAAATGAAGCCTTGTGGTCATATCAGATGTCATGCCATGGTGCAACCAAAGTAACGCCTTATCAGTTAGTATATGGACACGATGCAGTATTGCCTTGGGAAATTAAGGTTGGCTCTAGACGAATACGTTCTCAAAATCAGCTGACAGCCGATGATTATAATACTCTTATGAAGGATGAATTGGAAGATGTGGCGGGTCATCGGTTAAGGGCTTTAGTTAGTATCGAAGAAAATAAGAAAAGAGTAGCTAGATGGTATGACAAGAAGGTGAAAGTAAAAGAGTTTGCCGATGGAGATCTGGTCTGGAAATTGATTTTACCGATTGGGACTAAAAGTTCAAAGTTTGGAAAGTGGTCTCCTAATTGGGAAGGTCCATATCGGATAAATCAGTTTGTTCCTGGTAATGCATATATTTTAGAAACCCTCGAAGGGGTTGTGTTTCCCAGAGCGTTAAATGGAAAATATTTAAAGAAATATTACCCTAGTATCTGGATAGATGCATAAAAGTACAAGTGCCGATAACAGTACTATCGGCTAGAATTATGCAAGGATGTCAATGTCTCATAAAGTGCCGATACAATAAATAAGATTACACGTTCAACAAGGATTGGATAGCTAATATCGCACGCAGGCGAATCTGGTCGGCTTCCTCCATTTCTTTGATATCGTCATCGGCAGTACCCTCCACAGGCTTGAGTTTTTTCTTCATGGCTAAAGCCTTGCGAGCTTGGATATCTCTTTCTTGCTGAAGGGCTTTGACGGCATTGGGTAGCTGGCTTTCTTCTTGTTGAGCATGAGTTAAGGCTGCATCGATTTCTTTCAATTCAGCCAATAGAGCTACCTTCCTTGCTGATAGATCCAAGATTTTCTGCTTAAGTGCAGCACCCGAAGTCTGCAAGTTGACGATGCCCTTGTGCTTCTCATCAGCGATTTGTTTCAGTTGTAGCATCTCTTCTTTAAGTTGAGCTTGAGCTGCTCTATCGGCAATGCGCTGAGCAGCCCGTTGATATTGCAGTTGGCGGCTTTCTAAGTGAGCTGCTGGGAAGAGTATTTCTTCAACATCGGCAGGGACCTGGCCACGAATTGTTTTGAAAATTGCCTTTGCGGGGTCCGAGTCATCTACCAGTTGGGCGGTACCTTGCTGTAGCAAGTTCAGGAGGGTTTCCAACTTGGATTTAGTCTCTGCCGATATTGTTCCCAGTGCAAGGGAAGAACTTGTTTCCTCTCCATCGTCGTCAGAAATGTCAATGGCAAAGGAAAATAGGCTGTTCGGGGAATCTTGTTCCTGAGAGAAAGACAAGGAGATCAGTCAGGGGTAAGTATGAGTATTGTAAAATCAGATAGGTTGATTGGTTTACCTGTTTCAAGGCAATTTCCTGTGCTTGACTGGAGGAAGCAACCTGGAGTATGTCATGTGGATCGGCTGAGCTTGCCGATGGGATGTCCTCTGTGACTTCATCGGTGGTGGGCTCTTGAGGTATGATGACCGATGACATTGGGGCAGATGTAGGGATCGGCATAGACCTTTGTCATTTTGGCTGTGCTTCAGTATCTGTTGAAGCTTTGCGCTTTGCTTGGGCATCGGCAACGATTGGCTGGGGGGCATCGACACTTGTTGGTTGTGAAGCTTGGACATCTGGTACGCTTGCCGATGTACCCAATTGTTGCTGCAAAACAAGTGTAAGATATGATATTTAACAGATAAAATGTAAAGTCAAGAAGCTACCTCTGAAGGTTCATCGAAAGAAGTGGTGCTTGATATCGGCGGAATTGCCGATGACGATCCAGTAGCAGCTCTTACCCCCTGATGATTAAGGTTAATACCGTTTGTGATTGGCATAAGTGAAAATAAACAAGGTTGTTACCTTAAAGGCTTTGACCAAGGTTGTAGCAGCGGCCGATGGAGTAGCCTTGGATGTAGCCAATTTGGACTTAGAAGTGATGGTCTTGGTACGAATCTTCTGGTGGGTCAAAGCGGCTAAGGTGGGAGCGTTGTAGCCGATCGGCGATGTTGGGGAAACAGGCCGGAGATTGAAGGGTTTCCCACTTTTACTCACCGATGGTGCTGGGTTGTTAACCTGTTACAAGAGAGTCAGTTACTGATATATGAAGGGAAAAGCAGAAGGGAGTTAAAGGAAACTTACCGCGTCGTCAGGGATGGCATATTCAGGGTCGATCATGTGCCGATATGTGTGAACAGAAGTTGCGAACAGTTGTTCTTTCCACTCTCGCCACCATTGCTTATATGACTCGGTGATGAAAGATATTGGTGTCCAGGTGGATATATCAACATCTGTAGTATCGGCATCGGGGGAGAGTTGTACTACCTTGTTCCAGTCTGTTCCGCAGGTGATTGTTTCCCTGGGTTTGATCACATCGGCAAAGCAGAGTTTGATTGGCAATTGCCCAAAAGCCAATTGGCGGGATACTGCCGATGGGTTGTAAAATTCATATGTAATGTTGGTGTTTTTCCCGCTGCCGAATGTGTTTACTGGAATCGCCCTGGGAGTGATGATAGCCATCATGAGCTCATTATCTTGATTCAGAGTGTCATCGGCAAAGTTGAAAAGAAGGGGGAATCTGTTTTCTTCGTCAATATAAGGCACCTAGGCCCTATGATCACGAGAAAGACCATTGTAGAAGCTTTGAAAGAATCTGCCGATTTGGTCTTCGTTGGCTTCTGTTCCAGGAAGGACAATTATGGCTTCACCAAAATTGAGGGGTGAGCGTGTTGCCGATTCATCATTCCCAAGCACGTAGTCTTCAGCAATTTCTCGTGGGAATTGTTGAGCAAAAAAGTCCCATTGCAAACGTTTGTGCATATGGGCATTCAGCCACATGTTGATAAACCACCACGGGCCTCCCAGGTTGCCGATAGGTTCGCCAAGCAAAAGTCTTTGAGACACTTGATGAAGAAGATGATAAGTGGAGCTCAGAAGGTATCGGCCAAGAGGAAACCTTACGCCATTAGCCAAAAGTTCAGCTGCAGGGAGGAAGGCGTTGGTTGGTCCTACTGATCGACCACAGAAGATAAATTTTTCTAACCACATATTCAGGAATGTGGCATGTTCCCTCTGGCTAAGTGTCCCGGTTTTCTGGTATTCTTGAATATATCCTGTCCAACCGCCGATGTTGCGGGTATTCACCCTATATTCAGACTTTCTACCATAGATGGAGCCTTCATCGGCAGTTGAGATGTCCAAGCCAGTAAGCATGTGGACATCGGCAAGGGTAGGAGTAGCTGGGCCATGTCCAAACATAAAAGTATTGGTCGTGTCTGACCAGAAATAAGCAGCTGCAATTATCATTGATTCATTTTTCTGCATATCGGCAATAGAGAGCCTGATGCATTGGTCTAATCTTCGTTCTGCCCAGTATACTTGCATCGATCTATTAACCCTCAAGTACCAATCTTTCCACCCTTTGGTGGTTTTGGGCCAAGATCGGAATGTGTCTTTCCACAAATTCAAAGAGAAATTTTGGGCTCTAAAGGGGATTCTGTTAACCTCTGCATTGATCAGATCGGTTGGATCTGGGTTGCCCATTGGTCCAAGGCATTGGACGTGCGGCTGATCGGTTGGGATAACTAATTTGTTGCGCAGTTCCTAAGGTTATGAAATCCAGAAGACAGAAGAAAGGAAGAATCACCAACTGAATGAATTTGCAAAAAGATCAAAGTAAAAGGTAATGGAAGTGGAGCGAACCGCGGGGACGTCGAAGTTGATGGCCATTGTCTTGAGGAAGGTGGAGGTACGAGCCGGAAACTTGAAGTTAGCGCCGGGGAAGGGTTCTTGTTGGTTGAGGTCGCGCGGTTGTTCGTCGGAGTCGCCGCCGGAGAGAGAGAATGCCAAGGATTGGAGGCTGAAGATAGAAAATGAGGGTTCCGGAGAAATCTATTTATAAGCCGCCCAGAATAAGGGTATTTTGGACTTATCTCTATGTCGCGCGCATATAGGTCAAGGCGGTTCAGAGGGATATGGTAACTGTTCGCGCGATAATCAGGGGATTGTACAGATGACTTGATAACAAGTAATCATGACTTAGAAGGGATATCGATACATGATATTTTAATTCTGAAAATGGCAGCATTATCATGTTAAGATCTTGCCGATGGGTTATTGTTTCGGTATCTTAACCATAATCAAGGCAAGAGTGGTTGGCGATTGTGCGATATTTACTGAAGTGCGTGAATCAAGATTAGATTTGATTGGATTTGATAACAAATCAAGTTTTGGCTTGGAGAATGAGTTACGGTAATCGGGCAAAGGCAAGCGTTATCTGGAGTAAATTTCGGAGCATTAATGGTTTTATACTCCGAAATTGGGGGGCATGTGTTGGCACCGTTTTTTGCACGTGTCAAAATAATCGGAGTGGACTAATCGGCAAGGGGAAAGTTATTGAATAATTTGATAGCCGATGAAAGATGGTTTGTAAAGATGGTTGCCGATAGCTGGTGATGGTCGATGGAAAGGTTGATTTGGACTCGGGCGTTGCCGATGAGGTTGGAGGTGTTATTGTCGATGCCGATGAAGGGAGGCTTGAGGACTGCTGCCGATGAAACATGGAGTATGCCGATGAAGGGAGGCTTGAAGACTACTGCCGATGAAACAGGGAGTATGCCGATGAAGGAAGACTTGAAGACTACTGCCGATGAAATAGGGAGTATGCCGATGGGAAGGAGGACGGTGAGATTTCCATCGTAATTGAGGCGGACAGAGAAATAGATAGGAGTTGATTTCCTTTTCTGTATTTGTTAGGTTATGATTCATGTAAGAGTCACGTGTTTCCTTAGATATGGGATTGGTGTCCTAGTTGTGTTTGGTTGTGTCTCTTTAGATCAGGGTATAAATATGGAGTAAGGGGCAATGTAATAGAAATATCAATCAACATCAAAACCAATTTTTACTCCTATTTGCATCTACTTACTTTTCGGCGACTTCGTCAATTTGCATATTTTTCCTTTTTTACGAGTTCTCATTGATTCGGCGAGCTGCATCGTTTCAGTGCGACCTTCGGCGATTCTCGAGTTCCGCGTGAGCACCTCTTGGTCGTGACTTCCGGGCGTATCGCTGTTGTCAGGACCAAAGTGTTCGTATCTTCATCCTTGTCGATTAGCAGGTCAAATCGACTGGCACGCTTTGGATATCGATTCGGGTATTAGCCCTTTGTGTTTGCAGATCACTTTTGCATCAACACAAACTCACAATAGTGGAGATGTTAACACTGGACAATTTGACATGGCGGCAGGTAGCCTGGAGACAGGAAGAAAGTGAGATGGTGGCTTGCGTGCTTCATGTAGCTAGGGAAGATGTCAAGGGGGAAAAAAATCTGTCGTTATCATTTGCTTTATTTGTTGGCAGCAAGGCCACCACCAATCAGATAATATATAGCTGTTGGCAGTAACACAATTTTTGGACAATTAAACAGGTCAGTAATTGCAGGCTGTCACCGTGTGAACAGCTTAAATTCAATGGAAACTTGGCGAGGTTTTGCGTATAGCGTTTAGCAGAATTACTGTCAATCCGCGTCGAAGTCGTACTTAACACTAAATATACATCTCATTTTCGACCGGCCTGGCCGGACATTACAGAAAGAAACAAACAGAAGCCTCTCGCCGCTGTTACCCATCATATCTTTCCTCGAGTGTTTGATTCGCTTGCGATCGAGGACGAGGACGGGCATGCATGGCGACGACGGCAGCAGCCACCGGCACGGTGGTGCTGGTAGACGCGGCGCTGGCTCCGTACGAGCACCCTGACCTCCGGTGGCTGGTCCGGAAGCACGTCCTCGCCGTGCTCCAGGACTTCCCCACCCTGTCGCCGTCCGTCGACACCTACACCAGCGACAGCGGCGCGTCCACCGTGCTGCTCAACGCGCGGGGCCTCCTCACCGTCTCCTCCGCCCTGCCGCCGGTGCTCCTCACGCTATTGCTTCCCCGGGAGTACCCGTACCTGCCGCCGCTCGCCTACGTCTTCCCCGCCACGCCGTCGTCGGCTTCGCTCTCGCTCGCCCGCGACCACCCCTTCGTCGACCACCGCACCGGCCGCGTCCGCCGCACGCTGCCCTACCTCGAGGACTGGGCCGTGCCGCGCTCCAGCCTCGCCGGCCTCGTGCGGAGCCTTGTCGGGGCCCTGAGGATGTGCCACCCGCTGACATCCCGCTTCGGCTCCGTCGTCGTCCACGCCACGACCACGACGCCGGTGGAGGAGGAGGAGCAGGAGCGCATGCGCACGGCGCTGCTCGACGAGCTTGTGTCGAGGCTGGGCAGGGACACGGCCGCCTTCCGCGGCCACGTGGACGAGGACATACACGCCATGTCCTCCATTCAAGGCAGCCTCCGAGCGCGGGCCGACGCCATGGACCGCGCAGTCCGCGACCTCGAAGACGAGAGGATGCGGCTGGAGCGCGCCGTGACGGCCAGCCTTAGCCACCGCGCCAAGCTGCTGGCCTGGCTGCACAAGACAAGCAGCCGCGTGCCCGACGCGGGAGCGGCACCTCTGACACCGCACGCGGCGGCGGGTGACGCGCCGCGGTGGCTCGAGAGCAAGGCGTCGGAGCTCGCCGTGGACGACACCGTGGGCGCCCTTGGCCACGCCCTGGAGGACGGCGAGCTCATCAGCTTCCAGGAGTACATCAAGCGTGTCAAGGTGCTTGCTCGGGAGCAATTTTTCCATTGCCATGCAGCAGCCACCTCCATGAGCAAGGTCACCAAATAATCGATTGCATTAGTTAAGATTTTCTCGAGGAAATGTTCTGCTAGTTAGTATCGTTCTTCACTTCATTGATTGTTTGTTAGAGACTGTATATTCAACAGATATGGCCACGCGCGTTTCCGCGGTATTTCTTATTTGGTGGTTCGTCCCGTGTTTACCTTGTGTTCGATCAGTGATTTCAATTTTCCTTGGGACAGCTACAGCTGATGAATTCTGAGCTCTCTGTAACAAGGAAACTTAACTCTGAAATAGTCCGATACGCATCCTTCATCACTGTACAAATTGTCAATCCAATTGATGAATTCAGCAGCGCCGTGAAAATCTGCTACAGATGTCAGCGCCGTGAAACTCTAAAAGGTGTACGATTGGTACTACAAACTTGCTACTAGTGATTGTGAGTTCTCTTCTCCAGCACGTTGATCCGCTTATTCTCAACTAATTAACAGAACGCAGCGAAGGAACGTGAACACTAGTTGTCTTGTTGTGCATGCAGTTAGCTGATCAGGGGTAGAATTTTGAGATTTCGGGGCCGTTGGGTTCTCTTGATTCTCCTCACCTCACTTTCCATAGCTAAGAAATGAAAAGCGATAGCCGTTTGGTTGAGAGACTTGCTTGTCTAGAATTACATGATGATAAGGAAATATCTTGTTGCTATGGGAGAGCCAATTTGGCTAGCTCTAAGTGCCAAGGTAAGGCTGGCCTGGCCAAAAAGGCATGGCTATCCTTGTCTCAAAACCAAATAGGCCCATTGGCCGGCCTACTAGGTAGGCAAATAAGTGTGATATCTTGTGGTGGTCTGACTCGCGCCAACAAAAGTCGCTACCTTGCTTGCGGGCATATACATCGATAAGGACCGAATGGCCCAAGGAGGAGATGAATTGAAGCTTCAAAAATTATCAACAATCTTATCCTATAAAAAATCTAAACACCCCTTGACACCTAAGTTTTTCTATAAAAGTAATCTAAGAAGTCCTTACGACCATCACACAAATCATGTACTTTAGCAAAGGCTCACACTAAGAGTAAGCTACTTAATTTGTAAGAATGAAATTAAACCTATGTTAAGCAAACTAACAAGCAAATCCTAGTTGTCACTTAAGAAACTTGCAACCAATCAAGCTACAAGAGCATCTCCAACATATTACTTATCCTGCATCTCCTAGAAATCTATATAGGTGATCTCCTATGACTAGTAATGTAGATTTTCTTCTTCTCTCCCAACAGATTACCAATAACTTTAAAGTGAATAGGGGAGAGGGGATGGATGTCTTACATTTGAGGGAGGGAGGGAGGGGGTAGACTTTAAGTAAGTACTTAAAACTTTTAGTATCTGTCGGTGTCTGATGACCGGCAACCTTGCTGCGGGGTTACCCAGAAGTGAGGATTGGTTAAGCTTCTGAACTCAACTTTTAACGCGAGACAAGGATTTATACAGGTTCAGGCTGCTGAATAGCATAATACCCTATGTCCTATGTGGTGTGTTGCCTTGCATTGGATTGCTTCGTATGATATGTTACAAGGGAGTGCTCATTGTTGACGGTAGTTAACAACCATTATAAACCATCAATAAAACATATATAAGGGCACAATTGAGATCACCAACAAAGGTTTAGGGGTTTAAACTAATAAATTCCACAAGTTTTGGTGAATCTCTGTTTCCAGCAGAGTTTAATTAGAAAACCGCCAAGGAGGACCTAATCGTTAAAGGAAAATATGGAGTTCCATCGCGGTACCTACATGGGAAGACTCTAGAAGGCTCCAGAAGCCACATCAACAAAGCAGAGGGCCACCACCTGACAGGTGGGGCCACCCGCCCCCTGTGGGCCCCACCTATCAGCCTTGTTGCTATGTCAGTTTTCCACCGCCTTTGAGGATGCATCTAAGCCATTGCTTAAGTCGGTTTAATCCAAGGGCTCACGTTGGACCCTCAGGGCTATATAATCTAGCCCCTACCTTTCCCCTAGGCATAACCCTAGTCATCAAGTCATTTGAGAAGATAGAAACCCTAATCATCCTCAGAGCTCCAACATATTCTAGGCATAGCTAGTTAGGCTAGGTCTAGAGGGAGGCAAGCAGGCTTCGCTTGGATTCCCGATCGTGTCAAGAGCGTGGTTCGATATAATCTTTGTACCCCCTCTCTTTTGTATCTCCATTATTTTTATATGCTTGCTACAATAGTTATGACAATATTATTATTCATCTTATTCATGTTTTTCGTTATAATGTTCATCGTCTACTTTGATTATATGCTTAGTATAGTTGGAATATCATCGTATGCATGCATAAGTTTGTATAGCGCTCACTCTAGGGTACCATGGGTGGGTGGTCGACATTGTGTAAGCGTGGTGCTTATATATTGTTTACCTACGAATACACCCTATATTATGGGTCATGTGGTAGATCGTGGACGTGACACTCCCGTTGAGTCCTTTGTAGTCCACTCCCCGATGTAGGTAGCATGTAGGATCTAATTACGAAGGAAGATAAGCTCTGTTCTTACTCTTCTCTAATAATATCCCTTATATGTAGATATGAAGATGATCTTAGTCATGATTACTAGGTGTAATTGCACTAATCAATGTATGCTTTGACTTGTAATTAAGAATGACTTAGGAATTATTCCTCTAATATTCTACCTGACCATGCTATTGCCATAGAAAGGAGTACTTTGAGTGATTTATCATTGATCAATACTTATTATATATATCTCTTATCCTATGACTTACCCTTGTTATGAGTAGAGTATTTGTTAAGGTTTACTTCTCCTTCAATAGTATAAGTTATCAATACATGTCCATGCTAGACCTTTTTCTGTGGTAAAAATATAAATAACGATACCTGGAATACTCTCGGGTGAAGTGCTACAATGGTATATTATCTGTGCGCTTGCAGATCTTTTTTCATTCATATCTATATATTCTTTCTAGTCACATAAGATGATAAAGAACTACTTAGTATCATTCCAGTAGTGATGCTAGGAAGCACCAACAAACATCTCTGGCATCATCACTAGGGATGACAACCAAGTAAAGTAATGTTAGGAGATGTAGGTAATTAATAGGTGGCTATTAAAACAAGTGACAAGTTAATAAATACTAACAAGCATTTCTGACGCCATTGCCAGGGAAGGTAGCTAGGCAAAAGAAGTATTGATAAGCTTATACTTATTGATGTGATCGAGATAACCATTAACCTCTGCTCAAGCAGAGTTACCATTGTTCTATCTACATTTTATATCTTATGTAGAGTAATGTATGACCAGTTTTGATCTTCCGACGAACTACATTGAAGATCCAGAAGCATTAATCAGGAGAACTAAAGCTAAACTCAAGAAAGTCTTAGCTTTAGATTCGAAAGACAACCAGACAAGGCGAAGCTTAACACCAGAATTTGAAGCCATGGCTAATAGGAGTCTCCACGAATTTTCTGCTCCAACCACTACCAACATCCGTACTGGACCTAATGTCAATGTTGGAGACAATGGATTTGAGCTCAAGCCATCTCTCATCATTATGGTGCAAGCACTGTTCGCCTAAACGGCCGTTTAGCCCGTTTAAACACCGTGTAAACGCTACACGGTGGTGTGCCGTTTCCATTTAATCACCCGTTTACCCCGTTTAATTGGCCGTTTAGCCCGTTTAATGGGACGTTTTGCCCGAATAATGGCTAAACGGTAGGTGACCGACTGTTTACCGTTTAGCGTTTAGGAAAACACTGGGTGCAAGTGAGCCAATTTTGTGGAAAGGCACATGAAGATGCGAGTGCACATCTCCAATACTTTCTAGAGATCTATAGCACTTTCACCATCAAGGGAGTAACCAAGGATGCCATACTACTTTGCCTCTTTCCATTTTCACTTTTGGAGAAGGCGAAGCGGTGGTTCTACACCAACAAAGATAGAAATACTACACGGGATAACTACTCCACTGCCTTCCTAGCAAAGTTTTTTCCCACGAACAAGACCAATGCTCTACGTGGGAGAATTTCAAGTTTTTAGCAACAATATGATGAATCTGTCCTTGAGGCATGGGAACGCTTTCAAGACTATATATCAGAATGTCCTCATCATGGGATGGAGAATTGGCTACTTATCTAGACGTTCTATCCATGGGTTAACCAATAGTACCCATGAGACCATGGATGCTGCTGCTGGAGGTGCATTCTTGTCACTTACACTTCTAGCTATGACCACTCTTGTGGAGAAGATGGCCTCCAACTAAGGCTAAAATGAAGAACGTGTTTAGACTCGCAAGAGAGGTGGAGGTATGCATCAACTCAAGGAGGTAGACATGCTATCTGCCAAGATGGACCTACTGATGAAGAAGCTCGAAGAATGAGCTAATAAAAAGCAAGAAGTCATGCACATTCATGATTCCCACATGACATGTGAAGTATGTGGCAACACTGGGCATTCAGGGAACAACTGTCTTAAAACCCAAGGGGATGTGAACTTTGTCAACAACAACAACAACTACTATCGTCCTCAATAGAATCAAGGATGGAACCAGCAATAGAGGCCAAACTACCAAGGTAACTACCAAGGTAACTATATTTATTGAGATGGTCCTGTGCGTGCCCGACTCATTTTGCTGAGATGGTCCTATGCGTGCCTGACTACTTTTTCCAAGATGGTCCTGTGCATGCCTGACTCCTTTTGCCGAGATGGTCCTGTGCGTGACCGACTCCTTTTGCCATCGATGTCTTTTCCTCTTCCCATATCCCTCCTGATGCTATAGTAACTCAAGATGGTCCTGTGCGTGCTCGACTCCTTTTGCCGAGATGGCCCTGTGCATGACTGACTCCTTTTGCCGTCGGTGTCTTTTCCTCTTCCCATATCCCTCCCGATGCCGCCACTCCCTGTTCAGGCACAAGAAAAGAAAAAGGGAGAAAGACGAGAATTAGGGCTCGTCGCTGCCACCGGCGTCGTCACTCATTGTGCAGTTCTTCCCTAAACCTAGTTCGACATTGTCTCCTCTCTTGGTTTTGCCCTCGATTTCTTGTTCCCTCACTGTCCGTGATGGTTACCCTATGATGCGATGTAGATCGGAACGATGATCCGGTCTTAGCGGCTATCGGCATGAAAATGTGCCAATCATGTCGGGCACACGAGTAAGCCGGAAGGGTCTGCTCGATGGAGCTAGAGATCCGCCTGGCTTCAACGTAGGGATGATCGATCCTGCGTACTCCTCCCAGGACGTGCCAGTCAATTTGACCCTGCAATTGACAAGGAGAGAAAGTTTATCAGTAATTTAAGGTGGAACATGCCGGTCTGTGCCCAGACAGTTCCAAGTGTGCCGCTTCGGGAGCAGCCAGACGTGAAAAGCGACTGAATAGCCTATCCGCACAGAAATCGGCTATTACGGACTGTAAAGCTCGTGGGTAGCGATATTGACAAGTACAATACTCATAGATGTAAATAAGATCATCAGCTAGATAGATGCTGCCAGTGTAAAGCATCGAGTCGATGAATCTAATCAGAAAAAGATATAGCATATGAACGAATCGACTGTCTGATATGAATGGATCTACAAATGCTCTGAATCTAATCTGTTACCACCAACAGTGAGGTTCGACCAGATCGATGGCAGCTATGATGATAGTAATAAACTAGAACCAAAGAATCCGCAAACACATCCATACTTCGATAGGCTTTCCAAAAGACATGCTATATGTGAAGGCTCGGATGAATCGGCTAAAATAGCCAATTCAGGTGAAAAGGACTACAACGTGTGAACAATCGACTATTTCACATGAATAAACCTATGGGCTCCTCAGACTCAACCTGCTATCTCTAACAGTGGGGTTCGACCAAATTGATGCAGCCATGAAAAAGACAATGAATCAAACCCTTAAAGCACATAGATCTATTCACGATTAACAACATCATGGACGCACACCGTAGGCGTTAACGCATAGACGATCGGCTATTTAGCCGATGCAGGCATAGCAAACAGCTAAGATCACGCTTAACCAGTAACAAATCTACTAACTAGCATCCTCCAATCTACAATGCCATCAATGGGGATCGACCGGATCGTTACAACCATAATGGTGAACTATAAACCAGATTCAACTAGCCAGCAAACCTCTTTAAGATTATTCATGCCTTGACCACATACTATACACGATGAAGATCGAAGTAAAAACAACCGATGAAGCATAATCCATCGCTCAGAGTAAGAAAACATCGTGTTGTAGTAAAGCGAATGACGGACCAAAAGAATATAAGGCCGATCTAATTTGATCTCAACCGAGCGAATTGATGTTGCTATAAACTAATAACAATGAAAAACATCAGCAAGATCGGTAACTTAATGAATCTATTCGAGGGACGCCACCCTTAGATAGAGCCAATAACTTGACCTTAATCTAGTTCGAGCAATGGAGGTCGACCGGATCAATGCAGCCGTACTTGAACTAGACAAGAGTCGATAACTAGCTTATACCAGAGTCACAGTGGAGGTTGACCAGATCGATGTAGCTGTATGAATAGAAGTATAAGCCATGATGGTACTTACAGACAAGCCGGAGGTCGGCCAGACCGATGCAGCCCTGCTCGGTGAAGAACTCATCGAGATCTACTCTACTCCTACTCCTAAGGGGTGGCCGGAGCTGAAAAAGTAAGTAACTTGTATTTGATTGATTGTGTGTCCTTTACAACAGCCAGGGTCCAATATTTATACCCGGAGCCTAAACATGAATCCTACTCGAGTATGACTCATTACAATCTTTGGTATAAAAGAAAACATTCCTATCTTAAGATAGCTTGGACCCTAATCTTTCCATTTTTGTAGAGTCCAATATGTATTTCCCGATGCCAACCGTACCTTATCATCATTATCTGCTGACGTTATTTGAAGAGAGCCGATTCTAGTGTTACATCCGAATCAGCTGATATCGATCCTTATGCAATCGATTCCTTTGATCAGCACGATTCTGAAACCTTCGAGTCCCACGTTTCTCCTTCCCAAATTTTGGTGTAAACACATGCCCCCCAATTTTGGGATAAAAGTGATTTTATTCCAAAATTCTTATTTATCTGTTTACCACGCCATAACCGTTCGATTCAGAGATATACGCATGACTCCTGACTTCCTAGCCTGAGTTTTATATAATATCCCAATAGTATCTCTTCAAACTCACTCGGCCTATTTGCTTTTCCTTTCTTCCTTGAGCAAATCTTAACATCCGACGCCGTCATCGCCGAGGCCTCAAACCCTAGCAAATCCTCTGTTCTATCAAGCCATCATTCAAGTGATCTTCATTAGACTCAAATCTACTTCAGCTTCAATGGCAACCAATGACCATGTCCCTGAGGTATGTTTCCAAGTTTCCATTCTCCAAGTACCAGCCGCTACCCTATACATTTTTCTTCTCAAATTTATTTCATCCGATTTCTAGGAAATGAGGAACGGAATCTTGATTCCATCATCTGTTGCTTCCAATGTCTATTTTCTTAGGCCTATGGGTGACCCTGATCCATCTAATTTCATCCGTCAAGAAACCAACCAAATCCCCTTCAAACAGTCTATAGTGGATTCGTCCTCCTGGAATATCAAAACCCCCTTCAGAAACTGGCCTAAAATGCCTAAGGGATAGAGAGATTGGTTTCGCAGGGTATCCAAAAAAGGCTAGGGATTAGGAGGTTTATGATTTGAATCAATGTTTGACACTCTCACTATCCAGGATGGAGAGGAATGATTCACTCTTGATTTCCGCATCTTATTTCTGGTCCAATGCCCTGAACGCCTTTATTTTTTGTCACAGTCCAATGACCATCACTTTGGCCGATGTTTACATGTTGACTGGCCTTAGAATTACTAGATCAATGCAACCTTATGAATACTTGAGTGCTGGTTCCAAGAAATTTGCCAAGATATCATACTACATAGGATAGGCAAGTTACATTCTGAACCATATTGGAGATGAATCAACCATTAGTGAAAAGGAATACATGGCCTTTCTGAACATGTGGTTAGAAAGATTCATCTTCTGTGGGTCATCTTGTGTTCTGACTTACAATCATAAACTTATGGCAGAGCATCTAGCAATAGGCAAGGACATCTCTCTTGGAAAGTATTTGCTAGGAGCTGCTTATCATCTGATGTACCAAGTAGCTGCCCAATTACTGAAGAATGAACCAGTGCACACTATCAGTGGCCCTTGGTGGTTGATACAACTGTGGCTCAACCTATACATGTACAAGATTGTACGGCCTGATCTCAGAAGCTTGAGTTTTCCTTCCTCCAACTTTGATGAGGAATATAGAGGCGAAGAAGGAAGAACCCGTCAGTGCATGAGCTATGGTGAGGCTGCATCGGCCATAACAATTGATGTCAATATTGGCCATCTCTTCAAAAAGTTTTATAGAGGGTTTGATGCAAACATCCTGACTTGGCTACCATATGATAAGGATGAGAACAATGAGCTGATCTTCGCATTCAAATTTCGATTCGAATCAGGCTGTTCAGACGAGACGGTGGCTGCAATCTTTAACTCCTTCATCAAGCCCTGCATTCTTCCAGCCGAATTTCATCATGGTCGTGGCAAAATGGCTATAGGCTCCTTTGCTTCGAGCAACCTTCCAACTTATGAGTTTTACAATCCATCTTTCGCAGCTCGTCAGTTTGGTTTTGGTCAACTCCCCCCTCAATTGTTCTTCAAAAACACATTGAAGCCAAGAGAAGATATCAGTGAGGTGATGGAAGCCTCTAGAGTTTTTCAATTGGGATCAGATCTTCCTTCACTTTGTGTGCACGACTGGACCAGAGTCGACTTCTCTTCCATTCTCTTTGACTCCTGGTGGCAAGAATGGCACTCCCATCTTTTCTGTGGGTTTGTCAACCCTTTGTGCATAGCGCTGGATGGGGAATTTGCTTCTAACAGTGAGGTAACTTTCATTCCCTTTTCAGAGACATTACTTGATGAATTCCCTTGCCAACTGTTCTAATCGGCCCTTTTAGGACACTAAATTTGATCCTCCAAGCTTGGATAGGAAAAGACATCCTATAGATTATCAGCCACCATGCCTAGTTTTAAGAATAGGATCAACCGCACCTTCTTTGAAGAAATTGATGAAAACCCATGCTGCCCCCATGATTGTGATGTATCAATCTTCAAAGCATAAGGCGGTCCAAGGGGCAACCCAAAAGGCTGTTACTAGGAAAAGACTTTGTAGAACGAGACCATCAGCTACTCAGGTAAACAATCCATATTCTTCTCAAACTAATGTTCAACTTCTGATCCCCTTTTTCACAGTTATCAACCGTTGCATCCCAATCGGTTCTGGGTGCAGAGCTGTTGTCCCAGGCGTTCGTTTCGGCATCAACTAAACCTTCATCAGCTGATCCCTGAGAAGAGCCGATTTTGGTTGAAACAACAGATGCTTTCAAATTGGCAGAAGATGTGAGCCCTTCTATCTTATCTTTGATGCTGCCATAGTGTTTTCTCAAAAATTCATGATTCTACTCAACTTTTATTCTTCATCTGACTTCTTACCATGACAGACACTTCCTGAGGAAACACCGGTGTAAGAGCATGAATCTGACAGTCTCCTTATTGAAAATGATCCTGCTGTTACTGATATTCAAACTGTCGATTCCCCAATACTTCCTGAGGAAACACCGGTGTAAGAGCATGAATCTGACAGTCTCCTTATTGAAAATGATCCTGCTATTACTGATATTCAAATTGTTGATTCCCCAATCCAGCACACAACTGATGGTAGGAAAGTCACATGCTCAATTTATTTCTCTGTAACAAACATGAACTAAAAATTTTCTCTTATGTTTGTAGATGTTGATGTTGAGAGTTCAGAGCCGATTCAACCAGATATTACTGGTGCATCATCAGCTGTTCCTCCTCTTTAGACAGAGGCTACTATAGAAAAGGTATTGTATCCTCTTCACCATCCATTTTGTTATAAACTGGTTCAAACCTCCTAACCAAGATTTTCTTATACACAGACACTCAATCTTCTAGCCCTGAGCTATTCTTTCAATCTTGAGGAGTATCTTGATGAAGATGAAATCAGCTCATCAGCCACCTCCTCTAAGGAAGCTTTGTCAGAAGAGACAAAAAATTAGCTAAGAGATATATTACCAATGTTTGAGAAGAATATAGCCGATTTGGTCCAAGATACTGATTCAATGTAGAGAGTCTTCTTGGCTATTAAGAGTGATCCATCCTCAGTTCTCTCTAGAGTCTTGTCACCTTTATCTAGTTTTGAAGATCAGGCCCTGACGGTGAAAAAGGCTCAGAGGAATCTATCTGACCGTGAAACTTTATTAGCCAAGGGGAACTCCAATAGGCAAGAGGCCAAAGAGCTGACACAACTAATTGATCATTTGAAGAACTCCTCCCTCAGGATCGACCTAGAGTTGTCTCAACTAGAAATCAAGCGTGCAGAACTTGAGAAGGAGCTAGAAAATGTGAAGGCTACCATTGATCATCATAAGTCTACTCTAGCTCAAATACCCGATTGTGGGGGTATGGCCCCGGTATCCACAAGACAAGATATAGGCGCACCATCAGAGGTGGCTCAGCCCATAAGATCAAGGCGTGCACGACGCTGCTTGGCGTGCACCGTAAGATATTGTATAGTACCAAATAGGCTACTTTCCTTGTAACCCTACCCCTCCAGAGTATATAAGGAGAGGCAGAGGTCCCCTAGTGGACATGATCGATACATCTCAATGCAATACATCAGAACATAGGATGTAGGTATTATGTCATACTGACGGCCGAACCTGTCTAAATCTTGTGTCTTGGTGCTTATATTACCATCTCGCTCCTAATCTCGCTCACCTCTACGACAAATCTACCATCGTGGGATACCCCTCGATGGACTGCCGAGCATCTTTTGTCGACACCGATGCCAATAAACAAAAGAAATAGGAACTACTGGCCAAAGTTAGAGAAGGCAGAGCCATCCGAAGTAGCCTCGAGAATATTCCTAGATCAGCCAAGAGGAGAAGCAACAAATCGCAGAAGTTGATGCTATCCGGCTAGAAGTGTTGAAAGCAATCTAGGATGTTCTAGACTTGTAATTCGTGTATCATATATCTTGTGTAGAATCAATGGTAACCATACTTTCTATCGCCTTATTGTATTTCTTGTCTTCGGCTAAAGGGTCGATTTGAAAATAGCCGATTCTAGACTTCCAATCTTAATCCAATCAAGTCTGAAAACAAGGCCTTTATTAAGAGAACCCCTCAATCTTCTATCCTTAGTCACTCAGTGCCATATTCTCTTCAGTATTAGTGAGGTGGCGGTTCGCCTTCTATTAATTGCGGTTGCCTTTTGCATGTCCCGAGGCGTCCACCTCTTCGCTCCGTGGCTTCAAATACCAGCCGAGGGCTCTAGCCTTGAACACATCTACACTTGCAACTGCTCCTTTTCCTTTGCACCTCTTCGCCCTCGCAAAACTCTGTAGTGGCCTTCCTCCCTTCTTGTAGATCTAATCAACTTCATGGTCGGCGAGGATGACCATGGCAAGCGTGCGGTGGAGGAGAACATGCCGGTGAACTAGCGCCTCCGACGCAAGAGGTGAGATTGACATCTTCTATTCATGATGATGGACTGTTCTGACTCATTTATAAGTTCATTGTGAATGACAATCTTCATCCTCTTCCCAGGGTCAGCGAGCCCTCTGATGCTACATCTTCTACGCCGGCCTTGTTGTTGGATTCTTTTGACTCCTACGATGGCGCTGACGCCCGGCATTTCCTTCGAGAGTGGAGGGTGGCCCAAGACCATTATTCTGAGGTGACTCTGGAAAACGACCAGCTTGAGATCCATCTCGGGGTCTCCTAAGATGCCCTTCATGCTGCCAAAGAGGAGGCCAGTGCTGTTCGGGCATGGCTAGCCGAGTTCAATGCCATGGTGGCGGGTAAGAAGAATTCTAGGAATGCCTTTATTCTAAATTCCATTGCCTTCATTGATAGCTCTCCTATTTCTGTGATCGCCAGCCCTGATGGTGTAGTTGGAGTCCCTTCAACTGGCGACAAATGTGGTCATGGATGCCATCAATGCTCAGGGCCCCCTTATCAATGCCCATCTCCATGACGTCCCGGCCCACGTCCAGGAGATCGCTCTCCACGGTGTCTGTCACGGTGCATCAATGGCATTGGCCATGGTGCAAGTCCAAATTGAGTACGAACTCCACTCCATGGAGACTGGCTTCCTGATGGGCGACGACCTCGAGGAGCATGAAGATTTGATCAAAGAATTCATCGACGCGGCTGAGGCCATTGTGGACATCACATCTGCTCAGGATGTGGTGAACAAGGTCTTTGATTAGTTTGTACTTAGGGTGAACTAATGAACAAAATCTCTTGCTCTTCCATGACTGTGTCTCAGTGCAATGCCCTTGTATATGTCATGACTGTCTTTGTTTTTGCTTTTGCTCTATAGGTGATACATATCATATCGGCTCTTACATCTTTGAGTTTATTTTGAACTAAAGGCAATACCTTTCTAGTACCGGCTATTAGAGCTGATGACTAAATGAATCGGCTGTCAAGTGTTGATCAAACGCTAGGATAATATCCCTTTAAATATTTTTTATCGATCGCTATTGATAGGTTGCACCAGAACTTTTTAGACCAAAGGTTAAACGATCGATTGATCCAGGCTAAGCATCTCATTAAGCAAAACAAAACATCCTTTAATAGATCTATCAACTTTGAATTACACTTAGGGTTTGACTTAGCGCTCACATATGTCGGCCCAAGCCTATTTCTAGGACCAATGCTTATTTTTCTTTAATCCAATGGCCGACATGAAGCCATGACTATTCACTAAAACAAACTCTTAGAGCCGATTGCTTGGATCTGTTGCTAGCCTTCGTCACTGATCTTAATGAAGCCTCCTTCCCATAGCTTGCTAGAAAAACACTCAAAGTCTTCTAGCTCCCAATAAACTAGATCGGCTATTGCGATACTCATGGACTCATCAACATGAACCAGCTCGACATCATCTCCATGCCATTGAATCAAACACTAATGCATGGTTGATGGCACACAATAGTTTGCATGAATCCAATCATGACCAAGGAGTAAACTGTATGACCCTTTTCCATCGATGACTAAGAACGTGGTGAGCAGAGTCTTACTCCCGATTGTTAGTTCGACGTTCATTGCCCCTCAGGTCTTAGACGCATTACCCCCAAAGCCCTTAAGCATCATGTCAGTCTTAATCAGATCTCCTGGTCCCTTGCCAAGTTTACAAAAAGTGGTGTAAGGCATAAGATTGATAGAAGCACCTCCATCCACCAACATCTTGTTCATCGGCTTCCCATCAACAAAACCTTTTACATATAAAGCCTTTAAGTGCCGATGCTTGACTCGTTTATCAAATATAGCCTGTTGTATAACTATCAACTTGGCAACTATCTCCTCATACTCTGATTCATCAAAATATAAGTAAACTTCTTGATCTGCTAGAGCTCTGAACTATGATGGCAACAGAAAAGCCATTCGAATATTAGCCGATGGTTGTCTTTTATCGGTTGTTTGCTTAGCATGCCACACTTGAGGTCTACTAGATGCTTGAGCCTGTTCTAGTTCTTTGTTCCTTAGGCATTGCACTCTTCTTTTCTGGCTTCTTATTAGACCTCCTGGACACCATTGGCCTTCCTGCCAAACATATTCTTCCTCATTACTTTCTTCTTCATAATCAACCTAGTTTTGATCAACAACTCATTTTCTAAGCCGATCATGAACACTTCTATTTTTTAAGCGTCGATCCATGTTATTATGATGATACGCATCTTGAGCATGGATAGACCAGCGGTTGGCTTGAGATTGTCTAAACTCCCAATATTGCTCACTGCATTCTAGACAGTTATTTCTGGTAGGCAATTTCAAACCTTTGTTCCAGCAATGTCTGAAGAAAGGACAATTTCAATGTGATTTAGCTTGCTTTCTTTCATACCTCTCTTTTGTTAGGAAATGCGGGTATGCTACTCGCTAGCACACAATAAAATAACCGTGTAAATAGGATCACTTGTGAGTAGATGATCATAGATTATACCTTCGCTCATCGCGCGTCGCAGCGGAAGTCTTGATGAAGCGCGAGTAGTCGATCTGATCGACGTCGAGGAGGTAGTCGTATGATCTGATGAAGTGCGCAACTGAGCGACACCTCTATGGTAGTCCACACATACGGAATGGAACAGCGAACTGGAGCGTGCTAGCACTCCATGCACGTACTCAAAGATCCCCGTGATCAACCTTTGATCTGGGAGGGAGGATTGCAGTGGCACACCAGAGGTTGCATGTGGGTAGGAGCCCCTACACGGCAGGCAACAACAGCCCTGTGGTAGCAGGTTGGTGCGGTAGAAGAAGTTTCATGTGACAGCAAGCAAGTGTGCGGTGGTTGGCCAAAGGAATCACACTGCCTTAGGGTTAAAATCTAATTAGTATTTATAGGCTGCTAATTGGGCCAGCGCTAATTGGGCCAGGCCCCTCTTGGGCACCCAACATCTTTCTCCTATTGACGCTGGTATTCTTGCTCTTCTAACCAACGCTGATAATCCTTTTGCTTCTACCACTGCCATTTATTCAACAAAATTCAAGATGTAACACGCAGCTTTGTCGCCCCATCTTTTGATGTTTCTCCTTGCTCATATTGGCTCTTTTGCTTGTTGTGACATCTTCCAATTTCTCTGTATTCATCAGCCGATATTTGCATCTCAAGATCGACTATTCTAGTTTCTTTTGATCTGGTTGATGTTAGGACCTTAGTCTTCCCTTTGAACAGCCTAGCATCGACCATGTTTTGATCTCCTAGGAAAGGATTATCATCAACTTTCATCTTCCGAGGCGTATCAAATTTGAGCCTTCCTTGCTGAATAGCCCTCTGTATATGTTGCTGGAAAACTCTGCATTCATTAGTAGAATGAGATTTAGCGTTATGAAACTTGTAGAACTTCTTATTCTTCAACTGATTAGGGGGGCAACATAACATGATTATCGGGCAACTTGATCTGTCCCTTCTCAAGCAAGAAATCGAAGAGCTTGTCTGATTTTGTAACATCGAAGTCATAGCTCTCTTCGATTCCTCTTTCCCAAGGATTTGACACCATTACCATCTTCTTACCCCAATTCCATTCAGCCACGACAACCTCTTCTTCTTCATCGTCTTCATAGCTGTCATCGACTGAATATGGATTATAGGCTTTGACCATTGTGGTACTTTTCTAGAATCGGGTATCTCTATGCATACTTTGGAATTGGCTATTGAGCACTGCCACTCGTTGAGCTAATTGACCCAAGTTGTCAAATTCTTGTCCTTGTAGCTTCTCTCTCCATGTTGGCAACATTCCTTAAATAGCCAAAGCAGCAAGCTGATCATCAGTCAAGTTCAGTGAAAAGCACAAATTTCTAGTCTCTCAAAATTTTTAAAAAAACTCGATGCCCAATTCATTAGTTCTCTGTCTTATAGTTGTCAAATCGGTAATCTTCTTTTCTCCTGTCCTAGTGTAAAAATATGTATGAAACTTTTCTAGAATCGGGTATCTCTGTGCATACTCTGGAATTGGCTATTGAGCGCTGCCACTCATTGAGCTAATTGACCCAAGTTGTCAAATTTTTGTCCCAGTAGCTTCTCTCTCCATGTTGGCAACATTCCTTGAACAGCCAAAGTAGCAAGCTGATCGTTAGTCAAGTTCAGTGAAAAGTAGAAATTTTTGGTCTCTCGAAATCTCTAAAGAAACTCGGTGCCCAATTCATTAGTTCTCTGTCTTATAGTTGTCAAATCAGTAATCTTCTTTTCTTCTATCCCAGTGTAAAAATATGTATAAAACTTCTTCTCTAGGTCAGCCCAATTGGCAATGGAATTAACTAGCAGTGATGAAAACCAAGTGAAGGCTGGCCCTGACAGTGACTGGGAGAAGAAACGAACTCGATGGGCCTCTTCAATGGATGCTTTGCCCAATTGTGTAAGATACCAACTGACATGTTCTATTATGCTTGTGCTATCTTGGCCAGTGAACTTAGCAAACTCTATAAGCCTGTAATTTGTAGGAAGAGCGACCAAATCATACCATTCTGGATATGGGCGTTTGTACGAGAAGGTCTGCCCTTTTGGCTTCAAACCGAACTGATTCTTCATCATCTCGGTTACTCTTAGCAACAACTCATCAGCATTTGAATTTGGACTTCTCTACACCTGCTGACCCATTTGTCGATTAAAATTCTGGGTACCTTGGTACCCTAGATTTGGAATCATGTGAAGAGTATTATAATCTGTGCCATAATGATATCCTTATGAAATCTCTATCTGCTAGGTCCTTTGCTGGTTTGCTGCTTCAAGTCTTTGGTTATAGACGTTAGGATCTATATCTCTACGGACACTTTGAATTGATGGTGCTATTTTCTGAGCCGACGATAGTATGTGGCCTGATGTGCCAAAATTAATCATCTGGTTCTAACCTTGCCCCATCGGCTGTTGTACATGTTGCACTAACGATCTAGGATTATACTGTATCTGATTCATAGTAGCACCTTAAATTTGCTTAGATGAACTCGGAAGTACCTGGACATCATCATTACCAGCTAGTACTGCTTTTTGATGGCTGGTATCGACTTGATTAGTCCCCTGAGTCGACGGATGTGGAATATTATAATAAGCTGATCCAACTTGATCAATTAGAAACCCATGAAACACCTCTTTCATGGTGTTGTGGAATGTGTTCAAGAAAACTTCATTATGGTTTGATATGGCATCATGAATAGATTTGTTTATAGCTTCCATGAAGAAACACCTATCTTTTGCTTCATCTATATCTGTTTGCCCATGCAACAGAACTCTTGGTAGTGGATATTTCTGAACAATTGTATTGTCACATGTCTTGGTGTAGGACAACAAACACTTGTTCTAAAATTCTTCTATAGCTTTACTGATGACATCTTTATCTCCAATAGGTAGGTCTTCATAAGGTACCATAAGGATGTCATTGTTGTTGTAAGTCACCATGACGATTGTGGGGTCCCACCAGGCATGCTAGAACGTGTGTCAGCACGAAAATGTGTCAATCGTGCTGGGCACATGAGCAAGCCGAAAGGGTCTGCTCGATGGAGCTAGAGATCTGCCTGGCTTCAACGCAGGGATAATCGATCCTGTGTACTCCTCCCGAGACGTGCTAGTCAATTTGACCCTACAATTAACAAGAAGAGAAAGATTATCAGTAATTTAAGGTGGAACATACCGGTCTATGCCCAGACAGTTCCAAGTGTGCCGCTTCGGGAGCAGCCAGACATGAAAAGCGACTGAATAGTCGATCCGCACAGAAATCGGCTGTTACGGACTGTAAAGCTCGTGGGTAGCAATATTGATAGGTACAGTACTCGTAGATGTACATAAGATCATCAGCTAGATAGATGTTGCTAGTGTAAAGCATTGAGCCGATGAATCTAATCAGGATATAGCATACAAACGAATCGACTATCTGATATGAACGGATCTACAAACGCTCTGAATTTAATCTGTTACCACCAATAGTGAGGTTTGACCGGATCGATGACAGCTATGATGATAGTAACAAACTAGAACCAAAGAATCCACAAACACCTCCATACTTCGATAGGCTTTCTGAAAGACATGCTACACATGAAGGCTCGGATGAATCGGCTAAAATAGCCGATTCAGGTGAAAAGGACTACAGCGTGTGAACAATCGACTATTTCACATGAACAAACCTATGGGCTCCTCGGACTCAACCTGCTATCTCTAATAGTGGGGTTCAACCGGATTGAATGCAGCCGTGAAAAAGACAATGAATCAAACCCTTAAAGCACATAGATCTATTCACGATTAACAGCATCATGAAAGCACACCGTAGGCGTTAACACACAGGCGATCGGCTATTTAGCCGATGTAGGCTTTGCAAATAGCTAAGGTCATGCTTAACTAGGAACAAATCTACTAACTAGCATCCTCCAATCTTTAGTGCCATCAGTGGGGATCGACCAGATCGTTACAACCATAATGGTGAACTATAAACCAGATTCAACTAGCCAGCAAACCTCTTCAAGATTATTCAGGCCTTGATCGCGTACTATGCACAATCAAGATCGAAGTAAAAATAGCCGATGAAGCATAATCCATCGCTCAGAGTAAGAAAACATCATGTTGTAGTAAAGCGAATGACGGACTGAAAGAATATAAGGCTGATCTAATTTGATCTCGATCGAGCGAATTGATGTTGCTGTAAACTAATAACAATGAAAAACATGAGAAAGATCGGTAACTTAATGAATCTATCCGAGGGACGCCACCCTTAGATAGAGCCAATAACTTGACCTTAATCTAGTTCAAGCAGTGGAGGTCGACCGGATCGATGTAGCCATACTTAAACTAGACAAGAGTCGATAACTAGCTTATACTAGAGTCGCAGTGGAGGTCGACCGGATCGATGCAGTCGTACGAATAGAAGTATAAGCCATGATGGTACTTACAGACAAGCCAGAGGTTGGCCAGACCGTTGCAGCCCTGCTCACTGAAGAACTCGCCGAGATCTACTCTACTCCTACTCCTAAGGGGTGGCTGGAGCCAAAAAAGTAAGTAACTTGTATTTGATTGATTGTGTGTCCTTTACAACAGCCAGGGTCCAATTTTTATACCCAGAGCCTAAACATGAATCCTACTTGAGTACGACTCATTACAATCTTTGGTATAAAAGAAAATATTCATATCTTAAGATAACTTGGACCCTAATTTTTCCCTTTTTGTAGCGTCCAATATGTATTTCCCAACGCCAACCATAGCTCATCATTGTTATCTGCTGACGTTATTAGAAGAGAGCCGATTCCAGTGTTGCATCCAAATCAGCTGATATCGATCCTTATGCAATCAATTCCTTTGATCGGCACAATTCTGGAAGCTTCGAGTTCCCACGTTTCTCCTTCCCAAATTTTGGTGTAAACAACAGCGTAGATCACTGTGAGGTGGAGAAGAGAAGGGAAGGAATGAGTGGATCGCTGGGGGTTGGTCATCGTGCTCACTGTGGTTGCCCAAGGTGAGATGCCGAATATTAATCCACTTATTTGGATCGAATTTGTGGATCAAAACATCTAATCAGAAAGGATTTAGTTGAAGTAATTTATGAAATTCCCGAATTTGATCTCATTCACGTTCTGAATTTCTGTCAGACTGTGTAGTTTCTGTTCATCATCTTTTTAGGGCATATTAGTGTCCACAATAATTTTTCCACTGTGTACAAAGTTGTAGAGGACTTAAATACCTTTCTTTTGATGCCAAGATCACACTCATAGCCTCTGTAGTTTGGAAGATATGATCGTTGAAATTAGACTGTTTTGCAGTGACGAGAATCTGAACAGTTTTAGATTCAATCAGTGTTTGGCCCTCATAATAGACGAATGTGAACTTGTGATCTAAATGAAAGTTGTAGGAATTTTCATAATCTTTCCATATTGTTATAGGACACATTTTTTGGATGGGTACATCTCCAGTTATGAATTTTATAAGACTACTATCAAGTTTTGACTGTCACAAAAGTTCAGTCATGTTAAGAGGACATTTAGGCTATCTTGGATTTCTCTTATGCCTACTCTTTTTAAACCAAAGTTGTATATAATGGAGTTTTATAGCATCTGGTAGATTTTGAGAATTTTTGAATATTGGGTTTAATGTCTATGAAAAAGAGAAGGGACAGTGCTGCTATCATAAACAGTAGCAAAATAGTAGATGCTTAAACATTGGGTGTCATGCGCTATAGTGCATTAATCATTGTTGTACTTGTTTGTATGATAGTGTTGGTACTGAGTATTACTTGTGATCAGGTGGTTTGCTATTGGAGTGTGCCCAACTCTTTGATCGATCATCGGTAAAGGCAAGTAAACGTGGCGCTGTGGTCCACATGCTTTGGTTTTGTTGCTTGAATTGCCTCCACTAAATTTTCAGTATCTCACACTAGCCATATAATCTGAAATTTAAAGTTATTTTCTTTACTTTGAAGTATATGATTTTATATCTTTTGATATTACTGTTGAATTATGAAGTATATGAAGTGGATACATAGATTTGCACTCTTCCCGTTGATATGCATTTCAAGAAATCATAGCCAAATTGATGCGGTAAGTACCAGTACAGCAATGCACGTTGATGAGCAATGTGGTTGCAGCAACACACGTTGATGAGCAATGTGGTTGCAACCCTCCCTCCTCTCCTTGGGATGTGTGGGTAGAAGTGAAGTCATGCATTACATTGCATCATTTGCATTTGCATTGCATTGCAACATTTGCATTTGCACTTTGAAGTATATTTATATCTCTATGAAGCAATTGATGTATCTTTTATTATGCTATTTAAATTTGATACTTAAACAAATTGTGATTTAAATAACTAAGTTAAGGCAGTTTGCTTGCTGAGGTTTTCCATAAACCTCATACGCTTGTTCCCCCATCTCAGGTACCTAAGCTCAAGGATGATTGGTGGGATGGGAGTAGCAGCATGAGTGCACATTTGTTGACATATATTTCAAACTAACACATTTGTTACAACAAATTAGTTGGTTGTCTGATTCTTTCCCTACCTTGTAATAAGACCTGAGGTTTGTCGATTGTTTGTGAAGATGTCTTTGTTATGTTATCATAGAAGACTTAGTTTTATGCTTAATCTAGATGACGTGTTTTTGCTTCCGCATATTCCGTTGTTGTAGTGTAGTTTGATAATTCTCTAGAGGATTGTTGTGTTTTTTTCTGGGGTGTTACACTAGGTCATTGCCGAGTAGAGTCAAGTAGCAAGAGGGGTAGAAGAAGATGAGCTTAAGTCGAGGACGAATCCACTTCAAGAGGGGGAGGATGATGAGGACATCACTCCTTTGGATATACCTTTCATTCCTGCAACCATTATACGAGGACCAATGACTTGAGGTCGAAGGCAATAACTAAATCTAGAAGTGAGTTTTTTAACCAATACTTATCATAGTGTCGGTGTTTTGAGTTACCACCGACTAGTAAATTTCTAATATTGTGTGTCTGGCTCAGATGGCGTGCTAGGATGACATGACATTTATACTGGTTCAGGCAGAATATCCCTACGTCCAGTTCATTATTGCTGCTCATGTTACTAGCACTGAAAGTTCGTAGTAGGGGTTACTAATGGTCGATAGAGGGACAGGTACCAAGTCTATGGTGAGAGGAGCGAACGGGTGTCTTGAGCTCGATCGCTTCTCGGTTGTGTGCTTGTGTGTTCTAGTCGGTTCAGGGTTCGATGGATTCGAGTCCCAATTGATGTGATGTGTTACGATGCCCTTTATGGGATGCCCTACTTTCCCTTTTATAGGCCAAGGGAAAGCATGGGTTATAGTGGAGGGAAAAGAGGAGGATGAGAAGGAGAAGAAGTCCTCTAGGATCGCTAGGTCCTTCTTTTCCTTTATGTGGGTCCCACCGACCCTATAGACGTCAATAGGGACAGCTCCACGTCACGGCCCTATCCATCATTGGTGCCATGCATAGTCATAATCTCTCAGTCGTGGCACTCCACTCCGTCCTAGCAGACACCGTGCTGAACTGACGCGCCTGTCAGTGCTCGCACGAGGGTTAGGCAGAACAGAACCGGTATGCCCAATGCTGTTCCTGATGTGAATCCCTAGGTATGGTCTATCACGACCATAGGTTATATCGAGGCATGCCGGTCACCTCCCAGGTGTTAGAGCTTTGACCTAGGCCCATTCACTTGGACCAGGAGTGGTTGGCGGCGGTATGGGTCTTCATCGGGCGAGATGGATCCCCTAACCTCGGGGTCAATTGAGACAGAGTCCCCCTAAGGGGCCAGGCAAGGCAGAGCCCATGCTTATAGGTCAGGCAAGGTAGAGCCAGTCCTTAGAGGTTGGGTGAGACAGAGCCCATGGCCTCGGTGTTGGGTGAGGCAGAGCCTGCCCTCAGAGGTCGGGTGAATTAGAGCACAAACCCAAGGGTCGGGTGAGGCGAAGCCCACCCTTAGAGGTTGGGGTGAGATGAAGCCCACAGCCTCGGTGTTGGGTGAGGTGGAGCCCACCCTCAGAGGTTAGGCAAGGCAAAGCCCATGGCCTTGGTGTCAGGCGAGGCAGAGCGCAAACCCATGGGTTGGGTGATGTGGAGCCTACCCCAAGAGGCTAGGCAAGGTGGAGCCAGCCCTTAGAGGTTGGGTTAGGTGAAGCTCATGGACTCGATGTCAGGTGAGGTAGAGCCCGCCCTCAGGGGTCAGGCGAGGCAGAGCCCATCCTTAGATTAGAGATCAAGTGAGACAGAGCCCCCGGCCCTCAGTGGTTGGGTGAGGCAGAGCCTGTGGCCTTGGTGTCGAGCGAGGCAGAGCCCACACTCAGAGGTCGAGCAAGGAGGAGCTTGTGGCCTTGGTGTCGAGCGAGGCGGAGCCTGCCTCCAGAGGCCGGGCGAGGTGGAGCTTGCGCACCTGGGGGTTGGTTGGAGCTATAGTCGTGCTCTTGACTACTCGGATGAATCAATGTTGATGGCTATTAGCTCCTCCTCTTTGGGTACCCTAGTATTGGTCCCCGACAATAGCCCCTTGAGCCTACGGAGGAGTAGTATACTCCTTTAGAGGCTTTTCCGAATGGGAGGACTCTGAAGGCCTCGGCCTTCTTTTGTTGCCCACAGCATGACCTGGGGGTGGTGATTCCCTTTCCTTGAGCCCCCTCCCATAGCCGGGGCCTAGTCGAGGATCAGTTCATCTTTGCGATTGTCTTTCCTAAAGTGTTTCTTTCCGATAAAAATGGAGGGGCCGAGCCGTGCCACGATTTTCCTTTAAGGATGAATTATGGCACCCGGTGAGCTATTAATGGGCTAGTCTGAGTGGGGCCCCTGGCATCCCATTCACGGGGATCCAGCTTGGGTTAGCTTGGTGACTAACCCCAAATTCTCAGCGGTCAATCCATATAGTTCTTGGGTTTGTTCGACCGGTCTCGAGGGCTAAGTACCTTTCTTCGAAAAAAAACCATGGATCGTAACCGGTCCAGACTTGAACATGGGCCAAGATGCCCGTGGCGCTCGTGCACCCGGGTACTGGCCGCTAATGGGCCCATCCCTTTCCACCTCTCTCCCTAAAGGTTCCTAGAGTGGTTGTCGAACCCATCAATGGGCCAACCTATGAACTCTTAGGCCTAGTTAGGCCATAGAGCACTTTTAAATCCGTATTCCTCTTAATCATGATGAGTCATGGCTCGTCCGGAGAGGCAAAACGTTCGATGAGTTTTCCAAGAGAATAAATAGAGATTGTGTGCACACGTCTCGTGATGTGACATTATGGCAGATCATGGTAGGCACGGAGATCTAGGCGGGTGGTTGGTTTCTTCACATCCATCGCCCCTATAAAACCAAAGGGTTTGCCCTCGGATTCCATACCTTGCATCCTTGCCTCCACATCCACGACCACCATCGCCAATTGCTCAGGTTTCCTGTCTTTGCACCCCTACCGCCATCAAGCTCACATCCACCCGCCCCCATCTCCAATGGATCCGTGGTGCTGCTCTGACATCACCTTCCAACGCATGGAGGGCCTCGTCTATCGTAGTCTTCTTCGTGCGCGGACCGCATCCAAGGAGTGGCTGCTGCCCAGCGAGGAGGACGTGCTATCACTGCTCGACAGCTATGTGGTGTCATTCACCCACTTCCATGAGTGTGGGTTTGTGACCCCCATCCATAGATTTCTTTGGGGGCTGCTGGACTACTATAAGATCGAAGTGCAGCATCTCAATCCCAATGGGATCCAGCACATGGCAGCGTTCATCATCCTATGAGAGGGGTTCCTAGGGTTTAGCCACCACTTCAATTTGTGGAGGTACTTCTTCACCATCACCCTCTAGAAGAAGAGGGAGAAGAGCAGCAGGCAGGAGTTGCACATGTTGATGGGGTGCATTGGTATCTAGCTCCAGAATAATAGGGTCGATGAGTACCCGTCGATGCGACTATCAACGTCCAACAAGGGGTGGCACTCATAGTGGTTCTACCTCAAGAACGACGTCGCTGCCCCTCTACCAAAGTTCACCGGGCACCTGATCAAGGAGGCCCCAGAGTCATGGAGGAAGTGGGGTGTCCCAAAGAAGGATAAGAAGAAGATCTAGGACCACATCGCCGCCATCCACTTCCTCAAGGAGAATGGCTTGAAGGGGTCGGGTGTCATTGGGGCCTACCACGCAAGGTGGGTGGCACCATTGATGACATGCATGCTCCCGCTGTACGCGATGGCGCTCGAGGCATTGTTCGATGGAACGGTGCTCTCTGAGGGGGCGCTCCCCAACTCTGAGATTGTGCAACACATCAAGGAGGCAATGGAGCTCTCACGGGATGATGTGGGTGCCCCCCTCAATTTCATCTACCCAATGCTAGGACATCCTCCAATGCGGCTGGAACCAAGCCACATCGTCTTTGTAAGTTTACCTTTCTCATGCCTTCTCTTCAATAGATTTCCTAACCTCTTGATACTAACTTTGAGAGGGGTGGGATCAGCTAAGGGACCTCATCTTCATGGATCACCAGGTACCGTTGCTGAGGGATTCATCCATGAGGGCGGTGCATCACGCCAAAGGCGAGCAGCTGAGGAAGGCGAAGGAGGACAAGAAGAGGAAGAGGCAGCGGAAGCTGCAGCATGGGAATGGGGGAAGGACACCGACAGTAACAATGATGATGACGGCGAGGTAGCCGACGATGTCTAGTGGGACATCCTAGAGAATAAGGATGCGCTGATAGGTATTGGTTTGTACTTATAAGAGTCGAGACCCTTCCTATTCCATGAAGGGGAGGGTACATCCGGGGAGCCAGCGGAGGCAGGATGTACTCTTGGCCTCCCTCAGGAGTACATGGGGGCGGGCAGCTCTGCTACCGTGCCTGAGATGTCAGCGGAGGAGGGCGGCTCCATTGTCTCGCCCCAAGAGTCAAGGGGAGTGAGCCCCTCTACCTAGGAGTAGGGGGCGGGCTCAAAATGGTCTTGCCTCGACAAGGTAGAGTAGAGGTTGGGGGGGGGGTCGTCCCCCAAATGTATCTACCGCCCGACTATGTGGAGGTGAGATATCAGCTCCTCTGTTTTCCCTGTTTTAGTCGGATTTCACCGTGACTTATGTTTTTGGTCCCTTACAGCGTCGACAGGCAGCGAAATCCTTTGGCACTGGCACTAAAGAAAAGCATCGCCCTTTAGGCAAGGTGGCAGTAGTTGGCTGGCGCCACGCCCATTTTGGGTAGGAGCGACACCAGTCCGATTGCATCCCCGGTCGAGCAGGCACTGCCCACGGTAGCGCCCGTGCCCTTGGCAGGATGGGTGGACACGGGGGCTTAAGGGGCGCCTTTGAAGGTCACAGAGCAGCCAGCGATGGCGGCGATACCACTATCGATGACGGGGCGGATGGTGCTACCGACCACACTTGTGGCACCGACCATGGCGGGCACGATGTAGCCAGTCGAGGCCCCGCTGACAAAGGTGGAGGTGGTGGCGCTTGAGGCACTAGCGTGACCCACGCCAATGGTGGCCCAAGCGACGGTGCCTAGAGTGGGCTGGACAGAGGTGAACACGGCCGAGGGGTCCCCAAATGTCGTGGTGCTGGGAGAGGGGTCAGTGTCCGTACTGTTGACCCCTTCCATTGTCAGAGGGAGTGTCCCGGTGGGGATGTCATGGCGAGAAGGGTCGATAGCGCTTGGAGCTAGTGAGGAGCCCTCCCTGGTGTTGATGTCGGTAGGTAGCGACTTGCCCACGTAGGGTGAGCCCCTGCTCCAGTGGACAAATCCATAGGATCCAGCGTTGATGCTCTTCACCCTTGATGATGCCACCGAGAGCATGGAGTAGGAGAGCCTCGATGTGGGGATCATGTCCATGCTGGAAGCCCTGGACCATGCTAGGGGTGCCTTGCGCGACATTGTCATTCCCTCTGGCTAGGTATTTGCTTGATCCTGCCTCTCACCCTTTTCTTTCTCTATATATTTTTTGTATCCTGACCATCATCTCCCTTTAGTCCCTCATCGCTAACAGCCAGGGGAAGTCTCGGTTCCTTCATGAACAGAAGGAAACTAGGGACCACCTCATCGAGGAGGCATGACTACATGTGGAGGTGACCACTCAGCTTGTTGTCACCCAACAGAGGGTAGCCGAGCTTACTCCCCTCATCAAGGAAGCAGACAGTCTTCGATTGCGGGTGGCTAAGGCTTGTCAGGACACTAACGAGGCTAAGAAGGCATTTGAGGCCCTGTCGGTGAGGTCATGGAGGGACGACGAGGAGGCTACCTAGGTCAGGACGGAGTGGGATGAGCTGATCTAGAATGACGCTGAGACCCACTAGCAGATCCTCAATCCTCTGGCCGAGGTTAAGAAGGAAAGGGAGCTGAAGCTGGGGGTTGAGGAGAAGCTCATAGCCCAGGAGAAGAGGGTGAGCCTAGATGCCACGGCGATCGCTAGGCTGTGCAAGGAGCGAGATGAGCTACTCCAAACCACGAAGAGGCTCCGCTCGAAACATGGCGCGGCTTGCGAGGAGCGTGACCGGGCCTTCCGAGAGCGTGACTAGGCCTACCTAGAGCGCGACGACGTGCAGCAGATAGTTAGCTCCCTCTAGGCCAAGCTTGGAAATGCAATGGCCCAGAAGCTGGAGGCCAAAAATGTTTCTACTAGGCTGGCTGTGGACCTTGCCGAGGCAAGGAGGAATCTTTAGGCGGAGAGCGATGAGCCCATGCCTTGAGATGGTGTGGTCAGAGGGGACCAGTTCGCTCATGGCCCATGCCATTGAGATCACGGCACGAGGGTGCCAGCTTGAGAGGAACGCCCTTCACGCTGGTGTCAATCAAGCCTTCACGATTGCTCGTTCTCACTATGGGGACAACATTGATCTAGAGATGATGAGCCATGGCTTCGCGCCTGGCTATGAAGTCCACAAGCTAGAGGAGATGGAAGTGGCGGTGGCTCCCCTTTCGCAGGACCTGGCGGACAGGATCGAAGGCATAGTTCTCCTTTTGTAATCAGCGGATAAGTGCCAACCCTTGTGTATCATTTAAACAAACTTGTTATTTTGTTTTGGTGCGAACAGATTTGTTTTTCCTCCCTTTTTATGTGTGAAAAGGGGTTCATGCGTTTCGACCCTTCTGTTTGTTAAGACTATAGAGCTCGAGGTGTAGGGGGAAAACTCTGGTCATGCTGGTAAGTAAGAGTGCCATAGCCGCTGGGGCGTAGGTTTCTCATAGTGTGACTAGCCTTGTTCAGTCGTTCATTCCTACAGACCTTGCTACTAGGTTTAACGTGAGGAAGGGTGTTGGGCACAGCGACTATTTTAGAAAGGGTGTATGTGTACCCTCATCAGCCCCTGAGTGAGACCTGACCCATTGCCGTTGCTGGCGTCGGGTGTCACTAAAGATCAAGGAGAGGATAGTGAAACTAGTAGGAGAAAACGTCTCTTGTTTTCATGCATGCCCCCTCCCTAGGATCTGAGCCATTATTCTGTGACCGCACGTTGAATCCCCTTGCGAGACCAACTTTCCTCGAGCCCCCATGCGTAGTAGGGGTCTGGTAGAGGGTCAGCTCGTCTTTATGATCGCCGTCCCGTCCACGGTTTCTATGACCGGAGGGGTTGAGCTAACATCACTTGCCTTGATGGCTCGAGTGATGTGCTCAGTGAGCTCACTATCGGGCATGTTTGAGTGGAATCTGGGTCCATCATTCATGACTAGGTAGGCATAGCCCTTATGTGGCATTCCACTACTCCTTAACTCCCCTCTCGGCAGATGCTCATGTCGCTCCAGAGAGCGACTCAGGTGGCCCGCTAGCCTCCCCTTAATGGAGATTCTGTGGGCTCAGGTTGAGGTTAGGATCGAACGAGAAGGTCAAGATGACCCTATCCACTTCTGAGTAGGTTGGACAAAGGTCACTAGGGATCATCTACATTTTCTCCCCTAGCTCTGTTCGACACGAGGCGGCCTTGAGCCCTTCGCGAGCCGACCTTTGAACGCCGGTCAGGTGGATTCTTGAGTTCGGCTTAGGCGGCTCAAGCCCTATAGCCCCGTGGGGCTCAGTGGGGGTTGGCCATGTTTCATGAATCACCCCATCCATTGTTTTCGCAACCGAAGGGGCTAAGCTAATGACACTTGCCTCAATGGCTCAAGTGTCGCGCTCAGTGAGCTCGCTAATGGGCATGTCCGAGTGGAATCCGGGTCCACCATTCATAGACAAGGTCGACATAGCCCTCATGTGGCATTCCACTGCTCCTTAACCTGCCTCATGGCAGATGCCCATGTCACTCCAGAGAGCGACTCAGGTGGCCCACTGGCCTCTTCTCAATGGAGATTCTATGGGCTTCGCTCGAGGTTAGGATCGAACGAGAAAGGTCTAGATGTCCCTGTCCGCTTCTGAGCAGGGTCGAGCAAGGCTACTGGGGCTCATCTATGTTTTTATCCCCTAGCTTTGTTTGATGTGAGGCGGCCTTGAGCCCTTCATGGGCTGGCCATCAAACCTCGGTCGATCGCCGCTCATATCGAATGAGACGACTACCGCTTTGTGACGCGACACGAAGCGTTGTGATGCGGCAGTTGCATATGCAATGCTTGGATGTTTGGGATGAATGTATGGATGAATGAATGAATGTATGAATGCATGCATGAGAATGGATGAATGAATGATCATGCAATGGAAAAGAAAAGTGGGGGTCGATAAAGTTACCTTGATGGCTCGAGTGATGGGTTCGGGGAGCTCTTACCAGATATGTCCATGTAGGGTCTAGGTCTGATGTTCGTGATAGAGCTGGCATAACCTGCATGGGGCAACCCACTTCTCCATACTCGTCTCTCAGCAGTGGCCTGAGCCGTCCGACCGACTTAGGCGACCTGCCAACCTCTCCTCGATGGAGATTCCACCGGTGGGTCCCTCCAAATCCTTCTAGGGAAGGCATAGGCTAAAGTTTAGGGTGCGGGGACAAAAACTCTGATCACGCTGGTGAGCAAAAATGCCATAGCCACTGGGGCTTATGTTCTAGTGGTCCAACTAGTTTTACTCAAAGTTTATTTCCGCACACCTTGCCTCTAGGTTTTTGCGTGAGAAAGGGGTCGGGCATCGAGAATGTCTACCGAATAGGCACTCTTGCTAACCCCCGAGCGAGACCCAACCCCTTGCCGTTGCTGGGGTCGGGGGCTCAATACCGAAATTAATGCACGTAAAGTTGGGGTGACCGATCTCTCGGCAGCGGCCTGATTCGTTCGATCAACTTGGGTGGCCCACTGGCATAGGACTTACCTTGATGGCATAAGTGACAAGTTCAGGGAGCTCTTACCATATATGTTTGACCAGAATCTAGGTCCGTCATTCGTAACGAGGTCGACATAACCCACGTGGGGCATCCTACTGCTCCCTACCCATCCCTCGATAGCGGCTAAGCCATCCGGTCAGTTGTATTACCCTGCTGGGACAGGACTTACCTGCGGAGATAGAGGATGAGAATATTCCATGCAAGAATTTAGTTAGGCAGATAAGCTAGGCGGTGAACTTGTAATAAATGGGCTAGCTCTTAAATTTCGTTATAGCCAAACAACTTTTTAGCCCTTCTCCCCTTTTGTATAAAAAGGTTAGTGCATTCTGACCCTTTTCGTTGTTAAGGTTGTAAATCTCGGGGGGGGGGGGGGGGGCGGGTGAGCAAATTTTGATCACGCTGGTGAGCAAAGGCATCGTAGCCGCTAGGGCATAGGTTTCTCGTAGTCCGATCAGTTATACTCAGAGCTTGTTCCCACAACCCTAGCTCCTAGGTCTTAACATGATAGGGGGTCGAGCACAGAGAAAGTAGGCTAGGTGGATAAATTCTTAGACATGCACTAACACTTCTCATGACTAAGGCCAAAAAAGCCTGGGGTGTGGAAAAAAACTCTGATCACACTGGTGAGCAAAGGCGCCGTAGCTGCCGATGCGTAGGTCTCTTGTAGTCTGACTAGTTTTACTCAGCGTTCATTTCCACAAACCTCGCTTATGGGCCTTAACATGAGAGAGGGTCAGACATAGAGAATGTCTACCGGATAGGTACGCTCTTATTAGCCCCCAAGTGAGGCTCGACCCCTAGCCATTGGTAGGGTTGGGTGTCACTAAAGGTTGGGGAGTTAGATAGAGAAATTGATAAGAGAAAGTGTGTGTTTATTAAGGGTAAAAGCGATGTAGCTGCTCGATGTTCCAGGCATTGACAAAAACTCCTCCATCGATGGTCTTGAGCTTGTAGGTGCTCGGTCGGAGCACCTCCGCGATGACGTATGGTCCCTCTCATGGTGGAGAGAGGTTGTGGCAGTTCTTGCTACTTTGGATGAGGCGGAGGACCAGGTCTCCGACATTGAAGGCTTGACCCCGCACTCAACGGCTATGGTATCGGTGCAATGCTTGTAGGTACTTGGCCGAGCAGAGGAGGGCAACATCACGCGCTTCATCCAGCTGGTCCATGGCGTCCTCGAGGGACGCCTCAGCTCCCTATTCATTGTACGCCCTAACCCTTGGCACTCCATAGTTGAGGTCAGTCAGGCGGATAGCCTCGGAACTATATACCATGAAGAATGGTGTGTAGCCGGTGCCCTAGCTAGGAGTCGTCCTTAGGCTCTAGAGCACCGCAAGAAGCTCTACGACCCATCGTCCACCAAACTTGTTCAACCAGTTGAAGATCCTAGGCTTGAGGCCCTATAGGACCATGTCGTTTGCGCGCTCTACCTACCCGTTCATGTGGGGGTGTGCTACAGCGGCCCAATCGACACGGATGTGATATTCATCGCAGAATTGGAGGGACTTCTTTTTGGTAAATTGTGTGTTGTTATCTGTGATAATGGAGTTTGGTACTCTAAAGCGATGGACGATATCAAGGAAGAATAGCATGGCTTGCTCAAACTTGATCACAAAGATCGGTCAGGCCTCTATCCACTTTGTAAACTTGTCTACGGTGACAAGCAAGTGGGTATAGCCCCTGGGTGCTTTTTGGAGAGGTTTGACTAGATTGAGCCCCTAGACCATGAACATCCACATGATGGGGATCATTTGGAGTGCTTGGGCCGGCAGGTGGTTCTGCCGAGCGTAGTACCAACACCCTTCATAGGTGCGCACAATCTGCTCAGCGTTGGCTACTACGGTCAGCCAGTAGAAGCCTTGACGGAATGCATTTCCGACCAGGGTTCTAGGCGCGACATGTTGACCGTAGATCCCACCATGAATATCGCTCAGCAACCGCTTCCCTTGTTCGATGGGGATGCAGCGCTGCAGTATCCCAGTGTGGCTTCACTTGTAGAGTTCGCCCTCAATAAGGACAAAAGACATGGTGCGACGTGCAAGTCACTGAGCCTCCATCTTGTTCGTCGATAGTGCCTCACAGAGAAGGTAGTCGAGGTAAGGTTTCCTCTAGTTAGCCAGAGGGTCAGGCTCTATTGCTGGATCCTCATCAAGCTCCATGCCCTCGGGGTCAGATAGAGCCAATGGCTGGTTAGCCCCCAAGCCCAGGGCAGGTGGCCCATCATCGGCTTATTCCGACTCCTCATAGTAGACCGAGGGTTCATGCTGATCGCTGGCAAAGACGCCTGCTAACATCAACTGTTGGTCGGATGCCGCCTTTGCTAGCGCGTTAGCCGCCTCGGGATGTGATTAAGCTCGAGGTTGTCAAACTTGTCCTCTAGCTGGTGGACTTCTTGGTAGTATGCAGCCATCTTAGCATCATGGTAGCTTGACTCCTTCATGACTTGGTCGATGACCAACTAGGAGTCGCCCTGGACATCGAGCCATCAGATACCCAACTTGATGGCGATGCACAGGCCATTGATGAGTGCCTCATATTCAGCCACATTGCTGGAGGAGGGGAAATGGATGCGAACCATGTACCTCATGCGTACCCCAAGGGGCAAAACGAAGACCAGCCCTACGCCGGTGCTTTTCTTCATCAGCGATCCATTGAAGTACATCGTCTAGTACTCCTAGACCACTCTAGTGGCATTTGGACCTTGGTCCACTCTGCAACAAAATCAGCCAGCACTTGGGACTTGATGGTCGTTCGGGAGGCATACAAGATGCCTTGTCCCATTAGCTCGAGTGCCCACTTCATGATTCTTCCTATGGCATCCTGGTTTTGGATGACCTCACCAAGGGGGAAGGACATCACAACCGTCACCGGATGTGACTCGAAGTAGTGACGCAGCTTCCTCATGGCGATGAGGACGGCATACAGGAGCTTTGGGATTTGAGGGTAGTGGGTCCTAGAATTAGACAGGACCTCGCTAATGAAGTACACAGGGCACTATACTTTGAGGGCGCATCCCTCTTCTTCTCGCTCCACCACTAGGGCGGCGCTGACCAATTATGTGGTGGCCGCAATGTAGAGTAGAAGTGGTTCTCTATCGGTCAAAGGAACCAAGATCGGAGCCTTTGTTAGAAGCTATTTGACCATGTCAAGTGCCTCCTGGGCCTCGGGCGTCCATTCAAAATGGTTAGCCTTCTTTAGAAGCCGATAGAGGGGGAGACCTCATTCACCGAGGCATGAGATGAAGTGGCTGAGTGCAACAAGGCACCCTATAACTCACCGTACCCCCTTCATGTTCTAAATCAGGCCCATCCTCGTGATGGCTGAGATCTTCTCTGGGTTGGCTTCGATGCCATGCTCAGAGATGATGAAACTAAGCAGCATACCCCTCGGGACCCCGAAAACGCACTTCTCGGGGTTGAGCTTAATGACGTTTGCTCAGAGTTTTATGAGGGTCTGCTCAAGGTTAGATATGACCTGGTCAGCCCATTTGGACTTGACCATGATGTCATCCACGTAGGCCTCAACGGTTCGCCCGATCAGGTCTCTAAAACACTTGAGCATACAACGCTGGTATGTAGCCCCTACGTTCTTTAGACTGAACGGTATTGTGACATAGCAAAATGATCTGAACAGGGTGATGAAAGATATCGTGAGCTGGTTAGACTCTTTCATCGTGATTTGATGGTACCCAGAGTACGCATCAAGGAAGCAAATGGTTTCACACCCTGAGGTAGAGTCGACTACTTGGTCTATGCGTGGTAAAAGAAACAGATCCTTTGGATACGCTTTGTTGTGACCCATGTAGTCAACACACTTTCTCCATTTCTCGCTCTTCTTTCATACAAGGATAGGATTGGCTAACCACTCTGGGTGGTATACTTCCTTGATGAACCCTGCCACCAACAACTTCCCGATCTCCTCGCCGATGGCCATGCGTTTCCCCTCGTTGAAGCGACACAGGCGCTGTTTCATCGGCTTGGAGCCTGGCCTGATCTTTAAGGCATGCTTGGTGACTTCTCTCGAAATGCCTGGCATGTCCAACGGTTTCCACACAAAGATGTCTCTATTGGCACGAAGGAAGCTGATGAGCGCGCTTTCCTATTCAGAGAAAAACGTGGTGCCAATGCGCACCGCTTTGCCTTTGGAGCCACTAGGGTCTATGAGGGCCTCCTTGGCGCCCTCTACTGGCTTGAAAGACTCAACCGACCGCTTGGGGTCAGGTGCTTCCTCGGCAACCTCCTTCCCAATGGCCGCAAGCTCTTTGGAGGCGACGATTGCCATGGCGTGATCGTAGCACTCGACCTCGCATTCATAGGCGTGCTAGAAGGAGGTGCCGATGGTGATGACCCCGCATGGTCTCGGCATCTTCAGCTTTAGATAGGTGTAGTTGGGGACGGCCATGAACTTCGCATAGCATGGACGTCCCAGGATGGTGTGGTAGGTTCCATGGAACCCGACCACCTCAAAGGTGAGGGTCTCCGTCCTATAATTGGATGTATCCCCAAAGGTGATGGGGTAGATCAATCTACCCTAGTGGAATGGCCTACTTTCTAGGCACGATGTTGTGGAAAGGCGCTCTGGTCGATCAGACATGCGATCGGTCGATGCCCATGGCGTCAAGCGTTTCAGCGTACATGATGTTGAGGCCGCTACCTCCATCCATCAGTACCTTAGTGAGGCACTTCATACCGATGATCGGGTCGACCACGAGTGGATATCTCCCTGGTTGTGGGACACTCTCTGGGTGGTTGGTCCGTTCAAAGGTTATGGCGGACTCTGACCACCGGAGGAAGACAGGCATGGGCGGTTCGGCCGTATAAACCTCGCGGCGTGTGAGCTTCTAGCGCGCTTGGAGTTGTAGGCCACGGACCCTCTAAAGATCATGAGACAACCATCCAACATTGGAAAGCCAGCGTCCCTCCCCTCAGCGTCGTCCATGGTCGGCTCAGGGCCTTTCCCATGCCCTCCCTTGTTGAAGCCTCCGAACAAGAACTGCTTCATGTGGCCACAATCCTTGTATAGATGTTTGACGGGGAAGGAATGGTTTTGGGCATGGCCCTCCGAGCAGCTTCTCGAAGTGGTTTGGGGTACCCTCCACTAGCTTCCAGCCCCCCTTGCGGTCAGCGATGGCCATGAGCAAGCCCTCGTGTCGCTGCTTATTCTTCTTCTTGATGGGATGGTTGGAGGCGCCTTTGCCGACGTCCTCGTCCCACTTCGCCTTGCCTTTCAGGCGGTCAAAGATCGCTCTGACCACCTCCTCACCCAAGGCATGGCTGGTGGTGATGTCAAGGAGCTCCTTGGTGGTTCATGGGCCTTTATGTCCTAGCTTTTGAACCAGAGACTCATAGGTGGTCCTAGATAGGAAAGCTCCTATAATGTCGGCGTCGGTGATGTTAGGCAGCTTATTGCACTACTGGGAGAAGCGTCGGATGTACCCATGGAGGGTTTCTTCAGCCTTCTATCGATAGTTTTTATGATCCCACGGGTTCCCGGGATGCTTGTGCATGCCTTGGAAGTTCCCCACGAAGATCTCTTTTAAGTCCGCCCAACTTTGGATTCTGTTGGGCGAAAGTTTTCCAACCATGTTCGTGCCGAATCGGCTAGGAACAATGGAAGGTTGTGGATAATGAAGTCATCATGATCCACTCCACTGGCTTGGCAAACAAGCCGATAATCCTCGGGCCATAGTCTGGGGTTCGTTTCCCTAGATTATTTTGGGATGTTGGTTGGTGGTCGGTACCGTGGTGGGAAGGCGACGTTGAGGATGTGTCGGCCGAAGGCCTGATGTCCCGGCAGGCTGGGGCTTAGGCTTTGGTCCTCATCGCTATCATAGCATCTACCACGACGAGGGTGGTAGCCACGGCTAGCCCCCTCCCTCACATCGCCACGAGTATGCCTACGGGCATCGAGGGTGTTGTGCGCGTCACGGTTGCTGCCGAGACGCTCATGCAGTGGGACCGCGATGTGTAGCCCACTGCCTTGCAGCACTTGGTGGACTAATGCATCCTTGTCAGGTCACTCCAAGGGCGTGCACTGGCTGGCGTCGAGCTCGCGACATCGGGACAACAAGCTTTCGGCTTGCTACGCTGCTGTACGCTCAAGTAGCGTGTGAATCTCGTGATGGGCCCGATGATCCTCGGGCGTTGTGGGCCCTAGAAGCCCATAGAAAAGGCCACCATAGCAGCGATGTTCTAGCTTGCCCAGGCAAAGTGTGGAAGGGCTTCATCGTCCTCTATAATCCTTTGGTTCACATCGCGGGCCATGGCACGTGCGCGCCCACCGAGTCTGTGGCGCTCGATATCTCAATCGAGTTCCGCACGTTCCTACTTGAGCCGGAGTCGTGCTTCCTCGAGCTCTTGGTGCTGAGCCTTTAGCTGCTCCATCCGCAAGTGGGGTGGAGCCCCTATATCCCCCTCGACCTCATCATCAAGGTCGTTTGTCAGGGTAGCCTCCTCCTCGTGGATGCTTTCGATGTGTCCCTCAGGGGTACCTACCATAAAACATTCATGAGAGGGGTGATGGCTCCCCCTACTAGAGTTAGAGGCGGAGGGTGATTCTGTTTCTTCTGCGAGGAGGTCATGGAAAGACTCCATGACATATTCGGTCATCCCTATGAACTCATCATTCATGGGGAAAGGAGGCACGCGTTGCACCACAAGGTGGCCAACGGTCTCTGTGACGTTGCGGAGACCGAACAGGAGCATTGTCGAGGCGCTCTAGTTGGGGTATTCTGGAGAGAGCGGCTCCCCTTCGGCAAGCTATGCCATGACATTGGCGAACGAGAAGGTGAGGTGGCGCAGGTCCTCCTGGGATGGTCGGGGTCCTAGGAAGGCACCGAGCTGGCATTCTAACCTCCCATAGTCAAAGTCGAGGAGCTGGTCGCTTCTGAGGGCACAGGCCTCCGGTGCGTGCAGCTGCAGCTCCTCAAGTGCCCCGGCGATCGCATCGAGGCCGGTGCAGTGGAGAGGTCGGACGGTAGCGGGAGCCATCGCCAACTCTCCCTCCGTCGTGACGATGAAGTACAGGTCCCCGAAGCACACGTGCGTGCCCGGGACCCAGCTGAGGTTGTGATTAGCCATCTGAGGCCTGGTGTGGATGTCGAGATGCGCAAAAGGCCCCTACCTGGTGCACCAACTGTTGGTGTTTCGAGTTGCCACCGACTAGTAAATTTCTAATATTGCGCGTCTAGCTCAGATGGCGTGCTAAGAGGACATGGGGTTTATACTGGTTCGGGCAGAATGTCCCTACGTCCAGTTCGTTGCTGCTGCTCATATTACTAGCACTGAAAGTTCATAGTAGGGGTTACAAATGGTCGAGAGAGGGACAAGTCCCAAGGCTCTGGTAAGAGGAGCGAACGGGTGCCGAGAGCTCGGTCGCTTCTCGGCTGTGTGCTTGTGTGTTCTGGTCGGTTCAGGGTTCGATGGATTCAAGTCCCAATTGATGCGTTGTGTTGCGATGCCCTTTATGGGATGCCCTGCTTTCCCTTTTATAGGCTAAGGGAAAGCATGGGTTACAGTGGAGGGAAAAGAGGAGGATGAGAAGGAGAAGAAGTCCTCCAGGATCATCGGGTCCTTCTTTTCCTTCACATGGGTCCCACTGACCCTGTAGACATCAATAGGGATAGCTCCATGTCGTGGCCCTATCCGTCATTGGCACCATGCGTAGGCGTCATCTCCCGGTCGTGGCACTCCACTCTGTCCTGGCGGACATCATGGTGAACTGACGCGCCTGTCAGTGCTCGCACGAGAGTTAGGCAGAACAGCACTGGTACGCCCGACGCTGTTCCTGATGTGAATCCCCAGGTATGGCCCGTCATGGCCATGGATTATATCAAGGTGTGCCGGTCATCTCCCTGGTGTTAGAGCTTTGACCCAGGCCCATTCACTTGGACCTAGAGTGGTTGGTGGTGGTATGGGTCTTCATCGAGCGAGATGGATCCCTGGGCCTCGGGGTCGATCGAGACGGAGTCTCCCCAGGGGCCGAGCGAGGTGGAGCCCGCCCTCAGAGGTCGGGCGAGTCGGAGCGCAAACCCAAGGGTCGGGCGAGGTAGAGCCCGTCCTCAGAGGTTGGACGAGGCAGAGCCAACCCTCAGAGGTCGAGCGAGGCAGAGCCCATGGTGTCAGTGTCGGGCAAGGCAGAGCCCGCCCTCAGAGGTTGGGTGAGGCGGAGCCCATGACCTCGGTGTCGGGCGAGGCAAAGTGCAAATCCAAGGGTTGGGTGAGGCGGAGCCTGCCCCTCGAGGCTGGGCGAGGCGAAGCCAGCCCTCAGAGGTTGGGCGAGGCGGAGACTGCGGCCTCGGTGTTGAGCGAGGCAGAGCTCGTCCTCAAAGGTTGGGCGAGGCGGAGCTCGTGGCCTCGGTGTCGGGCGAGGCGGAGCCCGCCCTCAGAGGTTGGGCTAGACAGAGCCCCCAACGCTTAGAGGTCGGGTGAGGCGGAGCCCGTGGCCTCGGTGTCGGGTGAGGTGGAGCCCGTTCTCAGAGGTTGGGCGAGGCGGAGCCCGTGGCCTCGGTGTCGGACGAGGCGGAGCCCACCCCCAGAGGCCGGGCGAGGCGTAGCTTGCACACCTCGGGGTCGGTTGGAGCTGTAGTCGCGCTCTTGACTGCTGAGATGAATCATTGTTGATGGTTATTAGCTCCTCCTCTTTGGGTACCATAGTATTGGTCCCCGACACATAGTTTTGAGAATAGATTGCTACCTAATTTTGTTCTCATGCTTTCAAGTAAAGTGGGAGGCCTAGTCCAACTCGAGTTCGATCTACCTCGGCCTCTACAAGCAGCCCACATTAAAACGGATGGCCAGGACACATACAAACTTTGTTTTCGACGTTGTACCTATGGATGGAAAGATAATTTCATAGGATAACCAATGGCATTGGTTTCACATAAAAAATCCACCAGAGTTGATGTGAATCATTAAAACAAGTTAGCATCCAGAATTTATCAGAGTTTTTACGCCACCGTCTTTTGGTTTGCTCGACTGTGTATCGTTTTAGAGCCTATTAGGGGGAACATCCAAGTGGTATGCATGCCCCCAAATACATTATATTGAGTCATCATCACTCTTGTTAGGGTTTGGATTTTTCTTTAGATCAGTCTGTCTTTGAGTAGCCACCATCATCAATTTGCGAGACCCACATTTGAGTGCTTAATCATTTATCCGCAATTGTCACTTTAATTTGTTGCGTTCTTTTGAGTTATCGCTTGTGTTCTTCAATTTTCTTGCTAGGATTAGCCTTCTTGGCATGGTCGATCAGATTGTGACACTATTGATAACCAGAAGAGATGTTGTATTACGGTTGTAGGGTTCAAGTCTTTTTATTTGAAGCCAGATTAGTGTGTCACATCTCCACCAAATCAATAGTTACATACCTCCACCTGACCGAAGATCAGGAACCCTGTCCCCATCAGTCGGTTTATCACAAAATTGGAGAAAACAGGGATGCACATGACACAATTAACACAATGTGCAATGCTCAGAACAAACCCGATCAAGGTCACCATAATGATGATGTTCACAACAATCACCGCGGAGGTGGAGATAATCTTCCCCAAAAAGTTAATGATGAACATGACCGACACGAGGCCTCCTGCAACATCCAATGTGAACGGGAGCAAGGGGGCTCAAGCTTGATCCGCAACCCAATCAGACCGAGGGCCTTCGAATAAAAAATATCTAATGTCCATTCTCGATGAAATCCTAAGTGCCTCAGAATTTTGAGAGATATGACAGCAATACCAACCCACATCACTAGCTTGAAGACCATCGCCTGTCCATGAGAGCCCCATGAGCAGATAGTTTTTTCTCCATATCCAGTATGTACCCATGTACTTAGCGGACTCGGCTAGGGTATGGCTCGAGCACCTTCTAGAAGGGTGCGTTTGAAATTGGCCAGAAGTCAACTACAGTTTCATTGGAAACTTCCATGGAACACAGGAGAAGTCGAGGAGTCCTTAGGATTAAGGAATTACAAGCAAAAGTAGAGTGAAAGACTGAGATTACATCCAACGGTTCTCCAAGAAGCACAAAGAGCTTCTGAACGTTTTGGATGCTGACATCGTTGTCGTCTTCACCGCTAGAACTACATCAAGGACACTGGTTCGTGCGATCACGTGCTGGAACTAGAAAACCACTCAGGGGCTTGGCAAAAAAAACTACGCCCTAGGTGACGAGGCGGTCGAGGACAACTTCTACATGGGAAAAATCAAGGCAAAACAAAACAAAACAAAACGGTGATGATGATGATGACCCCCACCATCATCGTCGAATGAAGACAAGAAACACAAAGGCCGATAGCTCGCGAAAATGGTCAAGTGATTCCAGTTATTGTGGCAATGTTAGCCCGATAAGGCAGTTGACGTCAACTTTGACATGGGCAAAGCCAAGGCAAAACAAAATGGTGATGGTGATGATGATTCCACACCATCGCCGTCAAATAAAGACAAGAAACACAAAGGCGATTGGCTTGTGGAAATGATCGAGTGATCCCAGCAGCCCTGACGATGTTGGCCCGAGCAGGGAAAGTTCGACGAACTTATGAACAAGTTGTGCCCAAATCATGTATACCTGGTAATTGGTAAACATGCCTACAAGGAGTGCAAGCTCTTGAAGAAGTACTTCGCCGGTACTCTAAAGCCACAGAATGAGAAGAAGCCTCCTCCTCATGGGTCGATGGTGAAAGAGGGAAAGGGGGCAAGGATAGGCTCCCAACTTCTGGGAGCGGCATCATCATATTCTCGGGCTCCGATGCCTATGGGTCAAAGAGGAGACACAAGCTTACCCTTCGCGGCGTCAACGATGTACAGATGTACACTCATTCGTGCAACCCTATCTAAAATGGTCTAAAATGGCTATCACATTTGACAGATCTGACCTCACTAACTAGATTCCCCAGCTAGCTAGGCAGGTTTCCCCTCATCGTTGACCTGATTGTGTGGGGAGCTTGAGCTGTCCAGGTGCCGATGGTTGGCAGTAGCGACCTCAGTATCCTCTGCATCGATATCTTGGATACTTTGAGGATCCTGTACTCTGAAATCCAGCTGACTGGCACACCCTTACATGGAGTTACTTGGACGACGAGCTACACCACTCGACCGGGTATCCTATCTGTCCGAACAAAGTATTTATTGCTCAAAATTTGTTGGTCACTACAAGGATCCTCGCACCTTTTTTTTTTGGGCGAAATCTTCCACATCTCTCTTGTAGAGATGGAGACATCGCAACCTATTGACAAGTCTCTGGCACCACTAAACAGAAGAAAGAAATTGCTGCCAAACACTCATTGAGAGAGACGAATGAATCAATGACCAGTACTGCAGTACATAGTGAACACACATTTTCGATGAGGCACAGACTGACGCGCACAACATGACGTCATCCATTCTGATTAGTTATATAAGCAGGCCTTAATCATCATCATCATCAAAGGGAGGGGGCGCAGACGACGCAGGCGAGGAGGAACATGGCGGAGGCGGCGGCGTCGTCCTCTTCGCTGAAGCAGCTGCGCTTGAACCGGCACGCCTTGCCCTTGTTGCACGGCAGCAGCCGACGCAGCAACAGCTCCTGCGACCCCTGATGCTCCTGCTGCTGCTGATGCCGCCTCCCGGTGGCCACTACGTCAAAAAGCATTTCTAGGGGCGGTTGTAGACCATTTGTAGGGACGGTTTACCCAGCTGCCCCTATACAAGGGTCTCTACAAATCATGCATTTGTAGGGGCGGTTCTCTGGCCGTCCCTACAAATCGATTTGTAGAGGCGGCTAGTGTTTCCAGCCGCCCCTATAAATATATTTTTAGGGGCGGCTCTTATTACCAGCCGCCCCTACAAATAGATTTGTAGGGGCGGCTGTAGTACTAGCCGGGGCGGCTGTAGTACCAGCCGCCCCTACAAACAGGTATTTGTAGGGCAATCTAGAACCGCCCCTACAGTACGTTTTCTCGCAAAAAAATCAAATTTTCAATTCAAAATCACTTTGCCGAACGTCCCATAACAACGTTCCGAACAGCGTTCGCGTTATCGAACGCCCCGCGACCAACGTTCCGAACCGCGTTCGCGTTGCCGAAGGCCCCGTGACCAACGTTCGCGTTGCCGAACACCCCACGACCGCGACTACAAGCATAAGAGTATTCTATAAACTATAATTACAAGTCCAATTCACATGAATATATACAATCCATCATTAAATATACAAATTCCATACACATTGTTATCAACGTCCTAGAGCTAGCCTTTCAGTCTCACGAAGGTGTTGGTACTGAGGATTTGTACCTAAGTCAGACTCTCGGTCATGGTAGGCGCCTCTAACGTGTACAATCTGGTCCAATGTGAAGTTGCAAAGGTCGCCGACGAGCTCTAAGAGTTGGTCATCCTTGTATGTGTCTCTTTTCATTCCTTTCTCTTCTCTCCACTACAAGAAAACAAGTTTCAGTTTAGTATTTCATACCATTTACGAAGTTTTTATACTACGGGTGAAGAGGTTCAAACTTACCCTTAAGGGGTGTCTCCTGTAGGCACCGGTGTTACCCATCATAGAACATATATAGTATCCACAATATACACTCCCAGGCTTCTGCTTGGGGCACTATGTGTTTTGCATATGAAAATGTTAAGTAATGCTTTTGACAGCCATGTAACGGAGTACTGAAGAAGTAAGTTACACTTACCGCACATAGTGTTTTTATAGCCAGCTTTTCCTTCCTTGCTGGATCATGCCTTCCATGATGATTAGTGACATAGAACCTAAATGCTCTGTTCGAATTATTTTAGCAAATACAACTTGTTAGTATCCAAAAGTGAACGTTACAAGTATGTATACAAACATATAAGCTAATGAGGATTGTCGATATGTATACGTCTTGAGAATCGATATGAAGTCTTTGTATGTCACCGTGTCCTTATCTAATGAATCAAAGACCCATGCCATGCTCCTCCCGACGTCGACGGCTATACAAATCCAGTGGTTGCTGCATGGATTTAATCATAGAACTAGATAAGCCCTTTTGCATCGAATGAAATATATCGAACAAAGCTTTAAGTATAGAGTTGAGCTTACTCGAAGTTGTATGGTAGCCATATAGTAGAGTGGTGTTGGAGATTTTTGAAAGCCAAGGCAATGTATGCCGCAACCTTAAGGGACTCTTCCCTTAGCTTCGCACTACGGATGCGCTCTTTCTCCCGAAGAGTCTTTGCAGCTGCTAGCTCTTTGGCATCTAGTGTCCACCGTTTAGTGTAATTAAAATTTGTTTGGGCTATAGCTTGAGGGTCTACATACCCGGCTTTCACACTTGGCATTTGTTTGATAATGTGCACTTGCATTCTACAAATCACGGCGTGGGTTAGTTACAACAAAATTCAAAGATTATATTCATATCATATCAGGAGGACAAGGACTTACAGGCACCACGTGCGAATTAGATTCATCTCCATTTCTCCTAGGTGAAAGCATGTGTGCATGTCATTGAAGTCAAAGACAATTTTCCCAGCTGGGCTTCCAAATGTGCCGGTGGGAAAGCATGCTTGTATGATATCTATGCTCGTTGGGAGAACACGCAAGTACCAATCATGGAACCTTTTCATTCCAAGTGGTAGGCGCTGGATGTCCCGGTTTGGTAGGAATGGCTTGCCTCTTTCATATTTTTTTGGGCAATCCTTTGACCATTCGATGGCATCAACATTTGGATACTGCTTTGTAATTTGGTGAAGTTTGCTACTGACGGCCTCCTCAGAACCCCGTGATGGGACTTTTTTAACTTGGTTTTTAGGCTTGAACTGATCATGGGAATACCACTTGGACACCGATGAGACGTCTTTGATCAGAACATAAACTGGCCTTATGTGGATTGGAATCTTCTTTCAGAGTTCCCATTCAGGCATGTCCTCATCTTCTTATGCATCACCTTCTTCAGGAGGCACTCGTTGTTCATGTATCAGTTGTGCTTGTTGAGAAGACTGTGGCATCTCATGATGCACTTGCTCGGTACGAGCTGGAGAAGGTTGTGGCATCTCATCAGGCACATGCTCGATAGGAGGCGGGGAAGAATGTGACATCTCAAGAATGTGGGGGTCACGAGACGGTGAAAGTATCTCTCCGGCCTCAACAACTCGCTCCAAATTTGGGAGAGAGGGAGGCGGCGAAGAAGCAGTCAATATAATGTCCCGTTTGTGCCAGAGGATGAACTACCCCATAACGTCTCCGAGTAACACCAGCCCCTCGGGAGTTGCTTAGTCTATCCTCCACTGCATGAACTCGGGCTTCACTATATGCACCTCGACCCTAATGTAGTCCGGCGGTATCTTATTATTGTGGTGTAAGCCATCGGGAGGATGTGCAACACCCGTTGCCACCTCCATCACAGTGTTCTGCCGGCCGCTGAGAAACACCAAGGTGCAACTAGTAGGTTCCCGTATGAGATCGACTGAGGTTGTGGCTGCAGTGGAACCTTTGCTGCTAGGAACTTTCGGAGGGCTGGTAACTAATGCCACTTCTCCCGGTGGCATCACTAATATATGTGGCTCCGTAGACATTCCTTGCTCCTCTAGCGTCTTTGCAACTAGAGCCTTCACTTGGAGCTCAAGACTAGTCTCCCGGTCTTGGCCATGTTTGTTGTACATGTGCCTGTCCTCTTTGAATCCTTGCTTCCAGGTCATCCTTTTCCCTAGCCCCCTGGTGCGGCCTGTGTGCTCCTTGTTTCCCAAGCCAAGGCTAAGCCCGTCCCTCTCTCTAGAAGGATTGAATGAGCCCGTCTCTTTGTCTTTAGCATATTTCAGTATCCTTGATACCGCCTCTTGGGTCTCCGGCTTATCAAACTTAAGATTACTGCCGGATGGTTCTGTACTCCTCGTATATATCCAATTCCTTGAGCGTACCTTCAACTTCGTCACATCGATATTCCCAGCAGCTACGGCCTCTTCATCCATCTTCCTAAACTGCTCTTCCTTGGCATAGTAGCCACCGGGGCCTAGATGATGGTGGTGTTTGTTCCTCTTCACTAGCTCGGTGTTACGAGCACTGAGCTCCAATGCCTCCACTGAAGTCTTCTAAGCCACGAGCTCCTCCCATTGACTAGGAGTTATTTTGCCGAACTCGTTGAAGGGAGCTAACCCCTTTTGGATATACTTCGTGTTAAGCTCTGACCTCCAACGTCGAAATGACTCTCCCATCATCCTGATAGCATTTTTTACCAATTCGTGCTTACCCTCCAGGAATCTAAAATTGACCTTCAGCTGCCTATCCCATAGTGCATTCTTTATGTTCTCTGGTATGTCTTTCTAGTTAGGGATTGCTGGGTTTAATTTATCTCTTACTAGGGCCCCGATCGCATTACGGAATCATCCTCTTAATTCCTTCGGCTCAAGGATCTCCCCTGCTGGCCCAACCTCCGTTATCACATAGCAAGCCTTATCTGGATATAGATTTCCTTTTCTATCCCATTGTTTCCTCTTAGGCTTGGTAGTCGTGGTTGTGTCTTGAGTTTGTGGAGCAGAGGCATCGTGATCCGTCTCTATGGTTGTTGCCTCTGCTCTCCTTTCCTCTACTCTGTCTTGTCCAGCGAGATGTCGCGAACGTCGACGTCGTCTTTTTTGAGTTTCAGGAGGGACCTGTATATAGGACAGGTCAAAGTGTTAGCAGAGGTAACACAGCCAAAGCTTTAGCAAAATTTACAAGCTAAGGCTTCTTCCCTACCTCCTCGTTTGGGTCAAAATCCTTGTCCAAATCTTCCTCCGTTGGCCTCCTTCTTGCTTCAGGTGGGAAAGGATCCTCGGGACTTTCATATCCCTCTTTTGACTCATCATCCTCTTCTTCTTCGCCTTCAGCAGCCTCTCCTTTGGGGCCTTCCTCCTCGTCACACTTCTCCTGAGTAAGCATCACTTCTAGATCCTTTTCTACCTCGTTATCGAACTGTTCCTGAGTAAGCTGGTCCTCTAGTGCTTGCTCCTCAAGGGTTGGCTGCTCGTCATGCTCGGGGCATCGAGCTGCACTGTCTATTGTCCACGACATTATTTCGTGCTTTGTTCTAAAAGATGCAAGAAAGTGTGCTTTAGGTACGCGAGAAGGTATAAGAAATCAAAAAGGTCTATAAACCAAAGTAGTCCTATAAAACAACAATATAAAAAAAGAGAAGTAGCAGTGGCTAAGGCCTCAGAAACATGTCAATCATCATCTGATCTTGAACTTGGAGCATCAAGGCATCATAACAGAGAAGAGAGGAGAATGTAATGTAGGGGCAGCTGCTAATGATGCTAAGTTCCTCACAAGTTCTTGATCATCAGCTCATATTCCATATAATGTATGGACTTGGACAATTTCATCATTGGCAAAACAAAGGAGATGAGAGGAGAGGGGAGATTTGGCAAAAAAAAGCAACAGCTGCTTAGCAAACATAGAGCAGTAGCTGATGGCAAAAATAGCCAAAAAATAGTAGTGGCCCACTGGTCCTATGCCCCCAAGCACGCAACTAGTAGATCAGCAGCAAGCTAGAAATTAAACAAGAAGATTAATTTCACCAAATTGATGTAGATGTAGCCGGCTGGCTGATTAAAATCCCAAGTTCATTAAGCAAGGACGAGCAAGCTGCTAGGCAACCATATCATCACACATGAAGTTCACAACTACAGCTGGAGGCATTAGCAGTACTCCAGTAGCAGTACATAGCAATACTAGTAGCTTTAGCTAGCTAGAGAGACCGACCGACCAAGAAGATGATCGACCAAGAAAATGCAGCATGAACTAAGGAACTTTCTGGCACTAGCATGAAGGTCAGCAAGAAGAGGGTGCTGAGGTAACTGTTATGGAGGCTCAGATGTGTCAAGAATTAAAGTTACCAGATCATGCTGATAAGAATGGAAAAGTTGCTGTGATGGTATGACAACATGTTAGATAGAGTAAGACAGCTAAAGAGCTGGATCTTCCAAATTCATAGGAGAGGAAGACAGCAGAAAAAGACGCCTCAGAAACATGTCAATCATCATTTGATCATGAACTTAGAGCATAGTGGCATCATAACAGAGAAGAGAAGAGAGGAAAAGGGCTAGTAATGATGCTAAGTTCCTCACAAGTTCTTGATCATCAGCTCATATTCCATATAATGTTTGGACTTGTGCAATTTCATCATCGGCAAAACAAAGGAGGTGAGAGGAGAGGGGAGATTTGGCAAAAAAGCAACAACAACTGCTTAGCAAACATAGAGCAGCGGCTGTTAGCAAAAATAGCCAAAAAACAGCAGTGGCCCACTCATCCTATGCCCTCAAGCTGCACATTTGACAGATGAAAATCTGAACCATATAAAAATATATAGTTAATAGTACTGAATTGTAGTTTAGGACAGCAGCAAGCCAGCAACCATAGAATGTAGCTAGGAATAGCAAACTACATGTATCTGTTGGGGAAGAACAAAGCAAACTATATAAACTGTTGACTGAAATGAGCAGTTCACTGAAAATGGGTTTAATCTGAATTTTTAGAAGCAATAGAGCAGTGAAGTAACAAAACAATAATAACTATTAAATCAATCAAGTAGCAAGGACTAGTCAGGCGCTGCAAGTAGTTAAATAATTTAATTGTAGTGTAACAATAGAACCGAATGATATATAATTTAGTTAAATGAATAATTTATATTCATTTGAACACTATTAGATACTTTAGGGCCTATAATATTGAGTTTTATAGTTGGTATGTCATCTCTTGCTATCTTTAGGAAGTCTAGGATTCCTAGACTCCTAGTCAGTTTGTTAGTCCATGATGTGTTAGCCAGCTGGTGCCTAAAAACTATTAAGGCATTCCGAGGGGTCATGCACAGGAATCAATCTAGTAAAGGGCTTTCGGCTTTGCCCACCAAACTTGGCTAAGATCGAAGCATCTTCTCAATAGGACATGACTAGATCTATGCCAAGACAATGGCACATAGCTGGCAAGTGTTATTGACAAATTTGTGCAGGAGATGCTTTATGCAGGATGACGTGTATCACATAAACTAAAAAGATAGCTACCATATTGTAGCTATGAGCATATGACACAATTAAAAGCTTCCTATTTTGTACATAACAAACTTAATTGAATACAAAATTCACAGTTATATCAACAGTTCTAAAACCCAGGTTCTCTCAGCTATAGCACCACAAGCATATCTAGAAGGCCAAATCTGACAATGAAATTTGACACTAGATTTGGTGGGAAAGAAGAGATAAATTTTAAATATATACATGGCGTGGAGATGAGAGTTAGAAAGTAACGCATGCACATATCTTGACTCGTGAAGTTTTAGATTAAGATGAACGAAGGCCAGTTGATTCAAAATTCATGCTCGAAATAAAAACAGATATAATGGAGACATATATATAAAAGGGCATATAAAAAGTAACTTGAAGAGATAGAGAGCCATATGTAGAGGCTGAAACACAGAATATGATTGAGCTAAAGTTGTCAAACAAAAACCAAATTCATACATATGTAGCACATATAGGGATAAAAGAGTTCTGAATTTAAGACAGACAGCAAATCAAATACAACTTTAAGTAAAGAAGTACAAATACAGCTAAATCAAATCATATAGTTTGTGAATAAGCGTCTCCTTTTTACACAAATGCAGCAACATATGTATTTATGAATAAGAAAACCAGATCTTGGCAGGGCAGATGACCTGACAAGATCATTATCCGTTTCTAGCCATGAACCTACACATCTAGTGACAAAGACAGAAAAGCTCATAAGGAAAACAATGGCATACAGCTATTCCAATCTCTGCATCTGATTCATGCTAAGTTCTGATTACTTCATGCTTCATGGACCCGACTACACTAAAATGTAGCAACCTCAGAAGCACGGACAACTAAAAGGTAGCACCAAGACTATCGGCCACTAATTTGTCAATTTGCAGCGCTGACAGTGAAATGGTAATTATATAGGAGTACCAAGTTAAAACGCCATAAGCTGACGACCAATGATCAAAACGGCACAAGCTAATCGCCCAATTCAAAAGGCGCCTGGGATACGGCCCAGATACTATTCAATTGGCAATAACAATGAACAAAATGACACAGTAACTATAAATTCATCAATCACAGCAAGGAAGAGGCCAAAAGGAGTTGTTCTAGATGTTTAAAGGACTCTCTAGGGCATGATGAATACCTGAAAACGAGTCGTCGGCGTGTGGGGGCGGGCGCCGGGGGTCGGGCGTGGGAGGACGCTGGGGGTCGGCGCGTGGGGGAGGGCATCGGGGGCCGGGCGTGGGACGCTGGGGGTCGGCACGCGGGGGTGGGCGCCGGGGACCGGGTGCAGGTGTCGGCGTGCGGAGGCGGGCGCCAGGGGCTAGGCGCGGGACGCCGGGGGTCGGCCGGCGCGTGGGGGAGGGCACCAGGGGTCGGGCGCGGGACGCCGGGGGTCGGCGCGCGGGGGCGAGCGCTGGGTGCCGGGTGCAGGACGCTGAGCGCCGGGCGTTGGGGGCGGGCGAGGGCGCGGGGGCGGGCATGGGACTAGCGGCGGAAACCCTAGGCGCGCGGGCAGCCTGACGGCGTCGGTGAAGAAGACAGCGCCCAGACTGACTCCCGTGCGTCGGTTCTCCTATTTATACTCCCTCCTATTTATAGGGGCGGTTCCTGATCTAGCCGCCCCTACAAATCCATTTGTCCATTTGTAGGGGCGGTTCCTGATCTAGCCGCCCCTACAAATGCATTTGGTCAAATGAAAAAACAACACTTTGACTCTAGTATTATAAACTCTAAATGACTTCAAATTGAAAAGTTTTAAATACCAAGTTTGTTAAACGAATCAATATCTACAATTGTTGTTTTGGTCAACTTTCCATTTGAGAAAGTTTGGAGGGTTCAAATTTGTGATTTTTAAATTTCAACGCCTACAAACTAGTTTTTGGAACCCTAGGTTTTCTCAAATTGAAAAGTTTTGAATACCAAGTTTGTTCAGCTCATCAAGATCTACAATACTTATATAGTCCATTTTTTCATTTGAGAAAGTTTAAACAAAATGTAGTTCAAATTTCACAAGTGTGTGACATAGTTTCAGAAAGTCTGAGATTCAAGAATTTGTGACTAGTGTTTGATAAAACTTTCTCAAATGAGAAAATGAGCTATGTAACAATTGTAGATCTTGCTAAGATGATCAAACTTAGTATTCAGAGTTTTTTCATCTGAGGCCATGTAGTGTCTCATTTGAGCAAGTTTGACCAAGTCAAATTTGGTCAAATGAAAAAACAACACTTTGACTCTAGTATTATGAACTCTAAATGACTTCAAATTGAAAAGTTTTGAATACCAAGTTTGTTAAACGAATCAATATCTACAATTGTTGTTTTGGTCAACTTTCCATTTGAGAAAGTTTGGATGGTTCAGATTTATGATTTTTAAATTTCAACGCCTACAAACTAGTTTTTGGAACCCTAGGTTATCTCAAATTGAAAAGTTTTGAATACCAAGTTTGTTCAGCTCATCAAGATCTACAATACTTATATAGTCCATTTTTTTATTTGAGAAAGTTTGAACAAAATGTAGTTCAAATTTCACAAGTGTGTGACATAGTTTCAGAAAGTCTATATGAGATTCAAGAATTTGTGACTAGTGTTTGATAAAACTTTATTTAATGGAAAAATGAGCTATGTAACAATTGTAGATCTTACTGAGATGATCAAACTTGGTATTCAGAGTTTTTTCATCTGAGGTCATGTAGTGTCTCATTTGAGCAAGTTTGACCAAGTCAAATTTGGTCAAATGAAAAAATAACACTTTGACTCTAGTATTATGAACTCTAAATGACTTCAAATTGAAAAGTTTTGAATACCAAGTTTGTTAAACGAATCAATATCTACAATTATTGTTTTGGTCAACTTTCCATTTGAGAAAGTTTGGATGGTTCAGATTTGTGATTTTTAAATTTCAACGCCTACAAACTAGTTTTCGGAACCCTAGGTTATCTCAAATTGAAAAGTTTTGAATACCAAGTTTGTTCAGCTCATCAAGATCTACAATACTTATATAGTCCATTTTTTCATTTGAGAAAGTTTAAACAAAATATAGTTCAAATTTCATAAGTGTGTGACATAGTTTCAGAAAGCCTATATGAGATTCAAGAATTTGTGACTAGTGTTTGATAAAACTTTCTCAAATGGGAAAATAAGCTATGTAACAATTGTAGATCTTGCTGAGATGATCAAATTTGGTATTCAGAGTTTTTTCATCTAAGGTCATGTAGTGTCTCATTTGAGCAAGTTTGACCAAGTCAAATTTGGTCAAATGAAAAAACAACACTTTGACTCTAGTATTATGAACTCTAAATGACTTTTGGATGTTGCAATAGAGTGGATGTTCAAATAGAGTCATATTTACCGCGGCGGGCACGTTACACCGCCCGCCGTGGTAAATCGGTTAACCGCGGCGGGCAAAGCCGCCCGCCGCGGTTAAGCCACGATTTACCGTGGCCTCTAGGCCGCGGCGGACGGCTTTGCCCGCTGCGGAAAATCAAAAACGCCCGCCTCCATTAAAGTTTGTGTAGTAGTGCATCTAGATGTTGCAAAGGGTAGTCTCACACACATGCATAAAATGTAGTCTCACACACATACAAAAATATGTAGTCTTACACACGTACATAAATATATAGTCTCACACGCATGCACAAATGAAGCCTTACAAACACACACTTACACAAACACTCCACGTTCAACAACTAGCTAGCCCACTGTAACGACTTTCCCCTTGACACCTTTTCATTCCCATGGCATTATATCTTTGGGGAGGTTCTTTTCCACAACACTGATCTTCTTAGGAAAGTCTGTGAATAGCGGCATCTCATCATAGTTATTGTAAGCTTCAACATCGTCCACGCCATCAACTCTAATAATATATTGTTTCCCAGAGGCAACCACATGCTTTGTCTTCTTCTTTGGGGAGAGGTTACTTTGTGGGTCAGACATATAGAAAACTTGTGTGACACGTGAAGCGAGCACCCAAGGGTCATCTTGGTAGCCTAGATTCTCGAGGTCCAGGACTCTCAATCTGATCTCATTCAGTTGGTGTTGTTTGATCCAGCGGCATTAAAATAGGGCCACCATTATATCCCTTCCATAGTCAAGTTCCCATATTTCTTCAATGATGCCAAAGTATTGGATCTTTCGCCCTAATCCATCGAGAGCCACTATTCGAACGCCGCTGTTTTGGTTCACATATTTACTATCCTTTGCGTGGGTATAGTACGTGTACCCATTGATGTCATAAGCATTCCAAGATGTCACTTGTCTCGATGGCCCCTCCGCCAACCTACTAATGGTAATAGAGTCTATGGTTTCTTCAGGCGGTATGTTTTGGTCCTTCAACCATATAGTTAGTCGTTGCTTGTGCTGTTTCATGACCCAATCATCCAAACGGCCATTTCTCTCCGCCATAATGATAGCCAAGTGTTCATCAATATACAGTTGCATCAGTTGTGTACTCTGCAAGACACTATAATGCGCCTGACTCACCTCTTTGTAATCATGGTCGATAAACACTTTTCTACCACTGGTGCCCTTCCCAGCCAGCCTACCCTTGTGACGAGAATCGGGTTTACCAATCCCTTTCTGTACTTTTAGGTACTCTTGACAGCACTCGATGACTTCTTCAGTACTGTAACCCTCTATCATGGAGCCCTCTGGGTATGCTCGATTATGCACGTATCGACTTAAAACTGATATGAACCGCTCATAGGACCACATTTCATGCAAGTAGCAAGGGCTAAGCGCCTGTATCTGATGAACCATGTGAATCATAAGATGTGGCATTATATCAAAAAAGCAGGAGGTAAACACATCTCTAGTTGGTTTTGTGTCTCCACCACAAATTCATGTAGGTCACTCAGCTCTTCCTTGCCAATCATCTTCTGTGAGATCTTTAAAAAGAAGTAGCACATGCGGGTGATGGCCATTTTCAAGAACTTTGGCTTTATAGCCCTGATTGCAATAGGTAGAAACACTGTCAGCATCACATGGCAATCGTGAGCCTTGCAGTGTGTTATTGACAAGTCCTTCATCGACACTAGCTTCTTCACATTTGCTAAAAACCCAGTCGGGACTTTGATCCCCCTCAGGAAAGTGCATATAGCTCTCTTCTCATCTGGTGTTAGGTTGAAGCACGCCGCGGGCAGAGTGTATTTTCCATTAGCCTCAGGTACCGGGTGAAGCTGTGGTATCATGTTTAGCTGCACCATGTCTTTCCGTGCTTTCAGACCATCCTTTGACTTGTCTGTGTCCATCAAGGTAGCAATGAGACTCTCAAAGACATTCTTCTACACGTGCATAGCATCAATGGTATGGGGGGCCTCCAAGTCTAGCCAATAAGGCAGATACTGAAAGAAGATCGATTGTTTCTTGAAAGGTACGCCTTCGATAGGAGGTGTGCTTCTATCTCTGTTCGTCCCATCCGGATTCTTCTTTCCATAGACGACGCGTATGTTTTTCACCATTCTGTACACATGTTCTCCGTTATGACGTCTCTCCAGAGGGGGTTCAATCTCCGGGGCGTTGTCATAAAATCTAAAGAACAATTTGCTACGGTACTTGTGACTTGTCTTTAAGAAGCGTCGGTTCCTTAGGTAAACTACCATCCAAGCAAACCAAGCATCCCGTCTTCCCTTTGATCTGTCTAGACAAAGCAAACAGTGTGGGGTAATCATTGGTAGTAACAAATATTATTGCTCTACATATGAAGTCCTCCTTTCGGAACGCATCGTATATCTGCTCCCCATGCCTCCATAGTCTCTCCATTTCTTACATCAAGGGCTCGAGGAACATGTCTATATCAATGTCTGGTTGTTTAGGGCCAGAAATAAGAATAGTGAGGAGAAGGTACTTTCTCTTCTGACACAACCATGTTGGGATGTTGTACATGGTCAAGATCACTGGCCATGTGCTGTGGTTGCTCATCCTCTCATTGAAGGGATTCATTCCATCGGTGCTCAGGCCAAACCATACATTCCTTGGGTCATCGCTGAATTCTTTGTGCTTCTCATCAAACCTTTGCCACTGACTACAATCAATCGGGTGTGCAATCTTATCATCATCCACCTTGCGCTCATCATCCCACCATGTCATGAGTGCGGCTTCTTTAGGGTTTAGGAACATACGTCTCAAGCGGTCGGTCACTAGCAGGTACCATATTACCAGGGCATGAATTCTTCTCTGCTTTGCATCGTTGCCTAATGGAGTGTCCTCTGGGGGCTAAGATTCTTGTACCACCTTTTTTGTACCCTTCTTATTCCTCTTTTTCCCCGTGGATGGTTCGTCCCCACCGTAAAGGTCATTGTTCTTGTACCGGCTAGCCCCACACCGGGGACATTTATCCAATGACTTGAACGTTTCACCACGAAAAAGTATACAGTAGTTGGGGCATGCATGTATTTTTTCAACGCCCATTGTCAATGGACTTATGATCTTCTTCGCTTGGTATGTGTTGGCGAGAACTGAGTTTGGTTGTGGCAGCACCCATGACAGGAGATGCAATAGATCATTGAAACTACAGTTTGACCAGCCATACTTAGCCTTCAGGATGAGCAGCTCAAGCACGAAACGTAGCAATGTCCAATGTGTCGGACAACCCTTTTCAATACCATACATAGTCTCCTTCGATGCTTTTGTCACTGTTTCCAAATTTTCTAGACCTTTTGGGCTATTTAGTAAAATCTCTGGTCCAAGGGTTCGAATCATGTCATCTAAATCATCTTCAACTCCGACATGTGCTCCACCATCATTATTGGCACCACCTTTGTCGTTACCATCCCAACCACCAGCATCACCACCTTGTTCATTGCCAAACTCGAAATCCATTTGTGCATCAAGCTCGGCTGAATATTGGGACAGGGATTCTATGGTTTCATCGTCGTATTCCTCCTCATCCTCGTCGTTAACAATAACCGTTTTACCATGATGAATCCACACTGTGTAGTCCTCAACAAATCCTCGTATAATCAAATATGATATGATGATAGTCACATCTGTCCATGCCATACGGTTTTTGCAATCTTTACAGGGTCAAATAATTGTATCCTTATTCTCTTTCAATGTCGTTGCATGTTTCGTTGCGGCTTCAATAAATTTATCCACCTCTTCACGGAAACCTGCCTTGAACCTTAACGAACCATACATCCAAGAGTTCCTGTACTCCATCTTTTACAACAACAACAAAACAAACATTAAAGGACTACTTATTCAGATATATATAAAAATTAATCAAAGTAATAATTATTTGAGAATAATTGTATATACCTCAGATATATATGAATATAAATCTAATATAATTACATGAAGCATACAAACACACCATGGTAGAGAAAAATTAATTAATGGCCCATTTATCCATAAATAATTAAAATACATATTTATTGATTACAATAAACAATTTCAAAGACAACAATTAGCAATAATTATACTTTATCCAATATCTTTCGTGCAAACCCTAGTCCAATTTTATCAAACATAAATTTACAAAAACAAAATTAATAAAAAAACCAAACCCTAGATCTAGATCACATGCACATGAAACATCCATAAAACTAACTAATGGTTCACTAAAATCAAGAAACATGGACCAAATAAGGGTATGGTCTTGTTCCCCTCCCTAATTTATCCTAGTACATTTAAAAGTTGGGTCTAATTTGCTCATAAATAGCTCAAGCACCATAGAAGAGAGAAAAACAAAACTCTAATTATTCACTAATAAACCATTAAAACTTCAAAAAAAAAGTATGGAATAGCATTTTCTTACCTTCTACAACCTCTCCACCAAAGGATTTGAGACCAAAACCTTCCCCCCTTAGTAGAGCAATTTTTGGGAGGTGCCCAAAGCCTCCATACCTTTCTTTCACGGATTGGAGTGAGTGACCCGAGGAGGAAGAAGGTGCTGCCTCAGTTTTATATGGGGGCCATTTGTAGGGGCCGCTGGTGATTGAGCCGCCCCTACAAATAGGAGCTATAAATACGGAGCCATTTTTAGGGGCGGCTCAATCACCAGCCGCCCCTACAAATATAATTTCCAGGGGCGACTGGTGATTGAGCCGCCCCTACAAATCAAACCCTATTTGTAGAGGCGGCTCGTAACACCAGCCGCCCCTGCTGTTCCATTTGTAGGGGCGGCTGGTGTCTGGGCACCCGAGCACACCACTGTAGGGACGGCTCCATCATCAGCCGCCCCTAAAAAAATCGATCCGTTGCTAAAAATCGTTTTCTACGTGGTGAGCGTCTCTCGCCGCGGCCGGCTGGTCCACGACCTGGGCCCGACGATCGGCTACAGCCGGCCGGTGAACCATCGTCTTCAATTTGCTATGGTGGTTCGATTCACCTCAAGGGGTGGTGGTTCGATTCACCTCAAGGGGTGTAGCTAGCTATATCGTGCGCGTCAACCGCACCAAAATTAAGCTTATCAGGTGGTGAGCGATTCTGGGATGATGGAGAAGAGTGATAGAGACATGGCCATGTGGCGAGGTCTATTTATAGGCGGCCGGCCGGGGTAGTGGGGCGTTGGCGTCCGCCGGCGCGGTCTCGTCTGCCATGTGCTGTGCCTGTGCTGTGGTGCTGCGATTTTTGTTTATTTCCAAATAAAAGATACACTACACTACTATAGCCACATGGCATTATGCCATGCATTATGGCGCCGCGCAAGGGTGTACTACGTATAGTTCATGCATAGACATCTTTAATTCGAATGCATTTGGAAGCTACTGCGGCCGGCATGGCACGGGATGATAACCGAGGGCCTGCTACTGCTAGCTAGCAACGGAAAGGCTAGCTAGCGAGGGGTGGAGGAGGAATCGATGTGAGAGGACAATTTTGCTGTGGGCCTGTGCTGTGGCGTGGCAAATAAAGCTGGGTCCTGTTTAGTTCCACCAAATTCCAACTTTGAAACTATGTAAAAAAAATTCTCCGTCACATCAAACTTGCGGTATATGCATAGAGTACTAAATGTTGACGAAATCAAAAACTAATTGAACAGTTTGGTTGTACTTTGCGAGACGAACGTTTTGAGTCTAATTAGTCAACGATTAGATAATTATTACCAAATAAAAATAAAACGACACTGTAGTGATTGACTGGTTTAAGGACACCAAGCGTATGGATCACGTTGCTAGGCGGAAAAGGATCTGCGGCTCAGGTCACAAAACCTGTCATGGTTGCTTAATGGCACATTCCTATCTTAGCCCACTTTTTCTGTAACCGCAATGCAAACTTGGAATAGTAGAATACCATTGTCTCGGAGGACTGTTGGTTCAACCAAAACTTTCCTTTCAAATAAAATACCATTGTTGCATATGGATTTAGATTAGTGTTCCTGCTCCTAACTAATACAGTGCTTCTGCTACATGATGATTTCAACTGAACCTTTACTAATGTAGGTTGTTGCTGATAAGGGAATGCTCACTTTCCTGGTAAACATACAAGTAAGCTCCTGTTCTAAAAATCCCTCCATGTTCTTTTCTTTCTGTCCTGCTTGGATCTTTTCTCACAGAAACGTGACCGCACAGAGCACAAAAGAAAATAAAGATAAATTGGTGCCTTGCACAACAATCTGCATGTTTTTTTAAATGACTAATTGGTATTTGATTCATAAATCATACAGAGTAGTTCATAAACATGACAAACAAGAGCAGGTGCGAATACATTGAAAATTTACTTATGACAGACATTTTTTGCGTGATTGTTATTTATCACTTTCTGAACTAATTTTGAGAATTGAATGATAAACTTATGGATTTCTTCCAAGTTTGTTCCTATTGCTGATTTTTCTTCTATACTTAGGTTATGCTCTTTAAGTCACTGTTCTCCTGCAGATTCCTGGACCAAGTCATTACAGCTTGGTCCTTTATTTTGTCTCAAATTCCTTGGAGAAAGGATCACTGTTGCAGCGTTTTGCCGATGGTGATGATGATTTCCGAAACAGCAGACTGAAGCTTATCCCCTCTGTTCCAAAGGTCTGTTCCAGTGTGAAGTCATTCAAAGTGTTCTTTGTAATCCGTTCTCACTTTAGCACGTTCAAATTCTCCAGGGGTCTTGGATAGTGCGGCAAAGTGTTGGAAGCACACCTTACTTACTGGGGAAAGCCGTGGATTGCAGCTATTTGCGTGGTCCTGACGACATAGAAGTAAGTCCCTTCATCAGTAATAGTTCCAATTTAAATTCTTTTAGTTGATGAACAGCGAAATACATTCTATTGGTCATGTGTGAACATGGTTCAGTTGAATTCAGATTGAACAAGTAGAACGTCGCATTCTTTTTGGTCATGCACGGACTACAAACCTATGATGAATACATTCTTACACCGTGACAATTCTGTAGGTGGATGTAGATATTGGTTCATCTGCGGTAGCCAATGGGGTACTGGGCTTGGTGTTTGGTGTTGTTACCACCTTGGTAGTTGACATGGCGTTTCTTATACAGGTAAATGAAACCCCCATAGACAATCTTTGTTTCTTTCCGGCTCTAGTTCAGTGACTTCTCTGCCAAATGCTTGTTTTCTGACTGTTGCGTTGCACCTGCAGGCAAACACATACGACGAGCTCCCAGAGCAGCTCCTAGCACGGCTATCACACATCAAACCTTCCGCAGCAGTGTATCCTAACCTTGAAAACATTTCCTAAGCGGGACAAATCAATCTGTGCAGATTCTTTCATTCTTTTCCACCAAAGACCCAAACAGTCTCAATTTGTTCAGTCACTGCAGCATTTTGCAGTTCGATACAGTGAGGTTCAGACAGACTGTAGCAGTGCACAAGTGCTTTGTACCTCGCCTTCATACAGTTTTGACTTTTTTTGGTCTTTTTTTATTACTTTACTGTTGTAGCTTGGGCTTCTTACAGATATTGTAATGCAATAGATACATCGAAGTGAGATATACAGATACAGCATGGTTCGGAAACCGATTCATGTGCTATAGTATATTGGTTGAAAAATATACACCAGCCTGGTAGATGACCTTTTGTGCATTGTGCACTTTTTTTTTTGAAATTCAGGTATCCAATAAGAAAATCTCTATTCCTCACAAAAAAGAAAAGGACATTTTTTTATAAAACAAAGAAAAGGGCAATGGAGACACACAATTGGCAGTGCAGATGAAGTTGAGTAAATTTCAAAAACTTAGAACTATTTTTGAGACATGTTGCAAAAAAAAAGACACGAGGTCATAAGAACTTGTAGTTTGTATTGTAGGTTTACGTACTGGGCATAAGAAGTTATGGTTTTTTTTGCAATGTATCGAATAGTAGTACGAGTAAGTTCTGAACCTGAAGTTTAACTCAGTTGAAATTCATGCACATCCTGAACCGCTGAAATTCCCTTTTTATGCTTTCACCAGTTGGGCTTTCTGGATTGCTCATCAGATCCGGTTCATGAATGCCACTTTAGGCCCATTCACAACCCAAACCCCACTGGGCTTAAACCTCTCGCCGTCAAGCAGCTTTAAATTCGGATCCCCACACACACTTCGCTTCCGCATTCATTCCACCATTGCCCCCGTCCACTATCCCCTCCAGCTATGGTTTTACCACCATGGCCGCCGCCGTCGCACGGAGGCTCCTCTCCCGCCACGCCTCCTCGTCCTCCCTCTCTGTGCTCCTCTACCGTGCCAAAGTGCAGATATATAAAAAAATCAATTTTTTATTTTAAAATAAATTGGGGCAAAAAAATTGTTGCCATGGGCCAAAGTGCCAACAGCAGCTAGGTCGGGCTCGACCACGGAGGGAGCCTAACCAGGCCGTGGTAGCCCAATTGGCCCAAGTGACAAGAGTGAGAGTAGGCATTGTAGTTCAGTAGTTCGATGGCTGTCACTTCACCTGTTCTTTTTATGCTGCGTTCTTGGTTGGTCTGCGAGCGAGGTGGGACTAAACCATCCTGCGCGGATGGCTGACTGCCTTAAAAACGTGGCTTAGTTGGGGCACGACCTCGCAATGGGCTGGCCCAATTTGGACAAGTTTGTTGGTTGTTGCCTATCGGTCCAGAGGAGCTCGTGCGGCCCGTCAATGGCGGGGCCGTGACTCGGTGTGAGCGGGACGAGTGGACGAGGGTGGAGGAGGTGGAGCAGAGACCGGATAGACGTGGCGCTGTTTGCTCGGTCACGCGCGAGGCGCGCAGACGTAGGCTGAGTCGAGTGGTGGGGAGCGCGGTCACCCGGCCGGCTCGGAAGCCCAGCCAGAGCGAAGGGGAGAGATGGAGCTGACGGGTGGGGCCGCTACGGCAGTGAGGTCCAATCGATGACCCGCGGATGCGGAGGGAGAGACGGCGGGGAGCACTACCCCAGCACTCCGCCCCCATGCGGCTCGTCAGTGGTACCCCAGCACCCGGCACTGGAGTTAAGCTAGCCATGCTCAGCGGTTCTCGTCCGGCCGCGTGGCACGGATAAGCATGAGCCTCCACGCGGGCATCGTCGGGCTACCCAACATCGGCAAGTCCACCCTCTTCAACGCCATTGTGAGTAACTAAGCTTGCTTGTTTTGTTGCTTCCTGTTGTTGGGTGGATGTCGGTGGACGCCAACTGTTCGACGTTTTTCGACATAGACATTCTTATGGAACGGCTGACAAGAATCACTGGATCAAACATAAGTCTTGCTCTCTTTTAAGCCCTCATTATAGCCTTCCACTTGACAAGCGTGCTCAATTTAATCCACCTATGACACGCGGGCAGCTTCGTCATGCTGCTGCCAATATCAGTTGGCAGCTTGCTCACAATGGGTGCACAGAACTAAGAATTGTCTTGTGTGGGGTCTTTGAAAAACTCATCAATGTTAAAACTGTTTTGTGTCGATAAAACACGATCACCAGCTTGCATACTCAGTGGGAAAGGAGATGCATACTAAGAAACTATTGGTTGCTCTGGATACCAGCCCTGACGCCACGCCGCCCCTGGCGCCCGATGCCACGCCGCCACTGATGCGCGCGCGTGGCCCTGACGACTCCACCCTGGCCCGCCGGCCACGACGCTGCGCCGCCACGACGCCACCCGGCCCAGCCACCGACACCGCCCTCGTCATCACCGCCTCGGACGCCCATCACCGCGACCCCTACGTACGTCGATCATCACCGCGACCCCTACGTACGTCGATATGTGTTTGTATGTGATATATGCAGAGGAACGCCTCGTTGTGTTGTATGCGGAGCAACGCTCGTTGTGTTGTATGCGGAGCAACGCCCTTCGTTGTGTTGTATGCGGAGCAACGCCGCCTCGTTGTGTTGTATGCGGAGCAACGCCGCCTCGTTGTGTTGTATGCGGAGCAACGTCGCCCCGTTGTTGTATATGCGAGCAACGCCGCCCCGTTGTTGTATATGCGAGCAACACGCCCCATTGTTGTATACCCTAGCGAGAACGACGATTCGCCCTAGCGAGAACGACGATTCGGGCGAATCGTCGTTCTCGCTAGGGCGAATTCGTCGTTCTCGCTAGGGCGAATTCGTCGTTTATATGACTTGTTTACATATATGACTTGTTTATATATATGACTTGTTTACATATATGACTTGTTTACATATATGACTTGTTGACATATATGATTGTTTACATATATGAATTGTTTATATATGACTTGTTTATATGTGACTTGATTTATTTTGTATATGACTTATTGTACATATATGACTTGTTTACATATGATGTTTATTTTATATATGACTTGTTTATATGACTTGTTTATATGTGACTTAGATTTATTTTGTTTATGACTTAGTGTACATATATGACTTGTTTATATATATGTGACTTAGATAAATTTGTATATGACTTATTGTATATATATGACTTGTTTATATATGTGACTTAAATTTTGTTAAATTTTTAGATATGGCTGCCCCAGGAGACAACATGGAGGAAGAAATGATGAATATTATTGCCAATGCTGGTGAGCAGGATGTTGACGGAAGTCAATACCTAGCTCTTGAAAATGAGCAAGAAAATGTTTTGCAAGAAAATACAGGCGAGGTATATATACTAAATATATATTATATGTGAATATTGTATATATTTTGTGTACAAAATATTTATTTATTATTTTTTTATATGTAGCCCTCTGGATCGGCGACCACAACGGCGAAGAGCAAAAATGTTCGAGGACCGAAGAAACCACTGGAGGGCCGGTACATAATATGGAATTCAACATCGAGACAGGCGAACCACTTGGTCCACATAAAAGGAAATTCGTGGAACACTGTGGGTACCTTGTAAGGGACAGAATTCCGATCAGTATCCGTGAATGGAAGAAAAAGATCAATGAGCCTGATGTTAGTTTTGTCTCTGATGTTGACAAGAATTTGCTCTGGAATGATATCCTTGCCCATTTCACGTTGCAAGCGGATGATTATGATGATATCAACGATGATGAATTGAAGGAGCTAGTTCGATCGTGGGCTATGAAGAAGATGGCCACACAATTCAGACTTGGAAGAAACACCTATACAACACATACATCAAGAAGAACGAAACGCCAAATTTCAATACTGCTATGGGCCCGATCTCGAAACAGAGGCCCTATTGGAATGATTTCGTAGAGTAAGACATCAGCAGAGGGTGAGGCACGGGTGAGAAGGAACCAAGAGAATGCCCGAAAAAGGTATACCACCATGACATGGGATCAGGTGGCTACGATACTGCCATTCCAAAGTGGCAAAAAATGGAAGCGGACATTATTGCCAAGGGGATCGAACCAGAACACCAAGTGGCCCCACGCTCGAAGAATTGGGTTTTTCGGTCATGGGGGAAGACTCGACCACAGACCGGTCTAGCAGTGTATGGGCAAAAACTCAAAACAGCAGCACGCCGATTGGCTTTTGCTATAGAAGCTAAAGAGATTGGTGTGTTCAAGCCCAATAGAGAGAAGGATGAGCTGACGTATGCCATCGGGACTGCTGAACACACTGGCCAAACCAGAGGCTTAGGACGCAACACTATGGGTTCATGGTTTCCCTAATGACAGGGAAACCTACCGAAGCCATAGAGAAGCAAGGAGAGCAAGCAGCGCGGGTGACAATGTTGGAGGAAATGGTGCTTGAAGCAAAGGAGCGAGAAAAAGCAATGGAAGCAAGAATGCAGGAAGAAATCAGAAAGCAAGTGCAGATAGCAATGAGTGCCCAGAGGCAGGCATCAGAGCAGGAATGAATGTTAATATTAGCCCCCCTAGTAGTTGAAAAGCAGCAGTGCTTCCACTGAGCTGCCAAAGCAAGATGACGTAGCACTGCGCTTCCCGTGGATGATGTCACTACTCCAATGACATCAATTGAGCTACATGTTCCAAGGGGGAATGACACAATCAAGGTCGCTGTCGGTGTTTTTACTCCTCCAGACCCTACCAAGACACCAAGAATCCATGGGGCACCAATACAACCTGGATATGCTAGGGTCGCAGTGGATAAAGTGAGCAAAGGTTATGAGGATCTAGCTCTTGACATTCCTGGAGGTGATGGAGAGAAGACTCTAGGAGAAGCAGAGAAGGCATATATACTATGGCGCAAGCGCTACATCATTATCCCTAGGGCGTCTGCTCCACCGCCAGCAGACATTAGGTGTGGACAAAAGTTAACAAAACAATTTTTTGATAATTTTCTATGGGCATGACTAATAATAAGCATTTACTTATATCTCATTATTTTTTGTACTCACAAAGCAGGGCCTCCACCAACCAAAGTCCAGTTGTTGCTTCTCCCGACCATCATAGTGCTAGGGCAATGATGACGCCTTCGAAGGCACTGCTGCCCCACCATCTCCAACTCCTCCGCCTCCAAGGAAGTCCACAACTCCTCCGCCGAGGTCTCCAATGCCTCCGCCGCCTCCAAAGTCTGCACTGCCTCCAAGGCGGTCTCCAACGCCTCCCCCGCCTCCAAGGAAGCCAGCCCCTAAGAGGTCGCCCCACAAACAAAGTCATTGCCCTGCCCGCCGGCAAAGAAGCAGAAAGCAATACTCATCCAGTTATTCCCCAAAAACTATCTTATGAGAAAAGTGAACAGAATTAAAGGATGCATATAAAAAGAAGTGACAGATTTCTTTGAAGGTGCAAAACAGGCACGACGAGCGAGGGAGAACCCGGAGCCATCATACTTCTTCCTACCTCCAGATCAGCTAAGAAAGAAGTTGGACAAAAAAACGGGATTCTCTTAAGAGCGCCGCGAAACAACCGATATCGAACTATGACCGCTCTCTCACCAAGTCATATGAGGCGGCGCAAAAAAAGAAGAGAGTAGGGAAAGGTGTTGCACAACTCGGACAACAATCGCAACAATCAATCCCCCCTTGTCGTTCCTAACGAATATGGTTCAAACTTAAACTTAGTGGAGGAGGTAGGCGGCTATGAGTCGTTTCTTGGTTTTATGAGGACACTGGTTTGAACCTTGCCGAAGTGCTCGCTGAAGGACCATCTGCTCCAGAAGTGGATCCTTACAAGAAATTTGTACCAGGCCAGAGTCTATACAACCCAGAGAAATTAGGTGAACTGGGTACACAAATGTACCTGCTAAACGGGTGGTACATGTCGGCGTCTGATGCGGGACAAATCTATCTTTCTGTCAGAATTAGAAACCACCATTACTTCCATGGCAATGACATTATCTATGTCGAGCTTCAGAATTACACCAACTATGCCACCTGGACTCTCTCGACAAAAGTCTCATTAGCTGCTATTGTCTGTAAGTGTGATTATTTTCTACTATATTCATAATTTCTTTATTATATATTCACAATGTATATATTCACAATTTTCATGTATGCAGATATGAGATGACAGAACTTAGAAAGAGAAAGGATAATAATGTTGGTTCGTTGATCCGTATGTCGTATACAAACACCCTAACCCCCGAAGGATTATAAGCCTCAACCTGAGAGAAATCTCATGAATTTCTTAGTGAACCAACGCGACAAGAAGGAGATACTCTTCCCCTACAACTTCAAGTGAGTGTTATTATAAGTAATTAATGTCGGTCATATATATGGGACATCAATATTTCCTTACTAGCTAGTTACTCTCACACACACACATATATCTTAGACTCATTGAGAAAACCGCAAACAGAGTATCAAGACATGATAGATATTATACAAGGGTAATTAATTTAGTTTCTCTATAACAACATATATATATATAATGGCACCGATCTCTCAACAATTATTAAAGGTTAAATTATTTTTTTATTTTATTAGGAGCCGGGTTTGGAAAAGGTTCATTGAGGAACAAAAAATGAAACATTGCAAAGCGCCACTGGGTGTAATCGCACACAAAGTAAGTACTATAACTACACATTTATATTCAATTAACACCATATGATGATTTCAATTCACCCTAATTGATTTTTTGTCGTAAAAGTGGGTTCTAAGGCAGGAGCAGGGTAACAACTACTGCGGATACTATGTTTGCGAGTTCATCATGGCGTACTCAAAGAGAACTCCTGAAGAGCAACTCAAAGTACTATATAAATACTTTTTCCTTTATATTATTTCGATCGTATATTTATAATTTCTTTATTGCTCTCATTTGTATAAGTAATTACATGAGCAATACACATACATACATATATATATATATTAATACTTTTTTCTTTAATTTTTATTGAAGACTGAATGGTTGAGGGAAAGAGTTATACGACTTGACCAACTTAAAGCAATTCGAGAGACCATAGCAGGATTTCTAAATGACCAGGTCATCAACCCCAACGGCGAGTTCTACAATGACGACCCGAACGAAACGTGGATGCCAAATCTGGAGGAGTGAATTGCTAAGGACATAAACAATTTATATATCAAACCTTTGTAATATATATATATATATATATATATATGCACATTTATGTACATAAAATAACGTGTGTGTATATATGATCATCATATATATATGCATGTACGCGTATATTCGTTTGTTATTTATGTACAAAGTTCGAACGAAAACTTACACGTGCAAAGTGCACATATATATTACTATTAGCAACGTATTCGAAAATGTATTTTAATATCAAAACTAATCATTAAATGAAAAAAGAAACCAAAAATAGAAACCAGAAAACGGAAAAAAAAGAGAGGGACATTTAGTCTCGGTTGGTCACCAACCGAGACTCAATGTCCTGCCCCGTGGCGGTCCCTGGCCAGGCCTGGAGGCCCCCTTTACTCCCGGTTGGTGTTTCCAACCGGGACTAAAGGTCCCCTTTAATCCCGGACGTAAAGCCGGGACTAAAGAAGGATACCTTTAGTTTCGGATTGGTGCTCCCGGTTGGGAAACCGGGACTAAAGGGGTTTCCAACCGGAAGCAAAAAGCCTTGCAGCACCACTGTATGGCTATCACATTTGACAGATCTGACCTCACTAACTAGATTCCCCAGCTAGCTAGGCAGGTTTCCCCTCATCGTTGACCTGATTGTGTGGGGAGCTTGAGCTGTCCAGGTGCCGATGGTTGTGAGTAGCGACCTCAGTATCCTCTGCATCGATATCTTGGATACTTTGAGGATCCTGTACTCTGAAATCCAGCTGACTGGCACACCCTTACATGGAGTTACTTGGACGACGAGCTACACCACTCGACCGGGTATCCTATCTGTCCGAACAAAGTATTTATCGCTCAAAATTTGTTGGTCACTACAAGGATCCTCGCACCTTTTTTTTTGGACGAAATCTCCCACATCTCTCTGCGTAGAGATGGAGCCATCGCAATCCTATTGACAAGTCTCTGGCACCACTAAACAGAAGAAGAAAGAATTTGCTGCCAAACACTCATTGAGAGAGACGAATGAATCAATGACCAGTACTGCAGTACATAGTGAACACACATTTTCGATGAGGCACAGACTGACGCGCACAACATGACGTCATCCATTCTGATTAGTTATATAAGCAGGCCTTAATCATCATCATCATCAAAGGGAGGGGGCGCAGACGACGCAGGCGAGGAGGAACATGGCGGAGGCGGCGGCGTCGTCCTCTTCGCTGAAGCAGCTGCGCTTGAACCGGCACGCCTTGCCCTTGTTGCACGGCAGCAGCCGACGCAGCAACAGCTCCTGCGACCCCTGATGCTCCTGCTGCTGCTGATGCCGCCTCCCGGTGGCGCCTCTCGCCGCGGCCGGCTGGTCCACGACCTGGGCCCGACGATCGGCTACAGCCGGCCGGTGAACCATCGTCTTCAATTTGCTATGGTGGTTCGATTCACCTCAAGGGGTGGTGGTTCGATTCACCTCAAGGGGTGTAGCTAGCTATATCGTGCGCGTCAACCGCACCAAAATTAAGCTTATCAGGTGGTGAGCGATTCTGGGATGATGGAGAGGAGTGATAGAGAAATGGCCATGTGGCGAGGTCTATTTATAGGCGGCCGGCCGGGGTAGTGGGGCGTTGGCGTCCGCCGGCGCGGTCTCGTCTGCCATGTGCTGTGCCTGTGCTGTGGTGCTGCGATTTTTGTTTATTTCCAAATAAAAGATACACACTACTATAGCCACATGGCATTATGCCATGCATTATGGCGCCGCGCAAGGGTGTACTACGTATAGTTCATGCATAGACATCTTTAATTCGAATGCATTTGGAAGCTACTGCGGCCGGCATGGCACGGGATGATAACCGAGGAGGGCCTGCTACTGCTAGCTAGCAACAGAAAGGCTAGCTAGCGAGGGGTGGAGGAGGAATCGATGTGAGAGGACAATTTGCTGTGGGCCTGTGCTGTGGCGTGGCAAATAAAGCTGGAGGATTTGAAACGTCAAGGAGGGGAGGCGGAGCTGACGATGGTCAGCATGCATACGAACAACGAGCAGCATCCTGATGAGCTCAGGGAAGAACGCGGTTAGGGCACACGGCAGGAGGGGTCCATGATCGATCGAGCCAGATGCAATGGAGCAACGTCTCCGTCTACAGAAGCATGAGTGAGTGAGTTAAAAACTACGACCCAGGTAGTGTGTAGAATGAACTTCAAGGGAGTCAAAACAGAATATAAACAGTAAAATAACTGAAAAATGGCCATTTCTTTAGTTCTGAAACAAACTGAACGGGTTTTATTTGCTGGTTTTGATCTATTCAAGTAATTGTCCCTCTCTGTAGGTTATTTTGGAATCCTTAGTATATTACGATGATATTTTATACTATCTGTCAATCTGGTCTCGCTACTTTTGACTTGGCTATGTGGTTTCAGACGAGAATTATTCATTTCCTTGTGAGTTGCATTATTGTGACTATCATTGAACATTATTCGAATCATATAATTATTGAACTTTTTTACTATGGTTGGGGAGACGTCAGGAAGAAGCAGTAGCTGTGTCAATGATTGATGGACCCATATGAGGGAAGGCGTTGAGAGGCGTCAATGAGGGAGGCGCGAGAGGCGTTTGATGTGTCTATGGTCGGTGGGCCCATATGCGCGTAACAGCCTCCCAAGTTGAGAGGATTAGGACTTCAAATAAAAGAGTGGACAATTCTTTTTCGTAGCTATTTTTTTAATCAAGGGTAAAAACGGTAACATCCACAATTATAAAAATAATGTTTGAGTAGTATAGTTGGGATGTATGATTTAAGTACTATAGTTAGATGAATATTTGCTTTTAAAAAAGATGAATATTTTTTTTCTTTTTAGGGTTCATTCGCCGCCGCCGTCGCCATCCGTCCGCGGGAGGACCTCGACGCGCTGCGCCGCTCCTGCCGCGTCTCCGGCGAGATCCAAGCCCGACCCCTTCTCACCGGCCCGCAGCTCCCCAACCGAGCACATGGAGGCCGCGGGCAGCGACTCCTGGTCACAGCGGGTGGCGCCCGTTCCCAAGGATGTTGAACCAGGATACGCTCCCGATCACAGCGGCGGCGGCCGTCCCCTGCTGCCGGGAGGGTCCCGTCGCGTGCTCCCAGAGTCCCATAGTGTCCCTCTGCCTCGTCCGCGCCGGCATCCATGGCTCCCTTCGACATCCGTCTGCGACGGACCAGCCGTGCAGGAGACACAGGCTGCGGCGGCGGACGCGAGTGGCCGCGGGTGGGCTAACGGCGCGGCCTGTGCGGGTCATCAAGATGCTGCCGCGGAGTTCTTCAGCCTCTTGTCGTCCTTCCCTTGCTCATGGAGCCGCAGAGGCAAGGAAGGTGGCTCTATCTGAAGGTTGCCCCTGTTGTCTCCTTAAAATCAATGCATCCATACTTGACTAGAGCACATTCAGACTAATAGATATGTGAACAGTGACATTCAGAAAACTTATTGACCCTAAACTTAGCTCTGAACTTTATTTGAACTTAGTTCTAAACAAGATTACTCTGTTTTTAGCTTTGTTCTTATTAAGCTTCTTGTGAATTGTGTATATGATAAATTGAGCTGCTCTCTAAACATTCTGGTGATGGACAATATAATCTTTGCTGAGAAAAAGCTTGAGTTGTGTATGTGATAATGTGTACCTGACCAAAAATAGTAGTTCAGATAAATAGCCTGTATTTCCACTAGATAAATAGCATGTTGCCTCTTATCTGTTTTTGTTCACATAGTAGTAGTTGCCTCTGCTGCCATTCTGAGCACGACCAATTGTGCTTATTCTATTCCCTGTGTTTGCTTTATATATAGTACAACTATATATCAGAAAAATGGTACCGGAAGTAATACATACAAGAAGTAGTGTGTTCAATCAGTCTCTGAATTTGCCAATTCGTGTTGCCTATGCCTGTATGCTTTCTGAAATTTCAGTACAGAATTGTTGGTCTGTACTTTCGAAACTGATGTTATTTTCACTAGTGTGAAGCTAAGTGCAGAAAGCCTAAAATATTTTAGTTGTGTTATTTGGACCTTCAAGAACCTGACTCGAAGACCAAACAAACTGATAGCAAACATTTGGATATGGTAGATGAAGAGTCGGAAGATGACGATGACTATCAAGTCCCTGAAGCTGATTTGGAGGTGAATACCTGTTTTACAGTCACGCCCCTAAAAACATTCACCCTACTTTTGTACTTTGCCAAAAGTTTTGTTGTTCATCACTTCACAGTTTCATTGCAATTCATGTACAGGAAGAACCTACCAAATCTGACAGTGATGCTAAGAGCTCAGGTTATTTTTTTTTCAAATTTCCATTCTTTTAGTTTGATTGATGACTTTATAGGTTGCCCAGTTATGTCTTAACCTGACCCCTTTGCCATTCTATTTGGTGGTCCTTTAGACCCAATAGATTTGTCTTGGTTTTCGGGCATTATTCGTCAGGATACAAATGAGAAAAGTCGTAACTGTTGGGCAGTACCCTGATAGCAAGACCTTTAAAGTTCGTAGCAAGACCTTTCCACATGACAAATCAAAGGTCCAGGCGTTCAAGTGACACAATTGGTTTATTTTCTTTTTGTAGCCTAGCAGGCAATCAAGTGTTTAGTATTTTGTCATTTGACTTGCAGGTATCAGCAGGGAAGTATCTTGATCACGTTGCTAGGCGGAAAGGATCTGCGGCTCAGGTCAGAAAACCTGTCATGGTTGCTTAATGGCACATTCCTATCTTAGCCCACTTTTTCTATAACCGCAATGCAAACTTGGAATAGTAGAATACCATTGTCTCGGAGGACTGTTGGTTCAACCAAAACTTTCCTTTCAAATAAATACCATTGTTGCATATGGATTTAGATTAGTGTTCCTGCTCCTAACTAATACAGTGCTTCTGCTACATGATGATTTCAACTGAACCTTTACTAATGTAGGTTGCTGCTGATAAGGGAATGTTCACTTTCCTGGTAAACATACAAGTAAGCTCCTGTTCTAAAAATCCCTCCATGTTCATTTCTTTCTGTCCTGCTTGGATCTTTTCTCACAGAAACGTGACCGCACAGAGCACAAAAGAAAATAAAGATAAATTGGTGCCTTGCACAATAATCTGCATGTTTTTTTAAATGACTAATTGGTATTTGATTCATAAATCATACAGAGTAGTTCATAAACATTACAAACAAGAGCAGGTGCGAATACATTGAAAATTTACTTATGACAGACATTCTTTGCGTGATTGTTATTTATCACTTTCTCAACTAATTTTGAGAATTGAATGATAAACTTATGGATTTCTTTCAAGTTTGTTCCTATTGCTGATTTTTCTTCTATACTTAGGTTATGCTCTTTAAGTCACTGTTCTCCCACCTTGCTTACTGGGGAAAGCCGTGGATTGCAGCTATTTGCGTGGTCCTGACTACTTAGAAGTAAGTCCCTTCATCAATAATAGTTCCAATTTAAATTCTTTTAGTTGATGAACAGCGAAATACATTCTATTGGTCATGTGTGAACATGGTTCAGTTGAATTCAGATTGAACAAGTAGAACGTCGCATTCTTTTTGGTCATGCACGGACTACAAACCTATGATGAATACATTCTTACACCGTGACAATTCTGCAGGTGGATGTAGATATTGGTTCATCCGCGGTAGCCAATGGGGTACTGGGCTTGGTGTTTGGTGTTGTTACCACCTTGGTAGTTGACATGGCGTTTCTTATACAGGTAAATGAAACCCCCATAGACAATCTTTGTTTCTTTCCGGCTCTAGTTCAGTGACTTCTCTGCCAAATGCTTGTTTTCTGACTGTTGCGTTGCACCTGCAGGCAAACACATACGACGAGCTCCCAGAGCAGCTCCTAGCACGGCTATCACACATCAAACCTTCCGCAGCAGTGTATCCTGACCTTGAAAACATTTCCTGAAGCGGGACAACTCAATCTGTGCAGATTCTTTCATTCTTTTCCCCCAAAGACCCAAACGGTCTCAATTTGTTCAGTCACTGCAGCATTTTGCAGTTCGATACAGTGAGGTTCAGACAGACTGCAGCAATGCACAAGTGCCTTGTACCTCGCCTTCATACAGTTTTGACTTTTTTTTGGGTCTTTTTTTATTACTTTACTGTTGTAGCTTGGGCTTCTTACAGATATTGTAATGCAATAGATACACCGAAGTGAGATATACAGATACAGCATGGTTCGGAAACCAATTCATGTGCTATAGTATATTGGTTGAAAAATATACACAAGCCTGGTAGATGACCTTTTGTGCATTGTGCACTTTTTTTTTTGAAATTCAGGTATCCAATAAGAAAATCTCTATTCCTCACAAAAAGAAAAGGACATTTTTTTTTGATAAAACAAAGAAAAGGGCAATGGAGACACACAATTGGCAGTGTAGATGAAGTTGAGTAAATTTCAAAAACTTAGAACTATTTTTGAGACATGTTGCAATAAAAAAAGACACGAGGTCATAAGAACTTATAGTTTGTATTGTAGGTTTACGTACTGGGCATAAGAAGTTATGGGGTTTTTTTTTGCAATGTATCGAATAGTAGTACGAGTAAGTTCTGAAACTGAAGTTTAACTCGTTGAAATTCATGCACATCCTGAACCGCTGAAACTCCCTTTTTATGCTTTCATCAGTTGGGCTTTCTGGATTGCTCATCAGATCCGGTCAATGAATGCCACTTTAGGCCCATTCACAGCCCAAACCCCACTGGGCTTAAACCTCTTCGCCGTCAAGCAGCTTTAAATTTGGATCCCCACACACACTCCGCTTCCGCATTCATTCCACCATTGCCCCCGTCCACTATCCCCGCCAGCTAGGGTTTTACCACCATGGCCGCCGCCACCTCGCGGAGGCTCCTCTCCCGCCGCGCCTCCTCGTCCTCCCTCTCCGCGCTCCTCCGCCGCACCAAAGTGCAGATATATAAAAAAATCAATTTTTTATTTTAAAATAAATGGGGGCAAAAAAATTGTTGCCACGGGCCAAAGTGCCAGCAGCAGCTAGGCCGGGCTCGACCACGGAGGGAGCCTAACTAGGCCGCGGCAGCCCAATTGGCCCAAGTGACAAGAGTGAGAGTAGGCATTGTAGTTCAGTAGTTCGATGGCTGTCACTTCGCCTGTTCTTTTATGCTACGTTCTTGGTTGGTCTGCGAGCGAAGTGGGACTAAACCATCGACGCTGATGGCTGACTACCTTAAAAACGTGGCTTAGTTGGGCCACGACCTCGCGATGGGCTGGCCCAATTTGGACAAGTTTGTTAGTTTTGCCTATCGGTCCAGAGGAGCTCGTGCGGCTCGTCAATGGCGGGTGCCGTGACTCGGTGTGAGCGGGACGAGTGGACGAGGGTGGAGGAGGTGGAGCAGAGACCGGATAGGTGCGCGCTGGTTTTGCTCGGTCACGCATGGGGCGCGCGGGACGCAGGGCTGAGTCGAGCGGTTGGGAGCGCGGTCACCCGGCCGGCTCAAAAGCCCGGCCAGAGTGGAGGGGAGAGATGGAGGAGGAGGGAGAGGGATGAGCTAACAGGTGGGGCCGCTACGGCAGTGAGGTACAATCGTGACCCGCGGATCCTGCCGAGCGGAGGGAGGAGAGCGCGGGGAGCACTACTCCAGCACTCCGCCCCCATGCGGCTCTCGTGGTGGTACCCAGCACCCGGTGCTGGAGTCGAGCCAGCCGCGCCGGCGGTTCTCGTTCGGCCGCGTGGCACGGATAAGCATGAGCCTCCGCGCGGGGCATCGTCGGGCTACCCAACGTTGGCAAGTCCACCCTCTTCAACGCCATTGTGAGTAACTAAGCTTGCTTGTTTCGTGCTTCCTGTTGTTGGGTGGATGTCGGTGGACGCCAACTGTTCGACGTTTTTCCACATAGACATTCTTGTGGAACGGCTGACAAGAATCAACTGGATCAAACTAAGTCTTGCTCTCTTTGAAGCCCTCATTATAGCCTTCCACTTGACAAGCCCTCATTATAGCCTTCCACGTGACCAAGTGAAGCACCTGCAAGAAAATACCATTCAGCGTATGGCCTTCAACTTCATTTTAGTTATAGTAGATAGGATAGGAATAGTTGCATGAAATTGGTGTCAGTAGCTAGGTACCATCACTGAAAGTGACCCTCTTTGTGTATCCACTATGTGGTTCTGCATACAATTATTCCCTCCAAGGGCTACCATTGAATCGCCCTGCATGTCGCACTCGTTTATTCAAAGATTCGGTGCTCTCCAAAGTGAGAACAGGAGTTTCGACATTCTTTCGCGGTCGTCCTCGTCCTCTTTTCTTAGTTTAGCTACAGATGTTGTCCTTTCTTTCCCTTCTCCTGATGCTTTATTTGCTTCCCCTCCTTTCCTTCCATTGCTTTCTTTCATGCTAGCCGCAATGATTGTTGTTGGGAGTTCCTGTGTGATGGCGATAGTATGTGCACATCGTCTGCATCTTCGGCAATTGTAATCTGGTGATAGATTATCACTGATCCTGTGTTCTTATTTTCAGGGATAGCAGCAATGCAACAGCAGCCGAGCAGTAGCAGTAGCAAGCCAAGGAACAGCAGCCGAGCAGTAGCAGTTCCACTATATCAGCAGTTGATTTGGTGGTAATTAACTCTGATTACCAAATTTCATTTGAGTTTATAAACTCCAATGTCAATTTACAAACGATAACTGACGTCCTAAAATTAATACAGATCAATAAAAATAAGTTTGAGTAAGGCGTGCTGGCAATTTGGTGTTTCTAGAAAAAAACCTTCGAGTATGTTTACAAAAAAAAACTCCGATATATGTATAGTTGATGGAATCAGTGCGCATCCTGCTTGCATCCTTCACATAGTACCCAGTACTCAGGTTTCTTCTTGGCACTAAAAAACCATTGTTTTACACTGACCACTTCCTGGTACAACAAACTGTTAATTTGAATTGTTGGAGTGCATTTGTTCAATTCATAATTGTAGGTTGTTTCGTGCCAAACTATTGATGACGTGCAGAGGTTCGTGAGGGAGATTGTGCCGCAGCACTTCTTCGAAAAATCCCATGGGCAAACACCAGAGTACATGATGTTAATATAAACAAATTGATTGCGAAATATTTGGAGCAACCTGGGAAAAGACCTAGTATTTGGTGAGGGCCACGGGCTTGTCACAAGAAACACGTGAATGTTCAACATGTATAGGCCATAGGTGTTTTCTGTGAAGGTCTTCTGAAAAAATTCAGGAACTTTGTTGTATATGGTAGATATATGCTGTATCAACAGATAAGAAATGTCTATTTAGATTGGAATGATTTCATATGTAGCACAATAGTGATTGGTTCCAAAATATTAGGGCAAACTTGGAAGTGGGCGCCGATCTATCCTAGTGCCTGAACAAACACAAATTCATACATCTAATCATTGAAGTAGGGATACATCATTTACCTGTAACCTTTGACTCATTTTGAACCCAGTTGCCGATTGGAGTACGGAGCTGGCCTCCATCTACCACCGTATCCATGGTGCCGATTCCAGACGATGGACTCAGCTTGCCTCTATATTCTGCCGTAGCCATTGCCAGCGAGAGAAACGAGAAAGTAGAGATGAGAAAGTAGAGAGAGGATGTGGTTTGTGAAGGTTGCTACAGGGTTGCTACGATCAGGTACGATCCTACAATTATGGAGACGCCACAATCTCCACAGGGGAGTTTCCAAATGAAGAGGACGCCTCCGCCAAGCCGCGCAGCCCATGTAAGCCCGCAAGGGGAGACAGGAGGCCCAAGTTGAGTGGCCCATGGGTGGCGTGCATGTGGTCGTGGCCGAGCTCCGAGTGGCGCCGCCGCTGCGTCGACACGGTGCCTGCCGAGCGTGCGCGCACGGCGTTCTGTCCGTGTAGTGTCGGTGCGTCGTGAATGCCCAGTAACCCGCTAGCGCAGCGCACAGCACGCCGCTCGGTCACGCCCGTCAGGAAGCACACCGAGCTGGTGATGTCCGAGTCCACCAGCGCCACCGTCTAGGGAAGCACCTTGAACTGGCCAGGGTCACGCCGAAGCTAGACCAGAGGATGACGCACACCATGGAGAACGTGGCTTGACTTTTGATTTGTGGATATTTTTTTGATTTGATATGGCATTAATCAACAGCAAAAATATATTAAGCTGCCTGTTACATTCCACGTATTGACTGAGCAAAAATATATTATGCTAACACGATAAGAACTCGATCGACAACTCTCATGTTTCATCTTAGTGGAGTCATAGGCCTAATGTGAAAGGAAGTGAATCAATCACTCTCATGTCTCACCAGAGTGAATCACTAGCCCTGACATGATAGGAACTAAGCCCACTCTCGCGTGTCGTCCGAGTGGACTAATAGGCTTAATAACACGATACAAAGTCAACCGAACACTCTGATGTCACGTCTGAGTGGTAGGCCTAACATGAAAGGAAGTGAACCGATAACTCTTTACATGTACTCTGAGTGTACTAATAGGCCTAACACGAGTGAACCGATCACTCTCATGCCTCGCCAGAGTGATGAACCACTACCCGTAACATAATAGGAACTAAGCCGCCACTCTCATGTGTTGTCCGAGTGGACAATAGGCTAGCACAATAAGAAGCGAACTGTTCACTCTTACATGATATGAAGTGAACTGGTCATTCTCATGTCTCGCCACAGTAACGGGGCTGGCTGCGGTACACCAAATTAACTGTGTGTGATACGTGTTAGATGAGTGGGCACGTCATGTGTGAGTAAAAAACATGTGCTGAATTGTGTGCAAACACAAGGCTATAACAGAGGCCCACGCCCAACCAGACGGTGCATGATTATATATATATATATATATATATATATATAAATTTAGGAGGGGCTGAATAAAGAATAGAGGCTTTTTTTTTATCTTCTCTTAACCTTAGCCCCTCCTACCTAATACATGTATGCATAAAATTTTAAGAGATGACTTAGGGGAACTCCATGTGCTCAGGATGGGTTAGGGGGGCTAAAGCCCCCCTAGCCCCACCGCTGGCTTCGTCCCTGTGTATATATAGACATACACACGTTTTTGTCTCAGCGGACTCAACCTACACTCTCGTATCTCGTTTGATGAGTGGACTGATAGGCCTAACATGAACCAAAGTGAACCGATCACTCTTACATGTACTCCGAGTGTACTAATAGGCTTAACATGATAGGAAGTGAACCGATCGGTCTCATGTCTTGCAAGAGTGATGAACCACTAGGCATAACATGATAGGAACTAAGGCGCCACTCGAACGTGTCGTCCGAGTGCACTAATAGGCCAACATGATAGTAATTTGAAACCGATCACTCTAACCACGTGTTTTTTAAAGTGTGAACACGAGTTTTTTTAAGTTCTGGCTTTTTATTAGAAATTAGTAGTGTAACTCAAAATAATTAGTATGGATTATGGATGAGGAAAAGATTATGGAGGGTGAAAAAATAAATACAATACATATAATTTGGATATGAATGGTGATAGTCTCCCTAGCGGCAGATATAAAAAAATTAAATAAATGGTGGCAAAAAAATTTGTTGCCACGGCCAGCATCAGCCTAGGCCGGGCTCGACCATGGAGGGAGCCCAACCAGGCCATGCCAGCCCAATTGGCTCAGGTGACGAGTGAGAGTATGTATTGTATAGTTTAGGAGTTCGATCACTGCTACTTCTCCTGTTCTTTTATGCTGCGTTCTTGGCTGGTCAGCGAGCGAGGTGGGACTAAACCATCCATAGGGTACAGATGACTGACTTGCCTTATTCACGTGGCTTAGTTGGACCACGACCTTGTGATGGGCAGGCCCAATTTGGCCCGTTTATAGGTGTTGGTTGTACCATATAGAACTGGTCCCTTCTTCCCCGCTGCGCCGCATCAACCAGGTGAATCCACCGCCGCTCGATTCCCTCGAACGCGCCCCCAAGGTTCCCCCGTGCCCGTGCCAATAAAGAGTAGACGTAGAGCACGCGCGGCTGCCCCCTTTGAACCCTAAGGAGCCGCCCCGAGCCCTAGCCCTAGCCCGCGCACCGCCATAGCTTGCCGCCGTCGATCTCCGCCTTCACCGTGTCACCGGCGTCTAGAACCCTCCACGACCTTCGTAGCGAGGTGAGCAATCCGTCGGTGCCCTCTTGCCCTCTCTCTCGCTCTCTCCCGTGCTGTTTCTTGAACCTCCAGCCAGTTGATTAGTACTTAAAAGTTCCAAAATGAATAGCGAACATATAACATCCTTATTGCCTTAGTTTCCTAACTTGCCTAATCTTATTGCATATATACTAAATTTGTGCATTAACATGCCAAACCCCGTAGGAGATTTGCCAACAGCAACTATTACCGTTCATTAGGCCTTGCACGTAAGTGAAAATGCTATTACTGTTAGCCTTTCTTGTAAATGAAAAAACTATATGTCCGCCTTCCATGTGAGTAGATTTATGTCTCTGTTTCCCTCCTCCTCGTTTTGCACGACTCTAATGAATTGATATGCGCACACAGGCCGACCGACTGATCGCAATGGTACGCCTCGCTAAGTGCTCGCGTACGTTGTTGCGGTGACGACCAGAAGCTGTATGATGAAACTTGCCTCTCGTGGCCACACAGCTCCCTCCTGCAACTTTCCTCCTGCCCTTTTCTAGCTTTTGGGATCAGGTATTTGTTTTTGCTCGGTAGTAAGTGGGTTTCATGTATAAGTTTGCTAACATCTTATTTCACTGTATATGATTGCAGTGCTCTATTTCCCTGTTTACCACGCTTTCTTTTTTCATTTATCATTCAAGTTCAGTTCTTCCCTCATGAATTTATCACTGGTTGGTCAAATACATGTATGCTTTTCTGATGGATTTCTGTTCTCATCTAGACATTTCTTTCTGTATTTACCATCTCTCCCTTGTTAGTCTTAACACTAAGTGCAATCTGAAATTATGAAGCTTCCTAGAGACACATGATGATTCATCTTGTTGGTTAGTGCTCGAGAAGCCTCAAATAGGTGCAGAATTTAATATCTTCCATTTATTGACAGTCCAACCTCAGGTTATGAATATTAATTGTCATTCGTGTATCACTTATGTAGGTATTGTTGGTTTGTGATGGAAATCGACAAGGTTTTTCAGTTGCAAATGCAGTTCTCTCAGCATAGTATATCTTTAATTTGAATATGTGAGTTGACATGTTTCTTACTTTTGCTTTCAATTATTCCAGGAAAGATATTGCGTTATGCTAGCAAATTTTTTATAGCTGCGCTGACGATGCACCGCCGCCGCAATGGCTGCTGGCTCTGTGCGAGAGGGAGAAGAAAACAAGGCAGCGACGACCGGCGGCGTGCACTGCTAGTGGACAGACAATTGACGACGCGTGATTGCAGCACCTGGTGGTGGTGCATGCCGGTGGCCACGACAACGACGGTGTTTACGGGCGCGGAGGTCCAAGTGAGCGCCATCATTGGCATGGCGAGGTCCACAGTGTGAGCGCACGCCTCGAGTAGCAGTGAACATGCGTTGCGGCACTTGGGCTGCCGCTCCAACCCACAAATGAGAGCGGCGAGAGTGGCCTGCCGCATCAGCTCAATAACATTGCAGTTGATGCGGACGCGGGGTGGGCTGCCCACCGCCATCCCACTTGCATCCTTAGCGGCAACACGGCCTCCTTTCCTTTCATAGGCAGGCCCACAAAGGCACACATGGACACTCCGTGCACCCATTCTAACTTCTCAGTTCGGCAAATACTTTTAGTCTACTAGATGTTAGTTTTAAAATGATGCCAATATAAAGAACGAGAGACACACTTTGAGTCCATGATTGAGCAGGCAAGGGCACAATTGGCAACGTTGGAGAATAGCGCTTAAAGATGAAGACCTGATTGCGTCCTTCATACAACGAGAGGAGGTCTGTGCCAACATGAATGTAGAGGTAACACGGTCTCTTTTAATTTATATTATATATATAACCATCTGAACGTCTCGAATGTTTGCCACTTTTAGGATAGAAGAATGATCTATATACCACGGAGATACATGGGTGTAATAAACTAATAATGAGTGTGGCTCGGAATATGAATTTTTCGTATAATTGGTTATCGTTGATCTGAAATGATTCTTATCGTCTAATTATACATGCAGCTGTGGGGTAATGTGCTTTAAGATTTCACTCCGTGAAGGAATTTTTTGGATCTACAGAAGTATACGACAGTCGAGAATTATTGTCCGAGTTTGCAATTACAGAGCCAGCCCGTTGAGTATTACATTTTGTCACAGCATTTGAGCTTATTTTGGATTACAAAGGAGACGCACAGCTGTACTACCTGAATCCTGCTCCTAGGAGTGAGCCATCAACTACATTGGTAAAGATTGACAGACAAGAAGATGTAGACAAAATGTGGATGCACATGCTCATGAAAGACAAAGATTTGTTCATCTGTACATAGTGAACGGATTTGGATTTTATGATGAGGACGGCCATCCATGGTAGCTAATGACGAAGGCCATCCATGGCAGCCTTATGAGGAGGACCGTCTATGGGCAGCGTGATGAGGGGCGGAACAAAGACGACAGTCTCCTGTGAAAGCGCGCTGATGAGTAAGCTGAACAAGACGGCACGTCTCCTGTGAAACGACGCGCTATGAGTAAGCTGAACAAGACGACACGTCTCATGCGATGAACAAACATGCTTCTTAGCTATTAGATAGTTGGAGTTTGGTCTTTTAATTGGACACTTGTTCTTGGTCGATTGGACAATTGTTCTATTAATGTTGCAAGCTGCTACTTTTCTGAAAACTGAATGCACTTGTTCTTGGTCTTTTATTTGGACACTTGGTCTATTAGTGTTGCAAGCTGCTACTCTTCTGAAAACTGAATGCATGTTACTGTGATTTTGCAAGCTGATATTTTTTCTAAAAACTAAATTGCAGTGGCTTGTCCTTTGTCTATTTTACTTCTAATTTTAGTGGAAAGAATTCGTATGTCTCTGCCCTTCTGTACTCTGAATTATAGGTTCTGAACAAGCACGGAGACTACAATTAGAATGTTCTGACTAGATGACTTGGCAACTGAATGTACTATGGTCTCCCTGGAAAAATATGAAAACAGGATCTCAGGAGTGGAGAACGCCGCCGCCGCGATCCCGAACAGGATCGCCGAGTGCTGGTCGTACCTGCTGTACAGGTTCGTGCGCGAGGAGCTCAGCACGAAGTACCTGACCGGGGAGAAGATGCGGTCGCCCGGCGAGGAGGTGAACAAGGTGTTCGTGGCAATGAACCTGGGCAAGCACATCGACGCCATGCTCGACTGCCTCAAGGAGTGGAATGGTGACGCCTGATAATGGGCTGTGATCCGGCCCCAACCCACTCCAATCCTATGGTGATTAATTATTACACCCAGCCCGATCCTAGCACCTACTGATTTGTTTCAGCTCAGTTCAATCCAATTCTACTCGTCGCACCATCCTAATCCAGCCCCAGCCCTTTTTGAATCCTCGGGCCGGATCCTGAATGCAATCCAAGGGCTCTCACAAGCAAGCACATGTACAGTAATGCAATGAGTACAAGGCCAAATCACGAGCACAGCCACTACCACTTATATGTTAATTTAATTTAAAAAGATGAGAAATAATAAAAAAATAACATGTAGCCGGATCCAAGTTTCTCCATCCATCTGCTACATATGTCCGTGCAAATTGATTTAATTCAAGAAAATAAGAAATAATGTCATGCAAATATGTATTGTCCTTCTCTGAATGACATAAGTCACAATTTCTCGGTAACAATGCCATTGTAAGACTACCAGCTGCATCTTGTAGAACTACCAGTTTTCTTCCAAAACAATTTGATCCTTGCACCTGAAACATAGCAACACTGAAAATCTTATTTCAAAATCTAAAATGCAAGAAACATGTAAAGCATGAACAGAAGTACTCATGCCTATCTTTGTACTAAGAAGACTATTGCCTATCTTTGTATTGACACCACCCAGAATCAATTCTATAAACTTTATTGACCGTCCTGTTGTTCCATATGAGTTATTGGCATTAACATCTCACGTTCTCATGACGAAGAAAGATTGAAGTTAAAGATCGGATAGCAGCAGTTTGCGATTTTGTTATGTTTACCTTCAGCATTGACACCTTATCTGAGGCCTGAGTTGCTGGAAGCAGAATGCCTGAAATACAAAAGGCATAATAAGGTTATTTTCTGGTAAGAGTTTGTTAGAAAGCACAACTGTTTTTCAGTGCACTACTCATGATAGAGAATATCAGAACATGACGCGGCACATGATCGCAATCCAAACATTTCATTAGCCAGCTCTGAAGGTAAGAGCTATAGGAAACTGAACTCTGCCTTTCAGAACATTCTTAGTTAAAATAATTCATCAGTAAACTTTCTAGTAATAAGTATTTCCCTACAAATAGAGTGCTCGCTGTAGCTTTTCTAGGCTGCAGGTGTGGCTGCAAACAAACAACTAAAACCTACTGTAGCTAATACAAGAAGCTGGAATCCACTTAGTCATATATTAATGCAGTGATTGATCAGACCATAATCTAATACCAAAAAACTTGTTATGAAGCATGGCTGATTCAAATAAGTCAATTTAATATTCAGTGTCTGACCAACACATGAGCGAATCACTAGTATTCAGAATATGCAGTGAAACACAGTGTACAACTGTAGATCAATTTCAGAATACATAGTGAAACACACTATACAGCTGCAGATCAATTTCAACATTTCTAGTGAACCAATAGCTAGGGCACTAACCCTCTCCATAATACCTATATCACAAGATTATAAGTGCAGTGAGCACAACTCTAGCAAGTTATTTCTGCTGTACACTGAAACAATTGTATAGAAAAAAGCATAGAACTGAAACAACTGTACAGTTTATACAGCTAGCAATACAACTAAAGCAAAATCTGGAATTGATGTTGCAGCATATCACAAGTACAAGTTTATACAATACTATTGAAAACAGAAAGTCCTATTTACTAGATGAAACAAACAATAAAGAAAATCACACCACAAATCTCTTTACACGGTGTCGAACAGGTTCATCAAATAAAACCTGCCCTACAGAGCATGGTTTCATTTTAACTGGACTTGCAAGTTCCTCTAAACCTTGAGTTCACTTACTAGCCGTGTACTAACTGATGATCATGTGGCAATGTTCAAAGGATATGAAAGAAAAGCTATATTCTCTAGTAAAGCGGTGAGTGCAGTGTTTCAGTTTCAGTTTAGTTGAGGGCAGCATCACAAGGTCCAACTAACTACTGGGCTTGCGCCTGAGTAGCATAACAACACAAGCATCACTTTAAATGAGTTATGCACCAGCGTACCTATTATGCAACAACAAGAGGATCCTTGGCAAATCATATATCCAGCACATCTTCAGGGAGGTTTGTTTCCTACAAATGAAGAGTAACATTAGCCATAACTAGATAATCCTCACAGACAGGCAGTTGTTAGCTTTGATGAACACTACTCTTAACTACCTCTTCTCTCATGGAGCATGTTCGCCGATTGTGACCCTCACCCTTACACAGGGTACATTTCACCTTAGATCTCTTCTTATTTGAAATCGACTTCAACTTTTTCTTCAAGGCCCCTCTTCCAGGAACATGCATGGGATCCAAGACATTTCTGGACTCTGCAGAATCAACATCCAGGCCTTGAGGCAGCACCGGACCATACCTCTTGTCTCCGTGCTCTCCTTCGTTTGGCAGGATCATAGCAGCTTCCTCATGCAGAACACGTTTTAGCCGCTCATATGCTTCAGGTGAATGAGATGCTACAAAGGATGCAGTGTGACTAATATTGCGTAGCTTATGATACCTCTGTAGGCTATCGAAATAGTCACACATGGTGCTCTTCCTTATAGGAGGAAATGCACTATTGCCCCCCCCCTTGTCCACCTTTTCAAAACACAGCAGCCTGAAAGCTCTCGTTCTTTGCGATATCCCAATACAAAGAAGATGTGTGAGCAGGTGGTTCCAAGGGACTGTAACTTATGACAAGAACAAGAAATTTCCTTCAGATTGCCTTCATCAACACATATCTCACGTTCCACATGGTATTCTCTGTCTCCTTTATCCTCCCTGCCAACAATATACTTAATCGCATCATAGTCATCTAGAATCTCTCTCGCAAAACACTTTTCGGCTGCTTTTATGCTGAACTGCACCGTGGCAAAAATTCTTGGTGTGAACGATTTCACAGCCTCTTTCTCAATAATTGAAGCATCTGGTTCTAAGCATGGCAAAGAATTCGATGCTTCAAAGTCCAGATTCGCTTCATTACTGCACAGCCATGAAAGGCAGTGGTCAAAGTGCTCAACCAGCTCGAACAATGTCATTTTACGATCTAGATTTACCTGAAGCCTAGAGTTTAGGCTCTCACTCTGCTGGTTGCTCCTCAGTCCTAAATAACATTTATCAGCATGGTACGCAGCACACCAGATTTCCCTCCTCTCATACATCTGATACAGCCACGACTCCTTATATGTAACATTATGCTTATCCAAGAATTCCAGCCATTTCCTCTCAATCTCTTCTATGGAGCAACAATCATAAAGGAAATACTTGAAATCAGCCTTCACACCATCATCGTGAAGATTACGCACAATGTTCTGCTCAATATGCCATATGCATAGCCTATGCGATGAATTCGGACACACCAACCCGATTGCTCTCTGCATAGCAAGGTCTCCATTAGTGATCACAGAAACCGAATGCTTCTGAACCATGGCATCAGAGAATGTGCTAAGAATCCACACATATGACTCAATTGTCTCCTGAGAAATAATTACACATGCAAAAATAAATTGTACTGCCATGGTGATTCGCCCCAACAAAAGGAACAAGGGGCCGATTGTACCGATTCATTTTGTACGTGCTATCAAATACGATGACATCACCAAATGCTGCATAATCAAGCCGACATTCACTATCACACTAGAGCAGTCCCTTGAGGTGCCCTTTCCCATCAGTCTTGTAGTCAAAAGAAGAAATTAGGATCCCTACGTCTGCACTCTGTTAGGTAATTGATGACTGTTTGAGCATCACCAGCAGCAACTGTCTCCACCTTATTGCGATGGCAGAAATTATACAAGTTCCTTATTGTAAATCCAACCTTATCATACCCACCGTATTGCATTTCCATAATATCCATTATCTGGTGTTTGCGGATCCTAGAAATCTGCATTGCCACATATCAGCTCTTTGCTCATTGCTGATTCTTCTATGTGAACGCAGAAGACAAGCAACTCGTTTCGTCATTGGATGGTTGTGTTCATAGATGAAATCCTTCACATACCACTGCCCTATGTTCTGATCCCATACAATCACAAATTTAGCAGGGCATCCAACACGAGTAATATTCCGTGGCTTCCGCTTCTTAATCTCCCTCTTCAGCTCCTTCTCTTCGTGGAAACCTTCACAACTGCAAACAAACTTCCGAAGGGTCCTCTCATTGTGGCCGTTGCCCCACTCACAATAGCTTTTCCTAACACTAAATCCTTTCCCCTTAGCGTATTTGTTATAAAACAAATATCCTTATGTTTCCCTACCAAATATCTTCCTAACAATTTCATTGTACTCCAGCAAAGAATCAAGATCCAGCATTTCCTCCTGCACCAATCAACAACATTTGAGAAAAGTCTGAAGGAATAGTTATGTAAAGGCACGATTTCATGCTACATTTTCACATACAAGTCATTCAGTTGCTCTACCTAGTAGCGCTGATGGTGAAGTGCCTAAATATAGCAAACAAAGTACTGGAAAAAAATTATAACTAGCAGTAGCAAGCATCCGCACGACAATGCCAAAAAATATTCAGGACTATAGATGTTAGCAAGTAGATAAACAATAGAATAACAAAGCACAACTCAAAGATAGTACACTAAGATAAAAGGGCAGCAATTCTTTTGAAATGAAATAAAACATGACCAGAAAGAATAATATCAACAATACAATGCATCATTTTCAAGTGAAGCCCTATCTGGGAGAGCGCTAGGTCCATAATTCTCAGGCTATGGAGTTTGGGGGCTGAAATAAAGTGGTTTAAGCATTTAATATTAGCTAATCTAAATTAGGAAGCAGGTGACTCACCCAAATACCCCAATCTATCCCACGGCTCAAGCTCCATGAAAAAAATGGAGCTAGAGACACCCAGATCCACCGGAGCTCACCCAAATATACCATACGTGTATTGTGCAAAAATAATTGCCACCATTTGAAACAGGGACATGGATTTGAAACTTCACTAAAAACCTAGAAAAATAGATAAAACCCTCTACGCACAATGCTAGCATGGAAGGATATAAGCAAGAAAAAATGAATTAATGTGATAATGTGTGTCAATTTTCACATGGCACAATTTTCTAGGATGTATATTTGAACATAAACTTCTCTTTCAATATATTGTCAATAGGAATTTACATGACTTGTCACTGAACTCATATATTTAACCTGATTTTTGGTCAATTTACAGAGTCTTAACACATTTTTATATACAATACAAACACCTAAGCAAACCACAGATCATTCCATGCTCATGTATTCATGTGTATTCACAGAAAGCACTAGTACAACTTGATGGTTTAAATATTTAAGGCATCCATAAGTCTTAGGCAGTAACTAGTGATGGAAGATGAATTCATAGAAGATATCAAATCACAAGACAAATTAAGGATTACACAGCTGCAAATAACATGTGATGATTCAGTACAAATGAAAAACAAGAAATTCCCTAATCCGGCGCCTCAGCGACAACGCACCAAAACGGCAACACCAAAAGCGTATAGGGGAGTGGGTACCTCGAGGCCGACAACCAGGGTGCGTGGGAACCCGTCAAACTCGAGGAATGCGGCGACAGAGGCGACCACCGCCGCCTTTCGCGCTGGGGGCGGGTGTGGCGACGGGATAGGGCCACCGGCGACGGAGGTGACTACCACGGGCCTCGCGCTGGGGGCGGGGGTGGCGGTGGGGCAGGGCCACCGGCGTGACACCGTGCGAGGGTAGCTAGGGTGAGGTGCGTGCGGGATTGGGGAGTTCGACGGCGACAGAGGCGACTACCACGGACCTCGCACTGGGGGCGGGGGCGGCAGCAGGGTACGGCCACTGGAGTGACGCCTACGAGGGTAGCTAGGGTGAGGTGCGTGCGGGATTGGGGAGTTCAGCGGCGATTACCACAGGCCTCGCGCTGGGGGCGGGGGCAGGGCCGCCAGTGTGACGCCGTGCGAGGGCAGCTAGGGTGAGGTGCGTGTGGGATTGGGGAGTTTGGCGTGGGGTGGGGTGGGGGAGTACGGCGAGGCCATGCGGGATTGGAGTCTTACGGGGGGTGGCGGGGTTAGAAGTGAGATGTGCGAAATGACCATAATGCCCTTGGACGAATAAAATCAACAAAAATAGCTATTTTGGGTAGGCATCAGGAAGCATTTCCAACCATTGTAAAAGGGCTCAATACTAGTTATGTCCAAGTTATCATTGGGTGATATATAAACAGCTCGATTTTCAGCAAACATAATTTTTTTTAGGAACACAGAAAAATAAAATAAAATTAAACTAGCTTTCATAATATATATTTGGTATTACAAGAGGATTTTGCGAATCATCACAGCACATTTGGCCTTCATGCGTACTCCCTCCGTCCATAAAAGAATACAATTATGGGTTCCGTGCCGGTCAAACTAGTTCAAGTTTGACCAAATTTATAGAAAAATGTATTAGCATTTGTGAATCCAAATAGATTTATTATGAAATTATATTCTATTACTAATTTAATGGTGTCGGGTACCATAAAACGAGGTACCCCGAGCATACACCAAAAGGGGCACTTAAATCCCATCAACGACAAAGCTAGAGGGTAAGCCATGGGCTCATCACCAGCCTCGATTGAGCCCACCAGGCTCTCTGCCTTGCCTCAGGCTTTGCACGGGAGGTCTCGGCGTCCTGACGCAATCTCCACCTCGCGCGAGGCCTCTCATGGGAGGCCTCGGCAAGGAGCCCAATCTCCGTCTCACCCGAGGCCCTGTGCCTACAACCTCGAATGAGACAGCTATTCTCCATATTGCTTGAGGCCGGCTTGTCAACAGCCTGTCGCCCCCGCCTCGACCGGTCTTCCCGACAGCATGTCATGTCCCATTAATGCGTCAACCACTCCCGCAATCTCAGCCGGATGATGGCTCGACACCGCGGAGTGGCTGACGGGACATGAGGTCGCATCAGTGCCATACCGGCTGAGACAGAGCACGGCGAGGATTACCGGCCACTGTATTCTGACGCTGTGCCCACGATCAGCGCCCGCACTACACTGTGCCCCACGATCACTGCCTCGAAAACAACACGACATGGGCAGCCTGGCCCGGGTCATCATCACCTCTGAACCAGCACACCAGATCAACCGCTCCCCCCGGGCCTCGGCACTCTGCATTAGGGTCTCGGCTATCTCGGGATTCACATCTACTGAGACCCACCACCGCAGTTCGGCCTCGGCACCGACCGAGCCTCGGCCTCATGCATAGTCAATCCACAGCGACCCGCACGCTGACCTCCGCACCCGCTCCGAGGCAGCCCTGGAGCTCCTATGACGCACAAGATCGGATGTGACCAGCACGCCGCCCCAGTGCTCTAAGGATGAACCACTCCGATGACCACGTCGCCACAGGAACAGGCTACAGTGCTCGGACACGCCGTCTCTGTTCGCATGACGCCGTATAGTTAGCACGTGTACTGTCCTTGTCCTCCCTTCAACTATAAAAGGAAAGGACTTGGGCCATTTAGGGGGGACAGGTTCTCACGAAGAACGACACCCTGTAACACGCACACTTCCCTGCCGCTTGAGAGCAACGTCTCAAGCAGCCCACATCACTCTCCACCAAGACCTGGGACTGGCTCCCTCTCTCACCTAGCTTGTAACCCCCTACTACAAGCACTTCGGTGCAAGGAATACAAGATCAATCTCCTAGACTGGACGTAGAGCACGAATTGCCCGAACCAGTATAAGCCTTGTGTCTCTTTGCATCACCATCCGGAATCGAGAACATGCAGAACAAATTCACTAGTTGGTTGAGGACCCATCGGTCCAAAACACCAACAGTTGGCGCGCCAGGTAGGGGACGGCTGCGTGTCAGCTTCATTATCCCAACAAGTTCCGGATGGCAGACCCCATACAACCGCTGCGTCTTGGCACGGTGGCGTGGTTTGGGAGCCTGGAGGTCATGTCTCTAGGGCACGAGTACGACATGGTACTTCTCACACCCCGAGCCCCGCCTGCCGACGACGACATCACGCACCGGCAGCCTAGGCGTAGGCGGTGCCTAGGCGGCCGCTCTCGCCGCGCTCGCCGGGCATGACGCTAGCAAGATCACCCCAATGCTACGCGAACCCAGGGCGATTCGCCGCTCTCCGCCGACATCCCATGACCAACTGTTGGTGCAGGGTCCCTGGTTGGGGATATGTCTAGCCTGAGCCTGGACAAGGGAAAAACGCTGGTGGCACCCGGCGACGCCCCGACATCAAGCTCCGCTCCACCACTCCCTGAGGAGCCAACTCCAGCGGAGCAGAGCCCGGTGACGGCACTATCTCCATACCCCTTTGGGTTGAGAAATGCCACCGCCTCTTATGCTTACGCCTACGCTTCTGCTCACGCGGATCTCTTAGAGCGCCTCCAGCGCTTCGCTCTCAACTTCGACACCACCGCGTCGACCCACATCCACGCCGACTCCTCGGAGGAGGACGAGACATGGGCCGGAGCGGATTTCTCCGACTTCCACGACCGCGAAACCATGCACCGCTTCTTGGCCACAAGTGACTATTGCTTTGGCTACTCCAATTCTGACGATGAAAGTACTTACGATCCCACTCATGAGTGTTTCCACGTCGGACTTGGGATGCCAAGCACGGGCGACGAGGACAAGGGGGCAGACAACTGCACTCCGCTTCATCAGGGAATGGGCAATGCTACACCTTCACGCATTGTCCCACCAGTAGCACGGAACGAGAACCTTGCCCTCGGACAATTCCGATGCCCGGACCTAGAACAACTCCACGAGCTTCAGGCCAAGGTCGAGCAAGATCGACTCCTTCTGCAATAGCTCCGAAGCACTCTCGAGCAGGAGTAGCAAGGCCATGGTGACGGCGGAGGAGCCCGGCGATGGGCTCACGACGTGCACCACTGCATCAACGACGATGAAGGGGACGATCGTCCCCCAATCTTCAATCGCGCTAGCCAGAATGTCGTAGCTGCGGCAATGCTAGTGCGCGCGATGCCCGATCCCTCCAACATGGAAGGACGACGGGTTCGCGGTGAGCTCCGGGATCTCCTCAAGACCGCCGCGGTGCAGCAGGCCGAGAGTTCCGCCTCCTGGCAGCGTGGTGCCATCTCAGACCTCCCCTCAGCACCGCATTAGCAGGATAGGGAGGCCTTAGTTCATCCCAAGCCCGCTCAGGTGCCAGCAATTGATAGGGTCCCCCCAGTCCACAACCACCTTGATAACCGACGCGAGGCACAGGGTGACCATGAGGTGGTCGGCCGACGATGATGCCACGACAGTGAGGGCCTGCCTGAGGCTACCATCCGCATCGGGGCAGCTGCTACGACAGCAGAGAGGATCATAGTCCTTCTCCCGAACCGCCCGACCCCCGAGTCTTCAGCAAAGACATCCGCAACGCTCAGTTCCCACCCTGGTTTCGCTAGCCAGCCAACCTCACAAAGTATAGCGGCGAGACCGAGCTCTGGCTCACCGATTACCGCCTGGCTTGTCAGCTGGGCGGCGCAGACGACGACCTACTCATCATCCGCAACCTCCCCTTGCTCTTGTCAGACTCGGCGTGAGCCTAGCTCGAGCACCTTCCTCCCTCTTAGATCCATGACTGGTGCGACTTGGTTAGGATCTTCGTTGGGAATTTCCAGGGCATATATGTGCGCCCTAGAAACTCCTGGGACCTTAAGAGCTATCGCTAGAAACCAGACGAGTCTCTCCGAGACTTCATCTGGCGCTTCTCTAAATAGTGCACCGAGCTGCCCAGCGTCGGCGATTTAGAGATCATCTAGGCTTTTCTCTCTGGCACCACCTGCTGAGACTTGGTCCGAGAATTGGGCCGAAACATGCCGCGCTCGGCTGCCGCGTTCCTCAACATCGCCACCAACTTCACCTCGGGCGAAGAGGCTTTTGGGGCCATCTTCCCAGAGAACGATGCCAAGGGGAAGCAGAGGGATGAGGCCCCCGAGGCCTTGGTTCCCTACCTCCCCAAAAGAAAGAAAAAGGATCGTCAAGGGAAGCGGGTCGTCCTCGAGGCCGATCTGGTCACGGCCACAGAACGCAAGAATCCCCGAGGCCCTAGGGGACCCAGACCTTTCGACAACATGCTTAAGAAACCTTGCCCTTACCACCAAGGCCCAGTCAAGCATGCCCTCGAGGATTGCTCCATGCTGCGGTGTTACTATGCCAGGCTCGGGCTCCCCGACGACAACACCAAGCAGAAGGGCACCGGCGACCAGGACGATGACAAGGACGACGGGTTCCCTGAGGTACACAACGCCTTCATGATCTTCGGCAGACCCTCGGCGTGCCTTACGGCGCGGCAGCGAAAGAGGGAACGCCGAGAGGTCTTCTCGGTCAAGGCGGCCACTCCCTGGTACCTCGACTGGTCTTGGGAGGTGATCACCTTTGATCGAGATGACCACCCCAACCATGTTCTGAATCTCGGGTAGTACCCACTTGTTGTCGACCCGATCATCGGCAACACCCGACTCTCCAAGGTGTTGATAGACGAAGACAGCGGCCTCAATATCCCCTATGCCAACACCCTGGAGCTCTTGGAGATCGACCGATCGAGGCTCCAAGGCGATGCCGCACCCTTCCACGGCATCGTACCAGGGAAACGCACGCGACCCCTCGGGCACATCGACCTTCCCGTCTGCTTTGGCACCCCCTCCAACTACCGCAAGGAAGTCCTTACCTTTGAGGTGGTCAGGTTCAAGGGAACCTACCACGCCATCCTAGGGCAGCCGTGCTACGCCAAGTTCATGGCAGTCCCCAACTATACCTACCTCAAGCTCAAGATGCCAGGCCCCAGCGGTATCATCACGATTGAGTCCATGTACGAACATGCATACGACTGCGATGTCGAGTGCATCGAGTATGCCGAGGCTCTCATGGAGGCCGAGACCCTCATCGCCAACCTCGACCAACTCAGTGGCGAGGTGCCTGACTCCAAGCGTCGTGCAGGGGTGTTCGAGCCCACGGAGGCCATCAAGCTCGTCCCAGTCGACCCCGCCTGCCTCGACGGCCGGGCGCTGAGGATCAGCGCCACCCTCAACATCAAATAGGAAACCGTGCTCGTCGACTTCCTCTGTGTGAATGCCGACATATTCACATGGAGTCCCTCGGACATGCCGGACATATCGAGGGAGGTCGCCGAGCACGCCTTGGACATCCGGGCCAGCTCTAGACCGGTGAAGCAACGCCTGCGCCAATTCGACGAGGAAAAGCATAGGGCCATCGGCGAGGAGGTGCAGAAACTCTTGGCGGCCGGGTTTATCAAGGAAGTGTCCCACCCAGAGTGGTTGGCTAACCCCGTGTTAGTTAGGAAGAAAAATGGGAAATGGAGGATGTGTGTGGACTACACCGGTTTTAATAAAGCCTATCCAAAAGTTCCCTTCCCATTACCCTGAATCGATCAGATCATTGACTCCACTGCGGGGTGCGAGACCCTGTCCTTCCTTGATGCGTATTCCGGTTACCATCAAATCAAGATGAAAGAGTCCGACTAGCTTGCGACTTCCTTCATCACCCCATTCGGCATGTACTGCTACGTGACTATGCCTTTCGGCCTCAGAAACGCGGGGGCCACATACCAGCGGTGCATGACCTAGGTCTTTGGCAACCACATTAGGTGAACCGTCGAGGCCTATGTGGATGACATCATGGTCAAGTCCAGAAAGGCTGAAGATCTCGTCGACGACTTGAGGATAGCCTTCAAATGCCTTAGAGAGAAGTGTGTGTTCAGGGTCCCCCGAGGCATGCTCTTGGGATTCATAGTCTCATAACGCGGCATCGAAGCCAACCTAGAGAAGGTCTCGGCCATAACCAGCATAGGACCAATCAGAGACCTCAAGGGAGTGCAGAGGGTCATGGGATGCCTTGCGGCCCTGAGCTGCTTCATCTCGCGCCTCAGCGAAAAAGGCTTGCCTCTGTACCGACTCTTGAGAAAATCCAAGCTTTCTTGGACCCCCGAGGCCGAAGAAGCCCTCGATGGACTCAAAGCGCTGCTCACAAATCCTCTCGTCCTGGTACCCCTATCCAGGGACGAGGCCCTCTTACTCTACGTCGCCACAACGACCCAAGTGGTCAGCGCTGCCGTAGTAGTAGAGATAGTAGAGAGGCAGGAAGAGGGGCATGCTCTACCCACCCAATGACCTGTTTACTTCATCAGCGAAGTGCTCTCTGAGACCAAAACATGTTACCCCCACATCCAAAAGCTGGTCTACGCCGTAGTCCTGGCCCGGCGCAAGCTGCGTCACTACTTCGAGTCTCACCCAGTGACTGTGGTATCGTCTTTCCCCTTGGGAGAGATAGTCCATAACCGGGAGGCCTCAGGTAGGATAGCCAAGTGGGCCATCGAGCTTATGGGGGAAGCCTTGACTTTTGCACCTCGGAAAGCAATTAAGTCTCAGGTCTTGGCCGATTTTGTGGCTGAGTGGACCGAGACCCAATTACCACCTGCTCAAGTCCAGACAGAATGATGGACCATGTACTTTGATGGGTCTCTGACAAAGACTGGGGCAGGCGTGGGTCTCCTCTTCGTCTCGCCCCTCGAAGTACACATGCGCTACATGGTGTGGCTCCACTTCGTCGCCTCCAACAATGTGGCCGAGTACGAGGCCCTCATCAACGGCTTGCAAGTCACCATCGAACTTGGGGTACGACGTCTCGACGTCCGGGGCGACTCGCAGCTCGTCGTCGATCAAGTTATGAAGTAGTCAAATTGCCTCGACCCTAAAATGGAGGCTTACTGCAAGTTGGTACGTCACCTAGAAGATAAGTTCGACGGTCTCGAACTAAACCACATCGCACGGAAGTACAACGAGGCCACCGACGAACTGTCAAAGATGGCCTCGGCATGGGCTCCGGTCCCCCCGAACGTCTTTGCCAGGGACCTCTACAAACCTTGCATTGACTACACCTTGGTAGTAGTGGAGGGCCCACCTATCGAACCCACGACGGGGCTCGATGCCCCCTCTGCCGCTGAGACTCTCTCGACCAAGCCCGAAGTCATGGAAGTCAGCACCAAGCCTCCCCAGACCGACCAAGACGTGGATTGGAGAATACCGTTCCTCGATTGGCTTGATCGGGGGGAGCTTCCTAGTGATAGGACCGAAGCCCGATGGCTTGCACGCCGAGCCAAGACTTACGTCCTCTGCAATGACAAATTGTACAGGCGAAGTCCCTCTGGTGTCCTCCAACGATGCATCACCACCGAGGCAGGCCGAGCCCTGCTTTGGGACTTGCACGCAGGGGCCTGTGGGCACCATGCGGCGCCTCGGACGCTCGTGGGAAATGCTTTCCGTAAGGGTTCTATTGGCCGATGGCGGTTGTCGACGGCACCAAGCTAGTACGCTCCTGCGAAGAATGCCAGTACTATGCTCGGTAGACACATCTCCCGGCCCTAGCCCTCCAAACCATCCCCATCACGTGGCCGTTCACCGTATGGGGGCTCGACATGGTCGGGCCCCTACAAAAGGCCCCCAGAGGCTACACCCATCTACTGGTATCAATCGACAAGTTCTCCAAATGGATCGAGGCTCGTCCGATCAATCTAATCAAATCTGAGCAAGCAGTGCTGTTCTTCACTGACATTATCCACAGGTTCGGGGTCCCTAACACCATCATCACCGACAACGGGACACAGTTCACCGGTAAAAAATTCTTGATGTTTTGCGATGACCACCACATCCGCGTGGCCTGGTCGGCCGTAGGACACCCAAGGACCAACGACCAAGTAGAACGTGCCAACGGCATGATCCTACAAGGCCTCAAGCCAAGAATTTACAACCGGTTGAAGAAGTTTGGCAAGAAATGGCTCGCCGAACTCCCATCGGTCATCCGAAGCCTGAGGAACACTCCAAGCCGAGCCACGGGGTTCATGCCTTTCTTCCTGGTCTATGGGGCCAAGGCCATCCTCCCCACTGACTTGGAATATGGTTCCCCAAGGCTACAAGCCTATAACGAACAAAGTAACCGCACCACCCGAGAGGGCGCCCTCGACCAACTGGAGGAAGCCCGAGACGTCGTGCTGCTGCACTCGGCTAAATACCAGCAGACCCTACGGCGCTATCAGGCCCGACGTGTCCGAGGCTGAGACTTGAAGGTAGGTGACCTGGTCTTGAGGCTAGCACAGAGCAACAAGGGCCGCCACAAGCTGACCCCGCCATGGGAAGGACCGTACATCATCGCCCAAGTATTGAAGCCTGGGACCTACAAGCTAGCCAACGAGAAGGGCGAAATCTTCACCAATGCTTGGAACATAGAACAGCTACGTCGCTTTTATCCTTAAAATTCCAAGCATTGTATATATTATTTCTCGGAATACAATTGAAACCTGTTTTTTAGTTGTTCTAATTTCTCGAGAAATTCCCCGAGCCTATCGGTGGTCTCGGCAATACGCTGACACTATAAGGGAGACTCGGCTCTGCCTCCGCAGAACCAAATCTCCCTCGGGGGCTAGATGGGGGGTTCCCCCTAAAGTCCCACGCACCATTTTTTAGTCGTTTTTCGAAAAAATTCCTACGCCAAACCCTCTAGCACGCTCTGATGAATCGATTGCAGAAAACCCAAGGACCAAAAGCCCGTCTCAGGGCTAGAAGGTCGGTAGAGTCGCGAGACGGCCTAAGCCTCCGGGCTACGGTGCTCCCTCACCACCTTTCGCCTAGGGGACGGCTTAGGCTCCAAAGGGGTTTCTTGCAAAGAAATCAGATCGGAGACAATAAGAGGGCAGAGGCTCGGGAATACAAGACAAATGATTAAAGAAACACGAACACCTCAAGAAGCAAAACACAATCCCTACGGAAGCGGCTGCAAGCCAAGTCTCGACAAACCCTCAGGGAGAGTGCACCCACTCCCCCTGAGGCTCGGGGGCTACTGTCGGGTACCATAAAACGGGGTACCCCGAGCGTACACCAAAAGGGGCACTTAAATCCCATCAACGACAAAGCTAGAGGGTAAGCCATGGGCTCATCACCAGCCTCGATTAAGCCCACCAGGCTCTCCGCCTCGCCTCAGGCTTCGCACGGGAGGTCTCGGTGTCCTGACGCAATCTCCGCCTCGCGCGAGGCCTCTCATGGGAGGCCTCAGCAAGGAGCCCAATCTCCGTCTCGCCCGAGGCCCTGTGCCTACAACCTCAAATGAGACAGCTATTCTCCGTATCGCTCGAGGCCGGCTTGTCAATAGCCCGTCGCCCCTGCCTCGACCGGTCTTCCCGACAGCATGTCATGTCCCATTAATGCGTCAACCACTCCCGCAATCTCAGCCGGACGACGGCTCAACACTGCGGAGTGGCCGACGGGACATGCGGTCGCATCAGTGCCGTACCGGCTGAGACAGGGCACGGCGGGGATTACCGGCCACTGTATTCTGACGTTGTGCCCACGATCAGCGCCCGCACTACACTGTGCCCCGCGATCACCGCCTCAAAAACAACACGACATGGGCAGCCTGGCCCGGGTCATCATCACCTCCGAACCAGCACACCAGATCAACCGCTCTCCCCGGGCCTCGGCACTCTGCACCAGGGTCTCGGCTATCTCGGGATTCACGTCTGCCGAGACCGCCCATCGCGGTTCGGCCTCGGCACCGACCGAGCCTCGGCCTCGCGCACAGTCAATCCACAGTGACCCGCACGCTGACCTCCGCACCTGCTCTGAGGCAGCCCTGGAGCTCCCATGACGCACAGGATCGGATGTGACCAGCACGCCGCCCCAGTGCTCCAAGGACGAACCACTCCGACGACCACGCCGCCACAGGAACAGACTACAGGGCTCGGACACGCCGCCTCTGTTCGCACGACGACGTATAGTTAGCACGTGTACTGTCCTTGTCCTCCCTTCAACTATAAAAGGAAATGACTTGGGCCATTTAGGGGTTGACAGATTCTCATGAAGAACGACACGCTGTAACACACACACACTTCCCTGCCGCTTGAGAGCAACGTCTCAAGCAGCCCACATCACTCTCCGCCGAGACCTGGGACTGGCTCCCTCTCTCACCTAGCTTGTAACCCCCTACTACAAGCACTTCGGTGCAAGGAATACAAGATTAATCTCCTAGACTGGACGTAGGGCACGAATTGCCCGAACCGGTATAAGCCTTGTGTCTCTTTGCATTACCATCCGGAATCGGAAATACGCAGAACAAATTCACTAGTTGGTTGAGGACCCCCGGTCCAAAACACCGACAAATGGAGTTTATTGTTAGTATTTTTTATATAACTTTGATCAAAGTTTAAAATATTTGACTCTTTGAAATATGAGAATTGCATTCTTTTATGGAGTTACCGTTAAGAGTCCTTAGCTGGTCAATGCCTTCAAAATCTTCAGGGCATCAAACGAACATTTGACTTGATTGAATAGATCTGGACCATGCATCTTTGAAGAATATATTACTACATGCATGTTCAACTGATACATATACGTGTCAACAGACCAGTAGTCTCTTGCAAAACAACATCCTTTCCAGCAAAGTACAAATGATGCAAGCAGGACCGCAAAGTAACGACTAAGCATGATTCTGCTAAATACTCCTCAAGAATTCAGCACAAGATCATGCACCAATAACTGACAAATAGACGAAACCAAACGATATATGAGAGGTACATGATTGGCATGCATGTTATATGCTACGACAGGCCATGTGGCTCTGTTTATTGATTATTAGGACTATATATGCATATCGACAAAACAGACTTAGTACTAGAGCCGTTATTATGCTTGTACGATGGCCACCTATTATTGCCATAGCAATTCAAATATTTCTGTGTGCTCCAACGTCCAATAGTACTTGTGGATGTCCTCTAGCCATGATGATGATTTAACGACCTATGTGTGGTTTGGACATATTATTAGTGTACTAGATATGTTAGTCTGGACTGAAGATACTCTAAAGCATGTTCTAGTCGAGATCATCACAAATAAAAAGAAATGATAATATAGTATGGAGAAATATGTAAGCTTTTTTTTAGAAAAAAAAACACAAAGCATTTAATAAAAATATAATAGTACTTCCTGTTATCGACGACGACGTGAATAGCTGTGAGCAGAGGATCTAAAGATAATAACAAGAAAAATAAATATTGTTCATCTATTGTTACAATTCTATAGTTTTTTCACATTGTTCATAAAGACAAGAAGAGATAAAATAACTTCCTTCTTGGAAGTTCTCATGTATGCAGCTTGGCTTGTCTGCAAGCAAAGATACATTCTGAACCAGAAAATTGTCTGCAGGCTTGGTCGATGGGTTTCAAGGAGGGAAGCTTCTTCGCATTTGCAAAAAAAAAAAAAAAAAAAAAAAAGTCAAGAGAAAGGATGACTACAAAGATCTAACTCTATTTTTTTTTACTTGAGTTCCCTAATGTAATTTAAATTCTACAAGGACAGAAGTCAAACTGACTCAAATCTACGCTACACACTGAGTGAATCACACACATTGTGACCAAACAAACCGCTTGTTGGGGGCTAGCACCTTTGAGGTTACTCCCTATCTACACCATTCCGCTAATAACTCACGCCTTAACCGGCGATGTATGCAAAGTGCTTGGTTTTACGGGTGGCGGGTGCATCTTCGGGGTCCGGCGATGATGCATTCGGAAGGCACGAAAGGCGGAGCCACACTTAGTCAGCCAAAGGACCAGTGAAGTTATCATTGGAGACCTCCGGCGTCACATTCGGAGTACCCGAAGACCAATCACACACATGTAAGGAACTGAGGTTGTCGATGCCAACTGCAGAGGGGGCTCTGAAGTTGCGAATTGATGGGCAAATAAGAGAGGTTAAATCCGATTTGGACTTTTGTATAGGCCATATGTCTAACAATTTGTAGAATATTGGCTCCGTTTAGCTTACCCCATATTCGGCTTGTTCGGCTTATTTTTTTTTAGCTAGAACAGTGTTTTTCTCTCATAACAATTCAGCCAGAACAGTATTTTTCAGTCAGTTTCAGCCAAGATTCAGACCAGCGAACGGGGCCAATTATTATGTACCACCTCCTGTTCCAAATTATAATTTGCTTGGCCTTTTCTATGCACATAGATATACAATATATTTAGATATACAATAAGTTGTGTATGTAGAAATATCAAAACAATTTATAAAATAGGAGTAGTTTTATAATTTTTCTATTAAATAAATATTATTATTTAACAGAATTTCGACAACGACGGGCGGCGGTGGCTACCGCATCGGAGCTACTAGCGTCTGTACGTCCGATCCGGCTGCTAGGGTTCGAATGCTCGGGCCCGCGCTGCTCCGTTTCCCGTGCATACGTGTGCCCGCATGGGGGCTGCGTCTTGATCTATGCCTGCTCCGTTTCCCGCGCTGGCCACTCGCGCCCACACGCATGCATGGGCCTAAAAACATGTGCAACACACGCCCCTAGCAGCTGCAAGCATGTGGCTGCGACAGGTTTTAGATAAATCATTTGCAACATACGTATAAAAACAAATAATGCATTTGGGATAAACACTCGAAACACCATTACAATATGTCCAACATCTCGATCTACTTTTGAAATATCCAGATGCAATACTTGTAACATACCAAAGAAGATGGATGAAACATTTGAACATGCGTCTGAAACACTTACAAAAATCGCTTGAAAACACTTGAAAATCATTGCAAACATACATAATATCTAGATAAAACACTTGCAACATATGTGTACAACATATGCAACAGATAAACACACTTACAATATACGTCTGAAAAACAGATGAAACATTTGGGATAGACGCTTACATCGTACGTGTACAACCATCGCAACATATGCAACATCCCAATCTACTTTGCAACATCCGTATGAAACACTTGCATACCTCTAAAACAATTGAAACATTTGAAATGTACACTCGCAACATGCACCATATACCAGTGCGGCCTCCTCCGTCGTCTACATCGGGGCGCCGGTGCGCCGCAGGTATAGCAGGAGGCGAAGCCGAAGGGCTTCCGCGTTAGGGCTTGACGCTTCTCCTTGCGCCGGCGACGCCTATCGGTGTCGTCGGGCAGTGGAGCAGGAGCAGAAGCAGCGGGGCGGGATCGTGGAACAGGAGCAGCAGGGCGAGCGGAGCAGGAGCAGCGTCTGGAGCAGTGGGGCGGGGCACGGAAGAGGAGGAGCAGTAGGGAGGTGTGGCGCGGTGAAGCAGGACCAGTAGCCGAGGCGGGTATGGTGCTGGGGTGGAAAACGTCGCGACGGATGTGGCCGATGCGAATGGAGAAAATATCGCCCTTTCTTCTTTTTCCTACTATGTATGTCGTGGTGAGAGAGGAGCAGGTCTGCGGCTGATCCGTAGGCCCAGCTGAAGCATCCAGACCGGACGGACGCGGGACGGACACTCGTCGTGGAGCATTACCATATATATATTTTTTGTTTTCTTTTTGGAGACTTTTCCCTGTGTGCCCTTATAAAAGATCGCAATCCCCTCTGTGCCCCTGGAAAAATTCAGCGGTCTTCAGCGCCACTACTCCAACTTTTTCGGGTCCTCCATGCCACTTCCGTCAGTTCAGGCTCTAACGCCGTCAAACTGCTGGTGTGAAAAGACGAAAATGCCCTTAAGTTCAAATATGTTATTAATTTTTTTTGAGCATCTTAACGACTTCAAATGAAAAAACTCAAAACTAGAAAGTTGTAGATCTCGTCGAGATCTATAATTTTCATATAAAAATTATTTTCATTTAATTTCGCAAAAAAACTATGATGATTTTTCTAAGATATATTAATCATATCAAATCATATTTTTTTTGCGGAATTAAATGAAAATAATTTTTATATGAAAATTATAGATCTCGACGAGATCTACAACTTTCTAGTTTTGAGTTTTTTCATTTGAAGTCATTAAGATGCTCAAAAAAAATTAATAACATATTTGAACTTAAGGGCATTTTCGTCTTTTCACACCTGTAGTTTGACGGCGTTAGAGCCTGAACTGACGGAAGTGGCATGGAGGACCCGAAAAAGTTGAAGTAGTGGCGCTGAAGACCGCTGAATTTTTCCAGGGGCACAGAGGGGATTACGATCTTTTATAAGGGCACACAGGGAAAAGTCTCTTCTTTTTGCCACCACAACCGTGGCCCATGTCCACCGACGAAATCGGCCGGCAAGGCACGCCGGATGGGCCGGCACCCGCAGAAATCCGTTTACGGTAGGCCCGAGATCCACCGATCCGTCGAGCTCCACCCACAGGAAGGAACAATCGGCCGCCGGCCGCCGGCCGCCGCCATCGAGACGCCGACGCCGACCTGATCCTTCTGCGCAGCAGGCCCGCAGCCGGACGCTCTCTCCTGTCTGCGCCGTCTCCTCCCGTCCGTCCCCCGCTTGCTTTGAATCCCCTTCCTCTACTCCGCCACCGTGACGCGCCGACATGTGTGTCTTTACCTTCTTCCTTTTTTTTCCCTCTCGCGAAACGCTATCCGTTTGATTCTTGTTTGTATGTAGTGCTATGTTGGCGCTCATGGACCAGAGCTTAGGTATTTGAGAATTAGGATGTTAGAGATAATATTAAGGTCATTTGTCACTTTGTTTATAGCTGAAGGCTAGGGAAGAAGCTATTGTTCTGCTCAAGTAGCTCTCGATTGCAATACTGCCATTGTTTAGTCATGTCTGAATTAGACCGTGCGAAAAATATTGTTTCTCTGGGCATGGCCACTACATTTCTGAAAATTCCTCTTGTTGAAAATGCCTGCAGGACTGGGTCTTCTAAGAAGCATGAGCTCAAATCTAAGCAAAAATTGGAAAAGAAACTCAGCTTTTACACAAGTAGGTGTGACCTTATGTTAAGTTGATGATGTTTTCCTAAATATGGTCCTGATTCATAGATTCTATCATGCTGTTCCTAGCATCTGTATTTCACTACCTTTAATTAGATTTATGTATAAGCCAGACATATGTAGGTAGTATGGTGTTGAGGGTTAAAAGTTTGATTGTATGGAATAACTGAGTAACTGACTGAAATGCTGGCCTTAGGATAAAGGCATTGGCTTTTGCCATACAACTTTCTGCTATTGTTGAACGTATTTTCTTTTGAGGAAGGGCAGTACCTCTTCCAATTCACTAAAGAAGAATGTAAATTGCACCAAATAGTTAGCATAACAGAAACTTTTTTTTTGCAAAGTTAGTACTTGGGCGGCCTGCATTGTTCAACCCCCAAGTGGTTAGGCATTTAGGGGTTAGTTTGTGATTGCAAATGCCCCCCTGCTAGTTTCTACCCTGTATACAGCAAAGTAGTATTTTCATTCTTCACTTTTGATGATTTGCATAGTGTAATGTAGAAGAAGAGCTTCATATACTGTATTGCACATACTTTATGAATTTTGACTTACAAGTTGGACCTTTTCAAGTTGGGTCTTTCATGCATTCCATTTGCATTTCCTTACCTTCTTTTTATTTTGCATAATAACATGTCCTATTTCATTTACCATAATTTGTGCTCTAACTCTTGAAAGTGTTGTTTTTTTATTTCAGAAGTAAAAGATGCAGTTATTTCCTTAAATGCTAAGAAGACTATCAGTAAGGTACTTAAAACTCCTCTCCTTCATTACCATATATAATTGATTTCTTCCTGGCTTTTCCATGTCTGTTAAACTCTGTAGTTTTGAACATTAGTTTAAACATTAGTTTTCTGCCCACATAAAGAAAATCATATTGTGTACTGCCCTGCCAATTGTGAGGAGTCATTTTGTTCATTGTAAACGTCTGTTAAAAGTTGTTATGTAAACTTCTAAAGTTCTAATCACCTCCTTATCCTAGAGGTTGTGGTATACTACAAATCAACTCACAACCACATTCAATATTTTAGTACTGGTTAATTTGTAGTATTGCTTTTCTGAAGGATACCACACTTAAGTTACAGGGTCAGATGCCCTGAGAATTGGTTCATGTCATCATGTGCATTCACTTGTTTACTAAGTAATTCAATGTAGGGTTTCAGTGTTTATATCAGTTAAACATAGGCTTGCTCCGAAATGTTCATGCCCTTAAGGCTTGAACCTCATATTCAACCTGCATAGGAATTTAGTACAACCAGGTTTACCAGGCCTAATTTTTGTGAATTGTGGTGAAGAAAAACACAGGAAGTTTAGAACTTCGATCTCAGTGTTTTCCTAGAAACATTACAACAATGTGAAAAGTAGTTAGCGCTAGTATTAGCTGCTCATGGCTGAGTTGGAATGACATAATCAATATCAGGCTCCTAATGTTCTTGCAAGAATTCCAGAATGAGCTATGATTGATTGTTTCCAGATTGTTTTGCAATTCTCGTACTGGTAGATCCTCCATCTTCAACATAGATGTAATGACCACAACTTAGCATCAATTTTTACTGAGGTCAATACTGTATAGGAGAATCACTTTACTACATCTGTTGCTGATCTGAAGTTTACAATTCTCCCTTGTGTATTCCATAATTTTTCAAAAAAGATAGTATGTACATCAGAATTAATTCGAAATATATGTACTTTTATGGTCGAAAGGTGAAAAAAAAAACTTAGTGTTTCGGGGTCATCCACACGTAGAATATCACTTAGAGCAGTTGCCCAGGTGCGACCATTGCTCTAGCAATGGCAGCCTGTCCCCCAAGTCAGGGATTAGGAAAATTGTCTAGGTGGATACACCGGAATAATTCCATTTCTGATGGAAGATGTGTTTATTTTGTTGCACAGTTTATAATATCAATAAATCGTTCAAATTTCAAAGTCTCAGCGACACAACTGGGCTCTGTTATAATAAGGGCTCGTTTGGCTCTGTTGTAATAGGCGTATTGGCTCTATTGTAATAAGGGCCCATTTGGTGCGGTTTCTCCATGCGCGCTCCATGCCATACTGAAAACAGCTCCGGCTCTGGCTCCGCGCTTTGCTTTTGCTGGCCAGAAGCACTTCTCTGCACGAGGGCGTTTGGTGCGGCTCCGCCCGCTCGGCATGCAGAGCCAGTGCAGGAGCGGCATCAAATGGGCCTTAAGTTCTTATTGGCGTGTGTTTGGTCAATCTGATGGCATCACACCAGTTTCCTGTATGTGTTGCACCATTCTGTGTGTTCCTGACGTAGTGAATAAATGATGCAGAAGAGCAATATTAACTCGAAATAACCATGTCACCATAAACAGATTTTTACAGTCATGATTTGTCAATTGATGGGAACTTTTAATTAACTTGAGATCCTTTTGTCCCGTTCACTTAGCTAATTATATGTTTGTGGATATTTTTTAGAGGTCTACTCCATTCCAATGTAGACCCCTGCAGCTTGGCATATTTATTTTCTTTTGTATTTCTATTGCAATGTGCACCATACGCATTTGATAAATATGTTGCAATGTGCACCATACGTATTTGATAAATATGTAAATTCACATGCACTTGTCATTATATTTGTATAATTTGCATTTCCTTTTACTTTTTATTACGATGCCAGTGTCTTACTATCTGTTTCAATTATTTTGTTCAGCAGAAAAATAAACAGAGTCGGCGCCAGAAGAAACTGAAAGCATATGATCTCTCGGCACTGTCTGAGTTCCTCCCAGAACCAGCTGCACCAGAGCAGAAGACTGAAGCAAAGCTGAACTGCAAGTCAAGACAGACATTAGTGTAAATCCTCCCTTCTTCCTTGCTTCAGGTCGTCGTGTTTTCCAACGGTAATTTTGGGCTCTAAACCCTAATCTCTTGTCCAGGGTACGGGAATCTGCTCGTCTTAAGGTTGTACTGGACAACCCGCAGTTCCAGCTTGACCCATTCGCTGCGATCCATCAGCACCTGCTAGCAACGCAGCCGCCTGCAGCTGCAAAGGACAGTGATGCAGGGAAGCAGGGGAAGGAGGGCTCCAAGGACAAGAAAAGGAGGAGGAAGAAGAAGGGCGCATCGTCAAGCTCTCAAGCAATGGATATCTGATTGTATTCGTTCAGCAGTAACTTGGTTCGACGTCGACTGCCCGTGTTCCATTAGATTAGAGGGAGCTTATCGAAGTTTGATATCAATGGTTGGCATAGTTTGCATTGGGTACCAGTAGAGGTAGTAGTTCTTTTTTTTTCCTCCCTCTTTGGGCGGCCTTTTGACTGATGTTTGCTTAATCGGTGCCGTCAACATTTATGTGAGGTGATGATTTCCGAGCACAAGATTTTTTTTTTTTGTGACTTGAATTTTTTTTATTATGTAAATATACCTGGTGACTGTTTCTGAAGGCAGCTCAACTGTTGTAGAAAGCCTGGCAACAACCGCTCCTATTTCTCTGGTGTTCAGTTCCCGATTAATCTAACTGACGAAGTCCAAAACTGACGAGGCCCAGACCGCTCTATTTCACGTACATGAGGAATCCAAAACTGAACGGCACGGCAGTTCGGTCGCCCCCACAAATAGGAGGAATCCAGTAAGGTTGTTATACCTGGCGCTTCCGGCCGTAGCTATATATTATCCACGGGTCTCCCTACTCGAGTCAAGATCCCATATATTCTCCTTGTGGCCAACTGAACTGACTGCGTCCTCTCTCCTCTCCCTCTCTCCTCCGTTGGCGTGTCGTCGTCCATCGGAGATCGAGACGATGGCGCCCTCGAGCATGTCGACGGAGAAGGAGCAGGACCATCGACGACTGGCTGCCCATCACCTCGTCCAGGAACGCCAAGTGGTGGTACTCCGCCTTCCACAACGTCACGGCCATGGTCGGCGCCGGCGTGCTCAGCCTGCCCTACGCCATGTCGGAGCTCGGATGGTACGTGATCCGGCGGGATGCATCCACTGATCTGATGTGTTATACATATAAATAATACGTACTACATTCATGTCATAAGTAACTTATGTACTTAATTATTTAACAATAATTTGTTTGTGTATGAGGGTGACTCGAGATCACTAGATTAGGAATCAGTTCGTCTAACATTACTAGAATAGTACGTATCAGATATTTATATCGTGTGAGGGTATTTTTAGTTTTAATAAAAACAAGGCTAAATGAATAAACTGGATGATAATATTTTTTAGATCTTCTAGTCATATTAATTGGACAGGATATTTTCTTTAAAATGGATGAAGATGTAATCGAGACATCCATGCTCTATAAAAAGTTACGACTAAGAAAGTCAGACAATATGCCTATATTCAAACTATTTATATTACAAATTGTCGTAGTTTCTGTCTTAATCTTTGATTTTTAACACTAATCATATTATTTAATGCCTTCATATAGAATTCCATTGCCAAATTTATAATGGTTTACTGAATTGACAAATGGTTTTATCAACTATATACGAAATTTTTTGTTCGGCATACCCTTTAGTCATGTCAAACCCTTTCATCTCAAGAGAAGACTAAGGTTTATTTTGCCTTGCAGTGTGACTGACACTGATTAACTCATGGTTCTGAAATTCTGAATGCATGCAGGGGTCCCGGTGTTGTGGTCATGCTCCTGTCGTGGGTGATCACCCTGTACACACTGTGGCAGATGGTTGAGATGCACGAGTGCGTTCCGGGGAAGCGCTTCGACCGCTACCACGAGCTAGGCCAGCACGCGTTCGGCGACAAGCTGGGCCTCTGGATCGTCGTCCCGCAGCAGCTCATCGTGGAGGTCGGCACATGCATCGTCTACATGGTCACCGGCGGCAAGTCCTTCGAGAAGTGCTACACCGTCGCTTGCCCGGACTGCAAGCCCCTCAATACCAGCTCCTGGATCATGATCTTCGCCGCCATCCACCTGCTCCTCTCGCAGCTCCCAAACTTCAACTCCATCACGCTCGTCTCCCTCGCCGCCGCAGTCATGTCGCTCAGGTACGGTCGGTCCACTTGAAGAATGTTTATTTGGATCGATCAGATCAGATCATCATGCATGCAATATACATGCAGCTACTCTACGATTGCATGGGCGGCGTCGGCGCACAAGGGGCGGCACGCGGACGTGGACTACAGCAAGAAGGCGTCGACGGCGACGGGGCAGACGTTCAACTTCCTGAGCGCGCTGGGGGACGTGGCATTCGCGTACGCTGGCCACAACGTGGTGCTGGAGATCCAGGCCACCATCCCGTCCACGCCCGACAAGCCGTCCAAGAAGCCCATGTGGCAGGGCGTCGTCCTCGCCTACATCATCGTCGCCATCTGCTACCTCCCCGTCGCGTTCGTCGGCTACTACGTCTTCGGCAACGCCGTCGACGACAACATCCTAATCACACTCGAGAAGCCACGCTGGCTCATCGCCATGGCCAACATCTTCGTCGTCGTCCACGTCATCGGCAGCTACCAGGTCCCAAAATAAATCTCATACGCACAGCTTCGTACCTTAATTCCTTCCTTGTGATCGATCGATGACACGTCTATAATTTATAGATCTACGCCATGCCTGTGTTCGACATGCTCGAGACGTTCCTGGTGAAGAAACTCCGGTTCAGGCCAGGCCTGCCTCTCCGTTTGATAGCGCGCTCACTCTATGTTGGTAGGTATTTATACATTCAAAGCATTTAACTGATCTGATTACATGCATAGTGTAGTGTCTAATTAAGAAAACCTATTAATTGGCGTATTACATCATTTATTTGTTGCTCCATGCATCTTGTGTCGTACGTGCAGTGTTCACAGCTCTGGTTGGCATCGCCGTGCCGTTCTTCGGGGGGTTGCTAGGGTTCATTGGTGGCTTCGCATTTGCACCGACAACCTACTATGTGAGAGATCCTTCAGAATTTTCTATCTGTTTGCTTCAACCCAGTATTCTAAGCACTTCATGTTCTTGATGTACTAATTACTAATTTTGACTGAACCCAAATCACACTACTGCACGACGACCAAGCAGCTTCCCTGCATCCTGTGGCTCAAGATTAAGAAGCCAAAGACGTTTAGCCTCACCTGGTTCATCAACTGGGTACGTCATTATTTCATACAGTAATTTTTTTTCTTGTTTTACCTCTAGAATAGAATGTGGACGGTGTATTATTATTCATGCCTGTGATTTGGGAAATCCTTGATATATTATGCTAATAAATAAACGGGGTGCCTTTGACATGACCTGCAGTTTTGCATCATAGTTGGCGTGCTCCTGACGGTGTTTGCACCCATTGGTGGCCTCCGGTCGATCATCGTCAACGCCTCCACCTACAAGTTCTTCTCGTGATCGATTATTCCATTCGTCGCCCAAGACTTTATTAGTTAGCTAGCTAGATAAACATGAGAAGTAGCTAGGTTTAATCGATCTACTTATTTGTGTTAAAGGCTTGGATATTATATGCCATATGATGTGTGTATTCAATTTGCATTGGATCTGGATGGATGATGGCACTCGGTTTAATTTGTGCTATGGCTAAGTCGATCTCGTTCAAGTTCCGATAGGATGGTGATTAATTTTGCCTTCGATCATTTTCCAGATTTCAGGTGATACTGCCTGTGTTTGGGCTGATAATCATACCCTGTAAATTCATTTTTTGAAACGAACCAGGAGAGCTGCCAATTATATTAAAAAGAAGGAAGTCCAAAATGGGCACAACAATACAACAGCGACCAACAACCATGACGGAAAACAAATTCAACAAAAGGAAAAAAAAAACAACTCTAGTCAGTCGGATTGGGACATCGACTAGAACCGCACAAAGCCAAAGCTAAACTCAGAAAAAAGAAACCACCAACAAACTCCAACCCACTAGCCGGTCTCCACACTGCCACTGCCAAAAACCCGGACAACATGGACGCCAGGGCGAAAACGCCGTCGTCACCACTCGCGCCGTTGTCACCAACGACGACCCACACCGAGCTAGCCTACTACCAAGCAGGGCTAGTCGCCGTAGGTTGCTGCAAGCCGCGTAGCCCTCCCGCAATCGGATCCACTTGCGCCGCATGCCAAGATGATGTACCACACCGGACTAGCCACTGCCAAGCAGGGCTAGCCACCGTAGTCCGCTGTAAGCTGCCAAACCAATGCTTGAGAAGCTGCCTCTAGCGCTCACCCAGCCGATCTCATCCACCGAGATCCAGGCGCGTACACTGTAGTTTCCAGCAATCTAGCTGCCTCATCAAAGGTAGAAGTGCCACATGGATGTTCTACCTGCCAGTCACAAAACCTCCTTACGCCGGAACGGTCGCCGCTGAGCGGGGCCACTCGCCACCCAACCACGCAGGTCAACTCGGCAATGCAAATCTGCTGACCACCACCTCCCACGTTGGCCTCCTCACCAACTTCATGGGTGCCGTCCACGCTGGCCTCCTCGCCATCTTCGTGGGCGCAACTAGCACACGGTCCCTCTAGAATCGTCGCCCTCCACCAAGCAGATGCCAACCCCTCCAATTGTTGCGACAATGCCTTCTTCCTAGCCACCTTCTGACGCCATGGACATTGGACCTCAAATCCTCAACTAGGTCCTACCTTGTCTGCAACCACCATGGCTAGCATAACATGAGCTTCCAAAGCGACGCCTCCAACGAGAGGAACGACACCACAAGCGCCGCCGTCACCTAACTAGAAGGTTAAGGTTTTACACCCAGGAGGAAAGCGCCACGCAAGGGAGAGGCCCGATCGATGGACGCCTCCAAGGAAGTAAACGATGCCCGAAGGCATCGCCGTCATTGGCCCGAAAGGGCAAGGCTTTCGCCAAGACCCCGAAACCCCTGCATAGGCCTCGTTGCTACCATTGCCAAGTGTGGGTTGATGCCCATCATTCCCGAAGCCACGCCCGAAGTCCACGACGGCGATTCGCTGGAGCCTGCCGTACCTTGTGCCAGCATGGGCACCGGCTACCACCGTCCAGTGTCCCCTAGCCCTCCTGTTGACCTAGGTTCGCCGCTACACCGCAGTCGCCGCCCCCAGCCTGGAGCTAGCCACCAGGACTACAGATTCAAGCGCCCGAGCACTGGACTCGGTGGTCCTAGGCCGACGCCGCCACCATGGAGGAAGGGGACAGGCGGAGCAGGCCTAAGCACTGACACCACCCACATTGAGCCCTTCTCAGGGATGGATCTGTCTAGCCCATGGCCTCGGGAGACCAGATCTGGTGGGACGAGAGTGTTGGTATTTCTTAACGCAAACAGAAATGATGCGCAAGCGCTTGGAATTACTGTTGTAGCACTTCACCCGAAAGTATTCAGGGTATCGTATTTTCCACAGGGAACATAGGTATTTCTTCTAGCTAATTCATCCAAGAAACACAAGGGTAAAATTGGAAAGGATAGAGATTGATTTCTATGGATTTTGGATCTAAGGACAGGTAAACTCTACTTTCACTTGCTTACTTTGGGCATCGACTTACACTTGGTCTGCCAAGCGATACCGGCCTATAGCTCTACGCCGTACCCAGATGTGGGGGATTACAAGGGACGAACAAGGCTATCACCACCTGCCACGCCTACCCCTCAACCATGGAGTACGAGGCAAACGAAGGTAGCCTCTAGCCTAGACACCATGTCTATGTTATTGACTACTACTCTCGTGTTGCGTAGGGTTATCCGTCTTTATCAGGGCCCTCTACTAGAGTGTTTATCACAAGGACGAACGATGAACCCACAAACAAGTAAGAATAAAGCTTAACTAATCAAAAGACTTTATACCAAAAGAATCACAAACACTTACTAAAGGAAGAACCCGTTGAGGTACAAGTGTTCATCGAGGTACAAGCTCGGGGAGACACCGACAAGCTAGGTGCTTCCCCGTACTCTCCCTCACATCTCTCCCTTCTAACTCTACTAGCTATCTAGGTCCTAAGCCCTTGGAATGGTGCTAAAATGTGGTGCTCTTGATCCTTGGTGTGTTGTTGAATGAGCAGGGGTGGCCTCCTTTTATAGGTGGAGAGGAGGAATAATCCCATGGAATATGCTTCGATTCCTTCCAAAAATAACCAAACCGACCTCCAAACCGTCCTTTAGGTACGTTGAACTTGGCCGATACCCTGGGAACCGACGTAGGTAAGGCTATGAGAGTCAACCGACCAAAGTTCAGGCCGAACAAAGCCTAGTAGGGGTGCGGCCACACCCCACTAGGGCTAGGCTGGATCAAGCCTATCTTTGGTGGGTGGACTTCTATGATCATGTGGACTTGGTCCATGGTGGTTTAGCATGGAGTTGAGTTGGTTTAGTTTGAGTTGGGCTTGTTCTCCACTCTTTCGGGCCCTGATTTTGCTGGTAAGTGGGCCATGTCCCCTTGGGCTCATGTTGGATGTCTATAATGTTGCGTTTCTTGTATACTTTAGGCTCATTTTCTGTGTAATCCCGATATGACCTCTTGTAAATGGATAATCACCAAAACTCATGGAATTGATTAGTTATAAGCCCTAATTCTAAGTTTGGTGGTTATTTTAGTAGTTTTTATATGAAAGTTGGCGGTTGGAAATTGGAGTTAAGGATCGCCAACAAGTACACCCACACTTAGCCCTTTGCTTGTCCTCGAATAAAATTAAGGACTAAGATGAGTCATCTCCTTGATATGTAACCTGCATACAAGTTATTCCAAGCTTCACCTGAACCTGTGAACTTTTAAGTGTCCATCACATTATCTTGGGTGATTGAATAATGGAACAGCATGGATTCAAATCCCCTCGCATCAATCAATTTAGAAACTTGGTTTTTTATTTGATTTTAAAAGATATAAACATAGCTTAGCTCCTCAAATAATTCTCTCATATCACTCAAGTTTGTGTTTGGCTCCTCACTAAGGCATATCATAGTGTTGCCTTCTTTCTTTCCTACTTCTAAAAAGCTTATAAGGATCTTTGGGTAGGGTAAGATATGAAGGCATACTAACACTGCATATTTTGTTAAGTTAAAGCTCGGATCCAAGGAGAAAGATGCCATACCCTTAGATCAAGAAGTGCATGTGTGTGTGGATAAAACAATTTTAAACCTATACTATACTCCTTGATATGAGTGATTTCTCTCATGAAGTCATTTATTCTGAGAACATGGCTTATCATCTTTTTTTTACATGAGACTTCATGTGCTCATCTTTTTTTTTCTTTTTTTCAATACATGAGCCTTCATGTGCTCATCATTTTTTTAAACTTTCACGTATCCCATGTCTTTTTTTCTAAACCACTTATTCAGAGAGAGATCATTATCTTTTTAGAGCATGGTGTATTTTCCTAACAAACATATTCTGTTTTTTGTCTACTCACAGTGTAGGAGCAGAATTTTTGGTGGATCTAAAATGGAAGCATGTTTTTTTGCGTACTCCTAGTGTAGGAGCAACATGTGTATGTGGGTGTATGTGATCTTGATCTTGTGGGTATGATAACTTTCGCAACAAGGGTCAACAAGGCTTGACAAAACTCAATGCAGGAATAAGTAGCATATGTTTGAATGTTTTAAGCTCTAATCACTAGATATGGCTTTGGTAGGAATTTGAATATCATTGAGGAGCCTGCTATTTAAATTTTGATTTTGTAAAATAAATCTCAAGTACTTTACATAAGAGAGCAAGGTTCGTAATCATCCTGCTATATCACATATTCTAATTACTTAAAATAACATGGGGTCCCTATGATAAGTTGTTCACAAGTTAAAGGAATGTTGGCGAGGAATAAAGAGTATGCAAACTGTTAATCAAAGAATAGAATGGAGACTGATCGTCACTTTGATTTGCAATTTTTTTAATTTGCTAAGTTTTAAACTTCAAAATTTGGGAGAGTTGAGGGTTTTGTTGCACAAACCATTGTTGTAGATGAAAGAGTTAAGGGATTCAGATGTGGTTTGGCCAAACCAATAGTTCAGCCAATCCTCTCTGAAGCTATCTTTCTTGTCCTTCTTGCATGATGGATCATCCAATGTTTGTGCAACGTGTTGGTGGGAGATCTCGAATGTGTGTGTGTCGTGCTTGAGATATCTCCCTTCACTTATTTTTGTACCTATTTTTAATATTCAAAAAGAAACAAAGGTGGAACACAAACAAGGGCTCTTCTAGCTAAAACACTGGGAGCTTAAATCTTTATTATTATTATTATTATTATTATTATTTATATATTTTATTTGTTCATCTAACTTTTTATCTTTTAGTCCAACTCAAGCAAGGCTAAAGGAAAGTTTGCGGAACAAACCTAGCCTTGATTCATCTCCATCATAAAATTACTTCCATTGTTTAAAATAATGACTCAAAGTTCATTAACCAAGATTAAACACCATGCTTAATTTTGATTAAAGGAGGCTATTTAACCTAAGTACCATGCTTAATTTAAAAAGCCTATGAGTGTACTAATTACATACACCCAAACCAGAGCATATGACATAAACAAGAGAAACATGAATTTTCATGATCAAGTGGAGACAAGTATGAGTAAAAGAGTTGGTGAACTTTTATTTGCTTTTGCATACCTAAGTTTATTTACCGACAGCATATGATGAAGCTTCGGAGTTGCTTGCAGCGGTTGCATGATTGCGGTGGTACGCAAAGGCTTTCAGAGAGGAGAATCTTCCTTCTCTCTTTTTTTCTTCCTCTTTTTTCTTCTTTTCCCCTTTTTTAATCATCATTTTTCCATAATATATATTTTTTATAGCAAGTTAGAGCTAACATCATCATCTCTCTCCCTCTTTTTAGCAGGATGGTCTTTGGTGTATATGGAACTCAAGACTCTCACCATCTTCCCCCACACTTGGACTTTTGTCTGAAAGTCAAGTGTGTAGGATTAGGGTCTCCTTTTGAGTTTGTTCCATCACCAAAGAACATCAAGGTGTACAGATGATGTAGCTCCCATGTTCTTGAGTATCATATGCCCCTTGTTCTTCTTAATCTCAACCTGAAATGGTTAGCGACCAAGAATACTTGAAGGTTCATACTTTCTTAACAACATGTTCTTGTTTTTATTGATAAGAAAGTTTTTTATGATAATCTGGGGTATCTCCCGGCAGTGCTTTGTTTATGGTCACAAGCTAGACTGTGGGACTTCATCTTGCAGTTATCAATAGTGGTGTAGTTCCCAACTTCACCACCAAGCATTGAGCATTTTCGTTCAAGCTACAAGGTTAGTACCACAGTGCATCCATGAGAATTGCAATATTTATGATAAACATATATATATATGCATCCACAACCATTCTTTTAAAAAATTGTAAACGAGGACTAAGAGATGGTTGTAATCCTTGTAGAAGCATGTGACACTAAGTAGGATGTCTATGGTACAGAAGTTTTTGTCCTCAAAAGGTACATCAGTTGAATCTACACCACTATTGAGAATGACGTTTGGATGGCTAGAGGGACATTGCTTATGTTTGAGCGAGGGTGATGATGAATGTTCCGTTTCACAAGAAAGCTCAAGTGAAACGAATGGGGAAATGAATTTCACCTCTTTGAAGGGGTCATTGTTAGGAAGATTGCTCCGCCATTGGGATGTCCAAGTGAATGGCGGAAACAAATTTTCCCAAACTCTTCGTTAAGGCTCCCATGGGAAGGTTTTTCTTGGAAAAGGTTTTTAAGGGGTAGCCTATGTGTAAATCAAAATTGAGGATGGCATATATATGGAAATCTAAGTGAACCTCGGTTTCATTAATTTTGATGGGCACGGCCCTAGCAATCCCACAACACTCGAAGATGAGTCTCGAGGGACTTTTGAAAAGTTTGTTGGTTGAGACTAGCGGCATGTTGCCCAAAAGGGTTTCCACAAGATATTCTGACATGATATTCATCTCGACTATGGGGTTATGTAGGACTTCTACATTTGTTCCCCTTAATAAACAATGCATGGTTTTAGAAGATGAAAGAATATGAATTGCTTCAGAAGAATGTTTCACCTCTATTAACCATTCCTTTGATGGTTCCACTCTGGGGGAAACTATTGTGTGCTTTTCATGCCATGATAACTTTGAGGTATTGCCATAATCCTCGAATTCGATAGGGAACTCAGAAGGATGAATCAATCTTTCCTTTGGTGTTCGTTGTTTGAGTGAGGGCTCATAAATCGAATCTAAGGATGCTATAGGTTCAGATTCGATTGATGAGGACTCCTTAACGCTCGATATGACTTTTGCCTGGAGGGTTCTATTTCTCATGACAGGGGAAGTGTGACTTTCTATGAAGTTTTCAAGGAATTTCACTTGTTCTGTCATAGGTTTGTGTGTAAACTAGCCTCCGACAGTCACGTCTAGGCATAGGTCAGCATTTATGTCAACACCCAAAGAAAAGAGACACAATAATATGCCATCGGGTAAAGATAGTGTTAGATATATGGGCCAGGGGTACCTGCACCGCCCGTATATGTGTCCACCGCCAGGCTATTGACCCAGCAGCCACCAAGGAGGAGGCCTGAGAGGGCTGACGTGATCGACCAACGTGGAGATTAAGGCAAACCAAAGCAGGCATATCTGGATGATAGCTAGGATCAATGTGTTGTGCATATCGTGTAACAAACTAGGAACTCAATCTGATAGCCCGATCGCCCTCTCTGTAACCCTACCTATCCTGCCTATATAAAGGAGAGTAGGGACCTTGGGCTCGGGATCGACACTATCCACCGTTCTAATCTACCTCGTAGCTAGGAGCAACAACCCCTATAATTGAGTATACGAATACAAGAGCAACAACACCACTAGAGTAGGGTTTAGCATGCTACCTGCGTCCCGAACCAGTATAAATCCTTGTGTCTCGGGTACTACCATCTGGATCTATCTATGCGATCATGTTGTTAAGCATTGCCGAAGCTAAATAATCCAATAGTTGGCGTGCTAGGTAGGGGCCTTTCACGTTCAGACTAATCTTGTGTTCTAGATGGGAATCATCTTCAACTTCTGTGATGAACTAGAAGAGGAGAAGCCGGGCAAGAGGAGCACCTTCGGCAAGCTCAACTTCATCGCTGACCAATTCAGTGAACTTTTTTTGTGACTTACCAATTCGAGGACATGTGCCTTCAGGAACTGGAGCCAGCCGAGGAAGGAGAACAGTCCCTCCAGATCTACTGCTTTCACCGTCGGACTAGAGGAGGGTGTGGACATAGGACCATACACCTTTGCAAGGTACCTCAAGCGTTATGCCCATCTTTTCATCAAGGATGGGCAAGAAGGTGAGCCAGTCCCCACTTTCCACATCAGCAAAGCCATGGATCTCGACTCTGCTTTAGATCTGATACCAATACCTCGTCGTCTTGCTTCCCAATCTTCGATAAGATCAGGGCGAACGGTGACAACCCATGGCAAGACACTCTCTTAGGCTATGATGGAACCCACTGAACCTCCCATGAAGGAACACCAGCCACAAGAACCAACAGACTAAGATGACGTCGATGACACCCCTGATCGGCAAGATTGGTGTGACGACGCCAACGTATCTAGACTCATTGACCCAGAAGCTTTCCGTTGCTTCCTCTATAGCTGCGACTAGCTACTCGAGGACTCAGATTCTGATGGCAATGATAATGGGGTCATCTCACATGTGTCAGGCACTAACACCAAACCGTTGCTGGACAAGCAACCAAAACTTAGATAGTCCCATACGATGAAAGGGTGAAGCCTTTCCCCTAGCTAGGAAAAAATAGTGGGGTAGCATGGCCGATCACTCGAGCACTGATCCCTACCTCAGGAAACTCCTGATACATACTGTGTGCCTATAGTCCGATGGCCAACGACTGCGAGGAAGAAGGGGTTATCATCCCTCCTACATCAAGAAGGGAACCCCCGTTAGGCAACAAATCACAAAGCAGAAATGTTCAAGGGAAGGACCCGAGTTACCATGGGCACCCCCTAAGCTGAGTATGGCCAGAAGCTCTAGGACTTGTCCTACATGCATAGCTCCATGACTACACCAGTCATCTCATCATGCTCTCGCCCACCGAAGAGCCTCATCATTCTCGACTCGCCGGTGATTTGGTATTGGGAACCCAAAGCTGAATGTCCTTTCCATCAGTGACAGGAGGCTTCACTCAGGCAAAAGAGGTAACAAAGGGCAACAAGGACAGAGGCAATTGCATTGCTCCCCTCAACTTGAAACCTAACACCGACCTTTGCTCCCAAAGACACAATCTGGCGGTGGGAACTCACTGAGCACCGGAACGTTAGCCGACGACCATCAGTTACATTTATTTCATCCCCTATTATTTCATATTTTCTCACTGCATTACTGTTGACGGTAGTTAACATTCATCACAAACCGTCAATATAACTTGTATAAATGGCTAAAATGGATCACCACTGTAGACTTAGGGGGTTTAAACTAATAAAATCTATGAGTTTTGGTGAATCTTTGTTTCCAGTAGGATTTAATCAGAAACCACCAAGGAGAACCTATTCATCAAAGGAAATTATGGAATTCCACTGCGTAAACAACATGGGAAGACTCTAGAAGGTGAATCATCGAAGCAGGACACATGTCATTCACATGTGGGGCAAGCCAGTCCCACATGTAGGTCGCCTGACCCCTATGGGTCCCACCTATTAGCCTCGTTGCTACATCGGCTTCTCCACCGCCTCCTAGGATGCATCTACACCAGTTTATTCAAGTCAGTTTGATCTGAGGGTCTAGGATGATTCAATCGGGCTATATATATCTACCTGCACCCCCCTCCTAGGGCATGTCTCATTTGATCCTAAGAGCTAAGAAGCTAGAAACCCTAATTCATATGTCCACCAAGATCAGAGCTTGCAATCAAGAGAAGATTAGTCCTCTATAGGATCGAGTCTTGTATTAGAGATAGTGAGATAGAGTGAGAGTGAAGAGTTTCGAAGGAGTCCTGGCCTATTGGTGCTCTCTCTACGGCTTGTACCCTAGCAGAATCAAGTTTTTCTTGAGCTTGCTTCTGAGATTTCTCTGGTAATCAACTTCTAATTCAAGTAAGCATCTTGTTATCTTGTTCTTTAGGTTTGTGACTCTCTTTGGAGTACTTTAATCCTTGTAGCTCCTGAGTTAAAGTAGTATTCGTAGTGTAAGTGTGGTGCTTAGATTCAGTTACTCATGGATGTACCCTATTTTCTGGATCGGTGGTTGCTCACGAGGGTGACTCTTATAGCCTCGTTGAATCCTTTGTAGTTTACCTCCTGTTAGTATGCCTAGCAGGACTTTGTTACTATAGGAAACATACTCTGTCTATGTTTTCTCTAGTAATATCCCCAGAATTGAACAATATAAGACAAAGCTTACCTGAAGTTAGAACTAGAAGACCTTAGCAGTCTCCTCTATGCTCCTATTATCTAGCCTTGTTTGTGAAGTTTGGATAAGTTAGATTTGGTTATTCTCACATATGTTTCCTCGAGTTCGATATAAAACTGGGCTACTTCTAGTGAAGTGCTACATCGGTATAATATCCGTGCGCTTGTGGATTACTCTGTGTGCATTAATTTATACCAACAAGCATTTCTGGCGCCGTTACTAGGGAAACAGTTGCTATGTTAACTTCGAACCTAGCTTATCCTTGTATCATTATTCTTTTTTATCTTTTATCTTTTCTTTTTACAATGGATCTAGAATCCACCCCTATCTACCAATATGGTGCACCCATAAGCGCACGCCTATAGCCACGAGAGTCCTCAAAGCCTATCCTAACACCTAGGCTATGAGTTGCACCCATGTTTGATCAACATGGTTTAGGATCAACCCTTTTCGAGCGAAGATGATGAAAACTCCTATTCTCACCTAAATGAGTTTGAGCAGACTTATGCATGCCTACGCATAGCAGGCATGTTAGACAAAACCTTATGATGGAAGCTTTTTCCTTTCTCTTTGACAAGAAAAGCTAAACGTTGGTACAATCTCACCATAGGGAGTAGACAAGGAGATTGGGAAGCCTTGTGTTCTAGCTTTTGCTTGCAATTCTTTCCCATCTCTATGGTAGTCAGACTTCGTTCAGAGGTTCTATCTTTTAAACAAAAGAAAAAAGAATCTCTAGGCATGGCTTGGGAACACTTCAATACTCTCATTAATATTGGCCCTGACCTTGCCATTCAAGACCCTATTCTTCTTCAACACTTTTACATGGGTCTTAATAGGAAAACCTCGAAGCTTCTTAATACAGCCTTAGGAGGTTCAGTTCTTGCATGTCTCCACCAATTCGGGGAGAAGCATTCTTACTAAAATCCTAGAGAACATCCCTAAAGAAGTAGAGAAGCTGCTAGAGGAAGAATCCTAGATAGCTGAACCTGAATCTTTACCAGACCCATCACCAATTTTAGCTGTCCCTAGATCCCGAACCACCAGAAAAGGAGGAAACTCCAATTTCAGATTTTATGCTTGAATTCGAGGATGAACCTTTTGATGAATATGGAAACACCTTGAATTACCATACTATGAGGAGACCCCATAAGTCTAGGAAATCATTGCATGAAGAACCTTTAGACCCTTCTGAGGAAGCTTTCGTTAAAAAGACTATGAAAGAGCTAGTGTCTATTATAAGCAATGAATGGCTAGAAGAATAAGAGCTTTCCTCTGATGTGATTCACTTAGATTCACCTTTTATATCCATTCAGTTGCCAAATTAATAAAGCTCCTTTCAATGCTTTTTATAATTAGTTGTGGGTGTTAATATCATGTCTGTATCTTTTGCTCATGATTTATTTAAACACATGCCATTAACCCCAACAACAAAGTTATTGAAAAGCCTTTTAGGACACATTCTCCCAAGTTTGGGGATACTTCATGTCCTCCCTATCTAGGTAAAAGGAACCAAGGTTCATCTGAGCTTCTATTTCTTTGATATTATGGAGTTCGACATGTTGATAGGACAACCAATTGAAAGACTTATTCAAGAAGGACAAATGGGGAAGTTGAATATAAGGCTTGGGAAAAACTTTAAACTTTCTATACCCATTACTCATTCTCTAAATGCTGAGAGTGAGCCAATTCTCAAAAAAGTCCCAATGGAAGAGGTTAAGGTTGCATCTCTTGATGATTTGATCCAATCCCAACCTTGAAGATGATGCCTAGTTCTTCATCGAAGAAGAAGACGAAAATCCCATAGCCCCTGAACCTTTAGATGAATTGCTAGAACCACCTAAGCCCACCTATTGAGCTTAAACCCCTGCCTTCTGGTCTTAGATATGCTTTTCTCAATAATGAGCAGGATTTCTCCTGTGATCATAAGTGATAAACTCTCTCAGGAAGAATCCCTACGCTTGATAACTATCTTAGAAAAGCATCGTTCTGCGTTTGGCTACTTGCTTCAAGACCTTAAGGGAATCAGCCCTGCTCTTTGCACCCGATTGCATCCCTACAGATCCTGACTCTATACCTTCTAGGGAGCCACATCGTAGGCTTAATAATGCGATGAGAGAGGTTGTTAAGAAAGAGGTTTTAAAACTCTTGCATGCCAGGATCATCTATCCTGTGCTGCATAGTGAGTGGGTAAGCCCTATTCAAGTTGTGCCTAAAAAGGGAGGCATGACTATTGTTAAAAATGAAAAGAATGAATTAATCCCCCAAAGAACCATCACTAGATGGTGGATGTGTATAGATTACCGAAAACTTAACAAGGCAACAAAGAATGATCAATTTCCGTTGCCCTTCATTGATGAAATGTAGGAGCGACTGGCGAATCACTCTTTCTTCTATTTCCTTGATGGGTATTCAGGTTATTACCAGATTCTGAATCCATCCAGATGACCAAAGCAAAACCACCTTTATATGTCCATATGAAACTTATGCTTATCGTAGAATGTCTTTTGGATTATGTAGTGCTCCAGCTTCTTTCCAAAGATGCTTGATGTCTATATTTTCTGATATGATTGAAGAAATCATGGAAGTTTTTATGGATGACTTTTCTATTTATAGAAAAACTTTTGATGATTGTCTTGAAAATTGAGACAAGGTTTTGCAAAGATGTGAGGAAAAGCACTTAGTCCTTAATTGGGAAAAATGTCATTTCATGGTTAGAGAAGGCATAGTGCTTGGACACTTGGTGTCCGAACGAGGGATGGAGGTAGATAGAGCTAAAATTGAAGTAATTGAATAGTTACCTCATCCCATAAATATTAGAGGGATCCGCAGTTTTCTTGGCCATGCGGGGTTTTACCGCCGCTTTATAAATGATTTTTCACATATTGCTAGACCACTTACAAATCTTTTGGCCAAGGATGTTCCCTTTGAATTTGATGATGCATGCTTGAAATCTTTTAACATTCTTAAGAAAGCACTCATCTCTGCACTAATCATTCAACCCCCTAATTGGTCGCTACCTTTTGAAATTATGTGTGATGCTAGTGATTATACTATAGGGGTAGTTTTAGGACAAACAAAAGATAAAAAGCATCATGCAATTGCTTATACCAGCAAAACTTTGACAGAACCTCAACTTAATTATGCAACAACTGAAAAGAACTCTTGACTGTTGTTTTTGCTATTGATAAGTTTTGATCTTCCTTAGTAGAAGGAAAGGTGATTGTTTATACTGATCATGCTGCTTTAAAATACATGCTCACTAAGAAAGATGCTAAACCTAGATTAAAAAAGATGGATTTTGCTACTCCAAGAATTTGACTTAGAGCTAAAAGATAAAAAGGGAGTAGAAAATTCTATTGCCGATCACTTGTCCAGAATGCAGTTTGAGATTTCACAGGAACTGCCCATCAATGATTCGCTGCGGGATGACATGCTCTTCAAAGTCACAAAATCATACCCCTAGTATGCAAATATTGTTAATTTTATAGTTGCAGGTTATGTACCACTAGGGGAGAACAAAAGGAATCTCATCTATGAAAGTCGTCTCCACATATGGGATGAACCGTACCTCTTTAGAGTCTGCTTTGACAGCCTGCTCAGAAGATGTATACCAGTGGAAGAAGGCATCAAGATCATCAAGCAATGCCACTCATCACCATATGGAGGACATTACAGTGCATTCCGCACTCATTCGAAGATCTAGCAATGTGGATTCTTTTGGCGAACCATGTATGAAGATGCAAAAGACTTTATCAGTAGATGTGGAGCATGTCAGAGGCACGGGAATATCAATTCAAGAGATGCCATGCCACTCACCAACAACCTCCAGATAGAGCTCTTTGATGTCTGGGGAATCGACTACATGGGACCTTTTCCAAAGTCATTGAACTGTGAATACATCTTGGTGGTAGTTGACTATGTCTCCAAGTGGGTTGAAGCCATGCCATACAAAGCTACTGATGTGAAGAACTCCAAGAAGATGTTTGAAGAGACAATATTTCCACGATTCAGAGTTCCAAGGATGGTGATTAGTGATGGAGGCACTCACTTCACTGATAAGAATTTTCATAACTACTTGTCAAAGCATGAAATCTATCACAATGTCATTACTCCATACCACCCTTAGACAAGTGGACAAGCAGAAATATCAAACAAACAAATCAAGAACATTCTGCAAAAGACAGTCAATGAGATGGGGACTACATGGAAGGATAGACTACCTGATGCACTATGGGCTTATAGAACGTCCTATAAAACACCATTGGGCATGTCACCATACCAACTTGTCTATGAAAAGACCTGTCATCTACCTGTTGAGCTAGAATTCAAGGCTCATTGGGCCATCAAGCGATGGAACATGGACTTTGAAGCTACCAGAACTAAGAGGAAGATGCAACTCTCTGAGCTTGATGAATGGCATGAAAAAGCATATCATAATGCCAAGATATATAAGGAGAGAACAAAGAGATGGCATGACAAGAGGATCAAGAAGAAGGAGTTTGCCCCCGAAGATAAGGTATTACTTTTTAATTCTAGGGTTAAATTATTTGGGCACGGAAAACTTCGAAGCAAATGGGAAGGACCATTCAAGGTGATAAGCAATTCGTCGCATGGAGCGATAACACCTCAAAATGATGAAGGTACAATATTTAAAGTAAATGGCCACCGTCTCAAGATCTTTCTAGAACCTAAAAATTACCTAAGGATTTAGATGAGGTAGATTTTCTGATTTTACCATAGATTTACACCTCTGCCATCCTCTTTATGTTTTGTAATGTGAAAATATACTTTTAGGATTAGATAGGGATAAGTAACCGCCATGAGAAAAACCCACACGAGGTGATGACATGTGGGGCTAGCCGGCCCCACCTAGAGGCCCCCGACTGATTATTAGCCCCTCTCATGCCCAATCAACTCTCTACAGATCAAATCTTCTAGATCCTTCCTTATTGGAATCCCATAGTTTTTCACCGCATTCGCATATTCTTTTGTTACGAGACCTTTAGGGATAGATCTTGACCCCTGTTGCAAGTTGTTCCACCCTATATAAATGAGCCTCTAGCTGCCTCGATAGCGATCCCATCAAAGCCTCCTCTTTCCAACAGTAGCAAAGCTTTCCTCCTCTCTAGTTCTCATGGCCAACAAAGAGATCATTCCTTATGGTTTTGATCTTAGCAAGAAGCCCGACGTGCTTGCGTTGATCGTCGTTCCTCCAGAAGTTACCCCCATTCGCTCAAGCCAATCTTACTTTGTCCAAGCTATCCGTCATCCTGGTGATCGCTCCACTGCCAGCCAGTCCCACTTCTTGAAGGCAAGCCACGCCAGCAAGAGCCTCGTCTAGATGTTCATAAGCTAATGGAGGTGACAAAGGAAATCAACCTCCTTCCTCTAAAGGGACACAAGGTGCTGACTGGAGTCAAGACCAACAAGTTTGAAGACATCACATGTGCAAAATATAAATCAGTCAACCATCATACCACCATTGATGGAGTCTGCGCTATGCCAGATCAGATCATGGTTGTTTCGCCAAAGGAGAAGAAGAGGAAGGTGCCATCAACTCTCCTAGAAAATGATGAAAAGCATCCATGGATGACCATTGCCCTTTTGGAGAAGAAGATTGAAGATCTAAGCGATGTTTTCTATACCTTAGAGTAGAGAATCAACGAAGAACACATTTATCTCAAGAGCCTACGATACGATCTTAACGCTTTAAATCATTTTGTTGCTAAGATGTGGAAGTGAGAATTAGATAGTCGATGATAAGGCACGAGTGATAAAGTGGCTTATGATATTAATGGAGTTTTATTATTATCTGCTCTTTATTTCTTTTGGATATGTGTTTTGTCTCCACATGTTGTGCATAAAGGTATACATGAAAACAAGTGTGGGGGAGACACACTACGACAACAGAACGAGATTCAATCACAAAAATCACGAAATTCAGGAAGCAATGGACCAAAAACCACACTCACCAAAGTTGGACCGAAATAGGCCCAAGAGTGGGCCGCCCGGCCTCCTACATGGGCCGGCCAGCCCATCACAGCACCGCCTCACATCACGCTTCGTCCACGGTTAGGTTTGGGCCCCATACACTCTATTTTCATATGTTTCGCTTTCTGTTTCAAGCCAAAATAAAAATCCCTTGATAAAATAATTTTAAAACCCGAGGAAAGATTATTTTAGTCATGACTTAAGGATAGACTCACATAATACTTTTCTTGGAAGTCTTGCTACTGTTGGGAACTTATTATTTTAGGGACCCTAGGTTACTTAAGTTGTTGTGGAATGAGATATAGTAGAATAATGAGAACTTGATTCTTGATGTCTTGTTATTGGAGAATTTTATTTTAAAAAGTAAAATGAATAGCTACACCTCTCCTTTATGGTAAGTAATGTCCTACCTAGAGCCAAACATGATATGATAAACCTTGTACATATACTACTTGTCATTGTATTGAGTTTGGTCAAACCTTGTGACCCTTGTTGAGAAACTTATCATGGTCTCAAGATCAAGATCATGTACACTCCACATATATCTGCTACTCCTGCATTGGGAGTACGCAAAAACATATTTTCCATCCACCCAAAAATGTTCTACTCCAACACTAGGAATAAACACAAAAATAAGCTTGTTAGGATAAATGCTCCAAGTTCTTGTAAATGTTTCTCTTGAAAAGTATCAATTGCAAAAGAAGAGGCATGGGCTATGCAAAAGTTATTCATAAAAAAAGAGAGAAAAAGTATTGAAAAAATGGATAAGTGTCTAAGATATCTAAAATAATGGGTACTCAGATGCCCACCTGAAAAAGAGAGATGAATAAGATATGTAACACCCCAGGTGTTTGGACTTCCACATTTGCACTTGCATTTCATGAACATGAGCATCATTCATCCATTCATAAGCTTATATCACATGAAACATGATTTCGAAACATTGCAACATGTTGCATATTTCATGTGTGTTGTTTCTTTTATGAAATGAATAGTGTGCAACACTTAAGTGCAACATGTGCAACTCACTTTAGTAAAACAAAGTTAGTTAGTACTATGCAACAAGATCATGAAACATGACTATGAAACAAATGTAACATTTCCTTGTTTTTTCCTTGTTTCAATACATATAATGCTTGATTCTTGTGTGACCAATGTGTGGTGTGGCTAATAATTCTCTTAAGTAACTTAGTTACACCTAGAATGTCATTTGGAACATTGTTCATATTGATCACATTACCTAATTATGATTTCAAATGGTGGTTTGACTTGTTTTGACTCCGGAACCCTTTTGTTTGACTATTTAAAAAGTGTAGCTTAGAATGTTTGCATGTCTAAGCAACCTAAAGCAAAGTTGTAGTAAATTTTATAAGGAACAAACTTTGTTTAGAAGCCAAGTCATAAAAATATGCACAACATGCTCAAAAAGGTCCCACAAGTCAGTGTTGAGGGCTAATTCAACACTTAGAAAAAATTTCTAAGTCTAAAATGCAATGTCAGTTTGATTGAGCTGACTTTGGCTTGATATAACTCGTGATCCGTTGAGTTTTAGATGGTGATTTCTGAAGCATTGTTGTAGCCCTATCACAGCTCTACAACTTTCATGTACATTGCTTCCACTAATTCTTCACGGTTTAGGAACTGTGTAGCGTTGAAAAGTGCCTATCACTCGGCTCCATGATAACTGAATCAAAGTTTCAGGTGAGCTACAGTGTCGACCGGTTTTAGAAAACAACCGCCATGTGGCGCCACCCGTCGCCGGCTGCCTGACCACGTAGCCACGCGCCGTGGCCGTCCTGGCACTGTAGGCCACGACTTGAACCCTCGCCCGCCTGCCCGACTGGCTCACAATCCATTTTTCACTTCCTTCGCCTCCACCGCGCGCAGCAATAAAGCACCGCCGGCTCCGCCATTGCCGAGCAGCTTCGCCGTCGCATAGCTCCATCGCCGCCGCAAAAATGCGAACCCCAGCTCGACCACAGCTCCGCCATGTTCTCCTCTACCTCGTCGACCGCCTAGCCGAGCCATCCGTGCCTTAGGTGAGGGCCATTGGCCATTTTTCCGCCGCCGTCTCCGTGGCCACGCCTTGCTGGAGTGGAGCTCCCCGCGGCCACCCACCACCGAGACCTTCTCGTCCTCCTCTCTCTGCTTGGATAGCTCCACAGTGACCTCGTGGAGCTCATACCAAGCTCGAATGAGGCAGCAAGGGCTCACCGTCGTTGGCGCCTCGTGCCGGAGCTCCGCCATGCCGCCTTCACCAGCGACGAGCCACCTCCGATGAACCGTAGGTCTTGCCGGTAGCACCAATCGACTCACCTCATCACGTAGATCACGTAGGTGTCCTCGGTGTCGCCGGAGTCCTCACCGTCGGTGAGCTAGACCACCGCCGCGCCGTCGCATGCCGTCTCCCCTGTTCCATCTCACTGACCAGCGGGCCCTGCTGACACACGGGTCCCACGCATCAGTGACTACAGATTCAAAAGCCAGTTCATTTAATTCCTGTTTGGATGCTGTTTTGTGAATTTTGTAACTCCAAATGTGTAGATCCAAATAGTGTGATTCCAATTTTGGTAGACTCACAGTGAAGTCTAGTATTTAAGAAAAATATGACATGAGCACATGATGTAGAAATTTTGGATGAATTAAATAGGAACTTGAGATGTGTTTTTAAATGCATGCAAACTTGTTTAAATTATATCTTGAGTTTCTTTGCTCCAAAAATTATGAAATTTTGTGGGTAAGCTATTTTGCTTAGTAGAAGCTCTGGTAAAAATTTGAGAGTCATTGCATGTATGGTTTTTGAGTTATAGATTTTCCTTTTATCATTGATTGATAATTGTGTAAATATTTGTAAATTATCTAGGAATACTATGATCATGAAACTTTGTGGGTAGTATCCTAGTACCTTAAGGATGCTAGGAAAAATATGAAATCTGTTGCTTGACACTTTTCACTAAGGTTTCCTAATTATGTCATTTTAAGCCATTATGTCTTATCATTTTTGTGTAGGCTGTGATACTTGTGCAAATGGTGTGAAATTTGTATGGAGGTCTACTTAGAGCATGTTGTATCTACAGTAATTTTTGTAGATTTAATGGTGTAGTTTTCTTATATGTTTACCATTTCCTCTAATTAATTAAATAAATTATGAAAGATATTAAAAGAAATGTTTTGGTGAGGAACATCCTACTTTTTGGTGTTCTTGTGATATGTGTAATAAGTGAGTAGAGTTAGTTTTGTTCAATTATGTGTTTACATCATAAGTTAATAATTATTTTGTTGGCATTATGTCCCTCTAGACAGATCTGGGGACTTTATAAAGTTGCCCATGATGATTTGGTTGGATGTGAATGTGGTGAACACAAAAGTTGTAGATAAATTATGTATCTAGCTCCTTTCAAAATTTGATGGCATTTGGCCCAGTAGTTTAGGAACTACAGCTATTTAAAGTTAGGTTCCAGTTTTACCTACTCTCTGTCTTATGGGGACAGAGTTCTGTTGATTAAAGAATTCAACCTAGTAAAGTTTGGAATCATGCTTTGAGGTCTGAAAATTAATTGTAGACAATTTCATAAGCTTTCCAAATTGTCTTGTTGCATGCCATTTGGAATTGTAGATCTTCGGTTATTGTCAAATTACCGTACCACTATATAGTCTCTACTTTGCTAAAATACAAATCCTTGAGTGTATGCTTGTTTCAATGTTCTCGTTGATTGTTTAGGATCTAGCCTAACTATAGAACATGCTTAGGTGCAGGTGCTAGGTCCTTAACTGAAGATGAGCAATTATACATTAGGTTCTATAAACTTGGTAAGTAAAGTGATTTGAATAGAGCTTAAGTTGGAATATGCGGACTACAGTGAGCATGTGCATTCCCCGAGCATCCCTGACTTCGTTCATGTGCATCCATGATATTTATCTTGCGCATTCATACAATAGGTGTGCCAGAGGGAGTGACGTTGCTGGAGTTCGAGGGAGCCAACCAGGAGGAGGAGCCCAAGGTGCAGGAAGCCGACGAAGCAGTCGCCACGGAGGAGTTGCCCAAGTGTCCTGACCACCAGCCTTCCTCTTTCCTGAAAGGCAAGCCCCGAAGCATATTAAACCTCCCATGTTTTTACAAATACATTGAGTATCTTTTATTCGTTGATGATGCATTAAGTATAGGAATTGGTTGGAACCAATTGTTGCATTATATATCCTTCCTTTTCCAGATATCATACTGGAATCCTATTTAAGTTCAGGAACGGGTTAAATGCTTAGCCATGCTTAGTGCGGTAGAAGTCAGGTGATTTCCTGTCACCTGCGAGCTTTAGGATGAGGTGGATCACGGTTGGTTATATTTGCTATCGTGGAAAAGAACCATGTTAATAATGAATTAAGACAAAGCGGAGTCTTGTGTAGGTTTGGACATAGTGACTCCGTCTGAGTCGTTTAAGGACCGATACGCTGTACGTCCTTATGTCATGTTGAATGCAGCCTAACACTTAGCTGGCCAGATAAGTCATTCCGACCATGAAGCCTAGTAGCTCGGTTCAGGCCGGGGACGCGAGCAGGGGTCCGTAATCTAGATGGAAGTAAGGATGTGTAGGGAACCATTGGCGTAAGCCCAAGGGCGGGTTAAGTCACCGAGCACTCATGGAAGAGTGGTTCTCTGATTTTGCGGCACTGTTTGGACTTGCGACTTTTGAATTGTACTAATGGTGACTTGTTTGCGACCTTGATGGGGGAAGCAAGGTTTGTGTTAGGAATACCCCTCCAGCTGGATGGGAATCGATTCGAATCGTCGTCTCTCCTAGATAGTGAGAACTTGATTGAGCAGCGGCAACGTAGATTCAATTAATTTAACGATATGGTTAAATGGATGATGATGATAAGGTTGCCACAATGTATACCTGATATGGTTATTAATGTTTGCACCCTAATAAAATGATTGCTTAGTACAGGTGCTAATATAGATGACAGGTTAATGGCTAAAAGTCACTGCTAGTTCAGGTTAAGAGTTGATCATTATTACTTATGCTTTTCCGCAAAAAGAAAGTGTCAGCCAGATCCACTAAATTAAGCTATGCATAATCCTTGGTGTCATTTGTTTTGGTTTCCGACGGGTAAGTCTAGCTGAGTACATTCTCGTACTCAGGGTTTATTCCCTCTTGTTGCAGATGACCTTCTATATCAGGGATTCTGTAAGTATTGTCTCCACCCGATGGGTGATGAAGACTAGATCATGGGCATGATCTCTGTTTCTCTTATCTGAATGCTTTTGCAAGTTGTGATCAGTGAACCAGTATTTGTATTTGAACTCGGGTGTGTAAGTTAAACTATTTGCTTCCGCGTACTTTACAAGACTTGTTTTGTAATAATGATGACTCTGTGATGATGTAATCTATTTGCAAACGTCTGCAAAATGATGTAACGTACGATATGTTATGTTGAATTACTGTGATCTTGGTTGTATGCAAGTTGGTTTGGAATCCTTCGAGATTTTAGTTGACTACCGGGTTTATATGGGCTCAAGTTCGAGAATTTGATCGTTTCGGCTATTGTTTTTGCACTTGTGCTCTTATAAATTGGTCGGTTCTGCCACAGCTGGCATCAGAGCTAGATTCAACATTAAACATGTCTTATGGCTATTTAAAACAAAAGCTTTTGTTGTGAAAATGGTTTTCCAACTTATAGTTATATATAAGTGTTCAAAAATCAAAATTTTTATGGTGTACTGGTAATCACATCCCTTGTAGCCCACTTAAGGACTTCTAGGTGGCTTATATATAATTACTAACTTGGGGGTAATTGATTGTTTCTATTTCATCGTCCATGCAGCGTGATATTGCATGGGTGCCATTCGCTTGAATGGTAATGTATGGATCAATTGCCTCTACGCCAAGGTAAGTGTGAGTTGCGAGAGCATGACCGTCCAACCGTCGGTCTAGGGGAGAGCTAGTTGTGGTTACTGGAGTATTTACATGTTGCATACATGTATATATGAAGGTACTTAATTGTGGATACATCTGTTGGGTAGTTTGGATACCGAAGTATATATATCTAGGGATGTATATATGGAGAGTATCTTAGTTGCTACTTTTGTTATTAGCATTATATCTTGTTGGGTTGGGCTGCAATGAAGTTTTCTACAAGTACACTAACAACGCACCGTGTAGATCGACTAGTTACCGCTAATTGAGAGAATGTATGTATGCCACCGTATATTCCGCTAAAACTTGAATTTTCTTAGGTTTGTGAGGACGTACGGAACGAGCATGCATCATATTCACTCATGGCATTCATATTGCATTACTCCCTCCTTTATAATTGCTTATCCCAAGTAATAAGTGCAAACTCTTAGCAAAATAATCCTCTCATGTAAGTTGCATCCCTTTTTGATACAGATGGCCGCGCCCGTGTTTCCTACTGGTAGCAGCACCTTTTTGGACTAGTTCGATACTCCCACCTTGCTCTAGAGGGTGCTCAGTTCAGTTGGGTACCCGGAGGCACCCTGCTACATGTGGAGGCAGGCGGTACCATTGGGAGATGTACCATGGTATGTCGTGACCTTTATAGTGCCACAAAACCCCACAAGACTGTTGTGGCATGGGTAGAGCATTGAGACTAATGGGCAAAGCCCATTGGAAGCCACCCAGGTTGCTACCCTTGATGTGCTAATGGATATAGCACAGAGCTTTGGGGATGAGTTAGTGGGTGGACCAGCTTCATCCATTCCTCGAGTGGCGCCTACTGAGGCTGAGTGGACTTAAGACGTTGGCCAGGCCTTGGTTCGAGGCCATGGCGAACGTGTGCAGAGCGACAATGCTGGAATGAGTGCTATGATGGTAGTCTTGAAGCTTTGTCAAGTCAGGCAAAACACCCTTTCTAGTGTGCTAGATGAAGCTGGCAAGGCAATGGCAGCCCAACACAAGTTCAGGTTGCGTGCCCGCAAGTATCGCCATAGGACGAATGCATGTGGGAGAGCTCAGCAAGAAGTTGATGAGATTCACAGTATTGCAAATTATCGCCTACAACAGTGGGGTCAAACCACACATGAGAGAGACGAGCTTCATAACCAGCTGATGAACCTCACTATTGAGAGAGATGAGGCAACACAAGAGTTGGATCGTGTGACCCGTCATAGAGATGCAGCTTTAGAGTTAGCAGAAGAAAGGCGCCAGGGTTGGATTATGGCTAACCAAAATGCTTTCCATAGGGAGCAAGAACTCCAAGAACGGCTTGAAGAGCTTCAGGTTGAGCACCATCAACTACACAACCGTCTATTTCCTATTCCTCACCCCATACCAAGGTATCCTAATGTGGGTGAACCTCAAGTGAATGAGGCCAATGATGAAGAAGAGGACATGCAGATGGATGACAATGCAGTTGAGCTTGCAGATGAAGAAGAAGAGGAAGACCCAGAAGAAGTCCAAGGTGTCTCCGATGTGGACAGCGATCACTTCGACGAGTAGTTCATTAGCAAGTCTCACTAGTTAAGCTTTTGCAGTCATTGATGTAATGAACTTAAGTACGAAGACTGATGTTGGATGTACCTTTTTAATTCAAACTCGGCATGTAATGTACTTTAATTCACTCCCTTCGGGATGCGTACCTTGATGGTTAAGTTTAAAACTTGTCATGTTGGAATGCACTTCGTATGGTGCTAGTAATCTAATTGATGATGTGGTGATTGGAGAATGAATTATTGCCTTTGTTTATTGTATGAAGTTTTCATCCTCTTCAATAAATTCTGTTTGGCGTAATTACATTGTTCCTCTCCAATGTGCTAACATCATCAATAATTACTGGTTGCGCATGGTTGCAGATGCCTCGTACTCATTCCACTAGTGCGACTAGTGATGATGATGACCTTCCACTGCCACCACCACCCACACCAATGAAATTGATGGCAATCCTTGCGGAAGGACAGCGCACTATGGCCGAGGCTCTCCATACGATTGCGAATCGTGATGGTCGTGGTGCACGCCAAGGACCGAAACCAAATCAGTACAGTGACTTCAAAGATTTCCTTGACACGAAACCCTCGATCTTCAAGGAGGCTGAGGAGCCCCTACAAGCTGATGAGTGGTTGAATACTCTCAAGCAGAAGTTCCGTCTGCTCCGCGTGACTAAGGTGCTAAAGACTGAGTACACATCTCACCAACTGCATGGGCCAGCTGGTATTTGGTGGAGTCATTATTGGTCCACTATGCCCGCTAATGCCCAAATCACTTAGGATCAGTTCAAGTCTGCTTTCAGGGGAAATTATATTCCTCCTGGTCTCGTGGCAATCAAACATACAAAGTCCATGAAGCTAACCTAGGGGAACAAGAGCTTGAATGAATACCTACAGGCTTTCAACAACCTTGCAAGGTATGCTACCGAGTTTGTGGACACCGATGCCAAAAAGATTGCTAGTTTCAAGTGGGGACTTAGCCTCAAATTGATGAAGACCATGGGAAATTGCAAGTGTGCTCATTTTAATGAGTTTGTGAGTGATGCTTTATTGCAAGAGAACAACAATGCTGTGTATGCTGCTTCAAAAAGTCATAAGAGGGCCTAAGAGGCGGGCGCCTCACAATCCAAGGCTCCCATCTCACCGAGGGCTCCAGTCCGCCCTCCAGCATCAGCTGCTAAATTTTGCCCACCAATGAAGAAAAATCTAGGCAAGACTGGGTTTGGCAAGGCGTTTACGGTTGCTCTTCCCAAGGGTACTACCAGCCAAGGTAGTTCCAACGTTTCACCAAGCAACATGCCATGCTGGAACTGCAACAAGCCAGGCCACTGATCGAGGAAGTGTCCATACCCTAAGAAGAATAACTACCAAGGTGGCCGTCAGGGGTAGGTGAACCACACCAATATTACTGATATTCCTTCAGGAGAGGTAGTAACTGCTGGTAAGTTCCTAGTTGATCAACACCCCGCAGTTGTACTATTTGATTTAGGTGCTTCGCATTCTTTTATTAGTCCAGCATTTGCATCCAAGTTTATGCAGAAAACATACACTGTTGAGGGTGAGGGCTATTGCATTAGGGCTGCCAGTGGTATTATCCCAACCAAGCTGGTAGTTGGGGATGTACAATTTGAGATAGAGGGGCAAAGTTATCAGGTTGATCTGGTAGTTTTACCGGGGCTAGGTATCGATGTGATATTGGGAATGAACTGGATGAGCAGTCATGGAGTGCTTATTGATACATCGACTAGGGTAGTCATGCTCAGAGATCCTAATAATCAGGAGGGTTTTCTAGTATGGTTACCTAGGGACATCAATCTTTCTTGCATGACAAATGCGGTGCAAGCAAAGTCTCTGGTAGATATCCCTGTCGTGTGTGACTTTCCAGATGTTTTTCCTGACGATTTGCCTGGATTGCCCCTGGATCGAGAAGTGGAGTTCAAGATAGAGTTGCTTCCTGGTATAGCGCCCATCTCTAGAAGGCCATATAGAATGCCTCCCAATGAACTAGCCAAACTTAAGACCCAGTTGAATGAACTTCTAAAGAAAGGCCTTATCCGTCCTAGTTCATCTCCGTGGGGGTGCCTAGTTATCTTTGTAAAGAAGAAGGATCAATCACTATGCATGTGTGTAGATTATAGACCCTTGAATGCAGTTACAATCAAGAATAAGTACCCTCTACCATGTATAGATATCTTATTTGATCAGTTATCTAAAGCAAAAGTCTTTTCCAAGATTGATTTGAGATCTGGTTATCATCAAATCAAAATTTAGCCTAAGGATGTCCCAAAAACTACATTCTCTACAAGATATGGTCTGTATGAGTACCTTGTTATGTCTTTTGGATTGACCAATGCCCCCACACATTTTATGTATCTGATGAATTCGGTGTTTATGCCCGAGTTGGATAAATTTGTGGTGGTATTTATAGATGATATCCTGGTTTATTCAGAGAACAAAGAAGACCATGTTGAACATTTATGAGTGGTTCTCACTAGATTGTGAGAACACCAACTTTATGCAAAGTTCAGCAAATGTGAATTCTAGCTTCGTGAGGTACCTTTTCTTGGACACGTGTTGTCCGATGGTGGAATTATGGTTGATCCCACCAAGGTGCAAGAAGTGTTGAACTAGAAGGCCCCAATCTCGGTGCACGAGGTTTAGAGTTTTTTGGGGTTGGCCGGCTATTATCGTCGCTTCATCTCGGATTTCTCTAAAATAGCCAAGACTATGGCTCGGTTGCTGCAAAAAGACATGAAGTTTGTGTGGACTCCTGAGTGTGATGCGGCTTTCCATACCCTATGAACTCTTCTAACTTTGGCTCCGGTTTTGGCACAACCGGATATCGAGAAACCTTTTGATGTGTTCTGTGATGCATCAGGTATTGGGTTAGGAGGTGTTCTTATGCAAGAGGGTAGTGATGAGGACATCAACACCGACACGGGAATGGCTACTCCAACTGAACCAGCACAGGCGCCACCAGGACCCATCACTCGAGCTCGTGCACGTGAATTAAACTTCGTGATGATTTTGAAGAATGAAGGACCAGAAGTTTCCTAAGTGCATGCGCCATCAATGCTCATGATGAACCTGCCCAGAATAATGTCTAGGTGCTGCGCCACCTATGTGTTTTTAGTTTTGTCAAGAAATAACCAGGAAGGTGCTGCACCATCTAAATCAGGAAAGGGAATCAAGGAGATGGTGTGTGGCTGTTTGGGCGCCTATTCCCTACCTTGTGGGCAGGCTGGGCGTCCTCCTTCCTCCCTCCTCCCCCTATTTAGCCAAGGGCTGCGCCCCCTCTTTGGCTTGGGTTTTGTTTTGCTTAAGTTAGCCATTGCTACTTCCGAAGCTTCGTCTTCGTGTAATTCAGAACCCCACCTTCGAGTAATATTCAGGGTTGCTCGCCTCAAATTCTTGCTTGTTCTTCGATTGCCTGCAGGAATTGATCTTCGTGATCAGGTTGATCTCGCACCAGCAAGGTCAATAACCATCGGGAGTTGGTTCAGCGATTGCTAAGGCGCCACGGACTTGTTCGTCGTAGTCGGATCGCGAGGGTCGACACCCACCAAATCGTAGTTATCCTCCACTCACCGAAAGATCGGGTACTCCAGCTCTATCAAGTGGTATCAAATTTCAGGTTGCTCGGTGAGATCTATCCCTTTATTTGTAGTTTTGTTCATCGTCCTATCATCCACCAGAAAAGCCAACAAAAAACGTTTCAGGTTAGAACCACTGTCCAAGACCTTTTGAGCCTTTGCATCTTTCATTCAGTTTATTGCTTTGTTGAGTTTTTGGTTGCATCGCTGTGTCGTGTTGCTGGTCTTGGCGTCTAGTCCATTAGAGTTTTGAGTTCCTGTCACGTATTAGTTCACATCTTTGCACTTGATCCTCCTTTTCCTTTGTCCTCCATGCTCCTGTAATCTTTCCCACGTCATAGACCCCCTTGTGCACGCCAATTTCCCACCTACAAAAGGAAAGTAATTTATTTCGGGTCTTGATTTATCTCGGCAAGGACACAGGCATTAGCTGTTGCATCCGTAGTCCGTTTGGGAAGTTTAGGTACAATTTGGAAAGCATATTTCGTGCCCTTTCCAACGGATACTCACTTGCCTTGCGATTCATTTTGGGCGTATCACAGGAGATCATGCGAGATCAGGCAGTCTGTGGCTACACGAAAGGAAAGAGTTCCTGATTTCCTTTTGTTTTCCTTTTTGAGTTGTGCAACGTGTTGGCAGTGTCATCAAACTGAAAAAGGCCAGAGGTGCATAAAACAAAAAAAAGAGCCGCACCAAAAAAAAACAAAAGGCAAAAGGTGCAAAAAGAGCCGCACACAAAAAAACAACAAAAAAAACAAGAGATGCCAAGGGTGTGTACTCGCTGTCTTTTACTCTTTGTTCTTGCAATTCTGTGTCTATCTTTGTGCGTGGGCTCACGTCTCTAGTACGGTCTAGCCTAGGACCAGCACAACACCAGCTTTGAGTGATTATTCAACTTTGCCTTTGCTGAATGCTTGTGCTACTCCTTGCTACAAATTGAAGCCTTCCCATAGCTCCACAAATTTTCTACAGCGATCAAGCTCTGTGTCCTCTGGCAATCGCTCCATTCAATCTTTGGAAGGTTGTACCGCTGGTTGCAAGTCACCCCTGCGAGCTTGGTAAGAACGGGTAAGAGTTTGATAACAGCTTTAGTTTGAGTGCCTTGATCAGCACCACTTCCTATTAGCTTTAGGACAAATACTTGTTTTCGTGTTCGTTGCTTTCCCACTAACAATGTCAGGGGAGCCAGCTGATCAGGACACCATGCCTCACTCCCCACGCACTAAAGGCATCATTCACCACTTTAATCGCAAGATGAACGAGCATGTGGAGGGCTTGGCAGAGGAGATTAGGATCGCCAACGAGCAAGTGGGTCAATTTCAGGACGCTCAAATGGCCACAAATGCTACGCTTGCGGAGATGCAGCAAGCACAAGCTGCCCACGCCACCAGCCTTGCCACGCTCACTACACGCCTTGATGAGTTGGTACAACAACTTGCTGATCAACGTGCGGACTTTGATTATGGTGGTGATACCGAGATCGACGACCAGGACCGCCATGGAGGGCGCCACCGCAACCGCCGTGGTGAGCGCGTGGTACGTAATCGAAACGACTCATTTACTAAGATTAAGTTCACAATTCCTTCATTTAATGGCAAATATGATCCGGGTGCGTATCTTGATTGGGAACTTGCGGTAGATCAGAAATTTCATTGTCATGATGTTCCTGCACAATATCAAGTTAGGGCTGCTACTAGTGAGTTTACAGATTTCGCATCAATTTGGTGGCGTGAGCATCGCAGTAAACACCCTAATAACATTCCCACAACTTGGGAGCAATTAAAAACTATCATGCGACACCGATTTGTTCCTTCCTATTATGCACGAGACTTGCTTAATAAAATGCAGCGTTTTCAGCAAGGAACCAAATCTGTAGAAGAGTATTATCAGGAGTTGCAAACCGGCATGATTCATTGTGGTTTAGTTGAGACTAATGATGCTGCGATGGCACGATTTCGTGGTGGTTTGAACCGTGAAATTTAGGATATTCTTGATTATAAGCACTACGATGATATTACTACTTTGTTTGCATTTGCTTGCAAAGCTGAACGTGAAGTGCAGGGACGACGAGCAAGGACCCATTCTAACTCTTTTGCAGGTCGCACTACTTTGACCCATTCAACCCCTACGACGCCCTATACACCTAGTAGTACGTCACGTGACAAGGCAGCAGCTCCACCTCCAGCGCCTCCTTCAGTTAATAAGAGCGCCTCCTCTTCCACTAGCCGCACAAAGGACATTCAATGCCATCGTTGCAAAGGTTATGGGCATATGATACGGGACTGCCCCAACAAGCGTACGTTGATTATACGTGATGATGGTGAGTATTCTTCCGCTAGTGATTCCGATGAAACTATATATGCTATGCTTGCTGCTGACGTTTCAGGACATGTGGAAGAACACGTGGCTGCCACTGACGTCGACAAGTATGAGAGTCTTGTTGTGCAGCGAGTCCTCAGTACACAAGTTGCACAGCCTGAGCAGAACCAGCGCCACACTTTGTTCCACACCAAAGGCGTTGTGCAAGAACGATCCATTCGCATCATCATTGACGGCGGTAGTTGCAACAATTTGGCAAGTTCGGATCTGGTGGAAAAGTTGTGTCTCCAAACGCGTCCACATCCACATCCCTACCACATTCAATGGCTCAACCAGGGTGGCAAACTCAAGGTAACACGCTCGGTTCGTGTTCACTTCTCCATGGGTTCTTATTCTGATTATACTGATTGCGATGTTGTTCCTATGGAGGCATGTTCATTGTTGCTTAGTAGGCCGTGGCAATATGATACTGATTGTTTACATCATGGTCGCACAAATCATTATTCATTACTGTTTAAGGGCAAGAAAATTATTCTTCATCCAATGACCCCTGAACAGATTGTGAAAGATGACATTGCTAGGGCTACTAAAGCATTAAAACAATGCCAACAACAACCAGCCACGTCTAAAGAAATTAAGCTACATGCTCCTGTTTTACTTGCTACGCGTGCTGATTTTGATGAACTACATGTTGATAATATGCCTTGCTATGCGCTTGTATGTTCTCATGTGCTGGTTTCACTCGATGATGCACCATCTTTGGATATACCCCCTGCTGTTACTAAGCTTTTGCAGGACTTTGCCGATGTGTTTCTGAAGGACTTACCACCAGGTCTTCCTCCCATTCGTGGCATTGAGCACCAGATCGACCTCATCCCGGGCGCCCAGCTTCCAAACCGCGCCCTGTACCGTACCAATCCTGATGAGACAAAGGAGATTCAGCGCCAAGTCCAAGCACTACTTGATAAAGGCTACATTCGTGAGTCTCTTAGCCCTTGCTCTGTTCCTGTGCTACTTGTCCCAAAGAAAGATGGTACCTGGCGCATGTGTGTAGATTGTCGAGCGATTAACAATATCACAACTCGTTATCATTATCCTATACCTCGCCTTGATGATATGCTTGACGAGCTTAGCGGTGCTGTTATATTCTCCAAGGTAGATTTGCGTAGCGGGTACCATCAGATTAGAATGAAACTTGGGGACGAATGGAAGACGGCTTTTAAAACAAAATTTGGCTTATATGAATGGTTAGTTATGCCGTTTGGATTGACTAATGCTCCCAGCACGTTTATGCGCTTAATGAATGAAGTTTTGAGGCCTTTCATAGGCTTGTTTGTGGTTGTTTATTTTGATGATATTCTGATTTACAGCAAGTCTAGGGAAGAGCATTTGGAACATTTGCATGCTATTTTTGATGCTTTGCGCGCTGCCCGCTTGTTTGGTAACTTGGACAAGTGCGACTTCTGCACACAACGTGTTTCGTTTCTTGGCTATGTTGTTACTCCGCAGGGCATTGAGGTGGACAACAGCAAGATTGACGCCATCCAGAGCTGGCCCACGCCAATGACAGTTACGTAGATTCGGAGTTTTCTTGGGCTTGCAGGTTTCTACCGACGGTTCGTGCGTGACTTCAGCTCCATTGCCGCCCCGTTGCATGAGCTCACCAAGAAGGGCGTTCCTTTCTCCTGGGGTGTGGCACAGGACGAGGCATTCACCATTCTAAAAGATAAGTTGACACATGCTCCCTTACTACAGCTACCTGATTTCAATAAGATGTTTGAACTTGAATGCGATGCTAGTGGTATTGGGTTAGGCGGTGTTTTGCTGCAAGCGGGCAAGCCAGTTGCTTACTTTAGCGAAAAATTAAGCGGTGCTAGTCTGAATTATTCCACTTATGATAAGGAGCTTTTCGCTTTGGTTCGCACACTTCAAACATGGCAGCACTATCTTTGGCCTCGCGAGTTTATAATTCATTCTGATCATGAGGCATTAAAACATATTCGTAGCCAAACTAATCTGAACCGTCGGCATGCTAAGTGGGTCGAATTCATAGAGTCTTTTCCTTACATCATCAAACACAAGAACGGGAAAGACAACATTATTGCTGATGCTTTGTCGCGTAGATACACCATGCTGTCCCAGTTAGACTTTAAAATTTTTGGTTTACAAACTGTGAAAGAACAATACGCCGATGATCCTGGCTTTAAGGACATCATGCTGCATTGCAAGGATGGTAAACCATGGGGTAAATTCCATGTAACCGATGGGTTTTTGTTCCGCGCTAACAAGCTATGTATTCCCGCAAGCTCGGTTCGTCTTTTGCTGTTGCAGGAAGCGCATGGTGGCGGCCTCATGGGACACTTTGGCGTTTACAAGACACAGGAGATTTTGGCCGCGCACTTCTTTTGGCCCCAGATGCGCCGCGACGTGGAGCGTTTTGTTGCACGCTGCACCACGTGCCAGAAAGCTAAGTCACACCTGAACAACCACGGTTTGTATATGCCGTTACCTGTCCCTACTTCTCCTTGGCTAGATATTTCTATGGATTTTGTTTTGGGCTTACCTCAAACTAAGAAGGGGAGGGATAGTATCTTTGTGGTTGTTAATCGATTCTCTAAAATGGCTCACTTCATACCATGTCATAAAACTGATGATGCTAGCAGCGTTGCTGAGTTGTTCTTTCGCGAGATTATTCGTTTACATGGTGTTCCAAATACAATAGTCTCAGATCGCGATGCTAAGTTCCTAAGTCATTTTTGGAGATCTCTTTGGAATAAACTAGGAACTAAATTGCTTTTCAGCACCACTTGTCACCCACAAACAGATGGGCAAACTGAGGTTGTGAACAGAACCTTATCTACCATGCTTAGGGCTATGTTAGACAAGAATCTGAAACTTTGGGAGGATTGTTTGCCCCATGTCGAGTTTGCTTACAATCGTGCTACACATTCCTCCACGAAAATGTGCCCTTTTCAGGTTGTCTATGGTTACATTCCACGGGCGCCAATTGACTTGCTATCCTTTAACCCTTTGGACGCCCCACATGTCGATGCTATTGCACGTGTTCAACAAATGTTGGACATCCATGAGCAAACACAGCAGAACATTGCGCACACTAATGCTAAAAATCAGGCTGTTGGTAGTAAAGGACGTAAACCTGTTACTTTTGAACCTGGTGACTTGGTTTGGTTGCATTTGCGCAAGGATCGCTTTCCTAGTTTGCGCAGGTCTAAGCTGATGCCCCGTGCTGCTGGTCCCTTCAAGGTGTTAAAGAAAATCAATGATAATGCTTATATACTTGACCTGCCTACAGACTATGGTGTTTCCTCTAGTTTTAATGTTGCAGATTTGAAACCATATGCGGGCGAGGGTGAGGAGATGCCGTCGAGGACGACTTCGATTCAAGAAGGGGAGGATGATGAGGACATCAACACCGACACGGGAATGGCTACTCCAACTGAACCAGCACAGGCGCCACTAGGACCCATCACTCGAGCTCGTGCACGTGAATTAAACTTCGTGATGATTTTGAAGAATGAAGGACCAGAAGTTTCCTAAGTGCATGCGCCATCAATGCTCATGATGAACCTGCCCAGAATAATGTCTAGGTGCTGCGCCACCTATGTGTTTTTAGTTTTGTCAAGAAATAACCAGGAAGGTGCTGCACCATCTAAATCAGGAAAGGGAATCAAGGAGATGGTGTGTGGCTGTTTGGGCGCCTATTCCCTACCTTGTGGGCAGGCTGGGCGTCCTCCTTCCTCCCTCCTCCCCCTATTTAGCCAAGGGCTGCGCCCCCTCTTTGGCTTGGGTTTTGTTTTGCTTAAGTTAGCCATTGCTACTTCCGAAGCTTCGTCTTCGTGTAATTCAGAACCCCACCTTCGAGTAATATTCAGGGTTGCTCGCCTCAAATTCTTGCTTGTTCTTCGATTGCCTGCAGGAATTGATCTTCATGATCAGGTTGATCTCGCACCAGCAAGGTCAATAACCATCGGGAGTTGGTTCAGCGATTGCTAAGGCGCCATGGACTTGTTCGTCGTAGTCGGATCGCGAGGGTCGACACCCACCAAATCGTAGTTATCCTCCACTCACCGAAAGATCGGGTACTCCAGCTCTATCAGGTAGAGTCATTGCTTATACCTCTCGCCAACTTCTGAAGCATGAAGTGAATTATCCAACGCATGACTTGGAACTCGCTGCAGTTGTTCATGCTTTGAAGGCCTAGAGACATTATTTGCTCGGCAATGTGTGCAACATCTACACTGATCATAAAAGTCTCAAGTACATCTTCACTCAACCAGAGTTGAGTATGCATCAGAGAAGATGGCTCGAGTTAATCAAGGATTATAACCTCCAAGTGCACTATCACCCTGGCAAGGCAAACGTCATAGCGGATGCCTTAAGTAGGAAATCTCATTACCACTCATTGATTGAGAGTGATGTCCATTTGTCAAAACTCCTTCATCCTGCAGTCCTTCACAACATCACTGTCAGTTGTACTCTATAAAGTCGAATTATCGAGCTATAGAAGATAGATCTAGGTGTGTTCCACATCAAGCGCAAGATGAAAGAGCAAGAAACCAAACATTTTTGGGTGGACGAGAATGACATGTTATGGTTCAAGGATAGGTTGGTAGTTCTGAAGGATAGAGAACTTAGAAATCAAATCATATCCGAAGCCCATTCCTCTAAATTATCTATTCATCCTGGTAGTAGCAAAATGTATCACAATTTGAAGCCTCGATTTTGGTGGACCAAAGTGAAGAAAGAGATAGTCGCTTATGTGGCTAGGTGTGACACCTATTGTCGGGTCAAGGCTGTGCACATGAAAGCTGGATTACTTCAGCCACTCTCTATTCCAGGTTGGAAATGGGAGGAGATAAGTATGGATTTTATAGTTGGACTTCCTACTACTCAGAGGAATTTTAACTCCATTTGGGTGATTGTAGACCGTCTGACCAAGTCTGCACACTTCATTCCTGTCCGCATAGATTTCTGTCCAACCAACTATGCGGAGTTGTATTTTAATCAGATAGTCCAACTTCATGGGATCCCTCATACTATTGTCTTGGATAGAGGACCACAGTTCACTGCTCACTTTTGGGAGCACTTACACGGATTATTAGGAACTAAATTAGTAAGAAGTTCTGCCTATCATCTGCAAACCAATGGGCAAACTGAACGAGTGAATCAAATCTTAGAAGATATGTTGAGAGCATGTGTCATCTCGGCTAAGGGCTCATGGGAAAAATGGTTGCCCCTAGCTGAATTCTTGTACAATAATAGTTATCAAGAGAGTATCAAGATGGCACCGTTTGAAGCTTTGTATGGCCGAAAGTGTAGAACCCCATTAAATTGGGTAGAAGCCGGTGAAAGGAGATACTATGGAATTGATTTTGTTCAAGAAGCCAAAGAACAAGTCCATACTATCCAAACCCACATGGCCATAGCTCAAGCTAGGTAGAAAAGTTATGCTGATCGACGTAGAAAACCTATTGAGTTCGAAGTTGGAGACTTCGTTTATCTGAAAGTCTCACCCATGAAGAGTGTCCAACGCTTTGGTGTGAAGCGAAAGCTTACGTCGAGATATGTTGGTCCGTTTGAAATCATTGGACAAAGTGGTAAGGTGGTGTACAAGATTCAATTACCTCCTGAGATGAGTGCTATCTTCAATGTCTTTCATGTATCCCAATTGAAGAAATGTCTTCGCGTCCCTGAAGAGAGAGTTCCATTGGGGGATATCGAGTTAAAATCAGATTTGACCTTTGAAGAAAAGCCAATCCGAGTGATTGACACTCGTGAGCGAGTGACTCAGAGTCGGGTGGTCAAGTTTTACAAAGTCATGTGGAGTAATCAGGGTAGTGAACACGATGCAACGTGGGAAAGAGAAGATTATTTGAGGGACGGTTATAAGGAATTCTATCAACAATGGTACGCTTTTCAAATCTCGGGATGAGATTTTTATAAGGGGGGAGGGCTGTAACACCCCAGGTGTTTGGCTTCCACATTTGCACTTGCATTTCATGAACATGAGCATCATTCATCCATTCATAAGCTAATATCACATGAAACATGATTTTGAAACATTGCAACATGTTGCGTATTTCATGTGTGTTGTTTCTTTTATGAAATGAATAGTGTGCAACACTTAAGTGCAACATGTGCAACTCACTTTAGTAAAACAAAGTTAGTTAGTACTATGCAACAAGATCATGAAACATGTGAAACATGACTATGAAACAAATGTAACATTTCCTTGGTTTTTCCTTGTTTCAATACATACAATGCTTGATTCTTGTGTGACCAATGTGTGGTGTGGCTAATAATTCTCTTAAGTAACTTAGTTACACCTAGAATGTCATTTGGAACATTGTTCATATTGATCACATTACCTAATTATGATTTCAAATGGTGGTTTGACTTGTTTTGACTCTGGAACCCTTTTGTTTGGCTGTTTAAAAAGTGTAGCTTAGAGTGTTTGCATGTCTGAGCAACCTAAAGCAAAGTTGTAGTAAATTTTATAAGGAACAAACTTTGTTTAGAAGCTAAGTCATAAAAATGTGCACAACATGCTAAAAAAGGTCCCACATGTTAGTGTTGAGGGCTGATTCAACACTTAGAAAAAATTTCTAAGTCTAAAATGCAATGTCAGTTTGATCGAGCTGACTTTGGCTTGATATAACTCATGATCCATTGAGTTTTAGCTGGTGATTTATGAAGCATTGTTGTAGCCCTATCATAGCTCTACAACTTTCATGTACATTGCATCCACTAATTCTTCATGGTTTAGGAACTGTGTAGCGTTGAAAAGTGCCTATTAGTCGGCTCCATGATAACTGAATCAAAGTTTCAGGCGAGCTACAGTGTCGATCGGTTTCAGAAAACAACCGCCGCGTGGCGCCACCTGTCGTCGGCCGCCTGACCGCGCAGCCACGCGCCGCGGCCATCCTGGCGCTGTAGGCCACGTCTTGAACCCCCCGCCCACTTGCCCGACCGACTCACAGTCCATTTTTCACTTCCTTCGCCTCCACCGTGCGCAGCAACAGAGCACCGCCGGCTCCGCCATTGCCGAGCAGCTCTGCCGTCACATAGCTCCATCGCCACCGCAAAAATGTGAACCCCAGCTCGACCACAGCTCCGCCATGTTCTCCTCTACCTCGTCGACCACCTAGCCAAGCCATCCGTGCCTTAGGTGAGGGCCATTGGCCGCCGCCGTCTCTATGGCCGCGCCTCACTGGAGCGGAGCTCCCTGCGGCCACCCACCACCGAGACCTTCTCGTCCTCCTCTCTCTGCTTGGATAGCTCCGTAGTGACCTCGTGGAGCTCATACCGAGCTCGGATGAGGCAGCAAGGGCTCACCATCATCGGTGCCTCGCGCCGGAGCTCCGTCATGCCGCCTTCACCGGTGACGAGCCACCTCTGATGAACCGTAGGTCTTGCCGGTAGCACCAATCGACTCACCTCATCACATAGATCACATAGGTGTCCTCGGTGTCACCGGAGTCCTCACCGTCGATGAGCTAGACCACCGCCGCGCTGTCGCATGCCATCTCCCCTATTCCGTCTCACTGACCAGCGGGCCCTGCTGACACACGGGTCCCACGCGTCAGTGACTATAGATTCAAAAGCCAGTTCATTTAATTCCTGTTTGGATGCTGTTTTGTGAATTTTGTAACTCCAAATGTGTAGATCCAAATGGTGTGATTCCAATTTTGGTAGACTCACAGTGAAGTCTAGTATTTAAGAAAAATATGACATGAGCACATGATGTAGAAATTTTGGATGAATTAAATAGGAACTTGAAATGTGTTTTTAAATGCATGCAAACTTGTTTAAATTATATCTTGAGTTTCTGTGATCCAAAAGTTATGAAATTTTGTGGGTAAGCTATTCTTGCTTAGTAGAAGCTCTGGTAAAAATTTGAGAGTCATTGCGTGTATGGTATTTGAGTTATAGATTTTCCTTTTATCATTGATTGATAATTGTGTAAATTTTTGTAAATTATCTAGGAATCCTATGACCATGAAACTTTGTGGGTAGTATCCTAGTGCCTTAAGTATGCTAGGAAAAATATGAAATCTGTTGCTTGACACTTTTCACTAAGGTTTCCTAATTATGTCATTTTAAGCCATTATGTCTTATCATTTTTGTGTAGGCTGTGATACTTGTGCAAATGGTGTGAAATTTGTATGGGGGTCTACTTAGAGCATGTAGTATCTACTGTAATTTTTGTAGATTTAATGGTGTAGTTTTCTTATATGTTTACCATTTCCTCTAATTAATTAAATAAATTATGAAAGATATTAAAAGAAATGTTTTGGTGAGGAACACCCTACTTTTTGGTGTTCTTGTGATATGTGTAATAAGTGAGTAGAGTTAGTTTTGTCCAATTATGTGTTTACATCATAAGTTAATAATTATTTTGTTGGCATTATGTCCCTCTGGACAGATCTGGGGACTTTATAAAGTTCCCCATGATGATTTGGTTGGATGTGAATGTGGTGAACACAAAAGTTGTAGATAAATTATGTATCTAGCTCCTGTCAAAATTTGATGGCATTTGGCCTAGCAGTTTAGGAACTACAGCTGTTTAAAGTTAGGTTCCAGTTTTGCCTACTCTCTGTCTTGTGAGGATAGAGTTCTGTTGATTAAAGAATTCAACCTAGTAAAGGTTGGAATGATGCTTTGAGGTCTGAAAATGAATTGTAGACAATTTCATAAGATTTCCAAATTGTCTTGTTGCATGCCATTTGGAATTGTAGATTTTCGGTTATTGTCAAATTACTATACCACTATATAGTCTCTACTTTGCTAAAATACAAATCCTTGAGTGTATGCTTGTTTCAATGTTCTCGTTGATTGTTTAGGAGCTAGCCTAACTTGAGAACATGCTTAGGTATAGGTGCTAGGTCCTTAACTGAAGACGAGCAATTATACATTAGGTTTTATAAACTTGGTAAGTAAAGTGATTTGAATAGAGCTTAAGTTGGAATATGCGGACTACAGTGAGCATGTGCATTCCCCGAGCATCCCTGACTTCGTTCATGTGCATCCATGATATTTATCTTGTGCATTCATGCAATAGGTGTGCCAGAGGGAGTGACGTTGCTGGAGTTTGAGGGAGCCAACTAGGAGGAGGAGCCCAAGGTGCAGGAAGCCGACGAAGCAGCCGCCGTGGAGGAGTTGCCCGAGTGTCCTGACCACCAGCCTTCCTCTTTCCTGAAAGGCAAGCCCCGGAGCATATTAAGCCTCCCATGTTTTTACAAATACATTGAGTATCTTTTATTCGTTGATGATGCATTAAGTATAGGAATTGGTTGGAACCAATTGTTGCATTATATATCCTTCCTTGTCCAGATATCGTATTGGAATCCTATTTAAGTTCAAGAACGGGTTAAATGCTTAGCCATGCTTAGTGCGGTAGAAGTCAGGTGATTTTCTGTCACCTGCGAGCTTTAGGATGAGGTGGATCACGGTTGGCTATATTTGCTATCATGGAAAAGAACCATGTTAATAATGAATTAAGACCGGGCGGAGTCTTGTGTAGGTTTGGACATAGTGACTCCGTCTGAGTCGTTTAAGGACCGATACGCTGTACGTCCTTATGTCATGTTGAACATAGCCTAACACTTAGCTGGCCGGATAAGTCGTTCCAACCACGAAGCCTAGTAGCTCGGTTCAGGCCGGGGACGCGAGCAGGGGTCCACAATCTAGATGGAAGTAAGGATGTGCAGGGAACCATTGGCGTAAGCCCAAGGGCGGGTTAAGTCACTGAGCACTCATGGCAGAGTGGTTCTCTAATTTTGCGGCACTGTTTAGACTCGCGACTTCTGAATTGTACCAACGGTGACTTGTTTGCGACCCAGATGGGGTAAGCAAGGTTTGTGTTAGGAATACCCCTCCAACTGGATATGAATCAATTCGAATCACCGTCTCTCCCGGATAGTGAGAACTTGACTGAGCAGCGGCAACGTAGATTCAATTAATTTAACGATATGGTTAAATAGATGATGATGATAAGGTTGCCATAATGTATACCTGATATGGTTATTAATGTTTGCACCCTAATAAAATGATTGCTTAGTACAGGTGCTAATATAGATGATAGGTTAATGGCTAAAAGTCACTGCTAGTTTAGGTTAAGAGTTGATCATTATTACTTATGCTTTTCCACAAAAAGAAAGTGTCAGCCAGATCCACTAAATTAAGCTATGCATAATCCTTGGTGTCATTTGTTTTGGTTTCCGATGGGTAAGTCTAGCTGAGTACATTCTCGTACTCAGGGTTTATTCCCTCTTGTTGTAGATGACCTTCTATATCAGGGATTCTGTAAGTATTGTCTCCACCTGGCGGGTGACAAAGACTAGATCATGGGCATGATCTCTGTTTCTCTTATCTGAATGCTTTTGCGGGTTGTGATCAGCGAACCAGTATTTGTATTTGAACTCGGGTGTGTAAGTTAAACTATTTGCTTCCGCGTACTTTACAAGACTTGTTTTGTAATAACGATGACTCTGTGATGATGTAATCTATTTGCAAACGTCTGCGAAATGATGTAATGTATGATATGTTATGTTGAATTGCTGTGATCTTGGTTGTATGCAAGTTGGTTTGGAATCCTTCGAGATTTTAGTTGACTACCGAGTTTATATGGGCTCAAGTTCGAGAATTTGATCGTTTCGGCAATTGTTTTTGCACTTGTGCTCTTATAAATTGGTCGGTTCTACCACAAGATACCCCATGTTTTCTTGCAAAAGTATTTTCAAGTTTCAATCAAGAGAGATATATTTCAAGGAGCATAGTAGAATTAGGTTAGCCACCACATATACATCCGCACACATGCACATCTTGATCTAAGAGTATGACATTTTTCTCCTTGGATCCTTGTTTTGACTTTACAATATATGCAATGCAAGTAAGTTTTCATATTTGTCCCTACCTGAGCTCCACATAAGCTTTAAAAGTAGGTAAAAAGAAGGCAAAATTATCATTACCTTGGTGAGGATCCAGAAATACCATGTATATAGAGTGATTTGAGAGTACTACAAATGGAGAAGGTAAGCTATGTTTTGTTTTAAAAAATCTCAAAATGTTTCTCCAATTGACTTGACTGAAGGAAGATGGTGATCTATTTCAAGCTGTTCCATTCTTCAACCGCCCAAAGTTTCATAGTAGACACTTTGAATCCTGCAGTGCATGCATGACTAGGAATGGTTTTATGTTGATGCCTTGTCCCAAGGTTATGTCCTGAGTAATCCATCCTTTTATTGAGGACGAGTAAAAGCCTAAGTGTGGGGGAGTTTGTTGATGGTAGTTAACATTCCCGATTGGCAAGATTGGTGTGACGTCGTCGACATATCCAGACTCATCGACCTAGAAGCTTTCTGTTGCTTCCTCTACAACTGCGACCAGCTACTCAAGGACTCGGATTCTAATGGCAATGATAATGGGGTCATCTCACATGCGTCGGGCACTAACACAAAAGCATCATCGGACGAGTAGCCAAAACTCAGACAGTCCCATATGACAAAAGATTGAAGCCTTTCCCCTAGCTAGGAAAAAATAGTGGGGTATCACGGTCGATCACTCGAGCACTGATCCCACATTAGGAAACTCTTGATACCTACCTTATGCCTATAGTCCGATGGCCAATGGCTATGAGGAAGAGGGGGTTATCATCCCTCCTATATCAAGAAGGGAACCCCTATTAGGCAACAAATCACAAAGCAGAAATGTTCGAGGGAAGGAATCGAGTTACCATGGGCATCCCCTGAGCTGAGTATGGCTAGAAGCTCTAGGAGTTGTTCTACACGCATAGCTACATGACTGCACTGGTCATCTTGTTGTGCTCTCACCCACCCAAGAGCCCGATCGTTCTCGACTCGCCGGTGATTCAGCATTGGGAACCCAAAGCCGAACGTCCTTTCCATCAGCGATTGGAGGCTTCACTTAGGCAAAAGAGATAACGAAGGGCCACAGGACAGAGGCAATGACATCGCTCCCCTCAACTTCAAACCTAACACCAACCTTTGCTCCTGAAGACAAGGTCTAGCGATGGGAACTCACTGAGCACTGGAACGTCAGCTAATGACCATCAATTACATTTATTTCACCCCTGTTATTTCATCTTTTCTCACTGCATTACTATTGATGGTAGTTAAAATTCATCACAAACGGTCAATATAACTTGTATAAATGGCTAAAATGGATCAACATTGTAGACTTAGGGGTTTAAACTAACAAATTCCATGAGTTTTTGTGAATCTGTGTTTCCAACAGGATTTAATCAGAAAACCGCGAAGGAAGACCTATTCGTCAAAGGAAATTACGGAATTCCACCACGTAAACAATGTGGGAAGACTCTAGAAGGTGAATCACCGAAGTGGGATAGATGTCATTGACATGTGGGGTAAGCCAGCCCCACATACAGGACACCCAGCCCCTGTGGGTCCCACCTATTAGCCCCGTTGTTACGTTGGTTCTCCACCACCTCTTAGGATGCATCTACACCGTTTATTCAAGTCGGTTTGATCTGAGGGTCTAGGATGATTCAATGGGGATATATATATATCTACCTGCACCCCCCTCCAAGGCATGTCTCATTTGATCCTAAGAGCTAAGAATCCAAAAACCCTAATTCATATGTCCACTAGGATCAGAGCTAGAAAGAAATCTGTAGCGAAAAGCAACCAATAGGGGCTAGAAACCAGCTACAAAATGACCAATGGACCTGAGCTACACCATGCTCAACAGAGTTTAACCCACCTAATACAATGTTCAACAAAAGTTGACACCAATATGCAAATAAGAGTTCACATATTTGCAAGGGCATACCATAGATCAAAGCCATTCATGACTACTAATACTACTGATATGTCCCACAAATCAAGGGTCGAGGTTGGCACGTAGGATCAACTCCACATCCACCTTCGGTAAGATGGCGTTAGCGGCCGGCTTGAAACTTTTGATCAGATCAGTGATGTCATCGTCCATAGAACCTGAAGGAAAACCCTGCTCCACCACTTGGACGTTCGCTGTTGTGCCAATCTGAAGCTAGGTAGTAGCCAGCACCATGGCATCCCCCTGACAAATGGCTTCGGTCACCATAGCTCGAAGGCAGGCCAACAGAGTTCAGAGGCGCTCCTCTGCGATGACCAGACTGTCCGCTATTTCCACAGGGAAGGCCACATTATAGGCAGCTTGCACTCACAGCTACAGGGTCTTGACTCACATCCTTAGTTCCACAACTAGGGATGGCACCGTCATACAGCGACAGGACAACTCTCCGGCAACACCGGGTGGAAGCCCCACGACCGGGGATGGCACCGTCATGGAGAAAGCGCTGCACAATGCAAGCTGAGTTCAAGCCCATATAGGATAAGGGGAAGAGCAATTGGATTGAGAATGCAAACAACTTACCGAACTAACTGGCACAACATGGCATGGAATCACGGGTGGTTGCCCCCATTAGGGGATGCCTCACGAGGATGCTTTTCGAGCATGACCATGAATGAAGAACTAGGCTCTAGGGCCAATGAGGCTTGAGACACCATCACGCCCATGTTCACCTATTGAGAAAGTAGGCAAATTCCAAATACTAGTTAAATTAAATAGCATGAACACATACTAGCTAGTGTGAGCATTGCTCGCATATTCAGTTAAATGGAGATAAACAACATGAACAGCGGTATGGTAATGATCCACCTTCGAAGAGGGAACTGGTGGTGGGTGAGAGACCACATCGATGAGAGATCCGCCTGTCGAAAGAGGATTGCCAGTGTGGAAGGCATCTAGGGCCTCCCCATCACCATGATCCGGCGTGGACACTCCAATAGCTGCCATCATCAGATCGTCTACCTCCTCCACATGGATGGGGACGCTCGAGTCGATTATAGCATCCATTGTGCCCTAGAACTCCCACTAGGGATGGCCCCTCATCTTTAAGGGGAGTACCCAACGGCTGAAGAAGGTATGGATCACCCTCAACGCTGTTAGTCCCCGGTCCTTCAGTTCCTCGATCGCATCAAGCAATAAGCACAAATGCTGTGGTTCTGATAGGGCTGGCATCCTCGACCATGATTCTAGCATGTTAGGATGCAGCTGGTCATGAGAAAAAGTCAGTAGCGGTTGCCGCTCATTGTTGGGGATGTAGAGCCACCTATGCTCCCAATCCATGTCTATGACATAGTGGCGGTCAAGGCTCATGTAGCGCTCCTCCAATCTAGGACGAACTTCAATCAAGGCGCCCCCAATTAGACAATGATGGTGCCAAGAGCACGCTGATAGAACCACCTAGAAAAGAATCTACCATAGATCATAATGGGTAGGTATTCCTAGGAAACCCTCACATAGCATGATGAAGACCGAGAGGTAGAGGATCCCCTCTGTGGTTAAGTCATGGAGGTGGAGCCCATAGTAGTAGAGCAACCACCTGAGTAAGGGGTGTGCCTGTAGCCTTAACCCAAGACGGTGGAAAGGGACAAAAGAGATGACCTTGTTTCCTTCAGCCTCGGCTCCACTTCGCTCCTCACTAGGACTCTCCACCCGAGCTCCTCAGCGGCCTCTGAGATCACCCCCTCTCTCACAACTGGTCGAACTCAGCCTGATCGATAGACGACCTCGTCCACTTTGCCATGGTCTTGGCAGGAGGCATCAGTGGCATAGTAGGGTGGAAGACAAAAGCTTTGGGATGGAATCAAGAGCTCTAGAGACAGAAGGTAGTAGGTATAACCTTCCCTCTCGCCCCTTGTCTCTACTGCTATAGTTTGGGGACCATCGACCACCCCATGACCGAGACATTTGCGTGGGTGGGCGGCAGGGCTTCGCCCCATCACGTCAATGCGATGAGCCTAGAGGCAATGTCCCCTGCTATAACAAGCTGCTAACGCCACCCACGCACGTGCCTATGTGAGAATGCAGGAGCACGTTGTTCATTAATTACACTATTTGGGTAGTCAAGATTTCAGATGGCCGAACCTTGTGTGATCCTATGAAGTATAGATAGTGTGGTCTAATCCAAACAGTCATGACAGTCGAGGGGAATACTAAGGACTTGCTTCAAATTATCTTGATTTGCAAAGGCACGCATCAGATTATAAAAACTAAATTCTAAATAAAATTATCTTTGATGCATGGTTCTTGCAAGTTCAACAAATCTTATCAAATACATGAAAATAAGATGAGTTGGGTTCAACACAGATCAAAGCCACTCATGACTACTACTACTGATACAAATATTGTGACCGAGTGCACTCCATTGGCAATAGTTTTACTCACAGCTCTGTATTGTATAGTGTCCGACGAGATCAAATATGTCGCATCAAGACTTTCTTGCGAGTGCAGTAAAATATGAATAGCTATCTGGCTACTCCATTTTGGTGGCTCATTTCTTAATGTGTATTTCTCGGAACGTGTGCTCCTCGAAGATCATGGAGATGTTGCCTGGCCTTACCTCCCGCTATCGCCCGGCATCTGCTGAAACTCCATCAACCATGTGCATCCCTTGCTATAAAAATAGAGGAAAAATAAGGGAGTCAGTATAGTTGCCTTATAACCTTGCGAACTCACCTTTCCTGCTTGCCACGTCCTTCCTAGCACCTCGTTCTTCAAGCTTGAACCATGGTGGCGGAGAAGCGTCCAAGGGAGGAGATGATGGTGTGGGACCTAGACATGACCAGGCAGGCTCTCCACATGGAGAACCGGGAGGCGGAGCGGCTGTGGTCATGCCTCTCTGCTATGGAGACGACACTTGTCATAGCTGATAGGGAGACAGCCATGGCTGAAGCCATAGCGGCTTAAGTGCAGGCGCAGCTCGCTGGTAAGGCATTATCATTACTGTATCTTCCTATTTTGTGTGGCACCGCATCTTATTAATTGGTAGGGTTTTCTTCATTCTTGCTCTTTCAGCCGTCATGGAGCAGTTGAACGTCGTGTCCATGCTATCGGTGGGACCGAACTTCCTTGAGCATGTCCGTGCTCTACCAGCACGAATCTAGGAGGAAGTGACACATGGCATTCGCCATGGGGCTACGCCAGCCCTGGCCACTGCCCACATCTATTTAGACATGGACTTGCGTGTGGTGGAACCAGGGTTCCTGCCAGAGCTGCAGGTCCAAAGGGCTTCATAGGATTATTTCATATAGGATTGGGATCCTTCAAAATTCCTATTTCTCCTCCTTTCCAAAGGAGCCATAGGTTTTTGAGTTTCTATTGTCCATTTCTTAGGATTCCATTTTGCAGTGTCGGTGGGCCCCACGTGAAACTTTGATTTTCAGCAAAAATTTTGCGCTACGCCGAGCAGTGCCACCAACATGCACCAAAAATTAGATGTCTCTCTTTTGCCCTCTGCTCAAAAATTAGGTTTACCATGCCATCGATTTCAAACAAGGGCATTTGTGGTACTATGATGGCCACATAAAAGCACAAGGAGTCACCGTCTCCACCTCCATTTCCATCCTCTAGCCACCACCATCTCTCCTCCCGCACCAAATCCTAGCCCAATGGCCTTCCTCTCCACTCTCCAGCCGCCCCCTCTGCCACCCCTCTCAAGACCATAGGTGCCATCAGCACAGCAGCTCAACTCATCAATCTCCACTCTCCAGTCACACCCTCTATCATAGCTTTCTAAACCCTAGCCAGACCTAGATCCCCTTCGGTTCATCAACAGCAGGTTAGCTGATGGCAGAAGGACCGCCTCGACAAGGGTATAGGCTAGATCCTAATCCCCTACTTCGGCACCTATCATGACTAGCTAGATCCAAACCCTAGCTAGAGCCAGATCTAGTACCCTTCATCAATGTCGGCCACACCAGTTCATGACCACGATGACAAGATGGCTGTGCCGACAACGAAGTGTAGCTACGGTACATAGAGGAAGAGGTACCCAAATTCCTTTTATGATGTGTGTTGTATTGTAGTGGTTCAACCTAGGATATGTAGATAGCAATGGGGTTGCATATTTCCTATAGTTGAGTGCAACTGACATGTGTTTTATTGGATTAATCACTTCCATATAAGTTGTAGTTACTAGTTAAGCGCTTATTTGCATACTCTTGCTCTCTGTTATGTTGACATTCGCTAGAAGCTTTAGTTAATAAATACCTTTATAATCTAGATGAACAGCCACTAACTGCTTTTGAACAAGAGCAGGAGGCACAAGTCACAAAGAATCATAGGAAGATGGAAGAACGAGGGGTGGTTGTTGAGGGATTTGGTGATGCAGATGAAACATATTCAAATTTACAAGATGAGTCAGTGGCCCTTGCAGTTGAGGTGCTTGTTCTACCATGTATTAAGTTCTGGTGAGAGGGGCCGAGGGGTAGGGGGTGGGTGCAGATAGCAATGCAATTTGTACATGCTTCCTACTTAAATTTGTTTCTCCAATTTCAGCATCTAGTTCGAAGAAGCCATAGAGCAGGCTCCACCAGCAGGACAAAAGGCAGCACTGATATCAGTCCTAGAGGAAGGTAGTCCAAGAGAGTGAAGTCAACACGGCCTAGAGAGTTGACTCATGGATCTAAGAAGAACAAGCAAAACTATGCAAAAGCGAAGTGCCACCAGGCTACAGGATCTCGCTCCAATGTAGTATAGCTGCAATCATTTCTAAGTGATGGTTGTGTTTTATTGTTACTCTAGCCTTTGTATAAATAGAAACTCATGTGCACTATTAATAGAAGCAATAGTGGCAGGAGCCTAAGGCCGCCTTTCGAATGCAAGATCAGAAAAACGAAGGAATAGGAAAAATACAGGAATATGATTGGAATGCATGTGACAAACAGAGGAATGAAAAATAGAGGAATTTTGTTAGAAGGGGTGTTTGGTTTTGTATAGGAAAAACATATGAAACCAATACAATGAGGTTTCACTGGATGTTTTTTCCTTTGTTTTTCCTATGAAAGTTGAAGGATAGAAAACTTTCCTATGGTTTTTTCGTCTCCCATTTCTTCCTATGAACCCAAGGCCTCTACGGTGCTGATTCCATAGGATTACTGATTCCTACATTTTTTCTTTGGAAATCCAATGAACCAAAGGGGCCCTAAATTTGGCATCATCATTTAATTTTGAAGTTGCAATACCTGTGCATTGTGCTTATGTAATCCATATCTATAACCTATTGTTTACTGCTTGAATTTCATAGTATGTAATCCATATTAGTACATGTCTATTGTGCTTATGTAATCCATATCAATATTAAACCTGCGTTACTTGTTATGAAATAATCTCTTGGCTTTTCAATTAAAGTCCTCTTCCACTATCTATAACCTAATGTTTATACTTGAATTTCATAGGAAGCTATGGAAACTATGTGAGCAGAACCTATTGCTGATGGGCATGAACCAATGCCAAGTCCACTCCCAGGTCAGTGGCAACACCCTTTTTTTGAAGAATACTGGTATCCCGACAAGCTCCGCTAGAACAGAGATATCGGTGGAGAGAATGCTTCAGGAATAGCCTGTTGCTAAATAGGAAAGTACCGCTAACCTCGTCGAACAAGTGGATGAACTAAAGAGGAAGATAGAAAAGACTGAAAGGGAGTTTGAGGAGTTCAAGATACAGCAACATGAGGAGTACAATAAGCTACATGAGGATATCATGTGCTTCAGCTGTTCTTCTGGTAACTCTCAGTCGTCAACTCTGTTGGCTTGATGCAGTGAACATTTGTGGTTTGATGTGTGTACTTGTGTGCTGGTTTGATGTGGTGAAACTGTCAGCGGGTTACTGCTGATGTGTAAACAATAATTTGTTATATTTGATTGTCATGCTGAATAATTATGTAGACATCGTTGAATAATTATGTAGTCAATCTGTGCAGCAATGATGATCTTGAATTACTTTTATGATGAATTGATTGTTGGGCATGTGGTAGAACCTAGGCAGGCCATGTGATCATATAAAAATGCGACACATGGACGAACCAGTGCATGACACATGAAATAGCCATGGCACAACACGTGGCTAATAAAAATCCGACATGTGGAAGGAAGCCGTCAAGCCACATGGCTGAATAAAAAAATGAAACATGGACGAACAGCACCGTGACACGTGGTTGAATACAAAACGGCCACATGGATCAATAAAAATATGACACATGGTCCAATGAAGAAATAACACGTGTCCCAACCACAACACGACATGTGTGCCAATAGAAAATAGACATGTGGAACAATAGGGGCCCAACACATGGTCCATTAAGAACCTAAAACGTGCAAGAACCAGAGATGGCCACGTTGTCCAATACCAAGGTGACATGTACCCGAACCATCTCCAATGCAACCGACTATAGTTGGTACATGTGGAAAGCATCTCCAATGGAAGCAACCGCCAGCGTGGAAGCCCCCTACCATGCATGCCAATATAGTTCTATGACGTTCTATTTTCGTCATAGATCTATCCATTCTATGACGTTCTGTTTTCGTCATAGATCTATCCACATCTATGACAAATTTCAAGAATCGTCATAGAACTTAAGGAATGACGCGACTTCTATGACAAACCATTTTCCATCATAAACTCATCATAAAACTAAAATTATGATGAATTTGGCTCCTTTAGTGACGAAAGCTATTTGTCATAGAAGTGGATATTTCCAAAAGTGCATGTAGTCCATCATGTTAAGCAAAGCATCATTTATTACGTGTAGTGCTTACAAGAGTGAGAAGACTCGTGTTGATCAAGTTTTGGAGAAGGTCCATCCACTAGTAGTAGTGATGCCGAGTCTGACTACTAGATCTTTCTATGGAATTTAACCTTCTCTGTAACACAGGCAAGCGCCAGAGCATAAACCCTTCTCTAGTATTTATAAATCTTTATTACACCTTAAGTCTTGTGAGATGTGCATTAAGTAATTAGGAGTTGGTCGAATATCATTGCTGCATGATTACCTTGATATTCAGATATCCTTAGTCATACCCTGTTAGTATGAGTAGGTCGATATCCTCTTATGCTTAGTAATGCTTCGACTTCGATAGAAGTCGAATGATGGTTTCATTGTTTGACAGAAATAGGTTTACCTTGGTTCTTCTTGGATCTATTTTTGGGTCATGAGAATACCATGATAATGTTAATGATTAAATTGAGACCGAGTGGGTAGCTTGCATCGTGAAATGATTCGGTATAGTGCTCCGCCTATGTCAATTGAGGACCATTCATTGTAGACCAGTCATGTTCAAGACCTTATAGTACTGTCCACATACTCTGGTAAATCTAAGACCTCAGCTATTCCATTACATGAAAAGCTACCTACGCACTGGGAATGGGAGATGGCGAGAGTAGACTATACCCACCTTATGGAAACATCACGAATGATGTAGGATAGTGGAGTACTGTATTCTTAGGTAGCGTAGACCAGTTCACGTTTTGGAGGATCCGAGTGAAAGTTGATATATGTAAGTCTTAGACCTACATATATCATGTGGTAAGGTAACCCTAGCTAGGCTAAATCGATTCGAATTGTTGTGCTTCTTGGAGAAGAAGACTCGATCCCCCTGATCTGCATCATAGTTAATCAATGGAACATGGTTACTTATGGATAAGAGATGAACATGAGAAGATATCATATTTTAATGAAGTGATTGATGTAGAATAGGTGCAAATTAGTTACTGATAATAACTTAATACATAGCTAAAACATTGAAAGTAAGGATTCACTTATAGTAAGCTTTTCTGTAAAAGTTACTTCTTGCTTCAATCTTTTCTTAAAGCCAGCATGCCCTTAGAGTCTTTTCTTTTCATTGGGTAAGACTTGTTGAGTACCGTCAAGTACTCAAGGTTTGTTAACCCCTGTTGTAGGTTCTGACTAGTGTTGTTGATCAAGGTCATGTCACTAGGCTCGATAGGATCTGGTCATCTCTTCTACCTTAGATGCTTTACCTAAGTCGCTTTCGCAATTCTACTCACCATTTGGAACTTAAGTTAAGTTTTGACTTGAAAATGGTTTGTAATCTAATTTTGTAAATCTTTCTCACTCTAATGTATGATATTTTTGTACTAACTATTGTAATGTTGTGATAACTCCATGTTGATCCTGTATAAGTTGTAAAATGTGGATGAATTGGGGTTCCCTAAGGACACCCGACAGACTATCGGAGTTATCTGGCTCTCATGTGCAGCAGTCAGAGGTCTTTAGGACAATGACAAGTGCACGTGGGCCATATAATTTGGGTAGTTGTTCCACAACTGGTATTAGAGCACATACTTGGATCTGCTACAACATTACCTTTGAAAACTTCAAAATGATTTTGCAAGTTAAAAGTTTTTGAAGGCAACAAACTAAAAATGCTCTTGAACCTCCCTTATGCTTGCTGTAAGATCTTGTGAAGACTTTCTAGTGACTCAAGAAGAAGACACCAAAAAGATTTCAACTCTTCTTCAGCAAGTCAAGAGTTGATCTTCTCCGACAATGCTTTGTCTAGTGCTATTCAATATCCCGTCTGGTGCAATGAAGATATAGTGTATAAAGTATTGCCCTATATAAGTAAGTAGTATCCTAACTAACGTTGTGAAGACATATAGGACGAGCATGCATCATACCATTCCACATGGGCCATATAATTTTAGGGACAGCTATTCTTCGTTATAGCTATTATGTTTTAATGAATCTCGTCATGTACTAGGTTTCTACCAATGAACTTTCCTTTGATAATCTTCGCTCCATAAGTTTCAAGCCATTAGGGAACTTCTGGATGCACCTTCTTTACAATGCCAACTCAGTACGAAAACCTAGAACTAATCCTTGGCTTCTCAACCTATACATGTGTCATATCTTGGTCTTTTCTATCCTAACATATGCTACTCCCTTGACTTTGATAATCGACATGGTGGTTGAAATTTACTACAACTATGCCCTATGATGGTATCGTGGCTCGTGACCTCGGTGCGACGTTGAAACCTACAGTCTCTTGTGGCTCGTGACCATAAGGAAGTATTGCTAAGCACTCGCTAATATCGAGGTCTGTGGTCATGATCCATTATAGACCACAATTAATGTGCTTTTGTTCTCCTTGAAACCTCTTTTGGAAATTTATGTTAGTGCTTCTCCTGAATTTCCTAAATCCATGTTAGTTACAACCTTTCACAGATCTTGGTTGTAACCTTCCAATCGACCCTTGCTATTTTATGAGCTTCTCACAAGTTAATGTGCTTGACACATTTCCTTTTCCATTACTCAACCCAAGGTTTTTGCCACTCTATAATCTTGGGACGAGATTTCTTTAAGGGGGGGGGGGGGGTGATTGTAACATCCCAGATGTTAAAAAACAGTCAAAACTTGATCATGAGCATCATCAAGCATAATCACCAAGTATCATGTCATGTTTGCACTCCATGTTTCATTTATAGCATTGCTATGTTGCATATATAGTATTTCATATGTTGCATGAAATGTTAATAACAATAATGTTTAAGGTTCTTTATGAATTTATAGAGTAATATTTGCTTAAATAATTAAAATTTTGTTAATATAAACTTTGTAGTACAATATGTTTGCTTTCATGTAGAATCAAAATTTGATGATGTTTCTGTATTAAATATGTTCAAATTTGAGCTCCAAAGTGGAATCCAGCACTGTTTCTCACACAGTCATTTAAACCTGTACCTGAAATTCAGTATTAAAGTTCAAATTTTGGTGAATTATTAAATCAATTTTCATGACTAAAATTTGTGCAACTTTTATTTCATTGCTTGATATTATGCGTGGTTTATGATAATGTGTAGTTGCTTGAGATGCTTGTTTGATGGTTGATCAGTAATTAATTGGTCAAATATGCTTAACTGAAACAGATTTGAAACCCATGAATTGAATCCAGTTTTACAGTTTCATTATACCCACCTTCTAAATTCAAAATCTTCAAAACCATAAAGTTTTGAGTGTCGATTCCTTAAGCAATGTTGAGATCATAGATAGATGAACAACTTTTGTTAATGAAGATCCTTGAGTTTATGTTTGGAATCATGAGAAAGAGAGGGAAGAAGTGGCGTGTCAGGCTGCTACTGTAGCCTCGCCGGTCTAGCAGCTTCGCTGGAACGCAGCTACTTGCCGCCGGCTGGCCCCTATTTTGGTTGGCCTCACGTGCGTGGACACACAGCTATTCGCATGGCCATGCTCAAGCAGGTGCTAGATGCCCAACGTTTTGCCCATGTCGTTTTAAGCGCAACGCCGCTAGCTGTTTCTCCTTTCCGTCTGTTCCGCTGCTGTCGTGCACCCTTGGCTTGCTGGCGAAATTCGTCGTGGCCATTCCATCTCTGCACAATAGCTCTCGGCCATAGGGTTGCCTCATCCTTGCGCATCCACTCGATCCGCTTGCGCCACCTATCACCACCAGAATCAGCCGCTGGCACCGTTCCTATCACAGTGGCTCGCCATAGCCACCGAGGTCACCACCACCGTGGCTAGGCCTCACTGACTGCTGTCTCGCCCTCTCTCTTTTTGTTCTAGCTTCCTTGTGTTGCCATGGTTCTCATAGACTTGCCGGTTTCTTGAATCCCATGCAGGATGCGCCAAAACGGCAACCTCGTCACCGGTTCGCGCCACCATCACCGCCGGCAACCACCTCCGCTCCATCCCTGTTTTGCTCGCGCGTGCCACCATGTCGCAATGAGCACCCTGAGTCTATCCCGAACCCCAGCTAGGCCGAATAGGACCATAGTGGCCGCACCACCGTCGCCGTCGCCACAACACTCTACTCCGCCATGGCCACCATGGATAGTGTTGAGCTTGCCTAGAACCCTAGCTAGTTAGTTAGACCCATAGATCAATGCGCGTGTTGATGGGGAGCACGATGCTGCCCTCCCCATCGCCGGCCGACTCGCTGGCGGCGAGCTTTGCCTTATACCCAACGACGCGCCCGCAGTCAAAGTGGTCAGGGTTAGGTTTGACCCTGGCCCCACATGTCAGCGGTAGGGGGTAGGACAGAGCTGCGTGAGAAAAGGTTTTGATCCATTTTGTTTTTTCAGAAAATGTTAAACTATGCAGTTTCTTGTTTAATTCATAAGTAAATATTGGAGCATGATAAAAATATGAAACCTTTTTTGTAGCATTGTTATGATGTGCTCTACTATGGAAAAATATGGTTTGGTCATAATCAGTAGTTTCGGTAGGCATAAAAATTACCTCTTTTAATTATAAAATAGACCTTGCATGATTTTTATAGATAAAAATATTAATCCTTTAATCATGAAACTTTTTGTGTAAATGTTATGTGCTAATACCTGACTTCACAAAAAGTTTGGTACTGTTTCAATAATTCTAACTTGGTTAATTAATTTAAGTGTGTTTAAATGCCTTTTCTTTATTTAATAAATGCTAAAATGATTTATATAAATCCTTGAATGGCTTTGGTGCATTTTAAATATTGTTTGTGGACCTTGGGACATCCAAACCCCTGATGTTCCTTGGCAATTTAATTACTTACTTGTTATGCTTTGAATCAACATGTTTATATAATTATTAAAATGGTTTTATCAAATATTTAGTTTAGTTTTATGAGTTCCTTATATGATCATGAGTTAGTTAAATGTCAATCACTTCTTACTAGTCCATGTTAGTTAAATACCTTGTCTTGCTTGACTAGTATAATAAGTGTTGGTTTCAGGATGACAACTAATTAACTTGTTAGTCAAATAAATGAACATACTTTTATAAAACAAACCCTAGTTCTTTGGTGAAGGAAAGTTGTACTCAACTTTCTTAACTTTGTTAGGCTTCTGTTATGCACTTGAATGTCTCTCATCATGTATCATGGCATTTAGTCCATCATGTTAAGCAAAACATCATTTATTACGAGAGTGAGAAGACTCGTGTTGATCAAGTGCTTACGAGAGTGAGAAGACTCGTGTTGATCAAGTGTCGGAGAAGGTCCATCCACCAGTAGTAGTGATGCCAAGTCTGACTACTAGATCTTTCTCTGGAATTTAACCTTCTCTGCAATGTAGGCAAGCCCCAGAGCATAAATCCTTCTCTAGTATTTATAAATCTTTATTACACCTTAAGTCTTATGAGATGTTGAAAGCTCTAGCTTAGTTTTGGTGAATTGATGAAACCCTAAGTGCTAACCTAGTTTATCAAAGTGATTATGAGATAGGTAGCTTATTCCAAGTGGTGAGGCAAATAAACATCATGACATGATGATGGTGATGCCATGGTGATGATCAAGTGCTTGGCTTATGCGAAGAGGAAAGGCAGGCCGGCCTGTTTGTCGGCCCAAACTGCAAGGAAGAGAGAGAGGGCCAGCATAGGGCCACTGGGCCGATGTTGCAGCTATTGTAGTCGGCCCAAGAGAGAAGAGAGGGAGCTAGTGCTAGGCATTGGGCCGGCTGGCCTTGGTGCTTTCCCGCAAGCTGCTCTGCAAGGTAGGGTCTAGAGCTAGGGCTGCTCACGACGCGCGCATCCGCGGTGATGGTGTCGCGCGCGACGTTCTCCGAGGCCTTGGGTGAGCAGCTCATGACCGTGCCCAGTGGTGCTTGACCGAAGAGCCTAGGGGCATGGACATAGTGCGCGCTTGGCTCGCTGTGACAATGCTTGGTGCATGAGTGCCAGCGTGGCCAAGGTCAGGCTTTGGGTCTGTGTGTGCGTGCATCCAAGCGGTGGCCATGGTCGTGAGTGTGGCGGCAAGGTCTGGGGTCACGGAGGTGTAGGGGTCGGCTGAGCTCACCATGGTGAGGCCGCAATGGCGGTGCCATGTCGTGGACGTGAGGGCGAGGTGGTGTGTGCGCGGGTGTGGTCATGGCCACGATGAGGTTCGCCGACGGTGTGGCGCCGAGGCAAGGTAGGGCCTTGTCAGGTGATGGCAGTGACTAGTGTGGGTGCCAGCGCGGTGTGCTAGCGACATGGGCAAGTGGTGCGCGGTGCTCCAGGCAGTGTGATGGCCATGGGCGGCAAGGTCAGTTCGGCAAGTCAGCCGGGCACGCAGACATGCCATTAAGGGGCCAAGAGGGTGGAGCTTGGCTAAGGATGAGCTCACCGGTGCATGGTCGTACCTTGGTCATGCAGCACTGTGTGCAGGAAGGGCTCGGTGCGGGCAGATCGCGTTAAGGTGGTGGTGTTTCCGATCGTGGCCACGACGTCATGGTGTGGCTGTCCGGGCTTGGTGGACAGAGGTGGCGCTGGTGGCTCTTCGCTGCGGTTCAGGGTGAGGTCAAGGCCCAAGTTGGTGATGGTCCGACGCAGGGACATTCCGTGGCGGCCATGGTCTCTAAGGGCTTGGCATCGCTGCAGGTTCTAGAACTCGGCGCAAAGGCCGGTCAGGCATGGTCACTGAAATGCGTCGAAAGGTGGGGTCTTGGGTTCTGGGAAGGCTCACCGTCCGCTTGTGAAGGCCGTGATGGAGATGAGCTGGATGGCGGCTCGATGTGGTGTCGACGCCGGGGCTTGATGCGGATCCATGGCTGCGAGATCTCTAGGCGACGTGGCTTGGCAAGGCCGTGGAGTTTTCGTGGTTGCATGGCTCGATGACACGTCCAGCGTTGCAGGCTTGATGGCGAGGTCGCTTGGTGATTGTGCTCGCAGCGCGGTGGCAAAGAATGGCAGGGCTCGATGTAGACCTAGAGCTCTGTGACGGTGCCATGGCCCCAAGGTGTCCTAGCCATGGCGTCCTTGGACGGGGGAGAAGGCAGAGAGGAAGGAGGGGCTCTGTGGCAGCAGACAGGAGGGAGATGGCAAGGGAGAGTGCGGTTGAGGGCTTCTTGTAGCCCGCAAGCTAGGGTTCCATGAGGGGTTGCCGGCGTACGCGCCGCTTGATGGGACGGTCGGTTCACGTGGCGGTCATCCGAAGGCTGGAGCAGGTAGCGGCTCGGAAGATTCATGAAGAGGAGCGTCAGGGCTTGGTCGTGGCGGCCCGGGGCGCACAGTCAAGATGACACGTGGGTGGGTGGTCAGGTCCAGACAGCTAGGATGCGGGGCACAGCATTGGGTGCTCCTTGCCCGGTGCGCGTCGGTGCTCTGCTTTGTCCAAAAAGCAGAGGAAGGGGGGGCGACAAAGGGAATGACAGGTGGGTTTGGCTGGTCCACCTGCCAGCGACGTCGTGAGAGGGGGTGAGAGAGGCGGTCGCAAGGGGGTAGCTGGGCCGCTTGGCCGTGCGTGCATGAGCGAGCTGAAGGGGAGAAGCTGGGCCAGGCTGGGCTGCTGCGCCGGTTGGGCCAAGCAGGCCACGCGCGCGTGAGCGGGCCAGAAGCAGGGGGCTAGGTTGGGCTGGTTCGGTTGGTTGGACCGATCAGGCCAATATGGCCTTCACCTTTCTTTCCCAATTCCTTTACTCTTTTCCATTTCATATATTGCTTGATTAATTCCATAATTGAGTGTTAGTAAAACTTAATTAGCTTAGGTGTGGGCCCACTTGGGTAATATCCAAGGGCCACTAGGGTCTATTACGGGTTTCGGAATCCAATGCCAAGGGTTGGCATCGATGGGCATTGATTTACAAGGAAGGTCGATTGACTTTATGAATTAGATCAAGGGATTCGAATGAGGTTCAAAAGCAAGAAGATGAATTGAGAGGGAGGAGAAGGGATTCATAAGATATTCTAGAAGGGATCAAAAGGATTTGCTATGGACTTGTGCTCTCCAACACAAAACACTAAACCAACAAAAGAACTCCGGCAAACTCCTACAAGTAATTCTATATGTATGCAACAATTTATTTATAAATTGTTCTTAGTTCAACCAAGCATCTACATGCTTCACTCAATTGCAAGAAAAATTTTAAAAAGTTCATATTTTTGGCTTTACCAAAAACCCAGTTTGTTACAGTCCACCCTCCTTACAGGAATCTCGTCCCCAAGATTAAGGTGTTGCTCGCTCAGTGATGAGGCGGGCTGTTGCCTTTGAAGTCCAAACTCCTGTCGTGTTGCTTCTTGATCGGGGTAGTTGTTCCATAGAACCTTGCAAAAGGAATTGTCGTCCTTTTGTTTTCTTCGATAACTCAATCCAATTTTGTACGGGGTGTCCAAGGATCTCTAGAGGTTTTGTCTAGTAATATGGCGGTCTTGGTTCATAGCCTGCTAGGTTAGCCAGGGTCCTAGAGTCACATGTAAATAAAATAGCTTTTATATTCTTCACTCAAGCAGTACAATCACAAGAAGCATAAGAAGTAAAAAGATCCAAGCACTCAAGCAGCATTACAACTCCTATATGCATAGTGTTGACTTAAGGTGACTCCTAAGCCTTTGAGTCTCACACATCTATCGATCTTGCGTGGGCGACATAGGGAATCATTTCCTAGTGGTTAACTTTTCAGATCAGGAATAGTCAGTTAGCAGTAGATCTCAAGGTAGAGACAGGAAATCAAGTGTTAGTAAATATGACTCAAGGTAGAGATGGGGAATCAAGTGTTAGTAGCTATGACTCCACTATAGATAGAATGTTTGGCTTCTAAACTAGTGTTTGGTACTAAAGGTCTCGTCCTAAGGTCAAGTATGGCTCTGATACCAACTGAAACATCCTCAATTTTTCCACGAAGGGAAAATCCACAGAATGAATTATAATATGATAAAACCAAGAACTGATTCCATCATATTATCTTATTCCAGTCGATGTCACAGTCATACATCGTAAGATTACAAGAATACAAAATATTACATCACTGGGGAACACTCCTATTACAGAGTTAATCTAGCGGAAGACTATCGAGTGAAGGCTCCTCCTTCACGGGCATCATCAAAGTTGGTGTAGTGTAGCGTAGATTCCATCTCCGAACCAAACTCGAGCGTAGGCATGAGACCTCCTAATCCTTCTAAAGTTAGCATCTCTAAGAAGTAGGAAATCTGCACACCACCAGATGTGTGCAGGCCATGGTCAGCACCGATGAGCTTTAGTGGAAAAGATAAACAAGGGATCTGGCAATCCTAATATTTGGCTGTGGTTTGCATCCTTAGCGTAGGAGAGTTAAATAACCTTAGTAATATAATAATAATATCCAATTTTTAACACATTCACCACCACACCATCCATATCCATCCACCAACCATCCATCCCAAACCATCTCCACACCACCACACCTTATCTCATCTCACACACTCAGGTCAACAGGCCAACTCCCTCTCGACCTTGTCTCAACGGCCCGCAGCCCCTAAGGCTCACGACCGGAAAAATACCCCAAACCCTAGAGGGAGAATAGAAGGACTCATCTCCTATCTAGTTTAAGCAAAACCCAGGAAAGGTCCATGGCCAACGAGTCAGCATATGTATCGATCGATCAACCATACACTCTGCAGAGGTTTTACATACCCACAAGATAGCCATCCTCGACAGTGCCCCGTCTAGGCAGATTCTAGCCGCTTGCTAGCCTAGAACGATGCCACCCTACCTCTCAGCCCTGGAACATCCCAAGTCTAGTCTGGGATGACTGATACTGTGAGTCGTAGATAGAGCCGGGGCCCTTCGGATGTCAAGAGCTAGGTCCACAAGACCTCCTAAAGTCTCAGAAGGGTGTGGGGTCCACAAGACCTCCTAAAGTCTCAGAAGGGTGTGGGGGAAACTGTGCGCCCTGTACCTCCTTGCACATGTTCGCCTAGCAGTAGTGGCATTGTTCTACCAAGTAGTCCGACCGTCCCGCACCATATAGGGCGAGTGGGATGTAAAGGATTCCTAGTGAATCTGAGTACTAGTAAGTCCTTAGGGATTGACCAAGCCAGAATATCTTCATCAAGGTTTCCATTTTACGTGCCACCACAGCACCTCCACCCTGGGCTCCACCTCTCCGAGGTTCACACCCAAGGCCACCTCCAAATACCATTTTACCCACCACAGGTATTCCATATCCAAGTGCCCAGGTAGCACCACAAGGTAAGACTCGCCCCAGGCTCGTCATTATTCCAGCTCGGTCGACACAACCCTCACTCTCCACGCACCCAAGACACACGCAGCATGCTCTCACACCACCAAGTTCGGCACCCATAGCCAAACCATTCCCAGGGGAGTGCACCACCAGCATCACATCCCCGATATAATGCGAAGTGGAGTTAATAATAAGTATAGTGGTGTAATATGCAAGCAAGCAGGCAAGTAAGCATATATAATCGAGCGAATGCGCAAAGCAGGATGATGTGGTAGAGTGGGTTGCATCAGGGTAATAATGGCTTAGGTAGTAGCATGCATCAAAGTTCTAGCAAAGGAATAATTATAAAGCGCTAGCAGTTTTAGATATTATGCAATGTCTAATAGGATTCTCTAAAAGAGGGTGCTGCCATGACACCTGCGATGTCGAGGTAGTAGCGGTACAAATCTTCGTTAGTTGATGTAGTTGATCAGCAAGGTCTCCTCTTCATAGGGTCCTATCATCGATCACGTTCTCCTACTCCATCAGGTTCTGATCCAACGTTGTCCTCGAGGCAATTACCTCCCAAAACACACTCAAGGCAAGAGAACAAATAATACTCCAAAAAGGTGACAAGACACAGAATGAACACAAAGAGGAAACGACTTGGCCCTATCGGTGGATGTCTGATTTCCTCAGGCCAAAGAAACACGAGTGGTGGTTTGCTGAGCACAAGCTTAAGTTATGGCCAAGCCAGTATGGCTTTATGATAAACGGTTTAAGCCTAGAGCTTATCCAGAGCAAACACCATGGCTCACGAGCTTTCGATCCGGTGTCATTGAATTGATGGGGATTGGAAGTCGGTCCCCAAGAAAGAAGAATGATGGGGTTTGGCTCTTATAGCCTTATCCCGTAGGTCACCATTGGATACAAGAAGCAGACAAGAACGAATAACACTATTGTGACTTGGCTCCAATGTACTTTGGCTCACCTGCTATGGTAGGAAGCGGTGGCGCAAAGAGATTAGACATCAATGGTTCCCCTCGATCCACATGACACAATAACGTCAGGAGCCGAGAGGAGAGTCGCTTAACATGGCAAAAGATGTGGGGTTAGCTAGGCATATCCATGTCATGTTCTCAGACACATCTTCGGGAAAGATGGTTTTAGACGGTCGATCGGGTCGACACGCACGGGTCCAAGGTACGACATAGATCATTGCTTTGCTAACAAAAGGGAATAGTCTGGTCTTTGATCCAATCGTCATGGGCAAGACGGGATCGAACAAAGCGGGCTATCGGGGCAATAAGAGCAAGAACAACCAAGAGCAAGGTCCACTTCTTCTAACACACATGCCATGACAAAGACGGGGCATCGGAAGGAGCGACACTCAAGAACACCAAGTGCGTAAGCCACTTGTAGGGTACCTGACTTGGGTGCACTGGCACTAAGTCATCTCTCTGATTCGTAGCGGTGCGGTGGTCACCGTGAGAATCAAAGAAATGCGATGGTCGAACGGGGTACAAGCATACATGGGCTTGTGCACGAAGAAGCAAACAAAAGCAAAAGAGAGGCGTAGCTCCATGGTCATGGCGAGGTGAACTCGCGGGCACAAGCTATGCCAATGAGTGGGTATCCATCGTTCCATGATTGTTTACTCCCAGGTTATCTCCCACTGAATTTGGTCACGAAGGTCTCAAAATGTGCGGGTAATATCCGCATCGATATCGCTATCGATATTGAATCCATCACGACCACGTTCTAGGGCCGAAGACAGGAGCTAACACTCGTGGTATTATGAAGTCAACTAGAAAGCGAGGGGTCGAGTTACAGTCGGCATCACGGTCATGGTGAGACGGATCCCGCGACTGTAACGTCCGAACGAGGTACGATCCCTCAACTGGCTCGAGGGCTCGGCACATAGGCAACAACACCAACAACCAGCGATAAGAACCAAACACGACCGAAAGATGCAACAACTTGTCACGACTGCGGTGTAGCACATTCCATAGCTGGGTGATGGATAGATCCTGTAAGACAGTCATGGACAGATAGGTTGTAAGAATAGGGCCCGACAAGGTAGATATGCGTATACGGAAAGATGCGAGATGGGGCTTTCCATGGTCTCGATAAGACATACGACTAGGGTTCATGGTCCAGAGGTTACGGCTCGTAGTAGGCGGGGTCATGGTGGTCTCGGCAAGCGAGGCCCTGTGGTCTCGGCCAGCGAGGCCATGTGGTCTCGGCAACGGTGGTCTTGGCAACGGTGGTCTCGGCAATGGTGGTCTCGGCAACGGTGGTCTCAGTAACGGTGCTAGGTCATGCGGTGTATACCAGGGCTTTGTCTGTGAGTAGTGCAATGTGACTACCTCAACAGGCCTTTAGTGCGGGTCCCGATAGATCTCGACGGCATGTTCTCGTGACTCGGGGTAGCCAGAACAGTGGTGAAACACGGACACAGGGTTCCACGGAACCGTCAGGGCAACCAAAGAAAGGAAACCTGCAGTCCATAATGCGGCGATCAATACCACAAGGTCCAATTACGGCTTCGGGGCTCACGATGAGGTCATGGTAACTCTTCGCCGCGGCATGGCTAAGAGCATCGAGTCAGTGGCTTGGTCATAGATCATGGCCGAGGGGTGCTTGGAACCATATGGTGGCATTCCAGGGCATCGTACATGTCTTGCGCAAACGGTGTGAGCACAAGCAAAGAGTGAGCCCTTCAATTTTGAGGGGTCAAAAGTACTTAAGGGTTGGTCCACATTGTAGGGCTTGATTTTAGAAAAATTATGAAACTAGTTTCATAATTTTTGGACAGCGTATGAATTTTCTATGAATTTCGGAGATTAAATCCATTCCTGAAAAAGAAAAGGGAGGCCAAGGTTTCTACTGGGCCACCACTGGGCTACTGTCGGGCTTGGCTTACGCGAAGAGGAAAGGCAGGCCGGCCTATTTGTTGGCCCAAACTGCAAGGAAGAGAGAGAGGGCCAGCATAGGGCCACTGGGCCGATGTTGCAGCTGCTGCAGTCGGCCCAAGAGAGAAGAGAGGGAGCTGGTGCTGGGCATTGGGCCAGCTAGCCTTGGTGCTTTCCCGCAAGCTGCTCTCCAAGGCAGGGTCTAGGGCTGGGGCTGCTCGCGACGTGCATGTCCGCGGATGGTGTCGCGCGCGACGTTCTCCGAGGCCTTGGGTGAGCAGCTCACGACCGTGCCCAGCGGTGCTTGACCGAAGAGCCTGGGGGCACGGACACAGTGCGCGCTTGGCTCGCCGTGACACTGCTTGGTGCATGAGTGCCAGCGTGGCCAAGGTCGGGCTTTGGGTCTGTGTGTGCGTGCGTCCGAGCGGTGGCCATGGTCGTGAGTGTGGCGGCAAGGTCTAGGGTCACAGAGGTGTAGGGGTCGGCTGAGCTCACCATGGTGAGGTCGCGATGGCGGTGCCATGCCATGGACATGAGGGCGAGGTGGTGTGTGCGCGGGCGTGGTCATGGCCACGACGAGGTTCGCTGACGGCGTGGCGCCGAGGCAAGGCAGGGCCTTGTCAGGTGATGGCAGTGACTAGTGTGAGTGCTAGCGCAGTGTGCTAGCGACATGGGCAAGTGGTGCATGTTAATTTGATGTTGTAGATGTTGGTGCAGTTAATATAAAGAGGATCAAAATTAGAGAAATTTGACTTAGAAAAAAAGCTAAAGTGACCTATAATTAGAACGGAACAGGATTTTCCCCCTCAAAGCTCTTTCCAAACTCCACAATTAAAGTAGTCCCTTTGTTCCAAATTATAAGTCGTTCTGGCTTTTTTTCAAGTACATACATTTTGCTGCACATCTTGATATAAGCTGTCTAGAACTATGTATCTAAAATCCCTCATCCTGGCCATGCCGCGCCCGACACACTACAAGCCCCCGCACTAACAAAATGCAAGCATTGAGTTTGACCTAGCATGCTGTTTGAATCGGTGAAGCCTCTAACCAAAACACAATGAAAATAAAAATGAAAGACATGGTAACAAACTAACTACTGCCAATAAGCTTTATTTGACATAATAGGGATCAGACTGGAAGGTTACCTTCTGATGTTAGACACAACATCATGAGCCTAGTAAACAGATGGAGTAATCCAAATTGGGACTGGGAAAGGCATCCAAGAAAAGGGAAAACATCCAGCGTTGGGCGTCCTTGGTGGACCTCCATTGTATATGGGAATTTCTCCGATTTTGAAAAAACCCATGTCCCGGCCCACTTTCTGTCATCCTCATACACATGTTTGCAGTTGTCCATCAGATAGAAAAGGTTGGGCTCCAACATTGGCGAGTCCTTGGTTGAAATGCACGTGGAGTTATTGTATCCAAGAAACAATGAGTGATCTCCCAAGGTGGTGATCTGGTCCAGTTTTTGTCCATGGAGATCAACCTTGAAGACCTGCACATCAAATGTCTCAATCTCTTCGTATGTGGTGTAGTCCTCATTGTCATCAGTGTATGGTGGATTGCGGAATTGGTACAGGCTTATGACTATCCACCTGAACGCCTGCAGGAGGTTGCCTGATGGCGTCTTGACAAGGTACATTGTTATGAGATCATGGTTGCGGCCAGGATCGTACATTGGCATTGCTGAATGCATGATCCTGCTAGCTGACGGTGAATGCCCATTGAGGTCCAAGGTGTAGATAGCGCTGTCAAAGCGCAGCACATAGAACAGACCATTGTCAGAGTTGAAGACAGCATCATGGTAGCCGCTACGCCAACGGCAGCGCGGCTGCTCCTGACTCGCAATCGGGTGAAGGAGAAGAGGAAGGAGAGGATAAGGCGCGGGAGAGGGGGGGCATTTTGGACATATTCACTGGCTGGTCCCACATGTCATAGCTCTAGACCGTGAAAACCAAACAGAACATTGACGGAAATGGCATAAACGACAAAGAAATTACGGTAGATGACACTTGAGTGCGCTTGAACTTTTTTATGGCACGTAGGTAATTGTCATCTTTTGTAATGGCGCACATGAAAAACCGTCAAGAGAAAATGTCTGGGGCTTGATGGGGGAAGAGATAAAGTTGGGTCCCTTTTTAAAAATCTATTTCAAAGCCTCTAGCCAATCAACTGTGTTCCTTTTTTTTTTGGTGCGGGGCCTGTTTTTTTCCCATCGGTACTGTCTTGCTACCCCTGCTCCTGGACTGTGGCATCGTCCGGTGCCCCTCCCATATCCCTCTTCATGCTTTTTTGTTTTTTATATGTAACTCTACTTTTTCTTACAAAAGATTAAAAAAATAATAAAGACACTATTACGGGTCTTCGACACTTCGACCGTTACCTATAATAATTAAATATTTCTATCACTAAGCTCTCAATGTAATTTTGATTAGAAATAAAATTATAATATAAATTAGTGTATGGCCTAGCTAATCAAAATTTAAACTGAAATCTTGATACGTTTGTCACCAATCTAATCAAATTAAATGTTTTTCTATGTTATCCACATATACCAGTGCAAATCTCCAAGTTGTTCATACACACCAGTATAACTCTCAACAAGGGTTGACATCGGTCATACTTCATACTCATCAATAGAGAGACCAATTATTGAAATGATGACGACTAACCCTTACCGACTTTAATAAGATATTAAAATTAGATGTTTTTGTGTAGCCTCAAAAAAAGTCACGGAACTTGATATCTATATCAACAAATGAATAGTATGAAAACTAAAGTTAAGATATTTACGAGTAAATATTTTTGTTCCTTAAAATGAAAAAAATACATCAAGGTTATATTTTAATTGAATACAAAATTATTAAGACATTATCATACATTATTGCTAATATTTACTTATATTATGGATGCCATGGTCATCACAAAATAAAGTATAACTTTTAAATTTTGTAGAAAGGATAAAGAGTAAATAGAAATGTAACATTGACGTTCAGTTTCCATTAACGAGCCCGTTTGTTTGTGTTTGGTGAACATCAAAAGTAGCACCTACACAAATTTAAGTTATTGCAGCTGTTATAGCTGTGCAGCAAGCTGAAGCGAACAAGTCTGATAGCTTTTTTGTTTCCCGTTGCAATGACGCGAGCATATTTGCTATTAGTATAAAATATTTGATGTAGTTATAGATCTATGTTTTCTTTCATAAACTGATAGAGGATGTTTCCGTAGTCCTTTTGTAGTGAAATTTTTAAGGTAATATTCTAATGATATGTAGAATCTAAGGTAAAAAATTTCATGTACAATAGATGCATATTGATTGAGTTAAAGTTTAAAAGAAAAAACGTCCAAATGAAATACTTCTACATGTGACCCGCACAACGCCGCATCAGCCGCTTACAAAACTTACGTATCTACATGGCTCGGCCCTACGCTTGGTCTTGCCGCAACCGCGTAGAGGCACCTCATTGCATCAGCATCAGAAATAGACAATGATAGTCTGCTTTGGGTGCGGGACTGCTATCTCAGGCGCTTGATTCAACACCAACCGAACCTTTGTCGGCCAATCCTCAAAAGGAGCCAATTTCGGTGGAAGTAACCGATGCTTCCAAAACAGCAGAAAATTTGAATTTTTCTTTGATGCTTGTAAAAGTATTTTCTTTAACTTGTTGATTTACTTAGTCCTTTACCCTTCACCTGACCTTTTACTATGCCAGATACTTCTCGAGGAAACATTTGACAGTCTGCTTAGTGACCCTGTTCGCGCTGAAGGTGGTCTTATTGCTGTCTATACTCATACTGTTGATTCCCTAGTACGACAAACAACTGATGGTGAGGGAGTTATTTGCTCAATTCGTTTCCCCGTAACAAACATAAAAAATCCTTCCTTGTTACTGCAGACACCAATGCTAGAAGCTCAGAGCTGATTCAACCAGATGTCATCGGTGCATCATCAGCTGTTCCCCCTCTTCTGATAGGGGCCACTACAGAGAAGGTACTGTATCCTTTTCGCCATCCACTTTGCGATAAATTGATTCAAACCTCCTAATCAAGATTTCCCTTATACATAGGCGCTTAATCTTCTAGCCCGGAGCTGTTCTTTCAATCTTGAGGAGTATTTTGATGAAGATGAAATTAGATCGTTAGCCACTTCCTCCAATGAAGCTTTGACAGAGGAGACTAGAAATCGGCTAAGAAATATACTGCCTATATTTGAGAAGAACATAGCCGATTTGGTCCAAGACATGAAGGCTGCTATTGATCGTTGCAAGTTTACTCTGGCCCAAATACCCGATGCCATCAAATAGAAGAAACAGGAACTGTTGGCCAAAGTGAAAGCAAGCAGAGCCATCCATAGTAGTCTTGAGAACACTCCTGGAAGAGCCGAAGAATACGTGCAAAAGATTGTAGAAGCTGATGTTGTTCGGCTAGAAATATTGAAAATTATCCAGGATGTTTTGAACTTGTAATCCATAGGTTAACACATGTATCTTGAGTAACACTGATGATAACTATACTTCCCTGCTGTCTCGTTGTATCTCTTGTTTCGGCTAAAGAGCCGATTTAAAACAGCCGATCCCAGACTTCTAACCTCACTCCAATTGAGTCTGAAAACACGGCTTTCATTAAGAGAACCCTTTGATTTTCGGCCTTCAGTCGCCCAATGCCGTATTCTCTTCAACATTAGTGAGGTGGCGATTCACCTTCTATTAATTGCGGTTGTCTACCGCACTTCCCGAAGCGTTCACCTCTTCGCTTCGTGGCTTCAAATACTAGCCGATGGTTTTAGCCTTGAACACGTCACCGCTCACAACTATTCCTCTGCACTTCTCTACCTTCCAAAACCCTATAGCGGTTCCCTTCCCTTCTTGTAGATCCAATCAAATCCATGGTCGGCGAGTATAACCGCGGCAAGCGAGCAGCAAAGGAGATCCCGGAGGGGAATATGCCGATGAACCAACATCTCCGACGCATGAGGTGAGGTTGACCTTTCCCATTTATGATGATGAACTGTTCTGACTCGCCTATTGTAACAAACCGGGTTTTTGGTAAAGCCAAAAATACGAACTTTTTAAAATTTTTCTTGCAATTGAGTGAAGCATGTAGATGCTTGGTCGAACTAAGAACAATTTATAAATAAATTGTTGCATACATATAGAATTACTTGTAGGAGTTTGCCGGAGTTCTTTTGTTGGTTTAGTGTTTTGTGTTGGAGAGCACAAGTCCGTAGCAAATCCTTTTGATCCCTTCTAGAATATCTTATGAATCCCTTCTCCTCCCTCTCAATTCATCTTCTTGCTTTTGAACCTCATTCGAATCCCTTGATCTAATTCATAAAGTCAATCGACCTTCCATGTAAATCAATGCCCATTGATGCCAACCCTTGGCATTGGATTTCGAGACCCGTAATAGACCCTAGTGGCCCTTGGATATTACCCAAGTGGGCCCACACCTAAGCTAATTAAGTTTTACTAACACTCGATTATGGAATTAATCAAGCAATATATGAAATGGAAAAGAGTAAAGGAATTGGGAAAGAAAGGTGAAGGCCATATTGGCCTGATCGGTCCAACCAACCGAACCAGCCCAACCTAGCCCCCTGCTTTTGGCCCGTTTGCGCGCGCGTGGCCTGCTTGGCCCAACTGGCGCAGCAGCCCAGCCTGGCCCAGCTTCTCCCCTTCAGCCCGCTCATGCGCGCACGGCCAAGCGGCCCAGCTACCCCCTTGCGACCGCCTCTCTCACCCCCCCCCCCTCTCACGATGTCGCTGGCAGGTGGACTAGCCGAACCCACCTGTCATCCCCTTCGTCGCCCCCTTCCTCTGCTTTTCGGACAAAGCAAAGCACCGACGCGCACCGGGCAAGGAGCACCCAATGCCGCGCCCCGCATCCTAGCCGTCTGGACCTGACCACCCACCCGCGCGTCACCTTGACCGCGCGCCTCGGGCCGTCGTGACCAAGCCCTGACGCTCCTCTTCACGAATCTTCTGAGCCGCTACCTGCTCCAGCCTCCGGATGACCGCCACGTGCACCGACCGTCCCATCAAGCGGCACGTACGCCGGCGACCCCTCGTGGAACCCTAGCTTGCGGGCTACAAGAACCCCTCAACCGCACTCTCCCTCGCCATCTCCCTCCTGTCCGTCGCCACAGAGCCCCTCCTTCCTCTCTGCCTTCTCCCCCGTCCAAGGACGCGATGGTCGGGACGCCTTGGGGCCACGGCACCGCCGCAGAGCTCTGGGTCTGCACTGAGCCCCACCGTTCTTTGCCACCGCGCTGCGAGCACAATCACCGAGCGACCTCACCATCAAGCCTACAACGCCGGACGCGTCATCGAGCCGCGTGACCACGGAAACTCCACGGCCTCGCCAAGCCACGTCGCCCGGAGATCTCGTAGCCATGGATCCGCGTCAAGCCCTGGCATCGACACCACGTCGAGCCGCTATCCACCTCATCTCCACCATGACCTTCACAAGCGGATGGTGAGCCATCCCTGAACCCAAGACCCCACCTTTCGACACATTTCAGTGACCATGCCTGACCGGCCTTTGCGCCGAGTTCTGGAACCTGCAGCAACGTTGAGCCCTCGGAGACCATGGCCGCCACGGAATGTCCCTGTGTCGGACCGTCACCAACTTGGGCCTCGACCTCGCCCTGAACCGTAGCCAAGAGCCACCGGCACCACCTCCGTCCACCAAGCCTGGATAGCCACACCACGACGTCGTGATCACGATCGGAAACGCCACCACCTTGACGCGATCTGCCCGCACCGAGCCCTTCCTGCACGTAGTGCTGCACGACCAAGGTATGACCATGCACGGGTGAGCTCATCCTTGGCCAAGCTCCACCCTCTTGGCCCCTCGATGGCATGTCTGCATGCCCAGCTGACTTGCCGCACTGACCTTGCCGCCCATGGCCATCACACTGCCAAGAGCACCATGATCTCATAACAATGTACCTTGTCAAGACGCCATCAAATTCAGCAATGCCAATGTACGATCCTGGCCGCAACCATGATCTCATAACAATGTACCTTGTCAAGACGCCATCAGGCAACCTCCTGCAGGCGTTCAGGTGGATAGTCATAAGCCTGTACCAATTCCGCAATCCACCATACACTGATGACAATGAGGACTACACCACATACGAAGAGATTGAGACATTTGATGTGCAGGTCTTCAAGGTTGATCTCCATGGACAAAAACTGGACCAGATCACCACCTTGGGAGATCACTCATTGTTTCTTGGATACAATAACTCCATGTGCATTTCAACCAAGGACTCGCCAATGTTGGAGCCCAACCTTTTCTATCTGATGGACAACTGCAAACATGTGTATGAGGATGACAGAAAGTGGGCCGGGACATGGGTTTTTTCAAAATCGGAGAAATTCCCATATACAATGGAGGTCCACCAAGGACGCCCAACGCTGGATGTTTTCCCTTTTCTTGGATGCCTTTCCCAGTCCCAATTTGGATTACTCCATCTGTTTACTAGGCTCATGATGTTGTCTAACATCAGAAGGTAACCGTCCAGTCTGATCCCTATTATGTCAAATAAAGCTTATTGGCAGTAGTTAGTTTGTTACCATGTCTTTCATTTTTATTTTCATTGTGTTTTGGTTAGAGGCTTCACCGATTCAAACAGCATGCTAGGTCAAACTCAATGCTTGCATTTTGTTAGTGCGGGGGCTTGTAGTGTGTCGGGCGCGGCATGGCCAGGATGAGGGATTTTAGATACATAGTTCTAGACAGCTTATATCAAGATGTGCAGCAAAATGTATGTACTTGAAAAAAAGCCAGAACGACTTACAATTTGGAACAAAGGGACTACTTTAATTGTGGAGTTTGGAAAGAGCTTTGAGGGGGGAAATCCTGTTCCGTTCTAATTATAGGTCACTTCAGTTTTTTTTCTAAGTCAAATTTCTCTAATTTTGATCCTCTTTATATTAACTGCACCAACATCTACAACATCAAATTCTTCATGATAGTGTATTTATTTGAATTCGTGTATGTTAATATATTTTTTCTAAAAACTTAATCAAAGTTAGAGATTTTTTTACTGAGTAGAAGTAAAGTGAACTGTAATGTTGAAATTTGAAAAGGAGTATCACTTTAGTTAGTACATATCACTTGGGGCTCTTATTCAGCTGCAAACTTTGATCTTCTCTAATGTTTCCAACTCCGGATGAGGCTAGCCAAGCTTTGCTTTCTGCTGATCATTATAAAATTAAAATCTTTGAATCAGATTACAGCAATGTTTTGTTATAGGTTGGAACGCATTGATAAACTACTCCTTATTCAGATCTTCAGCTTTCCTCACCTCCAAGCACAATTTTAGCAGTTTGACTGCGGAAAAAAGTGTATACATGCAGGAGCTGTAGTAAAGAACATCAACCAGGAAAGAACACTATACGGAGAAATATGATGTAGTTATACATGAGCTTTGAAAGGATCAAGATGCCCAAGAGGGAGTGAATTGGGCTAATTCTAAATTTTCTTGCAATAATCAAATCCTACGGTTAGCCCAATTAACCCATTGTGTCTAGAAAAGTGTTTCTAATAATCTAACGCACAACGGACTTGCAACCTATGTTCCAAACTTACTCTAGCATGACAATTCTATGAATGTAAAGACAAGTATTGAATTGCTCAAAGTAAATACTCAAAGTAAATGCTCAAAGTAAATAGAGAGAGAGGAACACGGCGATGTTTTGCTGAGGTATCGGAGAGTCGCCACTCCCCACTAGTCCTCGTTGGAGCACCCGCGCAAGGGTGTAGCTCCCCCTTGATCCGCGCAAGGATCAAGTGCTCTCTACGGGTTGATTCTTCGACACTCCGTCACGGCGAATCACCCAAAGCCACTCACAACTTGAGTTGGGTCACCCACAAGCTCCGCCGGGTGATCACCAAGCTCCCAATCACCACCAAGCCGTCTAGGTGATGGCGATCACCAAGAGCAACAAGCATGAACTCTCACTTGATCACTCGAAGCCTAATAAGAAGATGGATGCACACTTGGCTACTCTTGGTTCATTAATGAGGCTACTCTCTTGGATTCTCAAATCTCAATCACCTCACTAGGACCTTGCTCTTCTTGGCACTCACAAACGTGTTTCTCAGCTGTTGGAATGAGCAAAAGTGACTCCACACACGAGTGGAGCTTCTATTTATAAGGCAGCCTGAAAAACGAACCGTTATGAGCTTCTGCGGGGTGACCGGACGCTCCGGTCATACAGACCGGACGCCCCGGTCAGTTCAACCCGTGAACCAGTGAAAATGTGTTGACCGGACGCTGGTAGGGTCCGGTCACCACTGACCGGACGCGTCCGGTCGCATTAAACCCTTACTGGAACCTTACTGGACTCGACCGAACGCTGAACCCTCAGGGTCCGGTCAGTACTGACCGGACGCGTCCGGTCGCAGATTCCCTTCTCTGGAACCTTACTGGAGTCGACCGGACGCTGCCTTTCAGCGTCCGGTCACTTTGACCATTCCAGCGTCCGGTCGCACCGAACGCAATCTGTTGATCAAATGAACTGATCGGACCCTGCGGCCAGCATCCGGTCGCACCGGGGCCAGCGTCCGGTCAGCATTTGACCCTCCATCCACTTCCAACTCTCGATCATATGTGAATGAAGTTTGCTCCAAAGGATCTTAGGCATTCATAGGAGCTACCTAGAGCTAATTTTAACAAGTGTGCACCACACCTAACTCACTAGACTCACCTAGGTCAAGCTACCCGTCCATACCCCTCCTAATAGTACGGCCAAAGGAAAAACAAAGTCCTAAACTACTCTAAGTATCTCTCCAACTTCAATCGACACTTAGAACTAGTCATCCTTAACCTTGTCGTCCATCATTTGAAAACCGAAACGATTTCCATCGTAGGGGCATGCCAACTTTGATTGCCCAATTTATCTCCATTACCATGACCTAACTTAATTGCATCTACAAAACACACGTTAGTCATAGTAATCTTGTATTGTCATTAATCATCAAAACCCAACTAAATGCTTTCAAGCTTCATTATTTAATTTCCTGAATGCAACTGGCCTTTATCTGCAAAACAACTAATCAATCGTACCCCCGTGCTGCCAGATCTTCAGTCGAGAACCAATCAACTGTGCAAAATAAAGAGACCATTGAAAATTAGAAGTCAATATCAGCTGGTTTCCTTTTGCCAACGAATCTGCTAACAGAACCAATTGGATCAAACAGGTATTCTGTACCAAAATGCAGCAACTATTTTTAAATTTCTGTTGGCAAACAGTTTTGCATTCCATCAACAGTGACAAGCAGCAGGTTCTGACATAGGAATAGCCGAATAGGATCAGGGGAAATGCTACATCAGATTGCACTTGCAAATACGGCAATACTACAGAAATGAACATGTAGTCAGGTAGAACGATGCTTTGTAATTGTGTTGCACGTGTTTCCTAGTTTAAAAGGGTGGATGAAGTGGCGGCAAGCATCTGGTGTCCTATGTGATAAAAGGGTATCGCAGAAGCTAAAAGGTAAATTTTATAGGACGGCGATTAGACCTGCTATGTTGTATGGTGCAGAATGTTGGCCTACGAAAAGACGACATGTTCAACAGATAAGTGTTGCGGAAATGTGTATGTTGCGTTGGATTTGCGGTCATACAAGAAGGGATCAAGTTCGGAACGATGATATACGTGATAGATTAGGGGTAGCACCAATTGAAGAAAAGCTTGTCCAACACCGGTTGAGATGGTTTGAACATGTCCAACGGAGACCTCCAGAGGCACCAGTGCGTAGTGGAATCCTAAGCCAGGATAGTAACGTGAAGAGAGACAGAGAAAGACCGAAGTTGACTTGGGTAGAGGCAATAAAAGGAGACTTGAAATAATGGAATATACCTAAAGACTTAGCCTTAAATAGGAGTGCTTGGAAGACAGCTATTCACGTGGTTGAACCTTATTGCAACATTGCTCTCACCTCATATTTTGATCTATAATTCAATGGTACCAAGAATACCAGCATCACTGCATGTGTATAGAACGGTTTGTGTCTTGACCTCTCTGTTGCATGTGGCTCGGTATCTTCTGGCTGTTTCATAATTTCTTTGATTCACATAGCAATCTGATGTGCTTCTTCAGAAAGCACATTATTGATGTTCTTCCTATATTGTAAGAAATTAGAATGTAAAGTATGTACGTATTTAAATATTACTAGCTTCTTCAGAAAGCAAAGGTTTCAGGTGTAAAATAACTACTACACTCGACAGTCTCCATTATTGATGTGCTTCTAGCATTTTATTGATTCTGCTGTACCTATTTTCAGCAAATGTCAAGGGCCTCAAACCCTAGGATAGCACGACCCTGACTACGTAACTCGTAGTCGCGATCCGTCTTCTCCGGCGAGGTTTACCCCTCCGCCGCAGGCTTTAGTTGAACGAGAGCGAGAGAAGAGTTTAGGGATAATTCAATGCTTAATTCTTAAACTTCTTGTCGCTGGATACATATAGCCATGCGGCCAACCGAAAGGGAAACTAATCACTCCTTGATTCTAGGGACTTAACAAACTAACAACCCTACTTTCCCATCTAGCCCAGGCTCGCTGGGACAGCCTGGCCCGCGCGGGCTGCGCGTTCCTCGGCGCGGCGTGCGTCGCGGTTGCGCCGGCGCCTGACGTAGCCTTGGCCCCACATGACATCTCTCCCCCCCTCGAGATCCAGCTCGTCCTCGAGCTAAAATTCTGGATATGTGGTGCGAAACTCGTCGAGGTCCTCCCAGGTGGTTGATGATGCCGGCTCGCCGCGCCAGTAGACCAAGACCTGACGGACTCCACAGGCCAAACGAGTCTGAGTCACGCGGTCTGGCGCAGGGACGACCGAGCCATGCTTGATGTCAGGCAGGGGCGGGGGAGTCGTCGGCGGTGTTCCGATGAACTTCTTGAGGGTGCCCACGTGGAACACGTCGTGAATGCGAGCCTGCGGGGGTAGCTCCAGGCGCACCGCGACATCGTTGATGAGCTCGACGACGCGGTACGGGCCGAGGAAGCGGGGCTTCAGCTTGCCCGTAGACGCTTGAGGCAGGGACGACGCTGCACGCTGGCGGAGGCGAAGGAGGGCCCAGTCCCCGACGGAGTAAGACACCTGCCGATGATGCTTGTCGTAGTGCAGATTCTGGACCACCTGGGCTTGCTCCAAGCGATGGCGTACGTCGGCGAGGAAGGCGTCGCGCTCCTCCATGTCCCGGGCAACAGCGGCTACCCGAGTTTTGCCGGGCTCGTACGAGCGGATGGTGGACGGGTCGCGGCCGTACACCACGTGGAACGGTGTCTCCCAGAGGGATGACTGGAAGGCCGTGTTGTAGATGTACTCGGCCCACGGCAGCCATCGGAGCCATTGGCGGGGACGATCTCCGGTGAAGCAGCGCAAGTACATGACAATAACCCTGTTCGCCGCCTCGGTCTGGCCATCTGACTGTGGGTGGAAGGCGGAGGACATGTGTAGCTTGGTCCCCATCAGGCGCATGAGCTCGCGCCAAAATGTGGAGGTAAACACCGGGTCACGGTCGGAGACCATGGACTGCGGCACGCCGTGGAGGCGGACGATGTTGGCGAAGAATGCTTGGGCCACGGACTCGGCGGTGTACGGGTGGGCGAGGGCGATGAAGTGGCAGTACTTGCTGAAGCGGTCGACGACGGAGAGGATGACCGACTTGCCGTTGATCCGGGGAAGAGCTTCGATGAAGTCAAGACTGATGTCCGCCCATACGACGGTAGGAACGGGCAAGGGCATGAGAAGTCCCGCCGGGTTGAGGTGCTCAGACTTGTAGCGTTGGCACGTGACGCACTCCCGCACAAAGTCCTGCACAACACGACGCATGTTGGGAAAGTGAAAGTCACGGCGAAGTCGGTGCAGGGTGCGCTGAACGCCCTCGTGGCCATCGTTATGGACCGCCACGACGATCTCCAGGAGCAGGGACGACGCGGGCGGTATGTACAGGCGCCCATCGTACAGCACCATGTCATCGACCACCGTCCAAGGCGCGGCGCGCGTGTCGGCCCGTACGTCGTCGTGGATGGCGACCAAGGCAGGGTCGACGGCCTGCGCGTGGCGAAGACGGCTGATGAAGTTGAAGCGTGGTGCCGAGACTGCGTGGAGGCCGCCCATGCTGTCCTCCTCAGCATCGCGATGGGAGAGGGCGTCCGCCACAGTGTTGGTTGCCCCGGACTTGTACTCGATGGTGAAGTCAAAGCCAAGCAGCTTGCCGACCCAGTGGTGCTGCGGTATGGTGGCGAGGCGCTGGTCTAGCAGGAACTTGAGGCTGTGGTGGTCCATCTTAACGAGGAAGCGGTGGCCCCACAGATATGGTCTCCAGTGCCGCACCGCGAGCACGAGACCGATGAGCTCCCGCTCATACGCCGCGAGGGAGCGGTGCCGAGGCGCGATGGGCCGGCTGAAGAAAGCGACCGGGTGGCCCTCCTGGAGCAGGACGGCGCCAAAGCCATGTGTGGACGCGTCACACTCGACGACGAAGGACTTGGTGAAGTCCGGCAAGGTCAGTACCGGCGCCGAGGTCATGGCCCCTTTGAGGGCACCGAACGCTGCCTCCACGTCAAGGTTCCACGCGAACCCGTCCTTCTTGAGGAGCGTCGTGAGGGGCGCCGCAATGGCACCGTAGTTGTGGACGAACTTCCTATAGTAGCCTGCCAAGCCGAGGAAGCCACGCACCGCTCGAGCCGATCGGGGACGGGGCCAGTCGTGGATGGCCTGGACCTTGGCAGGGTCCATGGCGACGCCGGCCGCGGAGATGGTGTGGTCGAGGTAGGCGACGGAGTCCACACCAAAGGAGCACTTGGACCGCTTTACGAACAGGCGGTGCTGGCGCAGTAGTGAGAGGACGATGCGGAGGTGCCGGAGGTGATCTGCCCATGTGGTGCTGTAGATCAAAATGTCATCAAAGAACACGAGTACAAACCGCTGGAGGTAGGCCCGGAGGATGTCATTCATCAGTGCCTAGAATGTTGCCGGGGCGTTGCAAAGCCCGAAGGGCATCACCAGGAACTCGTAGAGGCCATCGCGAGTGCGGAACGCCGTCTTGTGGATGTCCTCCGGCAGCATCCTCACTTGGTGGTACCCCGAACGCAAGTCCAGCTTGGTGAAGAAGCGCGCACCGTGGAGCTCGTCGAGGAGTTCATCGACGACGGGGATCGGGAAGGCGTCCTTGACAGTGAGAGCGTTGAGGGCGCGGTAGTCGACGCAGAACCGCCACGAGCCGTCGGCCTTCTTGACGAGGAGGACCGGTGAGGAGAAGGGCGAGTCGCTGCGTCGGACGATGCCCTGCTGGATCATCGCAGCGCACTGGCGTTCCAGTTCGTCCTTGTGGGCCGCCGGGTACCGGTACGGGCGAACTGCGATGGGAGCGGAGCCTGGCTTGAGGACGATCGCGTGGTCGCAGGTGCGCTGGGGTGGAAGGCCGTTCGGCTCGGTGAAGATGTCCCTGTAGGCGGTCAGGAGCTCATCCAGGAGCGTCCCACTGGCCGCGGCGATGGTGCGTAGGCGCGCGGCGGAGGACGAGGGCACGCCCGACCAGCAGACGGAGAGCCCATGATGCTGGAACGACATGGATCTTATGGCGAAGTCCCAGACGATAGGTCCCAACGTCCCCAGCCACCGTGTACCGAGCACCACGTCATACCCTGTGAGAGGCATCACAAACAGATCGGTGTGGAACATCGTGTCGGCGATGGCGAACGGGGCGTTCTGGATGACGCCAGGGCAGGCCACTCGTTCGCCGTTGGCGACCGTCGCGGTCATGCGCGGTCGGGCCTGGACCAGCAGCCCAGTGCGGCGCGCTGCGTCCTCGCCGATGAAGCTGTGAGTCGACCCGCTGTCGAGCAGGGCGAGGAAGGACGTGCCCCCAACTGACACCGTGACCTGGATCGTGTCGGCGATGGGGACGCCTGTGACGGCATGGAGGGAGAACATCGGGGACTCTATGTCCGCCGAGTCCTCAGCCGTGGAAGCATTGTCTTCGTCGTCGTCCGCGGCGCAGTCCAGGAGGAAGAGGCGTTTGCACACCTTGTTGTGGCCGCGGCTGTACTTGTCATCGCAGTTGAAGCACAGCCCAAGGCGGCGTCGTTCCTCCTGCTCGGCCTGGGAGAGCTGCCGCACGGGCCGCCCTTCGATCGTAGCAGTGGGTGCAGCCGGCTTGGGCGCCTGAGGCTGGGGCAGGACCGGGCGCGTTCCCGGCGTGGGGAGAACACCCCGTGCAGGAGCCCTGGCCGGAGCGGCAGCGTACTACTCCATGAGCTCGAATTGGCGAGCGAGGCTCATGGCGGTGGCTAGGGTTTGTGGGTTCTGCGTCTGGACTTGGAGACTGAGCGGCGGCAAGAGACCCCCCGTGAAGAGATGCACCCGTTGGGCCTCATCGAGATGACCGGCGCGGGGAAGCCGTTCCCGTGCGGCGGCAGGATGATAGCTCAAAGAGGGGCGCCGATCTGAGCAGGGGCCCGTAGCGCAGGTTGAGGAGGTCCTTGAAGCGCGGCCACGTGGGCGTGCCTTCGTCCTCCTGGACCTGCATGTACCACAGTTGCGCCCCATCTTGGAGGTTGTACGACGCCATCCAAACGTGTTCCTCTGGCATGATCCGCTGCTGCAAGAAGGACTCGCATTTGTTGATGAAGATCAGCGGGTCACTCTTGCCGTCGTAGTGTGGAAATTCGGGACGTCAGTGTTTCGGCGGCCGATCTTGGTGGTGCTCGCCGGTGCCCGGGCGGCCACCGGATGCCGAAGATCCCGCGATGGAGAGGTCATGGATCGCCTTGGCGTTGGCCTCGATTGATTGTTGCATCAAGGCCATTGTCTTGGTGAGCGCTGCGATGGCTGCCTTGAGGTCGTCACCCATGTCGACGTCGGAGCAGGAGGCGACGGATGATGGGGTTAGGGATGCGGCAGCGGCGGAAGGTGGTGAGGCGGAAGAGGCGGCGGCTGGCGGCTGGTCTGGTGGTGCGGCAGCGGATGGTGAAGAGGATCGATGTGACCGTGATACCAGGTTGTCAAGGGCCTCAAACCCTATGATAGCACGACCCTGACTACGTAACTCGTAGTCGCGATCCGTCTTCTCCGGCGAGGTTTACCCCTCCGCCGCAGGCTTTAGTTGAACGAGAGCGAGAGAAGAGTTTAGGGATAATTCAATGCTTAATTCTTAAACTTCTTGTCGCTGGATACATATAGCCATGCGGCCAACCGAAAGGGAAACTAATCACTCCTTGATTCTAGGGACTTAACAAACTAACAGCCCTACTTTCCCATCTAGCCCAGGCTCGCTGGGACAGCCTGGCCCGCGCGGGCTGCGCGTTCCTCGGCGCGGCGTGCGTCGCGGTTGCGCCGGCGCCTGACGTAGCCTTGGCCCCACATGACAGCAAAGGTCTTGGATATGGACAGCCTTTTCTGGAGCAATTAAACTGAATGGAGGAGACACTTGGGAAAGTGAAGGAAGAGCTGAAGACCTGGTAGCGAGAGCTAGCTGATTTGTTGGAAATCAGCATCAGGACTCAGTAGTAGTGGTTTTGCTGTTAGCGCAGGGTGTAGTCTGTTTTTGCTTTGTTTTTTGTTCTGACCCCTGTGTGTGAGGTCTGGTGTTGTATCACTGTTTGGAAATCTCTCTGCTTCTCTTCTGATTGCAGGCGCCTGTGCCTTGCAGTTGGTTAGGTTTTAGTTGCTGTAAGGTATTGATTCGGTGGAGGTGTCGCCGTGTCGGTCGTGGTTGGATCTTTGTTAGCAAAATGGTGTATACTTTCAGTATAAACATGGCTCCTTGAGTTGCAACTCAAGGACCTAACCTGAAAGCAATGGTAATTATTTATCAATGAGTAAATTTAAAAAACAAGCATTTTGGCATATGATTAAGAAACAACTGCAACTTCTATAGAAACTATTGCATAAGCATACACATGTTTTGGAGGTTCGGTGCAGAAACAACACTTTTTTTCTTGGTAACACCATGGTAAAATAGTTGCAGGCTTTTTATGAAAACTGTAATGTTTTTGCAACAGAAGTGTCCAGATAGCCGTTGGTTTCTACTAGTAGTATCCCAAAAGTTATCAAATACTTGTATTAAAAAAAAAACTCTCTTTGTCAAGGATGTAGACAGGCAACTGATCAATTCAACACTTTGTTGCAACAATTCAACCAATCAGCTACAATTTGAATAAAAAGCTTATGCCCTTCTTTCAACTTTATATAGCATTCGGCTAATTGTTGAGACAAAACCACAAGAAAAGTTCGAGAAACACCATCTATCAACTCCATACTAGAGCCTACAGTAACAATCCCAACACAAAAAAGGAACTATTTGTTCACTCAATGCCAACCTTGCTCGACACATGGTCATGCATCGATCACCCCTCAATTGCTATCTGTGAAGTCCGCGTCAATGACATCCCCATCATTCTGCACTGGTCCAGTACCAGGTGTAGGTCCAGCCTCAGCACCAGGAGTAGGCCCAGCAGCACTGGCACCAGGCTGGTTATACATTGCCTGGCCAATCTGCATCACCCTCTTGGTTCAAAGCAGCCATGGCGTCCTTCATACTCTGTGTTGATCCACCAGAAATGGCGTCTTTGAGCTCCTGGAGTTTCACGTCCACCTTCTCTTTCACGGGAGCGGGGACTTTGTCGCCAAGTTCCTTGAGTTGCTTCTCAGTCTGGTAGGCCACAGAGTCCGCCTGGTTTTTGGTGTCAATTGCATCTCTCTTCTCTTTGTCCTCCTTTGCAAACTTATCGGCTTCTTCTACCATTCTCTCAACCTGCAAAGGAAGTAGTTGAAGCCTTCATGCACCAATGTAGGTACTATTTGTTATGGAATTAACGGAACCATACTACTCTACTACAGGATGGTAGAAAATAACAATGATACCACAGCATCATAAAGTAGCCAGCATCACATCATTGACACAAGAAGAATGAAACCTGGCAAATTTTATGTCTAACCGCCAAGGTGCCAACAACAGCTCACTACAATGATCAGACACAAGAATGCTATGCGGAAGATTTGTAACATACCTCATCCTTAGGTAGCGTACTAGCACCAGTGATGGTGATGTCCTGTTTCTTTCCAGTGCCCTTATCAATGGCAGCAACTGAGAGGATACCATTTGCATCAATATCAAACTTCACTTCAATTTGTGGGACACCACGAGGTGCAGGAGGGATCCCATCCAACCGGAAGCTTCCAAGGGACTTGTTGTCCCTGACAAACTCTCTTTCTCCCTGGAGAACATTAATCTCAACGCTCGTCTGTCCATCTGCAGCTGTTGAGAATACCTCTGATTTTGAAGTGGGCAATGTGGTATTCCTGGGGATAATCTTTGTCATCACTCCACCCAATGTCTCCAAACCAAGAGATAATGGAGTAACATCCAGAAGAACGACATCTTTCACGTCTCCCGCCAAAACCCCGCCCTGGTGTTGCAATGGAAGCAGAATACATTAAATGTGGCATATTGGATGAGTCAAAATGATGCTTCACATCGTAATGATATGTGTTATGCAATTCTTTATAAATGCAACTTTGCAGCTATGTGGGGAAGGAACATAAATGAGGGCTCTCCATGTAAGGATCTGCAACAATAAACCACATTTGAGGATAAAGAAAATCACCTGCACAGCTGCCCCAAGAGAAACAACCTCATCAGGGTTGACCGTAACATTGGGATCCTTATCAGTAAGCTTCCTCACAAGTTCTTGAACTGCAGGGATTCGGGTGGATCCACCCACAAGAATAACTTCATCTAGATCACTGACAGACAACTTGGCATCTCTCAAGGCATTATTAACAGGAGTTTTAAGCCTGTCACCAGAGCGAACATCAGCAAAGCCTTTGAAAAAATTATCATACATAGAAGATTGTAGATTTTCAAAAAGCGGCGGGCACAAAATACTGACAGAATGGTCACAGTACCTGTCTATAAGGTCTGAACATAGTTCCTCGAATTTGGCTCTCGAGAGGGTTGCCTCAATGTGTTTTGGCCCATCAGCAGTAGCAGTAATGAATGGCAGGCTGCATTTAAGGCATTCAGAAATAAGCATTTTGAAATGATGTAGATCAACAGCAGAGCAGAACACTGCTCAAGTTTAAACACTTTATAAAAATACGCTGAAAGTAGCCTACCTAATATTTGCCTGTGTCAGCGTTGACAGTTCCATCTTAGCTTTCTCTGCTGCCTCAGTAAGCCTCTGAAGGGCTTGTTTATCCTTCAGAAGATCAATACCTTCATCTTTCTTGAAGTTGCTAGCAAGCCAATCTACTATTCTCTGCACAAGTCAAGGATAATATAATCAATATACTTGAGAGCTATCTCCCTTGAAATTGCATGATGTATGAAGTTGGTTAGATACTCAGATCGATTTTGACATTCCATATGATCAATGTTTCAAAAGAAATGCTAGGCACTAGACAGGAGGTCAAAACCTGCCCAGCAAAGGCCAGAGTAATGGAATGCAAAATAGATAAAATTTGGCATGCTAAAGCATAAAATTTGAGATATGATGCATCCTTGAGTCTCATGATCATTGTTCATCTTATCAGGCACCTAGATGAAATTCCTACGTGTTAGGCGAGGCAATGCTACTCTGCCTAACACCATAGTCTCGCTGTTTCACGTGTGTTACTGATTTAATCTATCAGGAATTCAAACTAATTCAAAAATAGAAATGAACACACTCTATATGATTGGTACATTGTGAATCTGTGAGCTGCCTTTTCACATGTATCGCCCATTTGCTCTATCAGGAATTAAAATGGCATGTTTATGAATTTTTAAATAGAAAGAAATCTACATAGCGCTTGTTACTCAGGGATTGTTTACTGCAAAGTAAGGACACAAATGTAAGAGAAACAATTTCACAGTATGACAGTAATGCTTATAACAACATACAAAGCAATTAAATGGCGGGTGTTGAGAAAGTTCAAGTTCCCTGTGTAACGACCTACTAAAAAAGAACATAAGAAAAATTTGACAGACCTTATCAAAGTCATCACCACCAAGGTGTGTGTCACCTGATGTGGAAAGCACCTCAAACACACCATCTCCAACCTCCAATACTGCAGGACGGTGTTACTTTAGTTATAACACGAGAATAAACATCTCAAAAAAAGCATTTAGGATATAATAGTAACACACTGGAAGAGAATGTCACTTTCATTAAGAAAATATAATTGGAACATGTTCATCCAGATGATCATCAAAGAAAAATGAAAACACCTGGTTCAAAGAGTTGAGCAACATAAAAGTACAACTATGTTCTGGGACATATCATTTGACACGTTATAGCTCAAACTGGGCAAAATGAGAGTAAGAGCTACACTAATATTCCTGAAAAACCATTTGAGACCTTACGACTCGATCAGGGCAAAATGAAACAATGTTGAGCAATTCATACAGTTGAATAAATATTCAGCACATAGTTCTGAACCAATTGAAAGCAAAAGGTTTATCTCAATTATATGAGATGATTATTATCCATGTGATTCAGAAGTAAAGCAATAATAAAAAAAAGAAATAACAGGCGGAACACTTGCTTACCAGATACATCAAAGGTACCACCTCCCAAATCAAACACTAGAATTGTTTCATTATTTTTCTTCTCAAAACCATAGGCCAATGATGCAGCAGTTGGTTCATTTATAATACGGAGAACTTCCAGTCCTGCAATGCGGCCAGCATCTTTAGTTGCTGTCCTTTGTGAATCATTGAAGTATGCTGGGACTGTAACCACTGCTTTTGTAATTTTCTCATTAAGAAACTTAGATGCATCATCCACCAACTTCCTCAAAACCTGTTCGGATAATAAACCAAGATAAGTCAGATGTACAACTTACTATGAAAGTAAAATGACAAGTATACGACATCTGTTGGTCGGGTAGCTAGTAGCAATTCGAAAAGTCGAAAGTAGTTTTATACAGATGATAACGTACCATATTTTATATACATTCAAAAACTCGCTCCCCCAGGACATAAGTACATACATATAGAACACAAATGACCCAACTGCTTAACTGAAGCAAAGAAATTTCAAGGAAACCTCAATGTTGATAGAAATAATATCACAATGTCACTTGTTTTCAGGCTGAAATCAAAATACATAAACCCAGTTTGGTCCGCTCAGAATTTTACATATGCAGCATTCTGGAAAAACCTCTGCATTCAAAACTGGCACTAACTCTCCAAAGAATCATAACCCTATAGCATTACCAAAGATTGTAACACAGACTGGTTGCCTTGCTTGTTATATAAAAAGAACTGCCTTTAAACCCAATCATGTTTGTGTGACAAAATACATCTTATACCTCAAACGCCATGTAACCACTTGCATTACAAACAACATATATGGACTACCTTAACAAACGATTTGCTAGGTCCAGGAGCTATTCTCTAGTAAAACTGGTAGTTTTTCAATATAGACAATTGACTGACAACAAGAGTAGCATTTATCCATATCCTCAAAACCCGAATTTCAATACAAGTCATCCCACAATTACCCAGTTGCATCATGAACAAACTTACAGTAAAATGCATATCCACCAGCTGAGAGTAGAAAACCTATCTAACATAACAAGTTACCTGCGCGGAAATCTCCTCGGCAGCGAACTGCTTGCCGATAGCGGGGCAGTCGAGCTTGACGTTGCCGTTCTCGTCCTTGACAACGCCGTACGAGACCTGCTTGGCCTCGTCGTCGACCTCAGACATCTTGCGGCCGATGAAGCGCTTGACAGAGAAGAAGGTGTTCTCGGGGTTGACGACCGCCTGGCGCTTAGCGATCTGCCCCACGAGGCGCTCCCCGGTCTTGGTGTACGCCACGACGGAGGGCGTGGTGCGCGCGCCCTCGGCGTTGGTGACGACCGTCGGCTTGCCGCCCTCCATGGCGGCAACCGCGGAGTTGGTGGTGCCCAGGTCGATCCCCACCACCTTCTCGCACGTGACCCGCAGCGCGGAGCCCCCGCAGGCGGCCCCGCGAGAGGGCGCGCGCATCCGCACCGCCGCCGCCAGCCGCCGGCCCACGAAGAGGGAGCTCGACGGGGTGGCTCCGCTCCGCCGCCGGTAGCCGAGGAAGGGCGAGGCTCCGCCCGCTGCCGTCGCGCCGACCTGGGAGCAGGTGAAGGAGGTCATGGCTAGCGCGCGTGCGGGGGGCAACTCCTAACCGTATCCAAGGAGGGGAGGACGGGAGGTTGAGGCGGGGACGGAGGGGGAACGGCGGAGGGGAGGAGGGGGCGAGGGGATAAGACGGGGAGGAGGAGGAGGAGGTGCGGAGGGAGGAAAGTTTATACTGGCCAGACGCTGACGCGTGGGGCCTGCGGCTAGGCAGTTGGCGTGCGGTGCGGGTCGCGGCGCCGGCGGCCGTGGAGACCCCGTGAGGTTTTGAACACGGCTGGGGGCCTGCAGGGCTGTGGCTTCTCAGAATTAGTTGAGGGTTTTTCTCCTGTGGGTTGTTGAGCCGACGTCGCAGGTTTTTGGACGAGCAGGCTGTGCAGTACTGCAGTGTGCACGGGAGCGAGTCTCAAATGGTGTCGTAACTCGTAACGTAGAGAACCTGCAAAGTATTATGCGATTGTGATGCTGCTTTTAAAGCTGTGTGTATGGAATTAATAATTAACATACTTCTCTACATTTTAGGCTTTTGTCCTATTTAAACTTTTGGTTGTTATTATGATGTTGTTCAGTGTCCATAACCAAAAGTTCGCCCCCTCTTATTACTTTCTTTTGTCTAGATAAAAAACCTCAGGACACCCACAATAATTAGAACAAGTTACTAGCTTTAGGTCAACTTTTCAATTAATAGTGCTAACTTTAGCATATAGCTTTTAATATAATAATCTGTGGGCACTACAACTTTGATGAGGTAGCAATCAGAGCCGTTGCCTAGGGTCAGGAGCCGCCGCGGGTCTTCAGAAAAACGCCGTCATGCCTCGCCGTCGCCACGCCTCCACCTAGGGCTCCTCTCCTTCTTACTCTTCGGTGCGTGTGCCGAGGTAAGAAGGAGAGGGGTCCCATTCTCTTTTCCATAGTTTTTAGTTCTAGTTTGTTTAAGATTTAGTCTAATAAATTTCCAGCGAAATCATATGATTTTCGGGCAAGATCATTGTTGCAGGCGTCGATTTCATCGACAGGCGTCCAATTTATGATCTTTATCTATAGGGGAGGGGTGCTTCTGGGAGCCCCTACGAGGACAGCGACTCTGGGTCATCGATGGCCGCGGAGAGGATTTCAAGGTCTTGAGGTGATGAACATGCAGCCTATGTTGTACCTGATGATGCAACTACCGATATTCTTTCAGCGACATAGATATGTTTTGGACTGGTTCTGAAGCGTTAGATCTTACAGCATGTCTAATGTTTTGGGGTTGGTTGTTGAATTCGGCATAAGGACTACACTTTAGCTCCGGCTTTTGAGAGATGACATTAGGAAAGAAGAAGATGAAAGAATCTGGATAGAATATTATATATTTTTTATTTCAGATTCTTTTAATGTGTAATTTGGGGACGTACTATGCCAAGATTTATATAAGTACCCCTTTCTTTCGCAAAAAAAACATGGATAGCCTCACATGGTCCTCTCATGTAACCTTGAAATATGTGCAAGAGCTAGCTTTTCTCTCTTTTCTATTAAAATATAAGAAAAATACTTAGAGCTAACTTAAAAGTCGATTGTAGGAGCTGCCCTCAGAGATAAAAAAATACTAACTAAGAACTAAAGGTGTTATCATCCTATGAGAAGTAGAATTAGTATGTTTGAAAAGATGTAATTTGCACTGGGGCGCGGTCGGCCTCACCAGGTGGGTGCGCAGCCACAGTAGGCACGGCTCGCGGCCATGGGGGAGCAGCCGGCCTCGGCGGTCGAGCGCACGGACACGGTTGGACGGGGAGAGGAGGCGCGTGCTAGGGGAAGGGGAGATGGGCGCTGGGCTAGTTGGAGTGGGAGAGGGAGGCGCTGGGCGTGGCCATGGCATTCAGGCGGCGCTCGTGCAACAGGAGAAGAGAGAAAAAAAAAGAAAACGAACTGGTATTCTATGTAACGAGTGGTAGTGGTGGGTAATTTTCTCCAAGTCCACCAAATTTGGATTTGATGACACACCCCTTGAGGTGCTCCACTAATTTGGTGAATTTGGGCATATATCCACCAATTTTGTGGAGCAGCCAGAGGCGTTTTGGCTAAAAAGTTAGATCTGGATCTGAATTTCGCCGATCTAGATCTTGTGGAGCTGTCCCAAACAGGTCCCTAATATCCTGCTCAATGTTGGGCAAATAAGCTAGTCCTTTATTAAGTCTATCATTAAATACATAAAATCCACTTAAGAGCTGGAGGCATTTTCAGTTATGTTAATTTCCTACAAAAATATGTGGAAGGCCAATTCAATATCCCCCAATCCCCGAACCCTAAAACCCTTCTTAGCCATGACCATTTTGATCCTTTTCACTGTTGTAACTTCATTCTAGTCTGAGGACGAAAAGCACATGCATTGCGCAATAGATTCTTGTGGATATCAAAACATTTACAAATATAAACGGACTTCTTTCTTTTTTAGCGGATGACACAATTTTGCATGTAATAACTATGTCTTTTGAATAACAATCATGCATATCTTTATCTTTTAACAGTTTACTTGCATTTTGTTTATCAGTCAGTCGCTTTTTGTTGCTGATAGGTCAAATCTGATTGTCAGTCACTCCACCCTCTTGGTTTATCTCGTTACTCTTGTTGTTTCCTTTGCTCACTATCCCCACTGTGTCATCACCAGTCCACCATGCCCTTGCCTTCTTCCACCTCTCTAGCATTGCTACTGAAAAAGATCAATGATGCCTAGAGGGGAGAGTTGAATACGAGTAATCTGAATAATTCTTCGAATACTAAAAGCATCAGATTAGTTAAACTGCATAGGTCACGCAATTTTGTATTGTCTTGGAAGTTACACACACATGCGTAAGTTCCACAAAATATGCGCAAGTTAGGCAGTTCAACAAAAAGCTCAAATCACTAGGAAAATGGGTATCAAAATAGATTGTCAAGCTACCACACTTCCTTAGGATGTATATGGTCTATTCCTTGCTGTATTTCCAATAGAAACTTCACACACACTTATGCACTTGAACAACTTCTCAACTCTTCCAAAAACTAGCTGAATCGAGTGCAAGTGTTGTGTATGGGTGTTTCCCATAGGTTATGTTAGATCTTTTGAGCACTAATTCAACCTAAGGTACTGAGATCCACATCCCTCATTACAGTATGATGTTTGGTAAACTCGATTTCGAAATATAAAATCTATATACTTACTCCCCCGTTCTTTTTTATACATCACGTTAGGTGCGTCCTAAGTCAAACATTGTTATCTTTGGCCATCCATTGCAAAAAATCTTTATAGTTAGAACAACTCGAAAAAAAGAACATAGTTAGAACAATGTTATTCCAATACACATACTTATGACTCATACTCGTAGATTTAGAACAGCTCGCAGTGTAGCGATGATTCCAATATATATTGGCCCGTGCCCTTTGTATCTCGTATATGATCCAGACTCATTACCCGCTCATACATGTTAGAACAACTTGCATCTAGCGATAAAATGGTAGTTCGATTTAGCTTCTTGGTTGTTTAGCTTCTGATTACAGACACTAGGACGGTCCGACCGCGCTGCTCGTTCTAGACCTCCTAGTGCGCTCGCTTGAAGTGCGACGTTTGTATGTTTAGATTCTTTCTACCTTAATGTAAAAAAATACGCAAATCTTTTACGTATTTGAGGAAAAAATGATAATCCTATTTTTAAAACTACAAATAGCGTCGACTCCTCGCACACAAGCCACGTCCACGTCGTCCGAAATTCCCCCGGTCGTCTGATCTCGCGTTCAACGGCCCAGATCGTTTGAAGCGGATTCTCGCCGACAACCGATTCTCGTGCTTCTGGTTGGCTTCTCCCGCTTCTCCTCTGCTTCTCTCGCTTCTTGCCCGAATCCGGAGAATCAAATATATATAACAGCTTCCGCTTCTTATTCCAGATTCTTCTTTCTCACCCCTCCTCTCTCTCTCTCTCTCTCTCTCTCTCTCTCTCTCTCTCTTCGCTCTCTCTCCCTCGTTCTCCCGACGCGAACAGGGGCGACGGCACCGAGCGCAAGCGGCGCTGCGACGGCGGCCCTCCTCCTCCTCCACCCTCCCTCGCCTGCCTCTCACCTATGTTCCTCCCTCCCCTTCCTCTCTCTCTCCCCTTCCCTCCGATGCAGCGGCGGGCGTGAGGTGAGGGCACGGCCCCTACGGGCGCCGCTCCGGCGTGGGTGGGGCCCGGCGGCCCCCCTACCTCTCCCCCCATCCTCTGCACTGGCTTCTCAACGCCTTCTCCCGCGCGGGGAGCGTCTGCCCCGCTCCTCCATGAAACCCTAGCTACCTATACGCGTTCTGCAAATTGGTTACATGCTTCTTATTTCTTCTGATTTGGTTTCTTTTTTTGTTTTACGGTATTGATTTCAGCTTGCTTCCTTCTCTTTCCTAGGGTTTTTGTAGGAACCCCCAAATTTGATGGTTGTTGCTGTGTTAACTGTTCTAGCTTCACACATAAGTGCGCTTCATCTCGAACTTTTCTTAATCAATTCCTTAGAAATACGACTTCGAGGTCACCTATTATAACATTTTTGTATCGAATTTACGTTATTTCATTAGTTGTAAGTCTGCAATTTTGTTTTTTTTTTGTAGGATTGCAAAAAATTAAGCTTCCTTAGATTTTAGTATGCACTTCAGCTGTAGGTATTCATTGTCAAACTCATAACTACTATGACCTGTGAGATGTCTCAGACTGGGTGCCTAATTTCACATGGAAAATGTACAGCGTATACCTGTGTCTGTCCACTTCTTTAAAGTAATGTCTCTATACACCTATAGATAGACACCTAGAATAAATCATAAATCTTTGTTTAGTAATGATATTATGTCTCATACTCGGTTCTCGGTTCTGTCTACCTTGCCCTACATGTTCTGTGCACCGAAAGTTCCTCAATTAAAATAGATTATTTACCTGCTGGTTTCAGAACTTGACACTAGGAAAAAAAATATGTGCGATTTTAGAATAACTGTGCTTAATCCCATATCCTACACTGTGCGGTGCATGCGTGTGTTTTCAGATTGTTCTTAAATGTTTCATAGATAACATTACTCTCCTGAGAGGGCGCGATAGCTTGCCTTCCCACTTTATTGAAAGCCAATGACTTACGCACCTTCTAGCAATGCATAAAGAAAGGCCCTCATGTCACTTATGTAATTTACAGCCAATTGGCTATTCGTTGCAATACTAAAGTCTTATCATATCTTTTTATATATATATGTTGCAATATTAAAGTCTTATCAGATCTTTCTTATACAGATATGATCTTAGACAACCTTAATTTTGCATAGAGAGGCCTTGAGTTTTGTGACATGACATTCCTTGATCAACTTGGTGCATTAGTATCTTAATATGTCAGTTCCAAGTTAGTTCATCACTTCTAATTGGAAATCTGAATCTTTATTTCTTGAATCGTGTCATCTCTGGATAATCAAGTTATTAATTATCATATCAATGGATAAAGTTGGTTTCCTATTATCCCCAACTCCAAATTTTCTTGCCTTGTTTCATTTATGGATTATCATGTCCACCTACATGTCCTTCTGCACGCATGTGACTTACAATTACTACGTATTTCAGCAGCACCAAAGGATAAACACATGATCTAGGTTGATCACGACCTTCTTAATTTTTATCACCACCCAGGTGACACTAGAACTAGAAAAAAAATTTTGTTCCTGCATCAGTAATACGGTTCAGTGAGACATAGATATCAGTACCACGCTCTACGTTGATTTGCAGATTTGGTGAATACATATAGCATGAAAGTGAGTGTTCACATGTACTTCTTTTTGGTGGCTCCTGCCGGCTTCTCTTCAGAATTTTTTTGATCATCTCATGTTCTAGGCCCTGCTGTCATGTCCAAGGAGGCAACCTACACGAAGGCTCATATACCATGCTTTCTGAGGATGCATATCTAAAGGTATATTTTTCAGCATGCTTGAGCTTTTTGATAAAATGGAAACGAAGACAGCTGCAAATGGTGTCCTTAAATATAAAATTGGGAAAGTACATATCAGATTTTTTTTGAAAGGACGGCAAAAGCTTTGCCGCGATTTCTATTACACGGTGAAAGAAAAAAAAAGGCAAATGCCCACCCAGTTTTTTGAGCGGAAACTGAGTCCAAAAACTATACAACTTAGGAGAGTGCTCCACTCGTCCTAGCAACTTTTAAACAACTGTCACAAAAAGCTCAAGCATAGGATACATATTTCGTAATAAAAATATTGATCCTACCTATCCTAGGGAAACTCCTATTGAAATTTCCTTTGGACTCATTTCAGATGCAACTTGCAGCTAAAAAAGATCTTACATCTCATCCGAACCATGGGTACATATTTCTATTCTATACTGAGTGCTTTAAATCCATGAATTTTCTAGAAGACCAGCATGTCACCGAATGCTAGATGATAAGCATGTCATGGTTTTCATATTTGTGTTATTGGTCATGCCAATTATTTATCAATCCAGGTTTACACAAAAAATAGGCTTTTGTCTAACGAGACCCTTTCATGCCTCAAGTGTAGTGTGCACATGTATTTACTTCTTGATCTCTCGGTAAAATATATCATGATATTTATGTTGTGCTCGTCTACCATATGAACTTGGCCTCTACTTTTCTGCCTTCTCTTATAAATTTTTTCAGATACATTTCTAGGGCACTCGGCAAATACTTAGACTACCTTTCATGTTGCAGCCTTCCTGTTATGGAAAGGTGCTATGGAAGGCATTAGTGGTATGCCAACTTCCTGAATTCTTGCTACACCATACCATATTACTTCCAATATCGTTGTACTTCCAAGTGATGAGCATGATTTATGAATGTGACTTTGAAATGTTCACCTCCATGGACAGTTTTGGCGCATATATGCTCCAATTTGATTTTTTAAGACAGCATCAATATCTATACTGATCCTCTGTATTTTTTACTTACATCTACGCACCTTAACAATGATTTGCGTTGCAGATCTATTTTATACCCCCTCTCTGTTTTGCCTTCATCTTAATTTGGATTACTGTAATTGGTACAGTGTTCCTCCTATTGCTACTGACAACTTAACACACTAATTTCATTGGTGTTATTTACATACTCAAACCTAACATTGTGTATGTTTCTACCTATTTCAGCGTATTTACTTATGCTCCTGTGATTGGGCTCAAACTGCCACAAGACGCCGTTCAGGTATTTAAAGACCTAATCGATTCTACGTAAAATTGTGTCTATAACCTGTGTCAATTGATAGTTTCTGGTTCTATAGGGGAACTGGACAATAAAACACACGAACATACATCAATCTCATGTCTAAAAGTAGGCTTGTTGACTCCCAATCCATGCATGTATAGAAATTTATTTCTATGCCGTATTTGAGTTGTCGAGATTTCCATGTGTCATTTTATGATATTTCCTCATGAACAGGTTTATACCATTTACCCCTTCCTCCATTTTATTTTGGCCAATTGGAAGATTGTTGTTGTGTTGCTAATGGTGATGCCTCTTCATCATCTACAGCTTGATGGTCAGGTCAGATTCTCAAAGCATCTAAAATTTTCCAACATTCCAAGAAAGTGTGACTGTGAAGGTACATATTTGCTACAGGTCATGTCTGGGTTCTACAACAAAATTGCAAATCACAATTATAAATATGGAAAATTGTAGCACTAGCCCGTTTTCCACTCCTCTTGCCAAAATCCATGGCAATCTACGGGTTTGTTAGTGCATACTTAGATGTCTTGTGGACTAAAATAAGGTAGCTGATTGCTAAATTCTAAAATTAGATATTAATTGTTATGTCCTAAAGTTAAATAACTATATATGGTGTGCATGGCCGTGTAGCCCAGTGCCTGATATCCATTGCTGATGTTGATCCGATGTTGTCAGCATTTACCATTTGCCTTTTTCCCCTTATTCAGCTTATGATGAAAAATTCCATATCCATTGCCGTATCAAGACCTTCATCTGAATTCACCGTGGCAGCCAACTATACTGAAAACATCAGACATCTGCAAAGTGCCATGAATCAACTTACTGCTGCCATAGAAGACCATCATACTACCATTACTGGGTTATTTTACAAATTCATGGTGTCAAAGGTACCATCTATAAACTATCTGAAATTTCCAACACATCTACATAGCATTCGAAATTAGAATTATATACATATCATTATACACATAGGTCCAGTACCTTAGCACATACATGGAGACTGAATCCCCAACTGCAAGGCGGCGTACTTGGGCAGAAAAACCAAGGCAGTTCTCATGGTCAAACCACACCGCCAATCGATTCAGCGTAATCATCAAATATATATGACTGAAATCAATATCTTCTATAACTTCATCGATCCAGGTAAACGCGCACTCAATACTTAACAGAGTTAGCCATCACTCATGCAGATATCTTCGCTATCAGCTTTCTGTTTTCATTGATACACCAGCTGTGCTTAAATTAGTATGGCAAAGCTATGCTTAAATTAGTATGGCTCATAGCGAAGATATCTGCATGAGTGATGGCTAAGTCTGTTAAGTATTGAGTGCATGTTTACCTGGATCGATGAAGTTATAGGAGATATTGATTTCAGTCATATATATTTGATGATTGCGCTGAATCGATCGGCGGTGTGGTCTGACCTTGAGAACTGCTTGTTTTTTCTACCCAAGTACGCCGCCCTGGTTTTTCAGTTGGGGATTCAGTCTCCATGTATGTGCCAAGGTACTGGACCTATGTGTGTGTGTATATATATATTTTTTTCTAATTTTGAATGCTATGTAGATGTGTTGGAAATTTTAGATAGTTTATAGACGGTACCTTTGACTCCATGAATTTGTGAAATAACCTAGTAATGGTAGTATGATGGTCTTCTATGGCAACAGTAAGTTGATTCATGGCACTTTGCAGATGTCTGATGTTTTCAGTATAGTTGGCTGCCACGGTGAATTCAGATGAAGGTCTTGATACAGCAATGGATATGGAATTTTTCATCATAAGCTGAATAAGAGGAAAAAGCAAATGGTAAATGCTGACAACATCGGATCAACATCAGCAATGGATATCAAGCACTAGGCTACACGGCCATGCACACCATATATAGTTATTTAACTTTAGGACATAACAATTAATATCTATTTTAGAATTTAGCAATCAGCTACCTTATTTTAGTCCACAAGACATCTAAGTATGTACTAACAAACCTGTAATTGCCATGGATTTCTGCAAGAGGAGTGGACATTATTAAATGGGCTAGTGCTACAATTTTCCATATTTATAATTGTGATTTGCAATTTTGTTGTAGAACCCAGACATGACCTGTAGCAAATATGTACCTTCACAGTCACACTTTTCTTGGGAATGTTGGGAATTTTTAGATGCTTTGAGAATCTGACCTAACCATCAAGCTGTAGATGATGAAGAGGCATCACCATCAGCAACACAACAACAATCTTCCAATTGGCCAAAATAAAATGGAGGAAGGGGTAAATGGTATAAAACTTGTTCATGAGAAAATATCAGAAAATAAGACATGGAAATCTCGACAACTCAAATACGGCATAGAAATAAATTTCTATACCTGCATGGATTGGCAGTCAACAAGCATGTTTTTATACATGAGATTGATGTATGTTCGTGTGTTTTATTGTCTGGTTCCTATAGAACCAGAAACTATCAATTGACACAGGCTATAGGCACAATTTTACGTAGAATCGATTAGGTCTTTAAATACCTGAACGGCAGTCTTGTGGCAGTTTTGAAAGCAAGAACCCAATCACAGGAGCATAAGTAAATGTAACAGAACCGACCAATTATACGAAATTAAGTAAGAAAATCATCCGCCAGGGCAGACGATTTAGCAAACTTAAGCCCGTATAACCCGGTAGTCCGTGAAATCGCGAAGGATTTCAAACTAACTTCCATTCCAGCCAAGATCGTAATAAGTTTAGCGGTCACCATCACATATTACATAAAAGTTCACAGTCTCAAATACATCAGAGTTTCAACATAGTTATTACAAAACCAGTTCGAATAAAAGTAGCGGAAGTCATTTGTTCAAACCACACACACTCACGCAGAGTTTTAATATAGTGCCAGCGAATGATCATCTCCAACAAAAGCATCAGACGAGACGTAAGGAATGACCATGCCCATGGTCCTAAGCATCACCCATCGCAGGATAAAGGCAGTTGATATAGTAGCCGTAATACATCTGCACATCTGCAACAAGTGGGAATAAAACCCTGAGTACGAGAAGGTACTCAGCTAGACTTACCCGACATAACCGAAAATAAGCGACACCAAGGATTATGAAGGGCTCTATAGTAGGGTAGCTGACTCATTTGCAAAAAGAAGCATTTTTAGCATTTCAAGAACTTCTCGAAAAGCTTTATTGCCAAGTTAATTATTATTAACCTGTCGACTAGATTTGCACCTATACTAGAGTAAACAAGTGATTAAGCAGATAATGATAACCAATGATCATTAAACAACTTCCATACTGTCATATTCATTATAACTGTCCAAGTGTTCCATAACAATTACTACGATGAAGTAACTCAAGTCAAGTGCTCACTATCCAGGAGCGATGGCGATTCGAATCGATTCCTAACCAGCTGATGATTTATTCCTTACACAAACCTCACTCACCCGCTAAAGTGAGATATTGATCACCGAGTCAACTTTCTAGGAAATCTCGAGTTTGCCAGGAACCACATGTACCCGGGGGCCGACCGACTGCACTTTGGTCTTATCATCCCGCCCCCGTGTCCTACCACACCTGCTCCGGCATAGTGCGTTGCGGGCAATCTACTCGGCCCGAAAAATCTCCCAGCTTCGCGGTCGGAAGGTACTTTATCCGGCCAGCTAAATGTAAGGCATGCGTTCAACATGACTCGAGGCCCAACAACGGTCGGTCCTTAATCGACACAGACGGAAAACACTACAGTCCGAAACTCTACAAGTCTCCGTCCGGTCTCAATTTCATTTAACACTTAGTTATACCATGACTTCATAGTCATCCAAGCAGATCCAGATAACCACCTATAGCTCGCAGGTGACAGGAAATCACCCGACTTCTACCGGTCTAAGCCAGCTAAGCAATGACTCGACTGCGGATACCAGGGTAACAAGGATATAGTATAACAAAGGTAAACAAGGTATAATGCAGCAACGGTTGCAAACAACTCCTAAACGTAATGCATCAATTAAAGTAAAGCATTTAATTAAATGATTGCAAACCGAGGAGAAAATGCTCCGGGGCTTGCCTCTCTCGAAGGAGCTCGGACGGTGATCGGGGCACTCCGGAAGTTCCTCAACGTCCTCCTCGTCGGCTTCTGGCACTTCCTGCTGGCTGCACCTCGAACTGCTCCTCAGGCTCCTCGGGTATGATGACTGGGTTCTCGGTTTGCGATCCTATATGATGCAATGCGCGTAAGTAATTATGCAAACGGTGCATCGAAGGAGATGAATGCAATGGATATGTTTAAATGCAAGGTAGTCAACATCATCCAAGAAACTATACTACAAGCACATGTCATCTACTGCATTCTCTTTTACTACTAATATGTTAAGCCAACATATCTTATGAAATGCCTCAAAGATACACCAAAGCTATTATTATTAACTAACCTTGTATTAAAGAGGATTATTTTATTTCCTTTTTAATTAGGGCTACAACAGAAATCTATATTTTTGGTGCTTATAAAAATCTGAGAAAATTACAGTAGCATGGTACTACTCTAATTAGCCTACCATCAGATTTTCATGGTGTTTGAATGAGTGAATTAGTCTACACAAAAATCACAAACTATGGCATGATTTTGTACATAAAAATACTTTGAACTGTGAAAAGTTTCAAACAACAGAATTAATATTTTTCCTAGGTTCTTCATAGCATACAATGACTGTACAAAAATTATCACATACATGTTTTATACAAAATTTGTTCTCTAGCAAAAATAACAAAAATCAGCCATTAAAGGTACTTGAACTACACCTAAAACTTTTCCCACAGTACATGCATGAAACATATTTTTCCTAGGAAGTAAATGACATAAGAAGATTAACAAACTTGAAATCATATTTTTCTGAAGCCTATAGATTTTTCTACACATTTTTCAAGTTATCAGCAATATACATGATTAAATAAAATCCTACAGAAAAGTATCCCAAAAATGACATGCAATAATTTTCCCAAGTAGATCTGATGATAAGGAACCTAGCAAAATTTGTTTCAACAAATTTGGATCAAATTTGAGCACCCAAACATTTTTCAAACCATTTCAGATTTCAAATAATAAAGAATGAATGAAAACAATTCTTTTAAACAATGCTGGGCCGGCCCGTGGGAAACAGCTGGCCCATGGCCACTTCTGGCCCGCGCGGTCTGAGCGAAAGGGGAGCGCGGCGGCCTGGCAGGGCTTCGGCCCACGGCCGCTTTGCCTGGCCGGCCCGGCTGGCTGGCGGAGGCAGAGACCATCGCCGGTGTGCGCGCTGGCGCGGCGGCGCGGCTTGGCCAGCGGCCGGCGGCCATTGTCGGCCAGGCCAGGGCAAGCGAGCGAGCGCAGGAGGTTCGCGAGGCATTGGCGAATGCGAGCAGGCAGCTAAGCAGGGCGGAGAAGGGGAGGAAGGGGACGTTCCACGGCGGCCGAGCATGGTGGCGCCATGGCCGACGGCGGCGAAGCTTGGAACAAGCGCTACCTTGGCTCAAACGACGGCACAACCGCGAGCACCAGGTGTCGGAGAGCGAGGCAGGAGCTACGGGCGGGAGGAATCGGGAAATGAGGCGCGGGAGGAGGAGCAAATCGCCGGCGGAGCGACTGCGGCGCTCGGTGGCGAAGCTCTCTACGCGCGGGAGGAGCTGCTGCGGCTGGCTGAGTGGGGAGTGCTGCGCTCGAACAGCTTGAATGCAGAGCTGCAGTGGCGTGATATCATCGAGGCGTGCGTGCTTGCGGGGGCCACGGGACGCCACCCGGCCGGCGTCGCCGGCATGCGCTCGCCACGCGGCGCGGTGTGTCTGACGCGGTCGGGCGCGGCGCGCGGGTGAAGAAGACAGCGCGCGGGAGGATTGGGCCACGGCTGATCGAGCTGGGCCGAGGCGAAGGTGGGGATGCGGGGCGGATGCTGGGCCGGCTTCGACAGGCGGGCCAGAAGCGAGGCGGCGGCCCGCGAAGGAGAAAAATCTTTTTTTCCAAATATATTTTCAAGGAATTTTTAAATGCCATCTTTCAAATATTATTTTGAGCAAGAAAATGACCTCTTTTGAAAATGCACCAAAAATGAAAGTTGTTTAGAATTTAATTCTCTACAACTTTGCTTTTAATACCAAAGTCCAATTCTTGATAGATTTTGAATTATAACATCAAAGTCCACGTTTAGCTCAAAACCCTAATTTTTGAAATTTATTTTTGAAGCCAAATTTTGAATTAATTTGAATACAAACATTGCTCCAAAAATTGAACTAAACATTGCTAGATGATTTACAATAGTAGCCAAACATGTTTTACTAACCTAGCAAGAAAATTTAGGGCAAAACAATTCTTAAACAGGTGTATGCAGCATTCAGGTTTCACGCATGTTTCAGATGTTTCAAAGCAATGTTTCAATTGTTATTCACATGATTAAGCATGTATGATTTGGATGCTTGATGATGCATGATATGCGTGATTTGCAGTGCCTAAATGCAGGCATAACACCGGGGTGTTACAGCCCTCTCCCCTTATAAAAATCTCGTCCCGAGATTTGGGTTACGAACCATTTGTTATAAAAATCTTCATAAGCTTTTTGTAGATACTCTCCTGTTTCCCAAGTATAAGCTTTTTATAGATACTCTCCTATTTCCCAAGTTGCATCTCCCTCATCATGATGATCCCACTGTATCTTGTTTGTTTTCACCACACTATTCTGAGTAGCACGTTCCTTCGTGTCTAACACTCGGACTGGTTGCTCACGATACACCAAATCTGATTTGAGTTGAATACCTCAAGGTTCTATTCTTTCCTCCGGAACACGCAAACATTTCTTGAGATGTGATACATGGAAAACTAGGGAAAACGGTACTCATTGTTTCAGGTAACTCTAACTTGTAGGCTACCGGACCTCTTCGTTCCAAGATCTTGTATGGTCCTACGAATCTCGCGGCAAGCTTTCTTCGGATTCCAAACCTTTTCTTCTTCATTGGCGTGACTTTCAGATAAACATAGTCACCAACTTCAAACATAAGGGGTCTCCTTCTTCTGTCTGCATAGCTTTTCTGACGTGATTGGGCCGCTTTCATATTCTGCTGAATAATATAAACTTTCTTCTCGGCTTCTTCTACAAAGTCAATGCCATAATACCTTCTATCACCAGGCTCGACCCAATTCAATGGTGTTCTACATTTTCTGCCATATAAAGCTTCGAATGGGGCCATCTTGATGCTTTCTTGATAACTATTATTATAAGAGAACTCAGCTAACGGTAACCATGACTCCCATGATCCCTTGGAAGACAATACACAGGCTCTTAACATATCCTCCAAAACAGCATTTACTCGTTCAGTCTGACCATCTGTCTGAGGATGATAAGCGGTACTGCAAATCAAACTAGTTCCTAAGCCTTTGTGTAAATGTTCCCAAAAGTGAGCCGTGAACTGTGAGCCTCTATCAGACACTATGGTCTTTGGTATACCATGCAACCTCACAATTTCTGCGATATACTTCTCGGCATATTGAGGTGGTCGATAATCTATTTTGACAGGCAAGAAATGAGCGGTCTTGGTAAGACGATCCACAATTACCCAAATCGAATCATGTCCTTTTGGGGTAGTGGGCAAACCCGTGATAAAATCCATACTGATATCGTCCCACTTCCAACTAGGGACTGATAAGGGTTGCAACATACCGGCAGGTTTCATGTGAATGGCTTTCACTCGACAACATGTGTCACATCTGACAACATAAGCTATAATTTCTTTCTTCATTTTGGTCCACCAATAGCGAGATCTTAATTCTTGATACATCTTACTACTTCCGGGATGGATAGATAGCTTAGAAAGGTGAGCTTCATCCATGAGTTTATTCCTAAGCTCTCGATCCTTGGGAACCACAAGACGATTGTCAAACCACAACACGCCCTGTTCATCCACTTTAAAGTGTTGAGATGGCTTTTCTTTTATTTTCTCTTTGATGTGGAATATCCCCTTGTCAGTTTTCTGGCCTTCTATTATCTTACTTTCCAAATAGCAACTAATCTGAATACTATGTAACACAGCAGGATGCATTAGATCGAACCCATCTTCAAGTAATGGCTGCACATTTAAATAATGTGACTTTCTGCTCAAAGCATCTGCCACTACATTGGCTTTACCAGGATGATATTGCACATTCAAGTTGTAATCCTTTATCAATTCCAACCATCTGCGCTGTCTCATGTTTAGCTCTGGTTGGGTAAAGATATACTTAAGACTCTTGTGATCCATGAAAATATTGCACACATTACCAAGTAGATAATGCCTCCAAATTTTTAGGGCGTGCACAACTACAACAAGTTCAAGATCATGTGTTGGATAGTTGACCTCGTGCTTCCTCAATTGACGTGATGCATAAGCAATGACTCTCCTTTCTTGCATAAGAACACAACCCAATCCAGTCTTCGATGCGTCGCAAAACACATCAAATGGTTTCTCGATATCTGGTTGTGCTAGAACAGGAGCAGTGGTCAACAGTTTCCGCAAAGTGTGGAAAGCTGCTTCACACTCCTCTGTCCACACAAACTTGTGATCCTTCTGTAGGAGACTCGTCATCAGTTTGGCAATCTTCGAGAAATCTGGTATGAAGCGACGGTAATAACCGGCTAGTCCTAAGAAACTTCTAATCTCAGGGACTGTGGTCGGTGCTTTCCAATTCATAACTTCTTGCACCTTACTTGGATCGACTGAAACTCCATTCTCTAACAGAATGTGACCAAGGAAAGGAACTTCCTTCAACCAGAATTCGCATTTGCTAAACTTAGCATACAATTGATGATCTCTAAGTCTGGTCAAGACAGTTCTCAGATGCTCTTCATGATCTTTCTCGTTCTCGGAGTACACCAGAATGTCATCGATGAACACTATCACAAATTTATCCAATTCTGGCATGAAAACTGTATTCATCAAAAACATAAAGTATGCAGGAGCATTCGTCAAGCCAAAGGACATGACAAGATACTCATACAACCCGTATCTGGTGGAAAATGCAGTTTTCGGTATATCCTGTGGCCTAATCTTAATCTGATGATAACCGGATCTCAAATCTATTTTTGAGAACACCTTGGCCTTGGATAATTGGTCAAACAGAACATCAATATGAGGCAAGGGATATTTATTCTTGACGGTCACAGCATTGAGTGGCCTATAATCTATGCACATTCTCAATGTGCCCTCTTTCTTCTTTTTCACAAACAAAGCGGGACATCCCCATTCAGACTTGCTTGGCCGAATAAACCCTTTTTTTTAATAATTCTTCTAATTGCTTCTTCAGCTCAGCTAACTCATCTAGAGGCATCCGATAGGGTCTCCTTGAAATCGGAGCTATTCCTGGGGACTAGCTCAATTCCAAACTCAATCTCCCTATCTGGTGGAAGACCAGGTAGCTCATCCGGGAATATATCCGGGAATTCACATACTACCGGAATCTGATGAATAGGAATGACTGCCAGTAGCACAGGTAACACTTATCAGGTCTGTTCTCCGAGGCAATGGTACTTGGAAAGTACCCTCACCCAGGGGATCCTTAAGGGTAAGTACTCGACTTCCAGTATCTATGACTGCTCCCCAATCCTTCATCCAATTCATCCCTATAATGACATCCAAGACTAACCCAGGCATAACTATCAAGTTCACTCGGAACTTTCTGCTACCTAATTCAAGGGTTGCCCCTCGAACCATCTGGTTGGTCAAAACATCAGCCCCTGCTGAGCTTATACGGTACCCATAACCCAATTCTATACATCGTTGTCCATGTTTCTGTGCAAATGCTTGACTCATAAAAGAATGCGATGATCCATAATCAAATAGAACAACTGTAGGGTTTTCGTTGACAGGAAACTTACCAGCAGTGATGGGCTCTCCCTCAGGAATTTCATCCACTGTTGTACTATGCACTCTAGCATTATAAGTCTGCTGCTTCTTCTTGGGCGGGTACGGGCAAAACCTTGAGAAATGGCCGGGTTGATCGCAGTTATAGCAGGGTCCTCTCACTGTCCCGGCAGATCCCATAGCTCCCTTGAAACTGCCTTGTACCGTAGTTGCGGCTGCTTTGTTGGGCTGTACTGCCATCTTGTACGGCTTTTGAGGTCCACGGAAATTCTGACTTCTTGGCTGAGGTGGCCGAAACCTAGCGCCAGGTGCCAATGGGCGATATGGGGGACAACCTCCCATAGGGGCTCTAGCTTGAGACGGCCCACCTTCAAAGGCTCTCTTGCGTGTCTTGGCTGCGGTGCTGGCGTTGTTATTCTTCTCCTGCTTCAGACAGTCGCTGATGAAGTCATTGAATCTGACGCGGTTGTTGGTACCAACATGCTTCATCATTTTTGGATTGAGACCCCTCTTAAAACTAGCTATCCTTTTAGCATCTGTGTCAACCATGTTGGGAGCATAGCGACACAAGTTGTTGAAGGCATGCAGGTATTGCGTCATGGTTTTGGTGCCCTGGTTCAACGCCAGAAACTCTCCCAACTTCATCTTGGTCAGCCCTGGTGGAATATAGGCTCCACGGAAGGCCTCAGCAAACTCTCTCCAAGAAATCTGAGCATTTGGAGGGAAGGTAGTGCGATGGTGCTTCCACCACATTCCCGCCGGTCCTTGCAATTGAAGTGCAGCATACTCCGTTTTTAGAACCTCCGTCATCCTCAACACACGGAATTTATCTTCCATCGTGTTGATCCATTCCTCAGCATCGAGTGGCTCTGTTGCTTCCTTGAATACTGGCGGCCTAGTGTCCATGAAATCTTTGAAGCTGCTATATTGGTTCACTCCCATGCCACCACCTTGATTGTTACCACGTTGAACGTTGTTGGCGATGGTTCGAAGAAGATCCTCCATGTTCTTCTGGGATTGTTCCACGTTGCGCTGACTCCCGAGCAGCTGTGCGAGGAACATCTCGGGGGTAAACGAGGGAGGAGGTGGCAAATGCGGTTCGTGGGGAGGTTCATTGTCATTGCCATGGTTTCCACCACCACCACCACCGGTCCCCGCACCGTTAGCACCGGGCTCAGCGGCCTCATACGTGGTTTGGCGAGTGTTTGTCATCTACATATTTCAGCAACAAGTAACGATTGAGTGAAGCTGTAATAATTATGAGTGAAGGAAAATTTATGCCGTACTGAATTTACTGGAGAGAATAAACTCATACAATAAAACAGAGGCACAACAATCGCATCCCAATTAAAACAACAACACTTAATCGAATTACTTCAACGGCAAACATCGCGTCCATACAATCACATTGCCAGCATACATACACTGGACTTTTTATGCGTTTAGATATCGCATTCGAAAATCAAGTTCCAACCACATGCCAAGTCTCATACGTTCGAAGCAACATACGATAGATTACATGCCAACAAAAGAAATGCCATCGCGACGAGACCTAGATACTAGCGCAAGGCAACTAGCCTACTCCTTGGGGCCATCATCAGGATCGGAGACGTCACCATCGCCCCCAGGTGAAACTACAGGCTCGTCCTCATTGTCGTTGTCAACGTCCATGCCAGTAGCGACTGGTGGAGCATATGGGCCAACCCCATTGTAGAGCGCGTGAAACTCCTCGTGCAAGTAGCCGTTGTATTCCTCTAGCTCATCGACCCTCTGCAGCAGAAGGTTTCTTGTGTTCTAGGCTTCATTCCTTTCCTGAACCAGCTGTCCAATCATGCGGTCTGCATTGTTGTTGGCTTGAGTCAATGTATGCACTCGCTGCATAGCTCTATCACCTCTCTCAACCGCCTGATCTCTCTGTAAGTTCATATCAGCCAACTGCTCCTGCAAGCTAGCTATAGCACGTGCCTGTCTCTTCTTCTGCTTCTTCCCTTTTAGCTTATCCTCACTACGCAAACCAGTCAAAGTCCAGTAGGTACTCTCGAGACCCTCATACGCTCTGATGGCGGCGAACATAGCACTCATTGCCTGGTTGTCGCTAGCCTGTCCTTCAGTTGGACCTCTGACCAATGCACTTCCTTGAGGCTGAACCCAAATGGCATCACGAGGATCATCCCTAGGAAAAGTACCAGCTAGAGCTGCAGCAAGCTCACTGGGAAATCTGCTCATAATGTCCCTGATGACATGGAAGGCTGCTCCCTCCGCACCCTCAGCTGGAGTGCGACCCTCAAACTCCAAATGCCAACCATCCCAATCTGGAGCATCACCGAGAGCAGGAACCGTGATCTCCACTACTGTGAGTCCATCCTCTGCTAACTGGCTCTCGTTCCAAGAGTACACCGGCTCTTGACCCTCTGGGTACCCCACATCATGGAGCACTCTCCAAAGCAAAGTCGGCATGCCAAACTCGCTCAAGAAGGTGTCCGTGGTGCGGTGCTCCCTCGGGGCCAACGGACGTCGAGGTGCTCTTCCACCGGTGGACTTACGGGCGGTCTGCTTCGTGCGGGCCATCTGTAGCAAAAGTTCTTTCATTACCTCGGGGAAACATATTTTAGGTGATACAACTTTTATCAAAAGGAGATAATCAATTTATAAGGGGAGGAATGCCTGACATGAATGAAATGCATAAGTAACATGATGTATGTACGTGTCGTACGTTCTCACAAACTTAGGAAATAAATAATTTCTAACGACGAATTCGGTGGCATACAACGATCTCTCAATACGTAGCTAATACGTTCTACATGATAGCGTTGTTATGTACCTGCAGAAGATTCATTTAGTCCCAAATTTCCAATGAATGCATAAAAGCAGTAAAGTTTTATCTACACGCTCTACATGAATCTCCAGATACGTGTACAACGGTAGTAACTACCCGAACCATCGTCCTACTGATGGCATCGCCTCAACAGACGGAAGACCCATACATGAGATACCTTTGTAAAACATGCGTAGAACATGTAATTACTCCAGTATCATATAAGCATTCACCCTAGATCGGCGGTGTATCTGATCATGCTCTCACAGCTCACACTTACCGACGCGTAGAGGCAAATGATCCATTCATTACCACTCAAACAAGTGGCACTCATACAATAGCACGCCGTATGAGCGACGAAAGAGAAATATGATGCAAGAACCCCAAGTCAGTACTTAATTAAGCCACCTAAAGTCCTTAACTGGGCATAAAGGATATGATCACTGGCACACTTTATAGTTTTAAAATCACGTTTTCCAAATGCCTTTTTGTTTTAAATACACTTGTGAACAGTAACACGCTAAACCATGCTCTGATACCAGCTGTAACAGAACCGACCAATTATACAAAATTAAGTAAGAAAATCATCCGCCAGGGCAGACGATTTAGCAAACTTAAGCCCGTATAACCCGGTAGTCCATGAAATCGCGAAGGATTTCAAACTAACTTCCATTCCAGCCAAGATCGTAATAAGTTTAGCGGTCACCATCACATATTACATAAAAGTTCACAGTCTCAAATACATCAGAGTTTCAACATAGTTATTACAAAACCAGTTCGAATAAAAGTAGCGGAAGTCATTTGTTCAAACCACACACACTCACGTGGAGTTTTAATATAGTGCCAGCGAATGATCATCTCCAACAAAAGCATCAGACGAGACGTAAGGAATGACCATGCCCATGGTCCTAAGCATCACCCATCGCAGGATAAAGGCAGTTGATACAGTAGCCGTAATACATCTGCACATCTGCAACAAGTGGGAATAAAACCCTGAGTACGAGAAGGTACTCAGCTAGACTTACCCGACATAACCGAAAATAAGCGACACCAAGGATTATGAAGGGCTCTATAGTAGGGTAGCTGACTCATTTGCAAAAAGAAGCATTTTTAGCATTTCAAGAACTTCTCGAAAAGCTTTATTGCCAAGTTAATTATTATTAACCTGTCGACTAGATTTGCACCTATACTAGAGTAAACAAGTGATTAAGCAGATAATGATAACCAATGATCATTAAACAACTTCCATACTGTCATATTCATTATAACTATCCAAGTGTTCCATAACAATTACTACGATGAAGTAACTCAAGTCAAGTGCTCACTATCCAGGAGCGATGGCGATTCGAATCGATTCCTAACCAGCTGGTGATTTATTCCTTACACAAACCTCACTCACCCGCTAAAGTGAGATATTGATCACCGAGTCAACTTTCCAGGAAATCTCGAGTTTGCCAGGAACCACATGTACCCGGGGGCCGACCGACTGCACTTTGGTCTTATCATCCCGCCCCCGTGTCCTACCACACCTGCTTCGGCACAGTGCGTTGCGGGCAATCTACTCGGCCCGAAAAATCTCCCAGCTTCGCGGTCGGAAGGTACTTTATCCGGCCAGCTAAATGTAAGGCATGCGTTCAACATGACTCGAGGCCCAACAACGGTCGGTCCTTAATCGACACAGACGGAAAACACTACAGTCCGAAACTCTGCAAGTCTCTGTCCGGTCTCAATTTCATTTAACACTTAGTTATACCATGACTTCATAGTCATCCAAGCAGATCCAGGTAACCACCTATAGCTTAGCAGGTGACAGGAAATCACCCGACTTCTACCGGTCTAAGCCAGCTAAGCAATGACTCGACTGCGGATACCAGGGTAACAAGGATATAGTATAACAAAGGTAAACAAGGTATAATGCAGCAACGGTTGCAAACAACTCCTGAACGTAATGCATCAATTAAAGTAAAGCATTTAATTAAATGATTGCAAACCGGGAGAAAATGCTCTAGGGCTTGCCTCTCTCGAAGGAGCTCGGACGGTGATCGGGGCACTCCGGAAGTTCCTCAACGTCCTCCTCGTCGGCTTCTGGCACTTCCTACGGCTGCACCTCGAACTGCTCCTCGGGCTCCTCGGGTATGACGACTGGGTTCTCGGTTTGCAATCCTGTATGATGCAATGCGCGTAAGTGATTATGCAAACGGTACATCGAAGGAGATGAATGCAATGGATATGTTTAAATGCAAGGTAGTCAACATCATCCAAGAAACTATACTACAAGCACATGTCATCTACTACATTCTCTTCTACTACTAATATGTTAAGCCAACATATCTTATGAAATGCCTCAAAGATACACCAAACCTATTATTATTAACTAACCTTGTATTAAAGAGGATTATTTTATTTCCTTTTTAATTAGGGCTACAACAGAAATCTATATTTCTGGTGCTTATAAAAATCTGAGAAAATTACAGTAGCATGGTACTACTCTAATGAGCCTACCATCAGATTTTCATGGTGTTTGAATGAGTGAATTAGTCTACACAAAAATCACAAACTATGGCATGATTTTGTACATAAAAATACTTTGAACTGTGAAAAGTTTCAAACAACAGAATTAATATTTTTCCTAGGTTCTTCATAGCATACAATGACTGTACAAAAATTATCACATGCATGTTTTATACAAAATTTGTTCTCTAGCAAAAATAACAAAAATCAGCCATTAAAGGTACTTGAACTACACCTAAAACTTTTCCCACAGTACATGCATGAAACATATTTTTCCTAGGAAGTAAATGACATAAGAAGATTAACAAACTTGAAATCATATTTTTCTGAAGCCTATAGATTTTTCTACACATTTTTCAAGTTATCAGCAATATACATGATTAAATAAAATCCTACAGAAAAGTATCCCAAAAATGACATGCAATAATTTTCCCAAGTAGATCTGATGATAAGGAACCTAGCAAAATTTGTTTCAACAAATTTGGATCAAATTTGAGCACCCAAACATTTTTCAAACCATTTCAGATTTCAAATAATAAAGAATGAATGAAAACAATTCTTTTAAACAATGCTGGGCCGGCCCGTGGGAAACAGCTGGCCCATGGCCACTTCTGGCCCGCGCGGTCCGAGCGAAAGGGGAGCGCGGCGGCCTGGCAGGGCTTCGGCCCACGGCCGCTTTGCCTGGCCGGCCCGGCTGGCTGGCGGAGGCAGAGACCATCGCCGGTGTGCGCGCTGGCGCGGCGGCGCGGCTCGGCCAGCGGCCGGCGGCCATTGTCGGCCGGGCCAGGGCAAGCGAGCGAGCGCAGGAGGTTCGCGAGGCATTGGCGAATGCGAGCAGGCAGCTAAGCAGGGCGGAGAAGGGGAGGAAGGGGACGTTCCACGGCGGCCGAGCATGGTGGCGCCATGGCCGACGGCGGCGAAGCTTGGAACAAGCGCTACCTTGGCTCAAACGACGGCACAACCGCGAGCACCAGGTGTCGGAGAGCGAGGCGGAGCTGCTGGGCGGGAGGAATCGGGAAATGAGGCGCGGGAGGAGGAGCAAATCGCCGGCGGAGCGACTGCGGCGCTCGGTGGCGAAGCTCTCTACGCGCGGGAGGAGCTACTGCGGCTGGCTGAGTGGGGAGTGCTGCGCTCGGACAGCTTGAATGCGGAGCTGCGGTGGCGTGATATCGTCGAGGCGTGCGTGCTTGCGGGGGCCACGGGACGCCACCCGGCCGGCGTCGCCGGCATGCGCTCGCCACGCGGCGCGGCGTGTCTGACGCGGTCGGGCGCGGCGCGCGGGTGAAGAAGACAGCGCGAGGGAGGACTGGGCCACGGCGATCGAGCTGGGCCGAGGCGAAGGCGGGGATGCGGGGCGGATGCTGGGCCGGCTTCGACAGGCGGGCCAGAAGCGAGGCGGCGGCCCGCGAAGGAGAAAAAATCTTTTTTTCCAAATATATTTTCAAGGAATTTTTAAATGCCATCTTTCAAATATTATTTTGAGCAAGAAAATGACCTCTTTTGAAAATGCACCAAAAATGAAAGTTGTTTAGAATTTAATTCTCTACAACTTTGCTTTTAAGACTAAAGTCCAATTCTTGATAGATTTTGAATTATAACATCAAAGTCCACGTTTAGCTCAAAACCCTAATTTTTGAAATTTATTTTTGAAGCCAAATTTTGAATTAATTTGAATACAAACATTGCTCCAAAAATTGAACTAAACATTGCTAGATGATTTACAATAGTAGCCAAACATATTTTACTAACCTAGCAAGAAAATTTAGGGCAAAACAATTCTTAAACAGGTGTATGCAGCATTCAGGTTTCACGCATGTTTCAGATGTTTCAAAGCAATGTTTCAATTGTTATTCACATGATTAAGCATGTCTGATTTGGATGCTTGATGATGCATGATATGCGTGATTTGCAGTGCCTAAATGCAGGCATAACACCGGGGTGTTACAGTAAATACGCTGAAATTGGTAGAAACATACACACTGTTAGGTTTGAGTATGTAAATAACACCAATGAAATTAGAGTGTTAAGTTGTCAGCAGCAATAGGAGGAACACCGTACCAATTACAGTAATCAAAATTAAGATGAAGGCAAAACAGATGAAACACAAATCATTGTTAAGGTGCGTAGATGTAAGTAAAAAATACAGAGGATCAGTATAGATATTGATGCTGTCTTAAAAAATCAAATTGGAGCATATATGCGCCAAAACTGTCCATGGAGGTGAACATTTCAAAGTCACATTCATAAATCATGCTCATCACTTGGAAGTACAAGTGATATTGGAAGTAATATGGTATGGTGTAGCAAGAATTCAGGAAGTTGGCATACCACTAATGCCTTCCATAGCACCTTTCCATAACAGGGAAGACTGCAACATGAAAGGTAGTCTAAGTATTTGCCGAGTGCCCTAGAAATGTATATGAAAAAATTTATAAGAGAAGGCAGAAAAGTAGAGGCCAAGTTCATATGGTAGACGAGTACAACATAAATATCATGATATATTTTACCGAGAGATCAAGAAGTAAATACATGTACACACTACACTTGAGGCATGAAAGGGTCTCGTTAGACAAAAGCCTATTTTTTGTGTAAACCTGGATTGATAAATAATTGGCATGACCAATAACACAAATATGAAAACCATGACATGCTTATCATCTAGCATTCGGTGACAAGCTGGTCTTCTAGAAAATTCATGGATTTAAAGCACTCAGTATAGAATAGAAATATGTACCCATGGCTCGGATCAGATGTAAGATCTTTTTAGCTGCAAGTTGCAACTGAAATGAGTCCAAAGGAAATTTCAATAGGAGTTTCCATAGGATTGTACATCAAGTTAGGTAGGATCAATATTTTTATTACGTAATATTAGTAATGGTGGTGGGTGACAAATAATTGAACTGATGTATCCTATGACTCCAGCAGACTAATCTGATATGTACTTTCCCAATTTTATATTTAAGGACACCATTTGCAGCTGTCTTCGTTTCCATTTTATCAAAAAGCTCAAGCATGCTGAAAAATATACCTTTAGATATGCATCCTCAGAAAGCATGGTATATGAGCCTTCGTGTAGGTTGCCTCCTTGGACATGACAGCAGGGCCTAGAACATGAGATGATCAAAAAAATTCTGAAGAGAAGCCGGCAGGAGCCACCAAAAAGAAGTACATGTGAACACTCACTTTCATGCTATATGTATTCACCAAATCTGCAAATCAACGTAGGAGCGTGGTACTGATATCTATGTCTCACTGAACCGTGTTACTGATGCAGGAACACAAATTTTTTTTTCTGGTTCTAGTGTAACCTGGGTGGTGATAAAAATTAAGAAGGTCGTGATCAACCTAGATCATGTGTTTATCCTTTGGTGCTGCTGAAATACGTAGTAATTGTAAGTCACATGCGTGCAGAAGGACATGTAGGTGGACATGATAATCCATAAATGAAACAAGGCAAGAAAATTTGGAGTTGGGGATAATAGGAAACCAACTTTATCCATTGATATGATAATTAATAACTTGATTATCCAGAGATGACACGATTCAAGAAATAAAGATTCAGATTTCCAATTAGAAGTGATGAACTAACTTGGAACTGACATATTAAGATACTAATGCACCAAGTTGATCAAGGAATGTCATGTCACAAAACTCAAGGCCTCTCTATGCAAAATTAAGGTTGTCTAAGATCATATCTGTATAAGAAAGATCTGATAAGACTTTAATATTGCAACATATATATAAAAAAAGATATGATAAGACTTTAGTATTGCAACGAATAGCCAATTGGCTGTAAATTACATAAGTGACATGAGGGCCTTTCTTTATGCATTGCTAGAAGGTGCGTAAGTCATTGGCTTTCAATAAAGTGGTAAGGCAAGCTATCTCGCCCTCTCAGGAGAGTAATGTTATCTATGAAACATTTAAGAACAATCTGAAAACACACGCATGCACCGCACAGTGTAGGATATGGAATTAAGCACAGTTATTCTAAAATCGCACATATTTTTTTCCTAGTGTCAAGTTCTGAAACCAGCAGGTAAATATTCTATTTTAATTGAGGAACTTTCGGTGCACAGAACATGTAGGGCAAGGTAGACAGAACCGAGAACCGAGAACCGAGTATGAGACATAATATCATTACTAAACAAAGATTTATGATTTATTTTAGGTGTCTATCTATAGGTGTATAGAGACATTACTTTAAAGAAGTGGACAGACACAGGTATACGCTGTACATTTTCCATGTGAAATTAGGCACCCAGTCTGAGACATCTCACAGGTCATAGTAGTTATGAGTTTGACAATGAATACCTACAGCTGAAGTGCATACTAAAATCTAAGGAAGCTTAATTTTTTGCAATCCTACAAAAAAACAAAATTGCAGACTTATAACTAATGAAATAACGTAAATTCGATACAAAAATGTTATGATAGGTGACCTCGAAGTCGTATTTCTAAGGAATTGATTAAGAAAAGTTCGAGATGAAGCGCACTTATGTGTGAAGCTGGAACAGTTAACACAGCAACAGCCATCAAATTTGGGGTTCCTACAAAAACCCTAGGAAAGAGAAGGAAGCAAGCTGAAATCAATACCGTAAAACAAAAAAAAAGAAACCAAATCAGAAGAAATAAGAAGCATGTAACCAATTTGCAGAACACATATAGGTAGCTAGGGTTTCATGGAGGAGCGGAGCAGACGCTCCCCGGCAGGGGGAGGTGCTAGCGCAGAGGATGGGGGCAGAGGTAGGGGTGCCGTATCTTCGTACCATCCTATATACATGTTCGAGTATATATGTAAATATTAGTGTTTGTATGTTGCAATGGAAAATAAAAATATTTTCTTGACTACCTCAGCGCCGGCCGAGCGACAGCCGCATTCGAGATTGATGGACACATAGACAGATGCTCCATCCACACGATTTATTCTAAAATACTAAGACCATTTTATTTGCTTCTGTAATAAATAACCTGACCATTTTAGTTTTCTTGGTAGTATAAATAAACCTAATAAAATCAATTACCTTAAATTCATTCTAAAACTCGGGAGCTTTGATGATCATTCCATTTGATTATGCTCAATAAGTTTCATAAGATGAGACATGTATCTTCAGAATTTCTAAGTAAATCAATTCATCAACTTTTACATGGCCTCTGCAGAGGACTGTTTTGCAGTCTTTGAAACAAAATCACTAAGTGGTGACACATCTAGCTAATGACTCAGCATAAAATTTGTGTCATTTCTTCCTTACAAAAAGGACCGAAACTCAGTGATGCAAACCCTAACCTTGACCTTGCCCGGCCGCCTCCTCCGCCGCCAGGACCCTAACGTTGCCCTCCCGCACCGTCCCCACCGCCTGGCCGACCTGCCTTCCCATGAACCCCCTTCTAAGCCCACCGGAGTTAGAGAAGACGAGGGCAAGAGGCCAGAACCCTAGTTGTCGCCGTTGCTGTCTTCCTCTCTGGCGGGGCATGGGCGTGGGCGCGTGGTCGCGTGGGAGAGGGGAGAGGGTGGGCCAGGCCGCGTTGCGTGGGAGAGGGATAGGGAGAGGGAAGGGGTGGTTGGCACATGACGCGGGTCCGACTGGATAATTGGCCTATAAATTCCTTTATACCCCACCCAATTAGAATTAAGGGAAATATAACATAAATTTAGAAAGTTCTCATTATAAGATCAACCAGTATCCTAGTCCTGATTGTTCATGCTTCGTGAAGAGTGGGAATTATTTATAAATGAAATGCTACGAACATCATCAAGCTTAAGAATCGTTTTTACAATAATATAACATGGGCCCAAAGTTAAATTATTATTGTGTTATTTTATTTCCATTATAATGCACATCCTATAATAATATTAAAAATGAAAAAATAGACAAAGTCAAGTACCATGTACAACAATCAACCAAAAAAAACATTTTCCTACCCCTTTTCCTCACCATCCGAAGGCCCAACAAGGCCCAATAGCCCAAATTTTTGCTGACCGCACCCGCACCAGCGGACATGCAGGTCTCCCGTGTAGTCGCACTCGCCTCCTCGGTCCTCGCTGCTCCTCCAAGTCCCGACTCCAGTATTCTTTCCCCCCACTAATATATTACCCCGTTCTAACGCTATGATGAAATTCAGGACAACACAAATTAAATAACCAAAATGGTTTATATGTTTTGGTGATTTTGAAAAATCATCCATCACATATTATATTATTAAAATAAAAAAAACATGATTCCGATGACATGATACCAAATAAAGATTACTTGCATGACAACAATAATATCATAATATAGTGGATACATACACAACCTTCCAGTTTTTTACATACAATAGAAAGTTTGGCATACACTAGGAATTTACATGTTGTAGCCTGTCTGACTGGTAACCTCAGTGGTGCTTTAGATTTTGCTCCGCACGTGACAATCAAAATTGCACTTTCTGACATAAACTAAACCTCGACAAGTGACACCGGTGATCAGAGTGATAGTTTCCTATCATGTTTTACCAACATCAAAGATAGAGAATTAACATCAGCAAAAAATAAACTGAAATTGTCTCTAACACTATAGCTTGCAAAAAAAAAGAGATACAAGAAAAAAAACAACATCCTAAAATGAAAAATGAAAAAGGATTAAACCCTAGATAATGCCAAGAGGAAGACTGAACCTTAACAAAAACTATGTGTAGCTTGCATCCAGTAAAATGACTGAATACCTTCTCGTGAGAATTGAGGTCACTGATGAATAGTGTATCAACAACATTGAATACAATATATGTACCCTTGCCATCACAATTTGTGGCCCCTTGTGATCCACCAAGGCCTGTAGATGTACAAAGGCCTCCTCCTATACGGTTGCTTCTAGCAATAGTCCGGCTTACACCATTGCCACCACCAAAGCTAAGTGCCTTGCTTCCATTCCAGTGCCCAGCAGCCTTGCTGCCACAGACCGCATCCCACTGTCAACTGTGATAAAAATGCAAAGCAATGGCCATGGTAACTCATTTATTTCCCAATCAGAACATAAGCTTATTATAATAAAAACTTTTGAAGTCCAAAATCCAAAATGTATGACAGAGCAGAGAAATAAACCAACAGAATTCGACAATATTTATTCTTCAATAACATAAAGCTTCCACTTATTTATACTGAAACCAGACAGAACCACAACTTCACTGATGAAGCATCCAACAAACTAACAACTAAACTAAGTTGCCCAAAATGCCTAAGATAATTCTGTTCTGCAGTACCAAGCACATAATTCTATGATCACTTTGCCTCAAACAGATCCTAAATCCCAATTAAAATCCTATTAGCAGTGAAGTATATTGTCTATACTAATGCTACGGACCACATTAAATTCAAAGTTAATTCTAGAAAAATATTGGTCTTGCGCTGGGCTAATGCCAGTAGTGTGGCCGTGCTATGGACTCAACAATATTGGTCAAGCTGTGCATCATTTAAACATAAGGCAATCGTTTTTCCCTGAGCCATCTTCCTCTAATTTTTGGTGCAAAATTTAAAAATGATAAATTGACAGCAGAATAGGTTTACCTATTTGGAACACGTAAGCTAGGAAGAACAGACTTGATCACAATTGACTATAGAAGGGGAAACAGGGATTTAAATTAAGGAGAAACTCACCATAACTCATCATCTGCAGGAATGTTCTGACAGCATGCATCAAGTATGGCATCTTGGTACAAACTTAATTCCGTTACTTTCACATTCTTTGCTATTTGTACGAAACTAACCATTCCCTATTCCTATCATATATATGGAACAATTTTCATTAGTAGGGCAAATCTTGAACAGTAATTAGAAAACAAAATTTAAATGAATGCTTCTATCTAAGACAAAGCTGGCATTGGCACTAACATAATTGAGCACCCCTATGTCCAATGTGAAATCAGGCCAACTTCATCTCAGCACTTTTTGCTCATAACCATGCTAAAATACATAAGACGTATAAGATATATATGAAGCATGAATTAAAATGACCATAGCGGCATAGCACTAAAAGCTAATTTCATGGAAAATTAGAAGCTGAATGACACCCATGGAAAATTAGAAGCAGAATAACACCCTTGTTGACATAGTTGCAAATAAACTGACGTATGTATTCATAGGGAGAATAAGCAAGCAGCCAGTCATACCTTCCATATCTCAATGCCCAGGGCATGAAGATGAACACAAAGAGATCATCTATATATGTTGTACGAAAGTAACTATTCGTATCGTTTGCTCAGATCTATGGACCAGCTAGATTTTTCAATTTTCCAGTCATGTCAAATTTCATGGCCAATCAATTGAATATCCTGTCTCATGGTCATCATTTTGCTCTGAAGCATGCTAAAGAGAATAGGTTAACTTTGCATAAACTCCATTATCCTGCAGTGTAAATTTAAACCCAAATTCATCAAATTAATAAACAAATTTACTTCAGCTAAAAACGCATTGATGTGAATTAACAGAGATTGAGCATTTTTAAGTAGGTCGTGCAGAAGTAATTGCAAACACATATTGGTAGTCAACTCGTAAAGAGACAAGTAGCAGAATCTCATCTGCAAGTTCTGCACAGAGGCCAAATCGAAAGAGAGCGTGCATCGCTGTCCCTCTGGGCATAGATGCACCATCCTCCTTCCTGATTGTATATGAGTTCTAGGAACAAGAAAATACGGCTCAACTTGTGAATGAGTAACTGAATCTGGGGCTTACGTACTAGCGCTTGGCCTCGGGCTCATCGCCGTCGCTCTGCTGCGACCCGTTCTCCACCTCATCGTCGCTGAAGGCCATACTCCTCCGTGAGGGCGGGCCTAGGGGCCTGTGGCGGTCCAGGACGGCCAGCAGTGGCCGCGCGGGGCGGCCTGAGTTGCCGGCGGGGCTAGCCTGGATGGCCGCGGGGGCGCCTTGGGGACCTACGGCGATCGTTGCTCTAGGAGGCAGGATGCCCCCACAGTAACCGGAGGCAGGACATGGACTTGCCGCTGATCCCCTTGGGCCTATGCACGACGACGACTGGAGTGCGGTGGCGGCTAGGGTTTCCATGTAGCTATCGCTGCCTGCCTAAGGTCTTGAGGAGACGATGCCATAGGAGGGCCGAGGCGCGTGGAGTCACGGACACGACACAAATTGCAGTGCTGGATCTCGATCTCCCACCTGCATGGCTAGGACGACGACAGGGGAGGAGCCCCCTGCTCTTCCGGCGGCTTTTGCGCGGGTGATGTCGGCGTCGATCCGTGGAATGGTGGCGGCGTGGGGAGGGCGTGGCGGCGGCATGGGCGAGTGCATGGAGAGGGGTGAGCATGGGATTGGACTGTTACCGGGTAGAGGGTCGGACATGGGAGCGTGATTGGCAGTGATCACATAGGCGTGCTTTCCTTAGGACGTCGAAGAGCAAGGGATGGCCACGCGTCGGAGTGAGCCTGCGGGAACGCAACAGGTAGGACAATGGACTCATGTTGGAATGTCGCACCAAAAAGTGTCCACGCTTTGTTCTTTTTAGTCTCCTACAACTAAAAAGAAAGAAAGTAAGACCACCGTTTCGTGCGACAATCGATGCTCCTCATGGTCCGCCCCTCCCCCTGCGATCCCCGCCTCCCGTCCGCGCGCAAGTCGATGTAAAAATGGAAAGCCGCAATCATAGCAGCACCCCACCCCCACACGCCCCATCCGCCTCCCCACCCCTCCCCCACCACCTCCGCTGCTCTACCCCTTCGCGTCGCGCCCCAGCTCCGCCCTGCCATTGCCCATTGCTCCAGCACCGCCCGCCCAACCATGATTCCAGGCGTGAGGCGAGACAGGAAGGATCCACACACGTGACGTGATCGGGATCTGCTGGTCATCGTGCCAAACCCCAGGCCGAGGTGAGCCCCTCCCTCCCTCTCCTCCTCTCCCTGTCCATTTCCCTCTCCCTCACTGTTTCTGCTAGTCACCATGCCAAACCCCAGGGCGAGGTGAGCCCCTCCCTCCCTCTCCTCTCCCTATCCATGTCCCTCTCCCTCACTTGTTTCTCCCTCTCCCAGATTTGTGGTGTCCTCCAAGAAGCAGCAGGCGGTGGAGGAGTTGCTCTGGTGGGTGGAGTTGGAGCAGGCGGAGGCGTGGCTGCTCCGTGAGAAGGAGGCCGCAAAGAACGCGTTGTGGGTGGCTGCGTGAGGAGGAGGAGGATGCGGCGCGGGGGGCTATTGTAGGAGCTCAACGTCGAGAGTGCCTGGGTTGAAGAGTATGTGGGGAACAGGTTGCCTCCCACCCAAGCTAGGATGGAAGATGATTTGAGCTTCGGCAGCGACGCCGTCGGATCGGAAGGGGTATTGGGAGGGCAATGAAGGTGCCGCAATCAAAATTTCATTTATCTCGTTTGATTTGGTTTTCTCATTGAAATATATCAGCTTCACCGAATCAAATTTCAGTCTTCAATCAAAAAGATTTCACACATTTTTAATGCGATTTTATAGCCGATGTTGTGGTTCGGTTGGTGATTGATGTGTTTTGTTTCTGCTGTGTAGGAATCAACAAAAGGGCAGGACGGAGGACATACAGAGGGATGGTAGCAGCTGGGTACCTGCAGCTCTCCCTTCTTTCTAATTATGACAAAAGTGAGTTGAAATTCAACCGTTTGTTGTTCATGCGCCTACTCTATTAGAGTGCTCGGAGATCTGCAATCGCATCAGGGTTGATTAGCAGAAGTGAGCCTGGTTTCTAACTGTTCACGAGCCTAAGTATCTTTTGTTGAATTGTCATATCAACCTGCTGACAATCAAGTTGACTGCAAGCAGACCATATCTAGCAGTAGCAGTAGCAGGAAATGCCTTTAGCTTTCCACTGGTGATTTGGTTCCTTGGTAATGCCGCAGGTCAACATGCTTGTCGCTTGTTGGTGATGTGAAGAACATCTGCGCATATATAACTCTCTGTCTGTCATGGAGATCAACATCAACAGCAAGTGTAAGGCTTGATGCAGAACTACAGGTGCACGTGCACTCAAATGAAAGCTCTTGTGGCTAAATTACCTTCTTTTTGCTTGAGATGCACTACTAAATCTTTTGTGTCAACCAATCTATCTACACACATTTCGCACTTAATACAACTCTAGATAAAAAATCAGAATTTCACACTTACTGAAAGTATTAATTATATGATTATAATGGTAAATGGTCACTATTTCTACAGCTGATGCAAAACACCATGTGCAAGCGATGCAATGCAAGAGCCCATATTATCCAGGAGGTGGCCTCGATCCTGCCATCCAGGAGCATCTATTACGCAATTCAAGGTATGGGAACTCCACCAATTCTTTTGATCTTGTGATTGATTTTGTCTATTTAAGATCTTCTATTTTCATGCATTATGCACATGTCAGGTACACTTGTAGGATACGGTTTTGCTAGGATTTTGATAAGATTGAACTGTGGATTATGGCATCCTATCCAACTGCTCCTGAGAACCACTAACTACCAACCATATTGGCACGGTGTCCAGCAGCACAGAGCCGATGTATGTGTCGTCTCAGCCTATCCAATTTTTTTACACTGAGTTTACTTCAGTTCCAAACATGGTTTTTGACTTGTTTTTATTCATAACAGTTTGGCTAGGTTTAAAGCAATTTTTTTTGTTACTTGCTGTCGGTGCGAAAAGTGACCAACACGTAAATATTTATAGTTTTACCGTACGTTGTGATTGGATGCGGCCTAACACTCAATGACACAGGGTTTATACTGGTTCAGGCAATGTGCCCTACGTCCAGTTTGAGTCGGTTGGTGACTTTATTCCGGAGCCCAGGTACTCGAAGTTTGCTATGGGGTTACAAATGAGAGGGAGTAAGATGGGGGTATCAGAGGTCCGGTCAGACTCCGGACCGAAGGGCCAAGAGTGACGGGAGCTCCGACATGCGCTAAGTGTTCAAGCGTATGCTCTGTTTGGCTTTAGAGTTCCAAGCAGAGAGAATCGGAACGATCCGTCTGTTGTTCGTTGGAATCGTCCGAATCCTCCCCCTTTTGGAGAGAGCGCATCCCCTTTTATAGATGAAGGGGATGGCTTTACAAGAGAGAGAGTGTGAGAGAAAGAGAGTATGTGTGCTACCTAGTCTTATTGCCCACGCCGTTGGGTACAAGGTGGTTTGTCGGCGCCCACAATACTGTTGACGCCTAGATGCATGTGGTAGGCTCCATCGTGATCATCTGGTATGGCCAATGTCGGCGCCTACCATACTGTAGGACAAATGTCGGCACCCATAACACTGTTCGTGTTCTGACACGTCTGGAAGGTTGTAGAGCACCCTTCTGTCTTGACCTGACGGTACCGTCCTACAGGTGTGCAGGGTACGGTTCTCGGTATTGCGGTTAACTGGAGTGCCCTGCCTTACTTGCTCTACCTAATTATTTGGGTCCTTACCGAGCGGGCGTCCCCATTCGGTCGTTTCCCAGTCAGCTCCGACCACGCCGGTCGGAGAGGAGCTGTAAGCAGAGGTTCGATGTACTCCCAGTCAGGAGTTAGAAGCGAGCATCGTCCCTCCTTGGCCAGGCCTCCTGGTCGGAGAGACAGGTTGGAGTCGGAAGCGAGCGTCACCCCATCCTTGGCTAGGCCTTCCGGTCAGAGAGGTGGGTCGGAGTCGGAAGCGAGCGTCGTCCCTCCTTGGCTAGGCCTTCCGACCGAAGACTAGATCGCTCTTCTGGCCTGTCGTTAGGTATCTGGGCCAGCCTAGGAGTTGTTCATCGTTCGCAATGTTGTCTGTTGGGCTAAGCTTTTGATAGAAAGCAGGTCCATTAGGGACCCCGGGTTTATGAACCCGATAGGAGCCTCGAGCCCGCAGGCGATTTGGGTAGAATCGTCTATGGGATTTTTCATTTTTGACGCGGGGTGCGCGTGAGCGCACCCATGGGTGTAGCCCCCGAGCCCCCGGGTGATTCGGGTAGAATCATTTGGGGGATTTTTTGTTTAGCCAGCGGGGGGATTTTTCGTTTTGGCAACGGGTGCGCACGAGCGCACCCGCTGGTGTAGCCCCTGAGCCTATGTCCGACAGGTGAATCGGATCAAGGCTGAGCATCTTGGTACTCTTTCCTAGGGCCGTAGATTGTCGTTTAGGGTGTTCACCCGTGTTTGTCCCACCCGTGACCTGCGCGGTCGGTTGATTTCCTGAATCGGTGTCGGGCGACCTGAGCCCCTGAGCCCCGTTGGGCTTGGTAGGGGTGGGTCTAGTTTCGTGCGTTACCCCGTCCATGGTTTCTGCAACCAGAGGGGCTAAGCTAACGTTGCTTGCCTCGATGGCTCGAGCGACGCGCTCGGTGAGCTCACTAATGGGCACGTTTGAGTGGAATCCGGGTCCATCGTTTGTGATGGGGTCGGCATAGCCCTCATGTGGCATTCCACTGCTCCTTAATCCGCATCTCGACAGATGCCCAGGTCATTCTAGATACTGACTTAGGTGGCCCGCTGGCCTCCCCTCGATGGAGATTATGTGGGCATGGCTCGAGGTTAGGATTGAACAAGAAGGTTGATATGACCCTATCTGCTTCTGAGCAGATCGAGCGAGGGCCACTAGGGCTCATCTATGTTTTCTCCCCTAGGCTCTTGAAAGCATCTAGGCCCCTAGTTGAGTTTTGGTGATTAATGACAATACGTGATTACTATGACTAATGTGTGTTTTGCAGAGGCAATTAAGTTAGGTCATGGTAATGGAGATCGATTAGGCTATCATGGTAGTCATGCCCCTACGATGGAAATCATTTTGGTTTTCAAAGGATGGACGACAAGGTTAAGGATGGACTAGTTCTAAGTGTCGTTTGGTGTTGAAGAGACACTTAGAGTAGTTTAGGACTTTGTTTTTCCTTTGGTCATACTATTAAGGGGGGTATGGATGGGTAGCTTGACCTAGGTAAGTCTAGTGGGTTAGGTGTGGTGCACACTTGCTAAACCTAGCACTAGGTAGCTCCTAAAAAGCCCTTAGATCCATTGGAGCAAACTCCATTCACATACGATCAAAAATTGGAAGTGAATGGAGGGTCAAATACTGACCGGACGCTGGCTTCAGTGTGACCAGACGCTGGCAGTAGAGTCCGGTCAGTTCATTTGATCAAGGTGAAGTCGTCTGGAAGTGACCGGACGCTGAGAGGTGGAGTGTCTGGTCGACTCTAGTAAGGTTCCAGAGAGGGAAAATCATGACCGGACATGTCCGGTCAGTGATGACCAGACGCTGTCCAGCGTCCGGTCACCATTTGATCACTAGAATTCAGGGTGAACTGACTGGCACGTACCGGTCAACATGACCGGAGTGTCCAGTCACCCCGTAGAGGCACATAACGGTTTGTTTTTTAGCCCATGTTATAAATACTTCATCCATTCCTGTGTGGAGGTACTTTTGCTCATTTCAACAGCTAAGAAACACCTTTGAGAGTGCCAAGAAGAGCAAGGTTCTAGTGAGGTGATTAAGATTTGAGAATCCCAAAGAGAGCCCTCATTAGTGAGATCAAGAGTAGCAAAGTGTGCATCCACCCTTCTCATTAGGCTTGTTGTGGTCCAGTGCGAGTTCATGCTTGTTACTCTTGGTGATCGCCATCACCTAGATGGCTTGGTGGTGATTAGGAGCTTGGTGATCATCTAGCGGAGCTTGTGGATGACCCAACTCAAGTTGTGAGTGGTTGTGGATGATTCACCGTGACAGAGTGTCAAAGAATCAACTCGTAGAGAGCACTTGATCCTTGCGCGGATCAAGGGGGAGCTACACCCTTGTGCGGGTGCTCCAATGAGAACTAGTGGGGAGTGGCGACTCTCCGATACCTCAGCAAGACATCACCATGTTCCTCCTTCTCTCTTTACTTTGAGCATTTGCTTTGAGCAATTCAATACTTGTCTTTACATTCATAGAATTGCCATGCTAGAGTAGGATTGGAACTTAGGCTGCAAGACTTTTTTTTGTGGTAGAACATTTGAATCACTTTCTAGGCACAAGGGGTTAATTAGGCTAACCGTTGGATTTAATTATTGCAAAGAAATTTAGAATTAGCCCAATTCACCCCCTCTCTTGGGCATCTTGATCCTTTCAATTGGTATCAGAGCCTCATGCTCATGTATTTAGGCTTAACCGCCTAGAGAAAGATGTCTCACGGGGATGGACCTCCTCCTATCTTTGAGGGGGATAATTTTCCATATTGGAAAATTTGCATGGAGGCGTACTTAGAAGCTCTAGATGTTGGAATACTTAGAACCGCCTCACAAGGCTTCCCAAAACCTCAGGATGCTACTAACCTACAAGGCGATGAGGTGAATTACGAGAAATGGAATGCAAAGGCTCGAAACACCATCTTTAGAGGCCTTTGCAAAGATGTGTTTAACCGGATGAGGAACCACAAAGACGCCCATGCACTTTGGTTAGATGTTTGTGCGCTCCATGAGGGAACGAAGAGTGAGCGTGTGGAACGCTATCATCTTGTCATGAAAAAGCTTAACTCCTTTGAGATGCTTCCTAAAGAATGTGCTAATGAAATATATTCACGCTTGAATGTTCTTGTAGAGGAAGTCAATGGGTGGACTCACTCAAATGCAACCATCCGATGTTGTAAGAAAGATCTTGAGTGTCCTCCCCATTGACAAATATGGGCATATTATGACCGTACTTCATCAAGGTAATCTTTCCACTGCTACACCGACACAAATCTTAGGAAAGATCAATGCTCATGAGATGTACATGCACATCACACCTCAAGATGGCTCATCCTCTACATAGAAGAAAGAAAAGGACTTAGCATTCAAAGCTAGCCAAGAGAAGGGCAAAGCAAGACTTGAGTATGAGAGCTCAAGTGAGATGAAGTTGATGATGCAAGTCTTGCTCTCATGGTGAGAAAAACCACCAAGATGCTAAAGAAGCTCAACAAGAGTGGCATCAAGTTCGATGGCAAGAAGCAGAAGTTCTTCACTAGCTCTAGAAGGAAGCCAATCTCCGAGATGGATTGCTACAATTGTGGAGAACTTGGTCATCTAGCACACCAATGCACCAAGCCCAAGAAAGACAAGTTCAAGAACAAGTACAAGGGCAAGAAAGATGACTCAAGTAATGAAGAAGAAGATGAGAAGAAGAAAAACAAGCCATATAAGAAGAGAGATGGCAAGAAGAAAGACTTCCACAAGAAGAAGAATGGAAAGGCATACATCGTCGGTGATTGGCTCACGGACATTAATTCATCTAGTGGCTCATGCGATGATGATAGTGACAACGAGAAGGTGGCCACCATTGTTATTGACTCTTCATCATCTTCACCGCCACCACCGCCATCATCCTCTACACACCTATGCCTTATGGCCAAGGGTGAATGCAAGGTATCAAATGATGATAATAGTAGTGGTGATGAACATACTAGTAAGGATGGTAGCGATAGTGATGATGATGAATATAAATCACCTTCTTATGATGATCTTGCTAGATTGCTAAAACAATACACTAAGATCATTATAAAGACTAGAACTAAGAATAAAAAGCTAGAAGCTAAGAATGATTCACTTTTAGCAAAATGTGATATGGTGGAAAAGGCTAGTATTGAGCTTAGAGAAGCAAATGATGCTATATCATCCAAACTCAAGGAGCTCAAATCTTCTAAGAAAGAGCTTAGAGATAAACATGATAAACTTGAGAGGATACACAATGAGCTCATCACTAGCCATAACAAGCTAAAAGAAGAATATACAACTATAAAGATCAATCATGATAATCTTGTTATTGCTCAAGAACTCTTATCCAATGAGCCACATGATGCTACTAACGATGTTGTTAAGATTGATATAGCTACATCATGTGATGATTTGATCATTGAGAGCATTGAGCAAAGTTCTAGTAGTAAGGGCAAGCAAGTGGTTGAGACCGATGATTATGATGAGTTTGTCAAGCTCAAGAATGACAATGAAAAGCTCAAGAAAGATCTTGAAGAGATCAAAAGCCACAACACTATTGTGCAAGAAACTCTTGATCATGATGATGACTTGATCCTTGAGAATGAGAAGCTCAAAGAAGAGAACAAGAAGCTCAAGGAAGAGAAAAATAATGATGCTCTCAAGGAAGAAAACAAGAAGCTCAAATTGGAGAAAGAGCATCTCAAGATTGGATTGAGCAAGTTCACAAGAGGCAAGTATCTACAAAGTAAGCTACTTATGAACACCGTCATGAAGATGGATAGAAGTGGCATTAGGTATTTGGCAAACCAAGAGAAGAAGGCTCAAGGTCAACAACAACACAAGTCAAAGCAAAAGCCAAAGAGATGTTTTGAGTGTGGACAAGAAGGTCATTTTGCCCATGAGTGCCAAACTCCACCACCACAACCCTTGCCCAAGCATGCTAGACCTTTTGCCTTTAATGCTCATTACATGCTTAGAAAGGATTCTAGTGGGAAGATGAAAGTCATGTTCTTAGGACCTCCCAACAAGAATAGGCCAAAGAAAATTTGGGTTGCAAAGTCACTTGTTGAGAAGGTGAAGGGCCCTTAACAAGTTTGGGTTCTTAAAGCTTGATCTCTTGTGTGTAGGTGAACTACAAGACCGGTGGAAGTCATTGGGTTATTGATAGTGGTTGCACACAACATATGACCGGTGATCCTCGTATGTTCACCTCACTAGATGAAGAAGTAGATGGACAAGAAAGAATCATATTTGGAGATAATTCAAAGGGCAAGGTTAAAAGATTGGGCAAAGTGGCAATATCAAATGATCATTCTATCTCAAATGTGCTATATGTTGCTTCATTGAGCTTCAACTTGCTATCCGTTGGACAATTGTGTGATCTTGGCTTCCAATGCTTGTTCACCAAGAAGGAAAGTTGTTGTATCTAAGAAGGATGATGATCAAGTGACATTCAAAGGATTTAGATACAACAACCTATATCTAGTGGATTTCACCTCCTGAAGATGCAAATTTGAAGACTTGCCTATTCACCAAAACAACACTTGGGTGACTATGGCATAGAAGACTAGCTCATGTTGGGATAAGCTCACTCAAGAAGCTAATGAAGAATGATTTGGTGAGAGGGTTGAAGGATATGAAGTTTGAGAAGGACAAGCTTTGTAGTGCATGTCAAGCCGGTAAGCAAGTTGCAAATACTCATCCAACCAAAGCTTTCATGTCAACCACAAGAGTGCTAGAACTCCTTCATATGGATTTATTTGGACCAACAACATACAAGAGTTTGGGAGGAAATTTTTATTGTCTTGTGATTGTTGATGACTATTCAAGATACACATGGGTATTTTTCCTTCATGACAAATCCAAAGCTGCATCTTGCTTCAAGAAGTTTGTCAAGAGAGCACAAAATGAATTTGAAGTGAAGCTCAAGAAGATTAGAAGTGATAATGGGAAGGAATTTGACAACACAAACATAGAAGCCTATTGTGATGAAGTTGGGATCAAGCATGAGGTCTCCACAACATATACTCCTCAACAAAATGGTGTAGTTGAGAGAAAGAACCGGACATTGATCACTCTTGCAAGAACAATGCTAGATGAGTACAACACCCCCGAAGCTCTATGGGCAGGAAGCTATCAACACCGCATGCTATGCATTCAACCACCTATTCCTTCAAAAGTTCCTTGGCAAGACACCTTATGAGTTGCTCAATGGAAAGAAGCCAGACGTCTCTTTCTTTAGGGTGTTTGGTTGCAAATGCTACATCTACAAGAAGCGGCAACACCTAGAGAAGTTTCAAAGATGTGATATTGGTTTTCTTATTGGTTACTCATCAAAGTCCAAAGCATATAGAGTATTTAATCATGCCACCGGCGTGGTTGAAGAAACATATGATGTGGAATTTGATGAATCTAACGGCTCCCAAGGAGCACATGAGAATCTTGATGATGTAGGTGATGAACCATTGAGGGAGGCTATGAAGAACATTCTGGTTGGAGACATCAAGCCTAAAGATGATGAAGATGATGTACAAGGGATTGATCCACCTTCTTCATCAAGTGTGCCACAAGATTGTGATAAAGATGGGAGAGTAGAAAATGAAGATACTCATGTCTCCCATGATCAAATGGTGGTACAAGCACAAGATGTTGATGCTCCACAACCTCCTCCTCAATTGGTCAATAGAAGAAATACACCTCTCCTACAAGATCATCCACAAGATCTCATCATAGGGAGTCCATCAAAGGGTGTAATGACTCACTCACAAAAACTTGCTTCATTTATTGCTCATCACTCTTTTGTCTCTTGCTATGAGCCTACCAAGGTAGAAGAAGCTCTTTAAGATCCGGATTGGATAAATGCCATGCATGAAGAGTTGAACAACTTCACCTGCAATGAAGTTTGGACTCTTGAAGAGCAGCCAAAAGGTGCAAAAGTCATTGGAATAAAGTGGGTGTTCCGCAACAAGCAAGATGATAAAGGCATAGTTGTGAGGAACAAGGCAAGACTAGTTGCAAAGAGGTTCTCTCAAGTTGAGGGTTTGGATTTTGGAGAGACCTTTGCACCGGTTGCAAGACTAGAAGCCATCCGTATCCTCCTTGTATATGCATCACATCATGAAATGAAACTATATCAAATGGATGTGAAAAGTGCATTTTTAAATGGCTTTATTAATGAACTAGTCTATATTGATCAACCTCTCGGGTTTGAAGGCCCTAGATATCCTAATCATGTTTATAGGTTGTCCAAGGCATTATATGGGCTTAAGCAAGCCCCAAGAGCTTGGTATGTGCGCCTTCGGGACTTCCTCATTGAAAAAGGCTTCACCATCAGGAAGGTTGACACCACACTATTCACCAAGAAGCTTGATGGGCACATCTTCATTTGTCATGTGTATGTTGATGATATCATCTTTGGATCATCAAATGAAGATTCTTGCAAAGAGTTTGGTGAATTGATGTCGAAGGAGTTCGAGATGTCAATAATTGAAGAGCTTACATTCTTTCTTAGTTTTCAAGTCAAGCAAATGAGAGAAGGAATTTTCATCTCTCAAGAGAAATATATAAATGATCTTCTCAAGAGATTCAAGATGAATGAATGTAAGCCAATCAAGACACCAATGCCAATAAATGGACATCTTAACCTAGATGAGGGAGGTAACACGGTTGATCAAACTCTCTACCGCTCTATGATTGGTAGCTTGTTATATTTAACCGCATCTAGGCCCGACATCATGTTTAGTGTGTGTATGTGTGCTAGATTTCAAGCTAATCCTAAGAAAACTCATTTGATTGCCGTTAAAAGAATCCTTAGGTATCTTAAGCACACACCAAGCATTGGCCTTTGGTATCCCAAAGGAGCTATATTTGAATTAGTTGGCTATTCCGATTTGGATTATGCCGTGTGGGGGTATTAACCCCTATACCCTTACGGCTAAGATTGGGCCGGCCCTGGATCGGTGGGTCCGGTCCACCAAAAGACGACGCACGGCCCAGGCCAACCTGTTTGGAGTCCCACGTAAGGAGTCAAGACAGATTTGGCGATCAAGCAAGATCTTGGTCGGTTAGAATAGGAATCCTTATCCGGTCACCTATGGCAATTGTAACTGATTAGGATTAGTTTCCAGATCTGTAACCCTGCCCCCCGAACTATATAAGGTGGGCAGGGGACCCCTCTAAAAAACATCTCTCATTGACATACAACAATACAATCAGACGCAGGACGTAGGTATTATGCCTTCTTGGCAGCCAAACCTGGATAAAACTTCGTGTTTGTCTTGCGTCACCGTCTTGTTTGTGGCTTGCGCATCTGTCTACCGACAATCTACTACCTTGAGCATACCCCTAGGTAGACTGCCGACCATATTTCATCGATAGTGGTGCGCCAGGTAGGGGGTGTGCGTACTGCTCTCTAAGCAAACAAGATGGTCATCATCTTCGGCTCTATAGCTACACCGAACGGCCTCACGTTCACCAGTCGGCCAGATCACCTGGACCACCAGCTCTGATGACTTCATCGCCATGACCACGGAGGAAGCGTAGATTCAATCTGCGTCGACCATTACTTCACCTGCATCGGCTATGGCTCTGACCACGGTGGACACGGCTCCGACCACTGGTGGATACAGCTCCGACCACAATGGATCTGGCTTCCGACCATGGTACATCTAGCTCTGACCACGCTTGCATCATCTTTAGCCTACGCTGACAACCCGTCGCCCGCTTCCCCGCTACAAAGGGAAGCAGATCGACAACATGGACCTGCTCGACTCCATCGATCGGGTCGGCATCAAACTCGCTGAAACCCTAGCTCTAGGTAAGTACAATTCAAAGTCAACCTAATGAGTAGGTAACCGCTCCCCACAATAGATCTACCTAACTAGCTCGAGCCAGTCATCCTGCATGACTTGGTACAGATCTCAGTGGTCATATCTACTCCTGAAGGGCGCTCCGCTCGTCGCCAGCCAGCCTCCGCGATGGGTCTCCGGCTCTCTGAGTACTGAAGCCTCGATGGATAACTACTAGGCCTAGCCCTATGGCCTACGAAATGCTGCCTCCAACTATGCGTATAACTTACAACGCTGCTCGGATCTGTGTTTTGTACATCAGCCTCGGCCGAGGCCAAGCAACTTTGTCAACATGATCTGGATTGAGGATTATCAAGAAGGATCCGTCCACACGGTCCAAGAGGGTGATTCCAGCTCCTTGTCTGGCATTGCATCTAATGCCTCCATCCACACCGAGCTCCAGCATCACGACGATGAAGGCGTCGAATATGATCTGGATATCCCAGACCATGCCCCAGGGTTCCCACAATTCCCGTCTTTCCTGCCAAGATGAGGGGGTTTGATCAATGTCGTCAGCAATGACGAACCGCCAGTAGTTGGTGAAATAGAACAAGAGAGGATTGCACGCGAGGCATGCAATATTGACTGGTTTAATCGTCGGCTAGATCGAAGCTGAAGCAGAAGAGGAGGCACGACGCATAAGGGTCCAGCCACGCGACCTCAACAATGCTTTTGACAGGGTGGGGGACAAACAGGTCTTCAGGACTCCAAGTGCCAACGTAGCCATCGCCATGGCGACTAATGCAACGGCTACCCAACACCCCTGAAACCTAGGCAGTTCACGATGATATACAAGCTTATCTGATGGCAGCTATGGCTCAGACCGTAGAGATGGTGAATCAAGCCCGGGCTCCATCCATTTTAGTTGAATCAAGCCACAGCCGCCAATACTCAAGTCGCTCACAGCCACTCAACCAACATGGCTCGCGCAACAACGACCCATCAGACAATCGTCAAGGCAGAAACGGTGGTCATGATGGTGGTCGGGATGACAATCGCCGTCGGGAGGACAACCGCCACGATGTTCGGGATGACAACCGCTGAGATAACCTTGATAATCGTCGTGGTTGCAGGGTTAATCAGGATGGCAACCGGGATCACCGTGATGGCAATAACGATCTTCGTCGCTACCTTGGGGAACGTGATCTACGTGGTCGCATCAACCAGAGAGCCAATGATCGAGCATCCCACGAAAGTTATCGCCGTATGGAATATGACACTACCCACGGCCTGCCGGGTCTGAAGCAGTTTACTCCACACCTTCGCCAAGTCATATGGCCCAAAAACTTCAAGCTCGAGAAACTTCAGAAATACGACAGCAAGGAAAACCCCGAATTATGGGTCATGCTCTACTGAAACTACGTGCAGATCAGCCATGGCTGATGAGCATGTCATGTCTAACTACTTCCCAGTCGCTGTTGGCCATGCAGGTCACCAATGGTTGGTTAGTTTGCCAGCGAACTACTTTGATTCTTGGCAAGAGCTCAAGCAAGCCTTCATCGACAACTTCATCGCTACTTGCGAACAACCCGGCAACAAATATGATCTACAACAGATTCAAGATCGAAAAGATGAGCCACTGCGTGAGTACGTCCGGCATTTCTCGAAGATGCGCATCAAGGTCCCATCAATCTCTGACAATGATGCAATTGAGGCTTTCATTACTGGCCTCTGCTTCCATGATGCCCTAAGGGACAAGCTCCTCTGCAAGAGACCTAAATTGGTCACAGCGCTCCTAGCCACCGCTAAGAAATATGCGGACACCGACGATGCTAAAAAGATAATTATTGAAGAAGCAGCAAGGGTTCCACACTCTGACCACCCCCCACACCAGCGACGACTACCGCAGCAACCATGGTCGGAACGACAATTTTGACCGCCGCAACCAGCGTAACGACTCCGCGACCACCACGACCAACGTAATCAGCGCGTAACCGCCGTGACGATTATAGGGGCAAGCGTGCTCGGGAAAATGACAGGCGAGGTCAATACCATTAAAAAGGTGGTGGAACGTCGTAACTATGAAGATGACTACGCCAAAGCATTGGAAGGGCCCTGCCAGCTCCATCCCAAGTCAAACCATACTATGGAGAATTGCTGCGTTCTCAAATATATCTACACGCGTCAACAGGCTCCGGATACATCTGACAAGCCTAACGACGCAAGGGAACAGCGCAACAAGGACAACGACGATGAAGACGTAGATCCCCATCACAAGTATGTCAAGCCAATCGATCGTGTGCACACCATCATCGGAGGCAAAGTGTCCATCGAGACCAAACAAGAACGCAAGCTGCTCGCTCGCGCTTACTTGAACGTGGCCAACATCGACAACCTCCTTGCCGATCTGCTGGCTCCCTCCATGGTCTCACCCTGAGATCTCCTTTAGCAGAAAGGACCAATGGGCTGCAATACCTGAGCTAGGACATTTTCCCCTAGTCCCTCGATCCTTGCATCAACAAGGTTCAGTTCGATAGAGTGCTGATCGATGGCAGGCAGCTCCATCGATATACTGTTCAGGAACAGTCTGCCCTGCCCTGAAGATAACCTAGGCAGATCTCAAGCCATATGAGGCATAGTTCTAGGGTGTTCTCCCCAGACAGAGCTCTACACCTCTCGGGCAGATCACGCTACCTTATGCAATTCAGGACCCTAGACCACTTCTGCACTGACTACGTCAACTTCATGGTCGCTGACTTCGACGGCACCTACCATGCTATTCTTGGTCAACCGTCGCTCACCAAGTTCATGGACATACCTCATTACAGGTATCTGGTGCTCAAGATGCCTACCGAGAAAGGAGTTCTAACCCTCAGGGGCAATGTATACACAGCTTATACTTGTGAGGACGATAGTTTCAAAATAGCAGAGGCCCACGACCTCTCTATTTGCATGGCCGAGACCACACTCGACACCAAGAAGACCTCCTACCGACCACCTGGAGATTCTAGAGCTTGAGGCTCCACGCAAGAACATCAAGTCCAAGGAACACAAGGTGATCTAGCTGGTCGACGGCGATCCTAGCAAAATGGCCCTTATCGGGGCCAACCTGGATCCCAAATAGGAAGATGCACTTCGTCAGGTTCTTGAGGAGCAACATGGATGTGTTCGCATGGAAACCTGCTGACATGCCCAGTGTACCTCAGAACTTGATCGAGCACTCCTTGAATGTCAACTGGCAAGGCCAAACCTATCAAGCAGAAGCTACGATGGTTCGCTCACGACAAAAAGGAGGCGATCAGGGTAGAAGTTATACTGCTTTTGGCTGCCGGATTTATCAAAGAAGTGTATCACCCGAGTGGTTAGCCAACCTGGTTCTTGTACGCAAAAAGAATAATGAATCGAGAATGTGCGTTGATTACACTGATCTCAACAAACACTACCCTAAGGACCCCTTCGGTTTACCTCGCATAGACGAGGTCGTAGATTCAACCGCCGGTTGCGAGCTGCTTTCCTTTCTCAATTGCTACTCTGGTTATCACCAGATCGCTCTCAAAAAGGACAACCAGATCAAGACATCTTTTATTACGCCTTTCGGTGCCTACTGCTACATGACCATGTCGTTCGGGCTCAAGAATGTCGGGGCTACCTACCAACGCGCTATACAGGCCTGCCTCAAAGAAGAGATAAAAGACAACCTCAGTCGAAGCTTATGTTTATGATATAGTTGTCAAAACCAAGGAAGCACATACCCTTGTTAACAACCTCGAACGTACCTTTGCAGCCCTTAACACATTCCAGTGGAAATTAAACCCAAAAAAGTGCATCTTCGGTGTTCCCTCTAGCATACTACTTGGCAACAGTCGTCAGTCACGATGACATATGCCCTAACTCAGAGAAAGTCAAAGCTGTCTTGGACATGAAGCCACCCAAAAAGGTAAAGGATGTTCAGAAGCTTACCAGATGCATGGCCGCCCTTAGCCATTTCATATCAAGATTAGGCGAAAAAGGGATTACCATTCTTTAAACTACTCAAAGCATCCAAAAAGTTTGAGTAGTCGGAGGAAGCAGATGCTGCCTTCACACAGCTAAAACAATACCTTACATCACCTCTGGTCCTCACTGCTCCTAGAGAAGATGAAACACTCCTGCTTTACATTGCAGCTACTAATCGAGTAGTCTCCACTGGCCATGGTGGTCGAGCGCGACGAGCCTGGCCACGTCTACAAGGTACAGTGACCAATCTATTTCATCAGTGAGGTACTCAATGAGTCCAAGACCAGGTACCCACAGATTCAGAAGTTGATCTACGCCATACTGATAACATCCCGAAAGTTGAAACATTACTTCGACAGATATCGTGTGGTGGTTATGACTGAGTACCCTCTGTGAGACATCATTAGCAACAAGGATATGAACGGGCACATCATCAAATGGGCAATGGAGCTATGCCCCTTCTCCTTGGAATTTGCCAGCCGTACTACAATCAAGTCTCAGGCACTCATCGATTTCATCGTTGAGTGGACAGACTTAAGCACGCCTACCTCTCTAGGGTCCAACGAGTATTGGACGATGTACTTTGATAGTTCTCTCAACATTGATAGTGCGGGGGTAGGAGTCCTTTTCGTGTCACCATCCAAGGAGCAGCTCCGGTACGTCCTCAGGATTTATTTTCCTAGCATCTAATAATGTCGCCGAGTACGAAGCATGCCTACATGGTTTGCGCATTGCAGTTGAGCTCGGCGTTAAACGTCTCTATGTCTACGGAGACTCTGCTCTAGTCATCAACCAACTCAACAAGGACTGGGACACGACCAGCGAAAAGATGGATGCATACTACAAATCGATCAGAAAGCTAGAAGGCAGGTTCTATGGCATCGAGTACATACATGTGGTCCAGGACAAGAATCAAGCAGCGGATGCGCTGTCAAAGTTAGGATCATCCCAAGCCAAAGTCCCACATGGCATATTCGTCCAAGACCTGCTCACACCTTCCATCGAAGAGGAAGATTCCACGGTCGACTAAGCCTCCAGACCAGCAATTGGTGGCTACTGGTTTCGGCGTCGAGCACCACCGAGCTGCCTCCGACCACTCATGAGCCAGACTAGAGAATACCTTTCATCAAGTACCTAACAAATGGCAGCGGTTACACTGATCGAACAGAAAACGAGCGCCTAATGCGTCACAGTAAGCAGTACCTACTCGTCGATGGCAAGTTATGGCATAAGAACGCAAAGGAGGAAATCTTGATGAAGTGTATAACCTAGGAGGATGGCAAACACCTCCTAGACCAAATCCACTCTGGCTCCTATGGCAACCACGCGGCCTCAAGAATGCTGGTCGGTAAGGCTTTCCGAGTAGGGTTCTATTGGCCATCAGCAGTAGACGACGTAGAGAAGCTAGTCCACCACTGTGAGGGTTGTCAGTTCTTCGCCAAGAGAATCCACGTACCAGCACATGAGATCTAGACAATACTAGCCTCTTGGCCCTTTGCATGCTGGGGACTGGATATGATCGGGCCCTTCAAACCGGCTCCTGGGAAATTTACAGGCGTCTTTGTGCTGATCGACAAATTTTCTAAGTGGATAGAATACATGCCTCTGGTACAGGCATCCTTAGAAAAATCTATCACGTTCCTCAACCAGGTCATCCACCATTTCGGCATACCCAACAGCATCATCACTGATCTGGGCACTCAGTTCACTAGGAATGCTTTTTGGGACTTCTGCGATGAAAGGAGCATAGTAGTAAAATACATCTTGGTGGCGCACCCTAGAGCTAATGGACAAGTCAAGTGGGCAAATGGCATGATCTTGGACGCATTGAAGAAGAGGATGTACAGAGAAAATGACAAAGCTCCTAGAAGATGGCTAAAAGAGTTACCAGCCATGGTCTGGGGCCTCAGAACTCAGCCTAGTCGTAATACTGGTGTCTCACCATACTTTATGGTTTACGGCACTGAGGTAGTCCTCCCAGCAGATATAGCTTTCAGATCAGCATGGGTAGAGAACTTCGATGAAGGCAAGGTCAATGAAGCACGGGAGCTAGAAGTGAATAGCGCAGAAGAGAAGCGGCTCAATTCTTGTATACATACAGCCAAATACCTTGCTTTTTTGCGCAGGTACTACAACAAGAATGTTAAAGAGCGGTTCTTCATGGTCGGGGACCTAGTCCTGAAGTGGAAGACAAATTAGGCTGGTGTCCATAAACTCGCAACCCCATGGGAGGGGCCCTTCATGATCAAGGAAGTCACACAACCAACGTCTTATAGGTTAGCTCACCTAGATGGTACGGACGTACTAAACTCGTGGCATATCGACAAGCTTAGACGTTTCTATGCTTAACCACTGAGATATATACTCCTCTTGTACTTTCGATTTACTTCAATAAAGCTATTATGAGTTCTCCGACCACTCTAATGTCACTTCGAATTTTATGGTTATTCTAAAAGTCGACCACCATTCCTTCTATGGTTTTTGGAGCAGGCCCTATCTTCGGTTCCTCCCAACGCGTGCATGGGATCTGCTCTCTATGTTACGGGTGATCGGTAGGTCCCCCTTGGTTTGACTTGTCCGCATCTACATGTGCATAGGTCACGCGTCTACGTGTGCACAGGTCACACACCTCACACTTTGACCACATGGCAAACTAGGGCCACACAAACTTTTCGGGATGACGTGTCGAGTAAAATGGTACAGCTAAACAGAACGTTAACATGTTCTTACTTAGTTACACCAGCATGAGTTTCAAGCTTAAATATGTTTTATACAAAGCAAACAAGCTTATGATGATATACAGTTACATTATTACAAGCTTGCCTAAAGAGGCCCAAGTTTACAATAACACAACTATGTCCTTCTTCTACAGCTCTAAGCCTATTCCATTGGCTGGTCGAGACACGTGGCATCTACTGCTCGCTGCTTCCAATATCCTACTCGAGTCTCAGGGACTCTTGTGTTGGTCGAGCTGAAGAGGATGGCCCCACCAATGCCTGGCTGGTCGAGACCGCAGGCTTCATCGGTTGGCTTGCAACTGATGGCGTTTCCAGCTGACTTGTCGATGGCGTACCTTGTACAGGTGCTGTCCCACCTCCACATAGGTTAATGTCTCCAATAATCTTTGAGGATAGGTCTAGCTGGGTCATCCAAAGCTCCTCAGCCTTGTCTGGGTCTACCTCCTTTGGGTACCTAGCCTCCAGACGCTTGAGATCGATCAGGGGGTAGTGAGCACACACCATGCTTAGCACATGCGCACCTATGTACTCACCCGCCTCCTTCACGGACTCTTGGAACCAACTCCATGCCTTTCGGCATCTCTCGACCAGTCTGAGCTGCAGCGTCCTTGGCGCTTCCTCTATAAGCGCCGGATCGATAAGATCGAGGATGGGCAAAATGCTAGTTGCCACTTCCTGGCATCAGTTCTTCCATGTGTCCTAGTCCTCGGTGGTCTCTAGGCATCGCGCCTTCTAGCCGTCATGATCTTTCATCACGGCCTCTAGATGTTTCTTAGCATTAACTTGTAAAACTACAAACCGTGCAAGACATCAAAATGTAATGGCACGACAAGATAAGGCAGCAACAGAATGAGAAAGGTGGTCTGGAACACTTACTTTTCAGTTCCTCCATCTTGGTTGTGCGGTCCCAGAGTTGAGACTGGTTGTGCGCCAGTTTCTCGTTGTCCTCCTTTAGGCGACCACATTCTACGGTCACACGGCTATTCTCCTCTTGGAGGCGAGTTACTTCGGCTTCTAAGCCTGCACTACAGCTATCACTACCAACAATGCAACAACACATGTCATGCACTTGCTGTGATAAAATGACAACTTACTTGTTTTTTCCTGCTCTTTGTTACTGAGCTGGACGACCAGGTTCTGGTTCTGTGCCTCTTGCTCCAGTCCTCTCCTGGTCGGTGGCTTCAAGTTGGCGACACAAGCGTTCCACCTTGGCCGCCAGTTCTCTATTGTTTGTCGTGATTCCCTCAATCTGGTCGAAGCACCTCTTTCGGTACTTTGCGGTCTTCATCAAGTCCTGTATATAAACAAGCTAAGTTAGACAGTTCGACTAAATAGTAGGATCAAGTGGTCAAGCCAAACATACCTAGACTTCTATCACCAGACGTTTTGCTGCTCATTCAACTTTTAGGGTCTCTTCGACCTTTGGGATTTCCTCATGCATAACCCACTCGTCGTTTCCGCCAGCGCGACACATATACATGTTGTCGTTTGTCTTGGGGACGGCCCAGGATCTCTTCTACTTCATCCTCTTCGGCCTCTTATTCAGGAGGCAGCGCTGGTCTGGAGTTTGTAGTCTCTGCGACCACTATGGCTTTCCCACGAGCCATAGCATCGGCAAGCGTGCTCTGTGCCACCTCCGGCTGCTGCTCCCTGGCTTGGTCTAGGTCCGCTTGGTGCCGAAGTATCCCCCTCAGCATGGTTAGTGCTCGGAGCACTTGTACTTGGCTTAGCTCTCTTCTTGACTAGCTGCTCAGGGACTATCATCTGGCCGCTCGTCTACTGAGGTTCCAATGGATTTTCCTCTATAGGTTCCTCCATAGTCGGCTGCTGGGTAGTTATTTCCGCCATTGCTGGCGAAGCCGTGCCGCACCCGGCTAGCTGGTCAGGATTTTCGATGGATGCTGACCTAATATATCAGAGATAAGTTCAGAAGACAATAGTATTCAATACAAATTGTAAGCTTACATCAAGGTTACAAATACTTACAGCTTGGAAGCACGGAATAACGTGGTGAAGGAGCGTCTCTTCAATCGTGCTTGCTCCACGTGCTCGGCGAGTTCCACTGGGTCTTTTTCCATGACCAGTACCGGTGCTGGGGCCTAGCGCTCGACCCCTTTGCTGCTTGTCCTCTGTGTTGCAGTGGTCAGTGATGCGATCCCTGCTGGCACAGAGGAGCCACCCTGCTCCATCGACTCCAGTTGTCTCCTCCTCTTTCAGGGGACGAGTCAGAAGATGTCTGCATCCTCTGTTTCATCATCTGACAGTGGGAAGATGGCCTGGCGATGTTTGTTGGCCACTGGCCGCTTGCCAGCAGCCCTAGCTATTGCCTCCTCCCCATCCCCAAGTATGGCCCAGTCGACGTCTTCGGCCCTGGCACTGGTCTGGGCGGTTGGGCCAGCAACTTGCGGCCAATCCACACCAAGGGGTGGAGACACGAACATTGCTGCCCTATCATGACCATTATTCTAGGAAACATAAAGGTGACAACATAGTCAATTTTTGTTACAACATAACTCTATAGGTACAAGGAAGCATAATTTACCTTTGGGGGAGGTTGGGCTAGCTTGAAGGTGTGCTCGATGTCGCTTAACCTAACATAATTGGGATCGGCTAAGTTGAATAGCTCCCTAATCTTGGCCTTAACTTCGATCTTGTCAAGCGCCTCTTTTCTGGTCCTCATTGGATCTATGCTCCCCTGGTACTCGTAGTCAGGATGTACCCTCCTCTGGCAGGGCTAGATCCTTCGGCTAATGAAGTTCCCGACCACGCTTGGACCATCCAGTTTCTCCCACGGGATCATCTCGAGTAGTTCTGTGATTTGTTCCAAGTGCTCGGGCTTCTCCAACCAGCTGTTCTTCTTCTTTGGAATGAACCCCACGTCGCACAGGGTGATCATGTTCGGCTCTTTGCGGATGTAGAACCACTTCTTGTACCATTCGTCCAGCGATGTGTTCCAAGGGCAGTGCAAGTACTGGGCCTTCATCCCGTCACGCAGATTGAGGTATATGCCTTCGGCTATCTTTGAGCCGCCGCTCTCTTTCTTCCGTAGACAAAACTGATGGCTGAAAGAGGTCGAAATGGGGTTGGAAGCCACCATATGCTTCGCAAAGATGGATGAAGGTGGAGACAAGAAGAATCGAGTTGGGATGCAGATTGCAAATCCCAATCTTGTAGTACAAATAGAGCCCCTAGAGGAAAGGGTGCACTGGAACCCCAAAACCCCGCTTGAAGAAATCCTCAAAAACCACAATCTCACCTGGTTGTGGATCGGGGTAGCTTTCTCCTTCTGGTGCGTGCCATCCTGCGAGTGCCTTGTTATGGAGCACTCCCATGGTGATAAGGTCTTCGATGGTCTACTCATTGCTCCTTGACTTCCACCACTCCTTCGCCATGACTCCGGCTTTCTTTTGGGCGTCTTTCTTCGCCATTAATCCATCCTTGCTAAAGGGGTGGATATGGTGGAGGGGTGATGGGCGATGATTTAGGAGGAATAGGGTTTGGTAAGAGGAAGAAGAAGGCTGCGGCGGTGAATGATAATGGGGATTGGTAAAAAATAACTTACCAGTTCTATATTATAAATAACCAAGAGTTCTGTTGTTTCGTCTGCCCGAGAATCTTGGGAGACGTGCGCACGCGTCACAGACGGTTGTTTTCACAACCTCGAGATCTACGCCAATAAACGCGCCCCTTCATTACCAGTGTACGCGCCTCTTCGTTGCTAGTGTGAGAGGGCCCACACTAACGCACCTCTTTACAGGTGCCAAGCGACTGTTTGCTAGAAAGGGCAAGAATAAGAAGATAAATAAATACACCAAATAATTGTGCTCAAGGATGGTCTAGGTCACTGCCATGCTCGGGGACTGCCCAGACCACTACCATGCTCGGGGACTGCCCAGACCACTGTCGTGCTTGGGGACTGCTATGACCACTACCGTGCTCGGGGACTGCTACGACCACTACCGTGCTCGGGGACTGCTACGACCACTACCATGCTCGGGGACTACTCCGACCACTAATGTGCTCGGGAACTGTCCCAACCACTGCTTGGAGATCGTTCTCCTCGGCTACATGCGATTTGTACTCACATATAGTTGAGAGACATTTATTTAGACCTTGCTACAAGGATCATACTTCACCTTCCAGCAAGCCCAGGGACTACATCGGTACGATGCACCTGCCGGTGCATCTCGTATCGCCTGTACGATGATTGGTTTCTTAACTTAACTAGGAATTCTTTTTAGACCCTGGCACCACGTGCCTACGTCACCTACTACCAGGCTCGGGGACTAAGTGGGCACACTTCACCTTGCGGTGAATGTGTTTATTTAATCGACCCTAATGCTTTGATTGATTAAACGGATTACTATCATGCTCGAGAACTGTCCCGACCACTACTCGGAGATCATTCTCCTCAGCTACATGTGATTTGTACTCACATACAGTTGAGAGACATTTATTTAGACCTTGCTACAAGGCTCATACTTTGCCTTCTAGCAAGCCCGGGGACTACATCGGTACGATGCACCTACCGGTGCATCTTGTATCGCTTGTATGACGATTGGTTTCTCAACTTAATTGGGAATTCTTTTTAGACCCTGGCACCACGTGCCTATGTCACCTACTACTAGGCTTGGGGACTAAGTGGGCACACTTCACCTTGCGATGAATGTGTTTGTTTTTTGACCCCTGCGCCTCTGATGATCAAGGATGCTACGCTTCAAGATTCACTTACATTTCTTTCTAGAAATACAAGTGGGCACACTTCACAGGATGGAAATCTTTTTCTTTTTTCTTAAGAGCACCATACATTCTTCGGACAACCTACTTCTCCGGTGATAACGGTGGTTAGAAATGTCAAGGACTCAAGCTTTACTATTCGGAGAAGGTTAAAATGGCATGTCGCAGCATAATACATGGTGCTTGGGGACTAGCTGTGGGGGTATTAACCCCTATACCCTTACGGCTAAGATTGGGCCGGCCCGGATTGGTGGGTCCGGTCCACCAAAAGATGACGTGTGGCCCGGCCAACCTGTTTGGAGTCTCGTGCAAGGAGTCAAGACAGATTTGGCGATCAAGCAAGATCTTGGTCGGTTAGAATAGGAATCCTTATCCGGTCACCTATGGCAATTGTAACTAACTAGGATTAGTTTCCAGATCTGTAACCCTACCCCCCGGACTATATAAGGTGGGCAAGGGACCCCTCTAAAAAATATCTCTCATTGACATACAGCAATACAATCAGACACAGGACATAGGTATTACGCTTTCTTGGCGTCCGAACCTGGATAAAACTTCGTGTTTGTCTTGCGTCACCGTCTTGTTTGTGGCTTGCGCATTTGTCTGCCAACAATCTACTACCTTGGGCATACCCCTAGGTAGACTGCCGACCATATTTCGTCGACATGCTAGTTGCAAAGTTGATAGAAAAAGCACATCCGAAGGGTGCAATTTGCTTGGTAGATCACTTGTGTCTTGGTCCTCCAAGAAACAAAATAGTGTGGCCTTGTCCACCGCTGAAGCTGAATACATTGTCGCGGGTGCTTGTTGTGCACAAATACTTTACATGAAGCAAACTTTGCTAGACTATGGTGTAGTTCTAGAAAAAGTACCTCTCTTGTGCGATAATGAAAGTGCAGGTAAAACTTGCAAATAATCCGGTTCAACACTCTCACACCAAGCACATAGATATCCACCATCATATTCTTAGAGATTATGTTGCTAAAAATGATATATCATTAGAAGGTGTAAGGACCGAGGATCAATTGGTGGATATCTTCACTGAACCGCTAGATGAGGCGACTTTTTGTCGATTGCGGAATGAGCTCAATGTTCTTGATTTTAGTAACTTCACTAAAAAATGAGCTTGTGTTGTTCCTTGCATTGCATTGTAATATACAACATGTTTAATTTTTGGTAATGCATATAGGGCTTGTCTAACATGGTTAAGATAACCGCCGTAAAGCATGTGAAGAAGCTTAACCTTGGATCAAACTTGACAAGCAACTAGATTTATTTTCAAGTATTGCATTGCATATGCATGAATATTGCTTTGTCGTTTATCTTCAATTGCCCTCTTATTGCCTATTTTCTTAAAAAGAATTATAGTCTAAGGCAAAATATTTTGAAAATTTTGAGGGTTTGAGAGAGGTCACTCACTTCAGTCCCAATTCATGTTTATTTGGATCTTATTGGAGTTGGGACTTGATTGGGAATAGGCAGCACGAAGGACTTTGAAGATTTGCTAGAAAAAGGGTGACCGGACACTGCATCGGACTCTGATGTCCAGTGTTCGGTCAGTTCACAGGAGGTGAACTGCTGCTGAGAAGGAGTGACCAGACGCTGAAATAGTGTTCTCCCAGCATCCGGTCAGATGGCGATCCAACAGTCCGGTCGATCGAAGAAGATGAAGGCAGCTTGCACCGGACTCTGGCTGCGTCCGGTCGGTGTTCACCGGACGTGTCCTGGTCATGATTCCAGGGGATTTGAACCTCTCTTGAATTGACCGGACACTGGGTGGCAGCGTCCGATCGCTACCACCGGAGCGTCCGGTCAGTAGAAATCGTGCCAGAATCAAACTCTCTTCTCCGTTTCCTATTCTACTCCATTGGGGCCACTATAAATCTCCACGTGCGGTTTTTGACCTATCTCTATTCCACATCCTCGCCACCGCCAGTGCTCCTCCACTGCCACGCCTGTGCCACCGCTGCCCACGTCGTGCTCCCCGTACCACACCCACGCTAGGACCACATCCAAGTGCCGTAGCAACCCACGCCGCCTAGTCCTCCGCACTGCCGCTCGCGCCTCCACGCCAGCTGCCCACTGCCCGCAATGAGATCTAACAAGGATTTTTGCAGCAGGGTCCTCCCACATAGGAGCGGGACAACCACGAAACATGCAAGCATTCAAGGGAACTAAGCTTGGGCCTAAGGTCAAGCAAAGGCATGGATAAAGGTCTTCATAGCGCAACGTTCAAGGCTAGCAACCACGTGTACAAGCTTAGGTTCCTAAGAGAGAACTTAATTAGAGATGACAACCATGATATCATCAAAACTTGGATGGTGTTCTAGGATAGTGCTCTTCAACACTCGTATGCTTACCAAGGACAAAAGAGGTGACAACCACGGCACTACCTAGATAACGAGCATCCACACCTACATTATGGTCTTAAGCGAGCATTTCAAACATTCAATCCAATTAGCTTAAATGACTATTATGAAGCACAAAGCTCGTACATAACAAGCAGTCACCTACAACAACACCACTACACATATCATGCAAAACATGGTGGTAAGGCACTGTTATCTTTTGTTTCCTTTTTTACTGAGTAGGTGGATATCTCTACAAAACAAGTTTTACTTATATTTAGCAATTTAGTCTTCCAAGGGGTGAAGTTTTTGCTAATTAATAACTTGTCATCTATTTCCTTTGGAAGCAAACATACAAGACGAGCTAATCACACACTATCTTCAAGCATAGCTATTCAAGCAGCATGGGACAAGATATTTTGTCTAGCTTCACACAGGGAAGATAGCAACATCACATTGATCACAAGTTACTTACTATTAGAACAAAGTGAGGGAAGCATATTTATGCACAAGCACAATCATGATGCATGCTCGTCCTATTCGTCCTCACGAAATTGACAGCCTAAGGTGGCAATCATGTTCTAGGTCGGTGGCTATAACACGTACTCTCTCGATATATAGCTAGTCGTCAGCTACATTCAATCTATGCATTCGTGGTTAGCATACCTACAGGCAAACTCACTGCAGCCCATCCCCACATGAGATAAATAAGCACACAATGAAAGTAGTAAACTAAGATACTCTCCCTATATACATCTCCAGATGTCTATACTTCGGTATCCATAGCTACCCAATAAATATACCAGCAATTAAGTACCTTCGTATATACATGTGTGTAACATATAAATATTCTAGTAACCAAAGCTAACTCTCCCCTAGACCGATAGTTGGACGGTCATGCTCTCACAACTCACACTTACCTGGGCTGTAGAGGCAATTGATCCATACATTACCATTCAAGCGAATGGCATCTATACAATAGCACGCCATATGGACGATGAAAGTAAAACCCCCATGTTAGTACTTAGATAGCCACTTAATAGTCCTTAACTAGGCATAGAGGAGGATGTCGCTAGCATAGTTTTGCAAATAAGTTTTAACAAATTTGCCTATAGCTAAAGTTTTAGTCAAAATAGGCTTTTTAAAACCAAAACTTTGTTTTTAAAATGACGTACATGACAGTATTATGCTTAATCTTGCTCTGATGCCAGTGGTGATAGAACCGCCCAATTTATACAAGATCAAGTACGGCTGTCCCCAGTTTAGCACGTTGACGCGCACATACTTTCACTTATATAAATCCGGTAGTTCCGCCGAGTCTCACGAAGGACCTTGATAAATCAATATCACAACCAAGATCGCGTGATTAAGCAAATACACATCACATATGTAGAGTTGCAGTGGAAATAATATTACAAATGGGTTCACAAATAATAGTACAAGTTTGGGTTTCAAAACCGATTAGTGAAAACAACATAGTGTTCAAATGATTACATTAATATAAGTTCCAAATACATTGCTAGCATAAGTGGCATCCTCTGACAAAAGCATATAGATGAGAAGTAAATATAGAATCACCGAGCCCACCGGCAGTTAGCCACCATCTTCAATAGGCTGAGAACTTCACCTGTAACATGGTGGGATAAACCCTGAGTACTCGAACGTACTCAGCTAGACTTACCCATCATAAACCAGAAATAAAGTGACAACAAGGATTATACAAGGCTTTATTAGTGGATCTAGCTGGACAACCTTTTTGCATAAAAGCTTGAGTAACCATTAGCATTATTCACATGTACTAGCAGTGACTTTTAGCCATTACCAACCATCTATATTAGCACCTATACTAATCAATCACTTGATTAAGTTGCAAACAATAATAACCATATCAGGTATTTCATGGCTCATTATCATTATCATTATCATTATCATCATCCTTTAACCATATCTTTAAATTTAGTGAATCTACGTTGCCGCTGCTCAGTCAAGTTCTAACTATCCTAGGAGAGACGGTGATTCGAATCGATTCCTATCTAGCTGGAGGGGTATTCCTAACACAAACCCTACTTCCCCCCGTCGGAGTTGCATCAGGTCACCTTTGGTACAACTCAGGAATCGCGGCTCCGAGCAGCCCCTGCACCCTCAGGGAGTCCACTCTGCCAGGTGGTCAATCTCACCTAGGACTTACGCCAATGGCTCCCCGCACATCCTTACTACCACCAGGGTGCGCAGTTTCACTTCTCGGTCTTTCGGCCTGAGTTGAGCTACTCGGCTTCGCGGTTGGAATGAGTTATCTGGCCAACTAAGTGATAGGCATGCGTTCAACATGACATGAGGACATACATCGCATCGGTCCTTAAACGACACAGACTGGGGATAGATTCACACCCAAGACCTCCATGCCTTGTTGCTTGCACTACCGTCATCCCGCTCGGTCTCTTTTCATTATTAACACATGGTTCTTTTCCACTGATAGCAAATATAGCCTAACCATGACCAGAGCTCATCCTACATCTCGTAGGTGATAGGAAATCACCCGACTTCTACTGGTCTAAGCATAGCTAAGCATCATTCGATCATACACTTAATTAGGATTCACAGGATTTTATCTGGACAAGGTAAGGATATAATGCAACAATTGGTTCCAACCAATTCCTATACTTAATGCATCATTAACAATAAAAGATACTCAAGATATTTGTAAAAAACATGGGAGACATAGAATGCTCCGAGGCTTGCATAGGATCCAACACTAGGTTAGTGTTTGTTAGACGACACTTGCTTGGTGAGCATCTCCCATCCTAGCACTTGTCCAGTCCTTCCATCTTTGGGATAGGTCCACCATACACTGTCTTTGGGTTCGGCTTCAACATCCCATCTGGCACGTGGTTCATCTAGCGTACCTAATTGAGATGTAAGATGCATGTGTATGAATGGTAACACAAGATGCATCCCATAAGCATTCAAGACAAACACAAGATTATGCAAGACATAGACACCAATAGCTATTTAACTTACATCACACAACTAACTATAGAGAGCAAGCACATCAAGCATGACACAAGTTTAACAAGGTCACAAGTATCATAACTTGACCATCGACAAGGGCATAAGCCACACTTAGCAACACATGGAGTAAACAACCACAACTAGCATATGTCTATTTCTGGACTGGAAACAACAGCTTCATGTTTGGATCATAACTAGAGTTATACAAATCCAATAGCCATGCAACAAGACATTCTGGAAATATTATGAAATTTTATACAATTCATCTTTAATCATCTTAGCATGATTATTAAGTTAACTAAGTCAAATATACCCATTTATAGAAACTAGTCCACAATTGACAGAGAGCAGCCATTTCTGAAACCCAACTTTAATCAGGCATAACTCACAAAATATTTGGCCAAATGCCATGAAAATTTAACACAAGATGTTTAAGTGCGTTATCTACAACTTTATTATTATCATCTTAAGATGATTCTACAGATAACAAGGCCAATTAATCTAATGAATGAATCTCTGTCTAAAACATGGACAGAAACTGATATGCCAATTTAAACAACTATAAATGGAGTTATACAAGTCCAATAAATGTGGTTCTAGACTTTTTAGAAAGCTTAGCAAATTGTAAACAACTTTGTTGTAAACACCTAGAGCTAATTCTACTATTAAGAAGGCCCCATAGTAAGAACAAGGAAACTCTCTCTGGGTTTGGGCAGAAACAGCCACAGAGATTTAAGCAAGTATAACTCAAGATCTACTTAACCAAAACTCATGATATTTAGCTTTTTGAAAATCTTAATAAAAGTACTACAACTCATGTATTGTTATCAAGTCATGATTCATAACTTAACTGATCGAATTAATTCAAACATGCTGACCTATTCAGAATAGAAGCAAAGCAACACATGGCATTTGTTATTTTTGTAACTCTTAAACCATCATACATAAACTCCTGAAGTTTTTAACAGACATCAACCATCACCTTAGTAGAACTCCATAATAATTTCACATTTATTTGAGCAAAATAACTACAGTTATGAAAAAGACAAGACACAACTATTATTAAGAACCTAACTGCACAAATTGATTTTCACAGCAAAAACTTTAAACTAAATCATGCAATATTATAGATCTAGTGCATATATAACTTGACAAGGATTCCAAAAAGTCCTCATTTACTATTTTATGATTTTTATACTAATTACTATGAATTTTCAAAATTCATCATCCAAATCTGCAAAAAATCAAAGAAAAGACATGTAAAGCTTGCATCGGGGTCCCTACGGAAAACACAAATTAAACATCAGCGAATCGATCCTTCTTGACACTATTCACTCAAGTCTATATCCTTGCAGTTACACCCCTGGAAAAGCTTCAATTGAAGCGTGAACTCCCTAGTCACGAATCAGAGCAAGCGACGAGCTCGGCACGGCCGATTTCCGCCGGCATAGGCCCTTGCCGACAGTGGGAGGTGGCGCTAGGGCAAGATGGGGCCCGTGCGCACCCATGGAGGGGCAAAGCTTGGATGGAGGTATCCTAAAATGGTCGGACCACGAACAGCAGCGGCTCCAAGCCATCAGCTCTGGCGACGGTGGAAAAAGGGCGGCAACGGACGGTGGGTTCGGCAGGCACAGGCGGCTCCGACGGTGAGAGGTAGGGCCACTGCAAGCCATGTACTATGCCTAGCCATGGCTTGGCTGGTGGTAGTGGTAGAAGGAGGGTGCAGCTGCTCGAACGCTTAGCCGGGAGCCGGCCATGGCGGCGTCCGCGCGCAGCCTGGAGAGGGGGTGAGAGAGTGGACTGAGAGAGAGGGCAGTGAGCAAGCGAGGGACAGGGGAGCTTGGGCGCTTGGTTGGAGGAGTAGGGGCACGACAGGGAGGTAGAACACATGGCAGCAACGCACGACAATGGTGGGAGCGCGCTCTCATGTATGGGCGATGCGTCGACCTTTCACCGAACACGTGGCATGCGTCGCTGTGCCTGGCTTGAAGTTTATTTTTGGGCCGGCTCTGCTCCGAACTGAGTCATGGGCCCTTAAGCAAATTTGCTGTACACATGATGACCTACGAATTTCATTAACAAACCATGGCCATTTGAGCAATGGATTAGTAGTTAATTAGGCTCCAAAGTGATAGTGTCAGCGCGTTGACAACGATGAACAAAAGCCCAAATTGATGGTCAAAACGAAGTCCAACAAGTGCCATCTTTTTACATGCTCTTCTCCATGAACTTAGCTCCAACCTTTATTTTGGGGTCAAGTTGAGTTGCTTAACAAAATTTGGAGAACATAGAATGCCAATGTCGACGACGAGTCGACGATGAATTCTAGACTTAGAAAAATTCTAAGTACCGAAAACAGCTGTCGATTCAACGTTTGAGCCTCGATTTGCCTTAGTTCCAAGTTGATTTGGCTCTTGCTCCAAAAACAAAGTTTGTTCTACTATACTCAACTTCAAATTTTATTTAAGGTGCAACTCCATGCAAGCACTGTAAGTGATTGGTCAACATAGGTCAAAGTAGCATCGTGGTAAAGCTTAAATCTGAGTTTTAGACCGATTGATGCCTTTTTCTTGATCTCTGCTCAACACGAACCCTTCATGACTTTTGTTGTAGAGTTCAATTAGAGTCACTTGGGCAAGGTAGCAAGGTTTGGTTGATGACCTATAATTCCATTCACTTAATAGTGCAATTCAAACAAAGATATACTTATCATTTCACGTGACTTCTTGATTCCAAGCTTCATGAAACTTTTCCATGGATCAATATAGATGGATATTGATGCGAGACACATGAAACAAGTACATCTAGCATTACTCAAGCATACTTTTTAGAAAGGCAGCATGTAAGCAATAGTGCATGGTCCAAGTTTAAGTGGTGGCTCATTTTCATATGTTTGACCTAACATCTCCATCACCACTTAACATGCCATGGTTGAGTTTAAACCCATTGCTTAAATGGTGACAAACACCTAGGGTGTTACAACCTTCCCCCCTTAAAGGAATCGCATCCTGAGATTCAGGACGAAAGACTTTTATGGAAGAGAGACATGTTACCAGTTTCCAATATCAGCGATAGCTTTAGGCTACATAGCTTCAAGCACTAGAGGGACCAAATTGGTCTAGACAACTTTCTATACTTGTTCTTTGTAGTAAATTTTTGTCAAAAGAATTCCGTTCATTAGCTTCCATAAAGCATTATTACATTGGGAGGAATCCAAGATAGCACTGTCCTACGTACTTCGTCCTCAATGTACGAAGAGTGATACAAGCGTAGACTAAATACTTGTAACATCTACTTCCTTAGTGGATATAGCACAGACCTATGGACTTTACACTAGACCATAGTCTATTGATGGATATTCCTTGCAATGGTGCTATATTTGTTCCCAAGGTTTGAAAAGCAGTTCTCTACTAAAGTAGTTTGAGCACAACTTTCCATAAAGGATGTGATCATAGACGGGGTAAACATCCTTTGAGGGTATGAGAAGCTAGTTAACCAATATCCAAGCTGGCTATAGCGGTGCAATCACTCAGATGTTAACTGATGGAAAGCTACATAATGTTCCATGTGTGCAGTGCTCTTTCTCTGATAACAATACTGTATTATCGAGGTCTGTTGAGTGAAGATGAATGTGATAGCTGACTCTGACTACCTAGCAATTTCGATGCTCATTAGCTAAGGGAACCTTAGAATCTAAGTGGCCATAGGAATCTAGGTTAAACTTGATGCAACCTATTAGGTAAAAACACAAGGAAGGCACCAAATGACAAGGCAGCATTGGTAAACATTGCCAAGGATGATGGATAGCAAGGCCTAGAGTGTAATAAAAGTTGCAAGTATTTCCTCAAACTAGGGAATTAGTTCACTACCATGCATTCTGAGTATGATTCTCCTTCATGGTGCAGTTTGTAACACCCCAGGTGTTTGCCACCAGTTAAGCAATGGGTCTGAGCTCAAAATGGCATGTTAAGTGGTGATGAAGGTGTCAAGATCAAATCTACAAGAGGGAGCTCCAACTTAAACTTGGGCAACACACCTTTGCTTGTATATTGGCCCTTTTCAGATATATACCTAAGTAATGTTGAAGGTGTTTCTTTCATGTGTCTCACATCAATATCCATCTATATTGATCACTGGAAAAGTTTCATGAAGTTTGGAATCAAAAAGTCATATGAAATGATAAGTTATATCCTTATTGGAATGACTTTGCTAAGTGCTTGAATTGCACTATTAAGTGAATGGAAATGTAGGTCATCAACCAAACCTTGCAACCTTGCCCAAATGACTCTAGATGAACTCTATAGCAAAAGTCATGAAAGGTTCGTGTTGAGCAGAGATCAAGAAAATGCATCAATCGGTCTAAAACTCAGATTTAAGCTTTATCGTGATGCTACTTTGACTTGGTTTGAATTGTACTCTAGAAACTTTGCATAGAAGTTCACCCTTAAGTAAAGTTGTAGTACTTGACTAGATCAACAACTTTTATATTAGGGTCAAAGTCTAATTCGGTGCATAGCATGCTCAAAATATAGTCCACAAGTAGCAAAAGAATTACTGTTTTTGAGTGAATTTTTTGTCTGAGATCGCGTTACAGTTTCACGTGCTGCACTTTGGGTTGATATTACTCTCGAAACATTAAGATTTAGACAAAAACCCCTAAATAAAAGTTGGAGCTGGTATGTAGATCTACAACTTTTATTAGTAGAGTTTTTGTCAACTCGTCGTGGTTTAGGAGTTAAAGAGGTACGAAATATGGGTTTCAACTTGTACGTTTGCGGTAGTATTTGTTTCTTCAGTTTTTGAACGCCTTCAGCAAAGGCCGTATCATGGCCAACCATGCACCGGCGTGCAATGCCGCGTGGCCTCCTCGCGCCTCACCTGTGCGCCACCTCGCCTAAGCCGAGCGCCACGTTTAGAAGGGAAGACCGAGCCAGTGCTCTCTCATTCTTCCTCTCGCCCTTCGCTCCCTCTTGCTCTCTCGTCCACCATGGCCGACGAGTGAAGCTCCAGCGCCGCCATGTTTTGCTACTCGGCTCCTTTGCTAGGCAAGCCAAGTGCGCTACCGCCTCCGCCTTTGCCTTCTCCCTTGCCCCATGCCGTTTGCTCGACCGCACCGCCGGAGCTGCTCGCACGCCGCTGCCACGGCTGCTGCTGCTCCCTGTGGCCGGGCCGCCTCAGGCAGCCACTGGCCTGGCCGGCCTCTCCCTCGGCCATGCGTGGGCCTGGGCAAGCCGCGCCCCCGCCGCTCGCTGCCGGTAGGGCCGCTGACCGGCGGGAATCATGTTGCCGTCGAGCTCCTCTACTCCAACCGTGACCAGGGACCTCACGCAAGAATTTGAAGAAAGGGAGGGATCCAACTGCGAAGCCATGAATCATTTGAATAGTGCCCCTAAGGACCTCTTCGCTGTAGTTTAATTTGTGTTTACTGCAGGGACCTCGATGCAAGATTTAAATTTTCTTTCTCTGATTTTTGCAGATTTGAATGCTCCACTTTGAAAATTCGTAGTAATTTGTAGAAAAATCGTAAAATAGTAAATGAGGACTTTTTGGAATCCTTGTGAAATTGTCTATGCAGTAGATCTATAATATTACATGTTTTAGTTTAAATATTTTGCTGTAAAAATAGATCTATGCAGTTAGGTTCTTAATACTAGTTATGTCTTGTCTTTTTCATAACTGAAGTTGTGGTACTCAAATAAATGTGAAATTTTTATGGAGTGTTACTCTGGTGATGTTTGATGTCTGGTAAAAATTTCAAGAGTTTAGGCTTGATGGGTTAAGAGTTATAAAAATAATAATTCCCTGTGTTGCTTTGCTCCTATCCTGAATAAGTCTGCATGTTTGAATTAATTGGCCCAGTTAAGTTGTGAATCATGTCTGGGTGATAATACATTAGTTGTAGTACTTTTTATAATATTTTCAAAAAGTTAAATATCATGATTTTTGGTTAAGTATATCTTGAGTTATACTTGCTTAAATCTCTATGGCTGTTGCTGCCCAAACCCAGATAGGGTTTCCTTGTTCTTACTGTGGGGCCTTCTTAATAGTAGAATTAGCTTGAGATATTTACAACAAAGTTGTTTAGAATTTGATAAGCTTTCTAAAAAGTGTAGAAACACATTTATTGGACATGTATAACTCCATTTATAGCTGTTTAAAGTGGCATATCAGTTTCTGTCTATGTTTTGGATAGAGATGCAATTATTGGATTAATTGACCCTTATAATTGTAGAATCATCTTAATATGTGAGTAAGAAAGTTGTAGGTAACTTCCTAAATTTTTCAAAAAGTTATGGTTCATGTTTGTTGGAGGTCCTGAACTCCAGTTATGCTTCTCTGAAGTTCCTATCAGTTTTCTGTACCACTGCTGTTGGGTTGCATTTATAGTTTTGCTTGTGCAATTATTTTCATGGTGTAAATTATGTTTTCTATGGTTGTAGTGAATACAAAAGTTGTAGAAAATTTCATGATCTTGCTTGTGTTCAAACTGTAAGTCCATAGGCCTAATAGTGTAGGAGTTACATGACTTTTAAGTCTTCTGTCAGGTTTTGATTGTATTCTGAGCAGATCTAAAAGATGCTAGTGTTTGATCTAGTTAGGATTTTAATGAGCTTTTGGTGATAATAACAAAGTTGTAGATAATTCATGTATCTAGCTTTTGTTAAAATTTGGTGGTATTGTGCCTTGTGGTTTGTGAGTTATGCCTGTTTAAAGTTGGGTTTCAGAAATGGCTGCTCTCTGTCAGTTGTGGACTAGTTTCTGTAAATGGGTATATTTGACTTAGTTAACTTGAGAATCATGCTAAGATGATTAAAGATGAATTGTACAAAATTTCATAAGCTTTCCAGAATGTCTTGTTGCATGGCTATTGGATTTGTATAACTATAGTTATGATCCAAACATGAAGCTATTGTTTCCAGTCCAAAAATAGACATATGCTAGTTGTGGTTGTTTACTCCATGTGTTGCTAAGTGTGGTTTATGCCCTTGTTGATGGTCAAGTTATGATACTTGTGACCTTGTTAAACTTGTGTCATGCTTGATGTGCTTGCTCTCTATAGTTAGTTGTGTGATGTTAGTTAAATAGCTATTGGTGTCTATGTCTTGCATAATCTTGTGTTTGTCTTGAATGCTTATGTGATGTATCTTGTGTTACCATTCATCACATTCATACACATGCATCTTGCATCTCATTTAGGTACACTAGATGAACCATGTGAAGGATGTGATGTGGAGTCGAACTCGAAGATTGGTTTTGGTGGATCTATCCCGAAGATGGAAGGACTAAGCAAGTGTTGGGACCGGAGATGTCACCAGGACGGTGCAAGCTAACTGAACTGACTTGTGTCAGATCCCAGGCAAGCCCCAGAGCATTCTAAGTCTCCCATGTTTTTATAAATATCTTGAGTATCTTTTATTATTGATGATGCATTAAGTATAGGAATTGGTTGGAACCAATTGTTGCATTATATCCTTACCTTGTCCAGAAAAAATCCTATGAATCCTAATTATGTGTAGGATCAAATGATGCTTAGCTATGCTTAGACCGGTAGAAGTCGGGTGATTTCATATCACCTATGAGATGTAGGATGAACTCTGGTCACGGTTGGCTATATTTGCTATCATAGAAAAGAACCATGTGTTAATAATGAAAAAGAGACCAGACGGGATGACGGTAGTGCAGCAACAAGGCATGGAGGTCTTGGGTGTGAATCTATCCCTGTCTGTGTCATTTAAGGACTGATGCGCTGTATGTCCTCATGTCATGTTGAACGCATGCCTATCACTTAGTTAGGCCAGATAACTCGTTCCGGCCAGTGAAGCCGAGTAGCTCAATTCAGGCCGGAAGTCTAGGAAGTGAAAGTGCGCACCCTGGCGGTAGTAAGGATGTGCGGGGAGCTATTGGCGTAAGTCTGAGGTGAGATTGACCACCTGGCAGAGTGGACTCCCTAAGGGTGCGGCGCTGCTCAGAACCACGATTCCTGAGTTGTACCAAAGGTGACCTGATGCAACTCCGATGGGGGGAAGCAGGGTTTGTATTTAGGAATACCCCTCCATCTGGATAGGAATCAATTCGAATCACCATCTCTCCTAGATAGTGAGAACTTGACTGAGCAGCGGCAACATAGATTCAATAAATTTAAAGATATGGTTAAAGGATGATGATGATGATGATAATGACAATGAGCTATGAAATACCTGATATGGTTATTATTGTTTGCAACTTAATCAAGTGATTAATTAGTATAGGTGCTAATATAGATGGTAGGTAATGGCTAAAAGTCACTGCTAGTATAGGTGAATAATGCTAATGGTTACTCAAGCTTTTATGCAAAAGGGTTGTCCAGCCAGATCTACTAAATTAAGCTATGCATGATCCTTGGTGTCACTTTATTTTTGGTTTCCGATGGGTAAGTCTGGCTGAGTACATTCGAGTACTCAGGGTTTATCCCACCTTGTTGCAGGTGAAGTTCTCGGCCTGCTGAAGATGGTGGCTAACCACCGGTGGGCTCGGTGATTCTATAGTTACTTCTTATCTATATGCTTTTGTCAGATGATGTCACTTATGCTAGCAATATATTTGGAACTTATATTAATGTAATCATTTGAAAGCTATGATTGTTTTCACTAAGTGGTTTTGAAACCCAAACTTGTACTATTATTTGTGAACCCATTTGTAATATTATTTTCGCTACAACTCTGCGTATGTGATGTGTATTTGCTTAATCACGCGATCTTGGTTGTGATGTTGATTTACCGAGGTCTTTCGGGACACTCGGCGGACTACTGGGTTTATATGAGTGAAAGTATGTGTGTGTCAACGTGCTAGCGGGGACAGCCGTACTTGATCTTGTATAAATTGGGTGGTTCTGTCACACAGTTGCTCAGTAAGTTGGGTTGAATTGCACTATAACGAAACTATCTTTATGGAACTACTTTTGACATTGGGGCTTCATTTCTAATGTCAATCAATATCTCCAAATCACAATTTTGAAATCTATTGTTTGACACCTTTCAAATTACTTCCGATTTGCAAGGGTACAACTTGACTCGTAGAACACCTCGATTGCTCAAAGATTGTTGATAGAAGAGGCCAAGAACAAGGTACAAAGGGGTCCAAGGAGTCTTCTTTAGGGCATCTAAAGGATTATCTAGCAACAATTATTGACCGCGTTACATACCTTGGCATCAATTGCAAACACAACTTTCGAATGCGAAGGATGATCGCAGTCACAAAGAAATTATAGATTCTGTACTCTTCGGTTTTCTATTCATATTTCACAAACTAGTCCTCCATTGTGCATGAATTTTGGTGTAGACATAGATCCATGAGTCCCCTAATTGCTCACCAAAATTCAGCTCAAACGGACATGGTTTGACTGCCCAAACAATGCGGCTACCAAAACTGCTCTATTATGTAATTATAGCATACCGAATTGACAAAACATCTCTCAAATCCGATGTTTCACTTAACCAATCCTCAAACAAACTTAAGGCATCGACATGTCCTAAGTGAGGAATGAGGTCACCAAAGTTTGAGGCCATTCCAACCATGTTTGAGTCACTAATCGTTGGCTTGAAGCTGTTTGGGTTTGTACCCTAAAATTTGGACAGATTTCTCGTTCTTCTCTTTCTTTGCTCCACACATTGTGGTGTGTGTTCTATACTCTCGATCTCTTTGTATAGCAGCAACAGCTCTTTTCTCTGAGGATGTAGACTAAGGTTTTCCATATGTGGTTCTCAAAACAACTTAAATCGTTTGATTTAGACACCAACTTGATGATGCGCAAGCATTGGACTTGTGGCGATGTTTCTAGGACACAAAGCATACTCTACATGGAGGGACTATCCTACAAAGATAAGGGACCATTCCTATATATCCTTCGGCACTTCGTCCAATAGAGTCTGGACACATGTGTTAGGGGCACCTAGGGGCACAAAGATGCTGACTGAAACTAAGGACGTGCTTTCGCTAGCTTCTTACGTAGCCGATACAACGTCTTGTATTATCTGTGTGATTGTCCAAGATGGAATTGACTTGATAGCATAGGTTTTGGAAAACAAAGCAGTAGTTGCACTGCTAAACGACTTGTTGTTTCATTGCTTAACATTGCTCTGCGAGACATAGCCTTCGTAATTAGCAAAAAGTTGTCACCTAGCTGGAGGTTAAGCTTCCTACTAGTAACTAATCAGTTGTCTCTCAACACTAAAGTTCTAAATCTTCACTCTTGCCAACAATAGTTGTGATTGACGCATAATAGATGGTCGCCATCGAAGTCAGTAGACAAGGGGGCACACTAGAGATTGTTGACCTCGACTGTGCGATCCACATGCACATAATGATCAAGACTTGGATAGCCAGGTCATAATCATAATGTGGCGTTCGATTCTTATCCAACTAACAACTTGTCCAACATTAAGTGTTGTGTGCCTTTCTGATCCAATGAGAATGACATAAGTTTCTCACTAGACGACTGATGTCATTATAGGGATAGCCAAGTAGAGTCACTTGTCCACCACATCATGTAGTCTGTTAATGTTTATGTCAGTGACATGTTCTTCAAGGTTATCCTCTGGAAAACTTCAAAAGGAAGGTCTACTACTTTTGGTCTAATATAAGGATCTTCTGATTAGATATGGAGAGATAACCAAGGAAGAGCTCACGTGAAAATAACACATCGGTGTAGTTCTGCAATGGATCATGTCTAGAAACCTCGATACCAGCGCGCACCCAGCAGCACAACCATGTGCCGGCCGCCCACAAGGAGGTCCTAGGTTCCGTCGTGGCACCATAGTTCACTAATCATGGCCCCATTACTGAACATACAACCCATAAGAATTTTCATGTGGCATAAATTTGGTTGCATAGGAGCAAGCACTATGCGAAGGAAGGATAGCAAACAAAGGTAGTCACAAGGTTAGGAACCAACAAGGAGATGATCAGAAGATCAAAACACAGCGCAAAAGAACATAGCCTAATTGCCGAAGGCAACTAAGCAGGAGACTCTTGCTTAATTTCCATAAACGCCTTGTGTCCACCAAGGTGATTACCAGGTAAAGATTAGCATAAGATTTGGTCTTGCCGAGCAGCAACATGAGATCAAGACTGATAAACATCCAGAGACTTGAAAGGGTTAGAGGCAAAATAAACGAGATTCGAGGGATAGAGCCAAGGCACTGACTAGGGATTTAGTTGATAAAGCAATGACATGAGCTGCTAGGAAAAGGTTCCAAAGCTAGGATAGATAGCGATTAGTGTTGCACCAGATCATCAGTAAAATAAGGAGCAATGAGATCTAACAAGGATTTTTGCAGCAGGGTCCTCCCACACAGGAGCAGGACAACCACGAAACATGCAAGCATTCAAGGAAACTAAGCTTGGGCCTAAGGTCAAGCAAAGGCATGGATAAAGGTCTTCGTAGTGCAACGTTCAAGGCTAGCAACCACGTGTACATGCTTAGGTTCCTAAGAGAGAACTTAATTGGAGATGACAACCATGAGATCATCAAAACTTGGACGTTGTTCTAGGATAGTGCTCTTCAACACTCGTATGCTTACCAAGGACAAAAGAGGTGACAACCATGACACTACCTAGATAATGACCATCCACACCTACATCACGGTCTTAAGCGAGCATTTCAAACATTCAATCCAATTAGCTTAAATGACTATTATGAAGCACAAAGCTCGTACATAACAAGCAGTCACCTACAGCAACACCACTACACATATCATGCAAAACATGGTGGTAAGGCACTGTTATCTTTTGTTTCCTTTTTACTGAGTAGGTGGATATCTCTACAAAACAAGTTTTACTTATATTTAGCAATTTAGTCTTCCAAGGGGTGAAGTTTTTGCTAATTAATAACTTGTCATCTATTTCCTTTGGAAGAAAACATACAAGACATGCTAATCACACACTATCTTCAAGCATAGCTATTCAAGCAGCATGGGACAAGACATTTTGTCTAGCTTCACACAGGGAAGATAGCAACATCACATTGATCACAAGTTACTTACTATTAGAACAAAGTGAGGGAAGCATATTTATGCACAAGCACAATCATGATGCAAGCTTGTCCTATTCATCCTCACGAAATTGCCAGCCTAAGGTGGCAATCATGTTCTATGTCGGTGGCATAACACGTACTCTCTCGATATATAGCTAGTCGTCAGCTACATTCAATCTACACATTCGTGGTTAGCGTACCTACAGGCAAACTCATTGCAGCCCATCCCCACAAGAGATAAATAAGCATATAATGAAAGCAGTAAACTAAGATACTATCCATATATATATCCCTAGATGTCTATACTTCGGTATCCGTAGCTACCCGATAAATATACCCGCAATTAAGTACATTCGTATATACATGTGTGTAACATGTAAATATTCTAGTAACCAAAGCTAACTCTCTCCCTTGACCGATAGTTGGACGGTCATGCTCTCACAACTCACACTTACCTGGGCGTAGAGGCAATTGATCCATACATTACCATTCAAGCAAATGGCATCCATACAATAGCACGCCGTGTGGACGATGAAAGTAAAACTCCCATGTTAGTACTTAGATAGCCACCTAATAGTCCTTAACTGGGCATAAAGGAGGATGTCGCTAGCATAGTTTTGCAAATAAGTTTTGACAAATTTGCCTATAGCTAAAGTTTTAGTCAAAATAGGCTTTTTAAAACCAAAACTTTGTTTTTAAAATGACGTACATGATAGTATTATGCTTAATCTTGCTCTGATGCTAGCTGTGACAGAACCGCCTAATTTATACAAGATCAAGTACGGCTGTCCCCGTTTAGCACGTTGACGCGCACATACTTTCACTTATATAAACCCGGTAGTCCGCCGAGTGTCACGAAGGACCTCGGTAAATAAATATCACAACCAAGATCGCGTGATTAAGCAAATACACATCACATATGCAGAGTTGCAGTGGAAATAATATTACAAATGGGTTCACAAATAATAGTACAAGTTTGGGTTTCAAAACCGAGTAGTGAAAACAACATAGTGTTGAAATGATTACATTAATATAAGTTCCAAATACATTGCTAGCATAAGTGGCATCCTCTGACAAAAGAATATAGATGAGAAGTAAATATAGAATCAACGAGCCCACCAGCGGTTAGCCACTATCTTCAATAGGCTGAGAACTTCACCTGCAACATGGTGGGATAAATCCTGAGTACTCGAACGTACTCAGCTAGACTTACCCGTCATAAACCAGAAATAAAGTGACACCAAGGATTATGCAAGGCTTTATCAGTGGATCTAGCTGGACAACCTTTTTGCATAAAAGCTTGAGTAACCATTAGCATTATTCACCTATACTAGCAGTGACTTTTAGCCATTACCTACCATCTATATTAGCACCTATACTAATCAATCACTTGATTAAGTTGCAAACAATAATAACCATATCAGGTATTTCATGGCTCATTATCATTATCATTATCATTATCATCATCATCATCCTTTAACCATATCTTTAAATTTAGTGAATCTACGTTGCCGCTGCTTAGTCAAGTTCTCACTATCTGGAGAGAGACGGTGATTCAAATCAATTCCTATCTAGCTAGAGGGGTATTCCTAACACAAACCCTGCTTCCCCTCGTCGGAGTTGCATCAGGTCACCTTTGGTACAACTCAGGAATCACGGCTCCGAGCAGCCCCACACCCTTAGGGAGTCCACTCTGTCAGGTGGTCAATCTCACCTAGGACTTACGCCAATGGCTCCTCGCACATCCTTACTACCGTCAGGGTGCGCAGTTTCACTTCTCGATCTTCCGGCCTGAGTTGAACTACTCGGTATCGTGGTCAGAATGAGTTATCCGTCCAACTAAGTGATAGGCATGCTGTTCAACATGACATGAGGACGTATAGCGCATCGATCCTTAAACGACACAGACGGGGATAGATTCACACCCAAGACCTCCATGCCTTGTTGCTGCACTACCATCATCCCGCCCGGTCTCTTTTCATTATTAACACATGGTTCTTTTCCACGATAGCAAATATAGACAACCGTGACCAGAGCTCATCCTACATCTCGCAGGTGATAGGAAATCACCCGACTTCTACCGGTCTAAGCATAGCTAAGCATCATTCGATCCTACACTTAATTAGGATTCACAGGATTTTATCATGGACAAGGTAAGGATATAATGCAACAATTGGTTCCAACCAATTCCTATACTTAATGCATCATTAACAATAAAAGATACTCAAGATATTTGTAAAAACATGGGAGACTTAGAAAGCTTCCAGGGGCTTGCCTCGGATCCAACACTAGGTTAGTGTTTGTTAGACGACACTTGCTTGGTGAGCATCTCCCATCCTAGCACTTGTCCAGTCCTTCCATCTTCAGGAATAGGTCCACCATACACCGTCTTTGGGTTCGGCTCCAACATCCCATCCAGGACATGGTTCATCTAGCGTACCTAATTGAGATGCAAGATGCATGTGTATGAATGTGATGAATGGTAACACAAGATGCATCACATAAGCATTCAAGACAAACACAAGATTATGCAAGACATAGACACCAATAGCTATTTAACTAACATCACACAACTAACTATAGAGAGCAAGCACATCAAGCATGACACAAGTTTAACAAGGTCACAAGTATCATAACTTGACCATCAACAAGGGCATAAGCCACACTTAGCAACACATGGAGTAAACAACCACAACTAGCATATGTCTATTTCTGGACTGGAAACAATAGCTTCATGTTTGGATCATAACTAGAGTTATACAAATCCAATAGCCATGCAACAAGACATTCTGGAAAGCTTATGAAATTTTCTACAATTCTTAATCATCTTAGCATGATTCTCAAGTTAACTAAGTCAAATATACCCATTAACAGAAACTGGTCCATAATTGACAGAGAGCAGCCATTTCTGAAATCCAACTTTAATCAGGTATAACTCACAAACTATTTGGCTAAATGCCATGGAAATTTAACACAAGATGTTTAAGTGAGTTATCTACAACTTTATTATTATCATCTTAAGATTATTCTATAGATAAGAAGGCCAATTAATCCAATGAATGAATCTCTGTCTAAAACATGGACAGAAACTGATATGCCACTTTAAACTAGCTATAAATGGAGTCATACATGTCCAATAAATGTGGTTCTAGACTTTTTAGAAATTCGTAGAAAATTATAAACAACTTTGTTGTAAACACCTAGAGCTAATTCTACTATTAAGAAGGCCCCATAGTAAGAACAAAGAAACCCTCTCTGGGCTTGGGCAGAAACAGCCACAGAGATTTAAGCAAGTATAACTCAAGATCTACTTAACCAAAAATCATTATATTTAGCTTTTTGAAAAGCTTAATAAAAGTACTACAACTCATGTATTGTCATCAAGTCATGATTCATAACTTAATGGATCCAATTAATTCAAACATGCTGACCTATTCAGAATAGAAGCAAAGCAACACATGGCATTTGTTATTTTTGTAACTCTTAAACCATCATACCTAAACTCCTAAAATTTTTACCAGACATCAACCATCACCTTAGTAGAACTCCATAATAAGTTCACCTTTATTTGAGCACAATAACTGCAGTTATGAAAAAGACAAGACACAACTATTATTAAGAACCTAACTGCACAAATTGATTTTCACAGCAAAAACTTTAAACTAAATCATGCAATATTATAGATCTAGTGCATATATAACTTGACAAGGATTCCAAAAAGTCCTCATTTACTATTTCATGATTTTTATACTAATTACTATGAATTTTCAAAGTTCATCATCCAAATCTGCAAAAAATCAAAGAAAAGACATGTAAAGCTTGCATCGGGGTCCCTGCGGAAAACACAAATTAAACATCAGCGAATCGATCCTTCTTGGCACTATTCACTCAAGTCTATATCCTTATAGTTACACCCCTAGAAAAGCTTCAATTGAAGCGCGAACTCCCTGGTCGTGAATCAGAGCAAGCGACGAGCTCAGCACGGACCGATTTCCACCGGCACAGGCCCTTGCTGACGGCGAGAGGTGGCGCTAGGGCAAGATGGGGCCTGTGCGCACCCATGGAGGGGCACAACTTGGATGAAGGTAGCCTAAAATGGCTGGACCACGAACAGCATCGGCTCCAAGCCATCAGCTCCGGCGACGGTGGAAAAAGGGGGGCAACGGACGGTGGGTTTGGCAGGCACAGGCAGCTCTGGCGGTGAGAGGTAGGGCCGCTGCAAGCCATGTACTATGCCTAGCCATGGCTTGGCTGGTGGTAGCAATAGGAGGAGGGCGCAGCTACTCGAACGATCTGCCAGGAGCCAGCCATGGCGGCGTCCGCGTGCAGCCTGGAGAGGGGGCGAGAGAGTGGACCGAGAGAGAGGGCAGTGAGCGAGCGAGGGATAGGGGAGCTCAGGCGCTCGGTTGGAGAAGCAGGGGCATGACAGGGAGGTAGAACACACTGGCAGCAGCGTGTGGCAATGGTGGGAGCATGCTCTCATGGATGGGCGACAGCATCGACCTTTCACCGAACACGTGGCGTGCATCACTGTGCCCGACTTGAAGTTCATTTTTGGGCCGGCTCTGCTCCGAACTTGAGTCATGGGCCCTTAAGCAAGTTTGTTGTACACATGATGACCTATGAATTTCATTAACGAACCATGGCCATTTGAGCAATCGAATAGCAGTTAATTATGCTCCAAAGTGATAGTGTCAGCGCGTTGACAGCGATGAACAAAAGCCCAAATTGATGGTCAAAACAAAGTCCAACGAGTGCCATCTTTTTACATGCTCTTCTCCATGAACTTAGCTCCAACCTTTATTTTGGGGTCAAGTCGAGTTGCTTAACGAAATTTGGAGAACACGGAATGCCAATGTCAACGACGAGTCGACGATGAATTCCAGACTTAGAAAAATTCTAAGTACCGAAAACAGCTGTCGATTCAACGTTTGAGCCTCGATTTGCCTTAGTTCCAAGTTGATTTGGCTCTTGCTCCAAAAACAAAGTTTGTTCTACTATACTCAAACTTCAACTTTTATTTAAGGTGCAACTCCATGCAAGCACTGTAAGTGATTGGTCAACATAGGTCAAAGTAGCATTGCGGTAAAGCTTAAATTTGAGTTTTAGACCGATTGATGCCTTTTTCTTGATCTCTGCTCAACACTGAACCCTTCATGACTTTTGTTGTAGAGTTAAATTAGAGTCACTTGGGCAAGGTAGAAAGTTTTGGTTGATGACCTATAATTCCATTCACTTAATAGTGCAATTCAAACAAAGATATACTTATCATTTCATGTGACTTCTTGATTCCAAGCTTCATGAAACTTTTCCATGGATCAATATAGATGGATATTGATGCGAGACACATGAAACAAGTACATCTAGCATTACTCAAGCATACTTTTTAGAAAGGCAGCATGTAAGCAATAGTGCATGGTCTAAGTTTAAGTGGTGGCTCATTTTCATATGTTTGACCTAACATCTCCATCACCACTTAACATGCCATGGTTGAGTTTAAACCCATTGCTTAAATGGTGACAAACACCTGGGGTGTTACACTGGTCGAGTACAGTGGTGCTACTATAGAGTTCGCTATATACAACATGACTCAGATGATCCGACAAAGTGCAGTGAGGACACCTAGCCACCCAAGCCGACATCTAGAGGTGCCTAGAGACTGCAGCTCAGCAGGATGAGACTATTAGGGGCATAGCAGCTATAGAGGAGTAGCTTGATGCTTAGTAGGAGGGGATGGTTGAGAGTGAACCCCAGTGACAACTCAGATGAGGACTACCAGGACATTCCTCAGATGCCTCCACATCGACATGACCATGAGGCCTGTAGCTCTAGTTCAGCTCCACCTACACCGCAGACAGACCCCGCTCTACTCGCCATACTTGAGTGGATGAGGCAGGATCAGGCTCGCTAGGCCCTAGGAGACTGTCGCCACTTTTGCACAGTTTCATACTCGGCAGGATGAGTTTCAGCTGGTAGCAGCAGGCCATGCATCAGCAGCAGCTCCTCATGCAGCAATAGCTCCTTGGATTTATGCAGCATGTAGTGACAGCTATTGGGGTTCTACCACCACAGCCTTCACCCCAGCTTGGTCAGCCTGCCACCACTTCTATGACTCTAGCTTTACAGCCTAATAGGCTTCAGAGTCAGGGATAGCCACCAGCACAGTTTGCTTCACCTACAGAGCAGGTGTCCCAGTGGTTTGCCTCACCAGTGTTAGCCCTATAGTTCACACCTCTTCAGATGGGCTTCACACCAGCTCAGACTTCCTTGCTGCTAGTGCCAAATACCTCAGTCTCTAGGAGTCTTGGAGCGACCTTCAGTGAGTTGACAGGGCAGCCTACTCTGCCATATTTGCATGTCATAGGTCCTTCTATAGTTGCACCTATTACCGGGACTACAAGAGATGCTCCCTTCCTCAGTAGCATCGTCAGAGCCGGCTACTCTAGTCATACATGCACAGTCTATAGCAGATCCAGTTGTTGATCTGACCTAGACCGCTTCAGCGTCGCTTCTAGCTACAGGGTCAGACTGCTCAGAGCTCTAGTTCAGATGATGATGGCACTCAGTTCTAGCTTGCTCCTCGTACCTCAGTGCCTAGCTCGTCCACATGTCACCCCATCGACCGACCCTTAGGTTTTGGTGTTTGACGCCAAAGGGGGAAGAGGGATCGAGTATGTTAGTCTTAGGGGGAGCGACATATCTAGGGAGACCTTAGTTTATCTATTAGATTATCTATTACATTTGGAGTTTTATGTGTGATACACTATTATGCATTTGTGTGTTTACTTTTATGCATCAAACTATATTTATGTGATAGTGATATCTATGTTATCGTGATATATGACATGTGTGCTCTCTACTTTGAATTATTTATATGTCATATCACTTGTGCTATGCTTATTTGCTTTGCTTCTACTGTTTTACTTCCGATGCCCACGCCATTGGGTACAAGGTGGTTTGTCGATGCCCACAATACTATTGACGCCCAGATGCATGTGGTAGGCTCCATTATGATCTTCTGGTATGTCCAATGTCGGCAGCCTACCATACTGTAGGACAAATGTTGGCGCCCATAACACTATTCGTGTTCTGACACGTATGGAAGGTTGCAGAGCACCCTTCTATCATGACCTGATAGTACTATCCTATAGGTGTGCAGGGCATGGTTCTTGGTATTATGGATGACTAGAGTGCCCTGCCTTACCTACTCTGCCTAATTATTTGGGTCCTTACCGAGCGGGCATGCCCATTCGGTCATTTCCTAGTCAGCTCCGACCGCGCCGGTCGGAGAGGAGCTATAAGCAGAGGTTCGGTGTACTCCCAGTCGGAGTCAGAAGTGAGCATTGTCCCTCCTTGGCTAGGCCTCCTAGTCGAAGAGGCAGGGTTAGAGTTAGAAGCGCAGTCGCCCCATCCTTGGCTAGGCCTTTCGGTCAGAGAGGCGGGTTGGAGTCAGAAGCGAGCGTCGTCCCTCCTTGGCCAGGCCTTCCGATCAAAGACTGGATCACTCTTTTGGCCTATTGTTAGGTATCTAGGCTGGCCTAGGAGTTGTGCATCGTTTCGTAATGTCGTTTGATGGGCTAAGCTTTTGCTAGAAAGTAGGTCCATTAGGGACCTCAGGGTTTATGAACCCAACAGGAGCCCCAAGCCCCCAAGCGATTTGGGTAGAATCAGTCTAGGGGATTTTTCATTTTTGATAGCGGGGTGATCATGAGCGCACCCGCAGGTGTAGCCCCTAAGCCCCTAGGTGATTTGGGTAGAATCATCTGGGGGATTTTTTGTTTAGCCAGCCGAAGGATTTTTCATTTTGGCAGCGGGTGCGCACGAGCGCACTCGCTGGGTGTAGCCCCTGAGCCTATGTTCGATAGGTGAATCAGTTCGAGGCTGAGCATCTTGGTACTCTTTCCTTGGGGCCACAGATTGTCGTTTGGGGTGTTCGCCCATGTTTGTCCCGCCCGTGACCTGCACGGTCGATTGATTTCCTATGTCAGGTGTTGGGTGACCTGAGCCCCTAAGCCCCGTTGGGCTTGGTAGGGGTGGGTCTAGTTCCATGCATTACCCCATCCATGGTTTCTACTAATCGAAGGGGCTAAGCTACCATTGCTTGCCTCGATGGCTCGAGCGACGCGCTCGGTGAGCTCACTAACGGGCACGTTCGAGTGGAATCCGGGTCCATCGTTTGTGATGGAGTCAGCATAGCCCTCATGTGGCATTCCACTGCTCCTTAACATGCATCCCAATAGATGCCCTAGGTCATTCTAGAGACCGACTTAGGTGGCTCGCTGGCCTCCCCTCGATGGAGATTATGTGGGCATGGCTCGAGGTTAGGATTGAACAAGAAGGTTGAGATGACCATGTCTGCTTCTAAGCAGATTGAGCAAGGGCCACTAGGGCTCATCTGTGTTTTCTCCCCTAGCTCTTGAAAGCATCTAGGCCCCTAGTTGGGTTTCGGTGATTAATGACAATACGTGATTACTATGACTAATGTGTGTTTTGCAGAGGCAATTAAGTTAGGTCATGGTAATGGAGATCGATTGGGCTATCATGGTGGTCATGCCCCTACGATGGAAATTGTTTTGGTTTTCCAAGGATGGATGACAAGGTTAAGGATGGACTAGTTCTAAGTGTCAGTTTGGTGTTGAAGAGAAACTTAGAGTAGTTTAGGACTTTGTTTTTTATTTGGCTGTACTATTAAGGGGGTATGGATAGGGTAGCTTGATCTAGGTAAGTCTAGTGGGTTAGGTGTGGTGCACACTTGCTAAACCTAGCACTAGGTAGCTCCTAAAAAGCCCTTAGATCCATTGGAGCAAACTCCATTTACGTACGATCGAAAATTGGAAGTGAATGGAGGGTCAAATACTGACCGAACACTAGCTTTGGTTTGACCGAATGCTAGCGTAGAGTCCGGTCAGTTCATTTGATCAAGGTGAAGTCATCTGGAAGTGACCGGACGCTGAGAGGTGGAGTGACCGGACACTGAGGGCCAGCTCCGATCGACTCCAGTAAGGTTCCAGAGAGGGAAAATCATGACCGGACGCGTCCGATCAGTGATGACCAGATGTTGTCTAGCGTCCGGTCACTATTTGATCACTGGAATTTAGGGTGAACTAACCGGTGCAGTCCGGTCAACATGACCGGAGCAGTCCGGTCACCCCGAAGAGGCACATAACTGGTTCGTTTTTTCAGCCCATGTTATAAATACTTCCTCCATTCATGTGTGGAGGTACTTTTGCTCATTTCAACAGCTGAGAAACACCTTTGAGAGTGCCAAGAAGTGCAAGGTCCTAGTGAGGTGATTGAGATTTGAGAATCCCAAAGAGAGCCCTCATTAGTGAGATCAAGAGTAGCAAAGTGTGCATCCACCCTTCTCATTAGGCTTGTCGTGGTCAAGTGAGAGTTCGTGCTTGTTACTCTTAATGATCGCCATCACCTAGATGGCTTGGTGGTGATTGGGAGCATTGGTGATCATCCGGCGGAGCTTGTGGATGACCCAACTCAAGTTGTGAGCGGTTGTGGGTGATTCACTAGCGACTGAAGTGTCAAAGAATCAACCCATAGAGAGCACTTGATCCTTATGCGGATCAAGGGGGAGCTACACCCTTGCACGGGTGCTCCAACAAGGACTAGTGGGGAGTGGTGACTCTCCGATACCTTGACAAAGCATCACCGCGTTCCTCCTTCTCTCTTTACTTTGAGCATTTACTTTGAGCCATTCAATACTTGTCTTTACATTCATAGAATTGAAATGCTAGAGTAGGATTGGAATGTAGGTTGCAAGACTTTTTGTGCGGTAGAACATTAGAAACACTTTCTAGGCACAAGGGGTTAATTAGGCTAACCAGTTGGATTTAATTATTGCAAAGAAATTTAGAATTAGCCTAATTCATCCCCCCTCTTGGGCATCTTGATCCTTTCAGCTCTGTTTGGCACGAGGCGGCCTCAAGCCCTTCATGGGTCGGCCTTCGAACCCCAGTCGGTCGTTGCTCATGTTGAATGTGGCAACTACCATTTCATGATGCAACACTGAAGCATTGTGATGCATTAGTTGCATATGCGATGCTTTGGATGTATGGGATGAATAAATGATTGTATGAATGAATGTGTGAATGTGTGTATGAGAATAGATGAATGATCATGCATCAGAAAACTAAAGTAAGAGGGTTTGGTAAAGTTACCTTGATGACTCAAGTGATGGGTTTCAGAGAGCTTTTATCGGAGATGTCTGAATGGGATCCGTGTTCATCATTCGTGATGGAGTTGGTGTGGCCCACATGGGGCATCCCTCTTCTCCTTACCTATCTCTCAGCAGTTGCTTGAGCTGTCCGATTGAATTAGGAAGCTCGTTGGTCTCTCCTCGATGGAGATCCTATTGTTGGGCCCTTCCAAGTCTGGCTTAGGAAGGCGGAGGGCCGTCTATGTGCAGTTGCGCCTTGTTTCCTATGCCCTGGTGTGTGGTAGTGGTGGGCCATGCCCAAGCCATGTCTCATCTAACCACGCACTGTTTCGTCAGGCAGGGCGTGTCCCACCACATCCCATCTACATTGAATGGTTGAAGGGAGAGGGTTTTTCGCCCCAACCCTTTGCCTTTCTCTAACTATCAGCGTCTCCTCCTTGAATGGGGGGAAGGGAGATGGTTTTTTGCCCCAATCCTTCACCTTTCTCCAACTGCCACATCTCCTCTTTAAATAGGGGAAGGGAGAGGGGTTTTGTCCCAATCCTTTGCCTATTCTCCAACCAGTTGCTCCTCCTCCTTCCTTTTTGCCAAGCATGTTTGTGTGCCACTGGTGGTTCCTAAGTGAGAGAGGGTAAAGTGTGGGAGAGGAAAACTCATAGGTCTATTCATGTGTGCGAAGCACAATGTCAAGCTGAAGGCCATCCAATGTGGACTGAGGCGGTGCTGGCCACCTTCGCCAAGAAGGGGCTGCTCCCACCGAAGGAGGTGGTGCACTAGAGGGCTCCTGTGGGGGAGGAATTTCCGTGGCCTTAGGCCGATGAGGTTGTTTCCTTCCTCGCCTTCCATGAGCATAGGCTAGGATACCCCGCTGCATTGGTTCCTACATGGGCTCCTCAATGAGTGGGGCCTAGAGCTGCAGCACCTCAATTCAACTAGGGTACTGCATGTCACCGGCTTTGTCACCTGTCTATGAGGCCTTCCTCAGAATGGATCCAGCATGTGGATCACTTCTGGTGGATCTTCACTAGGCGTGCCTTGTCGGAGGGGAAGCCACCCAGGAACCCGCCAATGGGGGGTTTCGCCCTATAGAAGAAGTTGAGGTCATCGGGCTCCTACCCTACATACTCCCCTTGTGACTCCAATTAGGGGTGACAAGGGGAGTGGTTCTACATTAGAAATCCAGTGGAGGCTGTCATTCCTGCCATTCACTGGAAGGAGGCCGGAGACGCGGGATAGCTGGTCATGGGGGCCTGCCAATCAGCAAAACAAACTAGAGGTCATTGAGGTGGAGCTCTAGAAGCTAGTGCAGCATAGCCTTGATGGGCTAAGGGTGTTCCACGCCTTCTTCCACCATTGGGTCACCCCACTGGTAGAGAGGAGCCAGGCCAATGTGGATGTACTCTGACCTGACAGATCTCGACCATGCATTGCCGAAGGAGTTGGTGTAGGACAAGGTGAAGAGCTGACTCGATCGAGTGCTATAGCTAAAGGCCTAGGTGACCCTCGAAGGAAATCCCAGACCTCTCCATGCTGGGAAGTTGTCTGATCTGGTATGTTCTCCTCTCCTTATTCCACATCCCTTTTGATCTTGCTTTCCTATATTCTTACTTCGAGTCATCTATTTTCATAGGGGCTTGCCGGTTACAAATCCCGACCTGCATCTCTCGAGGGGGTCAGAGGGCGCAACATGGCAAGCTGCCTAGAAGGAGGTGATGGATGATAGGAAGAAGAAGAGAGCTAAGATATCTTGTTGTCAGTAGTAGAAGGAGAAGGAGATCACTTGGTGGGTGTGGGCCATAGAAAATAGGAGTGATGTGGAGGCGGAGCTCGAGTCAGAGGAGCCCATAGAGATGGGCGGCAACATGAGCTCCTTCAAGAATGAAGGAGGCCGGGAGGTCATCGCGACCTCGGTGGAGCATCATGAGCCTACGGTCGCTTCTATCCATGGTGGGTAGGACACAGAGAGGTGCAGGTGATGTTCCCACATCAAGGAAGTGCGCCACAAGCTCGGATGTCGCCGCCGAGCGAGGGGTGAAGCGGACACGGTCACCACAGCCTTTGGAGGCATCGTCAGCATCATCCCCCCTGCTCCAAGCATGGCGGGGCGATAGAAGGAGCGGGTCACACCCCCGCATCTTTGGGGCCAGCACCGGTGCATGACCCATAATGGGGGGTACCCCACTAGCTGCTCTGGTGGGCGCGTCACAAGTCAACGGGCATGGTGGCACATGGGCTGATCAAGAACTGGCCGGGCTAACTCCCCCCTCAGTCGATGTGAGGGGATGCGGGTCGTGACCCATGAGCGGTAATGGTCTAGTGGGCCCATTGCCAGCGGGTTGGGGCTTTAGGGCCTTGCCCCTTGCATCTAGGTATGCACCTAGGTTTCTTTCATTTCATAGTTGAGTTTTTGAGTGCGACTAACCTGTACTTTTTTAACAGCGGCTAGATACTATTGGGGTTGAGCATTGCCTTGCCTCCCATGTAGGAGAAGTGGAGTCCTAGCCTACAGCGGGTCACAACGAGCAATGGGGAGAGTAGGCTGGCAGCGGTGTGGCCTTCCCCTCTGGGGGCTACGCCCTCCCGGCCAGTTGTAGGCCCTAGTGGCAGTGGCAGTGGAGGTGATGGAGGCAATCCTAGTGGCGACGATGGCAGTGGGGTTGGAGGTGACCCTCGTGATCCCTCCCGCACCAGCAATGGTGGAAGATAGGGTGGAGACCGGTCTCCCTACCTCACCTTGTGAAGGGATGCATGGCTCGCCCTCCTGATCAGAGCTAGAGGCATCAGGAAGTGACGTGGCTAGGCCTAGAGGTAGAGCTTCCACCGGTAGGCCATGGGGTCCAGGAGGTGGAGATCCCCTACCCCATTGAGGTAGGCACCAGGGTGGAGCCATCGGCCATCCCTTCATCATAGGAGCTAGTGGTGGTCTGGTCATCGGTTGGGCCTTCCAGTGGGTTGGGGCCGACCACCTGACCTAATGTGGCCCTGCCTTGGTGATCCGAGGAAGGTGCAGTTCATTGTTTGGGATGAGGAGGAGGTGTAGCTCTAGGACATACTTGGGGGAGAGGACTCGCGATGGAGTCCAATCTTGCCCAAACTAGGGTGGGGCTCAAGTAGGCCTTAGAGCAGGGTCAAGGTCATCCATCAGGAGGTTACAGTTGACCTGCCCTATGTTGCAGAGGTAAGTTTTCTATGTTCATCCTTGACTCCTTGGTCTTTTACTGGTTGTGTCAGCATGCTTGCTTCTTGCTTTGCAGGGTTTGGAGGAGATGTCGAGCCACAAGTCCCTGTTTCCTCTGGAAGTCCCATTTCACTCGGATGGAGAGCGAGGCCATGATGTTGTAGTGGGTCACTGAGCTTGAGCGCCAGCTAGAGTCCAGCCCACTATGAGTCTCAAGACCTGGGCAGCCGAGGCAATGGAAGTGTGGGCGGCTGGAACTGCTCGTGGTGCAGCAGGCGACCACCGCTGAGCGAGGACTTGACGCAGCGAAGGTCCACCAGGCGAAGACCAAGGAGATGCTCCAAAAGTCCCTAGGTAGAGATCGAGGCGGTGCTCCATGAGTCCCTGGAGGCTCTAGAGTTGGAGCAGAAGGCCTAGTCGGAGGTCGACCAGGAAGTGCTCGCGCTTCGAGGCTAGATGCTTGGGACGGAGGAGCCGAACGCTCCACTGCACAAGCAGGTGACTCGGCAGGAGGAAGGACTCTCCATCCTTGAGAACACCCGCCTCGGTATGTACCTATTTCACTTTTGGTTGATGTCTTGTTTTTCCTTTACCTTGCTTCTGAGCTTGTCATCCTTCTTCTAGAACTAGGCAGAAGGGTTGGTTCTCTGGAGCAGGACCTAGAGACGGCCAAGGCAATGATTGGTTAGAATGCAGAGGTGCTAGCCAAGTCCCTTGAAGAGTAATGTGCTCTCAAGGGGGAGCTCAACTAGATCCACAATGTCGCCCAAGTCATTGTCTCGGAGGTGTTTGGGTCAGTGCCAAGCACCAGCACGCCCGCTATCCGATTAGCGGAGGTCCCAGATGAAGTTTGGGCACTTATCTCCAATGGGATGTTCTATGGAATGTTGGGGGTGCTAACTTCGGTGGTGATGCACCACGTGGACCTAGACTTCACCACCATATGCAAGTGGGTACGCCGACTGTTGGAGCTCGAACGCCATCCATGCGCTTGGGGAGAGCTTGTTGCCATGCGCACAGATGGTGGCCATGCAAGTCTCCGTGTAGTGGGTGACGGATACTTGCCACGCGAGCGTAGCCGAAGGTGCATGTCTAGAAGACATAGTCCAGCCTACGGATGGAGTGGAGCCTAGGTTCGAAGCGAACATTGTCCCACCTCCGATCGAGCCGAACATCATCCCGTTGGAGACCAAGTAGCCCTTATCATCGCTGGTCGAGTCGGTAGCCGATGTCGCCGGGCAGCCACAGTAGTATTTAGAGTAGAAAAAAATAGTCAATATATGTAAGGGATAAGTTCGTGGGGGAGCCCCTATGTAAACATTTTTGTATCCATGAATACATCGACTTTGTTTTGTGATGGAATCACTTCGTAAGGGGAAGCTTGTCCCATCCATTCCATATTTTTACCCTAGCATAGCTTTGTTTTTTATTCTTTCTTTTTTGCACCTGCCCATTTGAACCATAGGCTGCAACCTTAAGAACCTGGGCATGGCCCATGAGGCTCAGCTGCTCGTAACCATAGGTCATGGCGGGGTGTGATCGGTCGGAATGTTTAAAGCATAAGTTACATAGGGTAATTAAAGGAACGGACTACCCTTTTGTTCAGGTAAAAAGGTATTTACCATATGATAGTAAAAAAGAGAGGTGGTATCGCACCCTCATGGAGCCCCTGAGTGACCTGGGCCAAGAGTGTTCGGGCTAGGGTGCTTGTAGGAGCAAACGTTGAATGAAAGAAAGTGGTAAGACCGAATTTTTAAGGGAAGAAACAACATAACTACTCGATGTTCCAAGTGTTGGTGAGAACATTGCCGTTGTCGTCCTTCAATCGGATAGGCACCCTATTAGATCACCTCGGTGACCGTATAGGGTCCTTCCCATGGTGGAGAGAGTTTGTGTTTCTCCTTGGTTAACTAGGTTCTTTGGAGTACTGAGGTCTCCGACCTCGAGGATCCTCCCTCTGATTTTCCTTTCATGGTACCTGCGGAGAGTTTGTTGGTAGCGAGCGGAGCAGATGATGGCCAGTCTCATGAGCCTCCTCAAGTAGGTCGACCGCATCCTACTAAGCCTCTATGGCTTCGGTCACAGTTGAAGGCCTTCACTCTTGGGGCGCCGTGGTCGAGGTCGGAGGGCAGCATTGCTTTCGGCTCTATAGGCTAGGAAGAAGGGTGTGAACCCTGTGGATCAGTTTAGGGTCGTTCTCAGGCTCCAAAGGATCATTAGGGACCTCTACAACCCATCGCTCGGTGTGCTTGTTGAGTCAGGTCAAAGATGTGTGGCTTGAGTCCTTGGAGGACCATGCCATTGGTGTGGTCGACCTGACCGTTAGTACGCGGATGTCTGACCGAGGCCAGTTGATCCTGGTGTTGTATCCATCATTGAAGTCTAGGAACTTCTTCCTAGTGAAGTTAGTTCCATGGTTAGTGATGATACAGTTAGGAACACCGAACTGGTAGATGATGTTGAGGAACAATTTGACCGCCTCTTCCAAGCAAATGTTGGTGATGGGCTTGGCCTCTATCCACTTGGTGAATTTGTCGACTGCTATGAGTAGGTGAGTGAAGCCGTCTGGGCCCTTTTTGCAGGGGTCCTACCATGTTGAGTCCCTAAACCACGAACAGTCAGGTGATGGGGATGGTTTGGAGCTCCTATGCCGGCAAATGAGTTTGTCGAGCGTAGAACTATCATCCTTCACACCTGCGAACAACCTCCTCTGCATCTTGTAGCGTGGTGGGCCAGTAAAAACCTTGGTGAAAGGCTTTTCCGACTAGCAACCTCAGGGCCACGTGGTGTCCATAGATTCTGGCATGGACCTCGAGGAGGAGTTGCTTGCCTTGGTCGGTAGGGACGCACTTCATGAGTACTCCTAACGGACTTCGCTTGTAAAGTTCATTACCAAACATGATGAACATCTTGACGCGTCGAGTGATCCATTGTGCTTTAGTCCTTTTGGGTGGGAGAACCTCCTTGAGGAGGTAGGTGAGTAGCAGCGCTCGCTAGCCGGCTTGATTGAGTGCTACCACAGCGACATCGATGGGTGACATCGTTATGGAGGCACTAGGGTCAGAGCCCTCGGGCGCTGGTTTGGCATCAGGGTGTGTCTAGATCAAACCTTCTAGGATGCAGGCAGATGGTTCGTGAAGGTCATTAATGAAGACCCCATTTGGAGACGAAACTCGCCTGGCAGCCAATCTTGTGAGAAAATCAGCGGCATTGTTGTCCTTTTAGGGGACATGGTGTAGCTTGATCCCCTGGAATTTGTCCTAGGGCTTGCGCACCTCCTGGTAGTATGCTATCATGAGGGGGCTTTTGCAAGAGGACTCCTTCATGACCTAGTCAACGACCAGCTTCGGATCGTCGCGGATGTAGAGCCACGTAGCGCTGAGCTTGATGGTGATGCACAGTCTATTGATGAGGGCCTCATATTCCACAGTATTGTTTGAGGCAAAAAAGTGGAGGTGGATTGTGTAACGGAGCCTACTCCCATCCTGAGGAGATTAGAACCACCCTAGCCCCCGAGCCGAGCACCATTATGGACCCATCGAAGTACATCATCCAGTACTCATGGTTGACGTCTAGGGTCGAGAGCTGGACCTTCGTCCATTCGGTGATAAAGTTAGCAAGAGTCTAAGACTTAATAGCAGTACAGGGGATATACCTGATGTCATGGCCCATTAGCTCAAGTGCCCACTTGGAGATTCATCCCACGGCATTGCAGTTGTGGATGATGTCTCTAAGCAGGTATGAAGTGATGACTAAGACTTCATGGTCGATGAAGTAGTGCAGGGGCTTCCGGGTCACCATCAGCACGGCGTATAGGAGTTTTTGCACTTGGGGGTACTAGACCTTGGGGTCAGTGAGTACCTCCCTGATGAAGTATATGGGTCATTGGACCTTAAGGTGGTGTCTCGGCTTCTCTCTTTCGATGACTAGGCTAGCGCTCACCACGTGGTTGCTTGCCACGATGTAGAGGAGGAGGGGTTCTCCCCATTCGAGAGCAACGAGGATTGGGGCTAACGACAGTGACGCTTTGAGGCTCTCCAAAGCCTGTTGTGCTTCCTTAGTCCAGATGAAAGCGTCTGTCTATTTTAGAAGCTTGTAGATAGGCATCCCCCATTTGTCGAGATAGGAGATGAATCGGCTCAGGGCGGCCAAACAGCCGGTGAGCCTCTGTATGCCCTTGACATTGCGTATAGGGCCCATGTTGGAGATGGCCGTAATTTTTTTGGGGTTGGCCTCGATGCTACATTTGGACACAATGTGTCCAAGCAACTTCCCCTTCGGAACCTCGAAAACACATTTTTCAGGATTCAATTTGATGTTGAACCTTCGGAGGTTCATGAACGTTGTGGCCAAGTTTGCGATCAGGTAGCAAGCTTGAGCCATTTTGACCACAATGTCATCAACATAGACGGCGATCATTGGTTTTGGTAGCTCGACTTGGTCAGGCCGATCGAGTGGGTTGATTTGATTGGTGAAGCATTGCTGCATGCACCGTTGATAGGTGGCGCCAGCGTTCTTTAGACCAAAAGGCAAGGTTACGTAATAGTATGAACCATACAAAGTGATGAATGAAGTCACGAGCTGGTCGGACTCTTTCATTGTGATCTAGTGATAGCTTGAGTAGGTATCCAGAAAGGAGAGGATTTTGCATCCTGAGGTGGAGCCAATTATCTAGTCTATGCATGGTAAAAAAATGGTCCTTCAAACATGCCTTGTTGAGGCTAGTAAAATCAACGCACATTCTCCATTTCCTAGTCTTCTTTTTAACAAGAATAGGATTGGCGAGCCAGTCGGAATGGTATACCTCTTTGATGAATCTGGCTGCTAGGAGTTTGGAGACCTCCTCGCATATGGCCCTATGCCTCTCGTCATCAAAGCGATGCAGGCATTGCTTGGCAGGCTTTGAGCCCAGGACAAGGCGTAGTGCGTGCTTGGTGACCTCCCGTAGTATGCCTGCCTGGCATGTTCAGAACGTTTCCATGCGAAGACATCGTGATTGGCATGTAGAAAGTTGGCGAGCTCGCATTCCTATTTGGCCAGGAGCTAGGCCCCGACCAACACCATCTTGGTAGGGTTAGTGGGGTCGATCCCCACTGCCTTAGTTTCCTCGAGTGGGCGGAAGGCAGTCAAGGAGGTTGGCTTGTTGCAGTCTAAGACTACTAGGGTCGACAACTCCCTAAGCCATAGGCGCTCAGATGAGTTGATGATGGTAGTGGCGAGCTCATAATGCTCGTGGTCGCATGTGTAGGCATGCAAAAAGGTGCTACCCACAGTGATGATGTCGTTCAATCCTGGCATCTTCAACTTCAGGTAGGTGTAGTTGGGGACTGCCATGAACTTGGCATAGCATGGCCACCCTAAGATGGCATGGTAAGACCCTAGGAAGTCCACCACCTTGAAGGTAAGCACCTCCGAGCAGAAGTTGGCTTGGTCGCCAAATGTGATGGGCAGATCGATCTACCCTAGCGGGTATGCCTGTGTTCCTAGGATCACACCGTGGAAGGGAGAGCTCGCTGGGTGGAGCTCTGATTAGGGGATACGCATGGCATTGAGGGTGTTGATGTAGAGAATGTTGAGGTCGCTGCCTCCGTCCATTAGCACCTTGGTGAGGCACTTCTTGCGAACAATGGGGTCGATAATGAGCAAGTAGCGACCTAGTCTGGCGACGTGGGAAGGATGGTCGCTCAGATCAAAAGTGATCGGAGATTCTGACCAGCAAAGGAAGGTGGGGAGGGCCGTCTCAGCGATGCATGCCTATCTATAGCGCACTTTGTGCTGGCGCTTAGAGTAGATGGCATCAGATCCCCCGAAGATCATGATGCATTCCTCAGGGTCAAGAAAGCCATCCCCATCCTTGCCTGCCATGCCTCCTTTCTTAACTGCTACCTCCTTGCTCTTTCCTTCTTTTGGCCCATTGGCCTATCATAGGAAGCGCTTGAGGAGCTCATAGTCCTTGTAGAGGTGCTTGATGGGGTAAGTGTGGTTGGTGCATGGGCTATCCATGAGCTTGTCAAAGTGGTTAGGCTAGCCCTACTGGGGCTGCTTTCCCACGCAATCAGCCATGGTGACCAATGTGGAGTTGACCAGTCGGCGCTGATACTTCTTGTTCTTTTTGCCCTTCTGTGTGGAGGGGGCCTCATCTTGGTCCTCATGCTTGGCCTTGCCCTTGTCCTAACCTCCACTAAAGACTGCTCCAACCGCCCCCCTCGCCAGAGGCATGGTTCATGGTGATGTCGAGCAGGTCACGCATGGTTTGAGGCTTTAGACAGCCAAGCTTGTGGATTAGGGTCTCGTAGGTAGTCCCAGAAAGGAATGCACTGATGATGTCTGCGTCGATGACATCAGGAAGGGAGTTGCACTACTTCTAGAACCTATGGATGTAGTCCTATAGGGACTCGTTGGGCTCCTACTGGCAGCTCTTGAGGTCCCAGGAGTTCCCTGGGTGGACATACGTCCCCTGGAAATTCCCAACAAAGATCCTCTTGAGGTCCGCCCAGTCACGGATGCTGTCATGTGGGAGGAATTCGAGCCACGCTCAAACATGTTCCCCCACGCAGATGGGGAGGTATTGAATGATGAAGTGGTCATCATCCACTCCTCTGGCTCAGTAGGCGAGCTGGAATTCTTCGAGCCATATACCGGGATTCGTCTCCCCAGAATATTTGGTGATGTTGGTAGGCGGTTGGAAGCGCTATGGGAATGGCACTCTCTAGATGTGTTAGCCAAAGGCCTATGGTCTCAGGCCATCTGGGCTAGGACTCCAGTCGTCGGGTCGGCGACCATGCCTAGGGCGCGTTTCATCGCTCCCCTCGATGGTTTGGCCGGGGCCCGTGTCACCTACTCTCACTGCCCCTTGATGCTCTCACTGCCCCTTGATGGACGTCATCATCATGCCGGACGTCACAAAAGAGCGGGCCACAGAGCTATTCGCTCCAAATGCCTCATTTAGCGTGTCAAGGCAGATGAGGGCCTTCAACTGCATAAACCCACCTCCTCAGGTAAAAGTCTCAACTGTTTGTTCCCGGTGCCTTTTTATCCTGTACCGTTGCCGAGCAGTGAGCTAATTCACTTGCGAAAAGATCCATTCACAGGAACGAGCGGTGTACTTCTTGGGTGTGCTGAGGGGTGATTGGCCGCAGGTAGTAGATGCCCAGCCAACAACTCAGCCTAAGGAAGGTGTCGTCAACGCCTCGTCGGAATCCAGAGGCACATACGCTGGTCGAACGTAGAGTGCCCCCCGCTGTCGAAGAAAGTCCAAGGGGAAGAGGGTAGCGGCAGATGAACCGGCCTTGGAAGAAGAGGAAAATGGCAGATGTTGTTCCCCGCAAGTCGAGCGGCATCTCGCTTGGTGCTGACCAGACCACTCAGACGCAAAGTACGGCGATGTCCGAGTGGTCGGATGACGATGGGGCTCCAGTAGCTCCTCCTCCGAACACTAAAGCGTCTCCGCGCGATGCGTGTGTGGAGGTGCAATCGAAGGGATGGGAGGGAGTCCCCGAGCAGTAGACAAAGGGAGTCCCCGAGCAGTAGGCGAAGTTTAACACCCCTGGTGTTACGAGCCTATTTAGCACCACGATTTAGGCCTGGGAAAAAATTCTGAAGCGAGTTTTCTCGGATTTTAGATTTAAAACATACTTGAGGCAACAAGTGAATCCTGTGTGACTTAGTTTCGTGGACTCAAATAAATGCTCAAGTTAAATTACGTAGTGCATAGAAATATTTAGTAATGTCCGATAAAAATTCTGGCAAATAAATAGCGAACGGTTTGTTCTATTAGATTAAGCTTGAAAAGCAACTTTTATAAATAAAATAAAATCTATTAATAAATAGAATGATATATATATATATACTCATGGGTTTATTTTGATAAGCATGAACTGACGACAGAGAGAGCGTAGCAGCTTTGTTTATTTTTTTTGGCGTACAGCGTACTCGTTGCATGGTAATTATTCACTGTCTCGTCTCCGGTCGTGGCTCTGCAATCTGGAGCGTCGGTTTGCTGCGCCATTGTCTCTCCCTCCCTCGCGTCCTTTCTCTAAGAGTGTTTTAAAGAGAATTGGCCAGGCTGTTGCTATTGAGTACTGCTTTGTTTGCATTTCCCCAAGTGCACGTGGTTCTGCCCCTGTCCTCGCCATGTCTTTTCACGTTTTGTGCGTGCGCAGGCGCATAGCTGATGGCCACGCTACGCCTTTCCGCTCTACCTCTGTTGTCCCATCATGCTGCCCTCCCTGGCACAACCCTGCGCACGCCCTGGCCAACCGCCCACATGAGCTTGCTTCCTTGTTGGCCCCGCTCTTGTCCTTTCGACCTTGGCTGCACTCACTGCTGCTATAGCCTTCATGCGCCTTAAGCCGAAAGCCAAGCTACCACTACCATTAGGCCTCCTCCCGTGGGTGAGCCCCTGGTCCACTCTAGACTATAGCACCATGCCATTGCCTTGCGCCGCTCCTCCCTCCCTTTTTCTCTACCGTGCTAGGCCTGCTGCTATCAGCGCCTCCCTCTGCTGTCGCATGTGCACGTGATCGCGCGTGCCCCACGGTCATACCGGACCTCCATCTCCTCGGTGTTGCCCCTTCTGAGTGCCTCCTCCATGGTCAGTGCGTCGCGGCTGTGTCGGTGCTCCATAGTCTCCGCCCCGTGTTTCTATCTAGCCACGCCCATGGCCGATGCACCGACCCTTCCCCACGTGCGAGCCACGGTCTGCTCTAGACCTCTGTTCCTCCCATGCGCCCATGCCATAGTCACCGTAGCTCCTCCTATAGCGCCTGCTGTGGCCAGCTGCTCCACCTCCGTGCCACAGCCCATGGCGTTGCCCCATGCCGTGCTCCTCCACGTGTAGCGCCAGTGCCACCATGGCCGGCGTGCTCGCCTCCTTGACTCGCATGAGCGCTCCTTCCATGCCCGCATGTAGGCCCACGAACCACGTTGGACCTGTTGCTCCACGGCCATCACCGCCCATGCCCTGTAGCGCCGCCACATCCTCCTCCTCGACGGCCGCAACTCCACGTCGCTAGGTGCGATCGCGCCTGATCTGCCCACGCCATCCACCATGTCGCGCCACCCTTGGGTGCATTGTGGCTGTCCATCGCTGCCTGCCTTGGTCCATGCCACGGCCAGGCCCGGGTTTGGTCGTCGTCCACGCACTGCCCCGCGCCGCCGCGCTTCACCTCCGCCGTCAGCGAGCCGTCGAAGGGGCCATCGTGTTTCTCCACTGCTCCATGCACTCTACTCCTAGGAAAGAAAGGAAGGTGAGAAGGGTATGAATCCAAGTAGAAATTTAATACAGGGTCCTCGGTGCAAAATACGTGACCCAAGTGAATAGTGCATATCGCAAATGTGTCGTCGCCGCTGCCGCTAGGACCACGCACGCGCCTATGGGCCATGTCGCACTAGGACGCTCGCGCCTATCCCCACGATGGGCCACACACGCCCCCACCTGGGCCTCTGGCCGCGCTCGCCCGCGCGCTGGACCGGCCGTGTGCCGCTTCCATGTCTATGCCACTCGCGCCAGCGTGCCCCTATGGGCCGAGCTAGGCCGTTCCGGCCTGTATCTATTTGTGTTGTTTTCCATTGTTTTGTTAAATCAATGCTCTTCAAAAATTGAAAATAAAGTGTAGAAAATCATAAAAATGTCAAACCAGTTTTGTTGAGTTCCTAAAATCATGATCCTATCTAATAGGGTATTTTGTTCACATAGATTCGGTATGTTTTTAGGGTTGATCTAATTATTTTAAAATGCTTAATATTGATTAAAATGTGAACTTGTAAGAACTTTCGTGATAAATCTACGATAGGGTTACTCTAAAAATTTTACAGTAAATTACTAATATTATTAGATGCTCACTATAATTTTTGTAGCTCCAGAATAATTAGTTGCTAGATAGATAATGGTGTCCTATTTCGAATAATGATTAAATCAATAAAATGAAATAAAGAAACACCTTGGGTTTTGTATAACTAAAACATTGGTTGGGAAGTAACGCCTTATTCGACAACATGGATACGTAGACCAACGTTAGAGCTATCTCGTTAGCTTCTGAGGCGTGATCGGATTTCTAAGCATTTTGGTTGTCGTTGGTTATTTACATCTATGCATTTGCATCAATGCATATCATATAGGTATGATGATGGATCAACGGACCAATTAAAGGATGATTGGAAATCCAGAGATGATGCAATGGGTTTTCTATTCAGTTGATGGTGGATGATTTGAAGATGCAAATACTAACTTTTGGTTATATCTTACCTAGGCAAGCGCCGGTGCATAACCCCTACTTTTCTATAGTTTAAATTATATTTGTGCATTAAGTTTTAAGTAGTTGAATGAAATCCTGCTTGCATATATATATCTTTATCCTATGAGTCTTACTAGTATGACAGGATCGTGTAGATTGCTATGCTATAGGACTCCGGTAGAAGCTGAGTGATTGTCTGTCACTCACGAGAGATAGGAAATATATTATTGGATTATTATCACTTAGAAAATATAAATGGTGGAAAGGAAAAATGGTGACCGGGTAGGGATATGGTTTGGGTATTGGTGGGTGTAAGAGGTTGTGTCGCCGCGGACGTGGGGCATAGCTTGGTTACACTACTTTCCCTATCCGTGTCGGTTAAGGACTGACCGTTGCATAAGACGCTAGCCAAGTCACAGATTTATTATCCTGAGCACATACTTGTCTATGGGCGCTTGGAAGACTTGTTGCTCTCTTGTAGTGGATCCGGCTCTTTTTGGACCGACTGTCAGGGTGGTTTTTGGGTTAGGAGGTCCTTGCACCGCACTGAGTACGGGACTCAGGGGGGGGCTTGGAGTCCTAGTTTGGATGGGGACCTAGACACCCAGGACATGAGGGTGATGGGTTGGTCCTGCTTGTGCCTAGGGCACAAGCGAGGAGTGTGTTTTTGGGGTACCTAGCTAGGGGCATTGGTTCAGCGAATCATCGCCGAGTCGGTACCAGTAGTAAGAACTAGAAGATGAAAGATAGAAAAAGGAAATCTAATTGCTTACCACCTGCTTGAAAGTAGCACATGTGCTTACATAGAATGGTTAGTTAATGAACCAATGCGGCTATTAATAAAAATCAAATATAAGGACAGCACACTTAGTAATGCTTCCTGCAGATGCAATAAACCCGCAAGCCAGATAGCCTTACATATCCTTGGAGACTTTTCTTTCCTCCTACCTGGGTAAGTCTTACTGAGTACAATTGAGTACTTAGGGTTTTATTCCTCCTATTGCAGGTGACAGGTGTATGCTAGAGCTAACCTTATGTGTGGATACCTCCTGGTGGGCTCAGAGAGGATTTCATTTACGCCGCGATCATAGTTTTTATTTATAACTCTCACCAAATGTTTTATAAAGGAAAGTTTTATAATCTGTTGTCATAGTTTTCATATCAATGCTTCATCATGCCATGAATCGATAATTATTTCCTGTTGTAATTCTGATCACATGTTTATATTCCGCTGTTACATTAAATTGTCCATAACTCTGATAATATGATTATATTTTGCTGTTATAATAATAAAGGTTATACACTGATGTTGTATTAAAAGTGATGTAAGAAATGGTTAAGAATGATGTAAGCTTTATTCTCTCATTTGTGATCCTGATGGAAAAATGTGGATTTTTGGGTTTTCCCCTGGGGTGCCCGACGGAACCGAGTAATTTGGTGTTCTCCTTTGGGTGCTTAGTGTCTAATGGAGGATGAGCACTCCTAGGAGGCATTAGATTAGGCGGTTCTGCCATACGAATGGGGTCCCAGAGCGACAGGCGGAGGAGAGGCTGATGGTAGAGGCCACGAGACCTCCACCCTAGGCCACGCAAGTCGACCCTAGGGCCACACCTGGGGGCTCGGGTAGGCAGCGCCGGTTTAGAAAAGTGTACCGATAGGCCGACATGCAAGTATCCTTTCCTTGGACTTATTTTACTATCGGATCCTTATCGTGGTGGTGATTAACGAGCTGGTCTGATGCAGAGCGAGGCATACGGAGGAGTTGAATCCGTTTGTCCAGACCGGCGAGCAACCAAGGGCTAGTCCTGGCGTGGAGGTGATGTCCGGCAGATCCCATCCTAGAGTCCCTAGGCGCTCAGTGGCCTATGTAGGAGTCAACCGCCACTACTAGGTGGACTTGGCAGTGGCGAACAATTGGCGTCGATGGCGGACGGGTTGGTGGCGATGCCCGGGGCAACGAACAGAAGTTGCTAGGGCTTCGAAGGCAGATGCTAGAGTTGCCGATGCCACGTTGGAGTCCTAGAGCGGAGAAGCCTACGATGCCAGAGGAGCCGACAGTGCTCCCTAAGGCGTCGGAGGGTGTGGTCGGACACGCTATGCGGCCACCGAGCCCCCTGGTGGTGCTGCCAGCTATGGAGGAGGAGGACAAGGTGGAAGAGATCAAACATGAGGAATCATGACCCCAAGCTATCCGAATCCTCCGCAAGCGAGGCGATGAAGTGGTGGTTGTTGAGGAGGAGGACATCACTAGGGAGCTCAGGAGGCTGGAGTCCACTCTTTCGACAGTGATGAAGCAGATCAAGGTTAGCATTACATCATCAATGTTCATCTTTAACGTTGGAGATTGGAGTTCTTCATAGTCTTGGTGCTTTTGTAGGGGATAGCTTGGACTACCGAACAACAGGTGGCAGCTGATAGAGAGGATGGAGCCCCTCACTGAAGAAAATGCAAAGCTAAAGGAGGTGATGAAGCTTATGGAGAAAAACATCCAGAGGGCCCAGCATGAGCAGGATCTTGTCGAGGCTCAAGCGCGGGATCTAGAATACCAAAAGGGGGCTCTGTCTGAGCAGTTGGCGACCATGTTTGAGCAGTTGCGGGACAGGTCTAAGCAGCTAGCCACCATCTTTGAGTAGCTGACGAGTGTTTTTGAGCAGCTAGAGCGGAAGTTCGAGCAGCTCAGAAACATCTCTGAGCAGAGAAAAGGTATGGCGTATCGACGATTTTGCTTTGCATTTTTGAATAGTCATATTGTTGCTGATGACTGTTATGCTTGTAGAGCAAGATGTGGAGCTTGGCTAGCTATGCCAAATCATCAGGCAACTCTAGGAGGAGGAGGAGAAAGTGACTGAGTGAGCGAAGAAGGTGGCTGAGGAGCTGAAAGGTGAGTGCTTTATGGTCGGAGTTACTGCTGAATTGATTTCTTTTGTTTAATGGATCCTTGTGATGCCTGTAGACTATCGTCAGAGGACCAAGGTGTAGTACGATGTGCTGGAGTAGGAGGCTAGAACCTAGAGGAGCAAGCTCAACGCCGTAGTTGCCGAAGTCAAGCCAGTGCTCGACTGCGTCGAGCTGGAGATGGCTCCTCACCCTGACGGTAGGCCACTGTGTCTAGACACCATCATCGATAGGTGCAGGATGGCATGGGAGAACTTCAAAAGCTTCAACCGTGATGCCACCATCACCACCGTTACACACGCCCTAGCGGTGGTCCGGTCCCACTACCCTACCATTGACCTTCAAGCTATAGGGGCTAGATTCACTAGAGGGACGGGCGCGATGGAGCATCAGCAGCTGGAAGATGAGGTGGAAGACGCAGCGAAGAAACTGGCCGGCGACGTCGACCTATTCAGTGAGATGGGCAGCGATGGCAAAGCCTAATGATATGCTCGGAGAATATTCTGTAATAACTAGAGAGGGTAGTTAAAATGCACAAGGGCATAGATAGACATTTATGTATATATATAAATGTTGTAGTGTTAACCCTAACACAATTATATGTAGTATAAGTAGCACCCGAGCAGTTAGTTCATTACTAAACTCTTGGCCTTGGCTAGCCCATAGTCCATAACGTCGAGCGCGGAGCCCGTGCACGTGTAGGAGGAATAGGCGTGATCGAGGAACCATAGCTGACCACCCATAACGCAGAGCGCGGAGCCCATAGCACATGTAGGGAGAGATCAGAGACTAGGTCTTCTCCAAAGAACACAGAGCGAAACATGTGCTGCTCGGCGGTTGGCAAAATATCTTGGAGATATGGAGAAATGTGGCAGAGCGTTTATGGAGATCATGTGTTGGAGTTCATTAAGGAGTAGCTTAGAGCTGGCGACCGCAATTAGAGATTAAATCGTAATGGAGAAATAATGAAGATAAATTATGGCGATCAAAACTTCATTCATCATGGAGTGGAGAATACATATCTAGAGCATTTCAAGGGTAGAAATGTATAAGGTGCTCGATGTGCCATGAATTGGGGATATCGATTCTGTCCAAGTCACATAGTCGGTAAGACCCTGGTCGGGTAACCTCTTTGAACACATAAGGCCCTTCCTAGGGGGAGAAAAGCTTGTGCATCCCTTCGGTTTTTTGCTTTCTATGGAGAACGAGGTCGCCGACAACAAATGAACGACCTTTGATGTTGCAGTTGTAGTATCTTTGCAAGCCTTCTAGGTATTTGGCTGTGAGGATGCAAGTTATTAGGTGTTCTTCCTCAGCCCTATCGACGTCCTCTGTCCGAACAGTTGTGGCTTGCTCTTCATTATAATGTTCCACCCTAGGTGCTCGGAAGTCAATGTCCGCTGCGACTAGCCTAAGTACGTAGTCCCTAGACCACAGCTGGGAGCTCTTTGAGCCATCTGCCCGGATGCTTTTCATCTTTCTGATATAGCCTCTTTTTTGAGGGCATCAAGGATCATGTCGTTTGCCCGTTCGACCTGGCCGTTGGCTCTGGGATGGGCAATGGAGACGTATTTGATGAAGATGCATCTGTCTTCGTAGAAGTCCCAAAAATGATGAGCAATGAATGTGGTTCTGAGGTCGGTGATAATGCTATTTGAGAGACCAAATCTATGGATGATATCTTCAAAGAACTCGACTGCTTTCTTTACAGTGGCCGAAACAAGCAGTTTCTATTCGATCCACTTGGAGAACTTGTCAATGGCGATGTACACGTACCGGAAACCACCTGGCGCTAGCTTGAAGGGCTCAATCATATCCAATCCCCAGCATGCAAAAGGCCATGAAGCTAGGATGGTCTACAGTTCTTGCGTCGGCACATGTATTTGTTTGGCAAAAAATTGGCATCCTTCACAATATTAGATGAGGTCTTCTACATCGATGATGGTCGTGGGCCAGTAAAAACCAGCTCAGAAAGCTTTGCTGACCAGGTTTCTCGAGGTCGTGTGGTTGCTGCAAGAACCAGAGTGAATTTCGAGAAGTAGTTTTACTCCCCCTTCTTGGGTGATGCATTTCTACAGTATCCCTTCCTTGGCACTTTTCCTCATCAAGTTCCCATCCACCAGCACATAATGCTTGCTTCAATAGATTAGGCATTCAGTTTTAGTCTTGTCAGTGGGTACGTCGGCGCTGGTGAGGTACTTGATGAACTGTTCCGTCCAATCGGCGGCCGACGAAGGTACTATAAGTACTAGCTGCTCGGCGGGGGGAATTCTTGCACTTCCTTCTCTTCCTTAATAGACAATGTAAAGAGGTCTTGAACGAAAACCCTAGGTGGAATCATGGCACAAGAAGAGCCTATCTTAGATAGGTGGTTGGTGAGCTGATTTTGATCTTGTACCACGTGGTGGTACTCAATACCATAGAATTTTCCTTCAAGTTTCCTGATTTCAGCGCAATATGCGTCCATCTTCTTACTAGAGTAGGACCAGTCTTTGTTAAGCTAGTTGATGGCCAGCGTGAAGTCTCCGTATACCATGAGGCATTTGACACTAAGCTCGATAGCTATACAGAGTCCGTGGAGACATGCTTCGTATTCGGTGGCATTGTTGGAGGCTGGAAAATGTATGCGGAGAACATATCGAAGCTTGTCCTTGTTCAGTGTAATGAATAAAATGCCAGCATTAGCACCATTGATGTTAAGGGCATCGTCAAAGTACATCACCCAGTGCTCAGGGCAAGTAGCGGGGATGGGCTCTTGGATCTCGGTCCACTCAACAATGAAGTTAGTGAGCGCCTATGACTTGATGCTAGGCCTACTTCTAAATTCATTGGAGTAAGTGTCAAGATCAACAACCCACTTGATGATACAGCCGTTGGCCTCTTTGTTGCGGAGAATTTCCCCCAAAGGGAACTCGGTGACCATGGTGATCTTATAATACTCGAAGTAATGGTGGAGCTTGTGTGATGTGATCAGTATAGCGTATAGTAGTTTCTAAACTTGAGGATAATGAGTTTTGAGCTCATTAAGGACCTCGCTGATGAAGTAGACTAGGTGTTGTACCTTATAGGGGTGCTCAGCTTCCTCGCGTTCGATGACGATAGCTGTGCTAACAACGCGAGAAGTGGCTGTGATGTAGATCAGTAGAGCTTTGTCTGGTCAAGGCGCCATCATGATCGGAGGCTTTGTTAGAAACAACTTGAGCTGCTCGAAGGCCATCATGATCCGACTAGGAGAAGCACTCGGAGGCCTTTAGGAGTTTAAAGAATAGTAGTCCCTTTTCGCTGAGGCGCGATATAAAGTGACTAAGAGCAGCCATGCAGCATGTTAGCTTCTGTATGTCCTTTACGCAAGTTGGTCATTTCATGTTGGTGACGGCGGAGACCTTGTCGGGGTTGGGCTTGATGCCACGGGCACTGATGATGTAGCCTAGGAGTATGCTGGATGGAACTCTAAAGATGCACTTTGAAGGGTTCAACTTTCATCTGTACCTTTTTAGGTTGGTGAATGTTTCTTCAAGGTCGGCAATGAGATTATCTGCGGTCTTGGACTTGATGACCACATCATCGATGTATGATTCAACATTGCGGTCGATCTATTGATCGAGGCACATCTAGATAACCCTTTGGTAGGTCACCCCGGTGTTCTTGAGTCTAAAGGACATGGTGGTATAGCAGTACGCACTGAAAGACGTGATGAATGATGTCTTGATCTGGTCATCTTCCTTCAGGGATATCTAATGATAGCCAAAGTAATAGTCGAGGAAGGAGAGTAGTTCATAGCCGGCAGTGGAGTCTACAACCTCATCAATCCAAGGCAGACCGAAGGGGTCTTTAGGGCAGTGTTTGTTAAGATCAGTGTAATCAACGCATATTTTTCATTCTTTATTCTTTTTTTGAATGAGAACAAGGTTTGCTAACCACTTAGGATGATACACTTCTTTTATAAATCCGGCAGCTAGGAGCTATTTTATTTCTACCCTAATAGACTCCTTCTTGTCTGGCGTGAATCGTCGGAGTTTCTGCTTGATCGGTTTGGCGGTCGACGAGACATTCGAGTGCTCAATCTTCTCCTATGGTACCCCCGGCATGTCTATAGGTTTCCAAGCAAACATGTCGGCGTTGGCACGTAGGAAGGAGACGAGCGCGCTTTCCTATTTGGGGTCGAGGAGAGCCCAATCTTCAAGTCTTGGAGGGGTTGTCGAGGCCGAGGCCAACCTCCTTGGTTTCCTTGGACTTGGCGGAGGCGCGAGGAGGCTCCAGTGATGGATGTCTAGGTCATTGGTGGGCACTATCTTGGCATCGGTGACCACGCCATCTGAATGGAGAGGTCAGTGGCTTCGATGAGGATGAGACTTTCTGTCTCGCAGGCGTAGGAGATGGAAAGGTTGGTCCATAGGGCCAGGACTCTTATAGGCGAAGGCATCTTTAGCACTAGATAGGCGTAGTGCGGTATGGCCATGAACTTGGCTAGAGCTGGCCGACCAAGTATGGCGTGGTAGGTAGTGTCAAAGTCAGCAACGTAGAAGTTGATGTGTTTGATGTGGTAGTTGCTGGCCATGTCAAACTGTACTAGGAGGGTGATCTCTCCAAGTGGTTTAGATGCCCTGCCAGGTACCACACCCTAGAAGGAGGAGTCAAAGGGTGTGAGGTCTCCTATCCCAAGGCCCTAGCTCCTTTAGGGCTCCGGCGAAGAGGAGGTTCAGAGCACTCCCACCGTCGACAAGCACTTTTCTGAAAAGCACTTTTTGGATGGTTGCATCAAGTACAAGGGGGAAACCCCTATGTAAGGGATGTCCACCCACTGATCAGCCCTGCTGAAGGTGATGGGACCTTGGACCAGGGGTGATAGCTAGGGTTGGCGACAGCGCCTTCCGCATTGATGGCAAGGACCCGACGGGTGGTGAGCTTCTGATCTCTTCTATTTTCGGTGGCGGCGAGGCCCCCAAAGATGGTGGCGACCACTTTGTCATGATCCTAGAAGGCGTTGTTGTTGTTGCCCCCAGGTGGTCGGTGGCCTCTGGCTCCATCGTTGTTGTCGTCGTTTGGCTTTTTAGCCTAGAACTCCTTAGCCAAACCAAGGACAGTCCTTCATCTTATGCTTGGCATTTTTGTGGAGAGGGCATAGGCCTTCAAGGATCTTCTTGTACTACTCGTCATAGTTGCGCTTGGCGCGAGGTTCGTCAACGGCGGCAACGATGTGGTCCGGTCAGCGACGGTGATATTGACCAGACTAGGACCCTTTTGGCCAATCACGGCTGCTGTCCTAATGGTGACTGTGGTCGTCGTAGCAGCGGTCGTTGTGGCATCAGTCGTCGGGTCTCTCATCGCTATGTTGAGTTTGGCAGTGAGTGCACGCATCCTCGTTGAAACGTACTTCAGCCTCTTTGGCGTTAGTGTACTGATTGGCGGTCATAATCATCTCGCCAATCCCCGTTGGCAGGCTTGCGATTGAACTTGGAGCGGAGGTCGTGGTGATGGAGTCCTCAGATGAAGGCGGTGATGACCTTAGCTTCCGTGATGTTAGGAATAGAATTCCTCATCTCAAAAAAGTGTCTAATGTAGCTACGAAGGAGCTCAAACAGCTTCTAGTAGATACCATTCAGATCATGCTTAGTGCCCGGCCGAGTACATGTGGCCATGTAGTTGTCAGTGAAGACCTTCTTCAACTCTTCCTATGATCCGATGGAGTCCGGGGCGAGGCTTGTGAACTAATTCATCACAGTTGGCATGAGCATGACGAGGAGATAGTTTGCCATGACGCTGGTATCTCCCCCGACGGCACGCACAGCAGTGGCATAGGCTTGTAGCCATTAGTGTGGGGTTCATCCGTCCCTCATAGGGCTTGACCCCAGTGATTTTGAAACCACGGGGACATTGGAGTGTTCGAAGTGCCCTCGTGAATGCTCGGGGCCCTTTGGGATCATCGCCATCGTGATCTGCGACATCACCAGCATTGAGTGGCTGGAGGGATGAGTGCGGATTACCGAATTCTTGCTCATACTCTTGACGGTGGTGCACTTCTTCATGGTGAGAAAAACATCACTTGTCGATACATCGTCGTGCATCTCAGAGATTGTTGAGGTGTGCTTAGACGTCCTAGTCAACTTCCTAGTCATGCTGGCAAGGGTGGTCGACGCGGTTGCCCCTAGCCCCCCTGGAGAGGTTGTTCATCGTTGCGATGCTAGTTGGTGAAATGACTCTGGCTGGAGCGGATGATTAGATCTTGGCGCTGCTGATCGGCTGAATCGAGCTCGTCGAGTAGGAAGGTCTCTGATCCTGGCGGATCTCATTAACCTAGCAGTGCACCGCTTTAAGCATGGCGGCGACCTTGGTGACCTCTAGTGTCTACGGGAGTGGGGCGAGCTCGTTGGTGGCCACGACCAGGTTGGATCTTGGAGTCTTGTAGACGTCATGGCCATTAACACAGATAAATTCATCATCGAGGTTGTGTTGGAGTTGGTGTGGCCTTCCTTACGAGTCAAGCTTATCGTTGCGAGCAGCTTCGGCTAGCACAAGAGCAGCTTTGTTTGCTTAGCGCTGCACGTGGTTGATGTTCCTATTGACGCGGGCGGCGTGGTCCTCCTCGGTTTCTCCTTCTCGCAGGGGGCTATCGACACTGACGTTGAAGATTGCGCCTCCACGGAAGGGAGGGAAAGGAGGTTGTTCGGCGATGGTTTCGGCGACAATCTCCATAGAGCCCTAGGACTCAAAGTCTAGATTCTCCTCTAGGATGGTTTGGAGGGAGGCTTCGGGGCGTCGACCGACGTGTAGCATGTTGACAGCCGGTGAAATCTAGTCGACGAGAGGATGGATATCTCCAACCTGGTCAGCGAATTTGCCCCTTAGGGCATCTTGAAAGGCGGCGGTGATGCTAATGAGCCCGAAGGGAAGGGCCATGACTCCTGGGGCTTCCCGATCAGTCTCCGTTAGATCTGGATCGGAGGGTGGTTGGCGCTGAATCAGAGTGGTCAGAGCCGATTCTACGATGGAGAGGCGATTGACAAGCTTCTGGCCAACCCAATCGATAGATGTGATCAGATCGCCATTGTTGATCTGCCTCCTCGGATAGCGGGGGAGCGAGCGGCGAATTGTCGGTGAAGATGACCTCGGAGGCGGTTCCGAGATTGGATCTACAGTCGCAGGTGTTGGGGTGATCGGCGCAGTATTGATCTGCACTGGCTCGATGTGTTCTCCGACTCCGTCGGCGTTGATGATCCAGGAGATTGATCCGACCGTGAAGATCTAGTCGAACTGTGAGAGGGATGAAGAGCTTACAGAACGTATCATCTTGTTCGACATGGAAACAACACGCACACCCTTACCTGGCGCGCCAACTGTCGACAGAATATCATCGGCAGTCCTCCGAGGGGTATCCCACGAAGATAGATTAATCGGCAGAGATGCATGTAATCAAGAACAAGAAGGCAACAGAGACACGAGTTAGACAGGTTCGGGCCGTCAGCGCGACGTAATACCCAACTTCTGTGGTCTGTTGGATTGTATTGGCTATCGTATGATATTTGCGTATGTTCGGATGAGTCCCTGCCCGTCTTATATAGTCTAGGGATAGGGTTATAAGTCGGTTAGATCTAGGAGATAAGCAGAAGATTATAGGAACCATGGGATCATACGTATCCTAACAGATCTCGTAGTATCTTGAGGATATCTTTTCCGATATCTTGCAGGAGGTGCCGAGCAGCGTCGTGCCCCGTAAGGCTTCGTCTTGTGGGCTGGGCCGTCCCTGGGGGTGCAGCCCATGTAGTCTGCCGTGGGTATCCGGAGTTGTACCCCCCACAAACGGAGACAGGAATACATGATCCATGAAATCATATTGAAGTAGAAGAACGAGAACAGGGACAGAAATACGGGACTGGATTGGACATAGTGCATGGAGCTCGGTAATCTCCTCTGACATCCATGTCTTGGATGGTCGAATTTTTTCCAATTATATAGGAACTAATTTCACATTCTTTTTTGTTATTTATTCATTGTAGAAAAAATATGTTTGATAGACACGTGCGTGACAGTGAGCCAATGACGCCATGCTCTCCGTAATTGCATTAATTTTACGAACTTTACCTTTTTAGATTAAATGTCATTTTAACGTCTATAGTTAATTTTACAATATTGTTATTTTATCGTACGATCCGTGTGTTTTTAGTATAAAAGTTTTGTTGTCCCGTAGCAACATATGGACATACTACCTAGTTATAATATAAAAGTGTTCACACTTTTATCTTTATATATATATATGTGTTTATATATGTATGTATGTATGTATGTATATGTATGTATGTATGAGATCTCGCTAGGGTTTGTTCCCCCCCCCCCCCCCTAAGGCCTCCTTTGGAAGGGAGGGTAGTCATAGGAAAAACACAGGATTCAATAATCCTGAGGACTTTGTACAGTAGACGTCTTTGGTTCATAGGAAAGCAGCGTAGGAAATCCAAAGGAATACTGTAGCTACCCTATGGTTTCACAGGAATTTTACGGGAAAGAAACATGTACTCAAACCTCATTCTTTTGCTGGCTTGCGCGTAGGAACGATGCAAAGGACTGGAAGTTTGTTGATGTTACTGCTGGTGCACGTGTACCCAGGGAGGGATTAGCGCCTAGTTCGCTTTGCAAAAAAAAAATGAACCCGATAAATAGTATCACTTTCGTCTTATTTGATAAATATTGTCCAATCGTGGACCAACTAGGCTTAAAAGATTCATCTTGTGATTTCCAACTAAACTGTGTAATTAGTTATTTTTTTTACCTATATTTAATACTTTATGCAAGCGGCTAAAAATTGATGTGATGAAGAGAGAATAAAAACCTTAGAATTTGGATGGCATCTAAACAAGCCCTAGTTAACTCAAATCAATGCATCGGGGATCTTCTATTCCTGTGAATTTCCTATACCCATCCAAAGACCAATACTATAAACTTTCCTCATTCCTATGTTTTGCAGTAGCATTCCTATAAAATTCGTATGCTTTTCCTGTTCCTGTGTTCCAAAGAGGGCCCAGATGTTTCCCGCCATTTCGCCTCTCCATCTGCCGCCAGGCCGCCACGCCGCCTCGCTCTGCTCCCCAGATACCTCGCCCCCTTTCCCTCTCCGCTCCCCCACGCCACCTGGTCGCCGGCTCGCCGCCCCTGCTCACCGATTGCCCTCGGCTGTGCAGCGAGCAAACAGCGGCGAGATGATGGAGGAGGAGATCCGAGCGGAGTTCCAGAGCAGCGGCTTCTCCATCGGGGGAGCCAGTCCCGAGGACGCTGCCCAGATCCTCACCACGCGTAAGTACAAGCGTCCCCACCTCCCCCCTTGACCATCTCTGGTTCTAAGTTGGTTTTGATTTATGTTGATGTGTGTGTGGTGTGTGGTTTTGCTTGCAGTGCTGACCTACTGCATCAACTACAAGATGAGCCCCGCGGACCTCGTCTCCAACTGGGAGGTCTATTTACCTCAACAGGTCAGCTCATCCCAATGTTGCGAATAACATTATTGTAGCATCTTTTGCAGCTGAGATTAGGCAAGTCTTAGTGACTGTAGGTCGTTAAAGTGCTCTGCAGAAAGGGCGTCTGCTTTCTATGAAATTTGATGATAGCATCTTTTGCTGTTTAATTAAGCATGCCATCTGTAAGGCTGTGCTGATTATTATGGATAAGATGTTCTTGGCTCAGTGTTTATTTTTTTGCTGGAGCATAAACATCCACTTGCTATTAACTATGATCAAACTTTGTTTGATGTCTTGATGATTCATTAAATCCCATCAACATTTAGGTATGATTAAAATCTTCCAGCTCATGTTCAATATTCTTCTGTCTGTATTAAGAGATGCCTCCCTGATGATTATGATTCCAGGGTCAATATATTTCTTTTTTGTTCTTTTACATGATGCAGCTAAGGAAACTGAAAGAACTAATTTATGCAGGCAATTGGATGGCTTAAAGCTTGAAAGCTCGTATCTTGATGGTTTTCTGTCACACCTTCAAAATGAAGTTAAAGACAGGATAATAAAAGAAGAAGCCAACCTTCACATTTACTCCAGTAATGATGTCGACATGTTAGTTCCACATATCAGATTCATTTACGTGCATGCTTGTCACAGAAGTACCTTTGTTTCTTATTTCACTGCCAAGAAAAAAAATATAAATATAATGTAGAAGCAACTGTTGCAGGCTCTTGAGCAATTCACATGCAGATGAAGTGGCATTTCATGACACACCAGGCTCTAAACAGGATAAGCTACCTGAAGAGTCATCTAACTCTGAGTTAACTCCTCTGACAAGTGACAGACCATCATCCAGCAGAGTGGCCAAAACAAATGCTGATCGTATTACCCCTTTTGCAACACGAGTAAATAAATTTACCCAACAGTATGTTCTCAATGCTGATAATGCAGTTAGTGTGCCAAGTAAAAATGCTGAAATCACAGAAGATGAAGTAATTAGAAGAATTCAACCAAGTCAAAGATGTTCCTTACAAGTTCAGCACTCACAGCCTGAACCAGGTTGCAGATTCATGTATGACAGAATGGAAGACAGAGTAAGGCCATTGCTATTTTGTTTTATTAATTATCATAAGCATCTGCACTTTGACTGCATCCCTTTTCCAGTTTAATTACTTGGAAGATCGGATACAAAAATCGGCAAGCTTGTTTTCTGCATCTGGGTTTTGTGGAGAACCTGCAGATGCTACCCTTGCGTCAGAGGTAATTGCACCGCCTAGTTTTGTTCTTTTTAACTACTTACCTCATCATCACCCCTTTCCTTGATAGGATATCCAATTATCTGCCCTCTGCAGGAGAAAATGTTTGCAGTCGGTACAGTAGCTTGTGATGGGGAAGGTCATTTGAATGAAAAGTCTATCTTGCTACAGGGCGGGTGAGTGTGCTTCTTAGACTCATTCATGTGATGATCTTTGCATAGTCACCATTTTGTTATTTCTTTTGGCTAATTACAGAAACATCTTTTTTCTAGTGTTCAACACTCCAGGGGACAGCGTGTGCGCCTTGACTTGAAGGATCTTGATCACTTCTCCTTGTTTCCTGGGCAGGTAAGCGCAACCAGTTCTATTACTATATAGATTATCTGCTGAGTCAAATTAACACAAATTTAAATAACAGGTGGTGGGTATTGAAGGCCACAATCCCAGCGGACACTGTCTTGTTGCATCAAAATTAATTGATTTCATACTGGTCTCTGTGGATGCTCAACTTCCTAGTACTAAGAAACAAGCTATTGATAATGAAAGCAACCAAAACTCTGACGCTGGCACTCTGTCAAGAGCATTGTCATCGGTTAGTTCCTGTCTGTTTTTTATTCGAAATAATGCTGCATCAAACATATCTTTTTAATGAACAATTAGTATATTTCACCCAAGCTTAAACTGATATCAGTTCATTGTTCTATTTTAATTATGAATCAAATGCATGTTTATACTTTCTTCATTTAGTGCATGGTCATGCTCAATCAAAGGAGAGTAGGCCAATCATTAATTTAAATAATTACTGTTTTACCTCATGTCTTTTACAGGTCATCGCGGCAGGTCCCTATACAACAACCGATAATCTGTTGTTTGAGCCACTGCAAGAACTTCTTTCATATGCTTGTCGTAAGCAGCCTCAGCTGCTCATATTGGTGAGTCCTCTCAATTCTGTACATGGGACAACACATTGATGTTTGAAGTTTTCTGCTACTGTACACATCAATTGTTCTTTGGCAGATGGGACCCTTCATTGACTCTGATCATCCTGACATAAAAAAAGGAACTGTTGACCAGAGCTTTCATGATATTTTCCATTTTGAAATTCTGAGAAAGGTAGGTAAATGCTGATTTCTGAAGGTGTAATGCTGGCACATTGCCAAATGCAATAGTTATTCATGCGTGTTATATTTTTTTTGTTCAGATTCAAGACTTTACCCAGTATCTGGGGAACACTGTCCGTGTAATTCTCATTCCATCTGTGCGTGATGCTCACCATGACTTTGTTTTCCCTCAGGTTTGTAATTTTCCTTATTGAGATTCAGATCTGATTTAATAATTATAAACATGTTGCTGTATCATTACATATCAATTAATGTCTGCAAAGTTAGATGTAAATTTTGCTGAGATAGTGCAACAAGTTTACTTCCAACCTACTAGGCTTTATAGTCTGGTTGTATGTGCAGATGAATTGTGTTATTGTTATTTAAGCCTTTTTTTAATGTTCTCAGCACAAGCATCTCTAATGATATATTTGTTTGCTCATTTGATTTGAATTTACCAGAAGATATCACACATCAGGTATGTGTTACTCTGTAAGATTGCTCTTGTGAGTTATTTGTTAATGATATTCCTTTGTTTTTAAAAGGTTTACATACATTATGCAGATTACTTGTCTGGCAAATCCATGTCTCTTCAGTTCTAACAAGGTACGCTATGTTAATAGTTGTAATGAATAATGTAATGGTTGGAGCATGCAAAATATATATATGGTTTTCCTTGTCTATTATCAAATAGGTATGCCTTTATTTTGGTTAAGTTATTTCTGTCATTGTCCTACAAATTAAAATTGAGACATGGTCATTGAACTCAAAAGAATCTTTTTCTCCTTGTTGTGATCTTCATATGCTCCTCATCTCTGCATTTTCTCTCTTGTTGCATTGTCTAGAAGAGTCCATTCAATGCTTAGGGATTACCAGGCCTAAATGCTGCCACACTGTTGTATTTGCTCACGAGTTATTCTCCAAATTTGTAACTTATTGGGATTTTTTTTTTCTTGAACATGAAGGAGAGCTGTGTATCATTATATTAAGAATGGAAATGTTCTTAATACTTCTCATGCATATTATGAGCAAAAATCATCTTATATGTTGTTAGATTAGAAAAGTGTTGATAAGTGTAGCCCAAAAATGTTTGCTATCCTTTTTTCCAGATATATTTTGGATGTTGTACAGTAGACATTCTGAAACAGCTCAGTGGTGAGGAAATTTCTCGCAAGCCACCTGTCGGAAAGCCTGGAGACAGGATTGGTAGACTTGCCTCACACATATTAAAGCAACAAAGGTGATTCCATTTTGCTTTATCATGTTGTATCAGTGGGGACGGATTGTGTGCAGTTTATGAGTTCTGATGTAGAGCTCTTCCTACAGTTACTATCCTCTATACCCTCCTGCTGCTGGTGTGCCATTAGACTTCTCACTTGCTAAGGAAGCATTGGAGATCTCATCAGCACCAGATGTTCTCATTCTTCCTTCTGATCTTGCACCATTTGTGAAGGTAATGACAAGTTTTTAGTACAGGCAGCACATTTATTGTAAACTTCTAATTAATATTCATATATTCGAATTCTGCCCATCCGTGAGCCCATTGTTCAAAAGTCAGAACTGTATATTCACATGTCTGTTGTTTATAAGTTACTTCCTTCTGAATGGAATGATGCTGAACAGCTATTATGTGCAGGTGCTTTCCCTTGGAGAAGGTAGCGACGTCCAGAAACGGTTTATCTGTGTGAACCCTGGGAGGTTGGCAAAGGGTATTGGTGGGGGCACATTTGTGGAGCTTTACTACAATGAGGGCATCGACAAGACCAACGCCTCCATCATCCGCATATAGGATTACTGTCGGGGCATATCACCTAACATGAAAAGAGGCTCTAATTCACCCGCTGCAGAAAATTACCTAAGGCTTCTTCTCTTGTTTGCCACACCAGAAGCCCACCAAAAGGAAGGATTGAAGCGGTAAGATTTATTTTTGTGGCAAGCTTTCTTGGGGACATGTAAATTGAGCTCGGAAATCCATCTCAATGTTTGTTATCCCAGAAAGTTTTGCTTAACATGTGGCATTTCCTTTGTAACCATGTACCTGGACTAAAAAGTTCATATTATTGTCAACTAACAACTGACCTGGTTCTCTTCAGTCCTACTGTATATATCAGGAATTGGTTGGTCCATCCCTGCTGTTTTCCATATAGCATTCTTATGGTTCCATTATTACTAGCAGTTTGTCCAGATTAAGCTGTAATGCACCATTTGAGATTAACCAAGTACTTGGACTAGAAAGTTAATATTATTGTCAACTAACAACTGTATATCAGGAATTGGTTGGTCCATGCTGTTCTCCACATAGCATTCTTGTGGTTCCATGATTACTGGTAGTTTGTATCCAGATTGTTAACAATATAATGAAGCTGTAATGCGCCTTTTTCCCAATTTTGGGTTGTATTACTAGGACATGTTTTAGGATGCAAATCCACCGGAAGAAATAAATCCTGTTAGATAGCCATACAACTTCCTGAATACTCTATTATCAAGCGATGAACCTAAACTTTTTTAAAAAGGTGATGAACAATGGCAGCCTACCACCCACCGTAGTACAATGCCATGCATATTTATTTCATCGTTGAAAAGAAGACGTTTGTAACATCTTTTCACCTTTTTTTTATATACACCTGTACAGGGATGCTTCTTTTTATGGCTCATTGGCGCCCTATTGTGTGGTACTACTGCCTTGTCTGGCCTGATATTTGCATTTTTCTGTCCAAGTGTTGGTGTGTGAAAATGTGGATCCAGTGTCACGTCCAGGAGTGCCACTTGTTTTCTGGACCCGGTTTTTATATATTTTTTGTTGTGGCGCTTGTCTTTTGTGGTTCGAGGAAAAAGCCATACCGGGGTTGCTCATATGCGGACATTTTCTGTTTGGCAAGAAATGCGCACGTGCAATACTAATGCATCTGTCTTTTTTGAAATGGGTTGTCTTTTGCGCTGCAGCGGGTAAATAGTTGCTTTGCATTAGATCAGATGCTTATTGATGTCAGGGGTTAATTAGAACTAATATAGCCTGTTCGCTTGCTCGTAAACGATCGTAAATTTCCAGCCGGTAACAGTGTTTTTCTCTCACACCAAACCAGCCAGCAGTAAATAATCCACGATACGATACAGCCTCCCGAACAGGCTACATGATTTCAAAATATGCCATTACCATTTACATATTATGAAATATGCCACTAAAACTCCCTGTAGCTTGTAATCCTATTGAAATTCTAATGGCATGATTTAATATAACTCAAGTTTTAGTGGTATTTATTCATAATAATGCTCAAATTATAGTGGTACTTTTTTTTCAAACAAAACTAAACTATAATGATATGTTTCCGAATACATGAATTGTACTTGTGTATCTCCAAATCATGACAGTTACAATGGCATGGTCCAGTCTTGATGTCAGTTCCATGAAACCTAACAAATACACTAACAATTACATGCTCATATTCTGGGAAGTTGAGGTTCGTCTGAGGTCGATCATATATTCATACGATACTGCTAAACTTGTGTGTTACAGACGGACTGTCGAGCGAGTTTGCCAAGGCGTCCCAGCTAATTTGAAGAAGACTTCTCTTCCAAATTACTGTTAACAGCATACACACGATAGTGATAGTGATATCCAATCCAGCTAACAAAAACGCGAACTGAATTTGCTCCGGACAGCAATATGAGTGAACGGAAACAATGCTGCAGAAATGATCATTGCTGCTTGCTTTCCGTTTTCCTTTCCCTGAAGTACGCCAACCACAGGTTGGCCACCCACAGGATGCTCATCGCTATCCCGGCGCCGATGACGACCGTCCACGACGCCCACGCCCACGCGGGCACGCGGCCGCCTCCGCCGCCGGAGGACGCGTAGAAGACGCCGACCATCCTGACGAACCAGGCCGGCCCGAGGACGGCCCTGGCGACCGTGTACGCGGCGTAGAACGGCAGCGAGAGCCGGGCGTAGAGCCTGGCGGCCAGCGGCGAGTCGTGCTGGCGCATGGCGACGAGCGTCCACGCGTTCTGCGCGGCGCTCGTGGCCTCCGCGAGCACCACCAGCGGCAGCAGCGCGGCCGCGCCCGCGGCGGCGGCGTGGCGGCAGGTGGCGAGGACGTAGAGCGTGGCGAGGTGGTGCGCGATGAACAGGGCCTCGTCCCGCAGCAGCAGGAGGTAGTGCGCGAGGTCCACGGCGAAGTAGGCCGTGCTGAAGTCGAGCACCAGGTCCTCGGCGGCCGCGTTGGGCGCCGCCGCCGCCGCCGCCGGGAGCGCGAGGAGGCTGTGGGTGGTGCCGCTGCCGCTGGCGGCGTGGTAGCGGGACAGCAGCACGGCGCGGAGGGCGAGCAGTGCGGTGGGCGTGCCGTGGAAGAGTGAGGTGAAGCAGCTGGCGGCCTCGGCGCGGCGCCGCCGCGGCGGCCCCCAGCCACGGAAGACGATGAAGTAGCCGACGAGGTAGATGGACGCGAACATCGCCGGGAAGGCAGTTGAAACACTAAACATGCTTCTGAAAAAAAAAAACACCTAAAAACACTTGAAAACCATTGCAACCATACGCAACATTCAAATAAACACACATGCAACGTATGTATGAAACATATGCAACATCCAGATAAACACATTTGCAACATGCGTCCGGAAAACACAGATGAAACATACCTCTGAAACATACGAAACACTCGAAACATACACTTAAAACATGCCTCTGAAATAATTGCAACATGTGCAACATCCCCCGATCCACTTTTGTGACATCTATATGAAACAAAATGCAACATACTTCCAAAATACCTGAAACACTTGAAACATATATATGCAACATAGGGGAGAGGAAGGCTGAGCCAGTCGATTCCGGTCGCTAGGGTCAGGGGGAGCTCGATCGCAAGGGTGAGAGAGGACGCTATCGGGGGTAGGGAAGGCGTTGCGCCAGGGTGGGGGAGAGCCGCCCACACTCCTGCAACACGCCGCGCCACCTCCATGGATCTCGCTTGTGCTCCATGGATCTCACCAGGGTGGGGGAGAGAGCCACCAGATCCGCGGGCGTTGGGCACTCCCGGTGGGTGATGACGTCGGGGTGGGGGAGGAGGACGCCGGGTGAGGGCCGCCGCCGCCGGCCAGGGAGGCAGCCATGGGCACGTCGAGGTGGGGGCAGGGCGCGAGCGCGGAAGAGATAAGAATGCGGAGGAGAAAGCGAGGGCGACCGGCGCGTGCGGGAGTGAGCAGTGGGAGGCCCGTTCGAATGGGGATTTATTTTGTTTTGGGCCCGCTCCTAGGGAGCCGCTTCAGATGCAGAGTCATAGACGGACGTCCTGATAGGAACACTACCGCAAGGTTATTATTACCATTACTACATTTAGACTTATCACAAGCGATTGGTAAAACCTATCACAAACGCTTTTCGATCTCGGCAGTAAGCTGTCGGTGGTGATGATATTCTCATCACAGGCGGTTTACAACCAGCGATGATAATAGCTTATCACAATCGGTTCATACTACCAGCCGGCAGTGATTTTAATTTTCAAAATTCCCAAAAATGAACCAAAAATAACAAAAAAATTTGTTTCAATCCTGGAAGCCCCTCCCACCAACTCTAGCTTCATGGTACCAAGAAGCTGCTCTAGCTTCAGCTCCACGCTATTTTTATGGTACACAATAGTGGTGGGATTCAAACATGAGACTTTTGTCCTTAGCTCCTCTAACCACTCCACACCTAAGTCACTTGTGTTTATATAGCATATCCATTCCCCTAGTATTCACTTTTTATGATTTAAAATGAATATTTAGGACCCTAAACGGCTTCAAATGAAAAAAAATCAAAAACTACATTGTTCTAATCAAAATTTACAATTTTGATTTTGGTTGTTTTGCCATCCGAGGTCGTTTGATAAATTTAAATTTCTAAACATCAAAACTTCAGCTAGACTTTTGGGACCTCAAATGATTTCAAATGAAAAACTCATTAACTACAAGTTGTTGTTCTCATCAAGATATACAACTTTATTTTTAGTCAATTTTTCATCCGAGGTTGTTTGAAAATTTTGGTTTTTAAAAATTTTAAATCTTCATATACAAATTTGAGACTATAAATGATTTCTAGTAAAATAATCAAGATCTACAACTTTGGTTTTGATCATTTTTCATCTAAGGTCATTTGTACGATTCGAAAAAAATTGAATTTCCAAATTTGAGCGCTTCAAAAAGAATTCTAGGACCGTAAATGGTTTCAAATGAAAAAGCCATCAACTACACTTGTCGAAATCTACAACTTTGATATAAAGTTTGTTTTCATCTAACTTTATTTGAAAAAGTTATGAATTTTATTGTGCTGCAGCATGGTTATCACCACCGTATCTTACAGCAAGCTGGCTGGCGGTGAAAAACGTCTTCACCGCCGGTTCATATGGCGAGGCGGCAGTGATGAAGAGCACATCATCACCGCCGATTGGTGGTGCAAACCAGCTGTGATGATGAACTATCACCGCCGGTTGGTAAGACGAAGTAGCGGTGATAGTTATCAACCACGACATTTTTAAGAACCGGCGGTGATACTCTCGTCACCGATGGTTCGTATTACGAACCGTTGGTGATAAGCATCACTAACGTTTTAATGATACCGACGGTGATAGAGGTATTGGTGATTGGTCAATCTGTAGTAGTGTACATTCATTGGAGGTCTACTCTTCCAAAATAAATATGTTAGTCATCCAATAATTCCACTAGTGAGTCATTTCATCAAGCAAATAGGTGTCCACGTATATGAGAAAAAGGTACGTCGTACGTACTGCTTACATGAAAATAAACAAACTTTGAAATTTACAAAACACATAGGAGGAAGAGAAAATCCAAACAGCACCGATCTAACATTGATGTGGTGATACTTTCATAATGCTTACATTTCTTAAACAGAAATGAAATATATATCCACTGAAAACAATGGTATAGCATAGACATCACACAATCATGATATAAAAAGGTACTTCCCAAATCTAATTTGCTTCTACCAACTTCTACAGTCTCCAATACATTTACTACTTTATACATGTCTCAAGTCAGATTTGACGTTAATGGCAGAGCCAACATGATCCAACGACTTCAAGGAATCAAGACTCTTTTCTTTTTATTCATGTTGCGTATGCAAGTTGTTTTATTCATGAATCATATATTCAAACTCCATGGGCTTCCTCAAGCAATTGTTTCAGATAGAGATAAAGTATTCACTAGCAATTTATGGAGAGAATTATTTAAGTTGTTGGGTTCTGAGTTGCATATGAGTAGTGCATATCAACCTTAATCTGATGGCCAAGCCGAGAGAGTAAATCAATACTTGGAGACCTATCTAAGGTGTTTTATTCATGTTTATCCTGTTAAGTGGTCCTTTTGGTTGTCACTAGCTGAGTTTTGGTACAATACTTCATAACATTCTGCCTTGGGCAATACTAGGCATTACACCCTTCTATGTTTTCTATGGTCATGAGCCTCACCATTTGGGCATTGAAGCTCCAAACTCTAGCGATAATTCTGATCTTAACACCTGGCTTCAAGACAGAGATCTGATGTAGCAGCTGATTCACCAACACCTTCTTCCTGCTTAACGCAAGATGAAGTTCCAAGCTGATCAGAAACGTTCATTCAATTTATATCAAGATTCAACCTTATGTTCAGACCTCTCTGGCTAATAGGTCTTTCAACAAATTATCATTTAGATTCTTTGGTCCTCTTAAGATCATTGACAAGATCGGTGAGGTAGCTTACAAGCTTCAACTTCCTCCCACCAGCAGCATCCATCCTGTTTCTCACGTTTTCTAGCTGTAACTCAATCTGTAAGTCAAGAGTTACCAGATCCCTTTATTCAGGCCATGTTTAGTTTGCCGGAATCGGCGCTGCCGAAACCACTAGTGCATTGTAGCATTTCGTTTGTATTTGATAATAATTATCCAATCGTTGACTAATTAGACTCAAAACGTTCGTCTCGCAAAGTACAACCAAACTGTGCAATTAGTTTTTGATTTCGTCAACATTTAGTACTCCATGCATGTACCGCAAGTTTGATGTGACGGTGAATCTTCTTTTTGCATAGTGCCAAAGTTTGGATTTTGAGTGAGGGCCTGTTTAGTTCACCCAAAATCCAAATTTTGGCACTATGCAAAAAGAAGATTCCCCGTCACATCAAACTTGCGGTACATGCATGGAGTACTAAATGTTGACGAAATAAAAAACTAATTGCACAGTTTAGTTTGGTTGTACTTTACGAGACGAACGTTTTGAGCCTAATTAGTCAATGTTTAGACAATTATTACCAAATAAAAACGAAAAGCTACTGTACCTACGGTACCTCCATGAAATCCGGCGGCGCCGAATTGGGGACCAACTAAACGTGGCCTAAGGCCTTGTTTAGTTGTAGGAATTTGGATTTTGGGGCTACTGTAACACGTTCGTTTTTATTTGGCAAATATTGTTCAAACATGGACTAATTAGGCTCAAAACGTTCGTCTCGTAATTTCCTACCAAACTGTGCAATTAATTTTTCTTTTCGTCTACATTTAATGCTCCATGCATAGACCGCAAACATTTGATGTGACAAGTACTGTAGCAACTTTTTGAAAGTTGGGATGAAACTAAACAAGGGCTAAACTAAACATGGCCTCAGTTTCAGGTACCCTAGGCGATTCTGGGCAGGCGCCTTCGGCAGGCAGGACTGCAACAAAACCATTCCACATGTGCTTGTCCAGTGGTCCCACTAGACGTCGACACTCTCTACCTAGGAAGATGAAAAACCATTCCACAGGTGCTTGTCCAGTGGTCCCGCTTGCCGCCGACACTCTCTACCTAGGAAGATGAGACTTCGCTCCATCAAGACTTTCCGCATGCACCGGCTTGGAACAAGCCGTTTCTCGAGGAGGAGCGGGGGATGTCACCAACTTGGTGAAGAACAGGAGGCACCTAATGCAACGGAGGCAGCAGCGTGGGAGAAGCAGCTGGTGGGAAGAAGGATCAGGCGCGCCAATACTCGCGTCATCGGGCCGGACTGGCTGTAGGCCCATGTAGGCGTCGTAATTCTCCAGCCCATGTTATGGGAAGGGAGGTCCAGACTGCTGGCTCCTATGTAATGCCTGCGTTGCGTGCGACAGAAGATGAACCTGAACTCGAAACAGAACGGAACCGAGCCGTTGGGCGTCGGCGTGGAGCTTCGGCCATCGCCGGAGTCTCGAGTACCGCGAGTTCCCCATACCTGAGAGTTTCAATCCATTCCGGTACGGTAACACGCTCTTCTGCGCCGCCGCCCCTTCTCGCGACCCGCGCCGCATCTCCCGCTCGCGGCCTCCCTCCCCCGCGCCGCACGCCTCCGCCCCACGCAACGCGGCCCCGCTGCCCGCGCGCTCTCCGTGCGCGGCCTCCCTTCCGCGCGCCGCGCGTACGCTCTTCTGCGCCGCCGCCCCTTCTCGCGACCCGCGCCGCATCTCCCGCTCGCGGCCTCCCTCCCCCGCGCCGCGCGCCTCCGCCCCGCGCAGCGCGTACCCTCTCCCGCACGCGCGCGCCTCCCCTGCCTTCGCGTGCGCGCCCCTTGCTGCGTTTTCCTTATTCTACAGTTCTCCTCACAATATAGAAATCTGATGGAATCATTTTGCCTGCTTTGTTTGCATGGCTTTTGGTGTTTTATGGTTTAGAATTATTCCGAAGGAAACTAATCTGTGCGTCTATTTGCTGTTTCTATTTTCTTATTTCTCTCATCCAACAATTTCATTTGAATTCCAGATAGTATGGCTGCCAAAACGGCTGGAGCTGTCCAAGTGCTCAAGGATGACACTGTTAAACGCACACCCATGGCACGACCTAGCAACGGTCGTGAAGGAAAGCCCATTAGGTTGCTGTCCAACCACTTTGCTGTGAAGCTTAGAGGAGTTGATGCTGTTTTCTACCAATACAGTGTAATGAACAACTTTGAAATTCTGCATCTGGTCCTTACCTCATCTATTTACTCTGAAATTACTTTTGGTTACATTGTAGGTCTGCATCAAATCTGCATCTGGTCCTTACCTCATCTATTTATTCTGAAATTACTTTTGGTTACATTGTAGGTCTGCATCAAATCTGAGGATGATAAGGTGGTTGATGGCAAGGGTATTGGCCGAAAGGTCATAGATAAACTATTGCAAACATACTGTTCTGAGCTTGATGGGAAGGATTTTGCATATGATGGAGAGAAATGTCTATTTACTGTGGGACCTCTTCCACAGAATAACTTTGAGTTCACTGTTATCTTGGAGGAAACATCTTCAAGGTACACGCAGTTTTAGTTTAAACAACTTTTCAGACTGATCTGCTGAAAGTGAAAATATGACTGGTAACTGGTTATCCAGCTTAGTTTATTTAGAACTCTAGCCATTTGCTAATTTGTTTTCGTTGGTTTTGGCCAGCCCATTTCTTACACCTTACGTTTCTTTTTAGTTGTTTCTGTATGGCTCCACGCTGCTGTTTGCATTTTTTTCTTCAATATATATGTTGCCTCGAAAACAGTCAGGCGGTAGTGAGTCACCATGCCCCTCCTTGATAACCATGATGTGGTGGTCTATCATTAATTTACAAAAGAAATTGAACCTCAACAGAGTAATACTGTTTGATATTCTTTGGACATAGTCTGTTTGTACTGTGATGAGGAAACTCCAATAGGCACCTTATATGAATATGTACTCAAAGTTCATCTGTTATTCAGGGCTGTTGGTGGAAGTCCGGTGCATGGAAGCCCTGCCCAAGCTGACAAAAAGCGGGTCAAGCGATCACATCTGGCAAAAAAGTTCAGTGTAGGCATAAGTTATGCCGCAAAGATTCCTCTAAAGTCGGTTGCTTTGGCTCTTCGAGGAAGCGAGTCAGAACATGCTCAAGATGCTCTGAGAGTCCTTGACATTGTTTTAAGGCAACAGCAGGCTAAGCGGTATGCTTATTTGTTTTGTCATTTCAATAATGTATTTTCTCTGTTTGGTTACCATGTGTCTGTTGTTTGTCCTGTACAGAGGTTGTCTACTTGTTAGGCAGTCATTTTTCAGTGATGATAGTCGAAACCTTGTTGATTTAACTGGTGGAGTTAGTGGCTGTCGTGGACTCCACTCTAGTTTCCGTACTACAATTGGTGGTCTTTCACTAAACATGGGTAGGCATGCATTTTAATACATGTAACTGGATTTTGATTCAAATTGCCAATATTGATATAATTGTTTTTCGGTTATACAGATGTTTCAACCACTATGGTTGTAACTCCTGGACCAGTTATTGATTTTCTCCTCACAAATCAAAATGTCAGAGACATCAGAGATATTGACTGGCCCAGGGTCCGTGGAATAAAATAACTCTCCCTAAAATCCTATATTATTTGTTTTCTGGAGAGCAGAGCTTCAAATATTTTATTGACTTCTACCTTTAAATGACGCAGGCCAAGAAAATGCTTAAAAACCTCAGAGTTAAAGCTAAGCACAACAACATGGAGTTCAAGATTATTGGCCTTAGTGACCAACCATGCTCTAGACAGATGTATGGATCTGTTATTGCGATGTGCTTTTTGCAGCATTCCATTCCTTTGCTGATCCTGTAATATATTATGCACAGGTTTCCAATGAAAGTTCGAAATGGAAGCATTGAAATTCAAACTGTGGATATCACTGTTCAGGATTATTTTAAGTCCAAGCAAGTTGAACTAACGATGCCTTATCTGCCATGTCTTGATGTGGGAAAACCAAAACGCCCTAATTATCTCCCAATTGAGGTTGCAACCCTGCTTTTGTTTCAGTCTACATTCTACAATGTAGTCTGGTTATCATAGTTCCCTTTTTTAGATAAAGGGGTTGTCATAGTTTCTGACTGCACTTGATGTTCGAGTTGGTGCTATTAAAATTTCTATTTTGCAGCTATGCCACATGGTATCACTTCAACGTTATACAAAGGCACTGTCTTCTCAACAAAGGGCAATGTTGGTTGAAAAGTCACGACAGAAACCTCAAGAAAGAATGCGAGTTGTTACAGATGTGGGTTACTAAATTCTGTCAATGTTATTACTCCTCCCTGCTTTCTCCCAGTAACTTGGTACTTACAGCTAAAATGTGCAGGCTGTAAAAAGTAATATGTATGATGATGATCCAATTTTATCTTCCTGTGGTATTGAAATTGAGAAACAACTTACTCGTGTCGACGCTCGTGTTCTCTCTGCACCAACGGTTAGCCTATTTTGCCTTTTCTTTCATTATCACACTTTCATATATGAGTCATGTTTTTTAATTGTTTGGATTGGATATGCTATTCAGCTAGTTGTGGGGAACAGCGAAGACTGCATCCCGAACAGGGGCAGGTGGAACTATAATAACAAGGTTGGTACTAAGCTACTTGTGAGAGAACACATTTATCTCAGAACATTTGTGCTGAACTTCACCCTTTTTTTTCACTATTGCAGAAGCTATTGGATCCTGTCAAGATTGAGCGCTGGGCCATTGTTAATTTCTCTGCTCGTTGTGACATGAGCCGAATCTCACGAGAGTTGATAAACTGTGGACGCAGCAAAGGCATTGTAAGTCTTTTGTGGTATTTTATTTTCTTGCATGGTTTGAGGGATGGGATGGCGATGGATCATCTCAAGTTCTCAACCTAACCAACTTACTTTGTTTGAGGAACCCTCACAAACAAAAGATTAGTATACCATGAGGAATGGTGTGATCCAAATAAAATTGATGGGATTACCCCATGATGGGCCACACTATCTTTGTTGGGGTTGATCCTTAAAACCAAATACCCCACGAAAGCTTGAACATATTTAGTATTCTTGTTTGGCTGTGCTTTGACCATACAAGTTATCCCTTGTTTTGTGCAGTTCATTGAACGTCCTCACACCTTGGTGGATGAGGACAGCCAGTCTAGGAGATGTTCACCTGTGGAAAGGGTTGAAAAGATGTTTGAAAAAGTCAAAACAAGCCTTCCCGGTCCTCCAGAGTTTCTCCTTTGTGTTTTACCAGAGAGGAAGAATTGTGATATTTACGGTAATACGATATACAGTTACTGTTTCTATGCTACCATGTATCCTTTATGCAACTAACTTAAAATACCTTGAAGGGCCATGGAAGAAGAAAAATCTTCATGAAATGGGTATTGTCACTCAATGCATTGCTCCCAGTAATAAGATGAATGATCAATATTTCACCAATGTTCTTCTGAAAATTAATGCTAAGGTATACATTTATCAGCATCTGATTTGTGGCTGCACCTTGTTTGAACAAATATCCTATTATTAGTTTTCTTTTTTGACTAATATGATTTTTCCTGTCGACTAGCTTGGTGGAATGAACTCTAAACTGGCATTGGAACATCGTCAAATGATACCAGTTGTGACTCAAATACCAACATTAATTCTTGGCATGGATGTTTCACATGGTTCTCCAGGTCGAGCAGATATACCATCAATTGCTGCGGTGTGTCTTGTTCTCTCTTGTGTTACTTGCATCAAGCAAAGATTGGTTTTCACATTACTTTTCATATACCTATGTGCAGTCTCATAGTTTAAATGAACAGCAAGCACAATAATTTGCACCGTGTTTAAGGAACACCAATCTGAATGTTATGGCAAATGGGCTGAAGCGTTATGGCAAGTGTGTCGGTTCTTGCCCTGGACGTGCTGCATCACTTCCTAGGATTAGTTCACGGTTTGTTAGTTTGTTCACATCTGTTAGCAGATAGAATTGATTTGTTACTTGGATAAGATTTGGGAGGTCTGTTAGGTGCCTAGTCTATAAAGGCAGCTGTGAGGCATATGTTAGGCAAGCAAAAATAGATCTGAGAAGCAGCTCAGAGTCTCCAGAGGGAGGGTGACTTAGCTGATCTATCTGCTATTCTTCTACCCCGTTCCCCAATCAGTCTACCACATGTTTGCTATCGGAGACCTTGATCCTCGGGGAAACAAGAACATTATTAAGATGAAAAGACCCAGGAAGGGTGGTAGCACCAGTGGAGGTAACAAGGAGAAGGGATCCATTACCAACGACAATTGAGGGAACAGGGTACCAGGAAGAGGAACTGTGAGAAAGAGTACCAGCATTGGAGGTCATGTGCGAAGTAGCCCCGGAGTCGAAGTACCATTCTTGCTGAGGTGACTGTTGCAGGGTCATGGCGCTGAACTAGTGGGCGAGGGCCGACTGGTCCCAGCCTGGGGAGACCCAGGGGTTGAACCCAGGACGCGGAGAGGGCGCCCACACGTTCTGTACCAGCATGTGGGGGCCCTGACTGCTGCAGGTGTGACTGGGACGGAGGTTGCTGATGTGGACCCATGGGGAGGGGCGCAAGGGGAGGACGGGGTCCATACATCTGTATGGAACCAGCCCAAGGGTGAAGGTAGGAGGTGGGTTGGCCGCACTGTCCACTAGAGCTGCCTTGGCCGCCCCCTTGGCCATCTGGGGAGTTCCTTCTGCCGCCCCGCTTGCCCCGCCTGTTGTTGGAGGAACCGCCCCTGGAAGCAGCAGGGCCGGAGGGTGGTTGGGGCGGGTGCTGGTGAGCCTGAGGGGCAGGAGGGGGGCGCTGGTCACCTGCAGCAGATCGTTCCAGGCGCTGGACTGGAGGTGAAGGCCGATGGAGGCGAATTTGTCATTGAGGCCATAGATCAAATTGAGGACGAGGGTGCAGTCGGGGACGTGTTCGCCGAGATCCTCGAGGGCATCAGCCATGCCCTTGAGGCGCCTGCAGTAGTTTGTGACAGATAGGTCTCCCTGAGCGAAGTTCCTGAACGTCCAGGTGGAGAGCGCGCGCCTCCCGGTTCCCCAGAAACTGGGACTCCACAGCAAGCCATGCCTAGCGGGCCGTAGAGCGGGAACGAGGTGCCTGGATGGTTTCGGCCAGCTCGGAGGATGGCACCGTAAATCCAGGACTTGACCACGCAGTCCATGCGAGCCTAGTCCAGGAATGCCGGGTTGGGGTTGTCCTGCAGAACATGGTCCTCGAGGGAGAACTTTACCAAGGGGAGGAGGAAGAGGTCACACCATCGGGAGTACTGGCTGGAGTCGAAGTTGAGGACGATCGGCTCACGGGTGTGGATGTTCTGGACATCAATGGCATGAGAGTGAAGGTTGGCGATGATCGCGGCTTCATGGAGGAGTAGGGCGTCATCAAGGGAGTGGCCGAGTGGGTAGTGGGCGCAGAGGCGGTATGCGCGGCTTCAGTGCGCGCAGCATCTGTGCGCTCCCTGGTGTCCCGCTCGCGATCAGCGCCCGCCTGGCTCTCCTGAGCAGCGGCCGCGGTTTCTTGTTCGGTGAGAGCAGTGCGATCGAGGGCAGCAGAGCGCGCCTGGGAGAGGGCCACGCTCGTACTCGGCGGCGCGCTCGCGCTCAGAAGCCAACCGGCGCTGCGGGCTTCTTTCCATGGGAACATGTTTTGCTGGGCTGCTTATCATTTCAGCCTCCAGAGAAGGCCTGACCTTGGCCTGTTGCAACACACATGCCCTGTTTCGTCTGGCCCCTGTTATAGTGCATCCATTGTTACGTGTGCTCCTTTGTGGCCTGACGTGCTGTATCTGTAGCTGTTTAGGGATTAGTTTGTTAGCAGGTAGGGTTAATTAGTGCAACAGCTTACTGCACTGGAAACATTCCATTCGTCACCTTCGGAGCTGCAAGCATCTACCTCTGCATATCACAGCTCAAGGACGAGCTATCTTCGAAGGGTGGTGAAGTGTTATGGCGAGTGGGCCGGTTCTGGCCCTCGACATGCTGCATCACAACCTAGGATTAGTTCACGGTTTGTTAGTTTGTTCAGATTTGTTAGTTTATTCATATTTTTTTAGTAGATAGAATTGATTTCTTACTTGTAAAAAAATATATTGATGCGGACGTTAGCCATAGAATCAAAGCAGGGTGGATCAAGTGGCGACAAGCTTCTGACATTCTCTGTGACAACAGGGTACCACAAAAGCCAAAAGGCAAGTTCTATAGAATGGCGATTAGACCGACTATGTTATATGGAGCAGAATGTTGGCCTACAAAGATTCGACATGTTCAACAACTGAGTGTTGCAGAAATGCGTATATTGCGATGGATTTGCGGTCACACAAGAATGGACCGAGTTCGGAACGATGATATACGTGATTGCCTAGAGGTAGCACCAATTGAAGAAAAGCTTGTCCAACATCGGTTGAGGTGGTTTGGCCATGTCCAAAGGAGACCTCCAGAGGCATCAGTGCATTGTGGAGTCCTAAGCCAAGCTAATAATATGAGGAGAGGTAGAGGAAGACCGAAATTGACATGGGGGGAGGCAATAAAAAGAGATTTGAAAGCTTAGGATATACCTAGAGATCTATGTTTGAATAGGAGTACTTGGAAAACAGCTATTGAAGTGCCTGAACCATGACTTGGGGCACTTGGTGGGTTTCAACTTTAGCCTATCCCAACTTGCTTGGGACTGAAAGGCTATGTTGTTGTTGTTGTTTGTTAGTTGCCTAGTCTATAAAGGCAGCCGTGGGCAAGCATAAATAGATCTAAGAAGCAGCTCAGAGCCTCCAGAGGGAGGGCGATTTAGTTGATCTATCTGCTATTCTTGTATCCCGTTCCCCAATCAATCTACTACAACAATGAGTTTATGACACTATTCTGAAAATTTAGAGCACTGTTACAGCTTGCTTTCCTAGTTTATGATTGCTGGTTTCAAGTATCTTTTTTATTGCCTCCTCCCATATCAATTTCAGTCTTCCCTTACCTAAATTGAAAAGAGACTTGAAAGTTTTGGATATATCTAAAGACTTCTGCTTTAATAGGAGTGCTTGGAAAGCAGCTATTGACGTGCCTCAACTGTGATTAGGGGCTCTTGTTGGGTTTCAACCCTAGTCTACCCAACTTGCTTGGGACTGAAAGGCTTTGTTGTTGTGTGTAATAATACTGTGCTAAAGTTTTCCTCTGTAGGTTGTGGGATCTAGATGCTGGCCATTGATATCACGGTACAGAGCATCAGTGCGGACCCAGTCTCCAAAGGTAGAGATGATTGATTCTCTATTTAAGCCATTGGATGATGGGAAGGATGATGGCATAATGAGGTGATTTAAATTAACATCTTAGTTTTCTGTGTTGTGTTCTTCTAGTTGACCTCACGGTATCTTCATTTGTATGAACTATGAAGTAATTTTGCTCAGGAAGTGGGGCCTTAGTCTGTTATCTAAAATAGAACAGGAATGGCGTAGTACCCTTTTCACTTTTTCATTGCATTGCAGGGAACTTCTACTAGACTTCTACCAAACCAGTCAACAAAGAAAGCCTCAGCAGATAATCATCTTCAGGTGTGTACTGAATTAATTTTATTTTCAGTTATATATGTCTATGATTGTGTCATACATTGATGTAAAAAGCGCGTTTGTTTCCAGTACGAGTTTGTAAGAGACTAAGTGTGTGTTGGTGTGAGCGTGGTGGGTGTGCTGTAATTTATTTGTTATCTCCTTAATGCAATGATACGCAACTCTCCTGCGTATTCTACAAAAAAAATGTACATTGTTAAGCTGCGCTGAATGTGTACTTCACTATTTTTTTCTCCAACTCAAAGGATCATTATTTTGGTGCAAACAGGAATGATTTGTTTTCTTGAATGATTATTATTTTGGTGACTCAAAGGAACATTTGGTCTTTCCATGTTAATTTGATTGTGTTAATTTAGAATAATGAATGTTGGTCTGGTAAGAGGTGTTTGACTCCACAGAATTTTACCAATCTTATGCCAGGAAAGGTCAAATATCTGTAGTGCTGATTTTGTATCTATATAGTTATTGGTTTCTTTTGTTATAAAAAAAACTATCATTCTGCTAATAAAAAAACTATCATTTCCTACCAGCTTTTCTTAAAATTGTCTCTGCAGTTTTTATTGAAGTGTGAGCTCTTTTGTGTTAAAGGATGAAAATCAGTTTATAGTTCAGAATTGACTTACTTTGCGTGAAATGCATCATAAACATCCATATTGTTCTCGCCAGTAAGAACTATTTCTGAATATTCAGTTGGTGTCCTTTGATTTTCCTTTTGAGAATTGAAGTTGATACACTTCATCATTAAATGAATGTTATATTTGAGTAATTTTGTACAGTGATGGTTAATTAAATCATGTATGTTCCTTTCTATTTATTTTGTGGATGTAAGAGTATCTTTGTGGTTTCTTTTTTCTGTATTGATTTGCTTTATTTGTTCCTGCACGATGAACTGGGCATTCACTGGTGCTGTGACTTTTTTAGTGTTTCTGTCATGAGTTCTTGGTATTCAGTGTTGATGAATTCTTATCCTTATGGTCTACTTATGCAGGGATGGTGTTAGCGAGTCTCAGTTTAGCCAAGTACTGAACGTTGAGCTTAATCAAATCATAAAGGTTCTGCTATGCACTGTTTTGCTTGAGAATTCCTTGGTTTTCTGGCATTTCCTAACAAGAGTTAGACGATACAGGCATATCAGAGTATGGGACAGGGGGACCTTCCGAAGTTCACAGTGATCATTGCTCAAAAGAATCACCACACAAAACTCTTCCAAGCTGATTCACCAGAGAACGTTCCACCTGGTAAGCACCCTTGTCCAGTTGTCCTGCTTAATACTGCTAAAGATCCTTCCCCTTTAAACAGCTTGAGCAACTTGCACTTTGTCTTTGCATCAGGGACTGTTGTAGACTCCGGCATTGTTCATCCAAGACAGTATGATTTCTACATGTGTGCTCATGCTGGACCAATTGTAAGTTCTCCTAGAGTAGTTTTGGATTTTGCTTGACCATGCTTGTTAGTAATTGCTTGACTAGGGATGTGTCAGACATGTTTCATATTGAGCATTACCATGTTCTCTTACACAGGGTACTTCAAGGCCAACCCATTACCATGTGTTGCTTGATGAGATTGGCTTCTCCGCAGATAATCTCCAGAAGCTAGTTCTTTCACTTTCATATGTGTAAGCACATATGTTCATGTCTATTTCTTTATTTCTTACTCTTATATGAGGATAACATGTTTGTGCTTGTATAGATACCAGAGGAGCACCACTGCGATTTCTGTGGGTACGTTGATTTTTTCTTTTGTACTAAAAAAACATCACGCACTGTTTGATGGTTCTTCCTATTTTAGAAGACATTAGATGCTTTTTTGCTGAATGCAGTTTTTGCTTTTTCAGTGGCACCTATCTGTTATGCCCACCTCGCAGCAGCTCAGATGGGCCAGTTCATGAAATTCGAAGAGTTTGCAGATACATCGTCAGGGAGTGTCAATTCATCATCGTCAGCATCAATACCAGAACTGCCACGGCTGCATGCTCATGTCTGCAGTTCCATGTTCTTCTGTTGAGGTGATTTTAGTTTGACTGTTGTGGGGTAGGGCTACTTCTTTGTGGAAAGGAAGCTTATATGTTGTTCGTACACAGCAGGTTAACTGTTTTGTGAAGAAACCAAGTAGGTCGTTAGTTGTCGTAAATCGATGTACGCAGGCATATTTTGGAGCAGTTTTCGGCTCCCCACCCCCAAATGTAGGTACAGCTTCCAGATTTTAGGTAGCCTGTACGTTTGCATCTGCAGGTTTTTCGATTGGAATCTGGAAGATTAGGGATATTGAGAGAGTAGAGCCAGATTTTTGAGTTGGATGCGTGGTTAAATGATCTTTCTGTTAATCCCCCAGAATACGTGTGCTGTATACGCTTGCTGCGTCTGAAATGCGAAAATGACCACTGCCACTCGCGACTCGCGAGAGACCACAGGAAAATTCTTGGGCTTTTTATATTCCTTCTTGTCATCTTGTTAGACTTTTGGCTTGAATCTCTTTTAGGAAATGGAAAGCTTGAGGCTTTACTATGTTATTTCAGCTATAAGCAGCTGAGCGAACAGATAGGGAATTGAAAAATACAAGCATCAATAAAAAATGGTCAAAAGTTTTTAGGAACTTGATGTTTCTGTCTTGCTCTAGAGTGTAATTATGATTTTTATCTTTATTTTTTGAACTTTGTAATTTTGCCCTTACGATTTTGAATTGAACCGTCTGTCTGCCCGTATTTCTAATGTTATGTCTATAGGTGGATTAATTTAATGACAAAATATAGGGAAAAAAAAGATGTTCATGCGAAAGGTCAAGAATACACTCAATTTAACTTTTCTCCCTGGCTGGCCTCCTGGGTCCTCGCTTGTTCGTCTTCAACGTAACTGACTAGATCAACCCTAAGGCCGCTGACGGTGCATAAATCGATGGCCAGGGTAGGAGATGCCAAGTTGACTCTCATGAAAATAGATAATTTCGTGGTGGGATATATAGTCATTTTTATGAGGGGGTGTTAAATACTCTTATGAAAATAGCTGTTTTTGTGGCAGTGGGTGAAGCACTCTCATAAAAATAAGTTTTCGTTGCAGAATTTACATCACCCTTATTTTCATGAGAGCGTGTTTTCAACTCTCACGAAAAACTGCCCCCTCACGAAATCTCCATTTCTAGCTGTGCTGGGGGAGGTTCCCTCCCCACTGAAAGGATCAAGATACCCAAGATGGGAGTGAATTGGGCTAATGCTAAATTTCTTTACAATAATTAAGTTTTACGGTTAGCCCAATTAACCCCTTGTGTCTAGAAAGTGTTTCTATTGATCTATCGCATAAAAGTTTAGCAACCTAGATTTCAATCCTACTCTAGCATGGCAATTCTATGAATGTAAATGACAAGAATTGAATTGCTCAAAGTAAATGCTCAAAGTAAAGAGAGAAGGAGGAACGCGGCGATGTTTTGCCGAGGTATCGGAGAGTCGTCACTCCCCACTAGTCCTCGTTGGAGCACCCGCGCAAGGGTGTAGCTCCCCCTTGATCCGTGCAAGGATCAAGTGCTCTCTACGGATTGATTCTTTGATAGTCTGTCGTGGTGAATCACCCATAACCGCTCACAATTTGAGTTGGGTCATCCACAAGCTCCGCCGGATGATCACCAAACTCTCAATCACCACCAAGTCGTCTAGGTGATGGCGATCACCAAGAGTAACAAGCACGAACTCTCACTTGACCACGACAAGCCTAATAAAAAGGGTGGATGCACACTTTGCTACTCTTGCTTTCACTAATGAAGGCTCTCTTTGGTATTCTTAAATCTCAATCACCTGACTAGGACCTTGCTCTTCTTGGCACTCTCAAAGGTGTTTCTCAGCTATTGGAATGAGCAAAAGTACCCCCACACACGAATGGAGGAAGTATTTATAACCATGGCTAAAAAACAAACCGTTATGTGCCTCTGCGGGGTGACCGGACGCTCCGATCATGTTGACCGGATGCTCCGGTCAGTTCTCCCTGAACTCCAGTGTTTAAGATATGACCGGACGTTGGATAGCGTCCGGTCAACACTGACCGAATGCGTCCGGTCAACACTGACCGAACGCGTCCGATCATGATTTTCCCTCTCTGGAACCTTACTGGAGTCGACCAGACGATGGGACTCAGCGTCCGGTCACTTCACCTCTCAGCGTCCGATCGCACCAGATGATTTCACCTTAATGAAATGAACTGACCGGACTCTACGCCAGCGTCCGGTCACACCGAAACCAGCGCCCGGTCAGTATTTGACCCTCCATTCACTTCCAACTCTCGATCATATGTGAATGAAGTTTGCTCCAATGGATCTAAGGGCTTTTTAGGAGCTACCTAGTGCTAGATTTAGCAAGTGTGCACCACACCTAACTCACTAGACTCACCTAGGTCAAGCTACCCGTCCATACCCTCCTTAATAGTACGGCTAAAGGAAAACAAAGTTCTAAACTACTCTAAGTGTCTCTTCAACTCCAATCGACACTTAGAACTAGTCCATCCTTTGAAAACTAAAACAATTTGCATCGTAGGGGCTTGACCACCATGATAGCCCAATCGATCTCCATTACCGTGACCTAACTTAATTGCCTCTACAAAACACACGTTAGTCACAACAATTACATATTGTCATTAATCATCGAAAATTCAATTAGGGGCCTAGATGCTTTCAATCTCCCCCTTTTTGGTGATTGATGACAATACCACCTCGAGTATGTGAAAGAGTTGAGGTTTTTAACATGCTTGGATCATATAAGCTTTTGTCAATAAGAACAAAAGAGTTAGGCAAGCTTATATGACCCAAGCCAACATAATGTACTCCAAAGGTATGAAATAAACATGAGTACAAGTAATAAAGCTCATTTGCATTAGAGTTAAATGCGGAAGCAAAGCAAATGAGCAGAACACAAGTGAAGTGATATGACATATAAAAGATTCAAAGTAGAGAGCACACATGTCAAATATCTACGATCACGTAGATATCACTATCACATAAATATAGTTTGATGCATGAAAGTAAACACACATGAATGCATAATAGTGTATCACTCATAAAAACCAAATAGAATACTAAGCTCCCCCTAAGTCGCTCCCCCTAAGCCTAACATACTCGATCTCTCTCCCCCTTTGGTATCAAACACCAAAACCTAAGGGTCGGTCGGCGGGGCTATAGCGGACGAGTCGGGCGCTGAGGTACGAGGAGCGAGCTGGAACTGTATGCCATCATTATCTGATCCGGAGCTCTGAGCAGTCTGACCCTCTATAGCTGGAAGCGATGCTGAAGCGGTCTGGGTCGGATCTATAACTAGCGCACCTGCTCTGATGATGCAACAGACGAAAGGAGCGTCTCTATAGTCTCGGTAATAGGTGCAACTATGGAAGGACCTAGGACATGTAGCTCTAGCGGAGTAGGCTACCTTGTCAACTCACTAAATGAAGCACCAAGGCTCCTGGAAACTAGTGTGAGCACTGACAAACTCTGAGGCGGAGTAAAGCCCGTATGAAGAGGAGTGAACTGTGGGGCTGGCACTGGCGAAGAAAACCATTAGGACACCTGCTCTGTAGGTGAAGGAAACTGTGGCGTTGGCGGTCCCTGACTCTGAAGCCTAATGGGCTGTAAAGCTAGAGTCATAGAAGTGGTGGCAGGCTGACCAAGCTGGGGCAAAGGCTATGGCGGTGGAGCCCCAATAGCTATCACAACATGCTGCATAAACCTAAGTAACTGCTGCTGCATGAGAAGCTGCTGCTGATGCATGGCCTGCTGCTGCTGCTGTATAGCCTGCTGCTACTGCTGGATCGCCTGCTGCTATCGCTGGAACTCATCCTGCCTAGTCTGAAACTGTGCAAATGTAGCGGCGATCTCCTGTGCCTAGCGAGCCTGATCCTGCCTCATCTGCTCAAGTATGGCAAGTAGAGCGGGGTCTATCTGCGGTGCAGGTGGAGCTAAACTGGAGCTACCGGCCTCATGGTCATGTCGTCGTGGAGGCATCTAAGGGATATCGTGGTAGTCCTCATCTGAGTTGTCGCTAGGGTCACTCTCGACCATCCCCTCCTGCTGAGCATCAAGCTCCTCCTTCTCTATAGCTGCTATGCCCCTGATGGTCTCATCCTACTGAGCTGCAGTCTCTGGCACCTCTGGACGTCAGCTCGGCTGGCTGGGTGTCCTCACTACACTATGACGGATCATCTGAGTCATGTTGTATGCATGGAACTCTGTAGTAGCACCACTATACTCTACCAGCATCTTAGGTGGCCTCATAGTAACTGCCCTATGGATCAAGAATATAATCTAGTGAGCATATGGCAGCTGCCTGTGACCTCTAAACCCCTCTACAATAGTATCCTCCATCTATGATAGAAGGAGATCCCAAATGTCAAACACAATCTGCTGCATCAGAGAGTTCAGTAGCCATAGCTGTATGTGAGTCAAGCCCTCACGATACCCCATCCTTGAAAGCAGTGTCCTCATAATAGAATCAAGTACTCTAGCAGTAGGAGTGAGATCACTGGGTGTCCTGCTCGATCCCTCGCTGAATGGCTCTATGAAGCAATAGCGGACTAGATCTGTAGGGGGTACCATACCGCCATGAGGGCGTCTGGGAGGCGCTGTCTGTCCATAGCAAACCTCATGTAGCCGGACAGGCTGCTCCTAAAGCCTGAGTATCTCTCTGACCCTAGAGCTCATCATCCTGTAATCTCTGCCTCTAAAAGCAAAGTGTATGAATCTATGATGTGGATTAATCCAGAGTATAGCATAGAACGGACGGACCCAAGATGGAACATATAAGCCTGTCCGTCCAAGTAAATCTGTCAGCCCTGGCAGGTAAGCTAGATAAGAACGAATATGCTCTCCAGCTGCTGCAATAATGGACTCAATGTTGCACACCCTCTGCGATCTAAATACAGCCCCACTATTAAGATATGCATTATAAAAGTCTTTCTATAGTGGTGTGTAGAAGCCTTCTGAAGCTCGGTCATCCCTCCTCGGCGGGAACCACTGTTCAAAGTTTACAAATCTAAGCTGCTGCACCTGCTTGGCCGTGGCAGCCCTCAAATCCAAGTGAGTCACTGGAGGCGGACCCTATGGTCTAGGAGGTGAACGAGAACCCCTCCACTGTGTCTCTGACCTCGGTGTGACTGGAGCACGGGTACGACCAGAGCGACTGAAGCTGTGGCTGAGGTGCCTGCTCTGTCTCCTTAGCCTACTCTCCCTCCTGAGTCTACTCTGCTAGCTATGGCTACTGCTGTGAGTCCCCTGAGGCTGACTCTCATCAATAACCACACGCCATCCTCCAACCATGATAGTCCTAGCTGGACCACCATGACGGCGCTCAACCTGCTCAAGTGCAGCCCTCGTAGATGGAGAAAGCTGATCTACAATAACAACACTACTTCAATCACCTCCTCTCTCTACGTGCTCTATGGCCTCTACAACCGCGGCTACTCTCGTTGTATCTACATCAGGGTACTTGTGCTTCCTCGTTGCTAGCTTCTTTGTTGCCTTGCCTTTTGTATCTACAGGCTGGCGAGGCGGGGCCTCGGATCCTCATCACCGGGACCTCCTCCAACATTCTTGACACGAGCCATCTAATGAAGCTGAAAAGAACAACTGCCCTGACAAGAATCAACTGCCAACTATCTCTTCCGAGGCTTAGCCTCGATCCATACTCACGAGCTTGGCCCCGAGTTATCTGACAACTACCAATGGGACCACAACAATACCGACTCGCTGCACGATAGAATAGATAGGATATACAAATAAATACAATATATCTAGAGATACAAAACCCTAAGAAAGCAAGCAATAGATATGAAATTAGAAACAAGGGCATGCTACCTTACGAATCGGCGAACTGATGAGAAAAGGAATGAATCGGGGAACAACCGGGTCGACAATTGAACGTCTAGGGTTAGGGTCGCGGTGAAGTTCGGTGGCCGAGCAATGCAATGAGGGCACGAGCACAAGGATGGCAGTAGGGTCTTCAGCGTGGAGCACGATGGCGGTGGTGCAGTAGGATCTCCGGCGTGGAGCACGACGGCATCGACGCTGGTGAGGGCTACGGGCTGCACTAGGGCACGGGAGCACTCGGTGGTAGTGGTGCGGCAGTGCTAGGGTGGCTGCATGGTGGCATGAAGGTGCGGGCATGTGGAGCAGAGGTACGGGCGGGTGGAGCAGCTCGAGCACGATGGCGTGGGATGCGGAGGCGCGGGGCTGGCGGTGCACGGGCACGAAGAGTCACGATGGTGCTACGGCGGCTAGGGTAGGAGCATGGCGAAGTCAGCGCAGTGGAGATGTGGAATAGGTCACGGCGTGGTTATAAGGGGTCCCCCGATGAGACAGAAAAGGAAATGGAGAAGAAGTCCTGAACCCGCACGATTTCTATTGACCGGACGCTCCGGTGGCAACAACCAAACACTGCCACCTAGTGTCTGGTCGATTTCAGAGAGGTCCAAAACCCCTGAAATCATGACCGAATGCGTCTGGTGAACACCGACCGGGCGCAGCCAGAGTCTGGTGCAACTTGTCTCCTTCGTCTTCGATCGACCGGACGTAGGAACGTCATCTGACCGGACGCTGAACAACAGAGTCCGGTCACTCCATCGTCGTAGGTTCACCTCCTATGAACTGACTGGACGCTGGACTTCAGAGTCTGGTGCAGCATCCGGTCACTCTTTTTCTAGCAAATCTTCAAAGTCCTTCGTGCTGCCTGTTCCCAATCAAGTCCCAACATGAATAAGACCCAAATAAACACCAATTGGGACTGATGTGAGTGACCTCTCTCAAACCCTCAAATTTCTCAAAATATTTTGCCTTAGGCTATAATTCTTTTTAAGAAAATAGGCAATAAGAGGGCAATTGAAGATAAACGACAAAACAACATTCTTGCATATGCAATGCAATACTTGAAGGTAAATCTAGTTGCTTGTCAAGTTTGATTCAAGGTTAAGCTTCTTCACACACTTTACGACGGTTATCTTAATCATGTTAGACAAGCCCTATATGCATTACCAAAGATTAAACATGTTGTATATTACAATGCAATGCAAGGGACAACACAAGCTCATTTTTTAGTGAAGTTACTAAAATCAAGCACATTGAACTAATTCCGCAATCAACAAAAAGTTGCCTCATCAAGTGGTTTAGTGAAGATATCCATCAATTGATCCTCGGTCCTTACACCTTCTAATGAAATATCATTTTTTGCAACATGATCTCTAAGAATGTGATGGCGGATATCTATGTGCTTGGTGTGAGAGTGTTGAACCGGATTATTTGTAAGTTTTACCGCACTTTCATTATCGCACAAAAGAGGTACTTTTTCTAGAACTACACCATAGTCTAGCAAAGTTTGTTTTATGTAAAGAATTTGTGCACAACAGGCACCCATGGCAATGTATTCCGCTTCGACGGTGGATAAAGCCACACTATTTTGTTTCTTGGAGGACCAAGACATAAGTGATCTACCAAGCAAATGGCACCCTCCAGATGTGCTTTTTCTATCAACTTTGTAACCGGCATAATCTGAATCGGAATAGCCAACTAATTCAAATATAACTCCTTTGGGATACCAAAGGCCAATGCTTGGTGTGTGCTTAAGATACCTAAGGATTCTTTTAACGGTAATCAAATGAGTTTCCTTAGGATTAGCTTGAAATCTAGCACACATACACACACTAAACATGATGTCGGGCCTAGATGCGGTTAAATATAACAAGCTACCAATCATGGAGCGATTGAGAGTTTGATCAACCGTGTTACCTCCCTCATCTAGGTCGAGATGTCCATTAGTTAGCATTGGCGTCTTGATTGGCTTACATTCATCCATCTTGAATCTCTTGAGAAGATCATTTGTATATTTCTCTTGAGAGATGAAAATCCATTCTCTCATTTGCTTGACTTGAAAACCAAGAAAGAATGTAAGCTCTCCAATCATTGACATCTCGAACTCTTTCGACTTCAATTCACCAAACTCTTTGCAAGAATCTTCATTTGATGATCCAAAGATGATATCATCAACATACACTTGACAAATAAAGATATATCCATCAAGCTTCTTGGTGAATAGTGTGGTGTCGACCTTCCCAATGGTGAAGCCCTTCTCAATGAGGAAATCCCAAAGGCACTCATACCAAGCTCTTGGGACTTGCTTAAGCCCATATAGCGCCTTGGACAACCTATAAATATGATTATGATATCTAGGGTCTTCAAACCCAGGAGGTTGATCAATATAGACTAGTTCATTAATAAAGCCATTTAAAAATGCACTTTTCACATCTATTTGATATAGTTTCATTTCATGATGTGATGCATATGCAAGAAGGATACGGATGGCTTCTAGTCTTGCAACCGGTGCAAAGGTCTCTCCAAAATCCAAACCTTCAACTTGAGAGAACCCCTTTGCAACTAGTCTTTCCTTGTTCCTCATAACTACACCTTGATCATCTTGCTTGTTGTGGAACACCCACTTTGTTCCAATAACTCTTGCACCTTTTGGCCACTCATCAAGAGTCCAAACTTCATTGCTGGTGAAGTTGTTCAACTCTTTATGCATGGCATTTATCCAATCCGGATCTTGAAGAGCTTCTTCTACCTTAGTTGGCTCAAAGCAAGAGACAAAGAGTGATGTGCAATAAATGAAGCAAGTTGTTCTTGCAAGAGTGATCAATGTCCGGTTCTTTCTCTCAACTACACCATTTTGTAGAGGAGTATATGTTGCGGAGACCTCATGCTTGATCCCAACTTCATCATAATAGGCTTCTATGTTTGTGTTGTAAAATTCTTTACCGTTGTCACTTCTAATCTTTTTGAGCTTCACTTCAAACTCATTTTGTGCTCTCTTGGCAAACTTCTTGAAGCAAGATGCAACTTCGGATTTGTCATGAAGGAAGAATACCCATGTGTATCTTGAATAGTCATCAACAATCAAAAGACAATAAAGATTTCCTCCCAAACTCTTGTATGTTGTTGGTCCAAATAAGTCAATGTGAAGAATTTCTAGCACTCTTGTGGTTGACATAAAATCTTTTGTTGGATGAGTATTTGCAACTTGCTTGTTGGCTTGACATGCACTATAAAGTTTGTCCTTCTCAAACTTCACATCCTTCAACCCTCTCACCAAATCATTCTTCATTAGCTTCTTGAGTGAGCTCATCCCAACATGAGCAAGTCTTCTATGCCATAGCCACCTAAGTGTTATTTTGGTGAATAGGCATGTCTTTAAGTTAGCATCTTCGGAGGTGAAGTCTACTAGATATAGGTTGTTGTATCTAAATCCTTTGAATATCACTTGATCATCATCCTTCTTAGATACAACAACTTCCTTCTCGGTAAACAAGCATTGGAAGCCAAGATCACATAATTGTCCAACGGATAGCAAGTTGAAGCTCAATGAAGCAACATATAGCACATTTGAGATAGAATGATCATTTGATATTGCCACTTTGCCCAATCCTTTAACCTTGCCCTTTGAATTATCTCCAAATGTGATTCTTTCTTGTCCATCTACTTCTTCATCTAGTGAGGTGAACATACAAGGATCACCGGTCATATGTTGTGTGCAACCACTATCAATAACCCAATGACTTCCATCAGTCTTGTAGTTCACCTACACACAAGCGATCAAGCTTTAGGAACCCAAACTTGTTGAGGGCCCTTCACCTTCTCAACAAGTGACTTTGCTACCCAAATTTTCTTAGGCCTATTCTTGTTGGGAGGTCCTAAGAACATGACTTTCATCTTCCAACTAGAATCCTTTCTAAGCATGTATTGAGCATTGAAAGCAAAAGGTCTAGCATGCTTGGGCAAGGGGTGTGGTGGTGGAGTTTAGCACTCATGGGCAAAGTGGCCTTCTTGTCCACACTCAAAACATCTCTTCAGCTTTGGCTTTGACTTGTGTTGTTGTTGAGCTTGAGCCTTTTTCTCTTGGTTTGCCAAGTACCCAATGCCACTTCTATCCATCTTTATGACGATGTTCATTAGTAGCTCACTTTGAAGATGCTTGCCTCTTATGAACTTGCTCAATACAATCTTGAGATGCTCTTTCTCCAACTTGAGCTTCTTGTTCTCTTCTTTGAGCTTGTTATTCTCAAGAATCAAATCACTATCATGATCAAGAGTTTCTAACACAATAGTGTTGTGGCTTTTGATCTCTTCAAGATCTTTCTTGTGCTTTTCATTGTCATTCTTGAGCTTGACAAACTCATCATAATCATCGGCCTCAACCACTTGCTTGCCCTTGCTACTAGAACTTTGCTCAATGCTCTCAATGATTAAATCATCACATGATGTAGCTATATCAATATTAACAACATTGTTAGTAGCATCATGTGGCTCATTGGATAGAAATTCTTGAGCAATGACAAGATTATCATAATTAATCTTAAGAGTAGTATATTCTTCTTTTAGCTTGTTGTGGCTAGTGATGAGCTCATTGTGTATCCTCTCAAGTTTATCATGTTTATCTTTAAGCTCTTTCTTAGAAGATTTGAGCTCCTTGAGTTTGGATGATATAGCATCATTTGCTTCTCTAAGCTCAACACTAGCTTTTTCGACTACATCACATTTAGCTAAAAGAGAATCATTCTTAGCTTATAGCTTGTCATTCTTAGCTCTAGTCTTTCTAATGATTCTAGTATATTTGTTTAGCAATTTGACAAGTTCATCATATGAAGGTGATTCAAATTCATCATCATCACTATCACTATCACAATCATCATTGTTAGCATGATCATCACTACTACTATCATCATCATTTGATACCTTTCGTTCACCCTTGGCCATAAGGCATAGGTGTGTAGAGGATGATAGCGGTGGTGTTGGTGAAGATGATGAGTCAATCACAATGGCGGCCACCTTCTTATTATCACTATCATCATCGGATGAGCAACTTGATGAATCAATGTCCGTGAGCCAATCACCGACGATGTATGCCTTTCCACTTTTCTTCTTCTTATGGAAGTCATTCTTCTTGCCATCTCTCTTCTTGTATGGCTTGTTTTTCTTCTTCTCATCTTCTTCTACATTGCTTGAGTCATCTTTCTTGCCCTTGTACTTGTTCTTGTACTTGTCTTTCTTGAGCTTTGTGCATTGATGTGCTAGATGACCAAGTTCTCCACAATTGTAGCAATCCATCTCCAAGATTGGCTTCCTTCTAGAGCTTATGAAGAACTTCTTCTTGCCATCGAACTTGATGCCACCCTTGTTGAGCTTCTTTAGCATCTTGGTGGTTCTTTTCACCATGAGAGCAAGACTAGCATCATCAACTTCACCATCACTTGAGCTCTCATACTCAAGTCTTGCTTTGCCCTTCTCTTGGCTAGCCTTGAATGCCAAGTCTTTGTCTTTCTTCTTGTTAGAGGATGAGCCATCTTGAGGTGTGATGTGCATGTACATCTCATGAGCAAGCACGGTCACAATATGCCCATATTTGTTAATAGGGAGGACACTCAAGATCTTTCTTACAACATCGGATGGTTGCATTTGAGTGAGTCCAAGCCCATTGACTTCCTCTACAAGAACATTTAAGCGTGAGTACATTTCATTAGCACATTCTTTAGGAAGCATCTCAAAAGAGTTAAGCTTTTTCATGACAAGATGATAGCGTTCCTCACGCTCACTCTTTGTTCCCTCATGGAGCGCACAAACGTCCGACCATAGTACATGGGTGTCTTTGTGGTTCCTCATCCGGTTGAACACATCTTTGCAAAGGCCTCTAAAGATGGTGTTTTGAGCCTTTGCATTCCATTTTTCGTAATGCACCTCATTGTCATAGAACCATCCAATTTATAAAAGCACAAGTACAATAACAATCACCGAAGCGATCAAACCATCATACTTGAGCCCATATAAACTTGGTAGTCCAACGAAATCGCGAAGGATCTCAACCAACCAACATACAAACCAAGATCATAGAGATTCAACACAACTCATCACATGTTATGTCACAAGTTCACAAATATGTCTCCTACATCAGAGTTCGAATAATTATTACAAACTGAGTTTGAAAGTAGCGGAAGCAAAGTAGTTTATCATCCACATCACACGTAGTTTAATACAAAGCTAGTGTCATAGTCATCTCCAACCAAAAGCACAAAGGTGAGATGAAATATAGAATGACCATTGCCCATGGTCCTAGTCCTCATCCACAGTAGGAGCAAGACAGTTCTTGCAGTAGCCATGATACACAACGTTATCTGCAACAACAGGAATAAAACCCTGAGTATGAGAAGGTACTCAGCTAGACTTATCCGTCCAACTAATATACTAAGACACCAAGGAGTGTGCAAGGCTTTATAAGTAGTGCTGGTAGACATTATTTGCAGAAAAAGCATAAGTTATCCAACATCTCTTTAATTGTGAATCATCAGTCATTAGTCCTATCTCGTACTAGGTTAGCAACTAGCCTATGCCAAACATGTTGGTACCATTAAGTCATCACAATAATAACCATATCCAGTTGAGCTCTTGTATAATCTCATAACCATCATTTCCATAATTTACTACGATGAAAGGAACTCAAGTCAAGTTCTCGCTATCCAGGAGAGACGGTGATTCGAATCGATTCCTACCCAGCTGGGGAATTATTCGCGGGTATGACCAACGCCGCACAATCAGAGAACCACACTGCCAAGGGTGATTGGGGCTCTAACCCGCCCTTAGGCTTATGCCAATGGATCTCCGCACATCCTTACTACCATCCAGAGTGCGCACTTTTACCGCTCGTGGTCCCGACCTGAATTGAGCTACTCGGCTTCGTGGTCGGAACGACTTATCCGGTCAACTATGTGAGAGGCTGCGTTCAACATGACAAGATGACCTCCAACGTCCGGTCCTTAAACGACACAGGCGGAATCACTAGAATACCACATATAAGACTCTGCCTGGTCTCCATTTATTCCACATTACTAGGTTATGTTCCATGATAGCACAATATAGCCAACCGTGATTAAGTTATCACCTATAGCTCGCAGGTGACAGGAAATCACCCGACTTCTACCGGTCTAAGCATAGCTAAGCATGATAAACGTTCCTGGACTTAAATAGGATTCATGGTAGATATTTCTGGTCAAGGAAGGTAATATGCAGCAATGGTTTCCAAACAACTCCTGTCACGTAATGCAGCAATACGAATAACTTTAAGTGACATTAATAAAATAGGGAGACTTATAATGCTCTGGGACTTGCCTTTCACGAACGTTGACGGCTGGTGATCCGGGCACTCGAGAAGGTGATCAACCTCAGGCTCTCCTTCTCCAGGAACCTCTAGGTGCTGAACTCCCTGATGCTCCTCCTGCGGCTCGGCGTCGAGCTCCACTAGTGTGATCCCATCGGTGGCACCTATTGCATGCATATGCATAAGTAAGTTCCATGAATGCATAAGAAGGATCACGGAGGATGTGATAGAGGAACTGTACGTGCTGCAACAATGATGTTAAGTAGCCAAATGATAACAATGCTAACTCTTCACTAACTGAGTAGGTGCATATCTCTTCTCTATCTACTTACAAATTTCACACAATACAATATCTATGCTACACATGACAGTTACAAGTTTATATCATAACTGAAGTCCTATTTATCCAAATGCTATGATCTTGGACTTTCTGGAAAGCTTATAAAATTTCCTACAACTCTTATTTAATCACCAAAAGCTAATTCACACTCTATCCTAACCAAAACAGGCAATCAATACAGTGCTGTTCAGAAATTCCACAGAGCAAGCACTTCGGAATACTAACTTTAAACAGCTATAACTCCTAAACCCTTTGGTCTATTGCCCTGAAATTTTAACACAAGATAGATGAATAAGTTACCTATAACTTTGTTATTAACTATTTTTATAGCAAACATCATTTTGACTATGCAACATACCAAACCACAGAGTCTATCCGAAAACCCTTCTCACCCGAATTATAAAGCAACGATATTTTTACTGCATACAAACATTCCAAATTTGACCTCACCAAGCATACCAACAGTTCAAGGATATCAAATACACTCAAGAAAACATAATGTCCAATCCCAAACTATTTATTTACATGCCTTTATCAATTTACTAAGATACTTAGGTTAAATAATAAACATATACCAAATGTGCATAATAAATTCTCAGACAATTACCATGGCTTACAAGTGCTACCAATAGACTACTGTAAAAGTTTCATGCCATTTTACCAAGTATAACATTCTTTACAAAAATGACAAGCTAACAAGGTCTATTTTAGCGAAAATAGTAAACCCTATAGAAAAGTGTCAAACAATAGATTATATATTTTTTCTAGCATCATATTAGTGCCATAATACTGTACAAAAATTTGCATGTCAATATGTTGCATATTTTTATCCCTACAATTTTCCTTAGAAAATACCATTTATTACTAGATAAATAGAAAGACCCTATTCCAAATAAGTTTATAGCAAGTTTAATATTTTTCCTAGCTAGATAATGTCAATACAAAACCCACAAAATTGGAATCATAATTTTATCACATTTCTAGCTCAAGATATCTATTTTACAAGTTTACTAACATACAAAAAGCACTTATTTAAATACATTTTAATCAGCATGAAAAATACAAGAAACTGTACATTTCATATTTTTATAAAAACTACACTTCATGATGAACACTTCAACATTTGGTTCACAAAAATTGGACCTCTAGAACTCCACCTATGATTTTCCAAAGTTGCATGCAAAAACTGAAATAAATGAACTATCTTTGAATCCTTAACCAACTGACAGCCGGGACCCTCCAAATAGTCGGGCCCACATGTCATCCGCACCAAAACATGGGAGCAGCGTGGGACGGCGTGGAATCGGCGGAGCTCGCCGACGGCGAGCCTCACCGGCAACGGCATCTGTACTACAAGCTTCTACACGACATCGCGCACCTATAGAGCTACCTATCAAGACCTATCGTCGGAGCTAACAACGATGGCGGCGTTCATGGCAGGGCAGCGGAGCGGCTCGATGGCGATACGCCAGAGCTAGCGACAAAAGCACAAACTAGGGCTACACCGAGCATCTACTCACGACTACGAAGCTAACACACCCACTACCACGGCTAGAGGTAGTCGGAAACAGTGTGGCCATGGTGACGGAGTCGGCGGCGGAACTCCGGCGAGTCTGTGCACGACGCTGGGGCCTTACCAAGCGTGGCTAGTGAGCAATGGAGGTGTGGTGATACGGTAGGGTCACAGAGGAGCTGCTACGGTGGTGGAGGAGGGACGTGGTGCGAGCTAGGCCGGCAATGGCGTCGACGGAGCGGCGTGGAGTTGCTGCGGAGCGTTGCGGGTGAGCGCTGAGGCGAAGGAGAAAGCCAGGCAGTGAAATGAAACTGCAGAGAGGTCGTGGGTAAGCGTGGGTGGGTGAAGGCGTGTTGTGGCCCGACATGGCCTGGCCGGTCAGGACGTCGAGATGGGTGGCCACCACACGGCATTCACAGTCTGCCGCGATCGACCACTGAAGCCAGGCCGATCAAGCCATCAGTGTTCGATAGGCTGACCTGACGACACCATTTGACAACGATAAAAACTCCTAAACCGTGGACCATTAGCGCAAACTTCCTAAACCAAAGTTGAAGCCCTATATACCATCTTCATTTTCTATTAAACGATCAAGTTCTAATCATCAACCAATACGGAGTAATATCCTACCAAAGTTGAGCAAATAACACTGAAAACCAGTTTTGACTTAGAAAAATTATAAGTGTTGCAAAATAGTGAAATATGGATTTTTGTGAGCACAAAAGTACTAAGCTATGCACTGAATTAGCTCAAGACCCAAACATAAAAGTTGTTGGTCTACTCAAATACTACAACTTTGCTTAAAGGTTCACTACCATGCAAAGTCTCTATGACATAGTTCAAACTAGGTCAAACATACAACTTAAAATGATGTCATACACCATATCAATGACTTAGAGACTAAACTCGACTTAGTCATGAATACCAAAGTTGTTCCTTATGCTATTCTAAACATGCTTAAAGCATTCACAAGGTTCCACACACATTTCATACATTGGTTACATGTAAACCCTAATCTAAGTAAGGCAATTAAGTAATATCATATGCAATATAAGCCAACAAAGATGGAATACATGATATGCTTATGATCATGAATTCTCAATAATGATTATGATCATGCAATGTGAAGGTTAAGTGCATGCTTAACACCGAGGGTGTTACAGCCCTTCCCCCCTTAAAGAAATCTCATCCCGAGATTGCACGACCTACCATTCCTCGTAGAAACTCGGATAAACCTCATGAAGATAGTCCTCACGTTCCCATGTAGCGTCTTGCTCACTATGATTATTCCAAACCACCTTGTAGAACTTGGTGACTTTGCTATGGGTCACTCTTTCCATTTCGTCAAGCACTCTAATGGGTCTTTCTTCATAGGTCAAATCCGACTGAATCTTGATACTAGTAGGTTCCATAGCTTCTTCGGGCATGCGAAGACATTTCTTGAGTTGGGAGACATGAAAAACACTGAATATTGGTTTCATTTTTAGAGGTAACTAGAGTTGGTAGGCTACTGGTCCTTTTTGTGCAATGATCTTGTAAGGTCCAATATACCTAGGAGCAAGTTTTCGCTTAACTCCAAACCTTTATACTCTCCTAATTGGGGATAGCTTTAGATACACATAATCTCCAACTTGGAATATAATAGGACTTGTCCTCTTATCTACATAACTCTTTTGTCTTGATTGAGCGGCTTCTATATGTTGTTGAATGATTTGAACTCATTCTTTAGCTTCTTTGACAAAGTCAATTCCATAATATCTTTTTTCACCAAGCTCAATCCAATTTAGAGGGGTCCTACACTTGCGACCATATAAAGCTTCAAATGGAGCCATCTTGATACTCTCTTGATAACTATTATTGTAGGAGAATTCAACCAAAGGTAACCAATCCTCCCATGAACCCTTGGAAGAAATCACACATGCTCTCAACATATCTTCCAAGATTTGATTTACATGCTCAGTTTGACCTGCGGTCTGAGGGTGATAAGCAGAGCTGCGAATCAATGTGGTACCTAAGTACTTGTGCAGATGTTCCCAAAAATGATTAACAATTGGGGCCCTCGATCTGATACAATGCTCTTAGGTACACCATGCAATCTGACAATTTGTTTAATGTATAGCTTTGCATATTGATGAGGTCGATACTTGACATTGATAGGAATAAAATGTGCAGACTTGGTAAGACGATCAACAATTACCCATATAGAATCATGACCCTTTTGGGTGTTTAGAAGTTCGACAATGAAATCCATACTAATGTTATCCCATTTTCAACTCAGAATGGACAGTGGCTGAAGTAAACCTGCTGGTTTCATATGAATGGCCTTCACTTGGCAACAATTATCACACCTGGCAACATATGCCGTAATTTCTTTCTTCATTTTTGTCCATCAAAATCTAGTCTTCAAATCTTGGTACATCTTGCTGCTACCCGGGTGAATGGATAGCTTGGAAGAATGAGCTTCCTCTAGGATTTGGTTCCTCAACTCCCTATTTTTCAGCACTACAAGCCGATCTTTAAACCATAGAACATCATTCTCATCTAACCGAAAATGCTTACTTTCTTCTTCTTTCATCTTTCTCTTGATATGGAATATACCAACATCAGTCTTTTGGAGCTCAATGATCTTTGACTCTAGAGAACAACTAACTCTAATATTATGTAGGACTGCCGGATGCAATAAGTTGAACCCATCTTTCAACAAAGAATTACCATGATACTTCTGACTTAAGGCATCGACAACTACATTGGCTTTCCCTGGACGATAATGTACTTCTAGGTTATAATCTTTGATCAACTCTAACCATCTGCGCTACCGCATGTTCAACTCTAGTTGAGTGAAGATATACTTAAGGCTCTTGTGATCAGTGTAGATATGGCAAACATTACCAAGCAAGTAATGTCTCCAAATCTTCAAAGCATGGACAACTACTGCAAGCTCTAAATCATGTGTTCGATAGTTGACTTCATGCTTTCTCAACTGGCACAAGGCATAAGCAATGACTCGGCCTTCCTGCATTAACACACATCCTAAACCAGTACCTGAGGCATCACAAAATACATCAAATGGTTTCTCAATGTTAGGTTGTGCCAATACAGGAGCAGTAGTTAACAAAGTCTATAAAGTGTGAAAAGCTGCTTCACACTCTAGTGTCCATACAAATTTCTCATCCTTCTGAAGTAACCTCGTCATAGGCTTGGATATCTTGGAGAAATCCAGGATAAACCGACGGTAATATCCAGCTAGACCAAGAAAACTTCGGACTTCATGAACTGAGGTTGGGGCTTTCCAATCCATCAGTTCTTGCACTTTGGATGGGTCTACAGAAATTCCATTCTCCTGATAAGACGTGACCTAGGAAAGGTACCCTCTTCAACCAAAACTCACATTTACTAAACTTTGCATACAACTTATGCTCTCTTAGTCTCGACAATACCACTGTCAAGTGCTCTTCATGTTCTTCTGCCATCACAGAATAAATCAAGATATCATCGATGAACAAAACCATGAACTTGTCAAGTTAGGCATGAACATCGAGTTCATCACATACATGAAGTAGGCAGGAGCATTGGTCAATCCAAAGGACATGACTAAATACTCATAAAGGCCATACCTAGTGGAAAAAGCTATCTTAAGTATGTCTTCCGGCCTAATCTTGATTTGGTGATAACCTGACCTCAAATCAATCTTAGAGAACACTTTTGCTTTTGACAATTGATCAAACAAGATATCAATGCAAGGCAAAGGATACTTGTTCTTGATAGTAACAGCATTGAGTGGTCGATAGTCCACACACATCCGTAAAGACTTGTCCTTCTTTTTCATGAATATGGCGGGACAACCCTGTAGCACCCGGTTTTAAGAACAAAACCAGATACACACCATATGTGAGCCTAGGAAGTCAAATCTCACATAAAAATAAGGGTAATATCAAAGGACAATGCTTAAATACATAGCATATTAGTATAAAGAATATAACCTTAGAGTATAGATAGCGGAAAGACAACTCCGATCTTCAGGCGAAGACTCCAAATCCACAGGGACAACTGACTGGTTGATCACAAGCCTAATTCCTCCAAACTCTACCAATCTGATACCCATCCAGGATTTTTATCCAAATATGTGAAAAGTAAAGCAAGCGTAAGTACATGTCGTACTCAACAAATATAACATGGGGTTCATGAGACTCAAAAGGCTAACACTGGTTTAACTGCGATTAGCTTTTAATGAGTCATCTTTTAGCAATTGAGTAGCAACAAGTTTATCCACAAGCCCATAAACACATGATTAGGTAAACATGAATAATGAATAGCATAAACCTGTAATCATTAGTGAGCATCTTTATCATCAGTGTCATCAGTGTTCATCATCTATTCTGTAAGGGTTCCAAGGCCGCTCGTGACCAGTGAGCACGACTGATATACCAGTTTTACACTCTATAGAGGTTGTACACTTTCACTATGAGTCATGATTTACCCTTTCGCCCGAGGCGGCTAACCTCTTGACCCACTACCAAGGAAGGTCAGTAGGGTTCACTATGAAGCCTTTCAAAGGTTCGTCTAACAAGTTAGGGCCGCTAGGTTTCTGTGGCCTACGAATGTAGAGCTCCCCTTCCGACAAGCACAATAACGCACAGCCTATACACTGACGGACAGAGGCCATAGTATATCCAACCCGGAACACACCCCTCTTGTGCCATAAAGGTAACCTCTAACAAGCTAGAAAAGGTCCTCATACTGAGCTAAAGCCAGAGCCATATAGCCCTCACAGCTATACTGTAAGTCCCTGGATGATCACTTATAGATAAGTCCTTAGGGAGAGGAATCTAGAGCACCATAAAAACAGCCCAATGCTCTAGCCCCCTTATTCCATGTTGCTAAAAAGCATCTTTTAGTGTTTATTACATATACCATTAGTCAAGTTACAAGATCATGGTTGTAGTTGAGCACTAGCATCAAACTATCCAATGCAATACCCCATAGGTAACAAGGTACAATGTAACAAAGTACTAGGAAATCCTTAGTGGTAGTCAAGGTGCAGTATTAATTAAATGATTAAAGGTGCATAGGACAACAAGGAAGATCCCATGCTATACTTGCCTTAAACACCGATCCTTCGGTAAGCTTTAATCTTCAACGTTCTTCTTCTTGATCACCACGTATATCTCACCGACTGGACATAATCAAAAAGCACCACACAAGCATCCATACAATCATACACGAAGCAAACAATAGATCTAAATTAGAACAGTACACCAAACATAAAATCAAGATGAAAAGTTTGTAAAATGAATCTACGTCTCGCTATGAACACACAAACGCGAAAGCACACTAATCAAAGCTACGATTGAAAAGATACAACTACCAAGAGATCTACTCATAAAACTATTAGCTTCATGTGTTTTAATTATATAAAAACATATGTAAGATATTTTATAGGTAATATAAATTAAGTCAAATTTAAGTTTGAATTATAATACTAAAGTAAAATAAATCATATTTTATCTATAAAACACCATTGCTTAATTATTATTCAAATTAGAGTTTAAACCATGAAATTCTAGAAATAGTGACATGTTAAATATTATTACTAATGCGTAGTTTATGTTGTTATGAATCCAACGCAACTTGAATGGACTAAAACGGAGTTAAAATGAAGAAACAATGGGGATCCATTGTTGATTGTAAGTGGTGTATTTCTATAGTATTGTTGGATTTGTTTTTCTATAAGAAAATGACCATAATGTGTGGGTGACGTGATGACGACATCATCAAGCTAGCAAGAGCAAAACTAGGCATGCATGACAAAAACAACAGCAAGCAACGATCAGCGACGTACTTTCCTCGGCATGCTTATCGGCTCTAGCATGAGAAGCTGTGTGCTAGACACGGGACGCACTGGCGGAGCTCGGTAGAGGCCAAACTGGGCGCCTGGCCCCTGCTTGTCCGTGACACATTTTGAAGTAGCTGGTAGATTCATGAACGAAGAACCATTTCAAGCTTACAAGTTACGAGTAACGGGAAGCAAGCTCAGCATGCAGCAAAGCAGTAATATGTGTTAGTACTCGCTAAGCACCCATAGCCGGTCGTACGAGGTTGTGTCATCAGTATAAGTCAGGAACTAGGTCAGATGTTTTGGTAGCTAAGCGTCAAAAATACTATAGCACAACTGAATAATCTTCCCCTTCATTTTGTAGCACGCTCCGCCACTAACGGGACGGTTGGCAAGCAGAAAGCTACGGATACTACGATGCTCCAAAGACGTAAAAGACATCAGGAAAGAGGAACATGCACAGGGTCTCACCAGTGACGGAGAAGAGCAGAGCGGCTCCAGATGCTTTGGTCCACTAAATTTCCACATCAGACATTGTTCTAGGCCTCTAGGATCGGCTTCAACGACGCTTGGCTCGGTGCAGCTTGCGGGGCTGTTGTCTTGGCTAGACAGGAAGCGGCGGAAGGGATCCAAGACCACACAAGATGAGCTTGTGGTGACGGCACTAAAATTGCCAAGATCACGAGGACGACAGGATTGTTGATGAGGATGAGATACAAAATGGGACAAGAAGGGAACGAGGAATTTAACGGTGTGCTCACCTTCATCATTCGGTTATGGGCGAACAACCATGGCGATGAATCGATAAACATGGAAGGGGATGGCCGGGCTGAGCAGCGCGGCGGCGGCGACGACGACGGGAGAAGGAGAAAAATCTAATTTACTACAACAGGGATTTCCCAAACTAGGGGCTCCCCTTACGGTAGTTTTGGTGCGCTTTGCCCAAGGGGTTGGTACAGATTTATAGGAAGAAAAACTCCCCACATCTACATCAACTAGCAATATAGTACTAACTGATGTTGCACCCTCCATATTTACTAATGGGCCTAAATAATCATTAAAGCCCATTAGTAAATAAATGCATGGACCTTTAGGATTTATTAGGATTATTGCACATGGGCTTTTAGCGTTGGGAAAAATGAGAGATTTATTATTTTTGGAATTAATTAATTTCGTGGATAAAATATTTTTTGAAAAGTCCAGAATTGATATTTAAGCCACGAAAAATACTCTGAGACCTCCAAAAATTTAGGGAAAATTTTCAGAGACACTTTGGAACTTGATGAACCCCAATAAAGTATTTGGAGCTCATAAAAATATTGTTGGGAACTTGGAAC